>NC_136065.1:1310886532-1312263199 GCF_964261635.1 Lissotriton helveticus | reverse complement strand
AGTTGCAAACAACTGGAGACACCACAGTCCGAGCCAACTTCAAGTAAGCCCTCAACAAATACCACCAGTGACTCAAAGACACACTAGCAATCCGCATCAAACCAAGTTCCAACCACACCAAGGACTCTTCAGCATTGTCAGATAATTCTCCTGCCCCACAGCCCACAAAAAGACGGCCCCTCCTTTCCAGGAACTCTGCGACACACTTGTGAACCATTTCCACAAGAAGATATCCACCATCTACAGGAACTTCGAACCAACCTCAACAACATTCTCACTCCAACAGAAACTACCCCTGACCAGCCACTCACCACGTGGAAAAAGCTCACCACCCAGTGCACCACAGCCATCATGAACTACATCCATTCAGGAGCACCTGCAGACCCACAGACCATTGAACCCTGCCTCTTCAACTTCGGAGGCAAGTATATCAACCACCAACTTACCACCATCCTCAGTGTATCCATTGCCACAGCCACTTTTACTGATGCATGGAAACGCGCAGAAGTCAAACCTCTCCTCATGAAACCCTCTGCCAACCCCAGTGAACTCCAGAACTACTGCCTGATCTCGCTACTCCCTTTCCCTGCCGAGAAACCTATCAAGCAGCAGCTCACCACCCACCTGGAGAGAAACAACCTGTTTGACACCTCCCAATCTGGTTTCCATGCCAACCACAGCACCAAGACTGCCCTGATTGCTGCCACAGACAAAATGCACACCCTTCTCGATAGAGGAGAATTGGTGGCCCTGATCCTCCTCGACCTCTCCGCAGAGTTTGACAATGTATTCCCACCACACACTGTAGGAAAGTGGGTTTCTGTTGCAGTAACCCCCCCTCTTTCTGCCAGACTATTGATGCCATTTTTCTTGGTGTGCCCTGGGTCCCTGCCAATCAGGATCCCAGGCCTTAATTCTTTCCCCAAAGCTAACCCAATTGGTATCTATGGATACAGGTCTGCCCCTGTTAAATGGTACCACAGGTACCCAGGGCACTGTGACCAGGGAAGACCTCTAAGTCTTATTGTACCACCCCTAGAGGCCCTGTACCTTTACACATACACACACACAATGCCTTTGCAGGCTCCGTGTTTCGGTGCAGAACAAAGTAATTCCTGTGTGCCATGCCTACAACCCACTACCCTGGCATAGATCAGTCACCCCTCTAGCTGGGTGCCTTATGCCAGTGGTGATGGTGAAGGTGCACGAGCCCTGTACCCCTACAGTGTCTAAGTCCATCTTTAGACATTGTGTGTGCAGTGCTGTTATTAAGAGTGTATGGTGCTGGGAGCTTGTTGTTACGAACTCCACAGCACCGTAATGGCTACACTGAAAACTAAGTAGTTTGGCATCAAACTTCTCAGCACATTAAACCCACACTGATGCCAGCGTGGGATTTAAAGAAAAATGCACACAGAGGGCATGCCCCCTGAAAACGAACCCACCACTAGTGTCCAGGCTGAGTGGCTGCTTGCAGCTTCCAGCACCAGACATGTATCTGGATCCCTGGGTCCAGAGCCTGCTGCTCTCTGGGGCCTGAAACAATGCACATCCTAGGCCGAGGTGCCAAGTCTCCTCCCCAGGATGGGCAGGGTTCATGAAGGGGAAGCTTCTAAGGCATGCCGCCTTTGTGAGCCTCCCCAGATAATATGCTGCTTTCAGTATAACTGGTCCCGCTGGTTCTAACCCCCACTTTGGGCTGGAGAGCCGGTGGGAAAAATAAGTGAGGGAAAGAGGTGTGCCAACCTCTGCCAACTCCACCCCTCATGTGGGGAAGGCGAGGTGAAGTACAACTCTGAGTCTCTGCCATCTTGAGGATGGGGGGACCCAACCAACCAGGGACAGGTTCACCCCAGGGAAGTGACCTACCCTTTACCTACCTGTCATGCCACTAAATCTAACATTTAAGGGGCACCTGAACCTTGCTTCCTCAGATCCAGCCTAACAACAACAAGGAAAGAAGAAGAAGGACAGAACAGCCGTGCAACCAGCTAACAAGAGGAAGACGCCCACTTACTTGGCCCCAGCCCTACCGGCCTGTCTCCCCTCAAACCTGCTTATACAAAATCCCAGTGTGTCCTGCAGCCAGCAACCTCAAAACCCCAGAGGACCTACCTGCCTTCACTTTCAAAGACTGCTTCTCCTGTGAACATCGCATTTGTTTAACTGCAACCTCTGGCAGCAACCAGGGACCGTGAATCCAGCCCACTCTGCACCAGCCAAGTCCGGCTCGAGCTCCAGTAGAAAAACACCACGAGGAGGGCACCCCAGCGATCTTGACCCGAGATTCAGCGACCCCTGACCTACCTTAAGCCTCCAGCCGACGCCTGAATACTAAATCCAGAACGCAGCCTAAATCCAGAAGGCCCCCACTAAACGCGACCAGGAGCTGGTAAGAACATACAACCCCAAAAGGAACCCATGCACCCGACACCCCACGGCCTTGGGTGCCCAAACTGATGGTGCCTAACCAACCCTTAACTTCCCAACTTACCTCTCCAAGTGGTGGTCGTACCCAGAAGTCCTTCGTCTCCCTGCCTGCAGTGCTTTTGCAAACCAGATGTTCTCCATAGAAAACAACAGGGCGCCCGACGTCGAAACAGCACTCTGTACCCGACCGCCCCAATGCTGCTGAGGGTGCACCTATTGTGCTACTTTGTTCCCCATTTACCCTGACCTTAACCCTAGGAGCTTCTGCTCCCACAACCCAGTGGCCTGTTTGCTAGCAGCCACCAACCGGAGCCCCCCATCCCCAGTTGGATAGCATTGGGCCTCAACACTCTGCAATCGGCCGCCCTAGCGATGCTGAGGGTGCAACAACAGTGCATCACTGACCCTGGGGGACCCCTGAGTCTAACTCCAGAACCTTAACTCCCACAGTCGCTTGCTTACCTGTGAACCGATAACCTGCTTTTCCTCCATAGGATAACATTGACAATTTTCTTCCAAAAAGTTTCTGTGTGGAGTTTTGAAATCTAAATTATTCTTTAAACACAAATAACCAAAACGTATTTACTTACCTGTTTAGAGGAAATGTGACAGTGCTGAATCCAGGTATCCAGCACTGAGTTAGAAAAGTAACGTAAAAAGTAACAGTCTTGTAATTTACTGAAAAAGCCTGTTCATTCCAATGTACTGTATGTGCTAAGTGTTGCAACCTGCTGCATCCCCTGTAAATCAAACAAAGTACAAGTTCTATTGCATTTTCACACTGTTCTATATTAAGCAACCTAATACTGAAAAATATTTTATTCTTACCTGTGCCAGGCTTGCTTGGTTCTAAAAATAAACATCAGTATATTTTTTATACAAAAACAATTGGCCTAGAGTTCAGTTCTTGGATGTGTGAATTCACTTGCTGACTGAGTGTGTACATCAGATGCTTAACACTGTCCTCTGATACTGCCTTACTGCTCGACCACTCTACCACAAATAGAGAGTAAGGTTTTATCTAACTTTAACCTCTGCTTACCTCTGGGGTCACTAGGACTCTATACACACTATATCTCATTTTGGCATAGTATATATAGAGCCAGTTTCCGAAGACACTCATCATGAGACTGCACCTCTTCGGGATCCAGGGACGAACTCAGAGAACCCGCCTACCTACCTTCACCTCAAAACTCAAAAGCACCATCTGCAGCATACCTCAAGGCTCATTCCTTAGTCTCATCCTCTTCAACACCTACATGACACCTCTAGCCAACATCATCAGAACCCACGACCTCAACATCATACCTATGCCGAAGACACCCAGCTCATCCGCTCGCTCTCAGCAGACCCCTCCACCATCGAGACCACCTTTTACAACTGCATGAAGAACGTCGCCGACTGGATGAAGACCAACTGTCTGACAAGACCAAAGTGCGGCTGTTTGGCAGCAGTGCCTTCCCCCTGTAACAGCACCTGGTGGCCCACCAAACTCAGACCCACTTCCATGACGACACACCACGCCTGATGCCTGCAATCTCAGCATCCTCCTGGACAGCAAACTCACCATGAAACAACAGATCAATGTAGTCTCCTCTGTCTTCTTCCCCTTTCTCCCACATGCTTCGAAGACTCTTCAAATCGATCCTCTTTGGCATGAGAAAACCGTCACTCAAGCCCTAGTCACCAGCAGGCTGGAATACAGCAATGAACTGTATGCAGGAACCACCACTGAACTCATGAGGACACTACAGAGAATTTAGAACTCAGCGGCCAGACTCATCCTCAACCTGCCCAAATTGACCCTAATCAATCCATACCTTAGCAACCTCTACAAGCTTCCTGTCCGGGAAAAGATCCCAATTCAATTTTATGACACAACCCTACAAAGCCCTTCAAAACCTAGGACCAGCATATATCAACATCGAATGTCCATCCCCTTCACCTCCGGACATCATTCTCCCTGGCGGAATTAAAGAAGAGACTCAAGACCTGGCTTTTCGACTGAAACCAGCAACCTAGCACCTGGATACCCTCATGGGTGATTAGAAGTGCTATACAAATCCTGTTTGATTGATCGATTTAGTTTGATTAATCACATTTGTGTTAAGATCCATCAAAGGTGAGAATATTATATAAGGGTCATAAAAATGCTGAGCCCACTACAGTGGCAGCTCCTCCATAGGCGTGTGGGGGCGTCTCCCCACTGCTTTCTCCAGTTAAAGAAGCAGAAACATAAAATGGTAAAACTACCATTTTATGTTTCTGCTTCTTGCACTGTGAGAAAGCAGAAGTACCAGGTGTTTTTGGGTGGTCCTGCTCGTGGGCAGGGGGGAAGGGACTTGCCCACTGTTGTGGGCCCTGACTGCTTTGGTCAGCCTGGGGCTGACCAAAGCAGTCATGCACACTCTCCTTTTTCTCTATGTAGGCTGCATGTAGCCTACAGAGAGAAAAGGGCCTACCATTAGGCGGCCCGCTGTGACACTGTGTACCTGCCCCGCACCAATCACAACGCCGCTATTGCAGCATTGTGAGTGGCAGAGGGGAGGGAGGCTGCCTGTGGGTGGCTGCTTCCTGTTGAGGAGAGCAGCAGAAAAAGCGTGAATCGGGACCCGGCCAGGAGTTGAGGCGGCCTGGAGAAGGTACGTGTTATTTTAATTTAATTAAACCCCTCCCGCCTCCCCTCGCACCTGCTCTACACATGAAATGTATGGATGTCATGCAGTGTAACCTTTATTCGGCACAAAAGAATAGTCTTCTGGCATCTTAGCTGGATCGGGACATGGCCTTGGATCCCTAAAGCACCCCATGGGGTTTCATCATGTTGGAATGTTCACAGTTTGAGGTAGATATTCCCGCCATGGACACCGGCAGCTCTGCCTGTCACAGCCTCTTTTGGAGTTTCGGCCCTGCTTGCTTACAGTGAACACCCACAAGCCTGTCCCGGCCTGTGCAGTTCAGACACTATATGAAGCTACGAGGCAATTGTTAAGTTAGAGTAATTTGTAGAGCACTCAGTCCATCACTGATGGGGCCTCGTAGCACTCAGGGTTGCAGTGCATACCCTTGTCTGGTTTACCTAGCCAGGATGCGGAATCTGTGCTCTTTTTATGGTGATTATGGGATTTACGACAGCTGTTTCTCAGCCATCAATCTACATGTGTTTAGGTGGTTTTTGTTGGGGTTACTACGGGGTTACTACATTGATTAGAGAGTGTCTGGGTTGCGTTGCCTTGCATTGCTCCGCATGTGGTATGTGAATCAAGCAATCCAAGGCTGAGGGCACTGTTGGGCTCATCATGACAGCCATACACCAGGAAATATTAACTCCGGCAAATGGTTCTAACTAGAGTAAATAAAGAAAAAACATAACAATAGCAAAATAACTTTCAATGAATGAATACCCCTAGATTACAAAATACTCCATATGAAAAAAATAACTGAGTTAACGTGATAAACTTGCTGGTCTGCCTATTTATTCACCTAGATTAAAAGGGCAGGCTTATTTTGGAATATGCTGACGTTTCTGATCACCAGGTGTATTCTTGTGGTTTAAATCCTCATCTTGGTTCACAAATAAGTAAGGGGATTAACATATATTTAGTCATTCCCTAAGGCCACACTGTCTAAAGCCATGATCCACGCTGTGCCTCTCAGTAGAACTGCTTTGTTTCTTCTGCTTTTGTGTGGTGTGCATCATAACAGTTTGATCAAATTCAACAATGTGTGTCTTTTGCTTTCTCGCCCAAATTTAACAATGAGCAAAAGTCTTGAGATTTGCTCCAAAAAATCGAGTACCAGTATTTTTGTCTTCTAAAAACTGAAACTTTTCATTAATCTTTGCTGCATTTTTTCTATCTTGTAGTCATACATGCACATAATGTGTTATTATTACCCATGTATTGTTGTAAGAATGTCTACCTTTTCTTTACTTATTTGATGTATTGGTGTGTCCTCATGATTACAAATGTGATTGAAAATGCACCATTTAACCACTCTTTTTACAAAATGTTCTCAGAGGGAGTACCCCCCCGAACCCTCCATAGGTTGTTCGGGCTCGCTCGCTACGCTTGCTCGCCGCAGTGTAGTACAACAATTCTTTTACGCCCCACTCCTTTCAAATGTTACCAGCCTCCACTGGCCCACTATCTGTTGCCGTATGGACAAAACAATTGCATGTATACCACAAAATACTTGACAGAGTTTTCACATAACTTGGATGTGCTGAAATGATCTGGGTTTCGCAATCTTGTTAGACAAAGTCAAACATATACTTTCTAAATCTACGTCCCAGTCCTGTAATTAGGCGCATTCCTGGTTAGACAAGGCTTGCAGAGAGGCTAATAATACAGTACGTAGGGCTTTAAAACAAAACCCTAGAGACTCGATTGTGATAAGGGAAAGTAGGAAGCTGTATAAGCTTGCCATTAAGAAAAGAAAGGTAACATTGAAGGAAGAAAAGTGGGATCTAGTGGTGAGCGCTTGCATGTCAAGATACCCTCAGGCCTTCTGGAAGGCTGTACAGTCTGTCTTATCTCCCACCCTACCAACAGACAAAGTTTCTGTTCATATCCCCCCTGAGACTTGAGTGACTCACTATGCTGGCCTTTATTCAGCTGACTTTGCTGCAGAGAATGCCCCATTACTGCTGAATTTAACTTGTCAAAACCTTCTTTTTAATGTAGGGAAGTACGGAAAGCAATTGATAACAGTAAAGGTAAAAAGGCACCAGGCCCAGATGGAATTCCCCTGGATATATTTAAGGAAGATCCTGCATTCTGGTCCCTGGTACTTACTGCTGTTTTTAACTCCTTTTGCAGTGAGGGTGTTCCATATCCCTGGCATCCCTCTGTGATAGTGCCTGTTTTTAAAAAGGGTGATGTGCATGATTCCAAATGCTATGGTCCAATATCTCTTTTGTCCTCTTCAGTTATTGGGAGAGTCATACTAGATCGTCTCCTGGACTGAATTAGTGCACACCATATTCTTGCTACAACCCAGTATGGGTTTAGGAAAGGTCTAGGCACGATCAAACAATGTCTTAATCTCTACCTCATTCTGGCCAAATATAAATATGTGAAGGGCACCTCTACTCACCTAGCATTCATGGATGTCTCACGCTCTAAGTTATGGGACATTTTAGTAAATATGGGTGTTGTCGCGAGTCTGGTTTCCTTTCTGAGGCTCCTCCACCACAATCTCTCTGCCTCAGTGAGGTAAGGTGAATGTTCAGAACAGTTCAGTATTAAACAAGGGGTACGTCAAGGATGTAGGCTCACCCCAATCTTATTTCTCCTTTGTACAAATGATTTGGAGAAAACATTAGTTACGGTTGGGGCGGATGTGCCGCAGGTGGAGAATAAGGCTGGGCCAGCGCTCCTTTATGCGGATGGCGCAGTCCTTATGGCAAGGACTGCGATTGGTGTAAAAAAACTCATTTCCAGCTATGTTCTTTTTATGAAGGATTTGGGTTTGGACACAAACTATAAGAAGACTTTTGTCCTGATTTTTGGCCCAAAAAATCTCTAAGTCCTGTTGCTTGAATGTAGAGGGTAAAAAACAGGAAAGGCTTAGCTCCTTCGAGTATTTAGGTCTGGACTTCGATGAAGATTGTATGTGGTATACCTGCATACAAAATTGAAGTACACGATTTACACATGCAGTTGGTGCCACTTAATCACTTGCAATGTCAATAGGTAAAAAGCCCATAGCCCTTATTTTAGAGATTTATAGGCTTAAATGTATTCCTATTTTAACATAAGGAATGGGGATCTGGGGATGTAGGGATGTACACGCTATGCAGCTGGAGGAGCACATATTTTGCCATAGAGTTTTAGGAGTGCCCCCTTCTTCGCCACATTTTCCCCTCCATTTGGAGTGGGTCTCAAGTATATCCAAGATACTATAAATGGGGCACCTTTAGCTACCTGGTGTTCCATCTGGACAAATGAAGAAGCTGATTTTAATAGGGCAATTATTAGAGACTGTCTAAACTGTACATGAGGCCTTTGTATCCCCTGGCTCCAATACATTAAAACCTGTTCTATGGAACTTGGTCATCCCTCTATGTTTGAGCACCCAGATCAAATTCTTAAAGGGGATCGACAGCGGGTTTTGGTGAGCTTCCGAAAACAGAAAGACCTGCCCATGGAATTGTCTGAAGTAGCCAAACCCACCGTCAGGGATTATTACCTCCCTACATTGCCCCATATCTAATATATGTAAATAATGTGTATGTATGTATGTGTAATCTATCTCACATGTCATTAAGAGGTACCACTGGCTGTAGTTCCCCAGTTTTTAATAAATCGCCTAAACACCTACATCCCTAACAGGCCATTATGATCCTCCAATGCATTTCATCTTACAGTACCTCGTACCAAAACTGTCTCTTGGGCGATAGGCACTTTGTTGACACAGTGGCAAAACTCTGGAACTCCCTCCTGCTGGAGATTAGATCTTGTCAATCTCTGTTAGTTTTTAGAAGGATGATAAAGACCTGGTTGTTTAATCAATAATTTGCTCATCACTTCTGCCGTTGTCCGCAGCGCCGAGACGCCCTTGGGCATTTGCGCGCTATATAAATTTCAAAAATAAATAAAAATAAATAAATTAATATGAAAGGAATCTGTTATCTAGATTCAGGCTGGGATCTTTTCGTTGGTTGAATTTATTATGGTCTGCCCCTGTGATGAACATTCAAGTCAAACCATTTGACATTTTGTATTTTTTTGTCAATTTTATCTTCCATTTACCAAGAAATGTTTAATACCACTCTTGCGCCGACACAACTTCTCTAAGTGTAAAGCGGCTTTGTACTTTTGCAGCAACTGAATGACCTTGATGTCTGTTTTGCTGTTGGCAGCATTTTGAAGTGCATTTTAGCAAAGAGAAGGAGTATGCTGTTTTAATTTTAAAGTATTTTATCAGTTTGTGCATGGAATGTATTGGTATTGCTGCTAAAATGTTTATCTGATTTACTGACTTGTTTTTAGACCTTATTTTATTACTCATGTTTTTTCTGATATTATTTGCTGCTATTGAGGGCTGCAGTTGTTTCTCTTTGTTGCACTATTAGATAAGTTTTGCTGCTATTTACGAACTCAAGCATTTTGCACCGTCACTTTGGTCCACATCTGATAAATCTGCTGCTACTTACGAACCCAAGTGTTTTTGCACTGCCACTTTAGTTTCAAGAAAAAGTACTGTATTTGTGAGCTGGTGTATTCTTGTTAAACGGAAAATGAGTTTGTATTTGCTGTGATTGATTTTATAAAATGTTTATATCTATGTGTATCTTTTAAGTCCTGTCTTTGGAAGGACGAATAAAGAAAGAATTGATTGATCTGACCAAACTCGAAGTGATTTTATGATCTGGTGAAAATCAATCAGCCGGCTAATGCTGCAGGATGCCTTTCCAAACAGACATTAGGGGTTGGGGAAAGAGATGGCTGTATAGGCTTTAGAGGTTTCTATTTTGGTGGTACTCTGTACATCACACTTTGAACGAATCTTGTATGCCAGCCTTACAGTGTAAGCACTTACCGTCACTCCGGCAACTGCGATACATACAACGCCTACTGTTTTCAATTTGGAGCTCATCCGCTTTTCAATTTCTTCCAAGCAGTTCTATCAAAAAGAAAAGGTCATGTTCATTTTAAACTATGTATCACAAAACATTGGTAACAATTTCTTCTTTGTAGAAGAAGTAATTAGAAGCACGACAAATAATTATTACAAAAGGCTTTAGTTTATGGGCATCTTGAAACCCCTCATGGAAATGCGCATTTAGCTATCCTATACTGTTGAATGAGAACGGGACTGGCCAAATGTGCCTCCATGTTCATTAACTAGTGTAACTTCTATATAGCATTAATTTCTTCCTTTCATTGCTGTGAATCAGACTTGCTTGGGATTTTTAATAAATTATTTATACTCCCCAGCTCTATCTCATGCCTCCCAGAAGGACCCTGCAAATGGATAAACAAATGCCCGTTTTCTTATCCCTGCGTTTTTCTGTTTCATATACTGTGAAAAGTATGAATATTTAAGATTGGTATAGCTATACTGTTGGACCTGCGATGGGCAAGCCCAGCACAAAGGGGGGTAGCTTGGCTCAAGTGTCAAGGTAGTGAAGGCTGTAGTGCTAAGCCGGCTCTGACCCAATAATAACCCCCTGCACAGTCACACTAAAAAGAAGGACACCACACCACTGCTGTAAAAAAATACGATTCATTTATGTAAAAGTTCTCTGCTTGTGAATAGGGATCAATTGGAAAGCACAGTTACATTTCACTTTTCACAAAACTCTGGGATTCAGGTTAAGAATAAATACAGGGAATAAATACAGTACATAGGAATTCAGGAATACTGGTATTGCATAAATATTGAGAATAGCTCTGTTCAATAAATAGATTAAATAGCAGGCTCAACTGTCACCATTACATGAATTAAATACCACTTGTACATAGCGCATTACTTTCTAGTTCATTTAGTCTTCAAAGCCACATTTCCATTTTAATAACGCTGCCACCAATTAGAGAAAGTCTATAAGTAAGGGGGTTACCCAATCATAGTCACTGGGACCTGGGTCGAATAGTTACAAAGAAGAGGGGGTCCCAGTATAGACGGACAACAATTATCACAATTTGCAAAATTAGATGAATTAATCAAAAACACACAAGTTAGATCCACAGAGTTTTATTCACTGGGGAATCAAATGTAATGAATACACAAACAACTCAATAGCTGTATTGAAGGTTATAAAGTGCCCCGGGAAGGAGGAGGGAAGTGATAAAAGTGAGGATAAGGTAGTGGCGGGATTGTGTGACAGTAAAATCAGACATTTGAGATTACATAAAGCTGTGATTCGTCTAACAGCAAATGCCAAAACGGCTAACGGTGACCAGAATTATTGGTAGACATATTCCACATGGTATACTAAATATACATAGTTCAGGCGTGGAATTGCCACAGGAAGAACAACAGTCGACGTTTCGACCCTCTTATCAATGCAGGGGAGATTGAGATCCTTGCTGTGGGGTCTTCATCAGGACCAAGGGGTGGGGCAGGTAACCTAATGTATAAAAGGAGAACAAACTAAAATTACAATTAGAGGGGTACAATTCCTGCCTCTTGATTTATCACAATGGTAGTTGGTATAGGGGAGCTGATGATTGAGAATCTAGTTGAGGTTGTTACTAGGAATAAGTATATCACGCAATGTCTGACACCTAGACTAATTAGTCGCTGTAAATATAGTAATGTGAGGCAGTAATTGTAACAAACATTCTTATATATCTAAGGTGTGGATCGCATTAATAAAGAAGGACAGTGTAATCAGACTTGTGACTGATTAAATGGAGGACTCGAGTATCGAGATACAAAATGGGGCGCGGTTCAACAGGTGAAACATGGCACAAAGCTAACATGACAAAGTTGGTGGCTAGTGAGACCAACAAGTCAGGACATTATACAGGCAAACGTACCACGCGATTTTGCAGTACTTCAATGGGTCAGAAATGGATTGTGGCGTCGTCAGGATATGGCGGTACCTAAGTAATAAAATGTGATTTACAAAGTGAGTAGCACTCCTCTTTTTATGTAGGTAGTTTTGAACTTTTTTAACTTCTTATTTTAACACATGCGTGCAGCAAAGGTGGCACGTTTGTCCACACACCGTGCCTCTAACTAAGCAACCTATCTAGAGTGGAAAGACCACTCAACCTTTGCGCACTGTTGCTCCTGGTTTACGTATCAAACCAGATTCATCATTCAATTTTACAAAAATTCATGAACAGTTTTCAAAATTTCTACTTGACATGTAACTCTCAACACAGTGGAATCAGTATTACTTTTTAATCTTCCAAATCATTGTTCGGTGTCAAGAAACTGTGATATAAACAATAAATGACATTTCGCAAAATTCTACATAATCTTTCTTAGTAGTATACAGTTGCAGTAGCCCGATGCAGAGGAGTTTTCAGTTAGCATTTCTTAATTAGTTGTTTTGGAAGGAGGTGGTTAGAGTCGAATAAGGAAATATTGACTGCTCTAATATGGCGGCTCGGCAGATTGCGGCAAGTCCGTCATCTCTGTTGCGAGTCATGATGGTAGGATGATGTTTGCGAGTCCGTTTTCACTGTTGCGCGATACCCCGGGAAGAAGTCGGGTGGCTGCGAAACACTGGGTGCTCCACTAGTAGACCATTTTAAATTGAACTCTCATCTCCCTGAAAGTCTACAATGGGTTGTCATCGAAAAAGCAACTTTAGGACCCCGAGGTGGGAATATCTCAGACATTCTCAACACCCGTGAACTGAAATGGATCTATTTCTTTGACTCAATTACCACTGGCCTAAATGAACATGACAGTTCCTTCTCTCAATTAGCCACCTTGCCATGATGTAGCAAATCCATTTTTCATCCTGGGTGGGTTGATCAATCACCGAGATACCATTAGGTCCAATGATAATGCCTGAACATCGCCCCATAAATATGATCAAGTACTTTATGATATTTATACCAAACTTGACTTTGCGCTGTGCTCTACCCTCATGTTTGAGAGGTACGCCATGCCAATTTATTATTGTTATGTCTGAGCCATGCATGTTTCAATATCAGTTCAAATCACCTAATGTGTCTCAATGTCAATGATTATGAACGGGCTGTCTCAACCTTCGGTCGTAATTTACTTGCCTGATTGACGCAATGTGCTTTACCCTCATGTCAGAGAGGTACGCCTTACCAATTTGGCCCTTCTAATTTACTGTACCTGGAATTCTGAATCACCCAATGTGGCCCATTGTTAATGATTTGAACGGGCTGTCTCAACCTTTTGTCGTAATTTACTTGTCTGATTGGCGCTATGTGCCTTACCCTCATGTTAGAGAGGTACGCCATGCCAAGTTGGCCCTTGTAATTTAATGTACTTGTAATTATGATGTTTATCCACATTTACCATGCGCTTTATATATTTTTAAATATTTCTAAACATTTTTGGCATAATATCCCACGATAATATCCTCGACTGAGTCTGTTTTCTAGCCTTATTGCTTGCTACTGAACCATGTGACCTGATCCCCATGGTTACATGAGTATCCAGGAAATCAAGCTCGCGTTACACTCTCGAACCGAGCACCGTGATCAGTTCCATCCCAGTGAGTATCACTCCGCCCCAGACAGCAATGATTCACCGGTAATTCTTGAACTGTAGGTCACTTCCCTTTTCCTATCTTGTTATCCGCAGATTTACTTCGGATTCAATCCCCATGACGCTCCTTACCCTAATAGCAACGAGCGAGCGTTTCGCTTAACGATCGGTAAGCCTCGTGTTTTTTGTCATAAATTCACCATTACCGTATCGTTTTTTCTGAGTTCTTTATGAAGTGTTATGATTATTACTTAGGTACCGCCATATCCTGACGACGCCACAATCCATTTCTGACCCATTGAAGTACTGCAAAATCGCGTGGTACGTTTGCCTGTATAATGTCCTGACTTGTTGGTCTCACTAGCCACCCACTTTGTCATGTTAGCTTTGTGCCATGTTTCACCTGTTGAACCGCGCCCCATTTTGTATCTCGATACTCGAGTCCTCCATTTAATCAGTCACAAGTCTGATTACACTGTCCTTCTTTATTAATGCGATCCACACCTTAGATATATAAGAATGTTTGCTATAATTACTGCCTCACATTACTATATTTACAGCGACTAATTAGTCTAGGTGTCAGACATTGCGTGATATACTTATTCCTAGTAACAACCTCAACTAGATTCTCAATCATCAGCTCCCCTATACCAACTACCATTGTGATAAATCAAGAGGCAGGAATTGTACCCCTCTAATTGTAATTTTAGTTCGTTCTCCTTTTATACATTAGGTTACCTGCCCCACCCCTTGGTCCTGATGAAGACCCCACAGCAAGGATCTCAATCTCCCCTGCATTGATAAGAGGGTCGAAACGTCGACTGTTGTTCTTCCTGTGGCAATTCCACGCCTGAACTATGTATATTTAGTGTACCATGTGGAATATGTCTACCAATAATTCTGGTCACCGTTAGCCGTTTTGGCATTTGCTGTTAGACGAATCACAGCTTTATGTAATCTCAAATGTCTGATTTTACTGTCACACAATCCCGCCACTACCTTATCCTCACTTTTATCACTTCCCTCCTCCTTCCCGGGGCACTTTATAACCTTCAATACAGCTATTGAGTTGTTTGTGTATTCATTACATTTGATCCCCCAGTGAATAAAACTCTGTGGATCTAACTTGTGTGTTTTTTGATTAATTCATCTAATTTTGCAAATTGTGATAATTGTTGTCCGTCTATACTGGGACCCCCTCTTCTTTGTAACCAATTAGAGAAAGTCATGCAGTTGACTCTGGTAAGTAACACACTTTTAGTAAATGGTTGTTTACAGTACTTGTGGAGTTCTGAGGACTGCCTGCGGTCACACGTTGAGCGGGGACTCCTTTTAGTTAACTCGGGAACTATGCGCGTATGACTGGAAAGACAAGAAAACCCAGTAAGTCCTTCATTCTGCCCTACGCGGCCACCGGGGAAGGATGTCCGCTGCCGGTGGGGGTTGACCCGAGCCTGTAGTGCCTCTGCGGGCTCCTAGGCGGCTCAGTTCGACGTCGCTGGACGGACGAACGGCCGCACACAGGGGTTCTTGCCTTCAGCGCTCACTTAACTCAATGTCGGGCACAGTTCCACTTTACCACGGCGCACCAACAGGGGAATCAGATTTCCTCACAACGGCTGGATCGATTAGCGATTCAGTCGAGCACAGTATTCTCCTACACCAGCATCGGGGAACTCACGGGCTCCCGGGACCTCCCTCCAACTTCCTCACACGGGGGCTGGTCCCGCCCACGGCAACAGTTTCCCAGGTCTCGGAAAGGGCAGGGACGCAGATCCCGCCCAGTAAAGGCCGGCCTCTCCCCGCCCCGGCGCACCACCTCACCTTCTCACTTTGGAAACCAACCAGGAAGCGCGCAACGCCGGTTGGGCTCGGAGACGTCCGAGTCCCCCGCGCTTGGCGCTACCCGTGAAGGGGGTACAGGATGAGGTCACGGTCACGGCGATCGGGCACACGCCTCGCGACCCGACTTCTTCCTCAGTCTGACGCCACCGGGGGGGGCGGGGAGGCACAGAAACTCGGCCACAGTCTTCTGGGGCACAGAGGTGCTAGCTGGGCAGGCGCTGTAGGCGCAAGGGTTCAAAATTACGCCTGACTGGAACGCCAGTCAGTATCCACAATATTAACCCTTGCCACACTACTGCCTGTACTCTCAGCCACCTCAAGGGTAAGCAGGGCAGTTGTCTTCTCTGGTGTCAAGTCAGGAATAGGGGTCACACCTCTTCAGCAGCTATCAGCATCTAGGTGTAGTAGTCTAATCAACTCCCCTTTCTCTTCAATAAAATGGCCGCCAGGGTCTGGGCTTTATATAGCCAGAGCCCTGAGGTACTGGCACCAGCCAGAAGGTTCTAGAACCTTCCCTGGCTGTGTCAATGGGTTGACACATTCTGAGGTGTCTTATGGTCACTCACAGCCACCGTACTGGGGCTCTGGAGCGGTCATTTTGTGTACCTGAAGAAATCTTAAGAATTCCTGTCAGGAAAGCGCGCCAACCAAAAAGGGCGCCAAAACCTCAGAAGGTCAGGGTTCAAGGAGGCTCCAATGGGAGTCACTCTCATGAGGAAAATATGTGTCCACCATTTTTAAGGTTAAACACACACAGGTTGCCAACCTCAGTTTTAATGGCCACAGGTTTCGCCAGGCGCCTTGTACATAGGTGCCAGAATCCTTGTGAGCAACTGGGTGTCAAGGAACACCTAGCCCCATGAAACAACACACAAAAAGGTCCTGGTAGACAAATGAAAAGTGACACATTTTGGGAGGTACCGGGGAACAAAAGAAATTATAGTGGTGAGGGGACTCTCAGAAGCAGACGGGTCCAACATATACAAACATATATTTTCTTTGACAGCCTTTCCCTACCACATCTCTTCTTTATACATTTCTTTTGCGGGTGAAAAAGTGGGTAACTGGGGCACCTTTCCAGGCTATTAACAGCATTTAAAGCTGTATAGTTGAGGTGCAATATAAGTGAGCTGAAAAGCATGACAAATGCATTTGCACTCGCTAGAAGAGGCGCCGTGGTTTCCCACTGCAAGTGCGTCTTTTCACTGCCACAGCCACCGGACTCAGTTTCAAAGACTCCAGCTGGGCTCCCCATTATGTGGGATGGTGGGGTTGTAGCTGTCGGTGCTAGATGTTGCGCTTGGGCTTCTGGCTGCGCCAGCGCTACTTCACTGCCACTGGACTCAGTTTCCCAGGCTCCATCTGGTTCATCATTATCTGGAAAGGCGAGACTGTTAGCCAGTGCTAAAAGAGGCACCTGGGCTTCGTGCTACACGGTATGCTTGGCCACTCCCCACGCACTGAGGAGTCCGAAGACCCAGAAAATGTCTCAACTAATAGATAGGAAGGAAGGAAGGGAGGCTAGCGAAGTCACTCTAATCTGTTGCACGCTGAGATCTTTATAGGGTCGGATTGCTGTGTTTAGGGACCGTGTTACCTGCCTAATTGTAGTCACTGAGAGTAAACTTTCAAAGCTGAAGGTAATTACGTTTATCCTCTTTTTATCTGTAAGCCCCGTGCCTCCAACGATGAAAATGATCGTAACAACATCCTTGTTACTGCCACCCACCTGCCTTTGACTCAACTTCCACATGCTTCTGAGTCTGTCTGTAGCTATGGAGGGAATATATTGTCGTGTGCCCCCAAACTTTCAACAACTGAGAAATCTTCAGTATTACATTTGTCACCTGAAGTATCTCCTTTCACCATTGTCCTTACACAAGGCTGTCCATTGGTTAAAAGAGAGAATGGTATCAGTAACTCACTGACTAGTAAGATAACTATGACGCGCAGGATCCCGTGGGTAGGGAATGTGCCGAAACTTGATTCTGATGACTGAATTGTGATCAGTTTTAGGAATTCCTTTGTTGTTCATAACCTGTTATTCAGGCACAATTTCCTAACCCAGGGCTATTGAGACAGCAACACAACAGACCCTCCGTACACCATCGACCATGACCCCCTGCTAGCTTGGGCCAGTGTGAGCATCGATGACACCGCCAAGACCATGCGCTCAATCCACTCTGGCTCTCCGCAGGACCCATTCCCGCACCACGTCTTCAACAGAGCAAGCAGCAACATCGCACCCCACCTGCGCAATGTCATCAATCTCTCCCTCGAGACCGCGACCTTCCCAGAGATCTGGAAACATGCCGAGATCAATGCCCTACTCAAAAAACCTAAGCCAGACCCAAGAGACCTCAAGAACTTCCGGCCCATCTCTCTGCTCCCCTTCCAGGCCAAGGTCATCGAGAAAACCGCCCACAGACAGCTAACCCGATACCTCGTAGACAACAGAATCCTTGACCCTTCCCAGTCAGGGTTCCGCAGCAACCACAGCTTCGAGACTGCCCTCATCAGGACCCTGCTGGACAATGGCGAGACCACAGCACTCATCCTCCTAGACCTCTCTGCTGCCTTCAACACCATCTGCCACTGCCCACTACGCGCATGCCTCCACGCCACAGGGATTCAAGACAAGGCTCTGGATTGGACCACCTCCTTCCTCTCCGGAAAAACCCAGAGCGTCCGCCTGCCCCCATTCTGTTCCAATGCCTCCGAGATCATCTGCGGCGTACCCCAGGGATCCTCCCTCAGCCCAACGCTGTTCAACATTTATATTGCCCCGCTCGCACACGTAGTCAGGGAAGGCATGGCTTGGCAGGTCGGGCTGGACTGTTCCCATGAGGCACAGGGTCAGACTGATTTGCATATGGCCATGTCTGAACTCGGGTGGCATAGTGGGCTAAAGAACGGTGATGGATTAAACCCAGATCTGTTGACTGGGTGTGAGTGTTTGATTGGTTCAGATGCTCCGTCCATCACCACCCCTTGTGTACCACTTCGCACACGTAGCTTGACACACGACCTCAACATAATCTCCTATGCCGATGACACTCAGCTGATCCTCTCCCTCACCAAGGACCCCATTACAGCCAAAGACAACCTCCACAAAGGAATGAAGGCAGTCGCCGACTGGATGAAGACCAGCCATCTGAAGTTGAACTTGGACAAGACGGAGGTCCTCATCCTTGGCTCCAACCCTTCAGCCTGGGACGACTCCTGATGGCTGACGGCACTAGAGGCAGCCCCGACACCCACCGACCACGCACGCAACCTGGGAATCATCCTCGACTCAACGCTCCCAATGACCAAGCAAATCAACGCAGTCTCCTCCTCCTGCTTCAACACCCTCCGCATGCTCCGCAAGATCTACAGATGGATCCCGACAGATACAAGAAAGACAGTCACCCAGGCCCTCGTCAGCAGCACATTCGACTATGGAAACAACCTCTATGCGAGAGCCCCGACCAAGCTCATCAAACGACTACAACGCATCCAAAATGCCTCGGCACGACTGATCCTCGACGTACCATGCCACGGCCAGATCATCCCCACCTGAGAAACCTGCACTGGCTCTCCGTCAACAAGAGGATATCCTTCAAGCTCCTCACCCACACACACAAGGCACTCCACACGACTTGCCCAGCCTACCTGAACAGACGGCTCTCCTTCTACATCTCCAACCGCCAGCTACTCTCTGCCGACCTCTCACTCGTCACTGTCCCGCGCATCCGAAGAACAACCACCGGTGGGAGATCCTTGTCCCACCTCGCTGCCAAGACATGGTACACCCTCCCACTGATCCTACGACAGACCCAAGACCTGCTGACCTTCAGGAGGATACTCAAGACCTGGCTGTTCGATCAGTAGCGGCCCCCCTCAGCGCCTTGAGACCCTCGTGGGTATTTAGTGTGCTTTACAAATGATTGATTGAGGTACTTTCACAAGGTTATTAGTATCATGCTAGATCTGTAATGAGACCTGCCAATGTACAGAATGTCACGTTTCTGTGAACAGATTTAGAGAGTTAGCTTAGAATAAGTCTGTAGATAGACAATTCAGACTTGCTACAGCTAAACCCATTAATGGTATTCCTAATCCTAATGATGATGACATGCATCAAGATAAGGTTGTTCCAATGTATGATAATGAAGCATGCTTGTCCCGTTTAGATACCTGACACTTACTAGACTTTCACTCTTTTTGACAATGGCCATTTATTGTCTCCCTTTTTGTAGACTCAGTGGCCATGTTATTGCCTGAGATTGCTTTAAAATTTGCATCATGAAATGCAGCAGGTCTAGGGTCTAAGATGAACAATGCCGAATGCTTCATTTTGATGTGGATTGTTACCAGGGGACCTGGGCCTTGCAAATACAGTATATAGCTGGGTTTAGCTAATATTTTAGAGCTGCTGTCCTCGCACACTCAGGTAGAGCAAAGGAAGGTTTGATAACCTTTGTCTCAACTTGATTCCTAGGAAAGTTGCTCGGTTATCTGGGTTCTCCACACTTCCAAATGTGGCTTGGTTGCACATCTATGAATGTTTTAATAATTAGTTTATGTGATGACTTTTTTACTTGAATAATATTGATATTGCTAATTGCCTTTCTAGAGAAATGGGAGGTTCATAACCAGATAAAATGTGCTGGTATCATTTTTATGAGTGGGAGATTTTATTCTCAAGCACTGCCCGCTTTCTAGCTCGACCTCTTGTGGGATTGTGGATGAGATGGGGGAGGCTTTAACTCACATCTGCCTTACTCCATATGGTGAAGTCCTTATTTTGCTTGCCTGCAACTACAGCCTGCAGTTTTCTTTCGATTCCTTGTCGTCCACTCCAATTTTAAAGCCAACATTTATTGTTAGGGATCACAGTAGTCTAATTGATTTTATTTTGTTTATATCAGATATATTGGATGTTTTCTCTTATTACACTGTTTTAGAAAATGCCCACAATATTAACAGCATATTGTCAATATTTCATTACAGAAGGACAGTCACTGTGGACCAAATAACCTACTGTTTACCCCTCCCAGTAGAAAAGAACAAGGGAGATTTGCTGAGATGGTGAGAACTGCAAAGGAACGTTTGTTAACCAATTTGGTTCTACGCAATAGGGTGGAATTACTAATATACCTAGGTGAGAAAGCACCAGGATTAGATAAGCTTCCAGGGAATCTTTTTCTGGAAGAACCAACAATATGGGGCCCTTATCTCAGTGTACTATTTAATGCTATAATGAAAGGTATAGTGATTCCCGAAACCTGGGTAGGGGCAGAAAATGCCCCAGTTTTTAAAAAGGGATCACCACTTCTCCCTGCAAACTACAGACCGATCAGTTTGATCAATGTCACCCAAAAACTGTTTGAACGGGTACTTCTAGAACACATTCAGGTTTGGATGGAAGATAATTGCACTTTGAGCCCATACCAAGCCGGATTCAGGAAGAATACCTCCACCGTTGATCAAATATATAGACTCCAACTTATATTTTGGAAAACGGTGAGAATGGAGGGTGGCAGGCTCTACCTAATTATTGTGGACTCAAAACGGCCCGTGACTTGGTGCCCGGAGATAAATTATGGGTGGTGACTAAGAGATATGGGGATCCCCTCTTACCTCCTAAGCATACTTATGAAGCTGCACGAAGCCAACAATGCCCAAGTAAGATGAAGGAAAGGGTGAGAACTAACTTCACGATTCCCAATTTACAGAGGAGTGAGGCAGGGGTGTGTGCTTGCACCTACCCTGTTCTGCCTCTTTGTCAACGCATTAATTGCCCAACTCATCAAGGTTAAGAATAATGACGCCCCAAAGCTAGCAAACTCAAAGGTCCCAGCATTGATGTTTGTGGATGACACCCTTTTAATGTCTAAGTCGCCGATGGGAATACTGAGGTTCCTGGACAGCTTTGTCATTTGGAACGGCACATCAGACTGTCAATTTATATTAGCCTTTGAAATTATTATAGTGTGAAACAATGGACAAATGCACTGAATATGTAGTAGGGGTGCTATTCAAATTATTTCTTGCATCTACTACCAAAAGATGCTCACAACACAACAAATTGTTGTATAGACAAACTTGTTAACAATAGAAAGTTACTAGTACGCACACCCTTATATTCATAAACATTCCCAAATTCTGGGTCAATGTGATACCCTATACCGAAGTATATGGGGCTAGTAATCATAAACTCATTTCAAACAATAGTAGCTATATGACACTCCAAGTATTCCTGGAAAAGAAGAGTCCACATCTTTAGATTTCTTCAATAGATGTAATTTTATTTTCTTATAGTCGTAAATCCAAAAAAACAAAACCACCACTGAGCCAACACATGTTTCGTCTTCCCTTAGACTTTTTCGAGGCAAATGGCAAGCAAGCATTAGGTCAGAATGTCCTTCTGGTAGTGGGACATCTCTTATACCACTGTTACTGTAATGATCGCCACGCAGCGAAAAATCGTCTTCTCCTTCTTGCTCCCAACCGTGGCGATACGGTTGGGAGCAGCGGGAGTGAAGGAGAGGAAGGCTTCACATAACGACTGGGACTTATGAAGGTCTATTACCGGGTCTCTCCTTACGACAATCCTTGCTCTAATATATTATAGTGAGGGAGAAGACGATTTTTCGCTCCATTTGCCATTCCAGTTTGAACCCAGCCATATGCAAATCAGTCTTGACCCTGTGACCAATGGGAACAGTCCAGCCCGAACTGCCAGGTCAGGTCCGCCCTAGACTGGAAACAAGCATCCTAGAACCGGTTTAAGGGTTTCACCCCTCTTCAGCCAGGATAGCTTGACTCCAGCGGCATGGAGAGCTCGAAGCCCATTGTTTTTGCTGTCTCTCGATTTCTAAATTTAATGTGGCGCAGGCGTGGACACAACAAAAAAAGAGAGAAAAAACGGTTCTTAACCATCTTTATTGTTTTAAGTTTTCAATAATGGAGATGAACTATGTTTTAATTCTTATATGTTGTTCGTGTGGTAGTAACGCAACGAGAATTTTGCTTCGCATAAACATCATGAAGTATAGGATCAGTCCTCAATATGTAATCTATCGTTTAGTCTACATGCCACCCTCCTATATTTCAAAAGAGGTTAAATGTTTAAGGAGGTAACACTAAGCGTATAAGTTAAAACCGGGGAACTGAAACGATCTAGGTCATTAGATTTGCTATAGCGGTAATGTTAACAGTATGCAAATCGGTTGCTAAATATACCAGTCTTATGACCAAAACCATACATTTTATCAACGTATGGGTGTGTTCAGTTACCCTCAGCAAGGGACCATGATAATAAAGGTGACTGAACCACAAGGGCAAATAGTTCTTACATAGAGATTTATGAAATAATGCCTAGTAACATAAAATAATGTGCAAATAATAGAGTAGGGGCAATAAAGTAGACTGACATAAATATGCTTATTTAGGATACCCGGCAAAAGAAAAATAGAGGCATCCCGGGAAAGGGGCACCAAGCAAAGATACCCCCAAGACGAGAAGATAATCCGTCTTCAAGCAGTAACCAGACCTCAAGGTATGTGGCGAACAGGCACATGGTCAATAACAAAGATACCCAAAAATTATATGAGCTAGAGACATATAAACATAACTGCTATTTTTCAGACCTAACTCAAGCCACTTATTCCAAATGACCCGACGCTGAATTTAAGTCAAAAAGGGGGGTGGTGATGGACAGAGTATCTGAATTAAGCAGAACACTCCTACCCAGTCAAAAGATCAGGGCTTGATCCATCACCGTTTTTTAGCTCACTGCACCATCCCAGTTCAGAACCTGGCTACATGCAAATTAGTCTGTCCCTGGCCCAGTGCATCATGGGAACAGGGCAGACCAAACTACCAAGCCAATTCTTTACTGGAAAGGAAACAAGCTTCCGGGGACCGGTTTCTGGCATTACAGCCGTCTTCGGCCCGGCTTGCTTGAATCCTGATGGTGCAGTGAGCAAGGGACTCACATCTGAGCATACCCTTCCACACTTGTGGTGGCCAAAACGATTCAAAAAGGGGGGTGGTGATGGACAGAGTATCTGAATTAAGCAGAACACTCCTACCCAGTCAAAAGATCAGGGCTTGATCCATTACCGTTTTTTAGCTCACTGCACCATCCCAGTTCAGAACCTGGCTACATGCAAATTAGTCTGTCCCTGGCCCAGTGCATCATGGGAACAGGGCAGACCAAACTACCAAGCCAATTCTTTACTGGAAAGGAAACACGCTTCCGGGGACCGGTTTCTGGCATTACAGCCGTCTTCGGCCCGGCTTGCTTGAATCCTGATGGTGCAGTGAGCAAGGGACTCACATCTGAGCATACCCTTCCACACTTGTGGTGGCCAAAACGATTCAAAAAGGGGGGTGGTGATGGACAGAGTATCTGAATTAAGCAGAACACTCCTACCCAGTCAAAAGATCAGGGCTTGATCCATCACCGTTTTGCACCACCCCCTTTTTGTAATTATTTTGGCCACCATGAGTGTGGAAGGGTATGCTCAGACATGATTACCTTGCTCATTGCACCATCAGGATTCAAGCAAGCCGGGCCGAAGACGGCTGTAATGCCAGAAACCGGTCCCCGGAAGCTTGTTTCCTTTCCAGTGAAGAATTGGCTTGGTAGTTTGGTCTGCCCTGTTCCCATGATGCACTGGGCCAGGGACAGACTAATTTGCATATAGCCAGGTTCTGAACTGGGATGGTGCAGTGAGCTAAAAAACGGTGATGGATCAAGCCCTGATCTGTTGACTGGGTAGGAGTGTTCTGATTAACTCAGATACTCTGTCCATCACCACCCCCTTTTTGTCATTATTTTGGCCACCATGAGTGTGGAAGGGTATGCTCAGACATGAGTCCCTTGCTCATTGCACCATCAGGATTCAAGCAAGCCGGGCCGAAGACGGCTGTAATGCCAGAAACCGGTCCCCGGAAGCTTGTTTCCTTTCCAGTGAAGAATTGGCTTGGTAGTTTGGTCTGCCCTGTTCCCATGATGCACTGGGCCAGGGACAGACTAATTTGCATATAGCCAGGTTCTGAACTGGGATGGTGCAGTGAGCTAAAAAACGGTGATGGATCAAGCCCTGATCTGTTGACTGGGTAGGAGTGTTCTGATTAACTCAGATACTCTGTCCATCACCACCCCCTTTTTGTAATGAATTTAAGTCGTTACATTGGAACAAGACACAACTGATATTTATTCTCCCAGTTTAAAGTAAGTGAAACGGGAATTAACTTAGACATGTAGTCTTGAAATTTAACTTGTCACACATGATTGATCAATGCAATTCTTAACTTTTAGAGATGAAAAGAATACACATAATACAGAGGATCTAGTGATACCCAATCCTCCCATGTGTGGAATCTTAAAAGATACAAGATCCCCGATAAGATACTAGCAAGTAAGATAATCTCTCTGAGCTGATACCGTGACACGTGGGCAACCATGCACACTAAACTAATGCACTTTGTACTCACCAAAATATATGATATTAATTGTATGTATTTGTTTTTAGATTTGAAGAAATTTGGTTTTAATTAAAAGTCAGTCCTGAAAAAGGTGTTAAAACAGTTTAAGGCACCAAAACGCGTCGACAAAGGACTTTCTTCTACTGTTCTATATTTATGTTATGATTTTTTGTAAAATTGTTCCATGTATGAATATCATTTTGCACTAATTGTTTTTAATTTTATTGGGAATATTCGAAAGTAAATATGTAAATGTAAATGTAAATGTAAATGTAAATATTGTATGTACTAGACAAAATTTCTATTGATGATATGTTTTTAAAATGTTATGTAACAAAGGAATTCATATGTTTTTAATATAATCATAATAACATTTTGTGAGACAAAAAGAAATCTTAGTTTTGTGCAGATATAATTATCCGTGTCACGTTTTAACACTAAAAAGGTCATATTAGTGTGTAGACCTATGGGTCACAAATAGAAAGCCAGTCACACAGAAAGGAATTTTCTTTTTTCTTTTTTTGTTGCTTTATACCCAGTCCTTTCTGGTATTCTGGGAAACTCTCTCTTTTGAAAGTTAATTCTTATACTGTACGTGTAATATTTTATCAACAATGCGACCAGTACCAATTCCACCGGATCTATGTATTTTATAATCTCTGTTAAGTACTTTTTGGAACCTGAAACCGATTTCATTTCACTGGACCCATGCTCTGTTTTTCTTTCCCTGTTATTAATGCATGTGCACTTTCTTGAGGTTATTGGCTTTGCTCATAGGTTAGTGCAGATAATTACCTTGGCACACAAAGATGATGCACATGTACTTTCATATGATGGATGGATTAATTTTTATTAATTTTATATTGTCAAGATTTTGATTATATTGTACACATACTTTTATGGTTTTAATGACCGAAATAAAGGTTTTTGAACTGAACTGAAAGTTAGAGCAGAATACATTATTATTGGTTTTCTGTGCTATATAGGTCAGCCAGGGAATTACAGTTGGTCTCTCCCGGCCTCCGAAAGCTAAATATGAATGATGGTTTGAAGTGAACTGCTCAAAAACCCACAGGAACTTGGTAAAAACACGTAGATTAGTTCCCAGAAATCACAAGCATATTTGCTTTATGTAGAACAGAATATTAAAGAGCCTTTGCTATGAGGAAGAAACAGATAAGTGGCGAGGCTTATTAATCTTGTAAGGAACGTGTTTGTGAAAAATATCAGAGCATTTTGCCAGATGACTAACAACCCATTTTTTCAAGGATTCATCTGACCTGGGCCTTAACATTGTTATTCCTCCGGACAACTGTTTTAGTCATTGTTCAGAGGGTTATAGTGGTGGTATTTCAACTACTAAGCCCATAGGAAGTGAGGCAGCAGAGTATGCTTGTTTTAATATAGATTACAAAGATGTACTGAACGTTAATAACAGATGCCCTAAAGGGAAGTCACCCAGCTCTGATGGGGTTCCAGTAGACTTATGCAGGTAAAATACTAATCTGTGGGTATCTCTTTTAACAAACGTCCTGAGGGCTGTTGCCAGTTCTGGTCCACCACGCTCCTGGCCCCATGCAACTATCGTACCCTTCTTAAAAAAGGCAACAAAAGCAATTCAAAGTGTTATCGTCCCATATGATTGATAGATTCTACGACTAAGATGAAGGGCTAGATCCTTTTAAATAATTTGGATATGTGACCCAAGGACATCCAGAATAAGTCTCATTGCAATTTGGTTTTATTCTGTCTGGAGACAGTCGAGCATTCCTTTAACTCTTACATCCTAATTAATAAAATGTCATTAGTAAAAAAGGGGAGTGCCTATACGGTATTCATAGATGTAATCTTGACCTTTGATCATGTAAACTGCAATAAACTATGAGGCATTCTGTCGACCCTGGGGGTTGAAGACAATTTAGTTAATTTCCTCAGATAATTGCTTAGTGAGATGACAGCCAGTGTCAGAAATGGCCCAAATGGCGAGACAATCAAACTTTTTCCAATGTCAAAGAGAATAAGACAGGGATGTGTTCTAACTACTTTTTGTTCACAATGTACAATAATGGGCTAGAAAAATATTTGACTAAATTTACCATTGATGTATCATGTCCTGGTACCTGCCATATACCTGCTCTTCTTTGCACGGATGATGTGGTGCTCATGGTTTGGACCCTGTTTGCGTTGCAGAAAAGTCTGGATATATTTATGTTTCTTTATGCAGATTTGATTTTACAATAAATCAGTTCAAGACCCATATTATGGTTATTGGTCAAAAAACATACAAACACATGTACTATGTTATTCAAAGCAAGATTTACAGAGTTACTACTTTTCTTTATCTGGTGATCTTATTTGATGACACTTGCAGTTGACCCTCTGGGTCGTGCTAAGGTGGCCCTTTTGGGAGAAGTGCAGAGGCACAGTTTAATTTCACTATAAAGCTGGATATTAAGCACATTAAAGAAATGTTAATGGTTTACAAATCAAAGTGCCTCTCAATTGCAATCAATCGTGCGGGGCTCTGGGGAATATTGGACTTTGATATTGTTCAGAAATTTGAGAACAGGTTTCTGAAGAGATTGCTGACAGTTCCCCACAGCACATCTACTTTTCTGTGTCAGACATCCTTCATTCGGCTGTAATTGAAAGATTGTATCACCCTGGATAAGGCGATGAAGATCCAATGGTTAGCCTACATAGAGAAAACGAGTGGTAACCTGAATATGTCAGAATCGTTCTTTAACCCAGATGAACAACTCCCTCCTTGTAGGAAGGAATATTATAAAGGCTCATTGCCTTGCCATGTTTTCAACCAACAGAGAACAACTTGAGTCCTTGAAATATACTGTGAGAAACGATATGTTAATAACTGCAAGTTCCGGGATGGAACCTTATCTTGCAAGCTGATTTCAACTACCTAGCATACTGCTGACATGATTAAGACTTTACATTGTGCACTTTGCCTTCCACATACCTGTGTCATACAATGTGGCTTTACCAGTTTGCCCTTGCAATTCTAGTTCTTTATAGACTGCGAGGCATATTTGCTGTTCTGTAAATTTTATGCTCCTTTGGACACCACCACTTGGTCCCAATTTTGAGGTGCACCAACCTTAGGCAATGCAAGTAAGATATGATTTTTATTCTACCCTAAACTTCTATTCATGTTTGTTGGGCAGCAGCTAAGTATCTACAGTGTGCTATTAGAATAAAGAATATTTTATGATGCTGTTTTCTTCTCCTGTTGTTTTTATTGATTTATTTGCACAATAAACTTTCTGGCATTGTTTGTGTAAGGATTTTAATAGATCATGTCACGTTTGCTGCTGTTTTATACAAATGTGATGCATGATAAGTATGACTTCATTTTTGCATTTGTCTTTTATAGATCATTTTTTAACCAAATAAAGAATTTCAATGACAATGGCATTTAATACATTTTTATTACGTTTGTGAAGGATGTCCTTGTAAACTTCTTGAATACATCCCTCCAAATGTCTTCTTGTTTAAAGTAGTATGCAAAGCATTTGTGTTCTGGACAGAAGTAAATTACATTTCTAGACTCCACTCATTAATTCAATACTTTTACCTTCTTTTAAACCTTATTACAGACATATTTCTGACGTACACCTGGAAGAGGTCATTACAAATCAGACCCTTACATTATACACTGTAATCTTCCTCCAAATCATGTAGAATTCATGTTCAAATGTCCAATCCGAAAAGGTAAAGACTTAGCCCTTCCCTGGATGAAATCCTACCTGATAGATATTTATCAGGCAGTTATGATGCCCCCTTTCACTCTGATTTCAAGCATACAGTGGCAGGAGTCCCTCAGGGCCCCTCCTTGAGCCCCAATCTCTTTCCCCACGCACTTCTAAATATTATCCACTTTGGACTACATTCCCTGAGATACAATGACAATATACAAATAATCTTTTCTCTCAATTACACAGTCTCTCAGGGGTCTCCTAAATCAAGGACTATGTGAGACCCATAACCAGTTGGATGCCTTTCAATTCTCTTAAAATCAATATAGAAGAAATGTACATGATGCCGATTCCTACTCAAAGTTCACCCAATCATGCTTTGCTAGATCTCTAGTTCCCAAGAATTAGGCCGTCTACCCACCTTTGCCACCTCAAGGCAGAACTTTGGATTCTTTATCAATCATGATCTCTCACTATCAAATACAAAATGGCCACTGCCTGTTTTTTTTTTACTTTTCAGAACTTTGACATAAATCATTCCTACCTCTCACACCATCTTGTTCTGTGGTAATCCAGTCAGCCACACTCAGCAGACTTGACTACTGCAATTCATTGTTTAGATGTTACAGACTATTTTTCTCCAATAACTCCAGCAACTTCAAAACACTGCTGCTAGGATTGCTGTATCTCTTCCCAAACACTCATCTGCTACTGCAGCCCTAAACTCTCTCTATTGACTTTCAATTAAAAAGTGAATTATGTTTAAAGCACTTTGCTCAGTCTTCAGGGGCCCCCACAACCAAGTCCCCCTATATATTTGGAGAAAATTCACCTTCTACATTTCGTCCAGCATCGGTAGGTCTTTGTTGGCCAGACTCCTCGTCATGTATCAGTTATACCAAACCAGTTCATTGGGATATGTCTTTTCTATCTGTGCAGCAAGATTCTGGAACACCTCCCACCTCAAGCTGTGTTACAAATTCACATTCGTACATTGAAAAAGCTTCTGAAAACGTTGCTTTATGTTAGATTATCTCTATGCCTCTTCTCAAACTGACCCTCTGCTTCTCCCAGCACCAGAACATAATGTTGTGGTACTTGTGTGCTGTACAAAACCCACACATAACTTAACATAAGGTAATTGATGATGTGTCCATGTGACAACATGCTCCTCATTTTCTCATTCAGAACAGCCTGAGGTTCCGTGACAATTGTAAGTGATGTTTTCGAATCGCACGAATATGGTCGAGTCTGGTATCTAAGAACCGCAAATGACGAGTTTAGTAAGTATGCGCAGTTTCGCTGTGCTAACTTAAACCGTTCGTTTGATATGTGGGTTTTTCATCTGTACCCACGGGTTCCATCTTAGATACGGCATCCATTTTGTCTCTTGCCCTCAAGTAGCCAGCGAACGGACACTGTCCGCTTCGTTACCCTGGGACTCTCAAGATATTTGTGGAAGACACATGTTCTTTGTAAATATCTTTTACGATGAGGGGGATGATACTGTAAGGCAGATGGCCCCGCTTGAGGCGCTTCTACCGTGCCGGTTTATTGTCTCAGCCGTGCATCTCATTAGGCACGTCCCTTTGATGCCTGTATCTCGTGTTTCCCGATACCTCCCCTTTTACACCCTTTTCGATCTCCCACTGTCTCCATCTTCCTCTGCACCTGTCTTTGTCCCTATTTCGATCTGTTTTACTGCCGATTGGAATTCACTAATGTTGGGAAGATGGGTTTTTACAGTTGGGAACCGCCAAATGTTTCCGCACTTATGTTCCGGACCTTATGTGTACCAAAGTGACCAAAGCGACCCCTCTGGGGGATAATTATGGGAACCAGGTTGTAAACTGTTGTGTACCATGTTGTCCTATGAGTAAATTCTGTATAAAAGGAGCGCTCCACAGAACCAATTTGAAGCAGTCTCCCCAAGTTGCACGTGTTGTACTTGTTGTGACTTCTGTGTTCCCTGCAGTAAATAAACCTTGAATCTTTGACGCCGAAGGAAGTGTCCCGTGTCTCTGTAGTTTGTGCGCCGAAACAGGTATCCCATGAAGGTTATAGGTGTTGTTCCCTGGCACCGCTGGTACTGTTAAAAAGTCCAGTCCTTCAGTTGGCGCCCAACGTGGGGCGACTTCAGCGGTACCGGTCCAAAGCCTGATGATCGTGAGGAACTTCGTGTGAAATCTCCGAGGGAAGGTGCACCCCGCTTCATCGATCCTGTTGTCGAAATAAGTGGCCCGAAGTTTTTCCCTGCGAAGATTCCCGCCTCCTGACGGCTGCGACGGACCGATGCCCTGACTGTCGACCTGTCTTCGACGCCCGGCGTAGACCTTATGTACAAGCGAGACGATAGACGGGCCTTCCTGGTGACGCCATTGAAGTTCTGAGTTAAGTATTTGTGGGTCGCTCCCAGTCCTTAGTGGTTGTTCTAGCTTCTTGAAAGCTTTGTGGTTAGCCTTTAAGGCTTTGTGGTAATAGCTCACTGAGCTTTGTAATAGCCTCCTCAGGCTTTGTGGTTAGATCTCCGAGCTTTGTGATAGCCTTAAGGCTTTGTTGTATTGCATGGTTCCATTGCATTTGTGGTTCTTAGTATTGGTCCTTAGTATTATTTGACAGTTGCAATTGCCAAAAACCGAGGGTTTTGACTTACACAAGGTTTTATTGCTTCGGTAATCCTTGAAGTTTGATACTAGGTTAGTGTGCACGATGCCTAGCCATAGTGATTTGTTTCGTATTTTCAAATGTTGCGCAATGGATTCCCGGTTGGAGGACTCGTGTCCGATACCTCCAGTTGGAACTCCGATACATGATCTTTATAGTCGACATGGGGTGGGTCCTATAATATATAATGATTACTGGGTCCGTTATACAAAGAAAGACGGTGATCTTAGATGGCCACCACATGGAACTTTTGAACTTTCGATTTTAGATAATCTTGAGGCTAAATTATTTTTAAAGAAAGCTAGGCCAGCTATGTTTGATTCCTTTCGGATATGGCGTAAAGAGGCCAAGCAGAAAGAAATCAAACAACTTAAAAAGAATCAAAAACAAGAGTTTGTTCCTGTAATGCAAGCTATAAAAGAATGTAGACAAGACAAAGAAGAAAAAGACATGGAAATCGCTACTAGATTGCATCACATGAAAATAGATAAATGTTACCCAGTTTTACTGAATAATCTAGAAAAGAAAAAAGAAGATTTGAAGGAGGATTCCTTGCTGTCATACTTGATGAAATCACCACCTCCTTATGTACAGGGTGCTACTGCTCCTGTAGTTCCCCCTGTTGTTCCTCTTGTTGCTCCAGCGGCTGCGGGCCAGCCCGCTGTTAACCCTACGTTTGTTTCACCACCTGTTCTAGTTCCTACTGCTCCTGTACCTGTACCTTCGCAGACTGTTGTTTCTGCTACTCCAACTATCTTGTCCGTTCCTACTATGCCTTCCTTCACCTCCAGTGTTGTTGCCCCTGTTTTTCTTTCTCCTTCTGTCCGTAAGCGTGTTCCTAACTCTGTTGCTACTCTTTATTCACCTCTTTCTGGTCCGTTATTTTCGTCTGATTCATCTGAAACTCCTCAGAGACGGAGTCAGATCCCTAGTGGTAGGGAGAAAGAGACGTTAGTAACAATGGCACATAGGTGGATGAGACATCCTGCTAATTACACTCCACGTGTAGTCTTTGATACGTTTTCTCAGTTTAATGAGCCTACGCAGAGATTCGTATTTGAGGAGATGTGTAACTTTTTGAGAGAAGAATGGTATAATGATGATGTAGATAATGTACCGTCCGACATAATTGAACTTCAGAGTCACTTTTCAAACGGTATGATTATAGGAGACGATGTACGACGTGCCGTGGAACGCTTATTAGCATTCAGACCCATAGCACATTCTCGGATATCATTAGATGATACCACTGAGAACTGGAAAGCGGTTCCTGGTCAGTATCCTATGAGGGAAGTCCCGCCACTGTGGGTGCCTGGTGATCCTAATGCAAACCCTGTGGTGCTACCGCATTTTCGAAGGGTGTGGATACATCTTCCATGGAAACGATCAGAAGTTTTGCAAGTGAAGCAATCCTTACCTGATCCGCGTAAAAATCCGGCTGGTTATTATAAGGAGTTATCACAACTGGTGGAAGCTACTATTATGAATATTGCCGACATCGACATGTTGTTTGGCAATGTGGTACCGCAACCAGTTTGGGCTAAAATTCGTCAAGCCAATCACGCAGTTGAATTAGGGGGTGATTGGGCTGCACTGCTAGCAGCTGATGCATTACAAGTTGGTGGGGCCAAGCCTGAACAGCTGATTTTGGATTTGCCTCAGAAAATCATTACGCTCATGAAAACTCTCATGCCAGCGATGAAGGTGAACTGGGATAAGTTATCAGCTTGTAAGCAAAAGAAAGACGAGAGTGTCTCAGATTTCTTTACAAGGTTTGAGGAAGCGTTTGTCGACCACAGCGGCCAGGACATGGGCGCTGAGGGAGGCCAGCGGTTATTCGTTGACAAATTTGTGTCGAATTTGCTGCCTGAACTAAGCAACAAATTGAAGAATTCAGAAAGTGCGTGGGCAGTTTCAACCCCTGCACAAATACTAGCAACGGCTCAGTATTATGAGAATAGGGAAAAGGAAGAAAGTGATCGTGTAGAAAAGAAAACTAAGGAGCTCAAAACAAAGGTTTTGTTGCAGCAAGCATACCCTCCACGATCAAACCAAAATGATTCGCAACAGCAGTATCGACCACGAGCACAGCCCGATAGGACACAGCCGCGCTCTGACAACTTTGATTCCAGATTTTCACTTGGGTATAATCAGTGCGCATATTGTAGGAAAGAGGGACACCTAAAATATGATTGTCTTGCCTTACGGGACCGTCTGAATGGTGTGTCGATACGTGGAAACCGTGGTGGTGGTCCTCAACAGGCACCTCGAGGTAGAGGTCGTGGTTCATTCCACAATCAGAGTGATCGTTATCAAAATCAATCAGACGCAAATAATTGTTTTGACCAGCGAAATGCGGGGTCAGTTAGATCTGCACAGTATAATGTTGATGATTATTATGCAGAGCATGAAACTGTTGTAAATGACCATTACTAGGACAGCCAACGACAAAGAGAGGGAGTAGTGTCAGTTCCGGTCGATCAGAGTGGCCCTTACGTTGCAGTGGCTACATCAGGTGTAGTTGAGCCTTTTCTGTTAGACACTGGTGCGACAAAAAGTTCCATCATGCATTCAAAACTCCCTGGCGCACCTTTGTCTGGCTTAACGAATGTTTCCGTTGGATTCTCTGGCGCCCCTGTTAGTAACCCAGTCTCTAACCCTTTGCCTCTTATGATTGGACATTGTGAGCTAACGGCTCCACTGATTCTATCTACAGGTTGTGGTGAAAATCTTTTGGGCCTGGATTTGTTGAAACGATTATATGCAACATTGTATTGTTCCCCCGAAGGAGTGGAACTTACATTGGGACGGAGAGTGATCTCTCCCATGTATTTATCGGTTGATAAATTCCCACCGGAATTGAGTTCCCTCCCTGCGTCTCTATGGGCCACAGGTCCCAATGACGTGGGCCTGTTAGACATTCCACCCTATGTGATTCAATTGAAACCAAATGCGCGATTACCGCGTTTACATCAATATCGTATTTCTCTTGAGGGCGAACGAGCGCTGTTAGCAATTATTTATGATCTCATTGGAAAGGGTGTTGTTGAAGAAACTCGTGGAAATGTATGTAATAGCCCTGTATTGCCAATTCTGAAACGAACTGACCCAACTAAACCTCCTGTGTATCGTTTCGTTATAGATTTGAGAGAGGTAAATAAAATAGTGGTTCCACAATTTCCTGTGGTCCCTGACATTACGGCTTTATTAACAATGATTCCGGCATCTGCCTCCTGGTTCACAGTGATCGATCTAAAGAATGCTTTCTTTAGCATCCCGATTGCAGAGGAAAGCAGAGACCTATTCGGATTTTCATTAGGAGGTCGCAGTTTTAGGCTAAAACGCGCTCCACAGGGCTACTGTGAGAGTCCGTCAATCTACAGCCAAGCACTTAAAGGACAGCTTGATGCCTTTGTATTACCTGAAGGTGCAGCTTTGATTCAATACGTTGACGATCTTTTAGTGACAGCTGATACAGAAGTTATTTGCAAAACGGCTACAGTATCATTATTGCACTATCTACATGACTTACACCACAAGGTATCGCCTTCAAAGCTACAGTATTGTTGTCAAGAAGTTACCTATCTAGGTCACTTATTGTCAAAAGAAGGGAGGAGGTTGACCCCAGAGAGAATTGCAGCGATTTCCCGAATGACTGTGCCAAAAACCCAAAGAGATGTTCGCGCCTTTTTAGGTATTACGTCCTACTGCAGACAATGGATTCCAAATTTTTCATTGTTGGCGAAACCATTGATAGCCCTTACATGCAAAGATGTTTCATCCCCAGTACCTTGGTCTGAAGAATGTCAGAAAAGTTTTTCTGAATTGCGTGATGCGTTGTGTTCGGCTCCTGTGTTGGGCACTCCTGACTACAGTAAGCCGTTTACACTATACGTTCACGAGAGGGATGGTTGCGCGTTGAGTGTTTTGACACAACCTTTTGGTGGTAAGCAACGCCCATGTGCCTACTTTTCTTCGACTTTAGACCCAGTAGCAAGAGCCTTGCCAAGTTGCTTAAGGGCAACAGCGGCAGCTGCGGCGTCCATTCGACAGTCCGCAGGTCTAGTCATGGATAATATGCTCACGGTAATGGTTCCGCATGCAGTCGACACTCTATTGAACCGAACGAAAACTCAACATCTGACAAGTGCAAGATTGTCTGGATATGAGTTGACGTTGCTGGCCAGTCATATACGGATAAGACGATGTAATGTGTTGAATCCAGCAACATTGCTGCCGATCGACACAGAATCAAGTGATGAAGCAGTACATGACTGCTATCTCAAAACTGAAGAGGAAACTAAGGGTCGCATTGACCTAAGAGATACTCCATTGACAGATCCCGATGGTACTTTATATGTGGATGGTTCCTGTTTCAAGTTGCCGAACGGTGATGTGACAACTGCGTATGCTGTAGTTACATTGAGAACGATTGTGGAAAACGCAAGGTTAAGTCAGAATTCGGCTCAGGCTGCTGAGTTAATTGCTTTGACGAGAGCGTGTGTGTTGTCTAAAGATAAACGGGTGAATGTGTTTACAGATAGCCAGTATGCGTTTGGTGTGGCACATAGTTTTGGAGGACTGTGGAGAGAAAGAGGATTCCTTACGTCACATGGTACGAAGATTCAACATGGCCAGCTTGTAAATGATCTTTTGGATGCACTTACGTTGCCTAAGCAAGTGGCGATTGTTAAATGTAGTGCGCATCGTAAGGTGACGGATGATGTTGGTCGTGGTAATGCGTTTGCAGATGAGACTGCTAAGGAGACTGCCCGGAACCTTAGCACTCGAATGTATGTGACGAGTTCGGTTAGGTGGCCTGCAGAATCAAGTATGTGTGAAAACACTATCGAGAGTGTGAAAGCAATTCAGAATGAGGCCACCGAAACTGAAAAGACGAAGTGGAAAGAAAGTACGGGAAAGCTGGATGCGAATGGTTGTTGGATTGACTTATCGGAACAGAAAAGATGGATGTTGCCTGATGCGTATGTGCTGGCTGTTGTGACTATGGCACATGGGTTAGCACATATTAGCGCGAAAGGTATCTGTAAATTGCTGTTTCCTGTGTGGAAGAATGATGGTATTACGAAATGTGCTGAACGCTTGGTTAAGAATTGTATGGTGTGTATGTTGTACAATCCTGGTAAGGGAACCCCAACTCCTCCTGGTAGTTTTGCTCCCCCTTCATGTCCCTTTGAGGTGATCCAATTGGACTTCATCCATATGGAGCGATGCAATAACTTGAAATACGTTTTAGTTGTTGTTTGCGCATTCTCCCGATGGATTGAGGCCTATCCTCTCAAAGACAATACTGCTTTATCCACTGCGAAAATCCTACTGAAGGAATACTTTCCTCGGTATGGAATGCCTAGAATTGTGTGGTCAGACAACGGAAGTGAGTTTGTGGGGAGTGTGATGAGTGTGTGCAAGGGCCTTGGAATTAATCAGAAATTCCATAGTGCCAATCATCCTCAGTCAGCTGGTTTGGTTGAAGGGTACAATGGCACCCTTAAACTAAAACTAGCAAAGATTCAGGCTACGACAGGTCTTTCATGGTCTGACGCTTTACCCTTAGCATTGCTGTCAACAAGGGCAACTGTACACTCCCGAGTAGGGCTCAGTCCCTATGAAATAGTGTTCGGTCGCCCTGCCAATGTTTGGGGGGTCCCTAGACCGGGTGCCTTTTGTGATCTTGAGTATCCAATGTTGATCGATTATCTTTATGACTTGACTGCTAAACTGAGGTTAATTCACCAACAGGTTCACGAAGCATTGCCGACGCAGACGGAGGGTCCAGGCCACCCGCTCCAGCCCGGAGATTGGGTGGTAACACGAAACTTTTCGCGCAAGAACAATTTGGATCCCAGGTTCACTGGACCCTATCAGGTCCTCCTTGCCACGAGAACTGCAGTTCGTCTCGAGGGGCGGAAGAATTGGGTGCATGCCACCCATACCAAGAAAGTCCCCATCCCGTTGCCAGCAGACTCGTGGGTGAGGAAAGGCATTGCATCAACTGAAACCGAAGGATTGCCGGCGTTTGTACCTTTCAGCGATGCACAACCTGCCGGAGAATCCTCAGTGCAGCAAAAAGGCATTGTTGAACACTTGTCATCAGAAGACTCAAGACCAGAACATTCAGCTGATCAACAGGGCGTCGTCCCTTCGACGGATCTTTTGTTTAACGAACAGACACGTCCTGGGAAAACCCGATATTTTTTGCGATCCAGCACTAAAGACTAATAAAAAACCCCGTTCTGTCCCTTGACAAGTGCATTATCCCGTTTTCCATGATCAGTTTGAACACTCATACTATTGTAATTATTTTGTACATATTCATTGAGCTTCGTTCCTTACACTTTTTGTTTCCACAGCTGAGAGACATTGTTTTCACATATGTATATATTTGTGAAATGAAGGCCGTAGGGCCGCGCGCGTACTTCCTCCTGGTTAGTAGGTCTTGACGCTAGGTTAAAGACCGTCGGTTCCTGGGAACTCCTAGGAATTGACTATTGCTACACAGAACGAAGTGCGTCAAGAAAAGTTGCGGACGGTCATAGGGAATGGCATTTTCAAAGCTGATGGACTTGGAAAGAGCTCAAGCACAAAGATTCAAGCTGCAGCAACTCAGTCGTACCAAATGTTTTGTGTTCCAAATATTCGTACTGTTTGTGACTGTTTCTGCATTATTGGCGGGTGGAGTATATTACACAATGTCTTACTTCTTGCCTTCTATCATACCTACTCCTACCCCTGACCTTAAACTCACCTCCACTGTTTCTCCTCATTCTTTTCACATTTTACCTGAACACGAGCAGGCTAGACGTGCAGAATTCCGCAACAATTCCTTTATTCAGCTCCTTCATCAGCATCAGTTAGTGGTTAACACTACTAATTGTTGGGTGTGTGGGTTGATGCCGCATACTACGGATAAGGGAATTCCATATCTGGTGTTACCGTATAGCTCCCAAGGGTCTGCTCGAGCATTTCAAACAATGTTTCAAAGCGCACTAGGTTTCCACCCCATTCGAGAACCACGTTCCCCCTACTCTGGTCCTACCTCGTACCAAAAATCTTTGTCTATAGCAATAGAGGATTTAGATAGCGATATCTATGATCCCTCGCTTATCCCTGAAGAAGAGGTACAAGCCTATAGGGTCCTAAGTAGAGGCGAATATAGTGTGTTCACTGGTGAAAAACAGCTTAAAAGCTCGCCTCCGATATGGGTCGTACCCCACATTGGTAATTTTTGTTTAATAGGTCGCGGCCGTAGATCGAAAGCCCGACTTGGAGAGAGTGCTTGCACTGAAAATTATATTCTGCCAATGGTCTCGTCCCCTGTGTTTTTGGCTGCCAAGGGTACATACTTTATTTGTCATGATCGTGCGTATGCATGGTTGCCCTCTGACTTCATGGGCTCATGTTTTATCGCAAACTTGTTGCCTCCGACGTTTACTGTAGATGCAGATTATCACAAAACTAGAGTTGTGAGAGGCGTAATTAGCGAAGAGGATACTGCCGGTCAAGAGGCAGGAGATTTTTTTAAGGGTTTTCTCCCATTTTGGGGACCTATGGTTAATAGTAGGAACCTGAGACAGTTGACTCGAGTGGTAGAATCGACAGCTAATATTACTGCCAGTGCCCTTGGTAATATCACCACAGAACTTCAGGCGGATAGACTTATGACGTTACAAAACCGTATGGTTTTAGACGTGATCTTAGCAGATCGAGGTGGGGTATGTAAGGTGATCCATTCGAGCTGCTGTATTTTCATTCCTGATAACGCTCCGACTGTCTATCAAGCCATCTCGAAGTTGCATAAGATCTCCGAATCCATACACGTGGATGTAGGGGATTGGACGCTACTTGGATGGTTTTGGGGCCTGATGTCGACTTGGGGTTGGAAGATTCTGATGATCATTGGAGTCGTTGTAGCGTTCCTGTTCACGTGTTGCCTTTGCGTGCAGTGCGGTCCTGCCTTATGTGGCCTCTGTGCTACAACGTGTATGAGACAGCCACCTGTTACCAAAGGGTCTCGGTTGGACAGAGCTATGCTACAGCAACATCTCGAGGGTCTGATGAATATCGAATATGATTCCGACTAGTGCTTGCCTACATGAGGGCAAAAGGAGCGTCTGAGGTTCCGTGACAATTGTAAGTGATGTTTTCGAATCGCACGAATATGGTCGAGTCTGGTATCTAAGAACCGCAAATGACGAGTTTAGTAAGTATGCGCAGTTTCGCTGTGCTAACTTAAACCGTTCGTTTGATATGTGGGTTTTTCATCTGTACCCACGGGTTCCATCTTAGATACGGCATCCATTTTGTCTCTTGCCCTCAAGTAGCCAGCGAACGGACACTGTCCGCTTCGTTACCCTGGGACTCTCAAGATATTTGTGGAAGACACATGTTCTTTGTAAATATCTTTTACGATGAGGGGGATGATACTATAAGGCAGATGGCCCCGCTTGAGGCGCTTCTACCGTGCCGGTTTATTGTCTCAGCCGTGCATCTCATTAGGCACGTCCCTTTGATGCCTGTATCTCGTGTTTCCCGATACCTCCCCTTTTACACCCTTTTCGATCTCCCACTGTCTCCATCTTCCTCTGCACCTGTCTTTGTCCCTATTTCGATCTGTTTTACTGCCGATTGGAATTCACTAATGTTGGGAAGATGGGTTTTTACAGTTGGGAACCGCCAAATGTTTCCGCACTTATGTTCCGGACCTTATGTGTACCAAAGTGACCAAAGCGACCCCTCTGGGGGATAATTATGGGAACCAGGTTGTAAACTTTTGTGTACCATGTTGTCCTATGAGTAAATTCTGTATAAAAGGAGCGCTCCACAGAACTAATTTGAAGCAGTCTCCCCAAGTTGCACGTGTTGTACTTGTTGTGACTTCTGTGTTCCCTGCAGTAAATAAACCTTGAATCTTTGACGCCGAAGGAAGTGTCCCGTGTCTCTGTAGTTTGTGCGCCGAAACAGGTATCCCATGAAGGTTATAGGTGTTGTTCCCTGGCACCGCTGGTACTGTTAAAAAGTCCAGTCCTTCAAGCCTAGTCATTTTTTATTTTTTTATTGGAAGGCACTTATGTCATGAGTTCTCTTACAAGTGCTATACATAATTTTGTGTATCGATTTTTAGACACTGATGGGTAATAGAGGTCCAACCACAGTGGTACTCCTTTTATTATGGGGTGTGCGCCTTTTCACCCATGCCCCAGTCTGTAAGGTCAGTCTGTCACCTGAGAAGATTAACACTTGTACAATGACTGCGACTGAAGGCATGGTCGAGACCACATGGAGATGTGCTACCTGCCCATCCCTCCTTTCAAATTTTCTGAATGAAATGCACATTGACCAGAATGCCCCCCTCAAATGTGGCAGCAAACCTAGAATGTGAGCACTCAGTTTGTCAGTTTGTTGCAGGCGAGCTGGGACTGTACTAAATAAAAGAGTGAAACTGCTTTCTTATCTGTTGTTCACTTTCTGTTTGGATAAAGCTCTGCACACTTACGTAGAGGAAGGATGGAAGCAGACACAGGAGTGACATTACGCCATATATGTTATCCACTTCTCCATTAATGTCTTTCTATGTAAGTCATTATGTAAATCCTAATGCTAAACCTAATGTTTTTGTCAGTGCTTATTACTACTGCATTTGAATGTACAATAGGCCAATCTCAAACTTTCCAAAACATGTCCAGATTATCTTTGTTACCTCCGAATTAGGCACGCTTTCCTCTTACAAATCATTCATTAAAATGATTAGTTGAAGTTGATCATTTCGAAACCCCATATTATTAGATCAAAAATGTGGGTTATGATCTTTACTAGTTAAAGTGTTTTGAATTTGGTATTGTTAATGTTCATCATTTTTATAAATAAGAGGCGTTCATCCTTATCCTCCAAGACAGTGTTTATGTTTGCTTCATTGTTAATATTCTAGCAACATGATACCAATTAATATTTTTAAAGCCTCTATGAACTACAGTTTATACCACGCTATTAAAAGTAAACGTGGTCCAACGGCACATCGTTTGGAAAAAATGTACTAATAAACACACAAGTATTTGTTTAAGACTACAGTGCAAGTCACATTATATGGTGTTACTACAGAACAGCAGAAGTGACTCCAGAAATAGTACTTGGTGCCCCTCTGATTCCAATCTAGAATCATATTACACAAAGGCAAGAGGGCATTCTCACAAGGCCTCGTCATTTTAATTTTAGTTCACTGTGGGCCAGGTTTTAACCCCTTGTGCTCTGTTTAGCATTACTTGTCTTTGTTTATAACTACAGCGCCTGAGCACGTGTCATGTGCACAAGTGTGCAGAGGGTAATATGCTATTTCTTAACATCATTGAGGGAGTGAAGGGGCATCGTGACGAACTCAATGCTTCTCCTTTCAAGACTCATGGTCTGGCACAGGCTCATAAATTGTAATAAATAGCATCTTACACTTTCCATACATACTGGTTCTTAGATGTGTAGAAAACCATGCAAATTATCATAATAAAATGAAGAAAGAAAGGGCAAAGCTTACTTTATGCTCTTTTGGGTCTTTGGGACATAGGTGTTTCAAATCTTTAACACTGTCTATCCCACAGCAGCCAACCTGGATTAGGTGAAATAAAAAATATAATTCATTATTTAAGGAACAGTTCTCTTGAGTAAGTACGTCACCTATGGGCGATTTGGGGCTCACTCTTATTCTGCGGCTTTATTTAACCCCTTAGCATACAAAGTCGTTTTGATTCGTTGACAACTTCAGTTCCTAGGGACCCGGACCAGAATCACAGGCACAACATTTGACTGAAAAGTCATGTACATCTGGACAAATCACTTAATTTCCATATGCTTAAAAATGTAAATATGTGAAATACAATAGTAAAAACATGTTTTTATTTGTTAGGTTGGTTTGTCTTGCTGTTTTATATAAAGTGAACAAAACACAGGATGGTGGCCAACTGCTTCATTTAGAGCACATCAAAGAACAGGTGCATGGGTTTCATACATACAACAGAGGGGCGGAGCAGACACTAAGTCGGATATACCATGTGATAGCAAAGAACAATAGTACACGTATTTACAGTAGAAGTAAAGACAAAAAACACCGGCCCACTAAGTAAGGTCCATGAATGTAGAGACAGTGGAGTGACCTAAGTGAGCAGCATGGACAACGCAGACAGGCTCTTCAAATAAGAGCAGTACCGTAGAAAAAGTGATCTCTTTAAAGAGAGCAATGACGTCCAATTCTGGTGTGGCATATCCTCATTTAAAACTGAAGATCTTGATCAGATCTTGATCGGTTTGAAGTTCTCTATTCTTGATGTACAAAATATTTTAACAACTTGCTATCCTTCACCTAATACCCAGAATGTTAGCCAGACAAAGAATACATGCTGATCTAAGCCCTTTACTAGCGAGTGATTATGCACATGGGAAAAGGTTCGATGGGCCTAAAACACTAGGCGTTTAGAGAATACAATTAAAGAAATACAATCATTGTTGTACCCAACAAAGCACCCAATAATGTATAAACTGCTGGACTCACTTTACCCACACATACACGTCACAGCTCTTTAGCAGACGCACGACACTCATTAGTGGAGCAGGTGCAGTGGCATCGAGTCCTAGTGCTGTGAGGGGCCCAACTATGGCTTTTTCTACACCCGGTGGTTTAGAGTCCAGTTTCTTTGCTTGTGCTGTGGAGCTGTGCTACAATGTGGCTGCATCCGTCGGTTTCGGTTACCATGCATATATACAATACGGCCTGACTCATAATAAATACCGGACTCGTGGCCAGCATGGTTTGATCCAGAGACCTTCAGAAGGAGCTGCATGCAGGTTACAGTTTGGAAAAGGGTGTGGGAAGCTGATCAACATATTCAAAATGTAGCTCAGTGAGGGGTATGACGCAGTGAACAGTGAAAGTGGGCAAGGACGCACTAAAACACATATTACAAAACACTCCCCCCTTTTTTTAGACCTCATCACCACCAGATGCACATACATCTATCGCTTTCCCTCTGAACCTATCCTTGATAGAGTTTCACTTCTGAATTACATTTTTCGATTAATACCTGCCCTCAGAATCGGCGTAATTCATTTATGTCTAATCATTGGACTGTTTTAGGTAAACCTTCCACATTGTTAGCCCGTATCGAATATTGGGTCTCGTGTACAAAGATTACATTTAAGGAATCATAAATTGTGACAAGATACAATTTGCGATTCCTTAAATGGAATGTACAATATGGATTTGTTTGAAGGGGTCACAATTTGGGCACTGACTTACAATGAATCCAAAGGTATTTTGAGACCTGACCTATGTATTAATGGATGGGTTCTCGAAATACCGAATTGTGGTGGATCGCAATTCAACCCAAGGCACAGCACCGAGTCAGCACTGGTGGAAGTTACTGATAACATCTGAATGGCAGTGGGCAGTGGCCTGGCAGTGCTTTTGGTGTTGCTCGACCTGTTTGCTGCCTTCGATACCATCTCCCACCAGATCCTGCTCAAACGCCTCAAGGATATAGACATTCGGAGTAAAGCCTTGAACTGACTCACTGACATCCTATTTAATATAACACAAACAATCAACCTCAGCCCATACCGTTCCCAGACCACTACTGTCACCAAGGGAGTTCCGCAGGGCTCTTGTTTGAGCCCCACATTATTCAATATATATGTTACCTCCCTGGCAGGGCTACTAAGGAAACTAGGTTTTATCCCCATCTCCTACGCTGATGACAAACAACTTCTCCTATCCTTTGATAAATAAGATCGGCACATTCAAGACACCTTTTCGGAAGGAATGAAAGGCCTCGCGCAATGGCTGAGGGATAACTTCCTCCAGATGAACACTGAAAAATCTGAGATCATGGAGTTTGGAGAAGCAAAAGTGAGATGGTTCCCCAATTGGTAGCCAGGGGAATTAGGACCAGCCCCTCCCCCAAAGCAGATAGTGAAAAACCTAGGAGTGCAAGTTGATCAGGAACTACATTAGAGGAACATTTTAGCACCACAACCAGGCTATGCGTTCACACTCTTGGCATCCTTCAAAATGTTTTTCCCTTGCTGCCATCAGCCATCCGAACAACCCTAATCCAGACACTGAGCATCAGCATCCTAGACTATGTTATATGTTATGTTATGTTATGTTATGTTATAGGATTTTCTAGAGCGCAACAGCTGCCCCAGCAACGGGGCGTCCCGGCGCTGTAAGAACTGAGACTAGAAAGATTTCGAGCGAGAACCGCACGAATGTCTAGGTCAAGTGCTATACAGATGAGAACAGGAAAGTTTTAATAGCTTTCCGAAAAACAAGCAGGTCATCCAAGGCTCGAATGCATAATGGTAAGGAGTTCCATAGGTTAGCAGCTAAATACCGGAATAAGGACCCTCCAGCCCTAGAACGTCTAAAACGTGGCACATTCGCCAGATGCTGTTCGCCAGATGACTATTGCAATGCCCTGCTGATTTATGCTAAAGAAAAATCCTTAAATAAATTGCAAATAGTCCAGAATACCGCTGCTCGTCTGGTGAGCAACGCTCCTCACAGAACCCCTTCTGCCCTGCTTCTGCGCAAACTTCACTGGCTCCCAATAAAAAAGAGAATTAAGTTACAAATCTGTTGTATGGTGTATAAAGCACTTCACAATACGGCACCACGCTATCTAGCCCAAAAATTGGTCAGATACACACCGGCCAGGCCCTTGAGGTCAAGCCACCAAGCACTCCTCCGCATTCCCCGTGTCAAATTGGCATGCACAAGGGTGAAAGCCTTTTCCTATCTAGCCCCCCCGCTACTGGAACCAACTACCCATACAGATGCGCCAGAGTACAAACTTCTTGGCCTTCAGAAAACTCCTGAAAACCGCATTGTTGTAACTCTTCCTAGGTAGGGCCACAAGCAGTCTCAGCGCGGAAATAACCCTCTGTGGTAATTCAGGTGCTATATAAGTCCCATTAAAAATAAAAAAAATAAACCTACCTCATTAAAATGCATGAGGTAGGTCGGACATTGAGACCCACTATGATTGGCTGTAATGACAGGCGTGATGGCCTGATGGGGTCAAATGACCACCTTGTATGTGATTGCTTTTAAATAAAGCAGTCTTTTTTTTTAAATGCAGCCTGCGTTCCTTAAGGGAAAAATGGATGTATTAAAAAAAAAGAAATTATACAAACCTTTTTTCTTAGCAGGCAGTGCTATCATGGACCATTGCCTGCTCATATAAATGTTTTTGTAAACGTTCACAAAGAGGAAGTGTTAACTTGAGGACCGCTTTTCATTTGGGAATTGCTTACCACCTCCTATACGGAAGTGGTAACATTTTAATGTTTTGAGACCGGATTTCAGTCACAAAACATTAATACATCCCTTAAGGAATCGGTATTAGCCAATCTGTAAATGGTGGTATATTAGATGAAAATCCAACTCTTAATAATCATATTGAGCTAATATTGCTATATTAAACATTCATTTATTTTCAGCCTTATTCATGAAAACAATGTATCTTGGTTTTAGCTCAGTTCCACATATCATCGAAATTGGTCTCAGAGACATCTTAAGGATTTTGGCAGCCCTGGGCCAAACATAATTTGAGGCCCCCTCCTTGGAATTTATTATCCGTTTTTAGCTCATTCATACCCTTAACAACTATTGTCTAATCATTGACAGCCCTCTTTATTGGCCCCCAAATCTTTAAGGGGTCTCCAGTCCTTCAGGGGGCCCCCTTTTAGTGCAAAGCCTTTGAATATTTATGAGATATTGTAAACCTGAGAGCCGCTTTACATATTTGGCAGGTGTCCCCATCATTTTTTGATTATAACACTGTCAGGAACTGTTCTGAAAGCTTAATGGTGGGACCCCTAGAAAGTTGGGGGCCCTGGGCCAGAGCCCACTTTGCCCAGCCTTAAAACGCCTCCGATTGATCTTACCTTCACTTTATATTGAAAACTATTTTTAAGGAACAGACTTCATTCCTCTAGAGCTTTAGTTTGGGGTAACATACTAACATATGCAGACCATCTACCGCTGGTGCTTTACTTTTTATACATACCACTTCTTGATTTATTTTTTTGTATCCTACTCAGCTTTGTAGGTTCCTATAGAGCCTATGGAGTGTGAGCGTAATTCATAGTCGCACATAATGTGCATAACAATACTTTCCGTAGGTTTTAATAGCGGGGCTTGACAATCATCCTTTCCAAGTGGCATATGGCAACTTTATCTTTGTCTTGTGAGCCAGACACAAAGCTTCATAACATTTTGCAACTTCCTTCTTTTGGGTTTGATGTTTCTCCACTGCAACTTCAAGCTCAACTGTGTCTGTTGACACCATTTGTTACTTGCATAAAAAGTTCAAATCAAATCAAAATTTCTTTATTCGGTTTTCAATGTTACGAAAAACCATAGAAGTTCATCTTTTAAAATATACAGTCAGATACAAAACTATAAAAAGAAGAGGGTAAAAATATATTAGGTATTTACAAATTTCTAAGCATACCAGTTCATATCTACATTAGTACAATCTCAATATGAGTAATACACTAGAAATGGATTAAAAGATACAAAAAAATAAAAATATGTTGCATCATAACTACATCAGTGCTCCTGTTCTAGATTTGGTCCATGTTTCAAACACAGTTTTAAAAAACTTGCCATGTTAATTGCAAAACACTCTGTTTCTAAGAATCGGAGTGCCAGGAAGGCAGGGCGGCATTGTCGCATGCCTAAGATCTTTAATATTGGCATTATGCAAAGCTTTCTTAATTCATAATAGAATTTGCAAAACATGACAACTTGGAATGTAGACTGTGTAGAAGCTTCGTCACAGGGGCAAACTGATAACGGGTGCGACCAATCATTCATTTTTGAAAATGTGACCAGGCGATGAAATATATTCATTCTAAATCGGGTAAGCACAAACCTATCGTAACCATTTAATTTAAAGGTTAATTACTGTTGTATAGACAAAGTGGTTTGTATTAATAGGATGTGCTGAACTGAGCTTTTTGATATCCGTAGCCAGTCGCAGTTCCTCCATATGTGCTAAACACTTCTTCTTAAACTTTTTTCTGGGAAACACAATTATCAGTAAAGGGTGATGGTAATATTTTATCAAACGTAAGTCAAACAAAAAGTTTTTAACATACAGGAACCATGGTATTTTATCTGAGTTTTCAAGAGACATACAATCACTCAGAAGTTCCCTATTATAAACTAATTTCGGAGATGTCCAGATGCAATACCATAATAAGATAGGTTGGAGTTTCACCAGGTCTGTGATGTGTAGCAAACCCATTTTCATATGGCAGCTAAAAGTGGAGGTGCTACGAGGGACCGACAGAATGAACATCAAAAAGGTATTCTCCACCTTTTGAAGAGCATCCACTTTCGCAAAGCCCCATACCCCTGCTCCATATATCGCCACTCTAACACATTTAGCTCGATAGATTTGTATAATTTCTACCGCTGATCTTTTGCCAAGCCTGTGTGCAAAATTAACCAAGGCAGTGGTAGCCCTAATGAACAAAAGTTTCCTGACCTCTATTGCCTTGGCCCAGGAGCACTTATTGTCGATTAAAATTCCAAGTTAGGCATATACGGTGGTGGATTACAGCTTGATTTGATCTATGTAAGTACTCTGCATTTTCTTCTTACTCTGGCCAGATGTCATTACAAAAGTTTTTTTGATGTTGACCTGTAAATCTAGATTGGCTATAAAACTATAGTATCTATTGACAGCGTGTTGGAGTTCAAGAGGAGTTCGCACAATGATCACTGCATCATCCGCATAGAGTAGGGCGGGGATTGGTAGTTTTTTCACGCAGGGTAGCTCCTGGCTGGCACCCCTCTAACATTGCCCGCTCTGCCCATTCGTATAGAGCGAGAAAAGAAAGGGGGCCAGGACACATCCCTGCCTTACCCCTCTCTCAAGTCTAAAGGGTGCCGTGAGTTCACCTCCTGTTCCAAACCTTACTTTAGCCCTAGCGTTTGAATACAGTTCTCTCAGAAAGTTTAATAGTGCAAGATCTATACCCAGGTCGCCCAGTACCTTCCATACTTTAGAGTGGTTGACGCAGTCGAAGGCTGCTGACAGGTCTACATAAGCCATATGAAGACTTCCCCCCTTTGCATTTGTATATTTGGCAATCAATAGAGTCAAATTAAGGGCTTGTTCTGCCGTGCTCATACCTTCCCTGAAGCCAAACTGAAGGTCGGACAGAATTTTATTGTCCTCTGACCATTGGAGTAAGCATTCAAGAATGATGCACCCCACCACCTTACCCAGGGAGTCTAACAGGGATATGGGCTGATAACAGGATGGGCTTTGGCGGTCTCCTTTTTTGAATATCGGCACCAATATTGATTGTGACCATGATTCAATAAGGCCTACTGTGCAGGAGGCTTCTAGGACCTTTGTGAGGATTGGAGACCAGAGGTCCATATTAAACTTAAACAAATCAACAGGGACCCCATCAGGGCCTGGGGCCTTACCCCCTTTACTGGCCTTTAACGCACTCTCTACTTCCAGCAAAGTAATATTAAGGGTGATTGGGAAAGGTGAGGAGTTAGAAGGAGAGATTAACCTGTTATTTTCTCCTACAACAGTCACTTCCTTATTGTTTATTCCAAATATTTGAGAGAAATGTGCAATCCATTCTGCTTCATCTATCACTACTTCTACCTTGGGAAACTCCCTATCTTCAGATATAAAGGGGGACTTTACAATTTTCTGTGCAGCTTTTTTGTAATTGTTCCCACGCTTCATTTTTTAATTCATTTTTCCTTGCTTTTATGGCTTTTTTATACGCTATTCTAAGGGTTGCAATTTCTTTTTTTATCCGTTTTTATCTTGTGTAGGGAAAGTTTTAAGTCGGAATATGCCTTAGTGCAATTACTGTTAAACCAACCCTTATGTTTGGCAGTATTCTTCAATTGTATTGACAGAGCATTTTAATAGCTCTAATTATAGCCTCAAAGTTAATTAAAATCTTTTGATGAGAGGTGGAGTCAGCCAGACAGATTGCTATAGATTCGTAAGAATTTTTTGCCACCGTCGTTGTTACCCCTAATGGATCAATTTTAGCCCATTTAAGCGAGTAACCATTTAACCTGTCTAAAACCAAGTTGTCTTGTCGGAGTGATCCAAACCAGTCATTCCCACTATGTACAGTCGGGTAATTTGGATATTTTGATAATGATCACTGGTAGCATTGGTGAGAGTTTTAACATTTTAAATACGAGACGCGATGTTTCTAGTTACAAATATAAAGTCTATTATAGTCATAGCTCCCCTACCATGAAAGGTCGTTGTCAACGAAACCTGGGGCGACACTAAATCATTGGCCATACCAAGGTTTAATATAAACATCGTTTCATTTAGAGAATTCCCTATTGTTGTGTGTGGGAAATGCGTTAAGTTTTTCCCGGCCTCATCTATCAAGCCACACAATAGATCGTTATTGTGGCTGCATGGAGATAGATTAAAGTCGCAACCCCATATTATTGAGACCTCTTTAGTGCTCTTGTGTGTGACGTCAGTCAAAATAGTACTGATCTCCTTTTTTACGGAAATCAGCTGAGCATTGCACAGATTGTTATAAAAATTAACCAGAACATAGGTATCACTTTTAGACGGACTAAGGGTGATAATTTGGTCGTTTGGCTCAAGTTTAAGGGGGACTATTTCTTTAAGATCTAGGTGTTTTGATATAAACGTAACCAAACCTCCTTTGGCTCTCCCAGAAACAGAAGGAATTGCGGGGGGGAACTACATCTTATATCCCTCCATATTCAGGGCAGAAGTAGTCCAAGTCTCCTGTAGACAGAGAATTCTAAAATCTTTTACATTCTAATCTTAATCATTAGCAACCTTAGTTCTCAGCCCTGCTACGTTCCAGTAGACGATGCCAGGCCCGGACTTGCCCTTTTGTGCTTTCTCAGGTAAACCATAATTCGTGGCCCCCCTTGGGATATGACATCGAACAAATCTATCTCCTCTTCCATAATTGTCACATTTTGATCAGCATTAACATACAGGGTAGATGGTACATCCTCGTTCGAGCACCATTTCTGTGAATCCCGGGGTTCTAGTTCAATTAAAGAAATGGGTGGTAATGTATTGGGTTTTAGAGGAGGAACCGTTGGAAGGCAACCATTTTTACTCAATGTTTTATGTTTCTCTAATTTGGGGGATTATATTTCTGGAAGTCAATCCATTTCCTCCAGACCAGATAGTAAATTATACCTATTTGTTGTTTGGACATTGTAAGAGTGACCTGGGGCGTATTCCTTTGTGTAGATGTTAGTGTTCGTGTTTGTATTCTCATCCTTCTCGGCCATAATACCAGGGGGATAGAAAAAGCTGAGCAGAAGGACATTAATTTTGCTCATAAATAGTGGATTCATAGTTTCCATCCAAAGAATATTCTTCACTAAAGCTGGAGTTTTAAATGTGAGGACTATACAATCCCCAGGAAACATTTAGCCACGTGACCCAACCCACTGTACCCTTCTTGCCATCTTGAACTCGGTGAAGAGTTGGTGGGTTAACCCCGTCCTCCCTCCGAGCCAGTGTAATGATTTATTTCTTAAGGAGTCCCAGTTTTCTTTTTCCACTGTAGGTTTTTTTGGGATGTTTGTCATGACAACCACATAAGGAGTTACCTCTGGGGGTAGGTGTAGATGCTGGTCAATGGGGAGTTTATCTAAGTGGTGAGCTGAGGAAATAGGACCTATAGTTGGAGCACAATGTTGTTGAGATACTAGTGAGTAAGATCTGTTAGCATATTCTGTAATTGTGGTACCCCTATATCCGTTCCCCGACTCTATGGTGGATGGAGAATTAGGTGTTCTAGTATGTAGATAAGGAGCATTGCCCATTTTATTTAGGGTATTTAGAGAGTTGGGCATGTTCGCCACAGTTTTATTCCTAGGGTTTATATCTGTACTATGTAGAGGCCTTAATTGCTCCTTTTTTCCGTAGTAACAGGAGCTAGTTCGTGGGATATCAGGTCCCTATTGCTAACTGGGGACTTCATTTTTTAATGGATTTTTCAATTAGGGTCAATCTCTCTCCCAGTTGGTCAAGTCTAACTCTCAGATAAAAGTCTAATCTTTCTACCAGGGTCGTTAAGTTCCTCAGTTCTATCGAATCGGCCTTGTTTTTTTTTTTCGGATCTTCTTTCCCCTTGTAAGAGCTTTTTCTAGTCCCCACTCTTTTTTTCCCTTATTGTCCCTGCCTTTGCGTTATAAGAGGGGTTGATTTCACTTGTTTTTTTGTTGCATCCCCCAGCAGCTGTTCTCCCAATTTTTTCTCCCCCAAGACCAGATTTTTTTGCATCTTTTGAGGTGGCTGCATGGGCGACTCGGAGTTGCCCGATACAATCTCCTCAGATAGAAGCTGGGCACACCCATTTAGGACAGGGTTAGGATTCGGGATCTTGCCCTGATTGTCAAATGCCTTAGGTTGTTCAAGAACTGAGGCGGGGCCCGATGTACCTGCCTCCAGTGATTCCACCTCTGATGATATCTGTTTGTCCAAGGCACCCATAGCCCATGTGAGATAACTTAATAGGGTTTGCTGGGTGTCACTCGATGATCGTGGTGCATCTCCTGTATTATTACTAGGCAGTTTCCTTTTTCCCATATCTGTTGTGGAAGTTGCTCAACAAGTGCTGGCTGTAATTGGAGATAGTCAGGGATAAGAATGGTTTCTTGTGGAAATTGTACTATGTTGCAGCCTTCAATAGTTACCCGTGAAACAAGCCCACAATGAATATCTTAACAAATTGCAAAGAACCACAGTCAAAGAACTAGATGTACTGAGCAAAGTTAGAATATAGCCATAGTCCTTTATAGAATTATTTGTTACTGTCAATCGTCCCTTGCAGAATAATCACAAAGTGGGGATTAGAGGGTGGGCCCAGCCCAGCCTCATCCAGGCACAGACGGGCAAGGACGGGCCCGCCCTTGGCCTGGGCTTCGCCCGGTCGAGCCCGCGTGCGTCTCACGCTGCGGGAGCCTGCTCCGAGTTTTGTAGGGCGGGTGGGGGGTGGCGCAGCTCTTCACACGAGACCGCACTGCCTTCTGGGATATAGAGTCCCCAGGCAGTCCGCGGTCCACGCTTCGGAGCAGGGAGAGGCTTCAGGTGATCCCAGTAGCAGCAGTAGGCCTCCCGGCCAGATCCCAGAAACGGCAGCAACACCTCGATGCTGGCAATAAACAACAATCACAAGTGGTCAGTAGAAGAGATCCAAAGTTTACAATTGGATGTACTTCACTTTCGTTATACTCCTAACTCCCTTTAAGTAAATCTTCCCAAGCTTTTAGTTTGTATTCAATGCTTAATTTGCTGCAGCATTTTCCAGTGCTCTGCAACAGCACTTATTTCTAAAGACCGGCACCCATCACTTGATTACTCCACATGGTGGTTCTATGTGTCTATTCATCAGATGAATTTATCATTACAGTGTTTTAAAAAAATGATATACCTAGCAAATAGGTAGCACTGGTACAGGCACTCAACAGCAATGGCAGACCTGTCGGTGATGACAGCTGGAGTGGACTCTTAAAATTGCAAATTCCATTAAGTTTCCCCAGTAAAGAATCTCCTCTGTTCTAAACGTTCGACTTATATAGTCTTTCATAAAACCAAGTGTTCTGTGGGATCCCCGATTGGAGAGTCTATATTTTATATCAGATAGTGCAATTTGCTTGAAGTGCTTAAATATAAAATATATATATGTTTTGGTTTACTAATAACCTTGGCCCTGTTCGACAAATCTTCACCAAACTTTACAGAAAAACGTTCATCCACCTCAGCTCCTTCCTGGAAAGTTTTGGGTTGATCTGTCAAGTGGGAACCGAGAACAATGAGGGTCCCAAAACATAAAATGCCCATGCATTTTCCATAGACTTCTTTAGACACAGCTACAGTAAAAACTTCTGAACGTAATCACAACAAATTCGTCGAGAGACTAGGGGCCCGATGTAGGACACCAAATACCGGTCGGTAACGGCCGATTTCGGCCTTTACCGACCGGTACTTGGTTTTTGATATGTAGGGGGCCTAAAATTTACAGAATCGGTAAATTTACCGATTCAGTAAATTTACCGAATTGGTAAATCTAGATGTAGGTGGCACTGGAAACAGTGCCACAGGCCCGTAACCCCTTCACTGTGGGGGTTATTCCTCCGCTGTGCTGGGGGGAGGGGGCGCGCACAGCACCCCCATGCTCATGACGAGCTCAGCTCAGGATGAGCCACAGCGCTCCGGTGCTCATGACGAGCTGAGCTTGTCACAGGTGCATTGCCTCCCGTGGAACGCTCAGAACAGGAGGGGAATTCTCCCCGCGCCTGAGAGTTCCCCGGCCCATGACGAGCTGAGCTCGTCATGAGCACCGGAGCGCCGTGGCTCATGACGAGCTCAGCTCGTCATGAGCGTCGAAGAGGTTAAGAATTCGTTATTTACCACCAAATACTATTTTGTGGTAAATAACGAATTCCTGTGTACATGCACATCTGTGCATGTACACCTGTGCCATGAGACACACATACATGCCCTTAGGGCATGTATGTGTGCCACATGGCACAGGTGTACAAGCCCTTGGGGCATGTATGTGTGCCACATGGCACAGGTGTACATGCCCTTAGGGCATGTATGTGTGCCACATGGCACACAAGCCAGAATCAGGGGTGCAACAGGGTGTCAAAGTGACAGCCTGTTCCCCTTGACAATTCAGTAATTTTACCAAATCGGTATTTACCGATTCGGTAATTGACATGGATTCCTATGGGCCTCAAGGCCCATAGGAATCAATGGCAATTACCGAATCGGTAAATACCGATTCGGTAATTACCGAATCATACCGATTCAGTAAAAATTACCGAATTATTTCCTACATCTCATTTACCGAATCTAAAATACCGAATCGGTAGAATTCGGTATTCTAGAGTCAGTAAATAAGATTTACCTACATTGGGCCCCTAGATCTTGGTCCACAGGTTGTGCTTTTTGTGATTTGGTGTAAGTTGGTTGTGGTCCACAGGTTGTGCTTTTTGTGATTTGGTGTAAGTTGAGATACTAAGGGTGAAAAAGAATTGTATATTTTGGCATATGGGTTAGCAAAAGTCCTGCGAGCCTACCTCAAGAACGCAAAACTGAAAATGGAGCTCTGTGATTTGTCGAGAGGACTCTTTTTCTCGTGAGCCCTCAAGCTCTCGCGAGAGGCTCAAGCAAGAGCTCTGATTGGCTAGCTGTTGGAATGCTAGAAATGAAATTGCTGCCATTACTGTTTACTGTGGAAAATAGAGCTGTTGTAGAAATTAAATAAAAAAGCTATATAAGGGAGCGGCAGAAAGGAATGCAGTGCCCCTAAGTTTAGAAAGGAGGTGTCTAAGGGACAACTACTGTGAAGAAAATAAATGTACATTGTTTTTACCTAATTTTAGCGATCTTGCAGAACTCTTGCGGGATTGTGAATAGTAAAAAGGAATACATGACTTTTCAATACACTCCATTAGTAGGAATGCATATCGAGGTGCTTGTTTTTGAGTGAAAGGCGTGTAAAAGGTAAGTACTGTGATGAGTAGGTGGTTGTTTTTTTATAGAGGTTGTTCGATCTTGTGAGCATCCCATGAGACTTGCATGGGAAAGCTGCAACGAGGTGTTTGCGATACTGCGTTCCTCACATGAGATTCGCATGGAAATTACTAGGCCTGCCACAGCGTATTTTACAATCCTGCTTGAGTTTAGCAAGATCATATGGGGAGAAGTAAAAAAAAAGCAGGCCAAGGTTTACCAATAAGTACCATTCTTATTACATAGTTAAAGAAATGCTGTAATGGGGTGGAGAACAACAAATAGCTTAGTTTGTCCTTGGTGCTTTGGTGGAGAAGTCTGTTTGAGTTGGGCTCAGCAGAAGTGAATTTATGAGGAGAGAAGGTGAAAGAGACTTGTGTGTTTATGTGAATTTAAGAAATAACTTCAAGCTCAAGTATTTAATAATATATTTTGTAAACTTTGTTGTAATGTGTCAGTAAGTGTACTAATGTTGGTAAAGTTATTCTACATTATGTTTACAGAGTGAAAAGCTGTTTGGGGAGATGTAGATGTGTTAGTATAGCTTTTCAGGGGTACGCATTACTATGTAGAGAGATGTGAGCAAAGTTTGCAGATTGTGGTAAAAAATAAAGTTGTTCAACTATATATACTTGTCAGTAAAGGAAGTACAGTTTCTTAAATTATAAATAAAACTTCTAGTTTTTCATTTTTACAGGTAAATACAGACAGAAAACAATTTGTTTCCTGTCTGTAATTATTTAAAAAAATGGAAAAATACAGAAAATTGTGAGTCACTCTCCATGCTTTCCTTCATGAATCTAGGCCAACGGCTGAGCAGAGGGACAGAACTGGAAGTTCAAAGCAGGACAAGATTGTCAGAGATACAAGTATATGTTAATATATATTTGCATATTATGCTAATATATACCTGTGGTTATAGTGTATTGTTATATTTGGCTGGCTAAGTTTCTAAAACGTGGAAGGCATCAAAATAAACATCCATGTTTGTCAAATAAATGTGGAAATATACCATTTTACCATACCATTTATTTTCAAAACACAAAATTAATATGGATAAATACAAATAAGATGGGCAAAAAAAATATGGATACATACAGATGCAAATTAAAAAAAATCCATAAAACCTGGAGTCCAAATTATAAAACAAAGAATGTAATGAAACAAGCTCTACTGCTCTTATGAACCTCATTGTATGTACATTTTAGCACTCTGAGATGTTTGAGTGATGTTTCTAGAGTGAACACCGGTGACTGTTAGGAAAGGTGTGTCAAGATGATTGTGTTACTGTAGAAACTGTTATGAAAGCAGAGTTCATTGCAAGTTTTTATTTAATTTGCAAAAATATGAAAATTGGCTATTGGTGTGGTATTTTCAGGATTAATGAATATCAAATTACTGGTGCATTAGATGTAAATATGTGATTGTGGGTGACAAATTTAGAAAGGTTTAGAAAATAAACTGATGTATCAATGTTATCAATTATTGATCAGTATGCAACTTTTATCTTTTTAGTTATTTTGTCTTTTTTTTAGGAGGAAAACTTTCTGAGGATAAAAATATCTGTTTACATAAGCAGCAAAAAAGGTCCTTGTTAACAAAAGCAGGATTATTGTGCTGTTCAGCAATAATGTCCTCTTGAAGAACGGTGTTTTCAAGTTGGTAGTGACTGAACAGTTGTTCATTTCAGCAGCATGAGCTAATTCTGTATGAGCTAGGCTTTGTGAACTGTAATATATACAGATGGTGCTTCACTGAAACTTTCTTGCCACCTAGCATGCTAATATATAGCAGAAAACTAAAGACTCTTTGGCAGGCTAAGTTGGCTAAAAGACTGGAAAAGAATTGGTACATGAATCAAAATCCAGTTGGCGAATAAAACAAGCATTGGCAATGCCAATCGGTCTCGCCTTTGGGACCCTGTAAGTATTTAGTGATGCAGCAGATTATTGCATATTATTGCATTATACAGTGAGCTTTTTGATCTTGTACTAAGTCAATATAAACACAAGTTATTTATTTCAGCAGAGGGACAAAGGTTTATTAGTAATACATCTGTGTGTGTGTGTAAAGCAATTGAAATGCTACAATTTTACATTAACCTGGGAAACAAGCTAGATAGAGCAGCTCTATTTTTAGGAACACTGTTTCCTAGAAGGTTTTGATTTTAGGTTGGATTTACTGAAGAGCCTTCAGAAATATGTTCCTCTGCGTATGTACACCTGTGAGTGTGCCCTTAAACAAGCGCCATTGAATGTCTTTTTGGCACACCCATGTGTATATATCTTAACACCGCACAGTAAGCCTGTCGTGTGCACTCTGCAGTCAGTGAAGGCAGCTGCAGTCCTGTGTCCAGTTACTGTTTTTGTTCCATGAAGTTTTTTGTGCAAGGCACACCAGTTCCTTGCAATGCTGGACACACTCCCGTGCCACAATTTTTAACATTTAATATTTGTAATTTCTTCCGGTCTTTGATACTGAAAGCTGTTTTCTGAAACCAGCACACCAGAGACGCCAGCCAGTGAATAAACTGTGTCCACGTGACAAAAATGGTACGCGGGTTCGAAACATTTACGCTACCTGCATATAAACACACACTCACCACCACACACTTGCCTACAAACATCCCTGCAAACAAACACACAACTTACAACCCACGCAACACATGAGCAACCACACATAAATGAGTGCACACACACGCATGAACACACGCCAGTTACTACCTGCGCGCACATATAAACAACAACCAGGCACACACTCTCACACACACTCATACACACACGCATACACACACACGTGAACACACATTCACATATACCTGCTGCAGGCCCCACACACACTCATCATATACACAAACACTAACATAAACAAACAGACTCACACACTCACCACTACAGGCCACACACACTCATCATACACGCACACACACACAAAGACACACACATAGAGGGGCAGACACCGATGCAGAAGCACGCACTCATCACCCACACAAAGACACACACACACTGGGACAGACACTACTGCAGGCCACACACACCCATCATACACACACATACACGCACATCCAGGGGCAGACACCGCCGCAGGCTGCAGGCACTCATCAAACACACAGAGCCACACACAAAGGGGTAGATAACCACTGCCGGCCGCAAGCACTTATCACACATACAGAGCCAGACACAAAGGGGCTGACTCCGCTGCGGGTCGTACGCACTCATCATACCCACACACACAGGGGCAGACACCACTACAGAACGCACGCACTCATCACACACACAGGAGCCGACACCAGTGCAGGCCTCGCACCCTCATCAGGCATACACACATCGGGCTGCACTCCTCACTCCAAGCCGCTGTGGACATTGCAGACAGGCAGAGAGAGCAATGCAGCTCAGTGACACCACACCCCAATCACCCTGCCACAAATAGCATGTGGCCCCCGGCTTAACAATCCCCATCACCGGGTCACTGTGGGGCAGTCCCGGCCAGGCAGCAGCACCTGGTGTGTGTTACGCGAGTCAGCAGCATGCAGCGCTGCACAGACACAATAATCAGGAATATAGCATGGAGGGCTATACTTTAGCACCGAGAGGCAGCACTAGCATCACTCAGCACTATTAAAAAAATATACGTTTCTAATTCACGCGCATCTAGCATCAAGTGGCCAAAACAAAGCGAGCAGCGCATGTGCTGCAAAACTAGGTGACACACACACAGGAGCTGACACCATTGCAGGCCTTGCGCCCTCATCACATATACACACACAGGGCTGTACTCCTCACTCCAAGCCGCGCTGGACATTGCAGAGAGGCAGAGAGAGCTCTGCGGCTCAGTTGCGCCACACCTAAATCACCCTGCCACACATAGCATGTGACCCTCGATAAAAAAATTCCCCTCACCGGGTCACTGTGGGGAAGTCCTGGCCAGGCAGAAGCACCTGGTGTGTGTTATGTGAGTCAGCAGCAAGCAGCGCTCCACAGATACAGTAATCCGGTATATAGCATGGAGGGCTATACTTAAGCGCCAAGAGGCAGCACTAGCATCACTCAGCACTATAAAAAATATACACATTTCCAATTCATGCTCATCTAGCATCAAGTGACCAAAACAAAAAGAGCAGCACATGCGCTGCAACGCTAGGCGACACGTAAAAAGGAATGCGAATTCTGCCAGCAAATCACAGGACAAACAAGCATTTAAAATGCAATAGGACTTGTATTTACGCGAGACCTATTGCATTTGTAACTAAAGTGTGGGCATCCAAAAAGGCATAAATGGGAGTGTGTGGGGTGATGCCAAGAAGTTCCAGACCACAGCAGGAAACAGGGGGTGGCAGGGGAACAAAATACTTTTGAAAGTAAAGGGGCCAATTGCCATGGAACAACACAAATGACGACATGGCCGTCAGGAGGAGGGACTTACAAGCTGAAACCCAATGAGAAGGCCGCATTTAGAATGTAAGCTAATCAAAAACATGGGTGGAGAGTGGGTGGAGCTTAAACAAAGCTTCTCCGTTATAGTGTATACTGCATGGCTCGCAAAGCGAGCGGCGCATGTGCGCTGCAACGCTAGGTGAGACCTAAAAAGGAGGGAAACATTGGTTCCTGCTGATTAGCATAAAAAAATTGTTATATCATTGTTTGTTTAATAGCTGTTCACATCGTTTGTTAATATAGTAAAAGTGATAGAAGACATCAGTGTAGAGGCAGAGGTAACTTGACCCCATGTTACTGATGAAGTGGTCTGTGGGGGACCCCTAATGGGCAAGAAATTATTCTTGATCCTCACGGATTTGTGCAGATTTGCTGATCCAGACCACCCAGAAAACATATACTCACAGACCCACACTCCTACTAACACACCCATACAGCCACTCATACACCCACTCACAGACCCACTCACAGCCCTACTCACAGACCCACAGAGCCAGTCACACACCCATTCACCCAACCACTTAAATAACCCCTTACACATCCATACAACCACTCACCCACTGACTCACACAAGCATACAGCCACTCACACAACCACTCTCAGATCAAAAAACCACTCACACCCACACAGCCCTTCACACACCTACTCCCACACCCATGTAGCCACTCCCATGCCCACTTACACAACCACACAGCCACACACACACACATACACACACACATCTATATAGACACTCAGACCCCCACACAGTCTCTCACACAGCCGCTCACAGGCAGTGATACACTTACGGAAACTGTAATGGCATATTTTTGTATTAAATGTATTGCTGTTTTAATATTAAATGTATGCAACACCACCGGCAGACCCCTTATTTGTTCAAAGGTTCATGACAGATCCGCGGATCCATAAAATGAATTTTAAAATGAAAGACTTGGTGCATTTGTAGAAAGGCCACACAAGTTACCATACCTTATTTAAAATATATATATATATATATATATATATAAAGGGTATAAATAGAATGAATCTGTGAATAAAATGTATTTATAAACTCATGAAAATGTATATCAGTAAATTGAACTAATGGGTCAAATTGTCGTACAAATTTATATTTAAAAAATGTGACATTTACTATAAAAAAACAAAGGTTACAGGGACGTCGTAATTGGGTAATAGCATTAAAAAAAACAGAAATTCACTAAAAAAACAAAGGTTGCAGGGATGTTATAGTTAGATTCAGATTTTAGACAAATAAACCCATAGAAATTCAGCAGTTATAGTTATCTCAAATAACTATAACTCATGCCCTAAGGTAATTACAACTCACACCATTGCCATGCACTGCTAATTACCTCACATATTAAATCACTCATAACATCTTCTATAACATCACTGATAATATCACTGCAACATTTGCAGTGAAATTATTGATGAAAAAACTTCATGGCAGGGGCAAGAAAGAGAGAGAGTGTAATAAAGGGGAAATAAGTCATCTTTTTTTCTACTCCTTCGTAACAGATTTTTATTTTTAGGACCAATACTTTTCCTGTTGGTGGTCTTATACAAAGACTGGATTGCAGATGTAAAATCTGGGGAATCAAAACCTGAGACAAACATTTCCAGTGATATCACAACCAGGGTTTTTTTTTATATACGCTATCGCCGGATCTATTACACTTACCAATACATGTGCAAGATCATTTATTTGTCTCCCTTTGACATATTCCTTAAGATCTTCATGGATCAGTTTTCTGCAACGTTTACAAGTCTTTGGGCTATCACCCCTGCAAAGATTTTCTAATCTGCATTCAACAGCAAAATGCATCTATGCAATTCACATTTTGGAGAATTGTTTTGGGTTTATTATCAAGGTATTTAGTGTATCATGTCAGGACGATGGTAATGCAAAGTTATTACGATAAAATTGCATTAAATGGCTGTTTCAAAACTGGAATAACTTCCTCCTTCCCTTTTTTTAATATATATTTCACCTGGCAGCCATTCTTAAACCCTTCAATAATATCTCTAATTTCTGACGCCATAATCTTCTGACTCATTATTGACTGGATTCTTTCAATTTATGCAAACACAAGGAGATGATGGGCAGAGCGCTGAAACTTTTCAGACACTCACCCCCAGTCACAGATCTGGGTTGAATCCATCATCATTCTTTAGCTCACTTCGCCTCCCCAGTTCAGACCCGGCCATATGCAATCCAGTTTTGACCCTCTTCCTCATGTGACCAGGCCATGACACTGCTGATGAGTTTGTTCAGTTAGTTGAAGATACCTGAGAGAACCTGGAAGCTCAGCAGTATGAACTTGCTACTCATAACAATGAGAAGAGTCTACTAGTGAAGGGGAAAGAGTCAAGGGTCATGTGTGGGAGGCACTGGTTCCAGCTGGCATTTATGGTATTAAAAATGTTTGTGAAGCGGGCCTTGTGTGTCTGTGAGCCAAGATCGACATAGCTGAGCAAAATATATAGTTGCAACAATTTTGTTTGGCATAGTTTGAATGCTTAGTTTAAAATGCAAACAATTTCTAGATACAGGCTCTGAATAACCACTGGGTGTCTGTGACCTTTAAAATTACTTCATTGTTCCTTATGGGAGAACTGGTGAATTTTAAAAAGGAATGCAGCCATTGTTTAGTGGGACAGGCGTGTTTAGAGCAAGGGCTGCAATTTCAGTGAAACTTGACACAAACCAATGCTTAATTTGTAAAATAATAAGTGCTGGGGCCCTGACTAGGAGGTCTCTGCAGCTTTCACCACCCATTGCCCCTGTCACGACAGTCAATACAGGTCTCCAAATTTAAAGGAGTGGCTGTGGAGGCAGGTATTAGTATTTTTTAATGTATATTGTATACAGAAACAACCATTGTTCTTCTCATCTCTAAATTAGATTAGCAGCGCCACCATGTGGCAGACTGTCATAAGTGTGGTGTTGACAATTAAATGCTGGTGCCAAGCACCGGAAACCAATCAGGTGCAGGTGCTGAGTACCGGAAACCACCAGCTCAAATTAAGCACGGACACAACACTGCCACAACTCGACTTGGAAGCACTGGTCTGACTACAAACCTGAGAAAACATTTATTACAGGGTTGTTACACTCCCCCTTTCAATTATCAAAACCATTCTGAGATAAATAAAGACTTGCCATTTTGTCTAAGCTCCACTCCATAGAGAATCAGCCACCATAGTTGCGCCTTCTCCCTTCACAAACAAGGATTGGCAAAGCCAATAGCTCCGGCTTCAAAGGAATGCTGTGTAATAATGTGACAAATGCAAAAAGGATGGATTAAACCTAGATCTTTGTGACTGGGGGTTAATGTTTGCATTGTTCAGCATTTTTTTCCATCATTTGTTCCTTTTGCTCTTGGGAGAAGGGTATGCCCAGACGTGGGTCACGTGCTCACTGCACCGCTGGTTTCAAGCTAGCCTAGCTGGTGAGGGGTGATGCCCCGAAACAGGTCCCAGGGTGCCTGTTTCTGGTCCAGGGAGGACATGGCATGGCAGTTCGGGCTTGACTGTTCCAAAAAGGAACAGGATCAAGACCGCTTTGCATATGGCTGGGTCCAAACTGGGGTGGTGTGGGGAGGAACAGAATGACGGATTAAACTCAGATCTTTGTGACTGAGGGTGAATGTTTTCATAGTTCAGCATTCGGTCCATCATTTGTTCCTTTTGCTGCATATTAATGTGAAGAATTACAAGTAGATAGCATGGGTAATGTTGGTAGGAAGAAAAGTTTAATGATAACGTGACATACATGTAAAGTGCCTTAGAGATTGTATGAAAAGTCATATAGAAGAGGTGCAAGTTACATATTTGTTAGAAAATACAGTGGCTTGTGCAATGCTTTTAAAATTGCATTTGTTGGTATATAAAAGAGTACTGTATTACGCAATTGTTTTTTGTACTTTTAGTGATGAAGAAGTAGGTAATGTAAATTGTTTAGACAAGCACAGTTTTAAAATACAGTTTTATGGATACATGGATGTGTGGAAAGTGGCTGTGTGAGCAGACAGAGTTGTAGGGATAGCTGGCAAGGTTCATGGATGAATAGACTGATGAAAGATGAATAAGTGAATGAACTGATCAATGGATGATCTGATGGATGGATGGTGATTGCGTGGATGTACATATCAAAGGAAGATGGATGGATGAATCGAGGTTGAATGTGTGGATGGATCAATGAATCAATGCCTAGATAGATGGGAGGCGAGTGTATACATTTTCTGATAAATGATTCGCAGGATGAAGGTAGAGGAGGCAGAATGAATTTATGCCGTCCTTTATTGGAATTAAAATGTTTGAAGTGTGGCAGCTTGGAGGGAAGTTGCTGACATTAGGTGAAGGGAGTCAATGCAGAGAAAGTTGCAGGGGGCATGAATTAACCAACACATGTTTCCTAACTACATGTGCTCACCCTGTCTGTGCTTCTGTACTGATGGGTTTCACCAGAGAAAAGCCAACACTATAATTATACAGATTAAAAACGTTATTATCCGAATGGCAGAGGATTGGTAGATGGGTGCATAGATGGATTGAAGATGGCTATGTGGACAGATGGATGAATGGTAGATGTAGAAATGGATGGATGGATAGATTGATGCATAGGTAGGAGAAAGGTTGGTATGTGTCGGGAAGTATGATGAATGGGCGGCTGGATGAAAGATAGGGATGTGGATGGGTGGATGAATAGGTGATGGATAAAAGTGGGCATGGGGATTATGGATGAATGGGGGATTGATAGATGAATAGTTGATTCATGAATGGATGAACAGTAGGTATATGGATGGACGGATGAATGGAAGGTAGGCATGTGGACGGATGGATAGGTGGATGAAAGGACAGTATGTGGATGGATGGTTGGGTGGATGGATGGCTCTATAGATGAACGTGGGGTTGTGGACCGATGCATGCATACATGAATGTAAGATACATTAGTGACTGAACAGATGAGAGGTTGAGCTGATGGTTATGGGTGTGCAAAGAAAAGGGTGGAGAGTGAATTTGAGAAAGAAGCAAGAGATGGGAAGAGATATCAATAGAGGAAATTGCACTGTCCAGTAACAGATGATTCCTACTTGGCGAAAGCACATTGAAGGCGAGATGGGTGGATGAATGGATAGTTACAATGTGGGTGAGTGAATGGCAACATAGCATATCACATTTTATACCAGCCATCAAATACATGTATTCACTAAAGCAATTAGAAAAAACACAATTCTCTCAAGAAGTGCTTTGTTAAAGTATGTACAAATGCATATTAATTAGTGGACCCTGAGCATCCCATACTGATCTCAAACACAAAACTGCACTCTGAAGTTGATAAGGGAAGAGGGGCGTTGACAGCAATACAGCAACACACTCCTGTCTGTGCTCCTACCATCTGTGCTGCTGCCAGAGAAGAGCAAACACCATGGTTATCTAGAAGTATGTGTGCCCTAAAAGGCATGCTCGATCCCTTTCAATTTAGTGATCCTTCTCTCGAGGATGAAAACAGCCATGCTCACACAGATTGAAAAAACACAATGATCGCAGTTGCCTGGAGGGTAAGGACCCTTTCTTTGGCGGAACACAGCTTTTGCCAGATAAAAAACTGTGCTGAGGTAACATTTTCTGACCGGGCCTACAGTCTCTTCCTGTAGTAATCCTAAAAGCTCTTTTTTTAAATCACATAAGGACTGGTGACGGCTGCACTTTCAACCTGACCTAAAAGGTTCAAAATTCTCATTATTCATGAAATAATATTTAGCAAAATGTCTCATTTTCAGCAGCTCCTTCCTATAAATCAGTATAAAAATATATTTCCTCATATTGTCCTGAAACATGTGAAAGGTAATCAGTAACATTTTGAAACAAAAGCAGCAGGTTCATGTGACTAAACATGATTTTTATTATAATAATAATACTATCATAAGGCAGATTAGTAGATGTTAGCATGTAGAATACTTACTGTAGTGTGGAAAGACAGTAGAGTTGTATTAGTTCCTTCTACCCCTTTTTTATAGTCGTCAAGGGCTGTGGTGTAAATGTTTTGAAACTCTTTAATAGCCTAATGAAAAGAGGAAAGTTATGAAATAGCATTTTCTATTAATTTCTTTTATTAACATTTATTATTGAACCTTCTGTACAAAACATTCTTGGTGCACAGTTTATCATTATACCCAAAGCATACATAACTTACGATGGTCAGTAGATTAACAAAATATAAAACACATGAAGATCATCTGAAAATAAATTAACCTGGGGCAAAGCACTCACTCTAAGCTCGTGTAGTTTGAGTACTTCGCACTACGCGAACTGCACGTAGCACAGTGCAAAGAAACATAGCATAGTGCAGTGGTCATTTTTTGCTTGCGTCCTCAACGTCAAGTTGGCGATCCCAAGCAAGCAAAATGACATCCCGGCAAGACTTTTTCCTCATTCGCGATCAGCAACACCAAGTTGCCGATCGCGAGCGCGCAAAATAAACCTCCCGGCGAGATTCTCAATGCAGGGAGGTCAGGTTTCCCGTATGCTCGCAACCACTCGCGATGAGAAACTACCAGTCCACGTTTAGAAAGCTGCGGCTCGAGTAAAAATATTCTCGAGCGTCAGAAAACTACAGCTTGCACTGTGCAAGATGCCGTTTTCAATGATTGCACAGTGCCGGATCGTTGTCCGCACTGTGCAATCGTTGAAAACAGCATCTTGCACAGTGCGAACAGGGTACTACACAGTTCGCGTAGTGCTAAGCGTAGCTCGCATAGTGCGAAGTGCTCGTCACGTAGCGCTACTTTGTGAACTATGCCCAGCGTTAAAATAAATGTACCACAGAGGTGGGAGACCCATATATCAAACGGACACCAGATCGGCAATCCCTCCTGCCAGCACAGGTGTGTCGCCTTGGGAGCTAAGGTACCATGCTTACATGACATCTAAGGTAACTCAGCAGGATGGGCTGCATAAAAGCAGGTTAAGTGACAAGAGTATGGATACTGCGCGGTGGAGACATCACCACTTGTATCAGTTTTTATAGTGGATTAATATGTCATGTAAAGCCCCCAGAAGTTTTTGGGTCAGCTCCGAGGGGTAGTAGTTCGCTGAAATTCTCGGTTTGTATGCTACAATGGAGCATGTCGTGCAACCACTGGGCTACAGTGGGTGTAGGGCCCCTAGACCAGCTGATAGCTACCCTCCGTTTCGCCATGAGGAGACCCATGTCTACTAATCTGTGTATTGCCTTGGGAAGCTGTTCGGAATATCCCAAAAGGGTGGGAGCCGGGTCTGGAGTGAGTGTTGAGTCCGTTATTTTCCCCAATTCTAGGAAAACAGATTCCCAGAATTTATACACCCCCGGAGAAGACCATGCAAGATGAAGGAAATCTGCGGTCTGTGCGTTACATCTGTTGCAAGCCGGGCTGTCCCTCAGTCCATACCTGTGTAATCTCTCTGGAGTGCAATCCACTCTATTCACATACTTGAAGTGTATCAGCCTATGTCTGCCATGTAAAGAAATACGTTGTGTGCTAGTACAACAGTAGGTCCACATAGAGTCATCTATAGTTTGTTATAAATCACGCTGCCAGGCCAGCCTGGCCGTAATATAGTGATTTGCTGTATGGGACATTGCTAACTTATATATGTGTTATGGGATCGGCTATCTCGGGAGAGCGAGGAATGGGCAGGAGACGCGTTTTAGTCAGAGAGGGCTTTATTGCAGCGTATAAGTAGTCCGTACAGGTCTTCCTAGAGATCAGAGTCCTTCTGGGGGATCGGCTTCGGCTCCTCCTATGGGCTCTCGATTTTGATGGATCCGTTCGACGTAGCCCCTCGGGTCTCCTCCTTGCTAGGGGCAGATCCTCGTCCGTGGCGCCGCTCACCCAGGGAAACACAAAGAAGGAAGGGAGTCAGTGTAGTGTCCGGTACTCATGAGATAATGGGGAAAAGGAGTGAGGAAGCCCCCAAAGTGCAGCACACAAAGGCTCCCGCGCAGTGAGGGGTGTAGTGCTCAGGGGTAAGGGTACACCGGGACAGGGGTCTCCCAATTACTCAGTTGAACTGCCTTTTCTCCCGACCCAACCCGCAACTCGTCTCCGTACCTGCGAGAGCCACACGCCTCCCCCGGGCGAGTGGCAGGGTGGCTCGTGGGAACGTTGGCCTCCTGGCGTATCCTCCGTAGCTGACACGCTCTCCTCTGATCTTCCTCAGCTCGAATCCTCCTCTCCACAACACGCTCTTTCTCCGACTCTCCTCTCCCGCTCTCGTCTCTCCGGGTGTACAAGCACACCGTCTCCTTTCCGGCTTCCGCATTTAACTCCGTCTCCTCCGAATGTAGCCCCGCCCACTCTTCTCCTAGTCTCCAGTTAAAGGGCCACGGGTCCTCCAGTTCACCAGAGGCGCCGATTTCGTAATCAACAGAAGGAAGTTCGTTCTGTAGCGGGGAACAAAGGGGGGGGATGGTAAGAGCCCCAGGGGGGAGTCCCGTTGCCCATGTCCAGTGTAGGGGGACACACCACCCCGTTACAATATGCTAGAGACTATCTTGCGGGGCAACTTAGCTTTAATGATGTAGGACAATTCCAACAACTCAAGGGGTTCTTGGAGTTCCTCTGCTAATATGTCAAACAGTGCTCGCCACATTCTATAAAACTGGAACAGCTGCAGCAGGGAGGTAGTAGCAGCCAAGCCCTCCAACTTTACCCAATTTTTAACTACACTATTGTGGAATAGATTCCCCGCAGTCAAAATGTTCAATGAGTGCAATGCACGTATAACCCCTCTGTCTCTGCATGGGGCCAGCCAGAGATTCTATTCAATTGACATAACCTGGGAGTACAATATTGCCCCCGCTTGTAATTGCAGTAAATTATGCCAAGCATGACGATTCGAATTAATGGAGTCTAATATCCTGGTCTGGGGTTTTGAAAATTGTGGCCGGAAGGGGAAGCGTGTCAGCAAATGGTTTTTCGATACAGAGAAACGGGATATCCAGCGAGCCATGCATCCAATATTAAGCTTGGGCGCCTTGCGCCGCTCTGTATTACAAATTTAAATCTGGCGCGCGTAACCCCCCATGTGATATGGTAAAGTAAGTAACTGCCAATTCACCCTCGCTTGTTTGCCCGACCAGGCCAATTTTATCAACAATTTGTTGACTCTGTGAAAAAAGGAGCAAGGTAAAACCATGTGGATGTTTGTGAAGAGGAGCAGGAACCGGGGCCGTACCACCATTTTCATAATAGAAATTCTGCCTAGCAGAGACAACGGCAACCTAATCCAGGTTTCTATGTCATCCTCCAGCCTGCTGACTGCAGTGCCATGATTTTCTCTAAATACAATTTCCGAATCTGTGTGACGCCGGACCCCCAGATACCGTATTGCGTCTGTGGACCATTGTAACGGAAAGTCCAACTCAAAAGGAGTCGTGACCCGAGTGAGCGGGAAAATTATGGACTTAGACCAATTGACCCGCAATCCTGACAGCGCCCCAAAATGCACTACCTTCCTTAGGACGGAGGAGAGATTACTTTCCGGGTCGCGAACATATTATAACGTGTCATCCGCATAGGTAGACACTATGGTCTCATAATTCAGGAAGCGAATACCTTTGTGACTGTGGTACTCCCTCAATTCACACGCTAGCGGTTCAACCACCAGGGCATATAAAATGGAGGACAGCGGACAACCCTGTCTCGTCCTTCTAGTTACGAAAATGGGATCCGTCACCAAGTTTCCTATTTTCATTCTAGCAGAGGGGGAATTGTACAGTACCCCTATCAGTTTCAAAAAGACTGGGCCCAGCACCATTCTAGACAGTATGTGTCGGATGAAGGGCCACTCGACCGAGTCGAAGGCCTTCTCACCATCGAGGAAAACCACGACCGCTTTAGAGTACTGTTTAATATGTTGAATGGTCCCAAACACCGTGCAAAGATTGTAGGTGAGATTCCTGTCTGCGATAAACCCGGCCTGCTCAGGAGCCACTAGTACTGGTGCCAGGGGTACTAAACGATTAGCAAGAATCTTAGCAAACAATTTGGTGTCAACATTGAGCACTGAGAGTTGGTGATAAGACCCACACTCTTCCAATGGCTTGCCTGGTTTGGGAATGACGACAATTATCACCTCTCTCATCGTAGGTGGCATTGTGCCTGACACGCACATGTCATCAAAAAGCGCTGAGAGATGTGGGAGTAATAAATTAAAAAAAGCTTTATAAAAGCCGACAGTAAAGCCATCCACCCCAGGGGCACTAGTAGCTTTCATACTCGACAAGGCCAATAGAATTTAGTCTTTTTCTATGGGCCACATAAGAAACTCCTGATGAATATTGGTGAGGAATGGCAATTTAATGTGCACAAGATAGTCTAAGATTTCATCCTCAGTGCCGGAAGACTGGGATGTGTATAACTTTGAGTAAAAGTGTTTAAACCCATCTGCTATGTCCGTATCCTCAGATAGCAGTTCACCCTCTGCAGATCTAAGTTCGGTAACCCGTGTTTTACTGAGTTTTGCCTTCAATACTTGCACCAGTACAGAGCCAGGCCTGTCCTCCTCCCCATAAACCTGTGCCGTGGCGTATTTGCCTAGGTGTTTGACTTCGCTGTCGGCAGCTTCATGATATTCTCCCAACAGTTCTTTAATTTCATGCGATGTTGCCTCATCATCACCCGCTAATTGCCATCTTTCCAGGGCTCCCAGTTTCTTTTCCAGATCAGGCAGCCGCTGTCGGATAGAGCAGAGAACCCCTGAGTGCTTGGCCATGGAAAAACCATGTATGTAGATCTTGACGGTCTCCCAAACTACCCACTGACCCCACATTAATAGTAAAAAACATTTATATAGCTTCAGCCAGGTCTTCTCTAAAGGCTGGATCCAGCAATGAGTAAGGGGGAAATCGCCAAGGGAATAGTGGTATAGACTTCTTTGGGGTGATAAGAACGAGCAGAAGGGGGGAGTGATCTGACAGAGTTCGAGGAAGTACCAAGCTTTCCCAAGTGTGCAACAGGAGTGGCGAGGAAGCCAACCAGTAGTCGATGTGAGTATGCAGATTATGATAAGCGGAGTCATGTGTGTAACCTCCCCAATCCGGGTATCGGGTTCGCCAAACATCGCAAAGATCCATGCCAACCATGGCGCTCTCAAGTGCTCTAGCTGCTGCGGAGGGACGCCTCATTGGTACCCCCGATCTGTCCATGTTTCAGTTTCTGACCAGGTTAAAGTCCCCACCCCAAAGGAACTGAGCTTCCGAGTACCTGCTGGTGGCATCTGCAAGTGTTGTGTAAAACTCCGGGAAATCATAGTTGGGGCCGTAAACGTTCCCTATGACTAAGTCCATGTCCTTCTCGTGACATCTGGAGATCACATATCGGCTGTCCCTGTCCGTGACTGATTGAACCAGTGAGTATGATGATTTAGGATTAACCCAGGTCAGCACCCCTCTGGCATGTGTGGTGAAACCTGAGACATTTATATTATCTAACAATTCTCTGCTGCGGAGTAATGTGCTGTTAAGTCGGAGGTGTGTCTCCTGTAAAAGGGCAATGTCAATGATCTGCCTGTGTTAATAATTCAACACCTTGTGCAGTTTTCGATGGTCGGTAAGCCCCCTGATATTCCACGGAAGCGCGCGCAGGGTATCTAGTGTCGTAGAAGCATCAACATCACTAGGTCCCACCATCTCGTGTATTAAAGCATGTTGTGCAATCTGACCTGGGCAGAAAATTATTGGTTAGTACACCATGTGCAAACTGACAAAAAACATCAATCAACAAAGACACAAAGATAGCAATACTGTTCTCTCAACCCATCATCCCCCACCCACGACAGACCACCCCCAACTCGGCCGTGATACTTCCCCTAGGACTCTCAATCAAAACCCCCTCCACCCCTCCAATCAAAATATCCTCCCTTGTGTGATTCACTCGTGGGCAGATTTTGCTCGACTAACAAAGAATACTATTTGGACATGAAAGAGCCCACCCCATGCATCGTCAGTGTATAAGTATGCAGCCACGTGATCCAAATAGTCTCAGGCCTCGGCAATCGTATGGAACATAGTCCAGCGGCTCCCCATCCATTTCCGGGGAAATATTAGTACCTCAGGGACCGAACCCAGCCACTTACAACAGTCCTAGAGTAGTCTCTTTGGGCCAGACATACAGTCGCTTCATGGAGTTCCCGTCTCAGCTGATCCTCAGCACCGTTTCTGATGTCGCCCCCCAAATTGCAATCTATAATGATTCTTTAACTAAACCAAGCATACCACCCCCTTTATATACATGGTAAAGAGACAGCTCCGTGCCGCGATTGTCAGCACCCAGACAACCCACTGGGCACCCCTGCCTCCGGATACCCCACCCCGAGACCATACTTATCATCCAGAGGTGTCCTGCCACTTTTAATCTTGTCCCTCCAGTGACCCCTGGCCGCCTCGTCAAGCAGGTGTCGTTTTTGGCTGTGGCGATTCTCCTTAGACCAGTCCTTTAAGGCCCTCTGCAAGGACTTTGGATCAGTGGAGATGTGAGAGCGGTCTTGTATGTTAACCAGGAGTCTTGCAGGATACAACATGGCGTAGTCAATGCCAAGATCTCGTAGCTGTGTCTTCATGGGTACAAACTGCTGGCGCGCTTCCTGCACTCGAATAGTCCGGAAAAAGTGAGATTGTGGAGCCTTCGTAAGCCAGTGGTTGCTTTTCCCTCGCCAGGCTTAGCGCAGCGTCCCTGTCTTGGTAGTTGAGCAGTTTTGCGATGATTGATCTAGGTGGTGCCCCCGGGGGCTTGCGGGGCCCCAGGGAGCGGTGCGCCCTCTCCACCACAAACATAGTGGAAAAAGTTCCCTCTCCAAACAAGGTGACCAGCAGTTTCTCAATAAATAGTTCCATGGTGCCAGTTGGGGTAGACTCCGGCAGGCCAGTAATTCTAAGGTTGCAGCGACTGGAACGAGTCTCCAAGTCCTCAGTTTTATCTCGAAGAGCCCGCAGGACTCTCCCAAGTTGTTTGTGCTCAGTGTTGAGCGTAGTGTGCACTTCCGCCACCTCCGTAATCCTACGCTCCGACATATCTAGCCGTTCAGCATGTTTGTCTAAGCGCTCAACCAATCTGTCCATCCTGTATAATAGAGTGTCCATCTTCATACCCAGTGAGGTAATGCCACTTTGTAAGCTTTTCTCCATGGTCAACAGCATGCATCGGATGTCAGGGCTTGGGTCTTCAGCCGTGGGGGCCTGCACTCTGGTAGCATCTTCAGTAGTTGCGTCATAAGACTTCGACCTTTTCTGCTCAAATGAAAGGTTTGGCTGCGCTCTGTCCACCCTGCCCAACTTTGCGACAATAAAGACCCGCACGGCAGACCGTCTTTACTCCCCCTCACTGGAGCTCAGTATGCAAAATGGCAAGAAAGTCCACAAGAGAGCCAAGGCAACTCCAATCCTCGCCGCTAACAATAAGTCCGAAGGGTAACACCTTGTGTAGGGCGACGCAGGCCTCTGCTCACCAGTACATACACCTGCCGGTGAACCCAAACTCAAGTGTGTAGGTCAGCGTTCGAGTTTTGCGACTTTGAAAGTTTGTGCCCAGACTGGGTCCCTGATGGTGGAGAAACGCACAACACTGCTAACCTAGTTCCTCCGGGCACCTACACCCAGCTCTTCAGAACTTAAAAATGTTTCTGCGCACTGCGCCACTCGTTTCTCAATATAAAGCAAGGGAGCCTCAGTAAAGCACTCAGCTACCGGGCGCAAGTAGATAGGGCACAGCTTAGGAGAGCCGTACTACTCAGGCATCACAGCATGGGCGAGAGCCGTGGCCAAGGGCGCCGCAGACTTCCAATCCTGCGGCGGCAAGAACACAAAGTAGCACGCTCTAAGGGGCCTCCTCAAACAATCCACCGACCTTATTCCTGGGCGCAGCACCCACGGATTCTGGACACTGCTCATCGACTCCGGTCAGAGCACAGCGCTCCCGCCTCACACGGAACTAAGATGGCGGACCTGAGGGGTAGCGCACGTCTCGTCCATACAGGCCCTCAGAGCACATACGCAAAGGGCACAATCGATGAGGGAGACACCCTACAGATTTGGCTCATGTGTCAGGGGCAAATAGGGCTGCAGCAGCGGCGAGGCTAAAAGTGCATAGGACTTCTCCACCATGCGCCACGGATCCTCCAGGTGGCCCGCAAACAGTGGCGACTCTAGCTCCCCCAAGCCGCGTGTAACCGAGGTTCAAGCCTGCACCTCTGGTGTGCAACAATGTTTTGGAGCTCACTGCCCCTGTGAGCTCCAAAACATTGTTCAGGTTTACCGGGGGGCTCAACGTGTCACTCACACTCCGGGTGCTCTAACAGTGAAGCTGCTGGTCTGAATCCACTACGCAGACCAAATCCAGCTCGGGAATCAGGGCCTGGCAAGGCGCACGCCATCAGGACTCCACAACTTCGCTGAGCTCGGTCGTAGCAAAGCCGGAGTTTGACACTTTTCTTCCAGGCGTCTTCCGATGGGCGGGCCTCGTCTTACGTTATGTTTTTAGGCACCCAGCTGCCGGATAATTGTAGGATGTTTAGACGATATCACGGAGCTCAAAGCTCAAGCAGCCATCTTAGTTGCGAGCAAGCTCCGCCCCCCCAGCATTTTCTATTAATTATTTAGACACTACATTTAAATCTGGCTTTCACTTTTAGGCTCAATCATTCCCAATCATTTAAAAGGGATATGTAAGAGAATAGAGTCCTGCATGGATTGTAGAAATCTAGTGTTTGTGACTGGCAAAGAATGTCAACTATTGTGCACAACATATAGAGCATAGCTACTGAACAATTAGAATATGGTATTTCCCTGTGTTATTGGTATGACATGTTAAAGGATTCTATGCCCCCCACAATGTAAATGTAAATCTAAATGTAGGCATATTTGTAAAGCGCACTGATACTTCGGAGTGTCCTGGCGCTGTACTCATACCGCTAGGGAACCCTTCCTGGTTTTTCCCCGTGAACTGTCCACTCCTGGGCATCCCTAGGGTGCAACCAGGCATCCCTAGCGCTGTTGGGGGCCGTTGTGGAGACTAAGCAAGCTATTGCCCAGAGTTGCAGCGTGGGACCCATGCTTAGAGTAGGCACCGAGGCGAGAAATCAGGTCCGGGGAATTATGAGCCCAAGATCCGCCGAGACCAGCCGAGGCAGGAATTGAACCCTGGTCCCGGGCCAGACCTCTGCATCAGGGTCTGCCGCTCTAACCATTGAGCCACACTTCTCCACTGAATGGTATGGTCATGTTAGGACCAAGAACTGCTGTAATTGCTGAAATACAAAGTACAGCAGTGCCTGGCTCAAGGTAGGGTATGGCATACATTTACTTTTACAAAGCACACCAAATGTTTCTTTTTAAATATACCTTATATTCCCTAGAGTACAACAAGTATATCCTGACAGGTGCAGGGCATATAGAAGCATGTTTATTACATTTTCCTCAGATGTTCACTTCAAAGCAAAATGGCCTAATGTGAGATGTTTCTTCAATGGTAAAATAGCATGTACTGGTTACAATAGTCAGGGGTCTAGCTTCAGAGGGGGTGTTTGGGGTTTGACACCCCCGAATACATGCATTAATGGCTTCCTAGATGAGTCTGGAGGCCCTGAGTAGGGTCTGATATCTCTGGGGCAGTGTTTGTTTTGATTTGAACCAAAAATGAGAACCAAAAAAGTGACCCTTGGTGTAAAAAAGAAAGAAATATATATATATATACTAGCAGCCCGTCCCGACGTTGTCCGGGAGCAATTAGGCTTCATGGCCCCCGCCCGGCCCGACGTTGTCCGTGGGTCCCCCGGAGCCTTCCTCCATATATTGCAGTATTATACCTCTATGTTTACTTTGTACGCTTTTGTAACCTGCACACGTCACTTTTTCCTCCTGTAATGCAGTATTATACCTCTGTTTACTTTATACGCTTTTGTAACCTGCACACGTCACTTTTTCCTCCTGTAATGCACTGTTTGGCTCACTTTTGTAATGCACCGTTTGCTTCCTCTTGTATTTTGTTGGCTCACGATTGTCATTTTTGTTTGATTTAATGTAACGTTTGCTTACTTTGTACGCTTTTGTAACCTGCACACGTCACTTTTTCCTCCTGTAATGCCCCGTTGGCTCACTTTTGTAATGCACCGTTTGTTCCTCTTGTATTTTGTTGGCTCACGATTGTCATTTTTGCTTCATTTAATGTAACGTTTGCTTTTGTATTTTGCCGCCGCTCACCGCTCCTAAATAAATAAATAACCTACCTGATCCGCCGCTCACCGCTCCTCCCCGCCTGTCCGCCGCTCCTCACCGCCTGTCCGCCGCTCCTCACCGCCTGTCGACCGCTCCTCACCGCCTGTCCGCCGCTTCTCACCGCGCTCCTCACCGCCTGTCCACCGCTCCTCACCGCCTGTCCGCCGCTCCACACTGCTCCTCCCCGCCTGTGCGCCGCTCCTCCCCGCGCTCGTGTCCACCGGTCCTCTTCGCGCTCCTGTACGCCGCTCCGTCCCACGCTCCTAACGTCAGCACGCACGTCGCAGCCGGCGCTTCTTCCAAGGGACTACTTTTTTTTTTGGTAAATTTTTGAAATTACGTATATTTATTAAGTTTATATAGCCTATGTCCATCTGCACAGCCTGACGATTACAACAATGTATCGGGTGTGTGGATTGGCGCTGTGGTTTCCGAGTTTACCCGCCTCAAAGGTTCAAAGTTCTTCCTTTATAATAGTAGTATAGATCAAGCTCCTAGGGGTGTCCAAAATTCAAGCGGCATATATATATACGTGTGTGTGTGTATATTTATATATATATGTATATCCTATGTGGTGTTCCTCAGAATGCGAAGAATATGTAGCTCTGATTTAGACCTAGAGGCTTGTCAAACCGAAGCATATAAGAGATTTCTTGCCCGTGGATACTGCCCAAGAGAGTTAGAACATTCAAGAGTTAAGGCTAACAGCCGTAGCAGAGAGGAATGTCTGGCTGGATTAGGTAATAAAGATCAATCGAGAGATAACCTAGATTCCAGTAAGAACAAGGAACAGATCAGCCTTATTACTACATTCAACAAGGAAGAAAGGAAAGTGAGGGGCATTATAAAAAATCATTGCCCACTGTTAAGAACTGACATTACCCTAGCCCAACTGTTACCAGAGGAACCATCTATCACCTTCAGAAGGGCACCCTCTATGAGGGATGCCCTAGTAAAATCAAGTCCAGAGGTGGTTAACTCTAGGAACTGGTTATCAAACAAGACAGGGTTCCACAAGTGCATATCATGCAGAGCATGTACATTTGGTGTAAATACTAGTGAATATTGCACTGCTTTTGATCCTAATCCGATTAAGATCCAAGGATTATACACATGCCGCACAGATTCGCGGTGTATGTATTACAGTGCACTTGTGGGCTGAAATATATAGGCAGCACTAAGTTGCAAGCCTTTAATCGAATTCTTCAACATCTAAGGGCAATTGTGAACTCGGATGAGAGCTACCCTGTAGCTCGACATTTCAAGCTGGTACATGATAAAAACTTAAATGATCTCAGTCACTACATTATTGATTCTGTACCAAAGAGTATAAGGGGAGGCAACAGAGAGAGACAACTTAGGCAGCTAGAATACAAGTACATTCTGTTACTAGATACAAGGATCCCAAAAGGTATGAACACGGGGGAGGACCTACACAATTTTCTGTAACTACAAGCAGGATAGGTCCAATCACATTTACCTTTTTTCTTAGAGGTAGCGCCCCACAGTTCTCTACTGATTTTTAAGCTTGCTTGATCTCTTGATTATTTAAGCTTTTGGGTCCCTTATTTTTCGGATGACTGTATTTCTATGCCACTCTGATACAGATATTGAACTGTATGACACTGAGTCGAGCTATGATATTGGTTAGGATAACTGTACCAGTAAGAAAGATCTATAAAGTTAGCAATATGAAGGAAATAATAGAAACCCAAGTCTGGAAATAACTAAGTACTGTTATATGAACATAAGACCTGATATTGGTATGTGTCTCAATTAAGACTGAGTCAATTTTTAGGGATGTTCATTTTGTAATGCACTTGCATTTAAGTTAATTCCGCATTATTTCAAATGTTTGGGGGCTGAGCAACAATGCGATGAATTTTAGCATTTTATCCACTCATGCATTAACGGTATCACATTTATTTTTATATATGATTATATAATTTTAGCCTGGAAGTTTGATGTCATTTTATTATCATTTTATCTAAGGTATTTGCACTTTGCACTATTTTGCACTCAATCAATTTTTTGCACTAGCACTTTAACTTTCTGAGCAAGCACTTTTGGCGTGGTATGAGAACATAGGATTGAATTTAACAGTTTCATATTACACAGTTAAACCATTCGGCTATATGTTGAAATAAATAGAGAATCTGTGTCCTTTATCTTTGAGGAGGATAAATAGGTTATAGACACGGTTATTTATTGATGCTATTTTGCTAAAATATGTTGGAGGTATATTTATAAGAATTTTAATTATTTATACACAATGTATTATGCACTAACAGACTGTTTTTATAGTGCTGGTTACATTAAGAGTATTTTGTTTAGCTCTATGCGCCATGGGACATGCTCAGCCAGGAAATCACTATATAAGCACATTCAATGTATTCGAAAAGTCATATTAACAAGGCTGCAGTTACGCAGCCGAAACACGTCAAGATGGAAACTATTAGAGGAATAAATCACTTATCAAAATTCTATTGCGCCTTTGTGATCTGTACCTGAGTATGCTGCGGTGATCATGCTGTAATTCTGGACTGGTTGGTGGAATATATCCATACTAATATTATGAAGAGAGAGCCCAAACCTTTGAGGCGGGTAATCTCAGTCACCACAGCACCAACCACAACACCCAATACAGCGTTGGAAAGGGCAGTTGCAGCAGAAGGACATAGGCTATGCAGACGGGCAGACGGGCACCATATTTTTTTGGGGTTTTTTTTGTTTTTTTTACAGTTTTATATAGCGCGAACTTGACCCGAACTGAATCAGGTATCAGAGCGCTTTACATAGCACCAGTTACGTTACATGAGAACACACATTCATTTTTGTTAGGCATGGGGAGATTAAGTAATTTGCCCAGAATCACAGGATGTTTGGCGTCGTTACCAAGACTCGAACCCAGATCCCCAGGTCCGAGTTCAAGCGCCTTAGCCGTTAGGCCAACTCCTCTATACATTTAAAAGGTAAAAGAACGTGCCAGCAAAGTAGTCCCTTGTGGGCGTGTCTGCGTTGTGCTGTGGGCGTGGGCTGGGGGCGTGACTAACGCTGCGGGCGTGTGGTACGGCCATCACATCGTCGGCTGTGGGCGTGACAAACGCTGGGGGCGTGTGTCCCCCCTTCATGCCATGTGAGTCGTACATACAAGCGCCAATTACATTGCTGCGCAGCATCAAGGGGCACGCTGGGGGCATGACACGCTGGGGGCGTGTGTCCGGCCTTCATGCCATGTCAACGCAATTGCGCCGCATCAAGGGGCACGCTGGGGGCGTGTGCTATGTTCTGTCCTTCATGCCATGTGGGTCGTACATTAATCAGAAGATCGTCTGCTGTGGCCGTGTGCTGGGGGCATGACAAACGCGTTCACCTGGAGGCCTGGTAAGTAACGTTACTGCAGCCTCTCCCAGGGCAGGGAATCGAGGGCTTTGTGTCGTCTATGACCATAATCATGAGTTTCCAGGGAGAAATACCATGCCCAGGTGGGACGGGCTGAGACGTAGCTTCAGTGGGGATGGTATGGATGTGTTACCCCTCAAATGCATTCTTGGTTTCTTAGTTTGTTATGGGGGTCCTGAGTCAAGTCTGCTATGTCTGTGTCAGTTTTTCTTGTTGGTCTTATGTCACTACAAAAAGTTTTAACTATTGAGTCTCTGATCCATTCAAGATGGACTTCCTCAATGGTTTAGGATTTTCAGCCATAAACTGCATCAACAATCTGAGGGGCCAGGAGTGTGTGGTCACGCTGAAAAGCAAGATGGCTGATCTGCAAGCGAGCTCTGCCAGCCGAGATATTAATCCCACATTCACACTGCATCCAGGCGTCCCCCAGTAGCATCGACACTGGTGGACATAGCAGAGAAACCAGTGGGCCCCCACCTCTGTTATGACAGGTCGAATATACCTTAATACCGGCTATGAGGAAGCGCAACATCAATAGGCGACTGCGTCTTAGAAGGGGGGCAGCTCGTGCCAAGGCCATGACTACTCTGTGGACTGGCAAACCTTGCACATCCTCAGTGGGAACTGACGGCCTGACCACACAGCAGAAGCTGGTGTTGCACCCCAAAGACCCCATGCCCAGGTGAGGAATGGAGAATTGCAGCTGTGAATTACAGCTGGGGAGGTGATACAGGAGCTGCACCGCGGCAGGCATACCAAGCTGCCAAAGCTGCGCGGAAACCCCATGTGGGCACACCCTCGAGCCCCCAATCAACTGTTGTGGACACAGCTGCCCGCCTGGCCTACCCCAAACGTGGATCGTACTGTGGGCCTGGCAACCTCACCACATGCTCTGCAGCAGATCGACTGGGCGCGCAGCCTGTCTCCTCTACCGGTAGCTGCACTGGCCCGCACACATAAACACTAAATGGTAGGTGCGGCCATCTGATAACATTGGCTTAAAGCAAACCTGCTGCATTGCTGAGGCCCCACTTCATGCCTTGCTCTGATCTGGCGGACTTGCCAGCTTACCTCCCCACGAGCGAGTGCCGGCGGCAGGCCCGACCAACAAGGCCTCTCTCCTATCGTCGGAAACAGCCTGCTCTGGGTTGTTGAACTGGCTTGTTCACTCCTGGCCTGGCCGGTGTGAGCAGCGCACCGACTATTGGTGCCTCTTCAGCCCCACTGCGGGCGTCCTGCCCTGACTTGGTGAACTGGCTGGCTGGCTTTCATCCCAGCTAGCTCCAACTGTAGGAGGCCCTCGTGCACCATGCACCGCTTGGCCTCCTGACGGAGGGGGTGAGGACAGGCTCTCGAGCCCTACGACACAGTGGAGTTTGGACCTGTGATCAGACAGGCCAACTTCCCTCAAAGAGAACCCAAACTAAACCCAGGAAGGTCTCACTACCTGGCGACACAACACAGGCTTTCCAGGCTAATACATTGTCAATCCTTACCTGCGCCACACCATGGACAAACAAAGGGGACGGCAGACTAAACTTACATTTGAAAAGCAACGGACCGGTCGACAAGCCAATCCCACAACAGGCAACAAGGCTGGACCCACTCGTGTGGAGGATTCTGATGAGCAGGACATGGACTTACGGGAAATACTAATGGAGGTCAAAACAAGCCTGACGACAGTAGACTCCAAGCTTGACCTCTTCACCTCGTGCTTAGTTCACGTGAAGAAGCGCATTGACACCCATGATGCAAGGCTTGATCAGCTGCAAACACTCATATCAGATGCCGATGACAATCAAGCAGATGCAAGGGAATAACTTTGAGAATGGACAGGTGCAATAACATTTGCATCGTGGGGTGCCGGAGACCACAGCGATTTCCAAAATGGAAGACTTTGTTGAAACCTTGCTTAAAGATCTCTTTGGGATGGAACTGTCACCAGTTTTCATAGTCGAAAGGGCCCACGGGTTGCTTGGCCCCAGACCCCCACCGGGGGCTGCTCACCCACCCATTGTTGCTAAATTACAAAGATCGCAAGGCGGTCCTCATGTTTGCTTGAGAAAGAGGCCAAATCTAACACCAGGGCAACAATATATCCTTTTATCCCGACTTCACCATAGCAGTGCAGACCGCCCGCCAAGACTTCCTACCAGCCAAACGCCTGCTGCAACATGTGGGTACACAATAGGCCCTATTATACCTGGCAAAACTCAAGGTCAAATGAGATGGCAAGGTACATTACCTCACAGATGGAAGGCAGGCACTCAAGTTCGCCAAACAAAAGACCAAACCAGCCTGGCCCCCGACGACCTCGCCACGCTCTTAAGCAGAAGCGCAATTGAGTGACAATGATTAATCATCAGTGGCTTCCCAAAGACTAAATATTCTTTATGGACTCTATCATGGTTCCTAACCATGCTACGTTTACCTCAATGTACGGGTACTCTTTCAGGCAAGCCCATTTGCATGTTTAAGTTCTCCTGTTTAAAAAAACCTGCTTTGTTGTCTGGGAGACCCAGACAGCCCTTAACACTCGGCCACCCAGCCTTACTGGGGGGTAGTTATCTCAGAGTTTCTGCTGCCCCAAGGGATAATTCTCAGTGATATGTTAAGGGGAAGGGAATCACAACCTAACTGGGGGTTGGTGTGGGTGGCAGGTGGGATAGGAGAAGTTCAATCAGTGTTGGGAGTTGGGGGGAGGGAGGGGTGATTCCAGTAATTCCCAAACATATTGGGAAAAATGCATGTATAGATACTACAATACACCACACTGTTGTATTCTTGGCTCTAACACAACACATCCATATATGACAGCGCAAGACGCTCAAAATGCATCCATCCTTCCTCACCACAGGCCCAGACTGGATGTCCATAGTTAATTTACATGGTTCATACCCGTTCTTAATGATGGCAGGTGGCAGGAAGGTCCATCTGGTACAGGCCTACCCAACAAGTCACAGGATTTACAACTGTCTAATTCAAGAAACACACTTAGCCAAGACCCCTCTTCCCAGCCCGCTTTTCAGAACTTAGGGAGCAACCTACTCTTCGATCTATTCAAATTACGCCAGGGGAGTCAGCGTCCTCATACGCAGGGGCCTCGCTTGGAAAACAACCCACTGCCTCAGTGACAGGGAAGGCCGATATGTCATCCTAGCAGGCACACTGCACAACCACCTTATAACACTAGCTACCATTTATGGGCCTAACATCGACGATCCCGGGTTCTTTATCAAGGCATGGCACTTGATAGCGGACATCGGCCCTAGAACAGTTCTCTGGTGCTACGATTTCAATGTCCCTCTGGACGATTCGCTCGACAGGGCCGGCAGCTCTCGACACCCACACCCTCTAGCAGCCAAAATGGTACACACACTAATTGCAGATACCCACCGCCTCGATATCTGGCGGATTGTGCCCCAGGAGGCAAGCAAAGGCACCTGTTTGTCCCTACAGCATAAAGCATGGTCCAAAACTGATTATTTGTTAACCACCAAAGACGTACAGCAATGGTTGACGTCGATCATTCACCTTCCGCACACCTTTTCAGACCACGCCCCAATACAGTTAACCATTCAAATGCCCCTGACTCTTCCCCAAACATTCTTGTGGCAACTGCCGCAAGGACTCTGAGAGACGCAGCATTTAAATAAGAAATTTGAGCGGCTATCCTGGAATACTTTGAGTTGGACATTGGAAGGGTCAGCTCACCTTCAGTACTCTGGGAAGCATTCAAGGCAGTTATACGCAGCACATATATCACAGATAAACAGAACTGTATCCTTAGGGACATCCGCGAAATGCATACAAGACTAGAGACTGACATATCAGCCCTGGAATCTGACCTCTTTCATTCCAATGATCCGGTTACAATGGCCAGGATCCAGACACTACGCAAAACCTATTATTAGATATGGCGATGGGGACTGCCCAGGCAAAACCCTAGCTCGTCTGCTCCAAACCCCAATGCCATCGGCCCATATATCCGACCTGTTAGAAGCAGGTGGCCAAAACCAATCCTCCCCATCCGACCTCCTACAGACCATGGCAGCCTTCTTCATGTACCTTTATACAGCTGCTCGAACTGGGGGCCCTGCAGACCTCCAAACATACCTGGACGATAATACAGCTGGTCTGGATGTCGGATGCACATAGGGAATTCCTAAACTCTCCCACTGTGTTGGAAGAGATACAACAGGCAATAGCCAGCCTTCCCCCGACAAGACTCTAGGCATTGACAGATTAACCACTGCTTTCTACAAGGAATACTCCTGGATCCTAGCCCTCAAACTCTTGGATATGTGCCAGGACGCCATGGTGGTGGGAATTTTACCCCTATCTAGCGGGAAGCTGTCATAGTCACTCTCCTAAAACCCGACAAACTGGCCAATCGGTGTGATTCCTACTGCTCCCGTCCCTAATAAATACGGACAAATAAATATTCGCTAAAGTACTTGCAAACCGACTACAACAACTTCTACCTGTGATAACACGGTCTGACCAATTTGGCATCATACCGGGTAGATCTACAGCCCACAACCTTCAAACCCTCTTCCCCGTGATGCATGACCTGCATCCGCAAACCTCATGGTCGATTCGGCACCCACAACTTTTCCAGACCGGCATGAGGGATTCTGACATAGTGGCGTAGCAAGGTCAGGTGGTATCTGGTGCAGAAAATTTCTTGTCACCCCCCACATTGAAATTATTAAAGAAAGTAGGAAATATAAGATACTTACAGTTGCAATTGTAATTTATTTATTTTAAAAACATATTTTTGCTATTTTGTCACCCCCCTCAGTGAAGGCACCCAGGGCGGCCCGCACCCACCGCACCACCCTTCCTACACCGCTGTACTGACACCCACTCAGGGCTCCACAAGGTCAGCAGGGATGGTGGATGTCACCCCGCTTCATTACACAAAGGGCACCAAATTGTATTATATGTGCTCTGCAGCTCCATATGTGTTAAAAGTGGCAATAATGTAACCGCATTGATATGTATTGTTTTCTACCACTGACCACTCATGTATTGCCAACGTTTTATAAATATATATATGCCTGAACCTGGAAGCGAGTGCAAAACAGGTATGGCATTAGCTTCCTCAGTGCCCAGACCACAGCAAAGGCTTCCATTTCTATTACGCTCCACCTCGGTTCCTGTAGCCTCCTACTCATGAAGGCTACAGGCTGATCCAGGCCCTTTTCATTTAGCTGTCAGAGCAAGGCCCCTATGCCATGCTCTGAGGTATCTGTCTGCACAAGAAACTCATGGAGGAAATCGGGGGCTTTGAGCACAGATGCTTTGCACATGACTTCTTTCAGAGTGTCAAAAGCTTTCTGACACACTTCTGTCCAGATCACCCGACGTGGTTGATCCTTGAAAGTCAGCCCTGTCAAGGGCGCAACAATGGTGCTGTTAGAAATGGGATTTCTGGTTGGCTAAGGCTTGCGCCAAAGCCAGGCAGAAACTACCACTGGAGTCAGGGCATGGGAGTTATATGCTGAAGATAGCCCCTGCTCACCCCCTTGGTAACTTGGCACAAACAATCAGGCTTATCTCAGAGGCAATGTGTAAAGAGTTTGCGCAACACACACATACAGCAGCAACACACTAGGCACACCACAAAAGAAACTCCACGCAAGGTTATATCAACAATAGCCTTTGTATTCCCATAACACATTAGAATAGTAATCACATAATATACATGGTGCCACTAGGCAATATCTACAAGGGATTATTTACATCTGGCAGGGCCACATGGACTGCTGTCAGCACCACCACTTAGAACACAGCAAATGTAGAACATTTAATACGTAGAACACAACCAGTACTCACTGGCCATTACTGTACTCAGCATCATCCTGCAACAAACCATATTATGCACAGTTTCACATTATGCTCCAAATACATTGTACACCAACCTCATCAGTCTAACATATTAAACCCTAACTTCCTAAGCATCACTCACATTAGGGGTGTACTCGCAGTAGGAAATAACCTCACCAGCATAAACACATTATGCACGTAATCTCATCCCCAAATGTCATGAATCACTGTAGAGCATCACATTTCCTACATCACATAAATCTCTGGCACTCCCTGGCCAACTGGCCTTCTCTAAGGTGCAGATGCTCTCTGTCCAGAATGTATGGGCGCTAAGCTGCCACTCGCAGCTACAACAAAAAGTGTGCAATGCACGTGCACCAATGTGCCTCCTGGGTCCCCTCCTGGGACTCCTCCATTCGCCCTGGCCTAAACGTAGCAGCTGCCCACTAATTGCTGGGCAGCTGGGAACATCACTGGCACCACTGTGCCTCTGGGCACCTCACGGGGGCCCTATGAATCAATGCGCCCACGTTGCAGCTGCCCGCAATGGTGCGGCGCAGCTGGGAAGAAATGTGGTCAGCACTGAAAAAAGCAAGGGCCCTTCTGGGCCTTCAATCACAATGTGCCACTCACGAAGCCCTTCTCGGGGGCTCTCTAACCAAGTCTGCCCCACATAGGGTGGCCCGCTCTCCTGCGGGACAGTCTCGACCCTAGTGCTGACATGTAAAACTTAAAAGTACATGTCCTAATTTTTTAATACACTGTACCACTGGTGACGTACATGTAATAAAAAGGAAAGTTTGGGCCTGGCAAGTACGTTCACTTGCCAGGCCGAAATGGGAGTTTAAAACTGCACACACAGGACTCATTAGTGGCAGGCCTGAGATCATGTTTACAGGGCTTCTGCAGTGTGTGGCACAATCAGTGTTCCTGGCCCATTAGTAGCATTTACATAACAGGCCCTGGGGCACATATGGTGCACTTTACTAGTGTTTTTTACAAATCTTTTTTACATACACACACTTTACTAGGGACATATATTTACCATATATATGCCAATGGGAGATAAGCCAATGTTACCATGTTAGGAGTACAGAGCACATGCACTTTACCACTGGTTAGCAGTGGCAAAGTGCCCATAATTAAGTCAGCAAATAAAGTCAGAAAAACCGTAGGTCAGAAGGCAAAAAGTCAGGGGGAACCACGCCAATGATGCCAGGTCTAACAAACGTCTTCAATTTATAAAAAGAAAGCAATTTTTTATATAAATTTAGATGCCTAGGTGAAGAAAATCGGATGAGTATACCCGGAGTTATGGAATTTTAAAGCAAAAATAAATCAGCGCTTTTCACTATTGCATAAATTTAACATTGCGGTAAATGGGGAAAAACACTGGTGACAATCAGTCACTTGCAGGTTGAGTTCAGTGTAAACCAAGGTGATATCCCCCGGCCAGGCCACAACAATCAGTTGAATTTTACCTGGCTCATAGGGGCCTTTGAAGGGTTGTCCACACTGTCCCAAGTGCTGAAGCAGGAGCTGCAGCTGTGCTGGTTCTACCTCTTAGACAGTGCTAGTGAGGAAATAGTTGCAAAACTTGACAACGAGGCCACTGAGGTGGTTAGTTGAAGATAGTGTGGGGCTTCCCTCGAGGCACAGCATCGAACAAAGGTAGTGATAGCCGGACTGGCCACCAACAAGCCTTGGCAGCAGATAGCTCAGTCTTGGGTTACTTCAACGTCCTGGATTATGGGGAAAAATAGTAGCCACCTGAAACTTGCTGGAGGCCAGGACTACATTTTCCACAATGCACTAGACTATTTGCTTTTGGGCGACCCCTCAGCGGGCCCAATGGCCAGTGATTCTATGGTTCCATGAATGTGTTCTAACTGTGGGCTGCAGAGGACTAGTATCTCGAGTCCAAGACATTTTTGAGTTGCCTTTGGATCTCGGAGGGGTTCCTCTTTCCTTTGGAACTAGTTTCTGGTCCGGTACAAGTTGCAGTTGCAGGGTGGTTGCCACAGGTGCAAGTTATCATGCCTTTCTGTGTGCAGGTCCTGAAGTAGCAGGTTCAGGTCTCTTTTTTGTCCTTGGTTGCAAGTCAATTCAGATCTGAGGTTCTGGTGTCAGGGGAGCACCTTAAATTCTAGATTATGGGGCATTAGGGATATGGTTGGTGGTTGCCAATGGGCTACTAGCCCCAGTGGCTAGTCTGCCCATGAGGTGGCCACTTTCTGTACAGTGAGAAACCTTTTCTACCCAAAAGCCTCTATTCTGCCACTTTTAGAAATGTCAGAAACCTTCCCTGTTTGTACAGACCAGGTAGCCCACCCTAGGGCTTTGACCAGCCTTTTGGGGGTGTACACCTCCTGACTACGTAATTGTAAGACCTGTCTTGGAGGAAATAAGCCTGAGGGCAGGGTGTTGGCCGTTTCCTCCGTTGGGAGGCAGTCTGGTTAAATATCAGAGGTGCTGGAGGCTTTCAAAATCACACCTTGATATGCCACTTCACCAGCCATCCTGTCAGGGAGGGAAATGATACTTCCTTCACATTCAGGCTTTTATTTCTGACTTCTGGGAGTTTTTTCACCTCCTGGCAGGGGTAAGATTCCTATCTTGGTGGCAGCAACTGCAGGTTGCCATCCAGGTCACAAGGACGGCTGGGGCAACCAGGTGGGCAGCCTCTAAGGTGGTCACCTGGGTGCCTGGCACATTAAATCTGACTTTGGGAAAAAGTGGCATTTGATGAGATAAGTTGTGTGATACCAAACATGACCCTTTTCAGAGGAACCATAATGGAGCTGGCAACCTTGGTGGCCGAGTGCCAGCCCATGTTATCCTTTGGCCCCTGTTTACTTATAATAGCCCCTAATGGAAGGGGGCTACTATAGGGACATATAAGCTAGCACTTATATGTTCACATCTTTAATGTAATGCACCCTGCCTCCTGGGCTTTGGAGGCCTACATCAGGGGTGAGTGACATATTAAAAATAGTGCTGTGACCTTTCCACTGATGGGGAGGGCAAAGTTGAGTTTGAGCCGTTTGCACTGCTCATGCAGTCTGCAAGGGCAGGACTGCTGTCATCTGTTTACTTGGGTCACTCAGGGTGGCATAATCAGTGCTTCAGGCCCTGGTGACCCCTTTAAATTCCATGCCACGGGTAACACTCGTACCTCTTACGAGGGACTTATAAGGAGTTTGGAGTCCTCGTCAATTGGTATCACATATATCATATTTAAGGAGAGAGCACTTGCAATGGGGCCTGGTTAACAGGCTCCAGCGCACTTTCAAGTCATAACCATTACCATTGGGGAAAGAAGTGTGGGGTAACCATAAAAAAGTGCACTTTCCTACATGACGCCCGAGACGAAATGTGATGAAGAACTAAGCTATAAATAATAATAATCCACATTGTGTAAAGCGCACAATCACCCGTTAGGGTCTCTAGGCGCTGGGGGCCATCGGGAAGATTAAGCAAGCTATTGCCCAGAGTCACATGGTGCTGGGCTAATCTGCTGCCATTGCCAGGGATCGAACCGTGATCCCCAGATTCCGGAGTCAGTCGCCCTAGCCGCATGGCCACACCTCTTCCTCCTTATACCCAGGTAGTTCTCACCATCTAAGGGGAAAAACCTGGAAAGGCCATCTGCATTGGTATGGCCAGTCCCAGGTCTGTGTACCACTGACAAATCCATACCCTGTAGGAAAATGATCCACCTCAACAACTCGTTTCTCTCCTTTCATCTGCATCAGCCATTAGAGAGGTCTGTGGTCGGTTTGAACCTTGAAGTGAGTCCCAAGTAAATATGGTCTTATACTTCAACATGGACCAAATCACAGCCAAGGCCTCCCTCTCAAAAGAACTCGAACGCGGATCTCTAGGGGGGAGTCACCTGCTGATGTAGGCAACTGGTTGATCCTGGCCCTCATCATTTGTTTGTGACAACACTGCCCCAATCCCATGTTCAGAAGCATCTGTTTGGACAATTAAATCATTTCCATAGTTTGGTGCCTTCTGGACAGATGACCTTCTTAGGCTTTTTCTTGGAGGTGAGCTAAGTGAGAGGGGCCCCAGTGGTACCATACCCCTACACAAACCTCCTATAATACCCATTCAACCCAAGGAAAGCCCTGACTTGGGTCTGGGATTTGGGAGCCCCAATCCAGAATGGTTTGGATTTTGGGCGAAAAAGGTTGTACTTGCCCAAGTAAACAACTGAACTCTGCCCTATCTGGCACTTTACGGGCCTTGTTAGTCAGGTCTGCCTGCTGCAGGTCCTGTAGTACTTCACTCAGGTAGACCAGGGGATCAGCCCAGGTATAACTGAATACAGCAATATCATCCAGACATGCTGCAGGTGCATATTTCAGTCCAAAAGGCATTACTTTAAGCTGAAAGTGTCCTTCAGGGTACAACATGCTGATTTATTTATTTATTAATTTATTTATTTATTTAATTTGTATGGCGCGTTATAACCACAGGGGTCTCTAAGCGCGGTCTGACCAGATTTACATGATAGATGTTAAATTCACTTGGGAACCAGCTATGCACCTAAGACCTGCTCCAGGCTTGTTTAAATAGTACGGTTTTAAGTTTCTTTCTGAAGGAAAGTAGATTGCTCTCCTTCCTGAGCTCTGGATCCAATTTGTTCCATAAAGCTGGGATCGTGTTGGAGAAGGCACGGCCCCCCACCGTGGTCAATTTGAAGCGGGGCTGGGACAGAAGAGTAGCATCCGACGAACGCAAAGTCCTACCCGGTATGTAGGGGGATAGTCGGGATTTCAGGTATTTTGGGGCTTTTCCATACAAAGCCTTGTGAGCAATGCACATTCCTTTGAAAATGATTCGCTGGCGAACTGGCAGCCAGTGTAACTCCTGCATCAGGGGAGAGGCATGGGCATTTCTAGGTTTTTTAAATATCAGCCTAGCTGCGTCGTTCATGACTCCCTGTAGTTTGTCCAGCAGCCGCTGTGGCAAACCCAGATAAAGGGAGTTCCCGTAGTCCAGCCTAGCCAGAATAGTGGCTGAGACTACGTGCCTCAGGGTGGAAAAGGAGAGTAGGGCAGCGATCTTTCTAAGTTGTCTTAGCAAGCCTATACTGGTGCCTACTACGGTGGTAACTTGTTTTTCCATGGATAATTTCTTATCCACATATAGGCCTAGGCTTTTAACTGCAACTGCCGGCTTTGGGGGGACACCCAGCTCTCTAGGCCAGAATGTATCACTCCAAGGGTTACCCGAGATGGAAATGGGTAGTACTTCCGTCTTATCCGGGTTAACTTTTAAGGAGTTCTCCGACATCCAATTGACAGTGGCTTTCAATATGTCTTGTAGCCTGGTGGATGCTCCTGGACCATCATCCAGCCGGATGATTATCTGGGTGTCATCGGCATAGTTGTATACTAGGCAGTCCATCCTATTCAGGAGAGCAATTAGTGGCTGCAAGTAGATATTAAAAAGTAGTGGGGACAAGGCAGATCCCTGGGGGACCCCGCAGGTGATCGGAGCAGGGGTAGAAAGTAAATCCCCCAGCTGTACTCGTTGTGTCCTCCCTTGCAGAAATGATGTGAGCCATGCATGTGCTGTGCCCACGACACCGAAGGATCTCAGCCGCGACAGAAGCTGTTTATGGCACACGGTGTCAAACGCCGCGGAGAGATCCAATAGTACCAAGGCGCTCGGTGTTTTTACATCAGCTCGCATCCTAAGCTCATCCAAAATGGATAGCATAACTAGTTCCGTGCTGTGATTCGCACGGAACCCTGCCTGGTTGGTCTCCAGCAGGTTGTTGCTCTCTAAATGGCCTGACAGTAGAGCTAGCACATGCTGCTCAATTACCTTTGCCAAAAAAGGCAGCTGGGAGATAGGCCGAAAATTCTTCAGACATTTTGTATCCGCTCCAGGTTTTTTCAGTAAGGGGATCTCTCTATTGCTCCCTGAGTGAGCACAATTTGTCAGTACCCTGATGTTAAATTAAAGGTAGAATTTGGCTGCACCAAACCTATCAGTGAGCTCATCTGCACTTGGTATCAGTGTGCATCAGTGATTTTAGCATGTAAACCCCCGTAATCCACACAAAACCTCATCTCTGGTTTGTCACCCTTTCAATGAGGTTAGGGGACCAGTACCACTAGGCTAGCCCAGGGGCTGTCTTGCTAACCTCAGCCTCGATGCAGAGTTTGACTTGATCAGACAGTCTAGAAATCTTGATTTTGACAGTGTCCACATTATAAACACACCATGTTGTCTGTGCAGGGGTCATTGACAAGAGCTCAGCAAACTGGTGTAGGACTTGCCTGCAAAAACATTGCTGTTGTGCAGTAGAAGAGTCTGATAACACAACATCTTTTGGGTTATTTGACAGTAGGCCAGGGAGGGGTTCACTTTCCTTCTCTGGGTTTCCATCAGTAACCATGAGCATGGTCATTTCAGCTCGGTCTTGGTGTGGCTTTATGCGATTTACATGGAGTACTCTGTGAGGACTCAAAGGGGTGCCTAATTCTCTAAGGTAGGTGACTTTCCTTTTCTTTTCTCAGATGGAATAGGGCTCAGTTGACTTGTCCTGGAGGACCCAGGGATCCACAGGTTTCAATACCCACACCAATTACCCTAGTTGGTTGTCAACCAGTGCTGACTTTTGGTCGTACCAGAGCTTGATAAGCTCTTACATGGCCTCCAGATTCTTGTTTTCCCTTTTCATATACTCAGCCATGCATGTACTCAGGCGTGTACATAGTCCACTATATCCAAATTGGGCTCCTTGAGATGTTTTTCCCAGCCTTACCTCACCAAGCTTAAGGGACCGCTTACTGGATGCCAAACAGATGTTCAATCCCCTTCTGAGACACCTCTCTGTATGCAAACAAGAGGCAAAATGACATAACTTCCCATCTCTTTCTCAGTTTTTCAGGTAAGTCCATTATCATGCCTTTCGTGGTTTTGTAGAATCTTTCAACAAACCATTTGTTTGGGGATGATATAGGGTAGTGAACGAATAGCTCGAACCACATTCATCCGCACTTGGCATTTAGGTATGCAGACATAACATTGATCCCTCTATCAGATGCCACCTCTTTAGGAAACCCCACTGTGGTAAAGACACCAAGAAGGGCCTTTGCCACGGTAGGGGCAGAGACAGTCCTGAGGGGAATTGCATCTGGGTACCTAGTAGCATGGTCCATTACTACTAGAATGACTCTGTTTCCAGATGCAGTTTGAGGGACAAGGGGACCACCAATGGCAATCACTACCTTTTATTTATTTAGTATTTTGTAGAGCGCGCAGCTACCTCCGACGGAGGTGTCCCGGTGCTGAAAACATTATCCCAGGAAGGTCGGGGGAGAGTGAAGAGTGGGGAGGGTTTAGATCTGGGAAAAGAACCAGGTCTTTAGTTTTCTTCGGAACATGGGTTCTGATGTCAAGAATCTTAACTCTGTGGGCAGCTGATTCCAGAGTTTGGAGGTGACAACTGCGAGGGCCCTTCCTCCCGTGCGAGCAAGACAAAAACGGGGGCATATCATGAGGCGGAGGTGGTTGGATCTGAGATTACGTGGTGCCTGTGAAAACTTCATTCTGCGCCGTAGATATGTAGGGCCTCGGTCATTAAGGGCTCTGAAAGCCAGAGTTAAGGCTTTGAATTGGACCCGCAGTCTTACTGGGAGCCAGTGGAGTTTGATTAAGTGGGGTGAAATGGAGTGACGGTAAGGGATGTTATAAATCAGCCTGGCTGCTGCATTCTGGACTCTCTGTAGTTGGTTAATGAGGTAGGAGGGAGCACCTACATACAGGCTATTAGCGTAGTCCAGGTGGGAAGTAATCAGGGCATGGACTACTGTTTTTCGAGAGTCTAGTGGTAAGTAGGGGATGATTTTTTTTAACATTCGTAGCTTCCCGAAGCAGGCAGAGGTAACTTTGCTGATTTGGGGTTTACAGGAAAGAGAGGTGTCAAATTGAAAGCCTAGGTTTCGGGCGGCTAGGGCTGGTGCTGGGGGCGGGTTGAGTTTGGACGGCCACCAGATATTAGGAGGTAAGGGTGATTTCTGATTAAAAAATAAGACCTCAGTCTTGTCTGTATTGAGCTTTAGGTTGTTCTCAGACATCCAAGAGGCGATCCTCAGCATGCAATGGCGAAAGTTGTCGAAAGATTTTTCAATGTGGTTTTTGAAGGAGAACACCAGTGGGGTGTCTTCGGCGTAGAAGGTAACTTTGACGCCACAGGATTCGACAACCTTTGCCAGCGGCTTGAGGTACACATTGAAGAGTAGCGCGCTAAGGGAAGAGCCCTGTGGAACTCCCCAAATCATACCTTCTCAAAGAGAGTCCCAAACACTGGAAGTAGAATTAAGGGAGCGATTGGCTGTGTCCTTGTCTTGCCACTGGCCTGACAGGGGACACAGGAGCCACAAAACTCCTTCACTTTTTCAGACATCTGGGATCAATACAAATGGACAACCAACCTGTCCCAGGTTTTGGGTTGTCCCAGATATCCAGCTAAGGGGCTAAGGTTAGAATCAACTCTCTACACCACTCTTCTGGTTGCCCCTGGTTTGGGGCACTGGTTTCAGTGCATTGGAGCACATCTTCCCAGTAGACCATGTGGGTACCAATAATCTCTCCCTCTTCTTGTCTTGCACCTTGCAGCCTATGGCCGTTAATAGTAGGGCAAGTCCTTTGCTCTTTGCATAGGTGCTCTCTGGAGGGTCCCCCAGAAATCAGGAGCTCTGCCAGGTCAGTCCAGGCCAGGCTCACTCAGATGCAGTTCCCTTCTCAGGAAACATGGCATCTTCATCAGGAGAACTCTCCCCCTGGTCCTGTGGCCTCTTAGAAGCTGCCTGGTCAGACTTTGTGCCTCTCTGTGCTCTCACTGCCATACACACCCACTAAGGGAGATACAGCATTTCTGCATGAGCCTTCCATTCCAGTTCTGTCCAAGATCATTTTCAAACAGACACTCCACTGGAATGGCAGGAGACACAACCACCTTCTTTGGGCCAGTAACCCCTACACATTCTAAGCTTACCATGGCCACTAGATGCAGCTTAGTCTCATTGAGAGTAATGGTTATCAAGTGACTAACACCAGGTATCATTTGGCCTGGGGAAACCAGTCTAGCTGCCACCTTAATGACACTGGCCCCTGTAATTCTTAGAGCCTCAACTTCAGTCCCATTGATCTTTGGCCTTTGCCTGTACTTCTTTATGCTTGGAGGTAAAACTGCCAGGGCTTCAATATCCACTTCACCCAGGGAAACTAAAGTAGTCTCTGTGTAACATCCGGCCTCTTCAGAGTACACTTTCACCCCCACTCCTGTGGTAGCCAATCACTTGGATTGTCAACCTTTGGTGGACTTTTCGGAGCATGCTTAATCTCCTTTTATTCCCTGGCTCACGACAGTCATGGCATATCCCAGAAGCCTTTGCAGGGTCGTAATTCTTTTCTTGATAACCTTTACCTTTGGACTGGGTTGATTCTCTAGGCCTACTCTCCTGAGAAGATCTTTGGAGGTTTTAGAGAACTCCTTTTTATCTTTGTAGTTGCTCAATCATGGTGGGAGCAAAGTCGAGTTTGAGCCATTTGCACTGTTCTTGCAGTCTGCAATGGCAGAGCTGCTGTCATCTGTTTACCCGGGCCACTCAGGGTGGCACAATCAGTGCGCCAGGCCCTGGTGGCCCCTTCATCTGCCATGCCCCGGGTACCACTGGTACCACTTACCAGCACTTATTAGGGAGATAAAGTGCTCGCCGATTGGGGTTTCCAATTCACATACTTCATATTGAGGGAGAGACTGGGACCTGGTTAGCATGCTCCAGTGTGCTTTCAGAGTCATAACCATCAGCATTGGGGAAGACAATGTGGGGGTGGCCATACAAAAACAGCACTTTCCTACAATCGGGACATATATATAGTGACTGGTTGTTGGAACTGGTACTTTCTGGTTGACTGAGGCGGTGTCCAAGCCAAGCAGAACCTATTACTCCTGTCCAGGTTAGATGATTACACTCACTATATAATCTGCGCTCACCCTTGGGTAGCATGGCACTGAGCGGTCAAGCTTATCACAGAGGCAATTTATAATGCATTGGCATAGCACTCTCCCACAATAAATACACAATAAATACACTGAGCATCACAAAAGAAACTTGAGACAATGTGTATGTAAATAAAGATTATATTTAACACATTACTTTATTAATAAAACATGAACATCATGTATTTCTGAGGATAAATCACTCTTGGAAATATTACTAGCAGTACTCGGCCCATCATTGTTATAAAGACATCAGTAATATGCACACTTGAGAAAAATCCTATTTTATGCGGCGCAATACGCTGTCAGATCTGGGCCCACCCTGTCAAATAGCACAAGTCAAATCCACATATTTCTAGGGTGCACCCCAGGGGACAGCAATTTCAGGAATGTGTACACACAGACATTTATAACACTTTTCTGCTACACCGTGGGCCAAGGCCACATGGGTAAAACCAATGTCAAAATGGAGTAATCGTTGGGTAATAGAACAAACAAGTAAAACAACACCGCTGCGCTGTGCAACTACTAGCAGGCTGTTCTCATACACTCTCCCACACTCACACCGCACTGTAACATGGTGCGAAGGATAATGGCAAGTCCATATGAAGCACCCTCGCATATACACACACTCAGCACGGTGCAAATGATATCCAGCCGGTCAGTTGATAAAATGAATGTGAACCCCATGGAGCAATCACTTCCACATCTCTGTTATCCCCCAACTACTCTGCCCACAGGTTTCAGTCAAATACCCTCACCGCTGAAAAATACCGGTTTATGGCCAGAGTCACACTTAGACAAGGGCCTGGGGTGAAGGCTGGAGTAGCTTTCAGGGTAACCAGGCAACAGTCGACAAATGGGGGTTAGTCACCACTCAGGAAGTTCACCCACTTCATGTGGAGCAGAAACAAGCTACAGGCTGTCCTAGTTCAATCAAGAGGCCCCTCAATTCATCTTCCGGCTCCATCCCAGTTCTGCAAAGCACAGGGGGGGTCACACAGTCTCTAGACTAGCTTGCGATCGCTCTCGGAAGGGTTCCTAAGCCCAGTCAGTTACTCTCACCACCCAGGCCCGATCTGGGCATTACTACCTGGCAACATGAGGTTGGGTGAGGAGAGGGCAATTGATTTGTCACACTGAGGGAACAACAGAACACTCGGTGAATGGGAGGTGCAGCTATCCCCGCCCACCACCGGTAGTGATACACAAAGTCTAGTGCACGTTGTTCTGAGTCACATCAGACAATCTGGTTACAATTAACTGATAGTTAGGTTCACTGTACCTTCCTGGAATGAGACACAACATCTGGTGCGCGATGATTCGGTTTGCATCAGACAAGTCAGTTATAATCAATCCACAGTCTGGTTTACCGTGCCTCCCTGTAATGAGGCTCAATGTCTGGTGTGCGATGATACGAGTCACACCAGACAATCTGTTTCCCCACACACAGTCACAAGTTCAGTAGTACCGCACAAGGTAAAATAAGGGACTCCTATGAATGCGCCCTCCCTTCGAGGGTTGCAACATGTGAGTCGGACACTGCATAGTCGGGGTGTCACACAAGAAAGATGCGGCACAGACGTTGAAGCAGCCCACACACTGGGCACGCAACCATTGAATATGTTCACCAACAATGAGACGCTTGTGCTTACTGAGGCCCCAGGATGCAGGGACCAAACTCCTTAGATGCAGGCACAGTTTAAGGGGTTTCACACAATGCAATCCAGTCTCCAAGCACAATACTTAGTTCCACGCCCACACCGCACTGCAGTAAGGATCCAGTAGACGAAGTAAATGCTTGAAAGGGCCTCGCTCTCTAGGTGAAACATATAGACGGTCTAGTTTCCTCACTGTAGGTCTTTTTTTAAAATTATTTTTATTACATTTCAAACATCTCAGAGTACAGGGATTACAGCGATCATAATAAATGGGGATGACAATTATACTAAAGCAAGTATGATTCTAGATTAGCCACTTGAGTCCGTATTCTGCTGTTAATAAGAGAAGAAATCAAGGAGGGGATAACAAGGGACAGAAATCAGTCACTTAGGAGTTACATGTTGAAGCATTTGCAATTAAGGAGAGTTAACAAACAGGTCTGTATCGCGAAGTGCTACATAAGATTCACTAGCCAGGTAACAGCACTGAGCATAGTCGGTTGCTAAGGGTGCGGCATCTGTAACGTCATGTCCGTGATGGGGAAAGAAAGGTGTCCTATAAGCAGCACAGAGGGGATGAAGAGGTGCTCAGCACAGGCCCTGCATCTGAGGTAATTTCATACCCTCTTACTGTGTGTGCACTTCACTGGTACTATGGAGATGTTCTGGCCAAAATTTGATCTGCACACATAATACAACAATTTGTGAGCACACAAGGCTCGCAACTGACCATAAAATGAATAGCTCTGGCCAGCTGGCATATCAATTGGGTGATTGACTACTGCATTCGTGGAAAGAGTGGGGTTGTATCCTTTCTGGGGCCAGGTAGGACAACGTGACAATATTTTGTAAATAAGGGAACCCGGTCACATTTCAATTCTGCCACTTTTTTATTCTGAGCAGATTTATACACCCTAAAAATTTAGGGCCAGATGTAGGTAGCCAAATACCGGTCGGTAATGGCCAAATCTGGCCGTTACCGACCGGTATTTGGCTTTTGAGATGTAGGTGGGTAGTTATTTACAGAATCGGTATATTTACCGATTCGGTAAATTTACCACTTCTGTATTTTACCGAATCGGTAAACATACCGATTCTGTAAATCCATACGTAGCTGACACTCCTAAGAGTGCCACAGGCCCTTAAGAGTCGGTATTTTACCACCCAATCCTATTGGGTGGTAAAATACCGAATTCAGGTGTGCATGCACATCTGTGCATGCACACCTGTGCAATGTGACACACAGACATGCCCTCAGGGCATGTATGTGTGCCACATGTCACACTAGCCTGTACTTGGGGTGCTAGAGGGTGTCAAAGTGACACCCCCTGCACCCTTGCAGGATTCGGTATTTACCGATTCTGTAAATACCGATTCTGTATTTCCCATTGAATCCTATGGGCTTCAAGGCCCATAGGAATCAATAGGAAATACAGAATCGGTATTTACAGAATCGGTAAATACCGACTCTTACAGATTCGGTAATTTTTTATCTACATCTGCCTCCTTCCAATTTAACGACTCTTAAATACAGATTCGGTATGAGTCGGTATTTAAGAGTCGGTAAATCGGAATTACCTACATCTGGCCCTTAATCCTTGGGTGTTTTGAGTATTTTTATCGTGTACAAGTTACATCACTTTGTAAACTTTTCAAGTCGTCAGAGGTTTTACATGTTGCCATACAGAAACAAAAATTCACTACATACAAAATATATAGACACTTTTCACACCAAAAAGAGACAATTGGAATACAAATATACATTAACACTTCACATTACAAGTTCTACATTATATCTTCTGCAAATCTATTCTAAGTTGTACCCTACTAACTAATTTTCACACCAGACCTACACTAATTTATTTTTGTCTAATAGAGGACTGGTCTCACAAGGGCATGCAGTCTGTATTAAGAGGCGTTGTTCCGTTGACTATGTATACCAGTAGGTATACAACATTCTAGTTATGGCCCTTTGCGAGTTGAGTGTTCGTAAATGAGCCGAACAAGCTAAGCCGACGCGTTTCCAAGCCGTTTCTTATTCGTCGGACTTTTCTTCAGGGCTATTAGTTGAGTACCTATGTAAAAACAATGGGGGACACGGTTCAGTGTAGGACCTTTACTTTTTGTCATCTTAGTAATATGAATCATTAGTACACCATGTTACCTTTTCAGAGTATGTGTACACATCTGTCCTTGTCGGATAGGGCTCTTGGCTGGTTATTACGTTGCTCTGCAGAGGTGAAGAGCACATAATGGGCCCGATGTAGGAGCCCTAATACCGGTCGGAAACGGACGAATTCGGCCGTTTCCAACCGGTATTACGCTTTTCTTATGTAGGGGGCTACATAAGTACAGATTCGGTAATTTTACCGATTCTGTACATTTACCGATTCGGTAAAATACCGAATCGGTAAATGTACAGAATCGGTAAATCGAGATGTAGGTGGCACTCTGAAGAGTGCCACAGGCCTTCAAGAGTCGGTATTTTACCACCCAATCCAATTGGGTGGTAAAATACCGAATCCAGGTGTGCATGCACATCTGTGCATGCACACCTGTGCCATGTGACACACAGACATGCCCTTAGGGCATGTCTGTGTGCCACATGGCACACAAGCCTGTAATTGGGGTGCTAGAGGGTGTCAAAGTGACACCCCCTGCACCCTTGCAAGAATAGGTAATTACCGAATCGGTAAATACCGATTCGGTATTCCACATTGATTCCTATGGGCTTCAAGGCCCATAGGAATCAATGGGGGATACCGATTGGGTATTTACAGAATCGGTAAATACCGAATCTTACAGATTCGGTATTTACCGAATCAGAATTACCTACATTTCCCCTCCTCTAATTTACCACTTCTTAAATACCGAATCGGTATGATTCGGTATTTTAGAAGTGGTAAATTAGATTTACCTATATCGGGCCCAATGTGTCTAGTTTTAGTGAGGGGCATTAAGTCATTACGCTCTTATTACTGTTATGGCATCAGGACTTACGTGTGCTGGTTTTCATTAGTCGTGGATACGGCAACAGGCTGTCTTTTATCATTTGTTGCACAGTTGATACGGGAGCGGCGGCGGGAGCTGCGAATTAATAAAGAAGGAGTTTTCAATAGATATTAATGATAGTCTGAGGGCCTCTGTGGGGGATTTCTCCATTGCTGATAGCTACTTACTTGGTTTTTCAGCACGGAGGCTGACCTCCAGGCTTTTGTTTTAAGGGCGTCACCTTTTCTCGCCGGGACTTTTATTTGACCGCGTTCGCTGCAAGGTTAAGAATTATGGAATTTAGGTCGCATTCTCTACATATTGGATTCATTACCCCACTCGTACAAATCGTTACCTTTGAATTCCTTTTAGCTCAAGTTGTTCGTGCCTGCTCCCGTGTTGAATGGGTGTTTGGTGTTCTGATCACATGGCCATTTCAAACCTGCTCATGTCATGTGACTTGGTGATTGTGGGAGATGTAGTCTTGATGCTCGTTACATTTGGGGTCATTTACGGAAAATAATTCTTAACCTTGCAGTGAACGCGGTCAAATAAAAGTCCCGGCGAGAAAAGGTGACGCCCTTAAAACAAAAGCCTGCCGGTCACCCTCCTTGCTGAAAAACTAAGTAAGTAGCTATCAGCAATGGAGAAATACCCCACAGAGACCCACGGACTATCATTAATATCTATTGAAAACTCCTTCTTCAATAATTTGCAGCTCCCGCCGCCGCTCCCGTAGCAACTGTGCAACAAATGATAAAAGGCAACCTGTTGCCGTATCCACGACTAATGAAAACCAACACACGTAAGTCCTGATGCCATAACAGTAATAAGAGCGTAATGACTTAATGCCCCTCACTTAAACTAGACACATTATGTGCTCTTCACCTCTGCAGAACAACGTAATCACCAGCCAAGAGCCCTATCCGACCAGAACAGATCTGTACACATACTCTGAAAAGGTAACATGGTGTACTAATGATTCATATTACTTAGATGACAAAAACTTAGGGTCCTACACTGAACCGTGTCCCCCATTGTTTTTACATAGGTACCCAACTAATAGCCCTGAAGAAAAGCCCGACGAATAAGAAACGGGCTTAGAAACGCGTCGGCTTAGCTTGTTCGGCTCATTTACGAACACTCAACTTGCAAAGGGCCATAACTAGAATGTTGTATACCTACTGGTATACATAGTCCACGAAACAACGCCTCTTAATACAGACCGCATGCCCTTGTGAGACCAGTCCTCGATTAGACAAAAATAAATTAGTGTAGGTCTGGTGTGAAAATTAGTTAGTAGGGTACAACTTAGAATAGGTTTGCAGAAAATATAATGTAGAAATTGTAATGTGAAGTGTTAATGTATATTTGTATTCCAATTGTCTCTTTTTGGTGTGAAAAGTGTATATATAATTTGTATGTAGTGAATTTTTGTTTTTGTATGGCAACATGTAAAACCTCTGACGACTTGAAAAGTTTACAAAGTGATATAACTTGTACACGATAAAAATACTCAAAACACCAAAGGATTAAATCTTTAGGGTGTATAAATCTGCTCAGAATAAAAAAGTGGCAGAATTGAAATGTGACCGGGTTCCCTTATTTACAAAATATTGACTACTGCATTCAGCAAGGTTAAGAGAGCAATAAATACTTGAAAAAATAAGAAAGATTGGTGAAGTGCCGGGTATGTGGCGGATAGCAGACATTTGCAAACATGTTATAATGTCACAGTTCGTTCTTCAGCTGCCCAACTCTGTCTTGTTGTGGCGGAGGATAATGTGGGCACAGGCACTTGTTAGCATTGCAGGACTCCTTGCGACCCCTGGAAGGTTTCCTTTCCACCCAGGGCTAAGTCAGCAGCAGCATAGCAAATTGGCATAATTTCAGCAGTGAAACAGGAACAGTACTTTCCAGAAGGAAGAGGGTAGCACACTGATGCCGCTTCCTGACATGCATTTTGAACAAAGGAGCCTGCACGGATCTTCAGTCCAAAATATGTTCAATGGGCTACATGGCTCCAATACATGTTCCCAAAGCTAGGCATTTAGGCAGATGCCCACTGCTAACTATTACCCAGGGCATCTTTACAAGCTTGAAAATACTGCCAATCAGGTTGGGCCCGCCTTTTTGTCCTGAGAAGGGAGTCTGGGACGGCATGCACCTCTCTTCTGTGCAGGGTCTCCTCTTGTGGAAGCGGCCTGCATTCCTTCTAGCCTGGCTGAAACAATGGCCAATCAGAAGAAATGGGGCCGGGGTACTCCTCTGCGGGCAGCACTCCCCCTCAATCTTGCAATGCCAGTCTTACAGTAAAAGACATGTTCACGGATGGGTACCGGTAACCCAAGCAACCAAAGCAATCATAATATTCATGTAGTCTTGCGTTGCAGTACCTCACCCGATAGATATTGATACCGGAGTGCGGTATCACTTCTCCATCACAAGTTCCAGGCCGCGGAATGAAAGATAACGTCACAGCAGCACCTCATGGTTTATAAGAAAAAAAAATTCTATCGTTCTGGGAGTCCAAAACTCAAAATGTGACGTACTTTCCGCGCAAAAGTTGCACTATTACAATTACTAAGTTTTACCTGGTAAAATATGTGCCGTGGGAATAGTGCTGTTTTTTCCACTGCCTGCAGTCATAAACGCTAGAATTCCTGACCCGATGGACTGATAGTTACAGTTGCAAATCGTATTCACTGAACATTTGTGAACTGGTTACGTTTTTGTTCCACGATGCAAATACAAACAAGAGGACACAACGAGAACACACCAAGGCTGTTTAAATAAAAGCTATTTTCATGCATTACGCAGTATTTATTGTGCAGCCGCCCCAAGGGAAAGGGGGCAGTCATTTGCTAGTTATTTAGGAGACAGAATAATGCTTCAGACAGATCTGGTTGCTTGCGTTATTTCATTGGAGATGAATTAGTACAATTCTTACCGTGCTTTTGCCAAGAAACACAAATACGCCGGCAGTCATTTCTGCAGTAAATATTACCAGAAGACAGGCAAAGAACTGAAAGAGGAAACAATAATTTTGCTTATTACAGGAAGAGCAGACATGATGCACTGTAGACACGAGCTTTACCAGCAATGATGATCTAATTTAATGGGCATCTGGACAGTGTCTATTGTATTGTAGCTGCCTTTAACATTTGTAGAACAAGATACACAAGTTATTTCATCCTTTACACGATACGGCTCTGTAGCAAACATTTTATGATTTAAGAATTCAACATTTTTGAAGGGCTGAGTGTCTAGCCTGTAGAATTGTTTAAATATGCTACATTTAACATTGTTTTATAAATGGACCAGAAAATGTGAACGGCAGACCCTTTGGAGCTCGGAATGTGGCAGATCTCTGGAGCGGTATTAACTCCTAACTGCATTACAACCCATTCGCCTAATTTCATAACCAATACCGCCATCTAGTGGACGGTATATGTGTTTCTACCCGACCGATCAGCCGAAGTACAGACTGATGATTACATAAACAAACACCTTCAATGCTACAGGAGATTTTTCTCCTGTGCTGCATTCCCAGATTTACCATTATTCATGACAAGGTCAGCTCGTCATAAGCACAGCTCCAGTGGTACTGCATGACGAGCTGAACTTGTCATTAGCATAGAAGAGGTTAATCGGCCGCTAGGAAATGGGATAGCTGCTTCGTGTGTATCGGACTCCTCATTTTTCCTACCTCCTGGCTTATCTGCCAGTTGGGTCAATGGATATGTTTAAGCAACGCAACAACCACAATTATTGTCGGGTGAATCACAAAAGTTACTAAATTTACCTGTGGCTAATTAACCCTGTGGCAGCTTGACACAAAAGCGGTCAGGCTTAACTTAGAGGCAATGTGTAAAGTATTTAGGCAGTACTCAAACAGTAATAAAGTGACAACACAACACAATAACAATCCCACAACAATCTAGAAAAATAGAAAACATATTAACAAATAAAATATCAGAACAACAAAAATCCAATCAGTAGAACTACATATATGCAATTTCATAATTTTACGTAAAAGTGGTGCTAAAAAGTGTAAAGCTCCAAATGGTGTTATCTAGTCACGCCGGATTGAGAAAAAAGTTTAAGCGGACCACGATATAGCACGGGCCGGGTATAGGACCAAGTTCGGGCCACTGCTAAATCACCTGGTTTTACGTGGCCTGAGAAGCGAGATGCTACGTCACACTGCATCGGGTTGTGTCAGTTCTGATGGGGCTGCTGATCAGGAGCTGTGATGTGCTGCATAGAGTTGTGTCGTGCTATGTCGGTTCCTATGAGGCCACCAATCAGGAGCTGCAAGATGCTGTGATGCGAGGTCCTGCATCGGGATGCGCAGACACATGCCGGTTGCTGTCACTAAAAACCGACTATCCTGCTTGATTACTAAGCCGATAGTCTGAAACCAACTTTGTGCTCCAAAACTGGTATTTGTGCTTCTTAAAAATCGAGTCTGTGCTTTTAAAAATCGCATTTTAAAACTGCTTTTAAACATTGTATTTTGGTCATTGTATCCCACTGATCCTCACCTGATCCTGCACACTCGCTTCTCCTCTGGGTCCAACGCCGGCATCCCAGTCCACCACGGGGTTTTCCTGCTTGCTGGGGAGGGTGCCGGCGCCTCTGATCTTTCACACCAGGCAGCTGGGGGTTGTTAGAGCCGGAGGCTTTGGTCAGCGCTCTAGCTCTCCCAGCACTATTTAGTTGGCAATCCTTTCCTCTCGTGCGGGGAACGCGTGGGGCCAAACACTATGCCGATTTCATTACCTACACAGCAGTCAAGATGAGACACCTAAATTGTAACTGGCCAATCAGTACTTATGCCAGGGCTCAGTTGAACAACACAGGTATCCTCAACCACAGAGATTTCTTCCCAGAGTTCTCTGCTCCACCTGCCGGCCAGGGTCCTCTTGCCACCCATAAGGGCCCACTTGAATCTATCACCACCAAATGTCAGGCAGGAGGAACCCTCATAATTAGCTACCTAAACACCCGTTCTATGGTGAGGCACCAACTCGAAATCTTTCAGCTCCTTGACTCTGACAAATCGGACATACTCCTATTGTCGAAACGTGGCTCACTACCCAGTCTGTCCCTTATATCCTCGCAGCAGTTCCCATTGGCTATTACATACTTCAGCCAACAGGCCTTTGGGCAAGCCCGGGGGTGGGGTTACAGCTATCATCCATCAAAAACTCAGGTTTACAGATTTAGGGATCGCTGGAATACCCTCGGTCAACAGCCTCATTCTGAAATTTGAATCACCCCAATCCCCCTTTGTGTGTGCCCTTTTCTACTGACCTCCTCACCACATGCACTCATTCCCCCAAATGCTTGGTGATATAATTTCCCAACTAGTCATTAACCATGCCAGAATCATCGTTATCAGAGATTTTAACTACTGTCCACCAATGCACAGGAGAGTGCCAGCTCCATAGAATTCAAAGATCCTCAATCAGGTATGAACTACACTCAACATGTGCACGAGGCTACCCACGTAAAGGGACATATCCTGGACCAAGTCTGGACCTCCAACTTGGAAATCTCACTACCTCTAATTTCCCCATGTACTTGGTCAGACCACTACCGTATCACATTCACCATGGCCTGTACCCCCTTCACCAAACTCTCCCTGACGAGCAATCACCTGGCCAGAAACTGGAATCGGGCCAATATCGGTGACTTTTGTACACTACTAAAGGCCACATTACCCACTGATCAAGATTCCCTTTGCAATCAGGCACCGAGCATCAAGCGAAGGCTTGAATCAGCCAGTGACAGCGTCGCCCCCCTCAAAAGAACCAAACTCAAGCGCCCTCATGACGCTCAATGATGGTTCTCAGACAATTTGAAACAAAAAAATCTCACACTTAGGCAAGCCAAACGCAGCTGGAGACGCGATTATGTCCCAGAAAATAAAGCTACTTATGCAACCCTGCTAAAAGACTACAAAACTCCATCCTCCAGACTAAGGCAACCTACTTTTCACCTAAAATCATGAACTCAGCCACTAAGACCAAGGATATCTTCTCCACAGTCGACAAGCTTGCACAACCTGACAGAGTGATAGCAAAACCTGTCCCCTCACAATCACTATGTGGCTCCCTCAATTCTTATTTAATCGAGAAAATTGTCTCCATTAAAAGCAGCATCCCTACTCCCACACCCTCAACTGCCTCCCCTATCACATGCAAAAATCCTTCTGTATTGGACCTAATTCCCCCGATCTTTAGGGAAGAGTTTTTTGTCATACTAAAAAAAGTCGGGTCAGGCTCCTCCACAGACTGCTGCCCTCCGCACATCTTACAGGAGGCTTTCCTTACCTGCCCAGACCTGCCCCTTTCACTCCTCAACAACTCCCTTAAAAAAGCATTGTCAGGAACACCTTTAAATACGCTGAAATTGTCCCAATTCTAAAGAAACTCAACGCTGACCCCTTTGTCACAAGTAACTTCTGCCCAATTTCCTTATTCCCCCTACCTTAGTAAGACCTTAGAGGCCCATGTAGCAAACTGTCTTAGCACATTCATTGAGCATTCTCAGTTCCTCAATCCTCAGCAGGCAGGATTCAGACCAGCACACTCCACAGAGTCTGTCATACTAGCAGTCATGGACGAGTATAGGATGGGGGGGGCGATAAAAACATTTCCCAGGCCCTGATACTCCTAGATCTGTCAGCCGGTTTTGACATGGTCGATCATAACCTCCTGATCGATCGTGTAAGTAATGCTGGCATCCAGGGCCTGGCCATGAAGTGGATCTCCTCCTTCCTACACAACAGATTTCAGGCAGTCCACCTCGCCAACTTTTCAGCCAGGAAAGCTAAGTTGACCTGCGGGGTCCCCCAGGGTTCTTCCCTCTCGCCCCTCCTGTTTAATCTGTACATGCTTCCTCTGATCTGTTACTTACGGAATAGTAGAGTGGTAACTTTCAACTAAGCTGACGACCTCCACCTGGTGTTCGAAATTGACTCTTCGAATACCTCAGTTTCCAACTTCCAATCCACCATGAGCTCAACCAGATAATGGATGTACGCTAACCAATTAAAACTTAACCCTAACAAAACTGAGCTAATTCTGACTGGTGGCACCGCCAAACCTTGGAACTCTAATTTATGGCCGCCTCTCCTGGGCAGTCCCCCTCACCCAGTAGAATCTGTAAAAAGCCTAGGGGTCATAATCAGCAATGATCTGTCTATGAAACCTCAGATCAGAGCAGTGGTATCTACCTGCTTCTTCCACCTACGCAGAATCCAGAAGATCTGTAGATTTCTGACCACCGAGGCCCTGACCTTAGTCAGCCTGGCCCTGGTTATCTCACGCATTTATTATGCCAACCCGCTCTATGTCAGCATTCCGGCATACCAACTCCACCGTTTGCAATTGGTACCAAACCAAGCAACCAGGCTCATCTTCCATCAACCCAGACATCAACATGTCCACCCTCTGATGAAGAGCCTCCACTGGCTCCCGGTGGCCAAACGCTGTGCACTTAAACTGGGCTGCACCATCTTTAAAGCCCTCGCCGGGCACGGCCCTGCATTCATCTCGTAGAGAATCCATCTCTATGCCCCCCCTGCAAACTTCGCTCCTCCCATCTGAACCTGCTCACTACCCCCACTTTCAAACGTAAAGAACACAGTGGCCTCAGATTTTCGTTTCTGACCCCGCAATTCTGGAACTCTCTACCCACGGATTTGAGGTCAGTAACATCTTACGCCCAATTCAGAACACTTCTTAAGACCCTCTTGTTCTCTCAGGCATATGAGTAAAGCTCCGGTCATCATACCACTGTCGCCTTCCTGCTGTCGGCGGCATGAAACCGCTTGGTGTAAGCTCCCTTAACAAATATTTTTAACATAACATCGAGATGCGTCAAGATGGGTTGAGCTGCATCGGTTCTGAGGTAGCTCATGGCTGGGCCAGAAGGAGGGCACTTTACTGCCAGCCGAGGGTCTAGAACCTGGGGAGAACTTCTTGACGATCAGGACTCACTCCTTCAGAAGCCAGCATCAGGGTACAGGCAGATCCAGTTGAGTATATGAAGCTGGGCAGATGCAGGACATGTCACTGGAGCTTGTTATGTCCCTGTAGCTCATAAAAGGAGGCCAGTCAGCTCGCCCTTGGAGTCACTCTGGTGGTTTTGGGTTCAAGGAGCGGGTCCACTCTTCTTTAGTCAGGCAGTAGGGCAGCCCTTCCAGCAGCAGGACAGCCCTTCCAGCAGCAGGGCATCAGAGCAGTCCTTCTTCCCAATATTACACATGAACAAAAGTGATCAGAAGAGTTCGTTTGCGGAGTCAATATTTATACCTGGTGTCCACTTTAAAGTGAGAGTACCTTCTAGAATACCACTCCCCCATCTGGTTCTGAAATTTTCTTTGTTCCCCTGTCCTGGCTCCGAGGGGTCTAGGGTAACAACAAATTAGTTTGAAGTAAATTGTGAGTGTGTTGAGGCAGCCCCTTTGAAGTGCAAGTGTGTTAGATGACAGCTCCGCCCATCCAGCTTGACAAGATGGCTCATCCTGACAACACTTCATCCCCTTTTTATCACTGTCTGGGAGGAAAACACAAAGGCCATCTGCCAACTACACATAGTCATGTGACCCAGGATACATGCCACAGGCAACAAATGGTTAGGAAAAAAAAATGGCAACTTTCTAAAAGTTGCATTTTCAGAATTATTAAATTAAAATCCGACTTTAACATTAAAGAGGGTTTTACATAACAATTCATTTGAGACCAACCTTTGTATCCCTACCTGCTCTCAAAGTTATCAACTATTAAATGTAATAGGGTAACCCAATGTTATACTATAGGAGAGGTATGCTTTGCTGTAGTGATAAACGAATTTAGGAGTTTTTCACTATCAGGACACATAAACTTTAAAGGTATATGTTATACTTTTTAAATACAGTGCACACTGCCCTATGGGCTTTTTGGAGCCTACCTTAGTTGTGACATATGAATTAAAACGAAGGTTTGAGGCCTGGCAAAAGGCTTATTTTGCCAGGTCGTTATGGCTATTTAAAACTGCACAACGGTTGCAATGGCAGACCTGAGACATGTTCAAAAAGGCTACTTAAATAGGTGGCACAATGAGTGCTTCAAGCCCATTAGTAGCATATAATATACAGGCCCTGTGTACATGTAGTATCACTTTACTAGGGACTTATAAGTAAATTAAATGTGCCAACTGGGTGTAATGTAATGTTACCATGTTTAGAGAAGTGAGAACATGTACTATAGTACTGGTTAGCAGTGGTAAAGCACACAGAGTACTAAGGCCAACAAAAAAGAACTCAGCAAAACAGGATGGAAGGTTAAACGTCTGGAAGCACATCACTCCAAAGATGTCAAGTCTAACAATGTCCACGAATTTCTGTTTCCCTTTTTTCCTGCTTCCTTCTCATGCTGATCAGTATTGGCTAATCAATTTTCCTGTGCTCCTCCACTCCTTAGAGCAGCTTTGAGGAATGGTGATACACTTCCTGGGTTGTGAAGTCATGAGCATCTGCCAATGTGACAGTCACAATTTGCGACAGATATCAAATCAAGATTTGCAATTTTGTGATTGCAAATCATTGGGTATTGCTATTTCAAACTGTGCTGCAGTCATACAATTGCAATTCTGGGTCTGTGACTACTTCTGATTTGGACTTTAATGTGTGTGTACATTGGCTCTAAATTGTTAAACTAATGAGAAATCAGGCTAGTCTGTTACCTCTATGTGAGGACCTTTAATAACAAAATAAGGCCTAGTAAGGTGTAAAAAAAATATTATACAAATGACACAACTTTCATGTTTGTAATTGCTCTGCAAATGCAGGTTTGGTATCCTACCCTGAAGTCAGCATGATCCCAGAGTAGCAAGGAGCTGCAGTGACTGTGAACAGCACTTACATTTTGTACAACAGGGGGATGGAAGCACACTGCTTCACCTCCCAGCCAGTTCACCCCTTAACATTATGGTAAGTGCAGTTCACTTTGAACGCTTACTTGATATTTTGCAGAAGAGTTTTACCAAGGTTGGTGCAGGTTAGTGCTGTGAATCTCTAGACACATGTTTTCCTGGATATTATCCTCCATCAGTAGAGATAAAAAAAAACAAAATTAATCTGGGGTTGCTGAGAAAGCTGCCACAATCCTCTCAGGTCTAAGTACCTCTCTCTGGTGCAAAGGTGAATCTTCAATACCTCGTTAGCTCAATGGCATTAAGGGTGCCTTTTCAAACAACAGGGGGATGGGAGCACACTGCTTCACCTCCCAGCCAGTTCACTCCTTAGCATTATGGTAAATGCAGTTCACTTTGAATGCTTACTTGATTTTTTGCTGAAGTTTTCACCAAGGGTGGTGCAGGTTAGTGCTGTTAATCTCTAGACACGTGTTCCTGGATATTATCCTTCATCAATAGATATACAAAACGTACATTTTGGGCCAGTATAAGGGCCTGTTGAGCAGGCTTCACTTCAGAGCACAAGTCACAAATCTAGCACAAGAGCCTTAGACATATGGTCATCAACATTTGTCCCAGTCCCATAGTCACAGGCATCAGTCTGAACAATAAAGCAAACACTGAAGTCGAACACTTCCAAGACTAATGTCTCACATAGTAGAGTACCAGCAACTTGGGAGGACCATGCATCTCGTGGGCACTGAAGGTTCACATCAAGGGGTGATGAATGTTTGGGGGTACTTTTGCAGGTGGCCAATTCATCGTAATCGAAAATGGCGCAACAGAAAACTGCCTTGGTGATAAGGTCAATCACGAGTCCACTTTTAACATTAACCTTTTAAGATCCATGGTCCTGTTAAACTGAGAATACGCAGGCATCTTGACTTTCAAATGCTTTTTAGACATGCAGTCAATGTCTAATCTCACTTAAGTTGATTTCTGGATAGGATCCATGCTATGTACTCACTGGAGAACAGAACAGAATGATCTGAGAATGACCCTGTGTCAGGCAGCCAAGTGGAGACAAAGCAAGATCAGTAAGAAGGACTGAAGTAGAAAGGGTGAAGCAGCAACTAATAGTTTATATAACCGGTACCAAAAAGCTTGCAAATTAGAAGGAAACTGCAAACGTCCTTAATAGCTTTGCATGAAGTCCTGTCTACAGCAACCCCTCATTGAATAACTCAGACAAGAATTGTGGAGTGTTCTGTAGTGTTGTGCCGAACAGGTTTGGGCAATTCTAAGGATGAATTGTAAGAATCAAAAGACAATTTCAATGTTTATATACAGACTGCTATGAGAGACTGGATCTCCAGTGAGCGCCTTCATTATACATGCATCCTTCAGTCAAAGGAAGGTTAGGATTCATCTATGACGCCGAGGAATGGAAAGCTGCAAGCGTGTGCTTTTATATTTCACTATGCGTTGATCGAGAGTTCATCACAAAGACACAATGCCAGTGAATAAACCATGGAATGGCGTCATTCATATATAAACAGTTTAGAAAATAGTGACATGTTCAAAAGGTGAATCATAGCAATCTGTAAGATTAACCACATGAAATAAAATCTCACGTTATTTTCTTATATAATGGTTCTAATTTAAGAACAAAAGAAGAGTCAATGTTCACAAACGTTCAACTACAATCCAAACCGAATTCAACAAACATTCCTTGCAAGATAAATGTACTTTATAAGTAGTTAAGTGGAGGGATTGTGTTTTAAATGCATGTTAGCCTCACCAGGACAAGGACCATACGGGAACCAAGCAGGTTCAGGCTAGACTGCCAAGATAAAAAGAGGGATCAACCATAGACAAGGGAAGACCCCCCCCAGGTCGGTCTCCGCGCAACAGATAAGCGGCTGACAGGTCAGCTGCCTAACCAGAAGAGGTTTCGCAACTATGGCAAGCGCTGAGGGCAAACCATCCAGCGAGGCAAAAAAATACAGGAAGGACCTAATAGAATTACCGCAGAACATTCCACTCACTAAGGGTTGATTGTTCTAAATTACAAAGGGAGAAATATGAAGACAAACATTAGAATGTTGGAGCTCCGGACTTACACCAGGCATTTTAATCCAGGCTCTACTCCATTGTCTTAAATGCTGCTTTCAACATTCCAGTGTTCTAAAACTGCTTATTTTTCTGCAGTCATAAAACATAGTTTTAAAGGCTAAAAATCCTCTCTTTGAATTTCCGAGATCATTTATGCATAGGATGATTCACAACTGCCCACCAGTGGCAAATGTAATATTCTATCTACTCGGAGTAGTTGCATAGTAAAATTACTATATATCACATGATATCCCATTAGCACCCACTCAGAAAAGCTTCAAATCAACAACTGGTAAGGAGAATGGGAATTCATTCTTTCAGAACCTACACAAATCCTGAGGGGTTTTCAAAAGAATTGGATCTTTTTACCTGCATACAATTGCACTTTCTTTCTTGCCCTAGAGACTTTTCAGATCATCTGTGAGAGCTATTGTTCACAAAAACAATTTGAAGGTTGTTGTTGTATGTACTACTCAACTAGCACATATAGAAAATTACAATATTTGCCCATATGTCACTTTTAAAAGCAAATTGACTGAATCGTGTTCAGGAACAGAAGGAAACATACCAGGGGAATTGAGGATGTCTCGAATTGGGAAACTAACATATTATGGCTATCTGTTTCAATGTATTGACTTAATTCATAAGACTGGAAGGCCCGGAGATTAAGGATTGACAAGGCCAATAGGTCTGGTGTTTTTAAGAAAAGGGCTGTTGGGTGGTAATGTGGTATGAGTTTGTGGGTGAATGCAAGATTGATGCAATGGTTGGTTGGTTGGATGCATGTGTGAGTAACTGAGAGCATGAATGAAAACTCGACCAGAATGAGAGGTGGTAAAAGAATGGCAATAAAATGTCAGTGCATCAGAGAAGGAAAAGGTACATTAGAATGAGAGAGGATGCAGATTAAGATGCAGCAAAATGAGATGCAGTAGCAGCAACATGTAAAATGCAGGAGTATAGAACGAAATGCAGCAAAATAAGAGGCAGCTGTATAGAGAGAAGAGAAGCAGTTGCAGCAGAATGAAAGGTGAGGAGCATAAAGAGAAATACAGCAAAATGGGAGATGCCGCTGAATAGGGAAAAGAAACGCGGGTGCAGCAGAATAGTAAAAGGTGCAACAGAACGAGAGGAGTAACAGAACAAGACGTACATCAGAATGAGATGCATCAGAGTAAAAACTGCAGCACAATGAGCGGTGCATAAGAATGGCTAAAGGTGCATCAGAATGACAGCTGCAGGGAATAAGAGGTGCAGGGGCAACAGATTGGTGAGAAGTGCAGCAGAATAAGATGTGAGATATAAAAGCAAAAGGTGAAAGAATGTAATAAATTGACAGTGTACTGTGTCTTTAGTTATCAAAAAAAAGAATTGCCTTAAGGTACCAGAGCAGATCTCAATAAATAAAGTTCAGTCACAAGCCACTGGGTTTAGGGTCGTGTTAACTATTTTCATGAAGCGCACTAGTCTACAGGCTAGTTGGATGTCTTCTCCCTTGAAGCAAATCAGCAAAGCTTGACGACGAGTTCGCTCATAACTTTGGTTCCAGAGCTGTGTTAGTTGACGCCTTCTGGCTCTATCTAAAGCCATGCAGCTACATAGCAAGTGCAGAACATCCTCCTTTGGGTTATCACAGAGCCTACACTTAAGGTTGGAGTCCAGGCATTTCAACGGGGGAGATGTTCTTTTGATGGGATTACCCCCATCCTCAACCGCATAAAGTCTTCCTTCGCCTTCCTTGAGAAGCCGGTGTTAAGGTATGACTGTGGTAAGGCGCTGGTATAGCCTTGAATCATGAACCACCCATGGGACCTCCTGGTTAGTTCTGCTTTGTCTTCTTCCAAGGAGATTATTTTCACAGATTTGTTGACAAGGAGCTTAAAGCATTTGTGTGGACAACTCGAATCCCAAAGGTCTTTTAGAGCAAGGGAGTTCATAGCTTCTTGGAGGCAGACCATTGCAGGTGATTCTTTATTTTTTTCTAGCTCTTTCCAAAGATGGACATTCAGAGAGCCTATTTCAGCGTTCCTTACTTTATGCCAGCATTTTACGTATGCACCCTTACGTGCAATTTGCTGCTTCTGTAAGCCGAACTCCAGCCTTAACTGTGCTGGAGAGGTGTATGGAGGGAGCGTGAAAAGTATTCACAGTGTTTTGCTTACCACGTTGTCTAAGGTGAGCTCGTCTCTCCCTTTCATGCATTCACTGCCGCATGTTATCGACGGCAGCAGTTTTGCACGAAGTATGTCCAGCAAGGAGATTAAATTAGGGCCCGCTATTTTGTTTTTAATGCTTTTTAACGCGATGGCAAGAGAAATCCCTCTGTTCTTTATTGATGTGTCGCTGGAATGAGCCTTTTGAGTCCAAAATTATCCCCAGATATTTGTATTCTTTAACTGTTTCCACTGAAATACTTGCTTTTTTGATTTTTGGTTTATTACCATCACCGTTGATTTTTCTGTATTCATGCTTAGCCCATTCTTTTTGGAAAATGTGCTTGTTGTGTTAATAAGGTGTTGCAGGCCTATTGGAGTTTGGCTGATTAGTATCAAATCATCCACGTATAATAAATTGGACAACGTAAAACCCCCTAACTTTGGGGCGTGATGGTTACAGTTATCCAGATCTTTGGAAAGGTCAGACATGGAAAGGTTGAACAGGGTCGGTGCGAGGACACACCCCTGTTTCAACCCTTTTGTAGTCGGTATTTCTTTTGACAGACAATTGCCGGCCCCCAGTTTTATTTGGATCCAGGTATCTGTGTGCAGTAGAATCAATAGATTCAGTAATTTGGGATCAACCTCCAACTTTGAAAGCTTTGCCCACAGTTTTCCTCTGTCAATGTTGTCAAATGCGGCTGAGAAATCTATGTAGCACACATATAATGGGTTTTTTTGTTTGATTGTAGCATCTATCAGCAAGGAGAGGGCTGGAATGTTTGTCGTGGTCCCTAAGTTTTTTAAAATCCAGTCTGAGACCTTCGGGTGATTTATGCGCTTTATAAATGTATTTTACATTACATTTACATACATTACATAGGGATTAATTTTTTGTTTGACGCCCAAACGATTAGTTCTTCTAAGAGAAGCCCCGAAAAATATTTGGCATCTATATCTATAAGGGCTATAAGCCTGTAGTTCTTAGCCTCGCTCTTGTTGCCTTTTTTATAGATTGGTGCAATTATTGAACCCTTCCAGGAGGACGGAAATTGCTCAGCCTTCCAGATTTCTAAAAATAGTGAGAGCAATTGTTCGGCCCAGTAAGTTGGATCTTGCTTGTAAAGGATGGTCGGGATTCCATTTGGGCCCGGGGCTCCCTCCTTCCGTCCTTTCGCAATTCGACCCTTCAACTGCACAATCGAGCCTGGAAAGTTGGACTCCTCGACTAAAGGTTTTAGGACCATTGGGTTCGCCTGGCCAAACTCTGGAATTCGATTGCCTTTGTCTGACACTTCGTCGTTAAAGTGATTCATCAGATAATTTACCCAGGTGACCTCAGTGATGTGGGAGTTCACTCCAGGGGCGTTTGGATTCTCTATTTTATTAACAGTTTTCCAGAATCTTGCACTGTTATTGTTTTTTGAGTCATGGAGCAGTTTCGCCCAAGTTTTTTTGGTGGATTCCTCCTGTTTTAAGACTCAGGGATATTAAAGTCTTAACCCCTGCTCCTGTGCCTGATACACTGGAAGTGGATCCAGGTGCTTGCTCCAGTGGAAACAATGCCTCCTTTGCTGCGTGAGCAGAATCAATGCATTGCCGCTGTTGTGGGAATAGAAATGGAGCATCACACTTAGAGCCAGCGGATCGCCATCAGTACTGATGCACCAGAACTACCGCCTTGCAGCCACTGCAGAGAGATGATTGACCCATTTAATTGACTCTGTGGCGAAACCCGGAGCATTGGATTCGGGACCAATGCATCTCAGAACTTGTGCTTCGTCTTTGGAACTGGCGTATCATCAATGTTGCGTGGTGCAAATTCACGCATCAACTCGACTGTGGGATTGACACCGATGCATCGCTCGGCTGCATTCCGCATCTCGCTCTTGAGACCAGGATCAAGGTACTTTTGTTCAGCAGGTTTTGCTTGGCTCCTGTATCCGGCCTGTGCTCCACCGTGGTAGACCTGAACTTTTGGCTTTGCCCCGGTCCAGTAGGACCATATAACTCCATAGGTACTTATTGCTTTGAAGTGGTATTTTTGCTTTTATTTTCAAAAAAATTGTATCTTGACTTCTACTTAGTGGATGTTTGTCATTTTGGTCTTCTTTTATTAATAAAATCAAGCTCTATTTTCCTAACCTGGTGTGGAATCCTTTTGTGGTGTTTTCACTGTTTTACTGTTTGAAGTGTTGCACAAAGACTTTACACATTGCCTGTTAAGTAAAGCCAGACTGCTCTGTGCCAAGCATCTGAGGGTGAGCATTGGTTACTTTTAGGTGTGTATCTGACTTACCCTGATTAGGATTGTGGCTCCTGCTAGGACACTGTGCATACATCTGCCAACCAGAGACCACAATTTCTAACATGGACGAAACATAGATGTAATATCAAACAACCTGGTTACCCTGCACTGGCTTCCAAATTAAAAATAATTATGCTCAACACTACATGTTTATCCCATTGGGTGATTATTCGGAGGAACCCATCTACCTTCAGAAAATGCTTGCATTTAATACTTCTTGCACCATCCTCTCTCACCTTCCCTAGCACTAACGAATATTACTTTTATATGGAAGACCCATCTTGTGGTCACTCTTCCTCTCTCCTAGCAGGTACATATTGGAATAAGCCGCTTAAACAGAGAAGTCTAAAAGCCTGTTTTTCACATGAGTAATACAATTCACAATCATATCTTCTACCTCTTACTGTGTGATATAAGGGATAAAGTATCCCCTCCCTTATATAATAAGGATATTGCAAGTCACAAGGAGTTCCATAACCATATATAGGGGATTGAGACGAAAGGTCATGTTCCTTTATTAGGTTATGAAACTCCTAGATGACTTGCAATATCCTTATCGTAAATGGCAGGGGATACATTATCCTAAATAATACATTGTCACAGCATCACCTTTTCCACAAACCACCTAAAACTGTGGTGCATATCTCTTTCTGATGAAAGAGCTAGGACGGTTGCATGCATGAAGAATAAAAATAGAACCTCTAGTGCAAAATTAAACACATCATATTTGCTGCAAAAAGACATTATAAACATTTCAACATAAGTCAGTTTTTGAAAAAAAAACAGCTGCAGTAGTTCAGAATGTGTAGGATCATGCAGATAGATTCAAACTTTTCTATAATTATCTAAGGAATGCAAAGCACAATCATGTTCTTTCTGCTAGTCACTTTACGCTAGAAAAATAGAGCAGAAGAAAGAAAAGCAACATTTAATTTTGGTTGCTTTAAATAGCTGCTTCAATTATGTTCCCGTGAACCTGACCTGACGTTCACCTCAGCTGCAGGCATTGAGAGCTGGCCTTGTGACGCCAATACTCAACTGTAATAACTTATTACAGTAGAGTCCTGATGTCTCTGGTGCGTCATAAGTTGCCGATTATACAGACATTAGAGACAGGTGTTTATACAGGGATGCAGAATCTCATGTATTATAAACAAATTTTTTATCCAGTGCTAAATTACTTATGAAACATTTATGCTCAAACATCAGTATTCAAATTACCCCATCTACATTACACAAATGATATGATGAGCAGCCATTTTTATAATGAACACAGATTGTTTCCTATGGGTACATGCAAATATTTTCCTTTGCAGAGGATATTATGACAGATATAGGGAATATGTAAGAGTTCTCTTTCAGATGCACAGCCAAACCTTATGCCACATTCCTAAGACACTAGTGACCTTAATTTTGTTCTCAGCCATTGCAATGGAAGTGCGTTTGCCGCTAATCTATCTCTTCAGGTCATACAACCGTAAACACCATATGCGTAAAATATGTTTACACTGTAAGATACATGCAAATGCAGAAACGTGTACTTACAGATCCCAGTAAGCACTGGGACTCGCGTACTGCTCCACAGCACCCAAAAAATCCAACCAGCATCATCAGGACACCAGCTCCGATCAGGACATAGAGCCCTGTGAAATGATGACAAAACACTGTTACAATTGCAAAACACCTCTTACCATTCAAAGCCATGCCTGTGGCACAAGGTCATTAGAAAGGTGTAGAGAGAGAAGTCACATCATCTGTCCCTCAGAAAAGTCAGCTTCCTCCCATACATCAATACAATATTTCTTTGGCACAGTGGGGAGTAGGCACAAATATTTTGGATATTTCCATTTAGTTTCCTTTGTCCCTCATTCAAAATGTCTCCATGTTCGAAGCAACAGATATATAATTCAGATAATTGATTGGAATAGAACATTTCGAATTATGCTGATCATAATTAAAGTTGATGGCCGTCATTTGTACCTTTTAACTGAAATAAACTCATTTTTACAAGGATTGATTAGATGCGTTTTAGAACAAAACGGCCACTTAGACATACAAGTTGTGGGTCAGTATTGACATTGATGTAGATAATTTAGATAACCCTGGGCAAAGCACTACGCTACGCTCGCGTAGTTTGCGAAGTTTGCGCTTCTTCGCACTATGCGAACTTCACGTAGCACAGTGCAAACACGCGTAGCTTAGTGCAGCGGTCATTTTTTGCTTGCTCGCGGTCCTTAACGTCAAGTTGACGACCGTGAGCAAGCAAAATGACTTCCCAGTGAGACTTTTTCCTGGTTCGCGATCAACAACATCACGTTGCCGATCGCGAGCATGGAAAATAAACTTCCCGGCGAGATTCTCAACGCGGGGAGGTCAGGTTTCTCATTGCGAGTGGTTGCGTATGCTCGCAACCTCTCACGATGAGAAACTAGCAGTCCACGTTGAGAAAGCTGCTGCTGAGGCAAAAATCTACTCTAGCGGCAGTAAAAGACAGCTCGCACTGTGTAATATGCCGTGTTCAATGATTGCACAGTGCGGACAAGCATCCGGCACTGTGCAATCATCGCAAGCAGGGTACTACGCAGTTCGCGTAGTGCTACGCATAGCTTGTGTAGTGCAAAGCACACTTCGCATAGCAACGCGTAGCGCTACTTCACGAACTACACCCAGGGTTAAGTTTAGAGGCATACAATTAGAAAGCAGTTCCATATTCCACCCATTGTTGATGATTTCTTTTAAAAATGCTTAAATAATATGGCGATGTTAGAAGGAGGAAAAACAAAATTGTGTATACATGAATGTATGGTGGGCTTATGATTTGCATAAATGTACACATTTTTGGTGGTTCATAAAAACTTAAGTAAGTATCCATAGACACCTATCAAAACAGTAGATCTCTAACCCTCGATGCTTTCAGCAGTTGATTTTCCACTGGAAATGCACACTGTGGAAATATGCCAAAGCACGTTTATAATTTCGTTTTTTTCTTGGTAGGAAAAATATTTTTCACCATAAACTACGGGGATTCCCTTCAAAATGCATTTATGCCTGTTGTTCATGTGTATTTCCAGGTTTATATGTATCAAAAAGGACTAGCTAAAAGTGGCTTGTAGGTTTATTCTCTGATATGTCTTGTCAGTTAGCACCTGTTGGGTGTCATTATAAAGCCCTCACCCACCAACCTAGTTGGTGGCATGCTTCATCATCGGGCCCACCACAGTGACACCTAGTATGTCCCGGGTGTGCTTCGATGCCTGATTACAGCGGAGAAGGTATATCGCTGAAAGTGCAGTGTTGCGAAAGAGTAAAGTGAGATTAAAATGGCTCATCGGAACAGTTGAGCCGGAACTGCCAAGCCAGGTCTTCCCGGGCCCGGAAACAAGCATCCTGGGACCAGTTTCGGGGTAACACCCCTCATCAGCCAGGCTAGCTTGAATCCTGGGGCAAAGTGAGCAAGGGACCCACATCTGGGCATACCCTGCCAACTTAGAGCAAACAACGCAAACACAAGGAGATGATAGATGGAGTTCTGAAACTTTTCAGACACTCACCCTCAGATCTGGGTTAATGCATCATTGTTCTTTAGCTCACTTCTCCACCCCAGTTCAGACCCAGCCATATTCAAATCAGTCTTGACCCTGTTCCTCATGGGAAAAGTCCAGCCCGAACTGCCAAGCCAGGTCTTCCCTGGACCAGAAAGAAGCATCCTGGGACCGGTTTCCAGGAAACACCCCTCATCAGCCAGGCTAGCTTGAATCCAATGGCAAAGAGAGCAAGGGACCTGGGCATACCTGCCAACTTGGGGCGAATAAAGCAAACACAAGGAGATGATGGACGGAGTGCTGAAAGGGAGGATATGGACAGGCAGTTCGGGTTGGACTGTTCCCATGAGGAACAGAGTCGAGACTGATTTGCATATGTCTGGGTCTAAACCGGGGGGACATGGTGAGCAAAGAGAACAATGGATTTAACCCCGATCTATTGACTGGGTGTGAATGTTTGATTCATCAGCATTCTGTCCATCATCTGTGTGTCTTTACTTTAAAGTCAGCACTGAGAAAAGCTAAATGCTTGGGCCCATGCAATGCTTGAATCAAAGTATTGTTATCGTCTGTGTACTACCTTTAGGATGTGCAACTTTGCAGACTGGAGAACGTGTTAAAGATGATGATCGTTTTTTTAGTATGGGATTAGCTAAGGCTTTTGTGTTAAAAGAAAAACGATACCGCTACAGGTAGTCTATTTTCTATGTACAGATACAGTTGCATAATTGTGTGCCCTATAGGCTGTCTCCTTATCAAGGAACATTTATCCAAAAACAGGTCATCTGGTCACAATGCTGAACCTACCAAAGTTTGAACAGAAATATTTCAACTGTGACATAAAAAAGCCTGAAAGTCAACATGCAGGTCCACCACCCAGAGGTGCTTAGCGATCATATCACATTGGTTGAAGGGGCCTTGGATGTGCTTTAAGTGATTTAATAAGAATGATTTGAATTTGAAAGGGGTTTCTTTACTCCTTCCACCATTGTATCAACGTGGTACGACCCAATGCTTCACACTTTAAATGTTACTCCCTCTTAAAAAGGCAGAGTGCAGCTTTACAGTTTTGTGAATCATAGTGAATGCTAGTTATACAACACGTGGATATCACATGCTTACTGCTTTCGCTTTTCTGTGTCGCTGTTAGACTGTATGTGATATTAAATATAAAAGATTTGTATGTTAAGAGTGTCTGTGCTTGTGTATGTGTGTTTTGGTGTGCATGAGCAATTCAATGTCACCCCTTCAGAGTAAGCAACAGTAAAGCTGAAGACAATGAAGTGTCAGTGAGTAAAGACAGACAGGAATGAGCACCTCATGTACAGTAACTAGAAACCCCACGAGAAAGAGGGGGTACATTATTTAACCCCAATTTACCGCCTCGTCCTAAATCTAACATTCTCATTTGCTCACTCTATGACAGCATTTGTCAAACTGGAATAGGCTAATAAAAAACAATTCAATCAGAATCATCACTCTTTCATAGGCCAGTGGGGCCTCTAAATTACATGGTCACACACTAATACATTATATTGCGACAGGCCAAACATACTTTGCCCAATCCAGCAGCAGACGACCCTGAGAAAGAGGAGGCATAGAAAGCAGCGAGTCCTGCAGTGACAGCCAGTGGGCAGCGCTGACTGCTGCAGGGGGGAAATACCCTGAACAGGATACTGGCCTGACCCCCCAGTATACTGCAGGACATATTTGCAAATTCTGCGGCTCAAAAACGGAACTTTTGCGACATAAAAATTGAACTTTTGCTGCATTATTGCAGAACTTCATTTTTTATTTTACTTGTAATCAATCTGTTCTAGACTTAAATCAATAAAAACTGTTTTAGCTGAGTATTCCACTTTGAAATAGGCAAATGTAATGTGTCTGAGAGGGTTTGTTTGCTATATTTTCCTTTGTGGTAACTTTCTGCAACATCGGATAAGCCAAGCACAATTGCACAGGATTGCTAGTCAGCCTGTTTTCTTTGACATTGTGCTGACTTGGGGCTAACAGTTCTGATCCCAAGAGCCATCTGCTGTAGGACATCAAACCTCTTCCTCAGGCGCCCTAGGGTGGTGGAGTGGAGGTACATTGCCACAGCTCCTATAAACACATTAAATATTGCTCTATGCAGATGAGTGCAAAAAACACAGTTGATGGACAGAATGTAGAACAATGTCATACATTCACCCCAGTACAAGGATCTTGGCCTAAATCCATCGTTTTTTTGCACTCCACACCACCCTGGGTTAGACACTGGTTATATGCAAATCAGCTCTGACCCTGTGCCTCATGGGAACAGTCCAGTCCGAACTACCTAGCAATGTCTTTCCCAGACCGGAATCAAGCATCCAAGGTGATGGATCAAACCCAGATCTTTTGACTGGGTGTGAGTGTTTGATTGGTTCAGATGCTCCATCCATCACCACCCCCTTTTGTACCGCTATGCAGATGAGTGGCATAGGGACTGATGAAAGCCATTTGCACAATGCAGACCCCACCTCTATGTGACTTACAGGTGTTGTGTGTGCAGTCTACACCCCAAATATGAGACTATTCCCACCACAGCCCCTCGGCTAGCCCCTCACCTGCCTAGGCTATTCTTAACAGAAAATACCTTTCACTACTCCCCCTCACAATCGCTTCCTTCCTCCCTCTGTCACTTCTGACAGGATCACCCCCCCAAAGTACGATGCTTGTATTCCCTTTGGGTGTGTTGGGGAAGCAGCATGACATCAAGGAATCTGGCTAGTGGGTGTAGTGGGCATGCATTGCGGCAAAGAAGACACAAACACAGATTGCTGTGTTTAACTACAATTGGTGCACAAGTGTTCCAGTGCTTCCTTTTATTTGTCTTCTAATGCCACACCCAGTATCAGGATATGTTGATCCGTAACTAGTGTTACGCATGAGCTGTGCCACATCCAACAATGCAGAGCCGTTTATACCTATGAGGAAGTGTATAACTGGTTTCTTGTATGATACGGCTTCTTTGATTACTTCTGACTGGACTGCCTCCCTTGTCTGGCCACTATGAAGTAGGAGCCTGGGGAGACTGCTGAGCGGAACGGGTTGAAATTGAGTAGATATAAGGACTTCACAAGCCCTCTGGTGGATTAGTTTCAATGCAAGGAATACATTTACATAGTACTGGGGTTGTTCTTTGAGCATGGCTGGATTTTGAGGGGGATATCGCCTTAAAGTTGTCTGGTACAGGAGAGCTCCTGATTGAACACCCTTCCCAACAGCCATCTTTGTTTCAATCCTGACATACCCATGTAGGGCCTCATTAGGCCATATGACGTTTTCATACTTAATCAGCAGATTCATAGAGCCAAGTTCATCCCAAAGGCCCAAATATAACCATGTGTGCCTTGGTTTTAGTAACATATGCAGAGGTTCAACTATTACACACCAAGGTAGAATCCATGTATCATTAACCTTTACTGGGTAAAGCTTGATATACCTAGATTCAGCTTGAAATATCCATGTACAACCACAAATACTTATGTTCTACTTCATATGGCATTAATGGCCATCATATAATAGCAGCACATCCATACATCCAGATTAAGCCTCACCATCCCAAGAATGGGTGTTTATGCTCATATCCACTTTCATACGGCAGAATAAGTTTCAGACGCTTGGGTTAAATCACGTATGCTCACATGCTCATGTGTTGACCTTATATTCAAGGATCAGCTTGAAATGCTCAGGCACAGGCTCACATGTCCAAGAGTAGCTATATATGAGTACACACTGTCTCTTATGCTCAGTTACCACCCTTTAGAGTCAGGTCCACCTTCACACACGTACATACAGTCTCATATGCACATGCACTTTCATCATATTTGAAGACTAGTTTCACAGGCCCATGCTCAGAATCAATGCTCATGAATGGACTCATGCTGCATTTACTGCTTATTTTGCTCACGTATGTCTTCATGTGCCCATTTACCTTCTATGCAACATCATATAAATAGATTCAAGATCCTATACATATGCATAATGTCATTTACACAGCCTGCAATACCTAGCATCTTGCAAACAGTCACTCATATCACTCTATTAACGCGATTCAGGTGATCCACATTTGGACAATTGGACCTGCTTTTAAAACGAGCGATCCTCCCCTATCACCTGATCCAGGGTATCCTGGTTTCTGGGAGCCCCTCCTGGACCGTAGCGCCCCGCGTCGTGGATTCGAAGCGCTCTAATATTGACTGAGGTAAGCAAATTAACCCCCCCCCCCACCACCCCTGTCGAACCTCTGATCTTGTCCATCGAGGTGTTTCTTTTTCACCCATTATCTATTTCCTCCCTCGCAGAATCGACTTTAAAGCCCTTCACATGCGCTCTGGGACTAGTATCACGCTGCCCTCTGATTTCCTCCAGCAGCTTGAACTTCATTGTTTATAAGGTGAGCCCGCGCTGGGGAATAACTGTTGTGCTCCACCCGCCCCTCGAGAGCTTTTCCATTCTGTGTAGACCTTAACCACCGCTGTATCTCTTTATTGTGCCCCTCTTTAGCGCCGACTCCCCCGACCCTTTCCATTATTCGAAACGGCGCATATTTGGATTCCCAACTCCACCTAAAACTTAGACGTGGCGGCACGCTCGCGAGCACACTCAGGTGAGCCTCATTTTTTAGACTTTCCTCTATTAACCAGATCGTTTTATGACATCTATGTGTCTATCCTACATGGACTAATGTCTATTTTGTGGATATGTCTTTATTATTCAGTGTCCCCCCACCATTGGGAACATCGATACCGAAAACGTAGCCTGGACCTACCCATTTAAAATCTCGCTGGCGATCTATCACTGATCATTCTATTAGATGAGTGTGCCCCCCGGACCCCTGCCGCTGGAATCTCATCATGCCTCACCCCAATACCCGTTCCTTCATGATTCTCTGATCCAACCGGGAGTCTAACTATAACACGCATTTTCTTGTCCATCTTCCTTCCAGTGTTGTGCTTTCTTACCCGGAATTTTCGCCTCCTCTCTTCCCGATCCCCCAGAAAGGATCACCCCACCCAAACCCACGACCCCATTTTATCGCAGGTATGAACCTGGGATTCAGTGCCCTATAGGATACCTGAATGTGGGAGGAGTTTTCCCTTATCCTCTAGTCCTCCTGGTAGATAAAGGAACCTTGAGTATGAGTATGTGTAACTTTTAATATGATTGAAAAATGTATGCAGTAGTTTAAGAGAGTTCTGTGTCTTCTCCATATTCACCCCAGTGGATTAGACTAATCCTCAATCCCCGAGGTTTGATACTTTGGGAACCTCCAGTGAATACCTAGACCTAGACCACTTATTTAAGAAGCCTATATACTTTATGTCCATAACACGCCTAGTCATGACATCCTTACTTTTAATGAACTGTTGCAAAAATTGTGAAAATGTGGAAACTTGTGAAATGTCTACTTGATATACATGCTATTTTTATAACGTTTGATGTATCATAATATTCTCTAATTATATTCTTTCAGCCTGTGTGTTCCCCTCCCCCCTATCTTTGCCAGCCCTGACGAAGGTGCTCCACACCGAAACGCGCGTTGGCGTTATTACGGCGTTACCACCAGGAACGGCAACAACTTTCCAACTTTTTGCCTCCCCCTAGCCGCACCCGCGTCCATGCAACCACTATTCCACTCTCTCTTTGTTGCAGGCCTTTGTAAATTACATGTATGAAGCAATATGTCTGAGTATGAATGATCTTTGTTAGATGTGAGTGCCTGTTGAGCCCCTTGCCTTTACCCCGTGGAGTGAGTGGAACACTGTATATATATTTTTTCACGTATTATTTCCCTGAATTTACCTTTTCCTATGAAATGATGAACTGTTCTATTGATTTTATGTATCTTTGTACCTAACTCCTTTTGACTATCTTAATAAGATGACTATATGCACTTAACTAAATAAAATAATTTGAAAAGAATAAAACATCAAATATAATGATTTGATTGTGGTCTGTTTACCCCCCTGGTCTCGGACATTCATTGGATATTGTTTCCCCTCTATCTGAACTGGATCCCATATGGGACCATCATTTACCAAGTTTGGCAGGGTGATTTTTTCTATTTGCCCCCACTCATATCACTCTACACTGTCAACGAAATAGCACTCTGGACAAGCTACACTTAGCCTGACAGCACGCAGCATTTCCCATTTTATCTTCGTTGTTGAAGTGTTGTAGTGGAACTAAATTGGGAGAAGTGTCTCACCTATGTTGCCTGTCACCGATTCAGACATTTTACAATTCGTGATGGCCTGAGATGATTTTAAATGAGACTTCTGTGCCTTCAAAATGGCATTTCTCATAGCTACATGAACATCAGTGTTTCACAATAAGTGATGCAATTGCACTGCGTAGAATGTAACGTTCTTGAGTAACATGCTACTTGGTGCATCTTTTCATCACATCTATGACTAGACTCCGTTCCTAATCGCAATACAAGACATATCTGTTTAGTAATGGAATTGCTCATATCGATCTGTTTACTGTGAGGTAGCAAACGAATAAAGTAATTCAAGTACTAAAATGCCTCCTGCTCTTGCTCTCTGTATGAAAATGACAGTTTAAGTGAGTTAATCTCGTTGAAAGTGCCGATGATATGGAATAAGATATTATTCACGTGTAGGCATAGCCTAGCCCGTAAACCTCTGCAAAACATCAGGACTGAGCACATTCCTGAATTGCTTGCACTTTGTACTTAGCAGTAGCTATTTTAACAGGTGGAATGACATTAACTGCAAACATCTCATGCTGAATGCACAGGTCAGGAGCTCTGTGGCTCTGACAGCCTTGGGGATCTACTGGGCTCCAAGAGCTTTGCTGCTCTGCATCTGGCTCCGTTCCTCTCCTTTATATGAATATATTAGGGCTACGGAGCTCTGACGGCTTTAAGGCTCTCAGAGGGTTGCTCGTCCGGGGATCTTTGGTGCATATTATCAAGAAACGGCGTTAAAATTATCGCTGTTTTAGCGGCTGAAAACTGCCGCTATAGCGGCGATAATGGGCTTGATAATATGCCCTTGAGAATTCCCATAGAAGCCCATGTTCTGGTGTCAACATGGGCTTCTATGGGAATTCCCTACGGCATATTATCAAGCCCATTATCGCCGATTTAGTGGCAGTTTTCTGCCGCCAAAATTGCGATAATTTTAACGCTGTGCTTGATAATATGCCCCTTAGCTCCACAGCTCTGTTGCTTGGAAGCAGATCTGTGCAGGCGGAGCTTGCTTCACTCAGTGTCCATAGCAGCATTCGAAGTGCATTAAAAAAAGTATAAGAGTACAGCAGGCCCAGATTTCACAGGCACGTTTGTTAAAACCGCAGACTTTTTTTTTTTTAACTGCCAATTTTGCGTTTTGTTATACAAATTGCGAAATCCTGGAGGTGTGACTGCACCTGTAATAGATACTTCAGTCAGGGTCTTTCTATCTGAGCTGTTCATGGGGCAGGCTCTGCCCTAGCAGACTCTGGGGCATATTAGCTAGAACCTCGTTAAAATTATAGCCTTTTATTTCAATTGAAGCTCAGGTTAGATGTCCTTCACATCTAACATGGGCTTCAATTGGAATTCCATAGAGCATATTATCAAGCCCATTATCGCCGTTTTAGCGGCAGTGTTCTGTCGCTAAATCGGCGATAATTGTATCTCCTGTCTTGATAATATGCCCCTGTGTGCCCCTACAGCATGAGGCTAAGGGTGGCCTGTCATATTTCTTGGAGGATTGAAGGGGTCCCTGTATAATCACAGCTTGATAGCTCGGAGAGAGGGAAGTTCCTGGAGTGTTGTATATCAAGCCAGTCCTGTTACTGTCCCACACCTCCATGCAGTGGATGCAGTGGATGCATACTAACTAATTTAGAGCTGGTTAAATGAACAGGTGATGTTTGGTTATATAGATTCAATTTGTTTTGTGTATTTTATAAGTCTTTGAAACACCTATTTATTTTGATTTACTCTTTTGTGTTTATTTATTTATTTCTCATGTTTTTGATTTTCTTCTCTGTTAAGACCAGCAGCAGAGAGGCTTGCCTGCCACTGTTGCTAAAAGCACATGGGCTACGGTTTTGTGGGGTTTCCTCATTCTCTTTCCTATCTCCTTCAACAAGCTATAACTGCGCCTGTCAATCTACACCAATGCCTCACTGTACGTGCGTGCGTGCAACACAGGCTCGCCAAAGGCACCAATATAACAAGCATTTTCAATGCAATGGTTTCGCCTTTGGAAAAGTTTGAGCTATTGGCATTGTTAATGACAAATTTTTTATTTATGTGTTGGTTTAGAAAACAGATAAATAAATGGCATTGTCACTTGCATTGTTATTAGCTTAATCTCTGCAGTCTCTAGAACTCCATAGCACTCCCTAGTTACTCTACACTCCCTAGCACTGTACACTTCCTAGCACTCCCTAGCTTCCCTAGTAACTCCGCCCCTCTTAGCACTGTGCACTTCCTAGCACTCCCTAGCTTCCCTAGTAACTCCGCACCTCTTAGCACTCTGCACTCCCTAGTCACTCCCTAGTCACTCCCTAGTCACTCCCTAGTCACTCCCTCTGCACTCCCTAGTCACTCCCTAGTCACTCCCTAGTCACTCTGCACTCCCTAGTCACTCTGCACTCCCTAGTCACTCTGCACTCCCTAGTCACTCTGCACTCCCTAGTCACTCTGCACTCCCTAGTCACTCTGCACTCCCTAGTCACTCTGCACTCTCTAGTCACTCTGCACTCTCTAGTCACTCTGCACTCTCTAGTCACTCATACACACTTAGAGACACCCCCCCCTCCAGAGCCACACCCACCCCCCAGAGCCACACACACACACCCCCCAGAGCCACACACACATACACACCTAGAGCTACACACATATATCCAGAGCCACACACATACACACCGATTACAAACACACACCGAGCCATACACACACCCAGATGCACACACACATACAGAGCTACACATACATACCCAGAGTCACACACACACACACACACCTAGAGTTACATATACACCTTTCCACTCTCGCTTGCTTGAGTCTTCTCTCTCCTGTCCGTCTCACTGAGCAAGGTTCGGGTACAAAGTCCTTTTACGGAAGTCCAGAATCTATGCAGGAGTGGGAGGCAGGACTAATGGGGTCAGTGAGCTAATGGGTGCGAGGAAAGGATACCATATGTCAGGATGTCAGGCCAATCTAATTGCAATTAAAAGTAAAATATAGAGGCTCACCGGGGGCTCATCGCAAACCGCACCCGGTCAGAACCGAGCCGTCTCTGCAGGCTACCCCCCTGTGCCCCACTGGTACAAGCGGTTCTGTCTCTCAGCTGCGCTTCCCCAAAGATCCACCGCTTGTTACCTCAACTGTACCTCTTAGCTGTCCCCAGCTGTCTCCACCGGGTGCCAAAATCTCCACTCCCGGCCAGGACGGCGTCGGCGTCAAAAGGCTAAACTGCCGCGCTGCTGCAACAGCGGAAACACGGACTGGCGCTGTCAACGAGGAGAGGATGAGATGTGCTGAAAATCACCATGTGTTGCTCAGCTGAGCTGACACAGAACTGTACCTTTCCAATGCCATGTTTGCGCCGGTGCCGCCATCAGGAAACAAGCGGGAGGGGGCGGGAAAGGGGGAGGAGAGACGCTGCGCCATTGCGAGGCCAGCAATTGAAAGTTAGCCGTCTTAATAAATGTTGGCGAACGGGGGGAAACATGGCAGAAGCTAGTTGCTAAGCTACTGACTCACCGGTTGCTGTTGTGGGCGGAGGGGTCTCTCCCCCCAATATTTTGAGAAATTTGTTGTCGCCTTTTCGGTGGCGTTTATCGCTAGAGCGATTGCGTTTGGCTGTGTGCGTGACGCCGCCTAAGAAAATATATATTTACCTGGGCGTGCTGGCCTCGTGTTTCTGTTTTTCCTTTCCCTTTGTCGCTTATGTGTTTTCGGACTGCAGCGATCCTCCCAGCACTTGGGCTGTTGCGGTGGAGTAAGGCCGCACTGGAGCTCCGAAGAGAACGTAGGTCTCGGAGCCTCCTCCGGGGTGCTTGGGGCAGCAGCAGCACCGGTGCTTCCGGGTCCTCTGAGGGCGGTCAAGTCACAGACGAAACGGAGGTGAATTCTACAAGCACCCGAGGGGGTAAGGAGGATAAAGGACAAAGAAGCCGACCTCAGGTGAGCGGAGAACTGTTAATAGACCTGGCGGCTCAGACACAGCTTGCAAAGCCTGCACAGGGGAAAGCAGCAGTATTGGGTCCCGCAGATAGAAACAAGCACCTACGAGGACACAGGGGGCGGGAGAGGACACGGACGGCGGGAGGGGGTGGGAGGGGACACGAACGGCGGGAGGGGGGCGGGAGAGGACACGGACGGCGGGAGGGGGCAGGAGAGGACACGGACGGCGGGAGGGGTCGGGTGAGGACACGGACGGCGGGAGGGGGCGGGAGAGGACACGGACGGCGGGAAACGTGCACAGGACAGCGAGGGGGGGGGCGGAAAGGCACACGGAGGGGGCGGGAATGGACAGACTTTCAGTGAAAGGGGAGGGAACGGGAAAAAACGTAACTCCGCCCTGGGAAAAAATCTCGGGAACGCCCCCGAATCTGGTCCGGCCTTGACGGACAGATCCGGCACTCAATGGCTAGCCTCCATTTATGGAGCTAGCCAATGAGAGCCGGGGGACGTTCCAGAAGTCCTTATTGTCAACAAAGGATTTCACCTGCGCCGAAAAGCTGTGCAGAGCGCAGCCTTCGGCAGGCGAAACCCAAAAATCTTCCCTTGAACCAAGCATGTCCCTGTCCACAGCCACTGCTTGCTAGTTTAGTCAAGATCACCATTGTATTACGTATAAAAGGGAACAACAACAACTTACTCTGGCTTCCCATCCAAAAGGAAGGAAACTTTGTCCCCCGAAGTTCGCTCAGGACAATCAGTTACCTACACAGCTGCTTCCTCTTTAAGGCTACCAGGCCGACTTCCACGATATTGATTCTTGGCTTGGCCTTACTTTATTTTGGATCTCTTTCAAGACTCTATTTCGATTGTGAACTTTTTTCCTTCTTCACGGAGACCATGAATAAAAACTTGGCCGCAACTCACATTTCTCAAGCAGTTTCTACTGTGTATAAAATCTCCCAGATGGACTGACCGGCAAAAAAATAGGCCTGGGTAAAATTGTATATGATTTCTGGAATTTTGCATTGTGCTCGCTACTTGCAATTCCTAAAATTATGCCATTGCATAACATTTCATAATTACTCACCAGTCACGGTAAATTTTACTGTGAAATCTGCCATTCGCTGTACAAATTTACAACAAATGCAAGGGAAATGCAGAACACGAGCAGCTGTGGTGCTTTTGTTTGTGTGTCCTCGTGCCAAAAATTCACAAGAACTCTTTTTGTGCTAAAATATAGTTCCAAATAACTAATTCCCATTTCACATAAGTACATCTAATTTTGCTGAAATTTCGCATCATTGCACGAAAGGAAATTACAAACAGACCAAGAAGGGATTTTGCGCAACTTTCCTCTACTATTGTCCATCCAGGGACTGTTTTCTGATACAGGATGCCTTACATTTAGCTTTTTCGCCAATCCTTCCTGCTCTGTTACCCGCCAGGCCCAGCAGTAGATTTCAGATTTTTTTTTATACTGATTTAATATCCCCTAATCTTTAGGGCATTCCTTTATTTTAGTACTGGATGATTTCAAAATCTCCTCGTATTCTAAGAGCTGTATTGACTCCTGTGCCACGCAGGCCTTTGTATAAAGGTTTACACACCTCACTCTCAAGGGCTCATCATTGACTTGGCATTCTTGTCATTTGCTTTGGCCACGCAACCAGAATGTTTTCCTGTCATTTGGTCTGACAATGTCATGAGCAGGATTTTTATTTCCAGCTATTTGTCAGCTCTCATTCATAGCCCCTATCAATGTCACGTTTTCAAACGTCACTTCTCAAAAATAAACTATAGTCATTTTACTTCCTGGCTAGCAAAAACCTGCACCATTCTGGCTTCTGACTCAGAACTCCGTACTATTACAGCAACTCTTGAATACTGCAATCGACAATATTGCCCAACTGAAAATGTAGCCTCATTCATGGGTGGTACAACGGCTACTCGTTGTAGCAAACTTTGCTATGTAACAGCCCTTAAAGGGTTTTTGGAAGAAGACAAGCAGGCGCACAACAAATAGTATGTTTTATTTTTAACAGTTTTATAAAGCGCAAACTTGCTCCGAAGGTATCGGGTATCAGAGCGCTTTACACGAGCTCCAGGAGGACTCATTCATTTTTGTTAGGCACGAGGAGATTAAGTGATTTGCCCAGAATCACAGGATGTTGCGAATGCCTGCCGAGACTCAAACCTGGTTCGCCAGCTCTGAGGCCGACCGCCCTAGCCATTAGGCCAACTCCTCTCCTTGGTCCCTGGCCAACATTTGATTGCCACTCCCTGCAACTCTTAAAAGCTCATATGAATTCAGCAATTCCAGAACTAGGCCAAAAAAGGACAAATGCATATAACCCTCCCCTCATTTCACACCCCACCCCCTCCCATTACATCTCTTTCTCTTGTGAAGCTTCTCCAGACATCCCCGAAAACCCTCTTCTTGCTCCAGCATCCTCCTGCTTCATCCACCATAATTCAGTAAATCCTCAACAGTTCTACTCGTCATATATTCTAAAATAAATTCCCACATAGATAAAAAACATGAATCACAATTCAGCAACCCCCACGTGGGAATGCTGGAACACAAACTTCCAAGAGTTTATTAAACCGGAGACAATGAAAAGCAATATAACCCCCTTCTGAGACCCTATGTGAAGTCCTTTCCGTCTTGTTCCAGGAAAAGATCCAGGACATCTATGCTGCCTTGCCAGAGACGGTACAGTATAACCTACCCCTGCCCCCCCACCTATGCCCCCCACCGCCCCCCCCCCCTCCGCTGACCAACATCTGGTCAGAATTTAGCCCGCTTGACCCAGAAACGTCCATTGAACAACTGGAAAAAACTAAATCCGGGTCGCCGATGGACCCATGCCCAGCCAGGTTTTTCAAAACATTAGCATCATTGCTCAACCCCGCCCTAAACCTGCTGTGGAACACATCACTGGAAACTGGCATCTATCCAGTTATTTGGAAAACTGCAGTTGTCCAGCCAATTCTCAAGAATATTGAAAACCTTTAGACCCATCTCCCTTCTGCCAGCCCCAGCTAAAATACTCGAAAAAGAAGTGCAGAAACTATCGTCCAATTTTCTAGGATCCAATCAATCACTCCATGACTCTCAATCAGGATTCAGAGCAGGATATAACACCGTAACGCCTCTACTTGAAGAAACAGAAATGATCCGGAAGACAGTGGATAAGGGGAACTATGCAATGTTGGTGTTGTTGGAACTGTCAGCAGCATTTGACACAGTGTCCCACAACATTCTTCTGGACAGACTTAGACAGCTGGGAGTGTCTGGGACCACCTTAACCTGGTTCAACTCCTTTTTAGAAGGCAGGTCACAGAGAATTCACTTGCATCCTTACACCTCCATCTCTCGCCCCTCTGGTATGTGGAGTGCCTCAGGGGTCGACTCCCAGCCCAACCCTTTTTAATATCTACCTTGCCCCCCTTGCCCCTCTAGTAAAGCAACATTGTGTCGAGGTCATCTCATATGCCGGTGAGACGCAGCTTGTGTTTTCGTTTAATGACTGCTCCAAGACTGCTTTCTCTAACTTTAGGCAGTGTCTCATGGACATTTCAATATGGATGACTGCAAACTGCCTGAAGCTAAATACGGATAAAACAGAGGTACTGTTTTTTAATCAACCCTCCCCCCCTTCTGCCAATCTTTGATGGCCCTCAGAGCTCAATCCTCTCCCCTCCCAGTACCATCGGCAAGGAATCTAGGTTTTAAACTGGATACCACCCTGTCATGCAAGACCCAGATCAGCCATATCTCCTCGTCCTGCTTTTGGAAAATGAAGGCCTTATGGAGATTCCTTCACTTCATACCCATGGACTGCAGGAAAACAATAATACATGCGGTGGGTATACACCTGTTACAACGCATTTTTTACTCCGCACTACCATTACAACGCGACTTTTACTCCGCATACCATTACAACGCATTGCGCTGGGGGGCGCTCTAGGATAGGGAATAAGTATAATTTACTATCCAACACCTTCCCTAGGGTCCACGGGGACTGGAGTTAGAATAGTAAATTATACTTACCACTATCCAGCGCCCCAAGGCGCTATGCGTTGTAACGGTATGCGGTGTAAAAGTCGCGTTGTAATGGTCTGCGGAGTAAAAGTATGCGTTATAACGTCATACATCCCATGCGGTGATCATGTCACAACTTGACTACGTCAACAGTCTGTACTTGGGTCTGTCAGCTTACCTGTTTAGGAAACTGCAGATTGTGCAGAACGCGGCAGCCAGGCTTATCAGAAACGTCCCACTCAGTCATCACATCTCCCCTCATTTATGTAGCCTTCATTGGTTGCCTGTTAAGAGAAGAACTGAATTCAAGGCACTTACACTAGCCTTCAGAGCACTCAATGATATCGGCCCTCAATACCTAAGAAAGAGACTCCAAAAATACCATCAGTCCAGAAACCTAAGATCCAACCTCCGTGAACTTCTGGTCACGCCATGCTTTTCAAAATCCAGAGTAGGAGGTTGCTCCTTCTCGGTTAAAACGGCAACTTTGTGGAATTCCACGCCGGAACACATCAGAAAGATCAAATCAGAACCCACCTTCCGAAAGGCTTTGAAGACTTGGCTCTTAAGCCTCCCTTAGCTCCCTCTGGCTTCAGCAATTCTCACTCACCCTTATCCTATCCAGATACCGCCAGTGCCAGGACACCTCCGTGGGAGATAGCTGCGCATTTTGTAAGCTTAATTAATAATAACGAACACTTCTAATCTCCCTGTCCAGATCCTTCTAACACCACAGACCAGAGAATCTTCATTGTATGCCAATGGCTATCATTATGCATGTTCAAAGCTACTTAAAACAGCATATGCTGCATTCTCCAAAGGCATCAACTAAAAATTCACAAAAACACCAGCATTCGTCCAGTCAGCTGCTCTCAAGGTATCCTCCAGGCGCCCTCCAGTCAAAAAAGCATTATTAGCCAGAACACTCATTGCAGAACGTACATCAATTCTCTCCAAGTCCACCACTTATACACTCAATCAATCAATCAGGATTTTTAAAGGCGGCAAATCACCCCTGAGGGTCTCAAAGTGCTGGAGTTGCTAACTGATTCATGGTGCTCTGTTCGTTTAAACAACCATGTTTTTAGTCCTTTTCTGAATTCCTGGAGGAATGCAGCATTCCTGAGGTGAAGGGGAAGGCCGTTCCATGCTTTGGCTGCTAGGTGAGAGAAGGAGTGTTCTCTGCTGTTGGATCGGCGGATCTGGGGGGTGTCTGCGAGGAAAAGGGAGGAGGATCGCAGGTGTCATTCGTTTGTTGAGGTATGCTGTCTTTCGTCATGCAGGGCTTTGTGTGTGTGGGTCAGCATCTTGAACTGGCATCTCTTCTGGACTGGGAGCCAGTGTAGCTTCTTGAGGTGCGGGATAATGTGAGTCCGTCTGGGGAGGCCAATATGAGTCTCACTGCTGCGTTTTGTACTGTCTGTAGTCTCTGCAGGAGGTGTGCAGTAACTACCATAGTCCAGCCTGCTGGTGTCGAGGGCTTGAGTGATGGTGCTTTTTATGTCTGTGTGGAGTTGGAAACTGAGATGCTCCATTATTAGGGTTACGTCATCTAAGGAGGTTGTGCAGTGGATGGTGTACTTGTAGATGATGGCAATTCCACCTCTGTGTTTTTTTATTTGGTCCTGGTGTGTTATCTTGTAGAATTCTGAGGTGGCAATGGGGATGTCTGGGGCGGAGGTGGGGTTCAACCAGGTCTCTGTGAGAAGGATGACGTCCGGGGTGAGGGATGCGATTGTGTCCCAGACCTCCGTGGCATGTTTGTCTAGCGACTGTGCATTGAGTAGAATGCACTAGAGTTGTGTTGTAGCAGTCTCGGTCAGCATGGTGGGCGCAGTATTGTTTGCAATGTGTTCAGCATTATTGGTTGCTTCAGTGTTTCAAGTGAAGTGGTAGTGTTGGCAGGAGAACGGTCTTCTGGTGTTGCATGGAGATGTGCAGCAGCAGTTGTTGTTGATGTGGGTCCAGGGCTTGGAGGTTTGAGGCAGTGTAGCTGAGTGGGGTGGAAGAACCAGGATTCCTGGAATTGGGGCGCCCGCACGACAGCCTCCATTAAGTAGATCCTGAGAAGTGGGAGAAATGCTGGGAGGTGATGGGCGGGGCTAAGTGGAGGTGACGAAACAGCAGCAGGCAGGAGAGGCAAATGTGGAAAAAACAGATAAGCAGTGAAAAAATGCAGGGAAATGAAAGAGAAAGCACTCAGAAAATTAGAGGGAAAGGAAGGAGAAAGCATTCATAACAAGGCAAAAAACAGGAGAAAACACTCAGAAAAACAGGTGGAAAGGAAGGAGAGAACAGTAAAATGAGGCAAAAAACAGGATAAAGCACTCAGAAAAACAGAGAAAAGGAAGGAGAGAGCAGTAAAAACGAGGCAAACAGCAAGAGAAAGCACTCAGATAAACAGGGAGGAAGCAGAGCAAAGCAGCAGCACGGGAGAGCTGGGCCACCACCAGGTGGGCCAATTTACCCACCATCTCAGGTGAAACTGGGCCGAAATTCTCACGAAAGATAGAAACAATTGCTGTACTTCGTCTGTTATGAAATCACTCAGTCTCCTTTCGTATTCTCTAATTTACTCGGCCATACACATCGTATAGTTACCCTTAAATATAGGAAAATAAATTCAAGAATTTGTAGTCTTAGTGTGTCTAGTGGCATCTGCCGTTCTACTAGATTAATAATTTCCACCTTCCTTAGCTTATAGCGCTCTAGTTCGTCACTAAAATCCAACGTAGAGAGCACTGTTTTGTAACTGATTCTTCTCGAATTTCATCTAAATTACCTGTGTACACTTCATCGGAATAAGGGGTAAACATCACTTACAACAAAACTTTTACAACGCACTACCATTACAACGCGGTCATTACAACGCAATCTATTACAACGCATTGCGCTGGGGGGCGCTCTAGGATAGGGAATAAGTTTAATTTACTATCCAACACCTTCCCTAGTGTCCACGGGGACTGGAGTTGGAATAGTAAATTAAACTATTCACTATCCAGCACCCAAAAGCGCTATGCGTTGTAATGGTATGCGATGTAAAAACCGTGTTGTAAAGGCAGGCGTTGTAATAGCCTGCGTTGTAACGTCATACATCCGAATAAGGATCACCCGTTCTGACGGATTCTCTTTCTCTTTTTCTAGAATCTACAGTGGAAGCTATGGTGGATATCAAGCCAAGTTCTCCCATGGATTTCTGCTGGCCCCTCATTCTGCATCTGTTGACACTATAGCTTCAAATGTGCATAGCTGTATTATCTTCTCTTTTGGCTACAATTACTTTTCCCGCTCCTGGAAGAAGGCCAATATTGTGCCTGTATTAAATAAACCCTCTGTCAGCTTCTCATAAGGGGTGGGGGGTGTCACACTCAGAAGATAATGACAGGTCTTTCTCATTTGTTGAGGTTTATACTCCTTTATTCATATATTTAGGGTTCATATATTTAGGTTCACAGTATTTAAGCTTCAAAACCGTTTTATGTCTGTTCCTTTTTCTTCGTAGTGATCAGGTTGGAATACGTCTTCCTCACCGCTTCTTCTACAGGGACTACTTCACTCCTTGCGTTGGGATCCCCTTGGGAAAAAAACAAAGAAAACTCAGTTGACCGTTTGGGACTTGGAAACGATGGATAGGCAAGGGGCCTGCGTAGGAGGTGACACTATTTAGCCAAAAGAAAACAGTGCAATTGTGACCACCACTGTGCTCTAAGGCTCTATTATTGGTTCCGGTTCTAGGTGCCCTCCCACTTATTTCTTTTCCCTTCCCATCCAGTGACCTGTGATTCCCCGCAGTCGGAACCATACCTGGTTCAGCCACGTTCCTCCAGGAGCGTGGCAGGGCAGTGCGTGTTGGCCTCCTGGCTTCTGCTTCTTGTCGGGGACTTCGTCCACATCTGGCGTTGTTGGTGCTTTCTCAATTCACCCTACGGTTCGTCTCCTCTCGTCCTCGACTCCGATTCCTCCGGATTCTCTCCTCTCCTCGTCGTCCTCACTCCCTCGTTCTTCTGCTTTTGTCGTCTCCTCCTCTTCTCCTGATTGGCTCTTCTCTTGAGAATTCATCAGAACGTTGGTACCGCCCTCTTCCTGGATTTAAGATATCAAATTTCATTATAGAAGAAAAGCGTTTTATAACGGTTACAATGAAGTTGTTTGATTCTGATATATGCACTTCTTGTATTCCTGTTGATATACTTTCAGTACCCTATTTATGATTTACAATAGATATAAAATACAACTTTTTACATACACCCTTGTTTCTTCTGTTCTTTGTGCTTGGATCACATAGTTTGACCATATAGAATTGATTAATTTGACAAAAGTTATTTAATTTATTTACAGACTGTCATTTGTGTGAATCTTGGATTTAAATCGTTAAAAAATATCCAAGATTTTATAATCAAAATCCCTTGAAGGTACTTCTACCCTTTCATAGCACCAACATAGACAGGATTGTTTTTGTGCAGGGAGAGCACCTTCCTTCACATGTTATGTTATGGCACTTTTTGAGCGCACTAACACCCAAAGGTTTCTTGGCGCTTGCTGGAGGGACGTGTGAAAGAAAAACGAGGAGAAGATTACCCAGAAAGAGTAAACAGGAGAGTTTTAAGGAGTTTCCTAAACTGGAAAAGGGAGGCACTGGATTTAATGGCCTGAGGGAGGGGGTTCCAAAATTTAGGGGCGAGAGAAACAAAACGGCGCCCCCCAAATTTATTGATTTTGAATTTGGGGGTGACAAGGAGGTGATGATGAGCTGAACGGAGGGAGCGTGCGGGTCGATACAGAGTGACCAAGGATTTCAAAAAAGCAGGACAAGGGCAGTGAAGGGATTTAAATACCATGCAGCCCATCTTGAAGGCTGCCCTCTCCTTCACTGGCAGCCAATGGAGCTTGCGGAGCAAGTGCTTCGCAGATTGCCACCTAGGGATCTTAAAGATGAGGCGGGCTGCCTGATTCTGCACGACCTGAAGACGGTGCAGAAGAAATCGTGGGAGTGCATGGTAAAGGGAATTGGAAAAATCAAGGCGCGATAGGACAAGGGACATGACGACCTGACACAGAGCCGCATGTGGGAGTCATGAGAGGCGTTTTCCTCTTCCTATGTGAGATGCAGAATGCAGCACACAGGGAAAGAAGAAAAAACAAGGATACATTAAAACATTTCTCCAAGTTACAGCTCCGCTGGGGAGGCGTATGTTTTTGGCGCTGCCCCAGGTTAACGTGATTTTGTAAATATGGGCCAACATCAAAATCCATGGATGTTGCATCACACAACACCCATGGAACACCTCCTTGACTCAGAATATGGCAACGCAGTGACTTGCACTGCTTTGTTTTACTCCATATCTACTCCATGCAGGGTGACTTTGCGCCGCCTCGTAGGTTTGGTTGAGACTCTTGTGCTGCCAAAGTGTCAAAAAAAGTGATGGTCTGGCAGTGCAAGCCTCTCTTAAATAAGCCCCAACAATATCTGTACATTTTTTAGGTCTTTCACCATCAGGTACCTACATAAAAAATAATGGGCAGCATAAATGAAAAATACATTTTCAAAGTTGTTACTCAGTGGGAAATGCACTGTAGACTTTATGAAATCCCTATTAGTTAATGCACTGCAGAGGTCTGTGTGTAACCAGAGAGCCACAGAATTAAATCTTGGTTGGTGCAGTAGAGAATAGTGACTTGTGTATTTTTAGTGCTATGAGGTCACAGCCTGTGACAGAAAGTACTGTGAATGTGTAAGTCATTTTTTCATTCTTAAATTACCACAGTGCAAGATAGACTGATTCAAAATGTGCAAATAGTTTTATGATCAAATGGTGCTTCCAAAATGTAGATTTTAGTAACACCAGAGCGCATGTCATGCAATTTACCTCCTTAAGGGGTTCGAAGGGCTGTGTAAATACAGTTAGGATTAAAAGCAAGCACTTCACAGCCCAGTTGTTAACTCTTTGCACTACCACTCAAAAAACCCAAATCATTGCCATCACAAAGCTTGGAGTGATTCACTCAATTACATCCAGAACCGGCTCCCAAGCACCCTTTACACTTGCAGGCAGATTAACTAATAGAGCACATTTGCATTTCATTCTGGCATGCCAGCACCCTACCACAAATGCTTTTCACAGCACAGTAGACTCAATTAAGGAAACTTCAGCTGAAACATTTTAACAATCGAAATCAGCGGACCCCATTCCCAGGACTCCACAGCCCCCTGGGGGTCGCGCCCCCCTGATTGAAGATCTCTGATATAGGGGCTTACGGCCAGCCTTCTTCGTTTATTGATCTAAAGATCTGTCATTCAATTTTTATTTCCACTCATTATAGCATACAGCATTTAGTAAAGGGTCAGTCCATTTTTAACCACTGGCTAACTTCACTGTGAACGGCAGAATACTGCTCTTTGACAAGGAGCACTTGCTCACACAAAGTAGTCCCCGTTCACTGCCAGGGACTAATATATTAAAATGTATATTTTCAGACCAAAAGGTTATGTTTACTTTTAGCCAATGATCTTTATATTGTTGAGAGCTCAGTGTTCTGCCAACAATATTATTAACAAATAACACACCAAAAAAAAGAAATTATAAAGCCAAAAGACTGGCATATAAAACCAGACAAATATACTGTGCTAATGCTTGTTTTGCAATGTCATCTGTCTGAGAAGTCATTCGGTAATGTTGCTTATCCGAATTATTGTAGTTGCATCCACATCAATTCTCCTCGCAAGCAGGCTTTGTGCTTGAGATCCCCAGTAACTCAGTAGCATGAGGGATGAAGTGTAACTGATGTCACCCTTCTGTTAGTGTCTCTTCAGGGACACTTTGCTTCATGGGCACTTTCAAATCAGCATGGGCGGATTTACACAGGAGCTTTAACTAGAAACCAAATTCGCAATTGTGCGCTTGTGTCTTTCCGATCTTTCCGTTCCTGAAAACTTATTAAGGCTTATGTTGTAGTAAAAAATGGGGCATTTAGCTTGCTCTAATTTTACGGTCTGGTTTGACAGCACGGCTGTCGACAGATACTTGTGTGAGCATCACTAGAGAGGGGCTTTAGCTCTGCCCGCATGTTGGGAGGCAGGAGTATATGTTTTGATTGGGCAGATGATGTGTGCTTCCACAAAAAAAGCGGTTGCCCTCCACACAGCTGTCATTGTTTTGTTTATACATCCAGGTGCCTGAACTTGAACTTTCAGGGGCACACACATGCTACTGTAATGCTATTAACCACATGCGCGCGGCGGGTTTTCCCGCTGCGCGCTGACGTTTTTAAAACCCCGCGGTTCATGACGAGCTCAGCTCGTCATGAGCGCACGACAGGTAAACCTCATGACGAGCTGAGCTCGTCATCGGCGCAGAAGGGTTAAACAGTCTTAGATTACTCAATACTTTATGGTGTTTTGCTGTGGCAGCAGCACAGATAGTGGACAGCAATAATTAACATACTTAGGGCCGGATGTAGGTAGCCAAATAGCGACTGCAAATGCTGAAATTCACAGAATTTCAGCCTTTGAGATCGCAATTTGGCTTTGAGCAATGAAGGTACAATTAAACCCACTTGCAAAATAAGGAATCTTTCTTCTTTCAAATCGATCACATGATCATAAAAGATGTACAAAATTATCACATCAATTAAAAATCCGAAGTATCATTGTATCATTGATATAAAATACATTTGAAGTTTAAAAAAAGAATAATAATCACGAATGGGTACCGATGCATCAAGGAGTAAAAGTCTGTCAAGAGTCTCCAGCCCTCTTTATCAATCGGGTTCGGGCATACCACATTGCAGTTAGACATTTTGCCAAGGCAAACACAATTGGCGGGGATAAATCAGTCTTTAAAACTCTGTATGCGGGTAGGAATGTTCTGAATCCCATGTTTTTAAGGAGGGGGACAAGCCAGTATTTCCTGCTTTTCTCATAGGCTAGACAGAAAAAACCACGTGCACATCGTTCTCCTTTGTGTGTGCACATGCAGGGCACATTTCTGCAAAAAACCGACAAGACCATCCTGCGGTGAAAGACCCCAGCGGAAGGGTCCCGTACCTCCATTGCAGGAATAATTTTCTAGTTAGAGCCGGAGTCATGCCATCTAAGACACTTTCGAGATTATACGAATCTTTGGTTTTTATAAAGTGATAGGTCAGAGATCCTTCACGAGTGCTATCCAGGGCTCGGAGGAGCGTTTTGTCATAATTTGCTCTGGACAGCGCTTTCCTCGGTATCTTGTTGCTTGTACTTTCCGGATCTGACCATAGTTCTGGTAATCCAAGAGTCTCGCAGGTTTTCTTGATATAATTTAACCAGGGCGTCTTAGTGGCATTGGGCAGAGATTAAAATTCCTGTAACTCATTTCTGTAGGTAACGAGGTCCTGACTGCTCCAGAGGCGACGCCAAAAGGTTAGTGGTTTGAGCCCTAATTCCTCCGTGATGGGCCTCAGACCCAGATCCAATCTTAGGGGTAGAAGTGGAGTACTTGAGGGAAGAGCCGTCAGCTGCCTAAGGAATTTATTTTCTGTGATCGAATATGACCCCACAACTCTCCCCCATAAGTAACTCCTCCCCGCGCCTGGGCTTTGTAAATTTGGATTGCAGGGCTGAGTGGGTGATATGGTGACTTGCTTGCAATTCTCATAATACCACCCGCCATCTGTGCCAGTTTCATGTTTGCTTTTGTTTGATGCGCCGACCACGTTAGGTTTTGATTTAGAGTTATCCCCAGGTACTCTATTGTGTCTACCCTTTCCAAACGCACTGTACCGAGCAGGGGGTTGGGGCGGTTGAGGGGTATGGGGTTCAGAATCATAAATTTGGTTTTCTGCGGATTGATTTCAAGTCCCCTTTCTGTGCAGAACTCCAGAAAACTATCACACCCGCTGTATGCCCATCGGGGATTTGGATAGCAGCAGGGTGTCGTCCACAAACATAATTACGGGCACCCTGCTGCCGGTCAGTTTTGGGGCGTCAATATTAGCGATCCTTGTCAGGTGCGCAATGACTCCGTTCACAAAGAGGCAGAACAGGGTCGGTGCAAGCACACAACCCTGTCTCACCCCTCTGCGAACGGGGAATCTTTCAGTTAGGTTGCCACTTCTCCCGCACCTGACACGTGCAAAGTTATTATGATGTAATCTTATCAGGATTGCTAGGATGTCTTATGGGATGCCTAACTCCTCCATTACCTTCCACAATTTTGGTCTTGGCACTAGATCGAAGGCGGCACATCAATCCACAAAAACCGTGTACAGAGTGCCGCCCTCGATCAATGCCGTCCTCCAATATATGAGATTTAACCTGAAGATTTGATCAATTGTGGAGACCCCTCTCCTGAATCCTGCCTGGTATAGGGTCAGGGTATCTGTCTCCTCCAGCCAATTCTGCAACCGGTCCAGAATTAGCCTACCGAAAAGCTTCTGTGATACATCGATGAGGCTTATTGGGCGATAGTTGGCTGGAAGCAGAGGGGATCCCTTCTTGAATATTGGAACCACCTCTGCACCCAGCCAAGTATCCGGGACCTCCATTCCCTTAAGGACCGCATTGAATATCAGCAGGAGATAGGGGGCCCATACCCCTGGTTCCTGCTTGAATAAGTCTCCCGGCACCCCATCAAGCCCCGGGGCTTTCTCTGTTGACAACCCCGCAATAGCTGCCCAAACTTCTTTTTCTGTGAAGGGTTCACCTTCCGGGTCATTCACTGGCGTGCAGTGGGGGGTACTCGGGGTCTCATCCTCTGTTGCATATAATGACTGGAAGTGGTTTTGCCATATACTCGGGGCAATGTTGGGTTCAATTGCCGAGGGAAGATCTTCTGATCAATTATTGACTACCCGCCAGAATTTGCTAGAGTCTCTGATGGCTAGTGCATTGGAGAGTTTCTCCCAGTGTTGCTGGTCCCATTCTGCCTTGGCATTTGCCAGCAATTTCTTGTATGCCTGTCTCCTAGTTTGAATCTCCTCCCTGCTTCTGCACGCCTTTATTGCTAGCAGTAGTTCACGTTTGGAGTCCCAGCATGTGGCGTTATACCAGGTCTTCTTATGTGTTCCGCTATTTCTACCGGGCCCCTTTACAAAGAGATCTAACTCCATGGTGTTTATTAGATCTTCATGGGTCCACCCTAGCAGGTCTCTATTTCTCCCATCACCAAGTTCCTCGCCGATAGCGAATGCCTTTTCCAGCGCTGGGGTGATTCTGGCATAGAGCTTAGCTAACTTAGCACCACTTGCGGCCAGTTTTCCCCACCTTACTCTCCTTCGGTTGTTCTCCAGGAGTAGCCCTGTCTTTGGACTTTGTTTACCCCATCCAATGTCCTCGAGCCCTGGTAGGGCATATTCGAGTTCCAGGACGTTGTGATCGCTATCCCGTCTGTCAGTTACCTTGAAATCAATGATTCGTGACCAGGATTACAGTTGAACGAGGATGGAATCTAATCTAGATTCGCTTCCAGCTTTGTTAAAGGTGCATTTACTTGGCATGTCTGATTTAGTGCGCCCATTACAGGCCCTTAGGCCTTGATTTAGAGTAAGGGCGGTTATCTGAAGAGCGAGGGGAGTCCAAGCTCTTGGTGGTGGTGCCACCGTGGCGGGTATCAGCCATCTTGAATCCTCCTCTAGGGAGGGTCCATCAAAAAGGCCTGGCAGTGGTTCATAGTGCGAGTTTAGATCCCCTCCAACCACGTAGTGGAACTCCCTTGAGATTTCACTCAGGAAAACGGCGAGTTCCTCGATGGTTTTTGATTCTCGTGGTGTGGCTACAGGTCTTGAATAGACGTTTATTATCGCCAGTTTGGTGGAATTTGGCCATTCTAAAAGGACAGCTAATATGTCATCTGATTCTACAGTTAGGATACTGGCCTGACAGCCCAGGGGGGATGCTACCCAAATTGCCAGCCCTCCAGACGGCCGTCCCCGGCCCCCCCATTTAGCTGGTTTTGAGAATACTACAAACCCCTGGCATGTATGCTCCTCTCGCGCACAGGTTTCCTGGAAGAGGCAGATACTTTTTGAATTGATGAAAGAAACCCACTCCTGGGAATGCATTTTATTGCCCAGCCCAGCTACGTTCCATGAGATCAGAATCAGTGTTTGGGGTCTTACAGGCGGAGGCCCTGTGTCAGAGTAGTTGTTCTCCTTTGTGCCAAGATTTACCATTGGAAGTTGTAGCAATTCCCCCTGACCTACCCCTAAATTACTGTCAGTGCCAGATAACTCCGCTCTGGGGTAACCGGAATCTCGCCAGTATACAGGTACAGTGGAAGGAACTATCTGTTCCCAAAAAACCGGGGGTTGTTCGGGGAAGGTGGTTCTATCCTCACTGTCAGCTATTAAATGGGAATGGTGATGATCCCTCCCTTCAGACTCGGGCTGTCAATCAATCATTTCAAGGGTGCTATATCTATTGTGTGTAGGAAGGCTGATGGATTCTATGGGGCCCAGGGACTCTTCCCATTCTTCCCCCCATCCGCCCCTCCTCCTAGTACTAGTCTCCCATCCTTCCTCGTGGCCATATGGAGGTAAATTCTCGGGGACCGTACTCCTGTATTGGTGGGGTTCCCTCCACTCTCTGGGGTTACTCTCCCATTCTCCCAACATTCCCTGGTAGTGCCCCCATCTCTGATCTTCTGATTTGTACATACTCGATGGGTAGAACAATGAGAGAGGGAGGGACTGGATGTTGCTCCCCTGGTCGTCAGGAGCCCAACTACAAATATAGGAGGCTGTACTCGGTTCTCTAAAGGTGACCAAGACACAGTCGCCTCTGATTGTTTTTCTCATATATCCCACCCAAGTAGCCCGTCTTACCATAAGAACATCGCTAGTGGTATCTTGTGGGAGAGGTCTGTATATAGACAGCCAGTTGATGACTTCATTTTTAGGAGAGACGGTCGATTCTATAGCCATGGGTTTTAACTCGGGGACGCCCGCTAAAATTACTGTATAAGGGGACGCCTCTGGTGGTAAATTCACAGGTTTGGATTTCCGGGCAATATTTAGCACATTATCTGGGGGTTTTAATTCGCTCTGTGGTTTCTCCAGAAGTGTGGCAGTGTCTTTAGGATGTGTAATTGTATTTGGAGGTGGAAGCAGTGGGGCCTGAGTTTTTGTGGGAGGGATATTTGTATTAGCTTTAGCCAGGGGTTGAGACGTGGCTGGGCCATTTTTCTTTGTCATTATTATTTGCTCAGTGCCCTTTTTAGTCTTAGCATCCTGCCCCCCTTTGGCTCCCTTGATATCTAATTTCAGGTAGTCAGCTAGCTGGACTGTGGATTTTTCAATGTTAACCAACCTAGCTTCGATCTTTATCAGGCGGGCCTCAAGCGGGCTTAAGAGAGACCTAAAGAGTGTGCCTATGTCTGCCAATGTGATATCGTCGCTAGGGGATTCCATTGTAATATTATTAGGGCGAGATGGTGTGTCTGTGGGTGCGGTGACTATAAATGGGGCCACTGCACTGTCCTTGGGTGAGTGGGCAGAGTTGGTGTTGACGACATTGGCATCGTCCCTTGCGGGATTGGGTTTAGGGATTCTTGGCTTTCTCCCTCCCTTGTTTTGCCCCCCTTTCTTCCTTTTTTGAATAGCTCCTTCCCTGGCTCCCTTTGTGAGATCAGAGGCATTCTCACTGATGGTGGTTATGGCTGAGTGAGGGCCAGGGGTTAGAAGTGGGGTTTGTGGTATTTGGCCTGTCGGTAGGGTCATTAGACTCATGTCCTCAAGATCACTTGAGGCCTCCATTGTGAAGTCTGGATTGGTGGGTAATTGGTTAACCCCCTAAGCCCCATATCCAGAATTGTTGGCTTCTAGCCTTCCATCAGGAGTCTTGGCTAGAGCCATTGAGCCCATTGATGATCTCCTTACCCAGTCAATTTCCTGCGAGATGCGTCTCTTAAGTACAGCAATGTCCTCTATCAGAAGCGATCCTGCTTTGACAAAATAATTATCAATGGTACCTTTAGCAACTCCTGCAGCTGTCAATGAAGATTTACTCCTTGTTTCCCTGGTACACATTTTGAGGTCTGAGTAATCCGTGCCTTGGGGAGATAGAAATGTCCGACCAGGGGGAATGGCCCGGTCCTGGTCTCTCCCGTCCTCGAACGGCCTCAAACGGCCCGCCCTTTGCCCGGGCTTCGCTCCGTGCTTCGTTCCGCGCCGTCCCGCGTACGCGGGTTTAAATCAGGATATATACGTGTACGCTGTGGGCGTGGCTTCCAGGGAGAGCGGGCCAGGTGTCAGCAATTGGCCTCGCAGGGACTCCTGGTCAATGGAGTCCCTGCCGTCGCGCTCGCAGCCCCGTTGAGCCGCCGCAGCCCCTGCTAGCTGCCCTTGTGAAGCGGGACCCACGGAGCGGGTCCGGCGAACAGTTTCTGGTGTTTCAGGAAACGGGGCAGAGCAGGTCAGTGGAAGGCAGAAGGTCCTTTACTCCGCTTATTTCACGCTGTTAGAGAGAAGAGTCCCTGTCGACAGATACTTGTGTGAGCATCACTAGAGAGGGGCTCTAGCTCTGCCCGCATGTTGGGAGGCAGGAGTGTATGTTTTGATTGGGCAAATGTTATGTGCTTCCACAAAAAAAGTGATTGCCCTCCACACAGCTGTCATTGTTTTGTTTATACATCCAGCTGCCTGAACTTGAACTTTCAGGGGCAAACACACATGCTACTGTAATGCTATTAACCACATGCGCACGGCGGGTTTTCCCGCTGCGCGCTGAAGTTTTTAAAACCCCGCGGTTCATGACGAGCTCAGCTCGTCATGAGCGCACGACAGGTAAACCTCATGACGAGCTGAGCTCGTCATCGGTGCAGAAGGGGTTAAACAGTCTTAGATTACTCAATACTTTATGGTGTTTTGCTGTGGCAGCAGCACAGATAGTGGACAGCAATAATTAACATACTTAGGGCCGGATGTAGGTAGCCAAATAGCGACTGCAAATGCTGAAATTCACAGAATTTCAGCCTTTGAGATCGCAATTTGGCTTTGAGCAATGAAGGTACAATTAAACCTACTTGCAAAATAAGGAATCACAAAAATTGCGATTCCTTATTTTGCCATTGTATTTAATGAATAACAAATTGCGATTCCTTAAATGCAATGTAAGTAGCACAAAAGAAAATCTTTAGCCTTAAGGAATTGCTAATTACCCCCAACTTCAAGTTGGTGGTAATTAGTGACTTCCTTTAAAAAAACACTTTTTTGCTTTTTTTAAAGTGCCATGTGGCACACATTCATGCCCTTCGGGCATGTATGTGCGCCCCATGTGCACACATGCACATTTCAGGGGTGCAACAGGGTGTCCTTTTGGAACCCTTGCGCCTAGAATTTGCGAGTGCCTCCTGGTTACTCGCAAATTGTGGGTGCAAATCCTATTCTTTCCTATGGGCCTCTTGGCCCATAGGAATAAATGGGATGGTATTCCTTGATTGCGAATCTCAATTTGCGATTCGCAATCAAGGAATATTAAGGAATCGCAAACATTTTTGCGATTCCTACCTACATTCAATTTTGCGAGTCCTTAATAGCGATTCGGTAAAAATCGCTATTAAGGACTCGCAAAATTGAATTTACCTACATCTGGCCCATTTATGTTTATGTCTAGCCTGCCAGTGCAACTGTCACCTACCCTTTTCATCTCCACCAATATTATTCTACAGTTCTTTGTTTACATTCAAATACATATCTATTTGTATTCTATTTACTTCAATTGTAATGCTTCATATTACCATAAACACTACTTTAAAAACCGTCCTATTGACATTGACAATTCTTGTTATGGTCTGGCTTGACAGTACAACTATTGCAAGACAATTTTGTGAGAATATCAAAAAGAGGGGCTTTGGCTCAGCCCACATGTTGGGAGCCAGGAGTACATATTTTGATTGGGCAGAAATTGTGTGCTTTCACAAATTGTGCTTGCTCTCCACACAGCTGTTTCATTTATTATACAGCTGCCTGAGCTTGAACTTTCATGCTCATATGCCTGACTTTAATTATGGTAAAGTATATTAGATAACTAGAAGATTGATGGGTTTTGTCGTTCTTTGGCAGCCACACTGATGTGAGGAGGGCAGCCATGATGAACGTATTGCAGTGCCAGCACCGTCCCCTTCCATCATTAACTTTAGATTTCAGAGTTCAAATTTGTGTATTAGAGACCTATCGGATGCCCATGTCTACACTAATCACTAATCTACATGGATATTTAGGTGTAGCTTGACAGTGCAATTGTTGCCTTAACTTAGGTGATCAACAAAGAAGAACGTTCAGAGTACTTTTGAGAAAGACACTTAGGCTTCAGACACATGTTAGTTTCCCAGAGTATAGGGTTTGATCGAGCCACATTTGGAAGCTTCCACTAAAAACACTGCTTGTATGACACTTTTTGGCATGTGATAAAGAGTATACTCAATACAGAAGAATGGCGTTAGTTTGGGCGGCAAATCAAAGATCACTACTGGTGTGATCTGTTGTTTATGACATGTTATGATAAAGGCACTGGACCTGAAATATTTATTGTGAAAAGCATATGTTAAAGTAAATATGCATGTAAGTGTGGATTATTAATACTCAATATTAAACCCTACTGATAGGTATTTTGTTACATGCAATCTCACTGTTTACTGAAGCAGGCAAGGTTTTTGGCGTGGACTTCCCACTCACACAAAACCTTGGGTTTTCTCTGTGATGATTCTTGTTAGGCCCTATTCAAATCAAGTCAAGTAGTTAATTTGTATAATTAATTACAACCATTGCAATACAAAAAAAATGTGTTCAGTTAAAAACTATCATATACATATATAAAACTCATTCCTTCATGTTTCTTATGTCTAAAAACCATGTTAGAAAAGCTTGCTCATTTTGAGCAAGTGTAGCAGCATAAGTGTCTTATCAGTTTTATCAGCTTCAGTTGTATGTTGGAAGTCTCCCCAAGCCACATTGCACATTTACATGTATTTTTTTTTTCTAGCTAAGTTCCTGATGTCTGCATTTCTGGCATTTTGCTTCGGCACAGTCTCAGATACTTTACTGCGATGCAGTTCAATTGTGGATCACTAGGTGCAAAGCATGCCAGCAAAGCTTGCCTCCTGGTGCAAATTCCTTGTTGATTGAAAAGTAGTTTCAGCAATTTTTTTCGTTCTTTGTGGAGTTTTTTACAGGAGCATAGTAAATGCAGCAAGTCTTCCCGAGCCAATCAGCATAAGCGGCACATAGAGCCTGTTTCATTACATAGCCAGGGTGGAAGATGCTGAACACAGGGGAGCAATCCAAATCTCTATTTCATAAAAGCAATTTTTATATTTTTGTCATATTCCAGGTTAAAATAAGCTTGAGAGCCCGGTTCCGTGTATGTATTCAGGGTCATCCATCCGTTGGCTCTTTTTGATAGTGCAGCCTTGTCCTCCAGTCATGAGAGAAGTTTCACTGTCTTCCACATTAGTTTTTTAAAGGTTGGGATAGTCGTCGATGTTTCCCAAAGCTTGTTTTTTTGCAATTTTCACCCCGAGTGGGCTGGGTATGCTCAGACGTGAGTCCCAGGCTCTCCACACCACTGGAGTCAAGCTATCCAGGCTGATGAAGGCTGATAGCCAGAAACCGGTCCTTGGATGCTTGATTCCGGTCTGGGAAAGGAACGGCTTGGTAGTTCGGACTGGACTGTTCCCATGAGGCACAGGGTCAGAGCTGATTTGCATATAGCCAGTGTCTAACCCAAGGTGGTGTGGAGTGCAAAAAAACGATGGATTTAGGCCCAGATCCTTGTACTGGGGTGAATGTATGACATTGTTCTACATTCTGTCCATCAACTTTTTTTTTGCAATTTTCACCCCGAGTGGGCTGGGTATGCTCAGACGTGAGTCCCAGGCTCTCCAAGCCACTGGAGTCAAGCTATCCAGGCTGATGAAGGCTGATAGGCAGAAACCGGTCCTTGGATGCTTGATTCCGGTCTGGTAAAGACATGGCTTGGTAGTTCGGACTGGACTGTTCCCATGAGGCACAGGGTCAAAGCTGATTTGCATATAGCCAGTGTCTAACCCAGGGTGGTGTGGAGTGCAACAAAACGAAGGATTTAGGCCCAGATCCTTGTACTGGGGTGAATGTATGACATTGTTCTACATTCTGTCCATCAACTGTGTTTTTTCCAATTTTCACCCCGAGTGGGCTGGGTATGCTCAGATGTGAGTCCCAGGCTCTCCACACCACTGGAGTCAAGCTATCCAGGCTGATGAAGGCTGATAGCCAGAAACCGGTCCTTGGATGCTTGATTCCGGTCTGGGAAAGACATGGCTTGGTAGTTCGGACTGGACTGTTCCCATGAGGCACAGGGTCAGAGCTGATTTGCATATAGCCAGTGTCTAACCCAGGGTGGTGTGGAGTGAAAAAAAACGATGGATTTAGGCCCAGATCCTTGTACTGGGGTGAATGTATGACATTGTTCTACATTCTGTCCATCAACTGTGTTTTTTGCAATTTTCACCCCGAGTGGGCTGGGTATGCTCAGACGTGAGTCCCAGGCAGGGTGACCAACGTCCGTAATTGTGGACAGACAATTAGAAGACAGACAGACACAAACAGATAAAGACAAATGGAGAGCAATAGAGGGCAGACAGAAAGATAGGTGTTCACAAGTGAACAGAGACAGACAGAAATATACAAAAACAGACAGATATAATTTTCAGACCAACAAATACATGAAAAGCGAATTTTTTCAACTTATTGAGCGTTCGAGAAGTTGTAGGGGGTAATGTAGATCGTGGCTGACTCTGTGCTCCAGTTCTTCGAGGTCTGAGAGTCTGCAAGCCTGGCCATGCTCTCCCAAAAATGCAGGAGGCAGACCCTGTAATGTAAACAGGAAACGAATGACTCAAAGCGAGCGCCGCAGGGCCTGAGCACCTTAAAGCCGTTCTCATTGGTCAAGCAGTGGAGCAGCGAGCACTACCATTGGCTTATGGCTTTCAAGCCAATCCTAGGTAGCGTCAGACAGTGAAAAGCATTTCATTAATTGTTTGAAGGAACAACTTCTATGACTGTTACCTAAAATCATGAAAATGACGGACAATTCGCGTCCGTTAAAGATTCTATCACGGACAACGGACAGGAGGTGAAAATTACGGACGGTTGGTCACCCTAGTCCCAGGCTCTCCACACCACTGGAGTCAAGCTATCCAGGCTGATGAAGGCTGATAGCCAGAAACCGCTCCTTGGATGCTTGATTCCGGTCTGGGAAAGACACGGCTTGGTAGTTCGGACTGGACTGTTCCCATGAGGCACAGGGTCAGAGCTGATTTGCATATAGCCAGTGTCTAACCCAAGGTGGTGTGGAGTGCAAAAAAACGATGGATTTAGGCCCAGATCCTTGTACTGGGGTGAATGTATGACATTGTTCTACATTCTGTCCATCAACTTTTTTTTTTGCAATTTTCACCCCGAGTGGGCTGGGTATGCTCAGACGTGAGTCCCAGGCTCTCCAAACCACTGGAGTCAAGCTATCCAGGCTGATGAAGGCTGATAGGCAGAAACCGGTCCTTGGATGCTTGATTCCGGTCTGGGAAAGACATGGCTTGGTAGTTCGGACTGGACTGTTCCCATGAGGCACAGGGTCAAAGCTGATTGGCATATAGCCAGTGTCTAACCCAGGGTGGTGTGGAGTGCAAAAAAACGAAGGATTTAGGCCCGGATCCTTGTACTGGGGTGAATGTATGACATTGTTCTACATTCTGTCCATCAACTGTGTTTTTTCCAATTTTCACCCCGAGTGGGCTGGGTATGCTCAGACGTGAGTCCCAGGCTCTCCACACCACTGGAGTCAAGCTATCCAGGCTGATGAAGGCTGATAGCCAGAAACCGGTCCTTGGATGCTTGATTCCCGTCTGGGAAAGACATGGCTTGGTAGTTCGGACTGGACTGTTCCCATGAGGCACAGGGTCAGAGCTGATTTGCATATAGCCAGTGTCTAACCCAGGGTGGTGTGGAGTGGAAAAAAAACGATGGATTTAGGCCCAGATCCTTGTACTGGGGTGAATGTATGACATTGTTTACATTCTGTCCATCAACTGTGTTTTTTGCAATTCCCAAAGCTGGTTTAGCTTCAATTTATGTAGACTGCTATAAAGGTATTGCACAGCTGGTAATGTGGCGTGCGATTTTAACTCCTTCCCCAGCTGTTTGTTTTGCGCTCCTCTAGGAGCTTTTCGCACTTGTCCCTTGCAGTGATGAAAGCCCCTTGTCCAGCAAATGATTGTTTCAGAACGCCAAACTCAAGTATAATTTGCGCAGGCTAAGTATATTTCGGCAGCCCCAAAATGACCCTATGTGCTGATGTTACTGTGGCGTCAAGTATTTTCGTGTCCCTGCCGTTCTGTGCCTAGCTGCCCTATTGAGTGGGGTTGTATATTGCTTTGCAAGCTGTATTTTTCTAACTATTTGTAATTTTATAACTGTATGCATAACAGTAACCAGTTTATGTGTATTTCAATAGGCTAGTGTTGGGTAAGGTGTAAAGCTTATGATAAATGGTAAAGGCTTCATTGGTCATTGTGGAAAGTTGTGCTACATTTCAGAGGCTTGGTCTGTTTATTATGAAATGATATAACAAATCCAGTAAGCCTGAACTATTGCGAAAAGCATGTGTTATAGACAACAGGCATTTCAGGTTGGATTGTTATTACACTGTGGTAAAGTCAGTAGGCAGGTATTGTGTTACATAAACTTTCACAGATTACCATAGTAGGCAAGGGGTTTGAGGTTGTTGATTCACCCAAACAAACTCTCAGAATAGATGGTATACCATACAATAATCCTTGTTAGGCTCTCTTTTTAGAGATAGCATTTTGCTTCCCCAACTGTAATTTTATATACAATTGTACTTTTATGACTGTATGCTTGTTGGTTGCCTTGTAGAAAGCTAAAACTCTGTACAGAAGGCTTGAGTTGGGTTTGAAAATATGTTAAAGGTTAAAGGCCTGATTGTTTATTATGAAAAGTTACAATAAAGGCAGTAATCCTGCATATTAGTCCAGTTTATGAGGCTGTAACATAGCCCTCAGAACATGCCTGCAGGGGGGACCAACAGGCCTGCAAGCACATTCTGTGGCGGTGTTAACAAACATCCATGTTGAGGTTCTCCATTTTATATGAAGTGCCATGGGCACAAATGTACAGCCACATCGGCATGCTTTGTATGTACATTGTTTAATATGTTAAAATAAGTACATAGGCTTTCTTTGTTAGTGCTGCTTGAGCGGAGATGAGCTGAGATATAGTTAAATTGACTGCCTCCTATTTCTAGGTTAGTCACTTTCAGCATTCTACACTTTGCTTTGTCTGGCTTTATGAAAACAGAATTCTTCCAGTTGAAACTCTTAACAGCTAGCCCATTTGAAGAAGGCTCTCTCTCATTAATATTGTGAACTACTCTTTGGCGCCATCCTCTATCAAACCACTGTGTTTTTTTGCATAACATACTTCTCTAGTGAATGCCAAATTATCCCTGTGTTTAGAGTCAGTGATTCCCATTCACAAGCAGTTTCAATAATAACACACATTGGCAAACCCACGAGCTCTAGCCTTCACAACTACACTTAATGGGTAATAGCCACAGTATGTGCAACATTTTCAGTAGCACCATGCTATAAAAACACAGACAACATAGAGTACTGCTTCCTGCAAACTATAAACAGGAGTCCAAGAACCCATTTCATTTCCACTACAGCCTATAACATCCTGCCTACCCAAGTACCCATTTGTTTTATACTGTTGGGCGGACACGTGGAAATAGTTGAACATATCCTACTGAAACAACAGCCCTTCACTGCTCCTCTATGGACCTCAACACACCTCTTCTGTACATACCGTTTGCACACAAACTCTTAGGAGTGGACTTTAAATTCGAACATCAACTGCAGTGCCACCAGGGTAATTCGGACTCATGGATACATTACAACTACACTATTCCTCCAATTTGCATTTTTACAGAAATCAAAGACACCATGTTTTTTGATGCACTAGGGCTTACCACATACTGCCTACACCACTGCACACTATCATACATTTAGTCCCTGAATTCATTTTGAAATAAAAAGTGTGCTGTTTCAAGACAAGATTTAACTAACACCACCACAAGTAACCACTCCTCTTTGGTGCATACCCAACACCAACACATCCCTCCCTCTTCATTTGTCAATCAATCAGGGGAATTGTAAGCGTGCTACTCACCCGTGAGGGTCTCAAGGCGCTGGGGGGAGGGGGGGGAGGGAGGGGGAGGGTTGTCAGCAGAACTGTTTAGCCGAAGAGCCAGGTCTTGAGGGTCTTCCTGCGGGTGTTCAGGGAGGGGGCACGTCTGATATCTGCAGGTAGCTTGTTGCAGGTCTTGGCGGCAATGTGAGAGAAGGATCTTCCACCTGCTCTGGCTCTGTAGATACGAGGGGTTTCCGCCAGTGCGAGGTTGATCGATCTGAGGTTTCTTTTGGGTACATGGAAGTTGATTCTGTTATTGTGGTATTTGGGTCCCTTGTTGTGTTGGCATTTGTAGACATGAGTGAGGATTTTGAAGGTGACTCTTTTCTCAACGGGGAGCCAGTGGAGACTACGTAGGAGCTGGCTGATGTGTTTGGGCCTGGGGATGTGGAGGACGATTCTGGCGGCGGTGTTATGTATTGTCTGGAGTTTGCGGAGTAGAGACTTGTTGATACCAGCGTAGAGTGCATTTCTGCTGGTGATGAGTGCGTGACTGTCTTCCTTGACTCAGGCGGGATCCATTTGAAGGCCTTGCGGAGGATGCGGAATGTGTTGAAGCAGCTGGAGGTGACGGCGTTCATGACGAGTTGAGTATGATACCGAGGTTTTTGGCGTGGTCTGAGGGTATAGGTGGGCTTCCGAGGGTGGTCGGCCACCAGGTGCTGTCCCATACTGAGGGGGTGGTTCTGAGGACGAGGACTTGGGTCTTTGGTGAGGGAGAGGATGAGCTGGGTGTCGTCGGCATAGAATACAATGTTGAGGCCGTGTTGTCGGACTATGGCTGTGAGGGGGCCATGTAGATGTTGAAAAGGGTCAGGCTCAGTGATGACCCCTGTGGGACTCTGCAAGTGATTTTTGTGGGATCGGAGAGGAAGGGTGGTAGTATGATCCATTAGCTTCTTCCGGTGAGGAATGATCGGATCCAGTCCAGGGCTGTTCCTTGTATACCGCCATCATGTAGTCTGGCGCCTAGTGTGCGGTGGGAGACGGTGTCGAAGGCCACTGGTAGGTCGGGTAGGATGAGGGCTGCAGAGTGGCCTTGGTCCAGGAGGGTGCGGATGTCATCTGTGGCGGCGAGTAGGGTGGTCTTGGTGCTGTGGTTGCTTCGGATACCGGATTGGGACGGGTCAAGGACGGCGTTCTCTTTGATGAATCGAAGTCATTTGGAACTACACTTACTAGACCATATATTCAATTTGTGCAGCAGGTGCAGTACCACAGTGCCCACACAAACATATTGAAACTCGACCAAGCCTTTATCCCACCCGTTTACACATTCCTCTCCTTCTTGTCCCTCAGCCCCACCCACACTTCCAGGGTCATATTTTCCATTGTTGCCCCAGGTACGGTGACTACAAGACAGTAATCCCACTTCTTTGAGCTTTAAATAAGAAGCACAATCTGATGATTTTAGCATCCTCCTACTGCCAAATCCTTGCCCAGCTCTGAGCCCTCAAAGGCGCCTTTTCCTCTACCTTTTCTACTTTAAAGCTTCACATTGTGCTTTCGTGCCCTTTTAACACTATGGGGGACACTGTGTCTACTCATTATGTCTCCACATTCGCATGCTCCCTACCTTCCTGGAGTTTACTTTCAACATTTGTTGATTTAGGCACTCTAACAGTTACTCTGCATCCTTCACGCCTTTCGATGCGCTTTCATGGCGTTTCTTTTACTTACAAAATCACCTAAGCAAAGTCTGTTCTTATCTAACCACCACAAAGATGCCTCTCCCTCTCCTTTTCCCATCCCCTCTCTACACAGCACTACTTTCTGGACCTTACCTTCAATATGTGCTGCAGATGCAGTAGCTACTTTCTCCAAAAATACCATCACCACAAAATAATGCTTTACATTTTAATTCATAAAAGAGCAGAGCACAGCAGCACGTTTTCTTACTGAAACTACACTCCATAGCCTACTGTCTATGCCACTGTACAATTTTTTTAATCGTTTTTGTCTCCTTGCGTTCTCACCTCAAACCTCGGCAAACGTGTCCTTCTGAAACAACAAGCCCTCATCAGTGCTATTCTCGAGCACCTCAACAACCTTCTTGGTCTCAAGTCCTCCCTTTCTGCTCTTGCGCTTCCATGTCAAAACTTTCCATTCGTGCATCAGGTGCGGTCAAACCAGGACACTCTGGACTCGGGAATTCAATGGCACCAAAATTATGCTTCATTTTGGATTTCACACAGGACCGAAGGAGCCTATTTCTTTCAATGCACTATGGACTTTCACACTGCCTACAGCACTGCGCAAAACAATACATTGCATACCTGGTCTTGGGTCCATTGTTAACTACCAAGTATCCTATCAATAGGCAGTTGCCTATGCTCTTATAACACCACCACCTTAGGTGCACCCTGGAAACCCCCCCTCACACACACACACCAGTCTAATTTTTCTCTCCTGTCATTTGATATGATGATGCTTACTAGCCCACTGCTTCTTTTTCTGCAGAAGGTTCACTGCCACTGTGCCAAGGTACCACACACAAACCCATTAACCACACACTACTGCATTAATTTTCGTCTTTCATTCCTAGAGTTTGCTCCTGCAATTTTCAAAGGCGTGGTTTCCATTGGCACTGCAGGTGCAGTGGTGATAGAACACTACAAATTCTTGCCTCTACTTTGAATGTCTAAGTACGACTGTTGTGCTTTCTTTTTTGCACCTGTGTTAAAACAACCACAAACCACAATAATTCTTCTTCTATGCACCCCCAGCCCACTTCTCCGTCTTCCATCATGGTCGGTTTGGTGCCACAAGAGGGGGGGGGGCAGCACAAACCATAGACCAGCTTGTTGGTGTGAAAAAGGCCGCTTTATTGGAAGCAGGTGCACCTTACAAATAAATCCCTTGGCCTGTGCCGTACAAAACTAAACCTCGCTAAATATATTTTTCCTAACATACCCCTCACCCCCTCCCCTAAACATGGTTACCCCCTGCAATAATTATAAACACAAACTTGCAATTGCCAACTTTATTATCTACCTAACTAAATAACTTCTCTTACCTACCCAACGGTAAAACCAGACCTCCTAAAATCTCCCCGCACTTAGAACAAACCGCCACCCCAAAGGCCTGACAACACACCAGCACCTGTTCCAGCGACAACTCCCCTTAAAATTAAATTTTCCCAATGCACCCACTTCCAACAGTGCCCCCTCAATATGCCATCGCTCAATAAAACCAATACTTAGGTAACCCCCGAGCAACTAGACAGAAACCAAACAGGGCGGGAGGGAGGGAAAAGAAAGCACCCACAGGACCACCCACAACCGGCTGCTGGGTCACTACCACCAAATGGTGGATAGTACCCTATAGTGGCTGTTTAAATAATGACCCAGCCCAAAGATAGCCCTAAAGAAGGCCACCCACCCCCTAACTATATTACCAGCCCAACCAGCCTAACTGAGGTGCTGGCTGCTCCCCCCCCCCCAGGCCCAAAACCCCCCGGGAGGAGCAGGCCTCCCGCTGGTTGACCGCCCCTCCCAAAGCCCTATTGCCCATTATGTGCATTTGCACTTTCAGCCGCCATTTCCTTTTTTTACAAAAACAACCACCGAGAAATGCTGTTCTCCAACCCCCTCCCCAACACTTTCCCAAACATGACTATACCTCTTCTTATCCGATCGCTAGCCTGCACAACTACACTTACTTAGACATAGCTTCATCACTGGGTACAACAGGTGTAGTAGCATCGTCACCCAAAATCATAGACAACACAGATTAATGCTTTCTTGCAAACTTCGAACAAGAGCCCAGGAACCCACTTCCTAACCCACACTACAACCGATAACATCCTGCCTACACTGCTCCAATTTTTCTCCATATTGGGTCGTTTCTTACGTGGTCTTAAATAAACATACACAAACGTGCCCTTCTAAAACAACAACGTCCCATCACTGATCTTCTAGGGACCTTTCCATCCCACTTCCATCCCTGCCTTTGCACATGCAGTTCCAGTAGCATGCTTTCAGGTCAAACAGCAAGTGCAGTGGCACATGGGCACTAAGGATTCACAGAAACAATACACCTACACTACTGCTTTAGATTGCATTTTACACAGAAACCAAAAACCCAGTTTCTTTTATTGCAATCGGTGTTATCACACACTGCCTACCCCACTGCACACTAACGCACATTTTGTCCCTAGATCCGGTTTAAAATACAAAGTATGCTGTTTAATAACAATCCTTTACTAACAACTCCAAACATAACCTTATTAGGTGCACACCCACCACCAGCACACCACCCCCTCATCTTCTGCCATCTGGAACTACGCTTGCCAGACCATACATTCAATTTGTGTTGCTGATGCTGTTAGAAATGGGGGTCTCTAGTTGGAAGAGGCGGGTACCTTTGTCCAAGTAGGGACCTTTCTTCCTAGTCAGGGTAAGGGGGATACGCTTCCAAAATAACCCCTGCTCACCCCTTTGGCAGCTTAGCAGGAGCAGACAGGCTTATCTCAGAGTCAGTGAGTAAAGCGTTTGTGCACACATACAGAAATACAGGGAAAATACTACAAATGGACACCACACCAGTTTAGAAAAATAAGTAATCTTTATCCAAACCAAACAAGACCAAAACGACAAAAATCCACAATACAGTAATACAAATTTGACTTTTAAAAGGTAGAAACAGTTCAGTTCAAAACAAATGGCAGATGTAACACTTTTCACACAAAGTACCTTGGATGCATCACGGGCACAAACAAAAACTATCACAGGGAAGGTGATGTGTCGGTTCCTTAGGCCCAGGGAAGGTGATGCATTGGTTCCTTACTTCAGGGGAGGTGATCTGTTGGTGCCTTACTGCCATGCAGTGGCAGTGATGCGTCGGTTCCTTACTGAAGGGGAGATAATGAATCTGTTTTTTACTGTAAGGGGAGGTAATGCATCAGTTTCTTACTGCGGCTCCAGTCTTCTTGCAGGCATGGTGCCCAGATGCAATGCGTGAGGATCGGGGATGCGTCGATTCTTGCAGCCGCGGTCCTTGATGCGCAAGAATCGGTGCAGTGATCTCGGACTCCGTAGATCCATGCACTTGATGCACAATGGAGCGATTTCTCAAGCTGATGGCAGGTGCTGCATTGGTTTCTTTGGCGATGCGTCAGAAACAGATGCAGATGCGTCGTGCTTCTCTTAGTTGCGAAAAGCAGGAGGCACCTCTTGGCAGATCAGAACACCCAGCAAGGAAGTTTAGGGGAGCTGGGGGTGACGTCTTTGTATCCCTGAGACTTCAAAAACATGAGGCAAGCTCTACTTAAAGCCTGTGGAGATCTTCCTCAAGCAGGGGACACAGCACACAGCAAAGTCCTTGTCCTTTCCTTGGCATATTAGTTATATTTATAAGATGTTATACACGAACTCCCATTCCGTCCTATGGGACAGATAGCCTTTTAATAGTGAAAAACAAAATTGGCAGTATTTCACTTTCAGGTCATGCCACACACATCAGGGCATGTCCTACGTTTCACATATACTGCACACTGCCCACAGGGGTACCTTGGGCCAACCTTAGGGGTGAATCACATGTAAAAAAAGAGAATGTTAGGGCCTGGCAAGTGGATGCACTTGACAGTGAACCCAGGCACCACAATAGCAGGCATGAGACTCTGGTGCAAAGCTGCTTGAATGGGTGGCACACTCAGTGCTGCGAGCCCACTAGCAGCATTTGGTTTTCAGGCCCTGGGCACACAGAGTGCACTGTATTAGGGACTTAATAGTAACCCAAATAAACCAATCATGGTTACTAATCCATCATAACAATTTACAACGGGAGCACTTGCACTTTTGCACAGAACAGCAGAGGGAAAGTGCCCAAAGCATCTAGAACAGGAACACGAAGTTCAACAAACAAAGGAGGCAAAGGCACAAATGCAGGGAAAACCCACACCAATGATGCCAGGTCTAACTGGTGTAATGTTAATGTTAATTGAGATTTATATAGCGCTAAATCACCGCCAGGTCTCTTAGCGCGCGAATGGCACAGTGCCCTGCACAAACCCATACTAAAGCTTTGCTTCACCTATCTAGACATTCCTCTCAAGTCCCTGGCCTTCAACCCTCCACCATCCTGTGCTTTCAGGGTCATAGATTCCATTAGTGCAGCATGTCCAGTGGCTCAGGGACCGTAATTGCTCTCCAGTGTGCTTTTCATCAAACCCCACAAGTTATGTATTTTAGCACCCTGTAACTTGAAAAGGCAGACACCACAATCCTTGCTTCGCTCTAACCCCACATGCATCATCCCGGCCGTTTGCGAATGCTAAATTGCGAAAAATAGCGAAACGCAATTTAGAATTCGCAAAACGGGATGCATGATTAATTTCTAATAATATTAGCGATTCGGTAAAATTCACATTTTTTACCGAATCGCTAATATTATGCGACTTCTAATTTGGTAATTCGCATTTCCCATTGATTCCTATGGCCCAAAAGGCCCATAGGAATCAATGGAAATTGCGAATTCGCAATTTACAATTTTCACAATCTTCATGCATTCCATGGGTGCAGGGGGGGGTCCAAAGGACCCCCCCCTGCACCCCTGAAATGTATTTTTAAGTGGTTGTTTCACACACACATGTCCTATGGACATGTGTGTCTGTAACATGTAAGTTTTAAAAATGCATTTTTTTGCTTTTTTAACAATTTTCGCAAATTAACACGAGGGTCAACCTCGTGTTAATTTGCACTTCCAATTTTCAAATTCGCTATTTTTAAAAAAATTATGCATTGCATTTAAGGAATCGCACAAATGCGATTCCTTAAATGCATTCGCAATTATTAGAAATGCTAAAAATAGCGAATTATGCACAACAGTTTCATGCATCCCAAAAACGGATTTTGCATTCGCAAACGGCCGATTTTTCCGAATCGCACCGTTTGCGAATGAAAAAAACGTTGATGCAAGATCTCCCAACCTTAATCCCCTCCAACGCTCTTCTCTTTCTTCCTTCTCCACTTCAAATCTTCCCAATCTGCCTTTGGGTTCTTTTAACACTGACCAACACTGTGTCTACTTACAATTTCTTGTGCTCAGTACAATCATGGAGTTTACTTTTAACATTTGTTGATTTAGGCACTCTATCAATTACGCTGCATCCTTCATGCCCTTAAAGCCCATGCTACAATAAAAATTACACTCTTGTGTCCTTTATTTACAAAATCACTTAAAGTATATTCTTATATACCCATCACAAAGATGACTGTCCCTCTTACTTTCCCATCCCTACCCTACAAAACATTACTTACTGAGCATTAACTTTATTATGTGCAATAGGTGCAGTAAGACCTATTTTAAAAATACCATCAACATAGAGTAATATTTTTCGAATCCTACCAAAAGTACAGCAGCATATTTAATTACGTCCACTACACAGTGTCTACACCATGGCACATATTTTAATTAAAATCGTTTTTACATACTTGTTTCATCACCTCTAACGGATGCCAACATGTCCTTCTGAAACAACAACAAACCCTCATCATTACTATTCTATAACTCATCACCAGGCCTCTCTCTCCTGTCTCTACCCATTGCACCCACACTTCCATGTCATTATTTTCCATTTGTGCAGCAGTTGCAGGTGCAACAAGACAAGTCACCCTCGCAGACCTGTTGACAACAAAATAATGCTTTATTTTTAGGAGGGCCCAAGGAGCTTATTTCTTTCACAGCGCTACAGAATTTCACACACTGCCTAACACACTGTGCGATAGAATATATTTTGCTCAATTGGCTACACTGTTAACAAACAAGTATACTCTTTGGGTCCTATGCTCTTATAATACACCAACTATGTGCCTCCTGTAGTCCACCCTGACACACATATCTCTGTCTTTCTCTCAGACCCATAGCCAATACAACTATCCGTACTAGCGCGCAGCTTCTTTTTTGCAGTGACACCATGCCACACAAACCCATTAATCACACACCACGGCACTTTCAACCTTCTATATATTCCTCTCCCAACCCTAGAGTTTGCGCCCATATTTCAAAAGGCGTAGTTTTCATTAGTACAGCATGTGCATTGGCGCTCAAACATTATTCACTAACACGTGTACTTTTAATCTCCAACCATGGTTTTTGTGCTGTTGTGCTTTTTTCTCAAAGGGAATACTCAAAAACAACCACATACTACGATCCTTCTCCATCTGAAAGCCCTCAGTCCACTTCTTCATCTTCCTTTTCCATTAAAAAACAAGCATTTGCAATGCAATAGGTCTCACATTTACGCAAGTTTAAACTAAATGCATTGTAAATGACAATGCCTTTCATTCATATTTTAAAAACAAAAACAAAAATAAAAGGCAGTGTTATTTGCAATGTCAATAGCTCAAACTCACATAAATGCGAGACCTATTGCATTGCAAATGCTTGTTAGATTAGTGAGCAAAAATGAACCCTTTTGGCCTGCGTGGCAAATTAATTAAATAAACAAGCGTGGCTGCTAAAGGGAAAGCGGACCGCGCTGCAAACAAAAAAAATAGTGCTTACCAACTTATGAAGGAGACCATGTAACACCACAAGTAAAATATCCCGTCCTCATGGGAGGTAACAAATGGCAACAGGGAGGTAACAAAGAGGGACTAACAAGCCTCATTATCAATCAGAAGCGAGCATTTACCAAGGACAGTGACACCAGCCAATCAAAAATATGGGCGGAGAGAAGGGGCGGCTTCCACAGGATGCACGACTACTGCATGCCTCGCAAAGCGAGGCGCACATGCACGCTCCTGCTAGGCTCGACCTAAAAATCACAACCTCCATTTTTGTTCCTTAGACAATTAGCTGCTACCACGTTCAATTACATTTGTACAACATTTACATGTTGAGGATGCTCCTGGACTTTACTTTCCCTTATGAAACAACACATTCTCGCGATATTTCTTAAGACTTGTGTGTGCTTTTCCATTCCTATCCTTTGCACACAGGAGTGTACTTTAGATTCAAACAGCACCAGGGTACTAAGAACTCACATAAACATTAAAGCTACACGGTTGCTTCAGTTTACATTTTATACAGAAACAAACAACACATTTCCTTATCGATGCACTAGGGGTTATCACACATGCCCACACCACTGCACTCTAAAGTACATGTTGTCCCTAGCTCCGTTTTTACATACAAAGTATTCTGTTTCATGGCAATCATTTACTAACATGGCCACAACTTATCAGGATTCTTGTGTGCACACCCACAACCACCACACCTTCCCTCTCGCCTGTAATTCAGAATTACACTTACCAGTCATTTGTGCAGCAGGTGCTATGACACACTGCCCTACACAAGCCCATTGAGCCTAGACTAAGGCTACATATTACCCATTTACATATTCCTCTCCAGTCCCTTTTCCAGCGTCATTGCTTCCAATGATGCAGCAGGGCTACTTGCTCCAGGACAGTAATCACTCATCTTTATGCTTTTCAGCCAAAGCACACAAGTTGTTGATTGTATCCTCCTGCTATTTGTAAGTAGCCCCCACAATTCTTGCCTGCTCTAAACCCTAAATCTTCTCTTCTGCTATGCTTTTTAATGCTGTGTCATTTACTTACAAAATCACGTAAGCACAGTGAGGCATATGTATCAAGCCCCTTTCCCATTCGCAAACGGGCCAATTCTCTGAATCGGCCCATAGGAATGAATGGGAAGACATTTGCAATTTGCGAGTACCCATTAGGTACTCGCAAATTGCGAATGCAATTACAAGGGTGCAAAGGAGTCAAAAGAACACCCTGTAGCACCCCTGAAATATGTATGTGGGGACATGTGCCGCACTTACATGATGTTGTATGTGTGTCACATGCGCACACATACATATTTCAGGGATGCTACAGGGTGTCCTTTTGACACCCTTGCACCCTTGAAATTGCATTCGCAATGTGCGAGTACCTAATGGGTACTCGGAAATTGTGAATGTCTTCCCATTCATTCCTATGAGCCTAAAGACCCATAGGAATGAATGGGAAGGTATTTCCTAATTGCAAATCGAAATTTTCGAATCCCAATTATGGACTATGTAGGAATCGCAATTATTATTGGAATTCCTAAATACATAGCATTTGGCAAGTCCATAATAGCGATTCGCAAAAATTCACTATTAAGGACTCGCAAAACAGCTATTTCATACATATGCCCCAGTATGCTTTTATCTATCCAACACAAACATATCTCTCCCTTTTCCTTTCTTTTCCCGTCTCTATCCTACAAAACATTACTCCACTCTACGAGACACCACACCACTTTACTCCATTCTTCGCCACTCCACTCAATGACACCTCTACTCCACGCTATGGCGCTCCACTCTATGACTCCCCACTTCTCTGCATGCCCCTCAACACCATTTTGCTCCACTCTATACCAGCTTCAATATTATATGAATCACTTTACTCTACACAATGACACTCTATGCCACCCCACTCTACACCACTCTACTCTACACTACTCTGTGCCATTCCTCCCCACAAGACTCTACTCCATTCCACAGCATCCCACTCTACTCCACTCTACGATGCTCTAATCCACTGCACTCTACTCTATGCCACTCTATTTTATGACACTCAACAACACTCTACTCCACTCTGCAAAACTCCACTCTACAACACGCCACTCTCTGTATGCTCCTCCACACCTCTTTACTCCATGCCACTACACTCTAGGACACTCTACTCCACTCCACCCACTCTATGCCATTCCATGCCACTCAACTCTATTCCATTCCACTCTACTTTACGCAACTCTACTCTACAACACTCTATGTACGCCACTCTGACACTCAATCCACTCTACACCAACCCACTTGGTGAGACTTCACTACACTCTGTGCCACTTCACTCTACGACACTCTACTCCACTCCAATGTACTTCGTGCCATGCCACTCTCCTCTTCATCACCCACTTTTAGGCATATTGAACAGCAGTCAAACTGGTGTATAAAACGGCTAAAACACATTGGCAAAGCCTATAGCTCATGCATAAGTGAGACTTACTGGCTTTGCCAATGCTTGGTAATAAAAACATTAATCATCTCTGTTTTTCCACCTTGCATAGTGCAGTACATCAACTTTGATTGCTTCACTTCATTGCATCAAACAATACCAAAAAAGGGCCTTGTTTTCTTCAGCTTTCAGTACTCTCCCTTTGTTTGTTATTCCCAACACCCCATTGCCCTATCCCCACCTCAATATTTACTTCCTTGTCACGCTCCCTGGTGCACCTTCCTCCGCTGAATTTAAAAAATGTTTTTACCATTCTAGCATTCCCAGCCCCACACACTCTTCACTGGCTCCCTGATACTCCACTTTTACTTCCTGTGTTCAATTGTTGTATTATTATTATTTTATGAGGCCCTGGCAGCTGCCAAGTGCTACAGACCTATTTGCTTCCTTTATCTCGCTGACAAACACTTTCATTTTCACTTCTCTGTTGTTCTAAAATGGTTTTGGCAACATGACAACCAGTAGGTCGCGATGTATGTGTATGTAAATGCATCATGGCCAACTTGAAAAGGCTTCATGTGCAAAGTTGCGCCAAAGTGCACAAATCGTCATACGGCACAATTGATGCATATGCATTGGTGTCCATCTTGAAATGGCATTTTTTTCAATACAAAGCTCCTTTGAAGATACCTTTATACTAGTCCATTGTGCTTGTAGCCAAGTAGGAGCCATGACAGGAAGGTAGCAAAGGGAAAGCACTTTCGAAATAGGATCTTCCAGAAACTTTTCCTACTTCAAAATAGGCACCAGGTATTAAATAGTTATAATCAGACCCACCATTCAGTTCACTTTCTGGACCTGCGGAAGCACTCTCAGAGGACTACCTGCTGCTGCGGACTGCTGTGTGCTTCAGAAGACTGCTTGTCTGTACCAGGAAGGATGCTTTGCTAACTCAAGCCAGTCGTCAGCCCACAGAGGTCTCCCCTGCTTTTGTATCCTTTACTTCTCTTTGAACCTAGAACTACTAGAGTGACTCCAGGTGCTAATTGGTTGATCCCCTGATCAGAACCTCAGGGACAGAAAAGGCTCCACCCATCTTGAACCAGCAGCAGGACCCAGTCTGTGTGAGTCTTTAATCTCCAAGTGGTGCCACTCCAACCATGGACCTTAGTAAGTGGTGCTAAAGTGGCCCAGATAGCCTTAATCCAAAACTTGTGACTTAAATCATTTTCAATAAAACAGTGATCTGAGAACCAAGAGGAGCCCTGGACTTACCTGCTAATTGATGCGCCCAAGGTGCATCGCTGGTCGCATGACTTTGTGGCAGCTCCTGCAACGTTCTTCTCCACAGCAGCAAATCCTGGTCAGAGACTTCTCTCAGAAGGAGTCTGCAGCCTCATGAAGCCCTTGATGGCTACAGCCTGCAGCTTTGCCCCACTAGAGATATTTGACTTCCAAAAACAGAGACTAAGAGAACAAAGGATTCTTCACTGCAACTTCGGCCAGCAGGTCCTCGACGAAGAGGCTTCCTCCTCGGACACAACCAGCAGCCTTGCCCCATGGAACTTTACCTTATCTGACATTTTTCTACAATATTTCTTCTAAGTCTGAAAGTAAGAGAAGAACGGCCCAACCCACTTCTTGTATCTGACCCGCACTCCACTGCATGTGGCCATCACCTTCGATTTTGCCTCAGTCTCGCAAGACTAGATGTATGCAGTTGCTACTTTGATCTTTTAGGCGCTAGATTTCACGTGAACATTTTTTAATTAATAACTCTGATTCTACTGATTACATTTTCGTTGCTTTTGTGTCAATTAAAATGTACTCTAGTTTTCTAACTTGGTTTAGGATGTTTCCAGTGCTGTGCTGTCACTTTAGTACTGTTTGTGTGCTGCATAAATACTTTACTACACATTGCCTCCAAGTTAAGTCGAATTGTTTTTGTGCCAAGCTGCCAAAGGGTTAACAGGTTCATTTAATGACTTCAGTGAATCCCCCTAAAGAGGATTGTCACTGTTGCTTGAGAAGGGCTCACACTCTCCTCAACCACCATCTGACTCACACAAGCACAGAAATGGCGATGAAGGATGAAGCAGTCATTGAAATAGACTTGAAAGATCCACTGGCTAACTAAATGTAAAATAGCTCATGCAAGTGCTCCGGCTGTCACTGAAGGTGTTATGTTTAAACCTATTTTTGCCAAGAAAAAGCAGAGTTGTGTTGTAATTGTAAGGCTAACTCTTGCTTATCTGCAGCAGTGTATCTATATAGAAAAATAACCGCATTTACATAATAAGTGGATACATGCATTCTGTCTTCGAACAGGCATGCCTACATGTCGAAAAAAAGAGTGAGTGAGTGCATATCCATGGAATATACATTCTGCAAATATTATTTTATACAACTGGAGCCAAATCACTGCAGACGTACATTTCTGGTTAGTTCTTTGCCATCGTTATCCTGCCATTCAGTCAACAGAGGAAGCTATCTCAGTTCCCCTTCCCTTTCTCAGAATTCACTGCTAACATCAGTTTTGCTACTTATTTCTGAATAATTGCTCTTTGGTAGCATAGCCTGTTCTGCTCGATTACAGCACAGGCTACGTGCAGAGTTGAGAAGATTGTTTTCCTGTCATTCTTTGAAAACTAGGCACAGTACAGCTTTTATCAGCTTACATAAAATAGCTAATAATTTATTTAATATGTAAACTTAGATCAAAATATGAGAATACTGGTTTCATTTTGTAGAAAGAGCTAACCACTTTTTCTAAACTGTTTGACCCGCTATAGATGTCAATAGTTATTCGGAGCCTGAAGCGCAACAGCACGGGAACCTCGAAATATGTTTTTTTGAAAGTATTGAGGAACTGGTTAACAATTGTATCTTCAGGAGGTGCGGTTCACTGCTTCAACCTAGCTCAGTCATGGTAATTACTTAAAAATGTCCCGTGCTTCAGACAACCAATACCTCAAACACTGCTTGCAGATTATCCACACCTGGATGTGCAGCGCCTACCTGAATCTCACCCCAACCAAGACAGAATTCTTGTTATTTGCCAAGAGCAATAAATAATATGCAGTTCAAAAACTAGCTCAATGACTTGAACCTTGAGGGCTTCAAACACCAACTTTCACCGCATGGCAAGTCACCTGGGTTCACACTGGACACCAACTTCACCCTCAACAAAAACATTGCCAAAGAATGCAAAGATCACCTTCTACCAGCTCTCATCGCACTTCCCTGAAACCATCATACATGTATTATTATTAAATGTTGTTGCACTTTTTTTCTGCTATTTTTAAAAATGGGGGAGGGCCACATAGCAACTTGTGGTCGGACATCTACTTTTACTCTTTAACAACATCTGCATGCTATTTTTTGAGGGCAGTGCGCACCAGTTCAGAACTTTTTGTCTCCACCTGGATGCCCTGGATGTTTAAAACTGGCCCAGGGTTGCAGACGCACTGCTGGCACGCTGAAGGCTCGCAAAGTACTGGCAGTGACTGACTGGTCCTTTTTTGAACTCTTTGCACTATCCCATCTAGCACTGTGTTTTTCTCATTTTATCACGTTAGGTCAATTTAATATTCACTGGAACTGATTCTCCAAAGAGGCGTGCAGCCTGAGAGATATTAGGCTGTCACTGGATCTCACTGAATTTGTTTCAAAGTCCACTCTTCAGGGAGGGTATGTGATTAACCTTGTGTTTTCTAATAAAAAGCTAATCATGTCAGACCCTCTTCCCCTACTATGTTCAGACAACTGTTTAATTCAATTTAGTTTTTCCAATCCGTCTCACGTTAACCCTAAAAACTGTCAAGCTTTCACCCATTTAGACAGTACACAAGCGTTTCACAAAACGATTTTAAAGCATCCTGAAAGGCTTGACCCCTTTACTTTTGGGATCGGTTGAAATTGATGTAATCGTTAGCAGGCACTTGGATCTACAACACTGTAGAACAAGATTTGCAATGCAATAGGTCTCACATTTGCTAAAGTTAGAGCTATTGAAGTTGTAAATGATGTTTTTTACTTATGTTTTTTGGTCTGCAGTGGAGGGATCATTTTGAAAATGAGAGTTAGAGCTATAGGGGCCAGATGTAGGTAATTCATATTTACCGACTCTTAAATACCGAATTTTACCGATTCGGTATTTAAGAGTCGGTAAATATGAAGGGGGGAGATGTAGGTATTACAGATTCTGTAAATACCGAATCGTTAAGATTCAGGGCCAGATGTAGGTAGGGTTTTACCGGTCGGTAACGGCCGAATTCGGCCGTTACCGACCGGTAAAAGGAATTTGAGATGTAGGGGGCAGAATCGGTAATTTTACCGTTCTGTAATTTACCGATCTGTAATTTTACAGAATCTGTAAATATACCGGTCGGTAAATTTACAGAACGGTAAAATTACAGATTCTGTAAAATCGATATGTAGGTGGGACTCTGATGAGTCCCACAAGGCCTAAGAAATCGGTATTTTACCATCAAATTCAATTTGATGGTGAAATACCGATTCAGGTGAGCATGCAAATGTGTGCATGCACACCTGTGCCATATGACAGGCAGACCTGCCCTTAGGGCAGGTATGCCTGCCATATGGCCCCCGAACCTTTTTTGGGGGTGCTAGAGGGTGTCAAAGTGACACCCCCTGCACCCTTGCCAAAAATCTGTATTTACCGATCGGTAAATACCGACCTGTAATGCCCCATTCATTCCTATGGGCTTCAAAGCCCATAGGAATGAATGGAGCATTACAGGTCGGTATTTACCGAATCGGTAAATACCGACTTTTAAAGAATCGGTAAATCCACATCTGGATTTACCTACATCTCGGTACATCTATTTTACCGACTCTTAAATACCGAATCGGTAAAATTCGGTATTTAAGTGTCGGTAAAATAGATTTACCTACATCTGGCCCTCAGTATTTACCGAATCTGTAAATACCGAATCGGTATTGCCCATTGATTCCTATGGGCCTTGAAGCCCATAGGAATCAATGGGCAATACCGATTCTGTAATTACAGAATCTGTAAATACCGAATTTGGCAAGGGTGCAGGGGGTGTCAATTTGACACCCTCTGGCACCCCAAAAATAGGCATGTGCGCCATGTGGCACACAGACATGCCCTAAGGGCATGTCTGTCTGTCACACGGCTAGGTGTGCATGCACACATGTGCATGCACACCTGAATTCGGTATTTTAACACCCAATTGGATTGGGTGGTAAAATACCGAATTTGTAGGGCCTTTAGGACTCAGAAGAGTTCCACCTACATCTGGAAGGTACCGAATCGGTAAAAATACCGATTCGGTATTTTACAGATTCTGTAAATTTACCGATTCGGTAAATATACAGAATCTGTAAAATCTGGCCACCTACATCTCAAGATGCCAAATACCGGTCAGAAACGGACGAATTCGGCCGTTTCCGACCGGTATTTGCCACCTACATCGGGCCCTTGGTGTTATAAATGAAAATATGTTTTACTTATGGGTTGTGGACTGGGTGTATGGGGTATGGAGTGGAATGATGTGGCTAGTAATTATGTGGTATTCTGTGTATTAGAATTATGTGAAGTAGAATTGTGTGTTATGGAGAGTAATTATATGGTATGGTATTTGGTTTTGTGGAGTATTATGTAGTGGAGCTTAATTATGGTGTGTGCTGTAGAATTTTGTGGTGTGATGTTGAATTATGTGGTGTGGATTTATGTATGTTATGAGTTATGTAATTGTGTTGTTGATTTGTATTATGTTTGTTTGTTGAATTATGTGGTGTGGAATGGAAACGTTTTGAGATGATTTGTATGTAACTATGGACTCTATGTAGGTAAAACTTATTTACCGATTCTTAATTACCGAATTTTACCGATTCGGTAATTAAGAATCGGTAAATAAGAAGTGGGGGTATGTAGGAACATCCAGATGTTCCATTTACCGAATCGTTAAGAATCGGTATTTACCGATTCGGTAAATACCGACCGGTAATGCTCCATTCATTCCTATGGGCTTTGAAGCCCATAGGAATGAATGGGGCATTACCGGTCGGTATTTACAGATTCGGTAAATACCGATTTTGACAAGGGTGCAGGGGGTGTCACTTTGACACCCTCTAGCACCCCCACAAAAGGTTCAGGGGCCATATGGCAGGCAGACCTGCCCTAAGGGCAGGTCTGCCTGTCATATGGCACAGGTGTGCATGCACACATGTGCATGCACACCTGAATCGGTATTTTAACATCAAATACAATTTGATGGTAAAATACCGATTTTGTAGGCCTTGTGGGACTCAGAAGAGTCCCACCTACATATCAATTTTACCGATTCTGTAAATATACCGGTCGGTAAATTTACCGACCGGTATATTTACCGAATCGGTAAAATTACCGATTTTCCCTGTTTACCTGCCCCTACATATCAAATGCCAAATACCGGTCGGTAACGGCCGAATTCGGCCGTTACCGACCGGTAAAACCCTACCTACATCTGGCCCTAAGTGTCTTATAGTGAAAGTATGCGTATTGGAATTATGTGGCGTGATGTGGAGTGTGTTTATGTGGATTTTTGCCATGTGGTATAGATTTCTTTTAATGTGGGGTGTATTTATGTGAGCGAGAGATAAACTGAGTGAAGGAAGAGGGGGGAGGGATACAAGAGGAGAGTGGACGAGAGTGAAGAGAGAAGGGAGGGTTATGACATGCCGAGTACTTCTTGGGGGAGGGCCCGTCATGTACTGAGTGAAGGCCGACTTTATTTCAACTCTGTTCCAAGTCCAGTGAGGGGAAGGGAAAGAAAGCACTGCATGAAAAAATGACAACACTATAGGAGAGAGACATCCAACACTGCATAAGAGTGATTCTAGCACTGCATGAGTGAGTGAGAGCAACGTATCAATGAAAGAGATGATGGCTCAGGAGATTGACAGCACTGTACGAGAGAGACATCTACGCTGTGCACGAGCAACTGCCGGCACTGCATGAGACATTTTGCACTGCATGGAAGTGCTTCCCGACACTGCAGGAGGGAGACAACAGTACAGGCAAGAATCTATGTTTAAGAAAAAAGCTAGACTGCACTTTGGTGGAAGGAACGCAGCAATGCAATTGTCTCACATTCGTAAAAGTCAGAGCTCTTTGCTTTGTGAATGATATTGTGCTTTACCTGTGTTTTTTGTTTGTAGTGGAGTGGATGTATGTTGTTTGTAGTGGAATTATGTGATTTGAAATGGAATTACTAGTTGTGGAATTGTGTGGGGTGGAATTATGTGTGTATAGTGTATTTTTATTTTTGGAATATGCAGCAAGGTGAATAAACGTGGTTAGAGCTGTTCAATAAATAGAAAGTAAGACAGAATGTTAGGGAGTTTGTGTATGAATTGGTGAATGAACTTTGGAGAGAGTAGTAGAAAGTGTCTGAGAAAGAGAGAATGAAGGGGAGAGAAGGTTATAGATGCCTAAAGAGGCTGCACGTGTGTACTCAGAAGACACAGAAAGAAGGAGAAGAAGAGTGTGTGTTTGGGGTTTGGATTTTTTTAAAAGTTATGATAAAGAAACTTTGCTGAAAGACATGAAGTGAACCAATGAGAAATGCTGGATCAGAGCGTGTGTGCAATGGAATTATGTGATTAGTAATTATGAGGTATTAAATGTAGTGGACTTATGTGTAGTGGTATTGTGTGTAATGGAGTGGTACATATTCAGTGGAAATATGTGGTGGGGTGTTCAATTATGTGGCATGATGTGGAATTTTGTGGTGTAGATTGGATGTATGTGGTGTGTAGTTGAGTTATGTATTGTGTAGTGGACTTTAGTGCCGTAGAATGCATTGCATGAAATTATGCTGAGCGGAATTATGCGACATGGTGTTGAGTGTAGTTATGTGGAGTGTTGCTATGTGGCATGGAGTAGATTTATGTGGAGTGTAATTATGTGACATGGAGTGGTGTGTTATGTTGTGTACTATGGAATTGTGTGGTGTAGCATTGTGTGCTATGGTGTGGAAATATGTGGAGTGTATATATGGGGCACGATGCAGAGTTTAATTTTGTTGAGTGTAATTATGTGTTTTGGAGCTGAGTGGGTATATGTGGAGTGTAATTATGTAGTTTAGAGTGTAATTATGCGTAGTGGAATTATTTGGAGTCGATTGTGTTATGTGGAGTGTAATGGAAATATGTTGCATTCAGTGGCGTTATGTGATATGGAATTATGTGTCATTGAGTGGAGTGGAAATTTGTGGAGTTAAATTTGATGGATTGGTATTATGTGGCATGTAGTGGAATTATGTGGAGTTGAATTGTGTTGTGGGGATTTATGAGATGTTGAAATGTGTTGTGTAGTGGCATTATGTGGTGTGGGTTTGTGTGTTGTGAAATTGTGTGGCACTTTATTGTGTGGCACCAGAAGTTGATCATTTAGGGGGGAGAGGTGTGGGGATGAGGAAATAAAGAAGAAATAGAAGGGGTCATGGCGGTGAGAAATAGCAGCAGAAATGGGGGTGGGTAGGCAATAAAATATGGGCATGGAAAGCTAGACACCCCACTGAATGAAAGTGGAAATTGCGCATTTAGTTGTGGCTTTCTCGAAGGGGGAGGATATTAGTATGTTGGCTAGTTGAAAAGAAGACATTTTGACAGGGGGAGAGTTGTTTTTTGACCACCACACAACAGGGTAATGACCACAAACATGTGAGATTAGGGAGTTGCACAACCAACAGAAAGTTGATCTTTGAATAAAAGGCTCTAGAGAAGGGCCATTAAAAATCTTCCTGCACTGACCAGATTTGTTGGGTTGAGACTGTGCTTCTTTATAAGCAGTTGTGTGTAGAAATGCTCAGTTCAGTGTAAAACCTACCTGAGGATAAACAGTGGTTAATGAAGTAAAAAGCAGGTGTCACAGCAGCTGTTCGAAAGAGGAGGCTCTAAATAGATTGTGGTAGGTAGGGTCTGAAAGAAGACTAAAGTCTGCTGGCCACGACCAGATGCTGGAATTTCAAGGTTGGGATGTGTTTGAAGGAGGATATAGGGGGGTTGCTGTCTGGCTTAACCCTGCTAAGAAGGGTCTTAACATATGTTCTTTGTTAGCAAAATTTAGTTCTAGCCTCAGATTTGGCCAGCAGAATTCGGAGTGTGTTCTACGGGGCCTCCTTGTGAGGAGCTTGACACAGGAGACCAGGTTTCAGTAGTGAACATATTCCTTTCTTAATGGTACACTTCCAAGATCCTGTTAAGAGTCTACAGTCGGATTTTGTCAAGTGTCTTTCTGGATTTCCTACAAACAATGGTTCAGCTTGAAAGGAATAGTGTCTGGGCTGTTTATTTCTAGGTCTGTGGATCGTGATGGGACAAGAAAAAACAACCCACAAACAGGCCCTTTCAAGATGGCCCATCTTGCAGTGTTCTACTGCCCAAAGGGACAGTGCAACGTGGAGGAAAAATTAAAAAGGAGCAGTGGAGAGGGCAATAGGAACGCTGTTGAAAGATTTCAACTGGACTCGGCAGGTGAGGGTAAATCTAGAGCACTCCCGGTTTTACCATAGGTTACAGACTTTCCAACACAATGTATTTTCCATCAGTAAGAGATTCCTGCCAGCAAACTATTTGCATCTCCAAGTTGCAGCCAACTTGCAGAAATTGCAGCCAACGTCACTACTAAGTGGTGCCCTCTTGGTCTTCAGAAATGTCATCAAGAGAGGAGTTACAAGGATCTCGACCCCGGTGTTTCACAGAGACAGTTATATTCAAGTGCCGCCCTAGAAGATCTTTGCTGTTCTGTCTTTGATTCTATCTCGCGCCCACATTGCTGTTGCTTGTACCTAAAAATGAAGTACATTTCAGATAAAATACTGATTACAAAGAGAATCTTTTGAGAGACTTGCTGCAGAGCTTTGTTTGTGAGTTCTAGTTATAGCTGTGAATCATAATATATCTTCGAATAAACATGAGCGCTGCACAACATTGCACAACCCCCTAAGGCACATGCTTGCGTACCAGTAATCTAGCTCAGTGGGTCAAAGTGAGTATTACAAGTATTTTTGTCCGCCTACCTGTCCTATGTTCAAAACTTGTAAAATGCTTAGCGTATTGCGCATGCCCTGCAACGTCTGGATATAACCTGCACAACTTGAGCTACTGCAGGTTTTCCCTCTTCTGTGAATGATAAAACGAGTGTCATTGAATTGGATAGTGGTTAACACTCTTCATGTGTGCAATAAATAGGTTTCTAATGTCTGTTAAATAATCCCTTATAGTTCAACTGCACCCAGATCTACAGATATTCATAAACAAATGCCACCTGTTTTGTAAAGTGACACGCCGATTTTAAGTTTGTTTGCAGAAACGTTCACATTTGCAGAAGAAGGTTCAACTGTTCCATTGAGTTGCCTTGGCATCCTCACCTAAGCCAGATCACACATTTGACCAAATTAATCGTCCTGGATGACCTTTGGAGCTATATAAAATTGGGTGGCCCCTGTACAGAAGGCTCACATCGGAAAAATTCCCACCCATCCTCCAACTTGACCGGCTGCCGTTCTGCTTGGCACATTACATAATATCAATATTTGAGACCAATGGTGGCTCTAATGCAATGGCACAGAGGGAAAGTGGAAGAATTCAGTCAGTCAAAAGCTTTAATATCGGCTAAGAGCCATAAAAGCACATGTATACAGATTTTTTTTTTTAAACATACCAATGTAAAAGAATACAATGTACTCGTAGTAAAAAACGATACACCATAAAAACAATTATAAGACACAGCATTAAAAGCATAAGGGAGTCCTGGTACAGTTTAAAAAGAAAGAATTGATCCCTTCACATTTTAGCTTAAAAAATTCCTTCTAAGTTACAGTAATCACGATAGCACAGATCTCACCGTTTGACATTTTTTGATTTAATTTTTGCGCCTCTGGCACACCACATAGACAAGCTGTATCTGGAGGTCGCAAACACAATCAAGGGAGTAGTGTCATATTTTAAAATTCTAAATACTTCCCTATAATCCCTGAGACCCATATTCTTGCATAGTTGTACGATCCATTTGGCTCTAGCCTTGAAGTAAAAGGGGCAGAAGAGCAGAACGTGCAGATCCGTCTCTTCGCTACTTTCACACCCTGGGCATAAACTAACTGAGGGGGGAATATTCGACCACTTATTTGTTACTGGGAGTGTTCCATGTCTAAATTGTAGATATCGTTTTTTCGCCAGTAGGGGCTGGATGTCATCCAGGAATTGCTCAAAATGGTAGTTATCCTTGACCTCCAGTAATCTATTGGTCAATTTACCCAGAGTAGGACTACGTAGTATAAGGTCCATTCGGTATTGCTTGAGTACATTAACCAAAAACCTTTTGGAGATCAAGGCACAAGTTTGTTCTGGAGAAAGCCACATGTCCCCCCCTACCCAAAGCGTGACAAAGCTGCTTAACATGTTTTAACCAGGGGATTTTACCCACTCCCCTTATAGTCAATAGATCCCTTAAATCCTCCCTATAACTTAGCAGCTCTGGAGTGGTCCAGAGTCGCCTCCAATACAACAGAGGGTGGATAGCCATAACCTTCTGTATAGGGGCCAAACCCAAGTCTAAATGAAGTGGGTTCAAAGGTGTGCTCTGGGGAAGTCTCAATAGGCGCCGAGTAAAGCTGTTCTCAGTGGTGGACAGAGGTAGCACTAGCGTGCCCCCACAGCTCTACTCCATAGAGCGCACCACCTCTCGCCTGGGCTTTATAGATTTCCACTGGCGGTCCCAAGGTTTTAAGTGAGCACTCATTGTTAACCTTCAAAATACCAACAGAGGCTTGGGCCAACTTCATGTTTGCCTTAACCATGTGCGACCCCCATTCCATCTTATCGTTCAATGTTACCCCCAGGTAGTCAAATGGAAGAGAGTCTTTCCATCACCAAGCCATCCAAGTGAGGGTGAGGACAACTGGATGATTTAACGTTAAAGACCATGTATTTGGTTTTAGAAAGATTGATCTCCAAATTTCTAGTTCTGCAAAAAGAGCAGAACGCCTCCAGTGTTCGCTGAATGCCCATAGAAGATTTTGATAACAAAAGGGTGTCATCAGCGAACATCAGGGCCGGTATCTTATGTGCAGCTAAACTAGGAGAATCTAAATCCCTTGCACCCAAAAGATGGTCAATCAATCCATTGAGGAACAGAGAGAAGAGCGTGGGGGCCAGCACGCACCCCTGCCTAACACCCTTTTCCACCGGGAAGGGGGCCGAAAGCTCCCCATTCCTCCCATACCTCACCCTCGCTCAAATGCGGATCGAAGATCTACAAAGATCAGGTAGAGGCTACCAGCTCCCATAGTCACCGTCTTTCAGTAGACCAAATGTAGTCTAAACAGTTGGTCGATGGTAGAGACCTTAGCACAAAAGCCCGCTTGGAGGGAGGTCAGGATGTGGTGTTCATCAATCCAGCACTGCAACCTCGTTAGTAAAAGGCGGGCAAAGAGTTTCTGCAAGACATCGATCAGACTAATGGGGCGGTAATTCATGGGGTCGAGAGGGGAAGCCTTTTTATGGATGGGGATGATCTCTGCCCCCAACCATGTAAGGGGGATTTCCATACCATGAAGGATGGCATTAAAATATAACCAGATATAGGCAACCCACACCTTCTGCTCACTCAAGAATAGGTCTCCAGGGATTCTGTCCAATCCTGGAGCCTTCCCTTAGGACAAGCTCCTGAGGGCCGCCTGAATTTCCAGCATGGTGCAAGGTGGGTAATCGTAAACCTTTACGTCCAATACTTCTAGTGCAAGTGTACCCTTCATTGGTGGAACTAGGGCTACTGAAGATGCAGTATCGGAAAGCAAAGGCTTAAAGTGTGATATCCACACCTCTTCGCTCAGGTTAGGTATTAAAGCAGTCGTACCTTCTGGGGAGCCTGTTCCAACTAAATTCCAGAAAGCCCTGTAATCGCGTCCATCCAGTGCTTCTTTTATACCTGCCCACCTTGAAGCCTCCCATTCTGACTTAGACTGCGCAATTATACTTTTGTAGGTGAGGCTAGCTGCTCTAATGTTCTGTACAGAACCAGTTTTAGCTCCCTTAATGAGTGTGCATTTAGCCGCCCTACAGGATTTGTTGAACCATTTGGCCTGATTTTTTGGCCGTGGCCTCTTGTTAACTGTAGTGTAAAAATATGCGGCCAGAGTAGAGGTTAAATTAGAGTGGATGGACTCAAATGCCTGGAAATAGGAAGAATCATAATTAGCAACCGGGAGTTCGAAAGCCTCCACAAGGGAGCTGGCAGCGTGTTGATATAGCTCTGCTATTTTCTCAGGAGCTAGCAAAACTTGGCCCACCTAATACGTCGGCCACCTGCGGCTATGATTAAATTTGTGTCAGCGTGGGTCTCCGGCTCCCCCAAACTATATCGGTATCCCAGTGTGTGTTTTAGTTCAAGCGACAGAAGGTTATGGTCACTGTCAACCCTTGGGATTACACTAAAGGCCCTAATTTGAGACCAAAATTCTACATTGAGCATAATATAGTCAATATGTTTTACTTATGGGTTGTGGACTGGGTGTATGGGGTATGCAGTGGAATTATGTGGCTAGTTATTATGTGGTATTCTGTGTTTTAGAATTATGTGAAGTAGAATTGTGTGTTATGGAGAGTAATTATATGGTATGGTATTTGGTTTTGTGGAGTATTATGTAGTGGAGCTTAATTATGCTGTGTGCTGTAGAATTTTGTGGTGTGATGTTGAATTATGTGGTGTGGATTTATGTATGTGATGTGTTATGTAATTGTGTTGTTGATTTGTATTATGTTTGTTTGTTGAATTATGTGGTGTGGAATGGAAACGTTTTGAGCTGATTTGTATGTAACTATGTGTCTTATAGTGAAAGTATGCGTATTGGAATTATGTGGCGTGATGTGGAGTGTGTTTATGTGGATTTTTGCCATGTGGTATAGATTTCTTTTAATGTGGGGTGTATTTATGTGAGCGAGAGATAAACTGAGTGAAGGAAGAGGGGGGAGAGATACAAGAGGAGAGTGGACGAGAGTGAAGAGAGAAGGGAGGGTTATGACATGCCCAGCACTTTTTGGGGGAGGGCCCGTCATGTACTGAGTGAAGGCTGACTTTATTTCAACTCTGTTCCAAGTCCAGTGAGGGGAAGGGAAAGAAAGCACTGCATGAAAAAATGACAACACTATAGGAGAGAGACATCCAATACTGCATAAGAGTGATTCTAGCACTGCATGAGTGAGTGAGTGAGAGCAAAGTATCAATTAAAGAGATGATGGCTCAGGAGATTGACAGCACTGTACGAGAGAGACATCTACGCTGTGCACGAGCAACTGCCGGCACTGCATGAGACATTTTGCACTGCATGGAAGTGCTTCCCGACACTGCAGGAGGGAGACAACAGCACAGGCAAGAGACCATGTTAAAGAAAAAAGCTAGACTGCACTTTGGTGGAAGGAATGCAGCAATGCAATTGTCTCACATTCGTAAAAGTCAGAGCTCTTTGCTTTGTGAATGATATTGTGCTTTACCTATGTTTTTTGTTTGTAGTGGAGTGGATGTATGTTGTTTGTAGTGGAATTATGTGATTTGAAATGGAAATTACTAGTTGTGGAATTGTGTGGGGTGGAATTATGTGTGCATAGTCAGGGGACTGGGAACTGAAAGCAACCCTGGCAAATTTTGCCAGACCAGCCTCCGTCCGGCGCGTAGCGAGCCGACCAAAATGGTTAATTTTACAACACTTTTTTCATTACATATTCAAATTGTATCAACTTTCAAAGCACAGTAAATAGTAGATGATGACCTTAAAGAACATCAGGTTACCCACCTAGTCATATGTACCCATAGCCATTCTTTCAGAGAGCACCAAAAATAGACACAAGTAGTGAATCAGAGAGAACAAAGTAAAAGTGAAACCAGCCCCCACATGGTGTGTAGCGAGCAAGCGAAGTGAGCAACCACTACTAGCATGAACAAGCACTGACTGCGGCAATAGGTCTGGCTATGTTTTTACGTGGGGAGGAGAGGGAGACAGAAGAAGTGAAAGGGAGAAGTAGAGGGAGTAGAAGAGGAAGAGAATGAGAGAGAAGGAGTGAAATGAGAGAAAGATGGGGAGAGGGATGGAAAGAGAGAGAGGGAGGGGGAGAGAAAGGAGAGGGGGAGAGAGGGAAGGGAGGAAATAGAAGGAGAGAGATCAGAGATAGAGAGAGAGGAGAGAGAGCGCGTGAGGGAGCGAGAGAGAGGGAAAGAGAAATAGAGAGGGGGATGGAGGGAGTGAGAGGGGGGAGAGAGAGAGAGGGGTAGGTATAGAGAGAGTGAGAGGGATAGAGAGCACCTGAGGGAGCGAGAGAGAGAGAGGGATAGAGAAATAAAGAGAGAGGGAGGAAGGGAGGGAGAGAGAGAAAGGGAGTGAGGGGTGAGAGAAAGAAAGTGGGAGAGAGGGAGAGAGAGAGGAGAAATAGGGAGAGGGAGAGAAATACAGGGATAGAAAAGAGAGGGAGGGATAGAGAGAGGGAGAAAGAAAAAAATGATAGAGAGAAAGAGATTGAGAGTGAGAGAGGAACCAAGAGAGATATGGGGATATAGAGGGGGGATAGAGGGAGAGTGAGAGAGGGATAGAGAGAGAGAGGGAGAGAGAGAGGGAGCAAGAGAGGGAGCGAGAAAGGGAGAGAGGGAGAGAGGGAGGGAGAAGGAGGGCGAAAGAGAGGGGGCGCGAGAGAGAGAGAGAGATATCACACTGTTCCCTTTTCTGTCCGCATTTGTCTTTTTTTCTTCCTTTCATCTCTACACCCACGACTGGCTCTGCTTCAGCCACCTATGGGGCAACACAACATGCATGCTAGACAGAGCACGACTGTGCTACCTGTACCTCCCAATATTGACAGCAGGCAACAATTAAACCAAAAGCTCCATAGTCAAAGAGACGTTTTAAGGTAATGGACATGAGATAATGGCACAGCCACTGAGTCTGAAATGGAACACATTACACAGTCTGTGCTTATCCGAACACCAGCCAAGGATCCAGCCTTCCTGGACCAAACTTGGACGCCTCCGAGTCAGCATTTCAAAACTTGTAAACTGCAGCACATCCAAAGGAAGAGACAACTTTTTTTACATCACGTTTGTCAGCCTAACTTTCCTTTGCTCCTCAAAGTGCAAACAAATGTGTGATCATACGATTATTTCCAAGGTTTAAAGACAACTGGGTTTTTAGTCAAAAATAAGTAGATTTCACTGTTAGGAATTATCACTTAGGCACATGATATGGCAATTGCTGATTACTAATATTAATCCAACCCATGTCTAGGCCGTGATTAAAGTAGGAGAACGAACAAAGTAGCCAGCCAGCCTGCTGCATTACCTTACTTCAGTTCTCCTACTTTAATTGCGGCCTGCCGGCCTGGCCGCCCGCTCCAATCGATTGGAGTACTTGCTGTTTTATGTACTATTTTAAAACTTTACATTTTGTTATTTTTATTATGTGTGCACCTGCCCTTCCTTCATTATTCGTGTTGACCTCCCACCCGCCCTCTGTCCACTGCCTATGTTGCCCTAACCCGCTCGCCCGCCAATGTCCATGTTCACCCCACCTGCTCTCCCTTCATTGTCCAAGTTGCGCCAATCCACCCTCCCTCAGTTGTCTCAGTCGGTGTTGCCCTCCACCCACCACCCCCTTGTTCTCCGTATTGACCCCCAACACACCCTCCACTCTGATGGTTGTGTTGCCTATCCATTTTCTGTGTTGCCACTGCACTCTGTTGTCCATGTCTCAACCCCTCACCTGCCCTCTCTCGGACTGTTGCACATGTTAGCCATAACCTGCTCTACCTCCATTGTCAATGTTGTGCCTGCTCCACGGTTGTCTGTTTTGCTCCTCCACCCACAATAACAAAAAAATGCACTATAACGCTGGCGCTGCTGCCCGCATCATCACTTTTTTCTCACACACTGCATTGTCTGTGCTGCCCTCCATGCTCATCCTTCCTCCCTCGTGGTCGCTCTTACTGCCCTATCTCTCACAAAAATAAAAGTACAATGTCCTATTGCTTTACTTTCTTTTTACTTTCAGTCATGCTGCCCTGCAGCCCCGCTGCTGTGTGACATGGCTAAACAACGTTGACAAAGCCAATACCTCTCACAGGCGAGATTGTCTCTATATTTTTCCATCTTAGAGATACGTTTAGTGAAGATGTAGATAGTATCACTTAAATTGCCAGGTGACGAGTCAGGTATCATCAAGGGAGGTCAAGGCAGCAGCCTTGTCGAAATTATGATAATTTCCATATCAATAACAGACTGGTTGATGTAGTGACAACAGCTGCTGTAAGTCAGATTGGTAGCATGAGCCCTGACAAGAAGCGCTCTATAGTTCTCCATGCTCAATAACACTAGTTCTTTAACAGAATAATACTGTGCCAGCCCATTTGGGTCTCCAGCTGCAGGTGCATTGAGCCGCCGATCTACTTTACCAGCATACACGCTCACACGTTTATGAAGGGAGGGTGAGAGACTTCACTTCCCCGATGGCAGCCGTTACATTTGCCCCCTCACCACTCCTAGTTTTGTATGCACCGTAGCTGAGGTAGGTAGGCATGTTCCCGCTGACCGATGTTCAGCAGTCAGCACTGAGGCTGGGTGTACGCGAGAACATGGCCAATCACTGTGCTACTTCATGCTCTTCCCATCACACACAGCACCAGTGATGGCCTTGCTTGTGAAGTTGAAGAGAGCAGTTGTTTTGTCTCAGCCTCCCCAGCACAGGACGCGTGCTTCCAGGTCCTGCACGAGTGGGTGTTATACTGAAAAAGCACCGTTGACAAGGCAGCGACGGTTTCTGTTAAAGAATGTATGGCCATTTGGGGAAAGTCACGCTCCCAAAAATCAAAACTCAACCTATAACAAACTATTAGGGATGGACAGGCTGGTGGCATTTAAAAGCAAACCGCCTGCAAACCGGGAAATGTTCCAGTGCGAGTTCACATAGAAATAGTAGTGGCTGTTGTTGACCCTGTTCTGTGGCCTTTCTCCCAAGAATAGTGAGACGTCACGCCATCCATTTTACGGCGCAGTTTTACAAATTCATCTGTTCTTAGTGTACAATGCATGCTTTGCAGTGATATGTGTTTCGCCACCTAGTCACATGCTTGGAAACCCACAGGGCCCATTCAGTCTTTCATCCCACCGAGGTCTAAAGAATGAGTAACCGCGCATTTCTTTTTTTTTTCCTTTGGGTGAGGGCTTGTAAAGTCCTTAGGATTTAGGAGAGCACTTTAAGAACCGATTTGGGGCGATGTGAGTGATTTACGGGCACCGTGACCCGGTTACTGTTTCCGGAGCGGAGATTAGAACCATGCTTCATCACTCAGGCTGGGTAAAGAGCAGGGCGGCTCGGCGAAGACAATAGGAGCATAGCCTGATCAAGAGAATGTGGGTAACTTTAGCTAATTGAAGTAGCAAGGAAGGCTGAACAAGGGCAGGCTCTAGCTGGCGAGCGGCGTACCATACAGAGCTGTGCATATACGGTTAGTGCTGGTAACTGTCGAACTCTCCAGACCAGAGACCACCACCACTGTGTGACGCCCGGCAACTGTTTGTGAATGTGAAGGCAAACATTCATCATGTCATGATTAATTGATTTGGTGCCGGGGCCAGCCCAGGGCGGAAACACTTACCTCCTGCTGTTGGTGGCAGTGGCATAAAACAGGCTAGCCAATTAAATTATGGCCGCTCCGGTCTGCTCCTCTCGCCACTTGTGATGCTGCAGCCTGCAGGGCACCAGTCACGCGCAGTTTTAATTGCCCAATGCGCAATTGCGCATGCGGGAATTACATCAGCCGCACCCTAGAGAGGCGCGTAGACGCGCCGGAGGAGGAGATAGGGCATAATTCTGCGCGCTGCGCACAGACACCTCCTCCTCCTCCTGAAACATGTTTAGGTTGCACTGCAGTGCACACGGTCACGGGTCAATCAGGCTTGCTGCTGAGTGACGCGACGCTAGTATTATTTAGTATTCACTCAGGCCTGTGCACTGCAGCTTGGAACTTGGAACACTTGGAGAGCCTGAGACTGTGAGAGTCTCAGACACGAGTCACACGACACCTGGTGACTGACGTGAGTAACGTTGTGACGGTCGGACCGAAAATCGGCCCCCCAGCCACAAAACCGGCCCCCTATTTGAAAACAGGCCCCCACCCCTTCCAGCCGACCGGGGGATTGCCCAGTGCCCAAAAGCACCAGTCCGGGCCTGTGTATAGTGTATTTGTATTTTGGGAATATGCGGTAAGGTGAATAAACGTGGTTAGAGCTGTTAAATAAATACAAAGTAAATCAGAATGATAGGGAGTTTGTGTATGAATTGGTGAATGAACTTTAGATAGAGTAGTAGAAAGTGTCTGAGAAAGAGAGAATGAAGGGGAGAGAAGGTTATAGATGCATAAAGAGGCTGCACGTGTGTACTCAGAAGACACAGAAAGAAGGAGAAGAAGAGTGTGTGTTTGGGGTTTGGATTTTTTTTAAAGTTATGATAAAGAAACTTTGCTGAAAGACATGAAGTGAACCAATGAGAATTGCTGGATCAGAGTGTGTGTGCAATGGAATTATGTGAATAGTAATTATGAGGTATTAAATGTAGTGGACTTATGTGTAGTGGTATTGTGTGTAATGGAGTGGTACGTATTCAGTGGAAATATGTGGTGGGGTGTTCAATTATGTGGCATGATGTGGAATTTTGTGGTGTAAATTGGATGTATGTGGTGTGTAGTTGAGTTATGTATTGTGTAGTGGACATTAGTGCCGTAGAATGGAATTGTGTGGAGTTTAATTGTGTTGTGTGGAATTGTGTGGCATTGCATGAAATTATGCTGAGCGGAATTATGCGACATGGTGTTGAGTGTAGTTATGTGGAGTGTTGCTATGTGGCATGGAGTGGATTTATGTGGAGTGTAATTATGTGACATGGAGTGTTATGTTGTGTACTATGGAATTGTGTGGTGTAGCATTGTGTGCTATGGTGTGGAATTATGTGGAGTGTAAATATGGGGCACGATGCAGAGTTTAATTTTGTTGAGTGTAATTATGTGTTTTGGAGCTGAGTGGAAGAATTCAAGAACCGATTCCCGTAAGGGTAGATAACGTTCAAACGGTATAAACAGATCTGACATTTCTTCGCAACAAAACCACATTTTTGGCAAGAAGCATTTGGGGTTGTTTCTCTCCTAGAGGAGAGGATAAGAAAACAAGCCTGGCAGTACCACATCCTGAGAGGTGTGCTATGTCAACAGCTTTTTGGTTAAAAGGAGGAGTCTAGCCCAGGGCACACTGTCTTAGGATATATGAATAAAATGAATCTTGAAAAAGTGGTGGTTCCCACAGCTACAAATGCCCTACAGGATGACGCGGCCTCTAGAAAAGTAACTTTCATTAGTAGGATTTGATATTAGCTCTGTTATCAGCTTCAAAGAGTGTGAACTGAGGTCTTAAGCAATACTCAAGATAGAGGGAATGAAAATCTAGGTAGTATGTGGTCTAGAGGGATCCTCCGGGTAACCCACAGTACTTTAAAGACATTCATAGACACTCGCTCGATCTGCATTGTAGCAAAGACGATCCAAACAGGACACTCCTTTTTCAAAAACTGCAGAGCAGCCTCAACAAGGAGACTGGCCCTCAATGCCCTTTAGTTTCTGCAAAGCACCTAATTGCTCTCCTCGCTTCTTAAAGACAAAGGGGCATCTGAACTGCTGGATGACGACTACCATTAACCCATCCTATTCGTTTTCCACAGAGAAAGATAGACTGGGTTAAGTTACTGAATCCCTGTTGATCAAAAAGGTCTAGGAAACGATAACCATCCACAGTTGGGGTACTTCCTGTCAGTGAGCCAACTCCTGCTCTGCCTAAACAGGATCACTTGAATCGCTAGTTCTAGCAAATCCCAGATTCGGAGCCTTGTGTGTCAAAAGAGTGTGGACACAAAACAGTCTAAAGGGCAGTTCACAGTCGTAAAGCACAAGGAAACTGAAAGGCAACGAAAAACTTACAGGTAGAAGAGGCGCGCGATACTTTGTGTGCACTCGTGCCAGAATAGCAAAACGAATAGACGCACGTGCACACAGTAAGTTGCTTTTTGATCTTTTCCGTTTGAAACATGTCACCGAATAGCACAGGGAAAAGGAAAAATGATACTGGTATAATGTTACATTTCAGCTGTTAAGAGTTGAATAAATGTGACAGTAGTTAGTTACTATAGAAAACAAACGGATAGGGGAATTCTGCGATGAAGCATGAAAACCAATGGTTTTATTAAATATGTAACTAGGTATTTTATGTGCCCTAAACAGGTCCAAAAAATAAGTACATTCGCCTCCTCCACGCAATTAATCAAATTCAGTTTTTAAAATTAGTAAAAGTCACTTGCATTATTAACAGCTTTCTACCAGGGTAACTCGAGATGAGGTGGATACACTTTTTTTTTTTTACCACAAACCTGTCTACAGCATTTCAATAAAAAATACTATAACTCCTCAAACATAAGCTACACTCCAAAGTAAGATATGCACGTATGTCTTTCCGTGTAAAAGCATGGTTACAACTCCACTTGTTTTTTACAGACATGGCCAGTAATTGTACATGAAGGCCCATAGTAAAGTAAATAAGAAAACGGCAGAACGAAAAGAAAAAAAATGAAATCAGGTGAACCTCTGATTTTTTTTAACCAAAAGTAGGAAATTCAACCAACCGAGATAAAGGTTCACAATGCCATCAACTCTTTCCGATATATATGACTGGCTGACGTTGGGTGGGTAAGTAAAGTAAGAGTGGTGGAAGAAATGCGACTTTGCAGTTTTGCAGTGTCGCATTTCTTTTGCAGCCCAACATAACACCATGAGAGCGGGACATGGTGTAAGCCACAGTTTCTGGAGACTGAAAGAGAGGACGAACAAATGCCTGGCTTTTAGCAGCCATCTTGAGCCCTCCATTTCCAGAGTAACACAATTAAACTAGGCTCGACCTAAAAACAAGCAGCTGCGAGGTCAGAAAGGAATCGGCCGCCATTGTACCGGTGCCACGAAAGTGAGCGTGGCCGCTGAATGTCAGTGAAGCGCGTCGTCCTGCTTGAGAAAGGAGAAACTCAATAAAGAAAATAGAACAGGTCCGGTGTAACAACCAAGTAAAGGGGCCAGTAGCCATGGGAAGAATCAAATGATGACACAGCCGTACTAAGGAGGGACTAATAAGCCTCACAATGAATCAGAAGACAGCATTTCTAAAGAACAAACACACAAGCCAATGAAAAATATGGGTGGGGTAGTGGGCGGGGCCTCACCTCGTACTGAACTATCCTAGATCTTCCCTAGAGCAGCGCTTGCACGCTGACTCTAGGCTTGACCTAAAAACTGGTGCCTTTATCGGGACAAAATTTTCATAGAGCGTGACCCTTTGGTTTACTGAAAGTTTGAAGATGGAGGAAAATCTCTGTAAATAATGGAAATTAAATGGCGTAAAGAATATAAACAGAAGGATAGAGTCAAATATAATATATAATATTGGTCAAAATAGCCAAAAGAGAATATTAAGAAGGCAGGATTGAACAAGCCAGTAATAAATCAAGAGAATTTTCTTAAATTATGAAAAATATCACAAGGCTAATAGCCAGTGTAAGAAGCAAGGAACCTTCGATCAAATGATGCGAACAACTGGCTGCTCTTTTTCACAATAAATTTCAGGAAATTCATACCAGTCTGAATATGATAGGGTTTCTGGATCCCAGCTTAGATATTACTACTAGAATGTTTAATAAAAGTAACTGGTTCCCTTTTAGACCTGGCATCCTTGGTGTGACTTTTTAACTTCTGACCTCCGATTTTGTTGACTTACTTTTTTGCTGACTTTAAGAATCTGGGCACTTTATCACTGCTAACAGGTGCTAAAGTGCATATGCTCTGTACTTTAAACATGGTAACATTGGCTTATCACCAATTGGCAAATGTAATATACGTGTAAGTCTCTAGTAAAGTGCACTATATGTGCCCAGGGTCTGTAAATTAAATGCTACTAGTGGGCCTTCAGCACTGGCTGTGCCACCTTCTCAGTAGCCCTTTAAACATGGCTCAGGCCTGACTAAGCAGAACCTGTGTGCGCAGTTTTAAACTGCCATTTCGACCTGGCAAGTTAACCTACTAGCCAGGCCCAAACCTTCCTTATTATTACAAGAAAGTCACTACTAAGGAAGGCCCTAAATAGATCTATGGGCAGGATGCAGTTTATTTAGATAGTAGGACATGTACTTTTAATTTGTACATGTCCCGGTGGTAAAAAAACTCAAATGTGTTTTTCAGTATTGCAAGGCCACGACGGCGCGAGTCCCCACTGTGAGGTTCGGCAACAATGTAGTGGCTATCCTTCAACATTGTCTGCGTGGTTTAACGACGTGCATCGCTGATCCTTCGACACAGTCTGAGAGGCTCGACTAAAATGCATTGATACAACTGCTTGGGAAAGACAAACTCATTGTACTCTTGATACAATGTTTTGCTCCATACAAGGTACTTTTTAAGCAGACTGTGAGTGGGTTCTGTAGCTGGCCTTCCCTCCATTGTAATCAGCCTGAACTCTGGATTTGTACCGGTTCCACGCGACCTCAGGTAACCTTTTGACCGCTAGTGACTTCTAAGCACTGTTTTTGCGTTTAATCTTTAAAAAATCATATCTCAACTACTACTTATTGGATTTTTGTTGTGTTGGTCTAGTTGTACTCAGATAAATAATCTCTATGTCTCTAAATTGGTGTGGCATTTTTGTGTGGTGTATTCACTGTGTTACTGTCATTTAAGTGATGCACCAATACTTTACACATTGTTTGTTAAGTCTGATTGCTCTGTGCCAAGCTACCAGAGGGTGAGCACAGGCTCATTTAGGTTGTGTATCTTTATCCTGATTAGGATTGTGGTCCCTACTTGGACAGGGTGCAAACCTCTGCCAACTAGAGATCCAATTTCCAACAGTTCCTTACTTTCCTTTGACCTTATTTCAGCAGAAGATACCATGTCAGCCATTCTAAGTCTAAAATCAGGATTGCCTTTAGATCCTTGTCCTCCTTTTGCTTTAGCCTTAGGGGTGGAAGGTATTAACCCAATAGTTAATATACTTCTGAAGGATTCTTGACGGTGGTCCCCTCAGTCTTGAAACAAGCAGAAATTGGGAAACAACCTTTACAACGCAGTCGTTACATCGCACTAGCTTTACATAGCACTCATTACATCACAACATCCTTTACATCACGTCATTACAACGCAGCCATTACATTGCATGACACTACAACGCATGTCATTACAATGCATGGCACTACAACGCAGGCATTACATCGCAAGTCATTACAACGCATACCATTACAACGCATAGTACCCTTACACTATCCGACACTTACCCTACTGTTGCACTCACTGGAGATAAAATAGTAATTTTCACCCCTTCACTATTCAACGCTTACCCTACTGTTGCACTCACTGGAGTTAGAATAGTAATTTTAACCCCTACACTATCCAACACTTACCCTACGGTTGCACTCACTGGAGTTAGAATAGTAACTATTACCCCTATACTATCCAACACTTACCTTAAATGCAATGTAATGGTATGCGTTGTAAAGGTATATTGCGATGTAATGGAATGTGTTGTAAAGGTAGTTTCTCAAAATGCAATGTAATGGCATGCTATGTAAAACAATGCACCGTAAGGATATTGCGATGTAAAAACTGCGTTGTAAAGGCATGCATTGTAAATGTATGCGTTGTTACGTCATACATTCACAGAAATTCTACATCTATTTTTTTTAAAAATGACTGCAGACCCTAGTGTGCCAGGGAACTATAGGTCTATTTCTTTGCTGCAAGCATTGTCTAAAGTGCTGGAAAAATGTGTCAATCGGCAACTCTCTTGCTATTTAGAAACTAATGAGCTGCTACACCCTAGTCAGTCAGGCTTTCAGCCTAACTGTACAAAAGAGACCATCTTGTTGTAAGTTACTGAGCTCATCAGGAATACTCTGGATACAGGTGGTACGGCTCTTCTGATCTTAGTAGATCTATCTGCAGCCTTTGACACTGTGCCCCATCCGAGGCTCCTCTATTGCCTCCAGAATTCCACCCAAGTGACGGGGGGATAGGACCTGGCCTGGGTGGGCGCCGGAGTGACGGCGAGCGCTCTTGGAAGCAGTGAGTGCGGCAGACCTCTGCACCCAGCTGCACTTGTGTGCGAGGCAGCAGGGGGCAGCTCAGCTCAGACCATCAAGAAGGTGAGTGGCAACGGTGGTACCGGGGATACACCCTCCGTGACACCTGACTCTAAAATGGCGGGAGCAACACCCCAGCGAGTAGCTCTCTTATGAAGTAGCACGGGAGCTGGCAGTTGATGGGGAGGTTTTAAATAGGAGTCTCCAAGGTCCATAAAGGAAGCAGGGTAGGAGTCAGGTGTGAGGAGAATCCATAGCTGCAACGTGCGCCTGACCCTAAGATGGCCGCCACTTGGGAAATTTGACTGGGGGAGGTTACCACCTTCTCATGCTAAAGAAGCCCGAAGGTGCACAAGGTCTCCAGCGTGAAGGCACTACAAAGCATAGACGTCGGCTGGGACACTCCAAGGGGCTTCCTATTATCAGCGCTCTATACTGGGGGCATAGTGAGACTTGCTTATTCAAAGTATAGGTCAGACCTGGGCTTGCCCGACTCTAAAATGGCTCCCAGATCAAATCAACAACTGTCGCTATGGGGGGAGGGTATAGAGGACTAAAGTCTGATGAGGATCAGGTCTCTAGGCACTCTAGGCACAACTCCTCTTCAGCTTCACTCCCGCCAAGAGGTTTGAAGGCAAGAACGACGGGTTGTCCTACAATTGGCCATCCTTGGAATCTGTCCCTTCCACCTCTCCTCTCACCACTTTTGCCCTGGGGGCCAACTGGAGAACCTAGGGGATGGCGCTTCCCAGTAACACCAGGACGGTGCAGTTGATGGAACTTTGACAATGCCCCCTGGGCGGATACCATAACTATTTGTACTTACCTCAGAGCCCGTGCAACCTTAGCCTATTCCCGGTGAAGCTGTCCTAAGCAGCTATAGAGGAGTGTTGGCCCTAGTTCACCCCCTCGGCCGACACCTACCCAGCTGGACATCTGACATTGTTTTCCTCGTCGCCCCGTTGTGTTTCCTTCCCTCCCCCGCATCTCATGTTTTTGTTTTCTCCTATGTCCTTACTTGAAACCTGTAATTGATGTAACTATGTAACCTGTAACGCTCTGATCCTCATGTAAAGCGCTCTGATACCTCCGGCCTAGCCAGCACTATATAAAACTTCGTAAATAAATAAATAGAATATAGGAATTGTTGGATGACGTTTGCTTAAGTTCTTCCTGGAAAACACGGTTCAGAAGTATGGACTCTGCCCTTAGCCCTAAACTGTTTAGTATCTATATGACACCTCTGGATCCTTGGTAGAGTTCTTTGGAGCCGAAAGAAATTTCTATGCATATTATGCACTTCCTTTCGCATCCTTTGGTAAAGTCGAAGGGGTTACTACAGACTCCATCAAAACTTGTTATGCTGCAGTTTTTCAATAGATGCACTTGAATCAACTAAAGTGCAATGCGGACAAGACCAAGGTTCCCTGCTTTGGCCATAACTTTTCTTTAGATTGGCAAGTTTTGTGACCAACAGAGCTCCCCCACTGGGCCCACAATCTGAGTGGTCAAACAACTGTGAGTGAAATTTGACAATCAGCTTTCAATGCAAAATCAAATAAACACTGTGGTAGGAACATGGTTTAGCCTTCTACGAATTGCAAAAATTATTTTCTATTTTCTCTCCCTTCTGGACAGGAAAACAGTGATTTAGGGCCAGATGTAGGTAGAATTGATTTACCGATTCTTAATTACCGAATTTTACCGATTCGGTAATTAAGAATCGGTAAATCAGAGGGATGGAGATGTAGGTATTCCAGATGTGCTGGAATACCGAATCGAAACAATTCGGTATTTACAGATTCGGTAAATACCGAATCGGTAATGCCCATTCATTCCTATGGGCTTTGAAGCCCATAGGAATGAATGGGCATTACCGATTCGGTATTTACCGAATCGGTAAATACCGACTTTCACAAGGGTGCAGGGGGTGTCACTTTGACACCCTCTGGCCCCCCCAAAACAGGCTCGGGTGCCATGTGGCAGGCATACATGCCCTAAGGGCAGGTCTGCCTGTCATATGGCATAGGTGTGCATGCACACCGGAATCGGTATTTTACCATCAAATTGGATTTGATGGTAAAATACCGATTCGGTAAGGCTTGTGGGGCTCAGAAGAGTCCCACCTACATCTCAGATTTACCGAATCGGTAAAAATACCGATTCGGTATTTTACAGAATCGGTAAATTTACCGAATCGGTAAATTTACCGATTCTGTAAAATAATGCCCCTACATACCATTTCTGAAATACCGGTCGGTAACGGCCGAAAATACCGATTTTCGGCCGTTACCGACCGACCTACATCTGGCCCTTTATGCCTTATTCTGGCTAGGTTGGATTATGCAACTGCACCCTATTCTGGTCTGCTGCCACTTAAGCTCCCGTATTCCTTCACACCTTTGTGACTTGCAGTAGGCTCCCTGTGAACAAACGTATTCTATTCAAAACTCTTGTTTTGACCTATAAAGCACTGCATCTATCTGGCCATAGATATCTTGCAGCTATGATACAGCGAAACTGCCTGAAGGGGAATATGCAGTCTTCAATTTGAATATTGGCATAAGTACCTGGGATACACTGCTCATAAACAGGCGGTCGCTCTTTTTCCTATCTGGACCCTTTGGCATGGAACTAACTCCCCCTGGATCTTCATCAAATTGATTCTGAACAACTGTTTCGAAGGAAGGTAAAAACTTGGCTCTTTTCTCAGAATTAACCCTGGTATTTACCGTCCATCCAGGCTGTATTAGGGCCAGGACACTTCTCGGAGTAGCTGTGCGCTCTATGAATCTGGTTTAATTTAGTTTAATTTCATCAGGGCCGCCGGACTGGTGCTGTAATTCAGGTAAAAGTTGTAGACTCACCTCTTCAAAGAACACTACATCACAATGCAATAAATGTTCACAACCCAACTTCTCGACCTCCTACTCATTAACTTTATGCTTGCCTTTGATCATGTACAGCGCCCAAATTAACGATATCTTTCACACCCAAATCCCTTTTACTTTTATTCATATCTTTCTTGGCAGTCTCTCTCCGTGCTGGGACCAGGTCACTTTTGATATACGAATTATTGATTTACTGATAGCGGTTGCATTCCAACAAATCACTGCTAATTGGAAAGATTTTTCGAAGATATCGATTAAAGCATGGTGGTATAATGTCTGTCACAACCATAGGTTGGACACTGCCTTTGTTTTTCCTCCTCAATTAGAAATGAAGCGCACTGTTTTATGGCTCCCTATAACAGTATACCTTGATGCCTCTGCTAAAAAATCAGTTCATTTGTTACCAAATCAACAAGAAGTTCCCAAACCTCCTTGATTGACCTTCTCGTTCCTAAGTATTTACATGTATAACAGATTTACTATTGTTTTCCTCTTTTTTCTCTCAATATCTGCTTTCACCGGATTTTCACTTGATGTACATATTCATTGTATTTTTTATATGGCTATGTATGCAAAGATTCTCCAACTTATTTTGTTCCTCTTTTGTATCATTTGTCTTATTGTATTGACACCTCTTTACTTTCAATACATTTTATTCTGAACTTAAAAAGAAATACCATATACATACACACAATTAGATGTGTTGTAAAGTGGTCCTGCAGAAACCACTGCATTATCAAGGAAGCCAAGCACATCAATCCTCTGAATGTGATCCATACCGGGGACTTCAGTGTAGCCATAATCCTATTTCAGAATCCATTTCAGGTCTTGGACACTGGAGGCTGCACTGCATTGGCTTTCCTGACAGCAAGAGCATCACAAATCAAGTTTCAAGTTTCAAATCTTTATTTCGATCATTTGATCATAAAAGATGTACAACAGTTCATCATCGTTAAAAATATAAAAGACTATTAAAACAGAAATTACAGTGCATCAAAGCAACAAGTTCTCAGTGGTCCTCTGCCATCTTTATATATCGGGTTCTGCCATACCACATTGCAGTTAAGAATTTAGCCAGGGCAAACACCGTTGACGGGGATAGGTCTGTTTTTAAAACTCTAAATGCAGGAAGGAAAGTTCTGAATCCTAGCTTTCTCAGTAATGGGGTCAACCAATATTGTCTGCTTTTACGGTAGGCTGGGCAGAAGAAGATAACATGGACTTCGCTTTCTCTAGTTGTAGCACAAGCTGGACACAACTCATTCGGCAACTGTCCCGCCCACGCTTTAGTGAAGGTCGGGGCTTTAGCCCTAGTTCTTCTGTAATGGGCCTCAGAGCCAGATCCAATCTCAATGGCATGAGTGGGGTACTTATTGGTAAAGCTGTAAGTTGTCTTATAAATTTATTTTCCGTCACCTGTAGATTGGAAGATGACGTGTGACCCCACATCTCTCCCCCATACGTAGCACCACCCCGAGCCTGCTTTTTATAAATTTGTATGGGGACAGTGGGCGAAAAGTTGATCTTGAAGCAATTCTCATGATAGCCCCCGCCCTCTGAACTAGCCTCATATTGTCTTTTATCCGGTGGGCCCCCCATGTTAAGTTTTCATTTAGCGTTAGCCCCAAATACTCAATAGTGTATACCCTTTCCAGCCTCACAGAACCAAGTAAGGGATTTGAGCGCTTTTGGGACTTAGGATTCATGATCATAAATTTAGTTTTTTGGGGGTTTATTTCGAGGCCCCTTTCTGTGCAAACGTCCTGGAAGCCATCAATCACCCTCTGTATGCCCATGGGGGATTTGGATAGCAGCAGGGTGTCGTCCGCAAACATAATGGCTGGCACCCTGCTGCCGTTCAATTTTGGGGCGTCGGTGTTGGCAATCCCAGTCAGATGTGAGATTACCCCGTTCACAAAGAGGCAGAACAGGGTCGGTGCAAGCACACAGCCCTGCCTCACCCCTCTGCGAACGGGGAATCTTTCAGTCAGCTTCCCCCTTCTCCCGCATCTGACCCTTGCGAAATTGTTGTGATGTAGTTTAAACAAAATCGCAAGGATGTCTTTTGGGACGCCCAGTTCAATCATTACCTCCCACAATTTTGCTCTTGGCACTAAGTCGAAGGCGGCACACAGGTCCACAAAGACTGTATATAAGGTGCCGCCCTCGATAAGTGCCCGTCTCCAGTATATGAGATTTAATCTGAATACTTGGTCTAATGTGGAGACACCCCTCCTGAATACAGCCTGGTATGGGCTGAGGGTGTCCGTTTCCTCCATCCAATTCTGTAAGCGATTCAGGATTAGTTTGCCAAAGAGCTTTTGCAAGACATCAATGAGGCTTATGGGGCGATAGTTGGCTGGGAGCAGAGGGGATCCCTTTTTGAATATAGGGACCACCTCTGCGCCCAGCCAAGTATCTGGGACCTCCATGCCCCCAAGGACCGCATTGAATATCAGCAATAGATATGGTGCCCATATCTCTGGTTCCTGTTTGTACAGATCTCCAGGGACCCCGTCCAGTCCCGGTGCTTTACCTCCTGCCAGCCCCGCAATTGCGGCGCAAACTTCTTTTAACACGAATGGTTCGCCCACTTCACCTATCATGTCAATACTGTTAGAGTTGGTATGAGGCATATCCTCAGTTGAGTATAGGGATTGATAGTGTTCCTGCCATAGGGCAGGAGCAATGTTAGGTTCAATGGCAGGGGGAAGATCGTCTGACCCGTGGTTAACCACTCGCCAAAATTTACGGGAATCTTTATTGGCTAGTGCCTCAGATAGGTCTTCCCAATGCTTTTGGTCCCATTCGACTTTGGCATTTGCCAGCAATGTCCTATATGCCCGTCTTTTGTCTTGTATTATCTCACGGGATCCATGAGCCTTAATTACAGATAAAAGTTCCCGTTTAGATTCCGGGCATACGGTGTTGTACCAGGATTTTTTATTTAGCGTACTGCTTTTTGATGGTGCTTCTGAGAATAGATCTGACTGTAAAGTATTTATTAGGTCTTTATGGGTTTGGCCCAGTAGTTCTACATTCCTTCTGTCCGCTAGTTTATCGGAGAGACCAAATGCCCTTTCAAGGACTGGAGTGATTCTGGCATAGAGCCTGGATATTTTTGCATCATTAGTTGCCAACTTCCCCCACCTCACTCTCCTCCTGTTGTTCTCTAGGAGTAGCCCAGTGGTTCCATTTTCATTATCCGTTCCCATGTCATCTATACCAGGGATAGCGTATTCAAGTATAAGTGCATTATGGTCGCTATCCTCTCTGGGTTGTACCCTAAAATCAATTATTCGTGTCCAGTTTGTTATTTGGGCTAGAATGTAGTCTAGTCTGGATTCGCTACCTGATTTGTTGAATGTACATCTACAGGGGTTGTCTGATTTTGTACGCCCGTTGCATGCGTGTAGACCGTAATTAAGGGTCAAGGCTGTAATTTGTAATGCAAGGGGTGTCCAGGCTCTTGGTGGAGGAGCCACCGTGTCTGGTATCAGGCAACTAGCGTCCTCTTCTAGGGATGGTCCTTCCAACAATCCGGGAAGTGGCTCATAGTGGGAGTTGAGGTCTCCTGCTACCAACTGAGGAAGATCCCTTGGAATATCACTCAGAAGGGTTGAGAGATCCTCAATTGTTTTCGATTCCCCAGATAAGGGCACGGGTCTCGAATAGACGTTTATGATCAGTAACTTAACCAGATTTGGCCATTCTAGGAGGACTGGTAGAATATCCTGTGAGTCTACAGCTAAACAACTAGCCTTACAGCCCAGGTGGGAGGCGATCAAAGTTGCCAACCCTCCTGACGGGCGTCCCTTACCCCCCCACTTTGCCTTTTTAGAAAAAACTTCGAAACCTGGGCATGTGAACTCCTCTCGTGCCCAGGTTTTCTGAAGGAGACAGATTCCCTTTGAGGTGATAAACGACAACCAATCGGGACATTCAATTTTGTTGCCGATACCTGCTACGTTCCATGAAATTAAACTAAGCGTAGCAGGTCTTAAGGATGGTTGCTCTGTGTTAGACAGAGTGATCTCTATAGGGATGAGGGTAGTATTTACCATTGGGGTTTGTAGGAGTTCTCCTTGTTCGGACTCTGAGTTGGTAGTATTGTCCCTAATTGCATGTATACTGCCAACAGATTCTTGGGAATAATTTAGAGTATCAGTGGTGATTTTAGATTCCATTTGTAGCCCCGATTGGCCTCCGGTGGTGGGTCTATCTTCTGCAGGATAAACTGCAGCAAGGTGGTCCACTGCCTTTGTGTTGGAATCAGTCAGTCAGTCGACCATTTCCAGGGTACTATACCTATTTGAGGTTGGAAAATAGGCTGGGTGATGCAATCTATGTGGGCCAGGGACTCCTCTTGGTCTGCCACCCCATCCTCCTTTCCTTCTGGTGACATACTCCCACCCCTCCCCATCATCATGTAACGGTGGGTATTCAGGGTGCATGTTCCTACGATAGTATGGCTCCCTTCTCTCTACACTGTTGCTTTCCCACTCTCCCAATAGCTCCTGATGATGACCCCATCTAGGATCTTCTGCCAGGTAGATGCCTGACGGGTAGAAGAACGAAAGGGGAAGAGCCTGGATTAAGTTCCCTTGGTCGTCAGGGACCCAGCTGCAAATATATGAGGCTGTCCTCTGATCCCTAAAGCTAACCACAATGCAATCACCGCTAATTGTCTTTCTCAGGTTGCCCACCCAAGCGACGCGTCTCACCATGGATACATCGCTGGTTGTTCCTTGTGGTAGGGGTCTGTATATAGACAGCCAGTTGATGACTTTGTTTTTGAGCGAGGCTGACGTCTCAATAGAATTGAGAGATAGTTCAGGAGCTCCCGCCAGAATCACTGTATAGGGGGATGCTTCCGGTGGTAAGTTTACGGGTTTGAATTTCCGAGTGTTAGTCTGGTTGTTGTCTAGGAGCCGCGTAACATTCTTAACTCTATCTGGGGGATCAGGCTTATATGTGGGTTTACTAATTGTGTTTAAGGTCGTGGGATTCGGAGTTTGAATTTGTGTAGGTGGTATGGTTTTACTTATAATGTCGGAAACTTGTGTCGTCTTGTTTTGTTTGGGAATCGATTTTATATTTTGCGAGGTTGGGGGATCATTTTTCTTAGTCGGGATTGTGTGCTCTAGGCTTTTTTTGGGCATACTATTTAACCCTCTTTTGATGTCCTTGGATTCCGACTTTAGTCTGTCTGCAAGCTGGACTGTAGATTTCTCAATATTGACCAGCCTTGCTTCGATCTTTATGAGTCGGGCTTCCAGAGGGCTTAAGAGTGACCTAATAAGTGAACCTATATCTGCAAGGGTTATGTCCTCATTTGCAGAGTCTATAGAAATATCACCTTGTGGAAGGGATTGTTCTATAGATCGAGAGGATATTTTTTGGATATTCCTAACATTCTTGGTTGGTTGTCCCGGAGTATTGTCCCCAAGGGTTCCAGCATCGCTAGCAAGTTTGGGCTCAGATGGTTTTAACTTGCTGCCGCCTTTGGTTTGCCCCCTTTCTTCTTTTTTTGTATTGCTCCTTCCCTAGCCCCCCTCTGTAGTTCTATTCATGATAATGCAAGGGGCTGTCAGGTCCTTGCTGGAGGCTAGGGGTGGGGCAGACGGTGTGCGGGTCATGGGTAGGATCATGAGACTCATGTCCTCTAGATCCTTGGAGACTTCCATGGTAAGATCTGAGTTAGAGGCATGGTGGATTGACTGTGAGCCCATCTGGATATTTCTATTAAGTTCTGGCCTTTCTTCTGGTGTTTTGGCCAGAGCCAATGGTCCCATTGATGATCTCCTCACCCAATTAATCTCTTGGGAGATGCGGCGTTCTAACACAGAAATTTTGTCTATCAAATAAGAGCCGGCTTTAACAAAATAATTGTCGATAGTACCTTTAGGAACTCCAGCTGCGGCCAATGCAGATTTGCTTCGCGTTTCCCTGGTGGCCATCATGGATTCCCAGTGGGCGAAGACCGCTGAAAGTCAGTGGGTGATACTGGGCTGGCCAGGGGGGGGGCCCGATCCCGGTCTCTCCGGTCCTCGAACGGCCCGCCCTTTGCCCGGGCTTAGCTCCGCGCTTTGCCCCGCGCGCGTCCAGCTTGCGCGACCAGCGCAGACTGTTTAAGACAGGAGGTGGGCGGGAAGAGGACCAGCTGTGGCGAGTCTCCAGCCGCAACGCCCGCTGGTCCTCGCAGTCCCGCAGGGGTTAGCGCGTCACTGTTAGGCTCCTCTCGCTGGTATGGGAAGTCCTTGGTTAGCCGGTATTCTCGAGCGGCTCCCGCGAAGCGGGGGCCGCGAGCCGTGGGCAGAGTGTGAGCAGTCAAAGTCGGCAGGAGTTTTACACTGGCAAGGATTCTGCCCGTTCCGCAGCAGCACACGCAGCACCCAAGCCCTCCGCAGATTTATCCATGCAGGAGGGGGGCGGGAAGAGGACCAGCTGTGGCGAGTCTCCAGCCGCAACGCCCGCTGGTCCTCGCAGTCCCGCAGGGGTTAGCGCATCACTGTTAGGCTTCTCTCGCTGGTATGGGAAGTCCTTGGTTAGCCGGTATTGTCGAGCGGCACCCGCGAAGCGGGGGCCACGAGCCGTGGGTAGAGTGTGAGCAGTCAAAGTCGGCAGGAGTTTTACACTGGCAAGGATTCTGCCCGTTCCGCAGCAGCACACGCAGCACCCAAGCCCTCCGCAGATTTATCCTGACAGCAAGAGCATCACAAATCAATACTGGTACATGTTTTAGACCACCAAGGTATTGGTGATGGTATACCCTTTCATCTGTTCAATTATAATACAACCTTTATTTTGTGAATCCAAAACGGATTCTAAAGCAACTCAAGATAACAGAAAGTGATGTTGGTATTTATTTCCGAATATTTGTTATTAAATATTCCTAGCACAGCTCACTTTGTTATATGCTGTCTTCAGAATGGTAAAATTAGCTGGTAGTTCACTGTCACAAGGCCCTCTATTGAATACAACGAACAAGATCATGTTTGTCTTACAAATGTATCCAAACTCTAAATCGTTAATTGAAAGGATTTCATGGTTAAGATACATAAGCTAAAGATCACTGAAGTGTCACGGCTTCGTCTATACCTTTTTGAATGGACTGCTTATGACCTCCTGCATAATGCCACAGCTGACATCACAAATTAAAGGTTCAATGACATCAGTGGTGATATATAATATATTTGTTCACAGAAGTTGCACTCCCCATCCGGTAGACAAGAGCAGGTACATGGATAAGTGTAGTTTGGTGGTGGACCCTGACCAAATGGTTTACATTCCCTCCTTCAGCCTTTGTGCAGGTTCAGGAGTGGGTCTAGACCTTTCTTTTGGCCCTGGTTAGTCAATTTTGTTATGTTTTAAACCCTTCATCATTGACCACTTCATGACTCTGGAATGTGATAAAATAGCATGGGTGTATTTGGATGCCAGGACATCGAGGCAGGCTGAGACGTATATAATTTTGGCCCTGGGAATTTGTTATGTGACTTGGGAGTCACACTGCTGGCTTACGAATCACGTGTCATTATTTTACACATCCTATATTAAAAGTTAGAGCAAGAACTGTAAATATGTATTGGAGGTACATTTATCGGAGCTGCCACGTCATGAACCTTGCATCAATTTGTTTTTTATAAGTTTTGAAAGGCAATATTAAGCAGCACTGTTAAGCAGTTGATGTATTTGGCAACCCAGATTTCGGCAGTGCAGGTGGAATGCTCCTTAGAATATATATTTTTTTAAATTAAAAAATATGCTCCGATGCCAGGTTTTCCCAGCCAAGCAGTTTCATTTTAATTCATAACTGGCAAAAAAACATGACAGAGCAATTCCTATTTAATTTACCTCGCTTTGAAACAATCTTAGAAGGTCAGTCCTTCAGTAACACAATTTAAGTATTGTGGAGATATATATGTATAGGCAAGTGTCCAACATCCACACTTTGGAACCTGGAGATCTGGGTTCTAATACTGCCTCTTGCACCTGATTGAACACCTTGTATGTCTGGATGAATCTCTTAATCTCATTGTGCCTACAATGGTAAACTTGAAGATTATGAATCAATTGTGAAAACTTTTAGAGAGATTTTTAGAGAGATTGCAGCAATGTACTCCTCACTAGCTTGGGTTACAATATATACCAGTTAATACAAAATGTATAGCCATATCTCGTCCTCAGCATGAATCAGAATCAGTGTATAGCCATGCAGCACATTATCCTTGGTGCTACAACATCTACTTTTACTTCACATGCCATTGGTGAATGGCCACACACACCCAACGATGGGCTTCCATGCTATTTATTGAAAATATTATACAGTCTCTTCAAAATAGCGTATTTCTTTAACATAGGAGCTTTGACACTATAGGCACATTATAGAACTGTATTGAGAAATACTCATTAAAGTGTTTTTTTGTACATCAGGTAGTCTGAACCTATATTTCTGGAAGTGCTTTCATATGCAAAATTACTTTAACTTCATAAAAGACCTGATGACGTATTGCTGATCCTGTACAAACAAAACCGTTCCTAAGTCAAGGTGGAATTACCTTTCATAAATATGGGACAGTAGGTTGTAATTCCAGTTTAAATGTATGAGCAATAACCACGGGAGGCCCACTAACCTTAGGATCGGGAGTAACCTACTACCCCCCCCACCCCCATAAGGCGCTCTAGCACCTCATCAGGGGGTGTAGGCACTAGATACATTCAACTACAATACAATACATTCTCACATGACGATACAAACTCTGCCTGCGGCTGTTTTGTTTTAACAATGCAAGTTGGTTTTCGTTGAGTGAGAAACAAGCTCTCATTTGGCTGGTTCCATGACGGCTACTATGAGCAAAATTATGTTGTGGATTGTGAATTAAAAACCTAGCTCAGGCACTTGACATGTTGTGTGATCCCGGGCATATCACACGACCCTCCTAGATAGATAGATGAAGAATTCATTAGCAGGTAACTATGTGTTGCTGAAGTATATAGTAGGATCTTCATTACATCGACTACGATACCCAACTGTGTGCACCCGCTGCATCTTCTCGTGTAATGAATGCTTTCACACATGCCCCCTGTGTCTTGTGCAATGATTGCTCCCACACACCTGCACTACCTGTCTCTGCTTGTGTAAGGTCCATTGAGCCTTCTTCTCTCGTGCCTGGACTGCTAGCGCCAGTACCGTCTTCCCCGTCATTCCGGTAGATCTGTAGATGACAGTGTTTTTATGCTGGGATGCCATGTTGAGCAGGCTCGCAGTGACAGGTCTTGTGCAAAGACTGCGAGCAGCCAGGTGGCAACGTGACTTCCCAGACGTGTAATGCTGCAACAACAGACAACCCATGTCAGTGTGGGAGGAGCATGTTGTGAGATGCACTTCCTGTGCAGTCATGGACCAGTCTGCCAAGGGGGCGAGGCGTGTTTTTTTTTGGGGGGGGGGGGGGAGTTACATTCAAGGGAGTGCATTTTCATAACCCACGATCTTAAAGGAACATGGCATTTACAGTTCGGAGGCTAGGGAAAGTTACAAAACTTGCTTCCAAAGTTCCAAATCCAGATACGATAATGGAAATTTAATGCAACCTACTGAAGTGTATGCTGGAATATATAGGGGTGTTTGAAGTATGTGTGTTTGACAACATGATTCGTACGATGGATATTTTAGATGATAAATAAATACTAAATATTTTGAACCTATACAGGTGCCAAAATGCAACTTGTTTGTGGCTAATGACCCAGGACGCATGAATTTCTCAGCTATGGTGTTGCTACAAACTGAGTTTACTGGTGAATGCTGCTACAGGGTCACAGGAGTGCCTAATTGTTGATAAGAGGGTGGGTGACTAACGTGCAGAGCTCCCAACTAAATAATGCGTGGAACGGGAGCAAAGTGCCGAAGCCACAGGATTTAAAGGTGCAAGTAAACACGAATGCTTATTAAGACCAGAAGAAACCCTCATGCTGCGGTGCCCAAATGGGAGATGGGGGCTTTGCGCGCTGTGCCATGAGCATGAATGTGTTGGATGGACAACCAAAGTTAACAATGAGTGAAATTGTCAGGGAGGAAACCAAGGGCCATATGTAGGTAGCCCAATACCGGTCGGTAACGGCCGAAAATTGGTATTTTCAGCCGTTACCGACCGGTATTGAGCTTTCGGGATGTAGGAGACCAAAAATAGCCCGAATCGGTAAATTTACCGAATCGGAAAAGTTACCGAATCGGTACAATACCGATTCGTAGAAGGTACCGAATCGGTAATTTTACCGAATCGCAACGGTTTGCGATTCGGTAAATTTACCGATTCGGTAAAATACCGAATCGGTAAATAAGAATAGGTAAAAATGGAAATTGAGATGTAGGGAAGCTCTTAAATACCGAATTTGGTTCAAATTCGGTATTTAAGAGTCGGTATTTACCATGGATTGGAATCAGGTGGTAACCAGGTGCAACCTATAAAAAAGGACCCAAAATGCAATTCTGTTTGCACAATGGCGGAATTTTATGTCATTGCAAGACGGCTACGGCTACAGGAGGAAGGAGAGAGTGAATGGCAGAGAGAGGAGCAGGTCTACAGGCAGAGGGTCACCTTGTTCATGCTCACAGAGGCAGAGATACTACAGAGGTACAGGTTGGCCCCAGACACCATCTTGGAGCTCATCAGGGACCTCCAACCACTGTTGCCGCACACTACCCCAAGGGCACATGCAATTCCCCCCCATGTGCAGGTGCTGTGCAGCCTCCACCTGCTTGTGTCTGGGAGCTACCAGAGCGTGGTTGCTGTGGTAGGTGGGGTGACACAGAGCAGCCTGTCACAAATTCCTTGACGCCATGTTACACAGGATGGAGCATTACATTTATTTTCCTGTTACCCATGCAGAACTGGTGCAAACAAAATCAGACTTTTACCAGATGGCTCGATTTCCAAATATTATTGGCTGCATAGATGGCACACACATTCCCATTTGTCCCCCTGCTGACACAGAATATATCTACAGGAATAGGAAGTCAACCCACACCATCGATGTGCAGGTGATTTGCAATGCAAAGTGCACCATCACTGACATTGTGGCAAAATTCCCTGGGAGTACCCACGACTGCTATATTTTTTAAAACAGCGGCATCTATGCACAGCTGACTGCAGGGGAATTTGGTGAAGGATACCTCCTAGGTAAGACACAGTGTCTGACTCCCATAATACCTATTGCAGTAAGAAATAAATGTATGCATGGGACTAATGTATTACCTTTTCCTTTTAGGAGACAGTGCATATGCCCTCCGCTCTTTTATACTCACCCCCTACCTCAACCCCTCAACACCCAGCCAAAGGAGATATAACCGGGCCCACAAAAGCACACGGAATGTTGTTGAAAGGACCTTTGGTATCTGGAAAAGCAGATTCAGATGCTTGCACAAGAGTGGAGGTGCAAGGCAGTATACCCCCATCCCCTGCTGTAAGATAATTGCTGCCTGTGCCATGTTGCACAACCTTGCTGTTAAGAAGGGTACTGAGGTGGAGTTGTCTGACTATGAGGATCATGACGACGACATTGCTGTGCCTGACACACCACCTGCTGGAGTGACAACACCAAGTGATGGCAGATACAGACGTGAGGAGATTACACACAACTATTTCTGAGTAAGTAATGAGACACAGACAGGTTGTGAATGAGAAGAACGTCATTTAATGTTGCCACAAAGTTCATGCACTGACGTGCAACAAATTAAAGAAAAGAAAGGTGGGGACTACATGTCCTGGGTTACATCACCCACACTGGCAAAGTCATTTGCGCCCGCGCTTCCCAGAGCCACTGGGATGTTGCTCACTGCTTCCCTCATGGCCTGCAGGCTCAGCTGGGCGCCTGCTGCTCCTACGTGGCTGAACCACAGCGCTTGCCAAGCTGCTGTGGCTACTGCTGTCGTTTCCCTCAGCCACATCCAGGGCAGGATCCAGAGCAGTGTTTGATATTATCATTGCCTCGAGGGCACTGGTGATCCTGGCCATGCCCCTGGTGACCTCGGCCGTGTTCTGAGTGAGGCTTTCCTGCATGTTAATGCCTCTACGGCATAGCTGTGATGTGGCAGTGGCCAGACGGTTCATGGCCCTATTGTTTACACGGGCGTCCCTGCGCCTTGTGTGCTCCAGGCTGTCCAGTTTAGAGCACAGCTGGGTTATTCCTGCAGCTAGGTCAGCATTGGTTTTGGATATCTCCCTGTTGCTTTCTACCATGTCATTGATGCCCTTCCCCATTTCTCCAATTTGTTGGTTTGGGACATGAAATTGGCGGTGGCAGGCCTCTATTGCTTTCCCCTGCATGCGTTGGATGCGCACCATGCTCCCCTCCAGCCCACGGAACACAGTGCCATCTCCAGGAACACCTGCACTGCTGGGCCTGCGTTGCCGTCTGCGCGAGGTGAAAGACTGTGTGTTGGGCTGCAGTACAGCAGGACTCGTTGGTGCAGTGCCTTGGCCCTCTCCCTCTGCTGCCCCCATCACTGTTAGTGGGGCCACGACTCACCTCCTGGCTGGTGAGGTTGCAGGTGCAGGCTGTAACAGTGATGGGGAGGTCTCAGGAGAGAAAAGCAATGGAGGGATTGTGAGAGGTGTGGGGAGTGGGGAAACTCGGGTGTCTGGACTGTCTCCTCTTCCTGGGAGATGGCAGTTGTGTGTTCTTCCTCCTGCGAGGCATGGACATGGCTTGGCCCTGCCTCATCACTCTCCTCCCTCGCTGGTGCAGTCCCTGCTGTTGCTGAAGCTTGACTGGCTGATGTTGCCCCTAGGTATAAATAAGCGTATGTCAACTGAGTGCTACTGTGTCACTAAAATAAATGCTTTACACATTTTACTGTCATTATTCAGCATTACTTTCACTGCCTTGCTGATGTCTGTGCAGTTACACATGGTCTTATATTAGCGGACTACATTTCCCATAATGCATTGCTCCTGTATAGTGCTAGCAGTACTGGACTTGGGTTGGCCTGTGCACAAAGGGTTAAGGGAAGCTGGTTGGTATGGGGTGTCATGCTGCGCATGCGTCTTACCTTTTCCTTTGGCTCTGGCTGAGCTGTCCACATCTCCCAGTCCCACAACACTGTCTGGCTCTATGGTTGACGCCACCAACTCCACCAGGTCAGTCAGGGGGGGCGCTGGGTTCCTGCCTCCACTGGGGACACCAGCCTGCTTATGTAGCTCTGCCATCTTTTTCTTGGTGAGGCTCCTGATGTCGTAGAAGCGTTTCTTGAGGTCATCCATGCTCCTGCTTGTCACTCCCACAGCATTGACCCTTTCTCCTATATCAAGCCACAGCTTGCGTTTGGCTGACTCTGCTACAGTGAGGGAGTGCCTGCCAAACAGTTGTTTGTGGGCTCTCACCACCTCCTCCACTAGTACTTGCAGCTCCATGCTGCTAAACTTTACTTTCCTTTTCCTCTCTGCCTTCTGACTATCACTGCTGCTAGCCATTTTCAATGAGGTAAAGTCACAAAAATCACTCCCTGCTGCTCTGTGTCTCTGCTCAGCTCTGACTGCCTCTCCAGAACCTTCTAATGAGTTGCAGCTGCCTGGGTAGCCACTTCCTGGTAGGGAGGGGGAGGGTGGTAGCACCTGATTGGCTGTTTTCATTGGTTTCACTTTTGCTTGCTTCCCGATTCGGAATTTACCGAATCGGTATTTACCGATTCGGTATTTCCAATGCATTCCTATGGGCCGGCCCATAGGGATGAATGGGAAATACCGATTCGGTAAATACAGAATCGGTAAATACCGATTCGGTAAATTCCGAAAGTCCGATACCAACATTTACCGAATCAGTAAAAAATAGCAATTTTTTACCTACATCTCTTTTACCGATTTTTGAATACCGAATCGATAAAATTCGGTATTTAAGAATCTGTAAAATCTGATTACCTACATCTGGCCCCAAGCACCTAAAGGAGGTCAATGCACCAGTAAAAAGGCAGCATTTCCGATGGGCACAAGAAAGAACCAATGGCAATCGATGGGCGTGGTTAAAGCCCATATTGTCGATACAGCATGTTTTGCAGACAGCGCATGCGCACTGCCTAAGCTGGATTTTTAAATTATTGGTAAAATAATCTAATTAGTACTTGGACACACTTTTAATGGCCTCAATCTATGCGCGTTGTTTTTATGGTTATGACAAAATGCTTATTTCATTCTTCCTGGAGTATGATATTAACATATGCATTATCCCAGGGATATGTATAAAACCTTTTTGCTCTACGGTTCTTCCTGGTGCCTCCTTACCCTCTCATTTATTTTTATTTTTTTCTGACATCGCTCTCTAATCCAGTTTTGCTCGTTGTCTCAGCTAGACATTCAAAGCTGCCATAAAAGGAAAAGAGAATTAGTCTACATATTTCTTTAAAACCAAAAACAGCAAACAGATGATCCCCGGAAAGTGCTTTACTTTCTGTTCCATGTCCTTCAGGTAAGAAGATCATTGTGAGCAATGGCACTAGTAATGTCCACATGAATAGCAGTCCTTTTGTCTTTGTGGCAGTAAAGTACAACTCACTTTAATCGTTTCTGCTCCTCATGACTCCATCCTGTTAGCCGCGTGTCTCATCTGTGGGTTCCTGCAGTAAATATTTTCCATTTGCAGCATTGCGTCTTGGGACCAGTGGGTTCTATTTTGCAGACTGGAGTCGCTGCCAGCTCTAACCCATTGTCATAGCTCTCTCAGAATCCAGTTGTCACATGCTTGTTTCTACAGCTCATATGAACAACCTGATTGGTGGAAGTATCACATTGCTAGGGCGGCATATCACAATGTTCACTTCAGTGAAAGTGGATATTATTGATTAGATGAACTGTAATAATTCACAAAAATTAGAGCAGGTACCGAGCATGGCTGAAGCTAATGGCCGTGGTCTATAACTGAAAATGCAAGGCAGACCATTTTACGTTGCCAATGTTTTTTAGATTATTGTAGACTGGTTCTTCTGTTCATCTGATTTCATTGAAGTTATTGCAATGTCACATTGAGTCTACTGGTAACCCTGCTGATGGCATGAGGGAGAACTAATATGTCTCAAAGTCTAGGTTATCATGCAGTGACACACTGCAACACATGTGACCCATGTACAATCAGGCAGGAAGTAATGCACTTTTTTAATCGTGTTAAAATCATAGTCTGTGTGCCCCAGTCCTCTTAGTGACACGGTTTCCTACTGAGTAGATATAACATGCTATCGCAGAAGTAGGCCACTAAGGAGGAAAACAAGAAAAACACACGCATTCACAACACTTTGCTTAATCTGTGCCCGGGGCCTACACAGGCATTTATTCTTGCCCACTGCGACTACTATTCAGCAGCAATCTCAACAGAGATGATAGCAGAAGCGTCTAGGATAAGTGCTCACCTCTGTCCTGGCATTTACATAATTACATATGCATTGAATCTGTTCAGCCTCAGCACTTGTGCTAATGTGTAGCAGTAATAACACTGCAGCTCCCTGCCGGTACACACACTTACAATGCACTGCAAACATATTGGCCAGTCACCAGGCGGCTAGTTGCCAGGTCGTTAGCTAATGTATTTTCAGTGCGCAATTTTAGGCTCTGGGAGTGTGTGAGATGGCCCGAGCCTCCCATTGAAGATGGCTTAGTTTCTTTTTTTCTCTATTTTACACTTCGCTGGTGGTAGCAGATGTTAGGAAAGAGGATAAAACACTGTTCACAGTACTTAATTTGAGCCGGTGATGGCTGGTGGGTGCCACCGGCACTCACTTTTTGGCACTTGTATTTATTTTTCCTCATAAGACGTTTATTAAGAGCGAGAGAGGGGAAAACACACAAATGGAGAAAGCAGGAACGTGCAAGAGTGATGTAAAATGGCAAGTAGTGACTGATAGTTGATTAAAGAGGCACAAGGTAGATTCCAGACTACGCAGTTTGGTATTTGACGCTCTGGTGCCAGCTTCAGGCTTCTGTTCAGACCTTTGGGCACCAGCACTTATTAGTCTACAAATAAAAACACTGGCACAGCAGCATAAGAGACAAGTGGAACGGCTGGTTGCAGGGTTGGGCCCACCTACAAAGTAGATAGGGAGCTTTCAATGCTCACCATTTCCAGTGTTCCTCAAAAGTGTGGAGTCTCCCCTCCGAGGAGCATCAGAGATGAGACGTGTGAGGAAAGAGGAATTTGGTTCGAACCTCTCCCTGTGGTGGAGCAAGGACCTGTGGGCAGTGGTGTAACAAAACTTGAGGGGTGCCCTGTAAAGTACAGAGGCCCCACACATGCTCTGGATCCTGTATGGAGCTCTTACGCCAGGGGCGTGCTGCCCATGCACAGTGCCAGAGGGGTGCCGTGCCTCGAATTGCAGGGGCTGAGGGGCTTTTGTAACGCCAAAGATCGTAGAATTAGCGTTTGTCACTGGTGAAGTCCAGTCCAGAAGAAAGAGGACCAGCAGGAGCCTCGCCACACCCAGAGCGGTGATAGTGTAGGCTTGTGGTTCAGAGGGAGCTTCAACTGTCAGCCCTTAAGCTGAAAGTCCCCTAGCCAGGGCAATGAAGCCCACAACCCAGTGGAGCATGCTACTTGCATATCGGATTCTAATCATCGGGGAGACAGTAGGCTGACGCTTCGGTTGAGGTGCTGCAGCAGGGCCAAGCGTTCTCTGAGGCTTTGAGTAGCCAATGGTTTGCTAATCTTCTTTCGGTTCTAGGGTTCAGATCTTCACATTGCGTGGAGTACCAGAGAGAGGCGTAGCTGGCGCTGTGATGATGCATGTTCCAGCTTCTCCTGATTGAGTCCCAGAATTGAGGCTGATTTGTCTAGAGTGGGGACACCATGTGTTTCTTTTTATCATGCAAAGATGAGGTGAAAAAGATGCCCCCATATGTAGCGGATCCCCTTCTCCTAAAGCAGAGTGGTTGCCCGTTTAGGAGCCCTCTGCCATTGGAGCATGATAAATGAGAGGTCTTGGTAGATACAGATCTTCAACACCTCAAAGGTGATGGAGTACTTGTCCGGCACACCGGTCATGATCAGTTTTTTCACAGTAGCTGTGAAGGCAGGTCAAGATGTCCTGTGGTGGTCCCCGGATGGGCGGCCAAGTCTGTGTGTGCAATCCAGGAGATGTTACTTATCCACCAACGCCAGTACTATATGGTGAAAGAGTTGAAGCACGTAGTTCTCCAATCTTCCAGCATCTGCCTGCAACAGGACCACATGTATCCAGTTATTGGATCTGCAGACCTGTTCTCCAAATCCACCAGGCAGTAGTTGAGGTCTAAGTTCTGGTCTTGGAGCTCAAGGATCTGGCATAGACATGCCTCCAACTCTTTCTCCCCAGTGTAATTTCCTTGTTCTAATGTGTCAACATGCTGACCCAGTTCTCCCAGTTCGTGGAGAACTTCTTTGATGTCTCTAGCCACTCTTACATCAAGGCTGCTATGTCCTCAAGTAATGTGAGAAACAGGGTTTCCATAAATCCTCGAGTGATGGGGGCCTTGTCTTATGTTTGGATTTTCTGGGAGGCCGCAGGAAGAGACTGAGAAGGGGACCCAGAGTCTCTAGTGGAGTTCACTATTAAGATGCGGTCTTCGACAAAAGGCCTTGATCATAGATTCTCTCTTACTGTGCTGAGTCGCCATGTTCCTGGAGTGGGGAGCCTATCGCTGTGGACACCCCAGAAAAGTGCAGGAGAGGGGATCCCTCCAGGCCCTCCCCTCTCACAGTTCCCCCATAGCTAGCAACAGTTGATCAGAGCCTTCTCGACCTCAACAGGGGGCACCGGGCGGCACAGGCCCAAGGATACAGAAGTGATCGAATGGTCCATCATAGCCAACAAATAGCTGCTTCACGGGGTGCAGAGTGGGTAATGTTGTCAATGTCCATGGGCATTGTACCCCACCAGGCTGGGGTCAACAGAGATCTAGAGAGAGTGGGCAGGGCTTTCAGAGCAGGAGACATCCTTCCCAGTCAAATAGCACGGCAGGCCCTCAGCAAAGCCAGGTGTTGGTTGCGTCTCATCTGGCTATACGAGCCCCAGTGGGTGGGTGTAGGCCCAGTCACTTTGTACTGCCAGCCACTGACGTAGGCCCAGCTTACAGGCAATCCGCTGAATTGGGAGGGGTTCTCAGGGTCCTGTCACAGCCCCAGACCTTCTCCCCTTCTGCTAAAATCTTCCCTGCAATAGCAGGTGCTGCTGCTGTGAATGTTACTCACCCTGGACAGGGCCTCGTCTTCATCGCAGTCAATCCAAGGAGGATGTGGCTGCCTGCCAGATGCAGGTCTCTCACTAGTGGCACTCCGTAAGGCCCGTGCCTCAGAGAGCTATAGACGTGACCCTGCCTGCGCCATACCAAGCCAGAACTCAAGGCCGCTGCCCCAGGGTGCCCCACCACTTAATCGAGGGACACATTTCTGGGCCTACAGTGTCTCTATGCACCACCTCCAACATGCCCTCCAGTTGAGGGGCGGCCCACATGCTCAGTGTCCTTGCCTCTGGCTCCCACTCTTGGTTTTCAGTAGGTGCATGTAGGTGAATTCGAATCACAAGCTCGCCACAGCTACAGGTCCGGACGGCATATATATTGCTTTCCGGGGACCCAGGTGGAGGATCAGCAAGTCCCTGCTAGGCCCAATGCAGCAGCCGCCATCTGAGAAGTGGAGTCTGCCGGGTGGCTTCTCGCGTCGAGAAATCTAGGGCCCACCTGGTCAGCGGAGCAGCTAAGATGGCCAGCCCACTCCCTCAGACGCGATACTCCGTTCCAGTCAATGTGGGACTGCACAGATGTCCACGGTCTGCTCGTGTCCTGATCTGTGCAGCAGAGCTACTAAATCCAGCTCCTACACTGGCGCCATCATGGACTCGCCCCTGTATGGCAGATTTTGACACTTTATTCCTATGGTTAGATTAAAAACATAGGTAGGAACTAATTTATGAACTAACACGCATAAAAGACATCCATTTGAGAAATGCAGCTGTATTAATAGTACCTGAAAATAAAATTGGATACAAATATGTCAGATTCAAATTCCCAATCACCCAGAGAGTAGAAACAGACCTGCAACCCTGGCAGAGCACATGTAAACATGTACCGCTGTGCAACAGACAGCGAAAGGTCGAGGCTATACCAGAGATTCTGTGAAAGGAACGAACTACTTCAGTAATAAGTTGAAAGCCAAACCATGCTCTCATAATTTCAGAAGGACAGAGAAAGGAGGATAAGCACGGTTCTCTTGTGCGTTATTAGCTTTCTTCCTTCTTTTTTTGAGTTTAAAACTAATAAAAATCAGAAATTTGAAAATATATTATTTATTTATTTATTTATTTATTTATTTAGGAAGTTTTCTATAGCGCTGTCAAGACCCTGAGGTAGCAGAGCGCTTTACAGTAATAGAATGACAAAAATCTGTATAAACATATACGTAACATAAGCATGAACATGAACATAACATATGTAAGGTATAAGCATTCAATGAGTGACATTGTAAGCGGAACATGGGTGAGTTGCCGAGCTTCTTTGGTTATGGGATTCACTGTAGTCACATAGTTCAGGGGTTGCTTGCTGACCCCAGTTATCCACAGCCAAGGGAGCGGATCAGGAACAAGGATTTGAGTTGCCTTTTGAATTCCACAAAAGAAGGAATAGTTCTGATGTGCGGGGGGATGGAGTTCCAGATTTTGGGGGCATTTCCAGTGAAGGAGCAGTCCGCTGTTCTTTTCTTTCTGGTTTTGGGTAGGATGAGCAGGAAGGAGTTAGAGCTTCTCAGATTCCTGGCTTGGCCTGCTTTTTTGAGTTTATTTGCCAGGTATGCGGGTTTGCCGGTATGGAGGGCTTTGTGGGTTAGGCAGGCCGTTCTGAAGTTACTACGCATTTCTACTGGGAGCCATTTGAGTTCCTTGAGTGCTGGGGAGATGTGATCTGATTTTTTGATGCCGGTAACCATTCTAGCTGCAGCATGTAGTGTTGTTTTGATCGGTGCCAAGTTCGATTTCGGGATGCCTGTTAGGATTGCGTTAACATAGTCTAGTCTTGACAGTACCAGAGATTGAGTGGCCAGTTTAAGATCCTTGTTAGGAATGTAGGGTTTGATCTTGTTCAACAGTCTGAGGTTAAAGAAAGCACCTTTGGCTGCATTCTTGATGTGTTTTACCATGTTTAGTTTGGGGTCTATGATGATGCCAAGAGATTTAACAGAGTCGGCTAGAGTAAGATTTCCTTTAAGCGCATCGATTGCTTTTAGCCATTCGGTGATTTGAGGGTTGTCTTCATTGTTCGAGATGAGGAGTGTCTCAGTTTTGTCTGGATTCAGTTTCAAGTGATTGTTTGTCAGCCATTGTTGAACATCTTTCAGGACATCATTTAGTCTATGTATGTCAGTGAGAGAGGAAGTTTCCAGATAGATTTGTGTATCGTCCGCCTAGAGGTGAAAGCGGATGTTGGCTTTTCTGAGTAGCTTGGAGAGTGGTTCAATATAGACGTTAAAAAGCTGAGGCGAGAGCACCGAACCTTGGGGGATGCCCTTATTGACCTGTTGGATTTCGGAGGTGAAATTCTTTATTTTTATTATTTGTGTTCGGTTGTGTATGAATGAGGAGAACCATTTGAGAACTACTTCGCCGAGGCCAGCTCTTTCTTGAACAGCCTTGGTGAGGAGTTTGTGATCCACCGTATCGAATGCTGCAGAAAGGTCAAGGAGAATGAGGAGGCAGCATTTGTCTGAATCCAGAGATCTGTGGATATCGTCTAAGATGTTCAGCATCGCTGTTTCTGTGCTGCATCCTTGTCTGAAGCCAGACTGGAGGGGGTCTAGGAGATTGATGTTGTCCAGATGATGAGTCAGTTGCAGGAGTACACAGCGTTCCAATGTTTTGGCTAGTAGAGGGAGGTTAGATATTGGTCTGAAGTTGTTCAGGTCTGTTGAGTCAAGACCTGGTTTTTTCAGCAGGGGGGTAACTTGCCCAATTTTTAGGCAGTCAGGGACCACTCCGTTTTTTAGGGAGCTGTTCATGATGTTGCCCCATATAGGTGCAAGAGAGTGTTTCATTTTCATGATTAGTGAGGGAGGTATGGGGTCAGAGATATGAGCTGATGGTTTGGAGGACGAGATCAGCGAGATTATCTCTGCGTCTGGGACGGGGCGGAAGCTAAGCCAGGGGGTGCTCAAAGAGCCGGGAGAGAGAGCCTGAGGAGCAGCCGAACTGGTCTTCTTGGGGTGTGAATTGTTGGGGTCAAGTGAAAGTTCAATTTTTGTGATCTTTTCATTGAAGTAGTGGGCGAAATTGTCGCAAAGATCTTTGGACGCTAGCACAGAAGAAGACAGTGGTTTGAACGTTTGTTGCCCGATGATGCTGTAAAGTTCCTTCGATCTATTTTTGGCTTTGTCCAGTGCCTCGCGGAAGAAGCTGGATTTTTTGTTTTTGATGTGGTTGTTGTATTTCCTTTGGGCTGCTTTCAGTTGATCACGAAGGATGGCCGTTGGGTTGTTTCTCCACTTTCTTTCCTTGGCTCTTAGAGTTCTCCTTTCTGTGTTGAGGTCAGCGTTGAACCACGTTCTGGAAGGGATAGCTCTGCTTCTTTTGAGCTTTAGTGGCGCAAGTTTGTCGACTATGGACACTAGCTCGGAGTTGTAGCAGTCGATGAGCTCATTGGTGGAAAGGTGCGCTTTGTTGGCCGGAAGAAGAGAGCTTAACTAATCATTCAGGATATCCAGGGGTATTTGAGAGAGGTTTCTTGTCCATTTGGGGGGTCTTGGGGGGGTTTATGTGAGGTAATGGGGTGATTGATATGAAAGAGGATCATGTGGTGGTCTGACCAGTCGACGGGAAGAATGTGGTTGATCGTGATTGATTTCTTTTGTGAGATGATAGCATCCAGTGTGGCTCCTTTGTAATGAGTCTCCTCGGTGCAATGTTGTTGCAGGTTGTTATCATGAAGGAGGCTGGATAGCGATTGGATTAGGGGATTGTGTGTCTCATTCCAGCGAAGATTCAGATCCCCAAGAATTAGGTTATTGGAGTCACCGAGAGCGCCTTGTGCAATCAGGTCGGAAAGTTGTTCTCCAAAAGGGTTGTTTTTACCTGGGGGGTGGTAGAGCAGGTGACACCGTAGAGAGTCTTTGTCATTGGTCTTGATGATGGTGGATAGGCATTCGAATGAATCATAGTCAAAAGAGGTGGTTTCCGAGATGTCCAGGCTGTCCTTGTGGATGATAGCCACCCCTCCTCCCCTATGCTCTATCCTGTCTTTGATAAGGAGGGAGAAGCCAGGTGGTACCAGCAAGTCAAGGCAGGGAGGGGATATCTTATTTAGCCAGGTCTCTGTGAGGAACGCAATGTCAATATCGTGAGTGAGGATGGCTTCAGCTAGTTCTGTTGCGTGCAGTGAGGCCGATCTACAGTTGATTAGCAAGCAATTGGAGAATTGCTCCTGATTGCTGGCCGATTTATCTTTGATCTCCCATGGTATGGCGGTGAGGACCGGGTATCTCTGAGGTTTAGTGCTGGGAGGGACTTTCCGGTGACCTGTGATTACTTGGATTTTGGATTTGGGAGAATCTAAGGCGGGGGTGTTGTATGTGGCGGCTAGTAGGGCTGCTTTGCTGTCTGACATAGGTGCTGCTAATCTTAAAGGCCTTGAAGTCAAGTGTTTTGTGTCTGATAGGGGGTTTGGAGGAGTGTGGGAAGGAGTATGAGTCTTGGACCTAGGGAAGGGGTCTCCGGTTTTTGCAGTCTGCTGTAGGCAGGATTCCGAGATCTTGAGGGGGGATAGTGAAGATGGGTACTAGAGGTTTCTGTGGGCCTAGGAGAGCTGTTAGCGTTGCCGGAGTGAGCCGTCAGCGGGGGGCATTTGGAGGGTCTGCGGGCTATACCTAGGTTAGAAAGGATCTCCAGTAGGCCCTGGGTGATTGTGACAATCTGGTTTTCGAGAGCCGCGAGGCGTTGTGACACAGAGTTGAGGGAGGGGATGGGGGTATCTGGGGTAGCGCCAGGTGTGTTGTGGTTCGGGTTGGGGGGTTGAGGGGTCCGGGGAGAGGACGGGGGAAGGGGAGGGGGAGGTGCAGGGGAGGACTTTGAGTGACTGTGAGCTGGGATGGGACTCGAGGGGAGGGGGGTTCCTGAAGGCGGAGGAAGGAGAGGGGAAGGGACAGGGAGAGGCTTTGAATGACTGTGAGCTGGGATGAGGCTCATGGGATCAGGTTGAGGGATCAGGGTGCGGTTTATGGGATCAGGTTGAGGGATCAGGGGAGAAGGCGGGGGAAGGGGAGGGGAAGGGACAGGGGAGGGCTTTGAGTGACTGTGAGCAGGGATGAGACTCGAGGGGAGGGGGGTTACTGAAGACGGAGGACGGGGAGGGGAAGGGACAGGGGGAGGCTTTGAGTGACTGTGAGTTGGGATGAAGTTCGTGGGGCGTGAGGTTCCTGGAGGCGAGGAAGTATTGTCAATAGGGGGATGAGGGAGGCGGTAACTGGGGGAGGTGTGGCTGTTGGAAGAGGGGATTGAAGGAGGGGTTGGAGTTTCCTGCTGTGGCTGATTGGTAGTAAATTCCCATTGTGAGACAACGGGGCGAGGGGGGCGTAGCAGGCAAGAAAGATATCACGGAGGAGAGGATCATAGTCTTCTCTGTTAGTAGTGAGGGAGGGCGGAGAGGGGGTTGCGGCGTGGTGAGGTAGGGTTGGGGAGGTTGATCTTAATGTGGGGAAAAGGACATCGAGGGCTTCAAGGTTCTCGTTATTGGCCTGGTTAAGGACCGTGCCGTTGGTGTAGATGGTCACCGTAGTGTAGCCTCTACCGACCGATCTAAAAGGGAGTATAGTGGTAAGTTTGCAACTATGGGGAGTGGATGTGGTTTTGGCGATAAATAGTTGCGTTCTGATCACGGAGATCCAGTAATCAGGTCTCTCAGCATGGAATATAAGGTCCATCTTAGTCGGACCATTTGCAGACGAGTGGTAGATGTCTGTGATTAGGGTTTCCCTATGTTGACGGATAAGTTTCTGTTTGAAAGAGCGTCTCGATTTAGTAGAGAGGGGGGGAGATGATGGTGAAGGAGTTACGGCTGTGGGGTTTCAGGTGGGTAGATAATACTTGAGGGGAAGGGGAAGGTCGGTCTCGAGCCATCCTGAAGGTAGTGAAGGGCGTGAGAGTACCTAGTTTAGTTACGGTGTTGCGCTAGGTGACGCGACTCACCAAGGTAGTACCTGGTGTCCGCGAGCCGGAGAGTCCTTGAAGACAGCCAAATTGTAGACGATCCAGCATCAACTAGAGGATTGCGGGGAGGGCGATGTTGACGGCTGAAGGTGGCTCCGGTACCTGTAAGTTTCGCTCTGGAGGTGTCCTGGGGTCACGGGAAGGCAGGGGAGCATTGATCACGTTAACATGTGATCGGGCGGACAGTCCCTGCTTTCCGATAGCGTGAGTCAGGCTGCACTTCCTTGCTTAGAGGTGGGCTAGAAGGTATGGAGCTGAGGCGCCAGCTTTGTTAGAGGGCAGAGTTTGAGCGTTTAAAGCAGTCATAGTGCCCGAGTTGGGCCACATATTGTGGAAAGGCTAGCGTTACTTCTTTGTTGACTGTTCGACAGGCGCCCTACCGTGTCTCACGTATCTAACATGAGCACATGTTCGACTCGTACAAGGAGCGCGCCGGGCCTTTCGGGGCAGTATGTTCCTCATGGTTGGGTCTGGGCAGGACGATCTGTACCTCCTTGGTGCGCTGCAGGTAGGGGGGGGTAACTAGGGTGCCAGGTGTACTATAGATAGGAGGGCAGGAATCTGGGAGGTCAGGTGTACAAAGGGTGAAACGAACAATGTACTCACTGTTGCAGGAGAGACTGGAGCGCAAAGGGGAAATAACACGTTGCGGGCCCCTAGCCCGGTGTAGGATCCTCAAAAGTGGCTTCAGTTTCTTTAGGGGTTTGACGAGGCTTTAGGGAAATAACACGTTGCGGGCCCCTAGCCCGGTGTGGGGTTTAAGCTAGGAGGTGAGAGTTAAAATAGTGGGTGGCGGCAGAAGGAGGTTGGAGTCATGACAGGCTTGGTCATGAACGGCAGCGCCATGAGGAGCTGAATGAATGGCAATCAGACTGAGCATCGTTTGTTGCAAGCTCCTCCCCAATGAAACTACGGCAAGGCAAAGTAGCTTCGAATATCCGTTTATCTCCTTGCAACTTGTGAAGTTACACTGCAGGATTTCTATCTATGACGGATTGCTGGGTGTAGTAAGCAGGGTTTAAGTTCAAATCTAGGCTTCTTTAACCTACAACTGCTTGCTCCCAGCCTGGACAGCACTTGGACCAAAGGAATTAGACGGCTTTCTCTGTGCATTAAAGCAGAATAAATATTCCGGAGTCCTTACACTGCACCAGGACACGGTTAGAAGAGTTGAACCAACAAGAAATCCAGTTCTGCCTCAAGAACAGTTGCTTTAACACAATAATCCAGTCGATCCCACTATGTTCAAGTCTAGATATACTCATGCTTAAAATTTGGTCAGGATGGCATCATTGTTTAATGTTATTAAATAAGTTCGTGGGTGGGGAGGAATACGGCGTTCCAGGAATGAGATTCTGCAACAGGTGGCAGACGCTCAATCGCAAACCTTTTGCAGGTTGTTAAACAGCACAAGACACACTCCCTTGAAGCGAAGGGATACATTTGTTTTCAGGGTAGTGGCCAAGTGGAAGTACCCTTAAACTTAGAAGTAATGTTGCATGATTTCTGCTCTTCTTTGTTTGCCCTATGCTGCATTTGGTCTGCCTGCTGCATGGGGTGGTTGTGTCAGCTGTATATCCTGTTCTGGCTTGCTGTCAGAGTCCACCAAGGGTATGTCTCTATTAGTGGCTATGTTGTGCAACATAGCACACGTTGCCACAATCTTACAGCATTTCTTCGGACTATACTGTAATGCCCCACCGGTCTTGTGTAGGATGCGGAATCGTGATTTCAGTACCCCAAATGTCCTTTCTATCACATTGCGCGTCGCAATGTGGGCACGATTGTAATGTTGCTTCCTTTGTGTGGCAGGATTCAGGTATGGGGTGAGTATGTAAGACCTCACAGGGTATGCGCTATCACCTGAAAAAATGTGTCAATCAACACGAACATTTCTAACGCATGATCGAAGCACGCCCACGAGCTCGAGCTGCAAAGGAAAATCTATAACGAAATATGCACGTCATTTACACTCTCGCAAACGAGGACCTCGTCAGAAATTTTTTTTTTACTGCATGACTGAGACAGTTTCTCAGTATAAGTACTTAAACACATGCTTTAACTCCGTAGGCTTGCCTGGCCCTCCACAGCTAAGTCAGCCACGGTCGCACGTGTGTTCTCGCGCTCCTGCTCTGCCCCTTCGTCCACTAAAAATAGATTAAATGTTAGCAACCCAAAAATAGTATGCAGCTGTTCGCATGTACACTGCATATGAGTACTGGAATGTGGAGCGAAACATAAATATGATATCCAAGTCTGCCATTGGCTAAATCCTTTAAATTTTCTCAAATTGTATATAATATATAATTTGTAATATGCTTACCTGTAAGGGGTTTCAGCCAGCCCTCGTCATCCACAGGTTAAGTTCACTCGAGTTGCAACATTCTGCTCTTTCACAAAGTAGCTTCCTTCGGTGCAAGGGACTATTATGGCAAAATATATATTTTGTTTTTAAAGAATGATTTTTGTGCACTGGCTAGGACACAGCAGGTCTTCCAACAATAAAGTTTTACAAAAACCATGAGAAAATAAGCACTGACAAGGCGAATGGGCTTGCAGCCAATGCCAGACCTATTAGCTTTGCCAATGCATGTATTAAGTGGTGCAATGAAGTGAATCACAGCGTCCCGTCAACACTATTTTTTAGAGGCCTCCACATGTTTACACTTTGAAAAAAAACTTAGATCTGAAGTGAAGCATCCCTCGCTCAGAAGTCAACAAGTATTCAACGGCAATGATAATGGCTTTTACATCATTGTATTCTACACAAGCTCATATGTAAAACGACTGCACTGAAAATGAAATCCAAGGGCATTGACCCTTTAGATACCACCAGCCAAATGCACTTCTTTAAGCTTCATGCAGACTTTTCTTCCACTTTTCCAAGCGTCCTTCTCTGAAGCTGTCCTCCACTTTCTAAGACACACATTCTACTGAAATAGACAACTGCAATGAATGCACAAAAATTTCAGAAAATATAACAGTATCTAGAAATATCTGAGTAAGCGTGGTTAGATGAATTTACTTTCCCTCAAAGCAAATCAAAAAATGTTTGGTCCAAAATCCATTTTGTAGCAAATTATCACCCATCATTTTTTTTTAACAAATTTCAAAACGAATAATTTTCTTATAAAGCATAACGTTTTGGATTGATAATAATTTTTTGGGGAAGAATAACAATACAAAACAAACAGATTTAATACATGCCTTTATTGACACAAAAGTATATGTTCTCTTCAATATAAAGTGCTTCACGAATCAATTGAATCAGTTGGGAAGTCTCCTTTGATTCGCAATGTACCAAGTCAACAGAGGTTTAATATTTTAACCTGATTCACAATTTCCTATTTCACAATTCACAGCAGGGCTGAGTACATATCAGAAAATATTTCAATAGATGCAAGAGACGGTGGTCAAATCAAACAACTGAATGTAAATTGTCGTACACAATATTATATATTTGTTTAATTAATGTCAGCCATTTCAGAGCCTTTGCGACGGTTAAGTGATCAACACAGGGATCCACCAGTGTAACATTCTTGAGGTGTTGTATTCAATATCTATTGGTGGACTCAGATCGTTGAGGAACAGGGTCCTGATTACAGTAGGTTAGGTGGTCCGAGAAATCCAGATGACATGCAGTATTCCTGTGTAAGTAAAGTCAGCTGACAGAAAATAAAAAGATAGTAAAGTCTTGGATAAATAGAGGCGGTAACATTATGAACATGCCAATTGGTGATAAAAGTTGGCTTGTGCTAGGCATCTGACATTCAGCAGTGGACTGATGAAAGCATCGTGTTGATTATGTAGTTTAAGGAGACAGTTTTTTAAACGGGGAGGTGGGAGAGAAAAACCACCTAGTTATAGGCCGATCTGTAGCGGTGGCTCTATAGGATTTTGTGGAACTTAAGGAAGTCTTGTTCAAGAGTTAGACGTAGAGGTAGGGCATTTCAAAGTGATGAACATTTGTTCTGCCTCCAAATGCCTTGAGCCTGGTAGGTTGGATGGCAAGTTTGTTTTGCTATGTAGACCTCAGATTACAAGAGGTTTGATAGGTCTGAACAATCCTAGATATTCTGGGATTTGGCCTTGGGCAGCCTTAGGGGTTATGTAAATAACTTTAAACTGTATTCGTTCTTTCCTTGATCGAAAGCCAGTGGAAATATTTCTCATTTGATGTCCCTGCATGAAATACCAAAGGTATGTCCAGCCAGGAGGTTCTGTGCTCCTTGAACCTTGAAGAGTACCGAACATAGGAAGTGTAAGGCAAATGCAATGTTGATTACAAAATAAGGGCATTATATTTTCACAAACTTCTTTAGATGATGCCAGAGGGAAGTGTAATAATTTAGGGCCACCAGATATTTTTAGTCGATTCTTTGGTGGAGTTGTTACAGTTTCCTAAAGGGCTCTTATCCAATCTCACCTGAACACAAATTCGGAGCTCGATCTAATACTCTCTAGATTTGTCCCACTTTTGATCTGAGGTGTCACACTTTTCACCTCAAACAGATTGTTGTTGAGTAATTTCTCTTACTCGTGTTTGAAGAGTTTTTTCAAGTTTTTAGGTCAAAGGTCAAGTCAAGTACTGACAGTACACCAGCCTTGCTTGATCAAGTGAGGCAAGATCTCGGTTCCCAGAGTAAATGGGCGATCTTCAATCTTTACAAGAGATTGTACAAAGGATTCTGGATTGGTGCTATGAGGTGTTCTTTATTTAGACCAGGACAGTCTCACAGTTGGCTTTTGGTTTCCCTTGCTACGCCTGTTCTGCCTGTGAGGTATCTTTGCATTATCGCTGCCAATGCTGTTTCTGTTCTGTGTGTCAGAGGAGCTACTGCACGGCTGCTACCCCTGCCTATCTTTCACCTGTTCTTTATGTGTTATGGAAGCTTGATCTATTGCTGCTGTTTGCATTGTGTAGGTTGTTCTGCATATTTGGCACAGGAGTATCGCTGAGTATCACGTCTGTTCACCAACCTTTCAGCTTAGCCATTCTCACTTTCATCATACTAAGCCAGTAGTACCCAGTGTTCTCCATTAAACATTGTTGCAGATTATTTCACTTGGGTAAGTTCCCGACATATTTTAGTTACGCAGGAGGAATTCAGCTTGCAAAACATTTGCAAACCACTGCCATACCATGACATTATTGCAGTATTCTGATTATGGTATCAACAAACTGCAACAATTAAAGCAAAGTTAAGTTGAGGTCAGAACTGTCCAACAAATATGAATGATATAAAACAAATGGAGGGTCAAAATATGTATTTTATTTTACCTATTACATTTGATTTGAAGAATTTAATATAAGACAGAGCAACCCCTACGAGAGCAGCAGAGCGTTTGCATGTTTCAAATAGTTATGTGCTAAGGCATGTGGGTCACTATTCAGTGAAAGAGAAATCAGAAATGAGTCAGTTTAATTCTAGAAATCCAACCAGGATAAAGACTAGGATGCTCATTTAGAGAGACCCAGTCTTATGGCACAGTTACACCACAGCCAGAGTTAATGGTACTAAGGTAAGGGTAAAATCAGAACCCAAATTACCATGAGAGTCCATGAAGGGCTAAGCTTCCCTCAAGGCTCATCCCTCTGCCCCACACTCTTCAACACCTACATGAACCCCTTTGCCAACATTGTCAGAACCCATGGACTGAACATCATATTATATGTAGACAACACCGGGCTCATCCTCTCATTATCAGAAGACCCCTCCCCCACAAGAGCCAACTTCCACAGATGCATGACGAGCTTCGCCGATTGGATGAGAAACAACTTCCTGAAACTCAACACTGACAAAACAGAGGTACTGATCTTCGGCAACAACACCTCTCCACGGAATGACTGCTGGTGGCTTTCCAAACTAGGACCCTCACCCACTCCGTCGGACCACACACGCAACCTTGGTTTTAGCCTTGACAGTAAACTCACCACGTGAAGCCAGACCAATGCAGTCTAGTCAGCCCACTTCCTCACACTCTGTTTTTTCAGTAAAATCTTAAAATGGTTCCCTGTCAACACTAGACATACCATCACCCAAGCCTTAGTCACCAACGGGCTGGACTACGACAACGCACTTTACATCTGAATCACCAATCACCTCCTGAAGAGACTGCAGACCACTCAGAACTAAGTGGCCAGACTTTTCCTCGACCTCCTCAAACAGACCCATATCAGCCCCACCTCAAGAAGCTTCACTCGCTCCCCATCCAAAAATGATGCCAATTCAAAATGCTGAACCACACCTACAAAGCCTCCACCATCAAGGACCAGCGTTCTTCGACCAACGCCTGAACTTCCACCATGTGCATCAACTAGCTATAAAGGTGGTACAAATCTCCTCCTTCAGTCCATGGAAATAACTCATACATAATTGAAACCAGATAAATGCCTCCCTTTCTTGAGTTTGCAAATATTACCTTACTTCTCAGGACCGTTTACAGTGAATATAGTACGGTATTTGGCTAACTCATGAAATGAGCTAGATTCTTCTTTAGTGCTAGGACTAGGAGCTTCTATCATAGCTCTAACTAGACACTTCTTAAGTTTAATTCTGTCATGATCAATATGGTGACCTAAGTAATCCAACCTAATCTGCATTTTTCTCACTTGCGACTGGTTAAATTCACTTTGATTGACTGCATTATGTTCTCTCACAAGGAGCACATACACACAAAAACGAGTTCTCTTCAGTGCAAGTGTTTTGGTTTTTACTTAATAATTACTTTAGTGTTGCCTTTGTGTTTAGAGCTTGATGTGATAGCAAGACACTTCTGATGCACATTCCATCTTTATGAGAACCCATCTCTTGCAAATGATGTTGTAAATTATTTTTGGAGTATTTTGCTTTTCTGACTGCTGCTAATTCACAGAATACCAGATCAGATTGTTTTAATTTGAAAATGTTCTGAATTAAGTTATTATATGTATTACTTTTTCCTTCCTCTCCTTCTTTCCTTGTTTCATTGTTTCTTAATTTCTATTCCTTCTTTTATCCTTCTTTAACTCTTTCTCTTTTTTTCTCTGTTTCATTCCTTCTTTTTTCTCTTAACCTTTCTTTCTTTCCTTCTCTTATTCTTTTTCTCTTTCCTTCTTTCTTTCTCTTGCCTTCTTTCATTCTTGACTTATTTCCTTGTCTCTTTTTTTCCTTCTCTTTCTTTCTTTTTCCTTTCCTTCTTCCTTCCTCTCTTTCCTTTTGTTTCCCTTTCTTCTTTATGTTTCTGTCTTTACCTTTTTCCTTCTCTAATTTTTCTTTTCTTCTACCTTTAGCTCATTTCTTCTCTCATTCATTCAGTTTCTTTCTCTGTTTCTCTCCTTCTTTCTTGCCTGTTTTCTTGCCGTCATTCTATCTTGACTTCTTTCTTTCTTGCCTCCTTTCTTCTTTGTTTCCTTCCTTCTTTCTCTCTTTTTTAAAGGTAAGAGGCTTGCAGCCAATGCCAGACTGATTGACTTTTTTAGGTCTGTGTTAGCCAAGACCTTTTGATTTTACCAATATTATGTAACATAGTTACTTACAGGAATTTCAGTCAGACCTCATCCCTTAGTCTGTGGTGGCGGTCATTATGTGTTTTCTTCCACCCACTCCAGCATGCATTAAGGCCCAATGTATCAGTCCACTTTAGGGATTGCCTGACTTCACTACGAGTTATGGAATGGAGCTCTTCCACAAGGAACACATCCACACATAGAGTAGTTCCCTTCAGTGCCAAGGAGACACTAGGTTATGTTATATTATTTATAAAGAGCACGGCTACTCAGCAGAGTGTCCCGGTGCTAGGCAAGGGGGAAATGGACAGGCGATGGGATTAGCTATTAAATCAATCAATCAATCATTTGTAACGTGCACTACTCACCCGAGAGGGTCTCAAGGGGTGGGGGGGGGGGGGTCAGGATGCTGCGACTGCGCGAATAGCCAGGTCTTGAGGTGTATTCTGAATGTTAGCAGGTCCTGGGTCTGCTGTAGGAGGAAGAGAGGTTGTTCCAAGTCTTGGCGGCGAAGTGGGAGAATGATCTGCTGCTGGAGTTCGCTTTTTCGGATGCAGGGGTCTGTGGCGAAGGTGAGGTTGGTGGAGAGGAGCTGGCGGTTGGTGGTGTAGAAGCTGAGTCGTCTGTTGAGGTATGCTGGGCCGGTGTTGTGGAGTGCCTTGTGTTCATGGGTGAGGAGCTTGAAGGTGATCCTCTTGTTGACCGGGAGCCAGTGCAAGTCTCTCAGGTGGGGTGTGATGTGGCTGCGGCGATGGATGTCGAGGATCAGGCGTGCAGAGGGGTTTTGAATGTGTTTAAATCGATGGGCAGGTTTTGAACTTCTGAAGAGCAGAGGGTGCAAATGGGGGTGTACATACTGATTCTCTTCCTGCGATAAGATGCCCCATCCCATGCAAGGCCTTCTGCATGAGGACCACAGCCTTAAAAGCCACCCTCTTTTTCACCGGTAGCTAGTGCAGGGCCCTTAGGTGAGGGGTCATGTGGGACATGGGAGGAAGTCTGAGCAGCAGTCATGCTGAGGAGTTCTGAACCACCTGTAGTTTATTTAGGAGATAGTGTGGGAGGCCAAAGGTACAGGGCATTCCAATAGTCCAACTAGACCTAATTAAGGCCTGCACTACCTTCCTGCTGGGAAACTCAGATAGTAGCTGAAGAAATGTTTTCAACATGTGGAGTACGCTGAAGCAGGACCTAGCAAGAGCTTGAATCTGCGGATTACACTATGGTAATATATGTTTTGGGGGAAACTAGGAGAAAAAAAAGATTTGCATTGATAAAGGCCCGGCATACTACAAAACAATAAGGTATAGCAAAAACTATGACAAAACAAGAATTGGCAGAAGGCTGGTGGCCAACACCAGATCTATTGGCTTTGTCATTGCTTGTTATTATTTACTTCCAGTACCACTTGATCACACAGCATCTCATCATGAAATAATAATTAGTTATGAGTAACTGCTAATGTTTGTAGTGTTGCCATAACATTAATAACAGATTCAGCTGGTTATATGCCTCTCACTAAAAAGTAGTGCCTATCAACTACCTATTTTTTCGAATTAAAATGTAACATTTTTATTGCAACTTCACATTTGTCTAGTTCCACTTCCTCGTCTTCCTGCACTAACAATGTAGATAAATGCTTGAGGATTTCTTTGCTTTCCCCTCTCAAATAATATTTGAAAGGGAAACGCAGAGAAATCCACTTCTCTGAGAAGATATCTGTTGCTTCCTGTGTGGGCAACCTCACCTGCACTGTGGAACGTTGATCTCGGTGAGGTCAGTATTCGTGAGGAGAGGAGTTGGTGGAGGGGACGGTTTGTGGTAGCTACAGTTGTTATGTGGTTGCAGTCTGTTTCTCTGCTTATTTTTTAATAAACAGTAGCAAGTGGCAGTACTCTCCCTCTAAAAATAAAAAAGTGCCGGTACTCAGTACTGGCCCATTTAAAGCACTGGCTACAGTGATGGAATGGTTGACGGGGGAGCTGTACGAAAACTGGTGGAGCTGACGTTTCTTTCACGACGTTCTGCTTTAGCTTCCAACAAGTGTGCGTAAGAGGTGCGTTAAGAAGTGAGTGTTACAGTTATTCTCTAATTCAGCAACACTTATGTATCTAGTCTCAATTAAATGGTGTGTGTATCACCGTTGTATGCACACATGGAGAGCATACACACTATCAGTTAGGGTAGATAGAGAGGTGCGCTCATCACCTCTGCTATGAATGCACTTACAATGGCTTTTCCTATAAGGCCATGCATCTCAAATCATAAGAACAGCAAAAAGCAGCTGCCACTGCCGGCTTTGTTTAATTAAGGTTCCATCATAGCCCAATGGTCTGCTCATGGAGCAGACATTTAAGTTTGGTTTCATTTCACAGCGTTAGGAATTCACGTGCTGTGCTCTCCTTGAGTCGTGAATTCCACTTCTGGTCTCCCACTTCTGAATGGCGGTATTTGCCCCTAGAAGGGGAATGGTCAGTAACTGTCAAACCTGTAACCTCCAGGGTATTGATAACCCATCCACATCCCTCACAATGGAGCACATCTTTTTAAACATAGTTTATTGACGGTTTTCCTGATGGTCACATTATTGCAGTATATGGGCGGATCCTCAAGAGGAAGTAGTCCCAGTACAAAACTGAGCAGGTGATGCAGTCCATGCAACAGTCACATATCATAACAAATCAACCTGTACAACCATCCCAATATCCCTCACACCATAGCTTGGTCCGTGGATAACAACTACGTGGGCGTTCCGCCCAAAGAAACAGTGAAATTGAGTAAAGGAAACAAGATGGAGGCAGAGGAAAACCGCTATGACCCATTAACGTCCTGGGCTGGCGGAGAGGGGTGGGGTTAGCATCCACTGCACAGCTCCTCGAGCAATGTGTCCCATGTGGGGGCCATCTCCAACGAACACTAGGACCACCTGTCGACCCTGAGTAAAATCACTCCTCTATAGTCCATCCATCTCAGGAACTCCTCCCTCCATTTGGAAACCTGCATGCCCCATGTACTTTTGAAAATTGAGCGTGATTTGCTGATTCACTAGTATCAGAGTAAGGTCAACAAACCTTGTAGTAAACTAGTGTTTAGCCAGTCTTGATAACAATCCCAGCAGGCAGATCATAGATGTAATGGGCAATGTTCGTTCCATGACTTCATTCAGGAGGGCTAACCCCCATCGAAAACTCCCCCAGGTGAGGGCAGCTCCACAACATATGGTAAATATCCACCCTCACCAGGCCACATCTGGAGACTGTGAACCTGCCCCAGGAAATAATTTGCTGATTTTAGCAGGGATGAGGTACGCCCTATGAAGGTAGTAAAAATTAATCAATTTGAAATGCACATTATGGGAAATTTGAGGGCCACCCCCAGGAGATTAGCCCAGTCCGCCTCTGCGATAGGGGCGCCGATATCCTCCACCCTGGTGTCTCTGAGGGAGCCATGTGGAACACTGGTGTCCACCCTGATCGCCTCATATAATCCTGTAACTGCATGGTGCCTACCTGAGGACATGCATAGGATGTTGCAACCCTGTACAGTGGGCGGGCCCTTACACTGCTGGCGCCACCGCCGATGCAAGAGCATGGCAAGCCCCCTATAGAAAAAGAAGTGACCCTCTGGCAAGTTATAGAGTGCCTGCAGGCCCTAAAAGGACTGCAGGACTGACAGATCGCCAGTCGTATACAGCCCTAACGCTGACCACTCCTCTAATGGTCGAATAGCATCACACAAAAGACAAGGATTTTCAATGCAATAGGTCTCACATTTGAGAGAGTTTAAGCTATTGGCATTATAAATGACAATTACTTTTATTCATGTGTTTTGAAAAGCAACATATATATAAAAGGCATTGTCATTTCTAATGCGGATAGCTCAAACTCTCGTAAATGCGAGACCACATGCACAGTGGCCGTGCCTCTTTCTTTAGACGCTGCTCACCGTATTTAGGTTACAGTGAGCAGTGTCTAACGAAAGGGGCGTGGCCAACATTGAAGTGAAAGTAGGTATGGGGGAGTTCCCCCCCCCCAAAAAAGAACATTTCTGTAGCGTGGCCTCTAAAGCAAAAGTGGGCTGCGCTGCGAATTCAATAAATGAAGAAGCACGGCCATAAATTAAATAAATAAATAAGCGTGGCCGCTAACGTGAAAGCGGACAACACTGCAAATTAAATAAATACAAAAGTGCTGCTCCAAAAGTGAAAGCGGACAGCGCTGCAAATCCAAAAATAAACACATTATTAATAATCTAAAAGTGGGCAGCGTGCTGTGACGCCGTGAATGGAATAGGGGAAGCTCATTAAAGAAAATAGTGCTCCCTGACTAAATAAAGCAGACCGGGTAATACCACAAGTAAAAAGTGCAGTCCATATGGGAGGTTACAAATGCAGACAAGGCTGTACCAAGGAGGGACTAGTAAGCCTATTCACAAACGAAAAGCAACGATTTTGAAAGGACTAACAGGAGCCAATTGAAAAGTTGGGCAAACCTTTAATTCCATACCTCAATACAGCATGCCTCGCAGAGCAGAGCATGCGTTGCCCAGGCCCGGCCACTGTTGGGTTATAGCAGAGGTATATAGGGCAGCCAACCTCGCTTTTTGCAAATACTGCACCTGGCCACAATGGAACATATGACGTAATACCTGCCATGTAGTGTAAAAACTAATGCATGAAACAACAATACTACAAACACTTGTGAGCATTTTTTCCCATTCTATTCTATTTAGAAAATGGAAACAAATGTTGAGATTACATTTTTTATTATCTCCCCATGCAGTTATTGAGCCTTGCAGGTCAAGGCAATGACAGCATATTGGTAGCCTAGACACTACTCAATACTGATCCTTTTAGGTAAAGTACAAGAAAGGGCACTCATCTGGTCAAACATTTTACCGAAAAGTGTAAGACATATTAGTAACTAAAAGGTGCAGTCGGCCACACTTTATTGGCCAATCCTTCAACGAGCAAGTCCAGCGAAATATACTCTGCTAAATTAACGCTTATGAGAAAATTATATGACAGAACATTTCCTGTACAGACCACTGAAAACATAACGAATGGCACTTCACAAGACAGACTTGTAAAGACATGCACTAGAAATGTTGTTCACTGTACACTCCCTTTAAAAAGCACAGTGAATACATCTTCGCTGGCATTGCAATTTTAAAGCTCATGAAAGATTTCTGAACAGGTCCATTAAAGAAGAACAGAATGAAAAAATAGTTACCGAAAAAACAGATCCCTGAAAGGAAAACACAGATATAAATTCTTTACTGAACAGAAGTTAAAAGAAGCACAAAAGAAATGACAGCTCATTAAACAGAACCTTCGGAAAAAGATGATTTTAGCCGCTGGACACGCTCTTTCACAAATATTTCAGCGTCAAGGAGCTATGGAGAAGGTTGCTGCCTTACACATCTTCCCATACATTACCGTATAAAATGATTCATAAAATACCCTTCCATGTTCAAAGCACAAGGGCCTATTAGCAACGCGCCGTTATTTCCAGAGTCAATGGATGAAAGAGTGATGCTCCTTGGCACGGACTGACCCCGGCTTCGCCACTGCATGCACAGAACGGGTACCTCATTTCCTGATCTCTGTGGCCTGCCACTTCCTCTGCTTTGCTATGGCTACCAGAACGCTTGTGTGGGGTAAGGCTGAAAAAGAACCTTGGAAAATGTGACAACAACCATCCCGGCCTGAAATAGCACCTTGTAAAAACGAGAGCGGCCGATTTGTGTGGTACATGGATGAATAAGTACTTTGTGCTGAACGTGGAATGCAGATTTCCGTTGGTATGACCTTCGTAAAGTTCAACGCAACCTTCCACTTTCACAACACCGAATGTGGCTCTTTTTTAATATAATCCGCCAAATGCGGATGATATGGAAAGTGGGATAAGGCTACATAGCCCTCTGTTGGTCAAGAACCCCTCTCCGCAGACTTTGGAAGAGGTGACAGGTGAAGTCTCCGATCACTTTGTGGGCCTCTGAACCACATAGGACAAAGACATATTTGCGCATCAGCTCCTCTACCAGCAGTTGTTGCTGGCACTGTGCAACTGACATGTTTTATTGCAAAATGCCAAAGTCAACGCACTGTTCGAGCAGAATAAGGGTCCACAGGAAGACACAACGTCTGGTTTTTCCTGGCAGCCAAACGTTATTACCAAACACACATGGCGGATATATGTCTGGGGAACATTGAAGCAGAAAGTCGATAATATATATCAAATACATCTTTCCCAAGGGTCTGAGCATCAGTAGCAGAAGGCAGCCCAACACTGTCTTGAACATAAGTTAGTACTGCTTTTATTATGTGTCTTGATTGCACCCCTGAGCCTAAGACATCCTCCACCGCATAATCAGAAGAGAAATGTCCTCTGTCTTTTCAATCAGCAGTCACTGCCTTGTAAATCTTAGCATGGACATCAGGAACAGAAAATGGTAGCCTATCAGGAGACTCATATCTGTGCTTTTTAGAGGATGGCGATTGAGAGCTGGATCTTGATGAGCTGTGGCAGTTGTCGCTCCCCCGCCAACTTGTAGGTACATTTGCTAGAAAAGGAAATATGAAATTCTCACAGTGATCTTACACTAGAAATTGCTGCTGCAAGCACTCGCCATAGCAGGTGGTTCCACACATCTTTCAAGCATCTGGGCATCACACAATGTCTGAATGCCTGTGTGGCCTGGCTATGCAGGGATAAAAACCGGGAACCACTCCACGCTGAAGGGGAGATGGCATACACAAAATAGGTGTCCAGTCTCATAGAGAACACCATTGCTGACTTTCCGGTCCTTCAAAGACAGAGAACAAAAAACAGGTAGTGATGTTGCTGGTCTTGGGTATTGCAGAATACCAAAAGGAGAAACCTTTAAAAAGAGAATAAGGACTTTTATAGAAAAAATACTTGGACTTCATGTCTTTGGAGAAGGCAGATGCTTCATTAGGTCAGTATGAGAATGAGGAGGAAAGTGAGTTGATGGTAATTGGTAATGCACAATTACCACATTCAACTATAGCTCACACAATCATGAAATGTGTTATATCTATGGTTTTTACCTTACATCTTCCCTGTTTCTCTGCCTCTGCTGTTCAGCCAGTGAGAGTAGAATGTTGCTGTAGATGGTGATGCCATTAGAATGGATTGATTGCTGTGAGTGGGACTGTCAGTTAGATCCTGGGCTGATCAGCAGAGAGGCTGCTCCTGGTGGGGCCTTATTTACATCTTTACTGGAAACCTACTTAACATCTAAGAACAATAAACATATTCATCTGTAACCTAACCACGTCTACTGGAACTCCTTCCTAAGATGCAACATAAATTGGCGATGAGTTGGATTAAAACTACAAGTGAGAACTTGCTTCAAGCTTCATAAGGTACTTTTATTCAAGATTGTACTTTAAAAAAGAACCTACCTAAGGATTTTATGCCCCCCCCCTGCCCCAACAGTGTCCAGATTCACCAGACAGCCCAATGACAGGGCAAATGTTTCCTGCTGTCATTGTCATGATGTATGATCCTTATTGCCTTTGACATCTGTTGCCATTGACAACACATATGCTGCACTACATTTGGTGTCTGTTTCATGCTGCCTTTGACACCCTGCTGCCTTTTACTGGGTGTTTTTCCTGCTGCCTGTTTCCTGCCGCTATTGACACCCTGCAACCACAGACAGGACGTATGCTTCCTGCTGTTGGTTACATCAACTTCAAGTCAACAGGCAACCCTTCAACATTTTTCTACCAAGGTGTGGACATGGCATCTACAAAAATTGGCACTACACCTAACAACCCACTGACTGGGCATGAATTGAACTGGACTAGATTGAGCCAACTGCCTCATCATGCAAGTATAACAACGCAGTGTACAGTGTCTGTTAGAAACTGCTGCTGTGTGTCTCAGGTCTTGCTACCTTAATTAACTTTCTTTTTGAGGAAAGCGGCAGATGCACGACATACTCCCTGTATACAAGTAAGCATGATTTATATTGTGAACTGAATGCAGTTGTGATGCTTGTCTTTGATGCAGTGTTCAGTGAGATTTTATTCGCTCTTGTCGCATGGATATTGCAAGGGCACACGCTGCTATGTTAAACAATTTTTTTCGGCTGTTTTGCTTTAATTTGAGACCGGTTGGGACTCTGGGCCGTTTGGAGCTTGTGCAGTCTTTTCAAATGGTGTCACGAGTCAAGCTTTGAACACGCGCCTTACCTTCTGTTTCAGTTCGTGTGGAGCCTTGTTTCCTTCGTCACTGTTTCTATGCAGCTCTTAAACTGCTGTGGGATGCATGCCAGCTTTAACGTACGTGAGCCTTTTGGCGCAACGTCATCAGCGTGCCGCCATCTTGAGGTTGGACTCATCAAGCTAAGTCTGGGCTTACCAAGTGTCTCGTAGGATACATCCTGCTTCAGTCATCTGTCAACCATGTGTAAACTTGAATAAATATGATGTCGGAGTATTTTGTTTGTACTTTCCAAGAAGCTGCGACAAGTTGGGCCTACATCGTTTTTACTTTGTGTTTGCCTTGTTCCTATTGTGATGCCACTTTGGATTTCCATCATCTTCTATCTGTTTGCCGGATATACAATAACATTTCACGTTGACGTCCATGGAGCCATATGTGTGTGAGGTATTTCGGGGGACATTATTTAACTCTCTACAGCCTTACTGCCTTCACATTAGAGACGCTTTGCAGTTTTCTTCGTTGCTTCACCTTAAGTGCGGAACTTAGGTTATCTTGGCACTTAAGCAACGTAATTTGCTGTCTCAATTTTTGCTGCCATTGCTACGGCGTTTTACTATTATGCATTGTCTATTTACACATACCTGCATTTTCTTTCTATCATTATTTTTGCCATTCCCTTATGTTATTTAATCTTTCTCACCTATTATACAATGTTTTGATGCTCATTTGTTTCGTATAGTACTGCCAGTACTTCTCTGATATTACTACCTTAAATTAATTATATAATGCATTTTTACCATATTGTCATGTACATGCTACTGTGCTGTTTATGCTTTCCCTTGCATGTTGGGTTCGTTTACATTTCCCTTGCTTTTATGTTCTCTTGTGTGGTATAACTTGAGGTGTGACTGTATTTATTTTCTGTGTGGTGCAGTTCACCCAGATCGCATTTTCCTTGCACTTTCTGTTTGGGGATTCACAATTTGGTGCTTTCACCCTTTCTAACCACATCGCTGCTTGGTAGTTTCCCCAGCTGTGCTGGACAGCAACGAAAACGGGTGTGGTCATGACGAACTCAGCTCGTCATGAGCACCTGAGAGGTATATGCCATGACGAGCTGAGCTCGTCATGAGCATGGAAGGGGCTAAACTTTTCTACATGTCTTTCCCCTGGGATGATGTGTTGGGTGTACGTCACCTGTTTTGCTTTCTTGTTGGGTGTTTTCACCCATTGCTTGCTTTCTGTTGGTTGTAAGTCACCCGTTTTTGATTCTGACTCGGTGTAAGCCACACTCTTGCTTTATTTCTGGTTGGGTGTAAGTCACCCGTTGCTTACTTATGATTGCTTTCTGTTTGGGCGTTAGTCACCCCATGCTTACTTTCCAGGTGGGTGTTTTGCAACCTTTCGCTTGCTATATGGTTGAGTTTTTCTCATCCTGTTGGATGTTTCCACCCCTTGATTTTACTTCCTGTTTGGGTGCTGGTCACCCATTGTTTACTTTTGTTTGGATGTAGTCTTTCTCCTTTCTTTTTCCTTTTGCTGTGTTCAGTCATTCCCATTTACTTTGCCAGCCTGGCCAGCTGGTGTTGTTTTGGTGGTAACTCTGGAGCACTTTTTCTTTACTTGTTTTTGTGGTGTACCTCTTTCTTGTTCATGTATGTTTTTTTCTTCTTCTGCTTTTTCAGATTTTAGACAATTTCCTTCCTTTTGAAACTTCTTGCTTCAAATTTTGCTCTGCTAAGGAAGGAGATGCGTGTCTTTTCTAGTTTTCGTATTCTTTTACTCTACTTTCATAATTTATTTATTGCACTGCTGTTTACATTTTGTATTTTGCTACATGTTTTCTTTTGCTTTATTGTTTCTTTATAATATCACATTTCCACCTTGCTTAGTTTAGCATGTTTTTCATAATTTTATGTGCAATTGCAATTCTTCTTCTTGCAGGTTTCATTAGTATTACTGAGATATTACTGTACTGTTTCTACTTATATTCGCTTTCCCTTTGTGCATTTTATAAAGGGAGAAGGTGTGTTTTACATCTATGGTTTTTACCTTAGATCTTCCCTGTTTCTCTGCCTTTGCTGTTCAGCCAGTGAGAGTAGAATGCTGGTGTGGATGGTGATGTCATTAGAATGTGTGGATTGCTGTGTGTGGGACTGTCAGTTAGATCCTGGCCTGAGCAGCAGAGAGGCTGCTCCTGGTAAGGCCTTGTTGGACCTGGCCCTTTTGGCAGGTTCACCCCAAGACTTTTTGCTTTTTCCTAGCCTGTTTCTGTGACCTGGTGTTGGTGATTTTAGGCCTCTGCGCACTTTTTCACTGTGGTACAGTGTAAAGTGCGTGTGCTCTCTGTGTATGTGTGGTGAGTGACCTGCCCTCCCATAGGAATGAATGGGGAATATGTATGCCCATGGTAGTTCCTGAAGTGTGGGGAGTGCAGGGTCGAGTTTGGTATTTACGAACTCGTGAGATTGAATGCTGCGTAATGATGTATGCGTCATGAATGTGTCTAGTGTGGAAGTGCCACTTTTAGAAGTTGGCATATTTGTGTAATTTGTGTCTGGCGTGTGATTGGCTGGTGAGCCTGGCCCAGGAGTGCCTGGGCCTGCTTGTGGATTGACTGTCTGGTTTGAGGGTTGCAGGGGCTGGGGAGCCCCAGGAGGTTGTCTGAGTCAGCCCGTGGATGAAAGGCTGCATCTGCTGCCAGGGAAGTGGGAGGAGATGGCACCTAGGAGTGAATAGGGCTGTGCCTGCCTGCCACAATGCTGGCTCCACCTCCTGCTGGGCGACTGTCGCCTATGCCCCTCACCCTGAAAGAAGCTCCCTATAACCAGTTCTAGCTGGTTCTCACACTGCCTGCACCCTGCTAGACAAAGGAATTTACAGTATAAAAAGGGGCTGTGTCCCCTTACAATTTGTTCTTGTTTCTAACTTGAATCCTACCAGGGGCGTGCTGCTGCTTGGGCCCAGGGAAATCCCTGGGCCATGTCCAGCCCCATGATATCTGAAGGACTTTGCCTGGACTTTGCTGGCTTCCAGCGCCTGGAAGCGCTGCATCTTGACCCCTAGCGCCTGGGAGGCGCTTTATATTGGAATTGCCTTGTTGCTGGGGCCCTGATTGCTTGTGGGGCCATTCCTGAGGGGCCTAGGGCTGCCTGTGCCCCCAGCGCCTTGAGGGCGCTTTGTTTTTGATTGCTGGGCAGAGCGCTGTCGTTTCTCCCTTAGGGAAGCGCTCCTGCCCTCTGTGTGCCCCGAGTGCCGGTGCGCACCCGTCGTCTTTATTTGCCCTTTCTTTAAGTAGTTTTACGGGTGTCACCCCGTTTTTATGGCGCCTTAAGCGGGTACTCTCCCCGCTATTTACTTTTGAATTACGAGGGTGCCTACCCCTCTATACCCCCGAAAGAAATCACCGCCTCGGCCCGACCGGTTTTTATTAATGGCGGCCACCGCGGCCCGCCTGGTTGTGGGCGGGGCCAAAGACGGAAGAAGAAGCTGCCGCATCACTAGTGGCTCGACTTGGGAGCCGCGCTCCGATTGGAGAGGAGCTGCCGTGTGACGAGGGGGCGAGGGTGAAGCGGAGATGGCAGCGGTGGCAGGGCTCCCATGTGCGGAGAGAGCCCTGCCGGTGGAGCGAGGCCCCGGGTCCCAGGAGGGGCCCGGGGGGAGAGCGAGCGCAGCAACGTACCCGCGAGGCTCCTGTGAGGAGAAAGGAGCCCCGCCTGCTGCCCCTGCAGAGGAGCCCCGCCGAAGACAGCCCGGTGAGTAGACAGGGCTGGGGGTGGCTCTGTGAGGCTTCTGCTGGTGCGGGAGGATGGGCGCAGTGTGGAGTACCTTTAGGGCGGCCCCGGATGGCAGCGGGCCGCCCCATCGTTGCAAGGAAAATGTTGCCAGAGCCTTCGTGGCTCCCAGCCCTCATTAGTGTTTCTTGAGCCTGAGAGGCTCTTGGGGGCATAGGTTACTGAGTCCCCCGAGAGGAGCTCCAACAGTGGGGCATGTTTTCTTTTTGAGCCCCGTATGGCTCCAACGCAGGCCCTATTTGTTTAAGGAGCCTAGATGGCTCCCGGGACACCTCGGGGCATATTGTCGATGCCCGTCCCCTCCTGGGCTTGTGTAGTTCTAGTGCTGGTGAAAGCACCATTGTCGTTTTCAGAGCCCCATAGGCTCCAGCGTGATTTTGGGGGCCATTGACCTTTCCTAGATGGCCCCTGGGGACACATAGTTCCAGAGCCTGTGTGGCCCCAACTGATGGTGCAGATGTGTCCAAGGGCCAATGAGGGCCCTGTCGCAGTTTGTCTCCAGCTGCCCAGCAATTAGTGGGCAGCTGCACCGTTTAGGCGCAAGATGGAGAGCGAGTCCCTGAGAGGGACAGAGATGGCACAGAGGTGCCCGGCCAGTCACAGCTGCGCAGCACTTAGTGCCAGCTGCAGCGTTTAGGCCCTTGTGAGTGTTCCCAGGTGCCCAGCAAGTAGTGGGCACCTGCAACGTTTAGGTTTGCACCGGTGGCGCACCCCTGACTAGCGCTGCATGGCAGCGCGCCCTGACATTCTGGACACTGGGCTCTTTAGTCCCTTTATTAGATGGGGGGCTGGTATGTGATTTTATTTAGGCGCAATGTGATTATGTGATGGTAATTGCCTAATGTGAGTTTTGCGCAATGTGATGTGGTGCTAGGAAATGTAATGCATTTAATATGATTATGCACCTTCATCTTACACCTCTGAATGTTTTTATGCATCATGTGTTTTTGCGCTATTGAGTTGTGTTCTGGCACCTCTGAATGTTTTTATACATTATGTGTCTTCCTTGATTTTACACCTCTGAATGTGTTGGTTTATGCATCATGTGTTTTTCCTTCCCTGCACCTCTGAATGTGTTTTTGATGCATCATGTGCCTTTTTATTACACAGCTGAATGTGTTTTTATACATCATGTGTTTACCTTTCCCTACACCTCTGAATGTTGTGATGCATCATGTGTAATGTGTTCTTGTTGATACCCCTAAATGTATTTTATTCTTAGGTGGTTGTTCTTTCCAGTACAGGTGATCCTAGTGAGGTCATGGTCCCCTGCGTGACATTCTCCTAAGGTGTTTAGGGTTGCGTAGGTGGTACTTACCTGCTCCCAGTAGTTACTGGATGTGATTTATAACTGTTATTGTGTACTATACTTAATTTGGGCTACAGTGATTTTATTCTAATTGCTGACAGTATTTCTATTTCTAAAAAGTGTTGATTCTGACAGTGGCCCATGAGGCCCTGTCTTGTGAATAATCCCCTGTGAATATTGCCCGTGCCAGTTGACACAATGTACATGTGTGATTTTCATCTGATGTGTTTTTGACAATACAGAAGTTATTTTCATATAACCTAGTGTGGAGTTCCTTTTGTGGTGTGCCTAGGATGTTGTTGTTGTTGTGTGCTGGCGCAAATGCTTTACACATTGCCTCCGAGTTTAGCCTTACTGCTCGTGCCAAGCTACCAAGGGGGTGAGCAGGGGTTATCTTGGCGTGTGACTCCCTTGTCCTGACTAGAATGGTGGTTCCTGCCTGCCTTTGGCGTCAGCCTTAGCCTACCAGAAATAGCCAGTTCTAACAGGCCTTATTTACATCTTTGCTGGAAACCTACTTAACATCTAAGAACAATAAACGTATTCATCTGTAACCTAACCACGTCTACTGCAACTCCTTCTGAAGATACAACAAAATATTATTCTAGAATTACAACAGAAGTACAAGCCTTGGGTATGCTAACTTTTACTGAGAAGCTGAGAAAGGTCCTTGTGACTTGGGAGGAGCTCTATGTGCTTTCAGTCCCTCTTATCATTTCTGTGGGCCAGTGTTCTGACACACAACACCTTCAAGGATGGCCACCCCAAAGTGTGTGAGGAGCTGAAGGTCCAGAGTCTCTAGAGCCCCTCAACAGAAAGATGCCATACTGCAGACGACTTACATCCCTAACACTACAACCACAAGAGAGTCTTACCACCCTGTAGCTAGTATTTATGCTTTTTGAACTTAGAGATGCTGTACCTTTCTGTTTACTATGCACAATGTCTGTTTGCTCTGTTCATTCCTGGTTTGGTTTTGTGTTCACAAACAGAATCACACTTTACTGACCCAAGAATCCATTTTGGAGGGAGAACTGAAAGAGCTTCATTTTAAAGTGTACTTGTAGGAAAATGGTTAATTAGTTGGGGTGGTTTGGGGTTCACCACAAGTAATAAAGTTAATTTCTTTTAGGTTCAGTTAAAGGATTCAGTAATTTAAGCCTGAGTTCAACCCCTGGAAGCTATTGCACAGAGCAGACAAGCTTAACTGAGAGAAAATGTGTAAATCATTTAAAAATACCTACACAGTTAAAAAGTGAAACATACAACGTGGTACAAAATGTACACCAGTTCAGAAACAGAGTATAATTTAATGAGCCAAATTCCAAACACAATGACAAAAATCCAATAAGAGGATCTGAAGAAATGAATTTTCAAAGGTTTAAGATAAATAGTGTGAAAACGAGGAAAGTGCCAATGGTAGTCAATGATTGTGGTAGACAGGGACCTAGGCACAATTGTAGGCCAACTGTGATGGAGCACAGGTTGGATACACCAATCAGGTATGACTCATATTTTAGATTTTTATTTAATGGTCAAAGTCTACTTAATCTGACTACTACATAAAGTGTTTCCATATAACTCGTGAAGTTTTTAATGTATGCATTTTACTTATGTATTTCTCTTTTTTGCATTAGTGGTATGAATGTTTGTTATTTAATTAACTAAAATTGTTGTTTGATTGCTCAACATCTCACTGCTTTTTACTGCCTTGCTGCTCAGACCAACCTACCAATGGGGAGCATAAATTACAGGTAACGAATCCCCAGTTCAAATTTGTAGAATCTCCTTATTGGGCACTGTGTGAAATCTGGCATAGCTCACAACAAAACTATCACCCTCCCTCATATAGCCTGCATGTTGAACTCACTATGGAGGGCACTTTCAGTTTCGCAAGAATTTAAACTGATCAATTTCTGTAAGATCTGCAATTATGGAATATTTCGAACCTTACACTCTCTTCATTCAGACACTGATCCTACTTCCATCTAAAGTTGTTATTAAAATAATTTCTAAATTATGTCTGGAATAGCCTTTAGGCAACATATAGCATGTAATGAGTGATCATATTAAATATATAAAAAATTAGTAACTGTTGTATAAAATGTGGGGTGGAAATAGGGGTGGTGTCATGCAGATTTCAATAAAGGGGGCTTTAGTCAATTAAGATTTCACCATACTTGATAAATCATAATTTCCTTGCTATAATTCTGTGCTCTCAAGGCAGAAACACAGAACTGTTTTGACTGGCGTAATTTCATGTCCTTGGTGGTAAGGTAAACAAGTGCTTGCTGGCATACACCATTTATCACCTTACCTTTTACTACTGTATTATAAAAGGTTTAAGGAGGTGTTAATGTGTGGTGATGTCTCATGAGAATGTTTTCACATATTTGTTATGAGACACTTTGTTGTGGTGGTGATGGGTTCTGCATCTTTGAAGTTTACTAATGTTATGTTGTCATTGTTGCGCGAGATTCTGTTTTGAGTGTTTTATGTGCTGTGCCCTGTTTTGTTTTAATAGTGTTGTTATGTCCAACCCTATTTAAGGTATATGTAGCAACTCTGGCTCAGACCGTGAGAGCGTGCGTTGTGGAGATCGTGTCATACCCAGATGACACCCAACTTATCAATTCCTTTGGTCCTTACTCTGACAAAGTGAAAGCGCAATTTGTGTACTGTGTGTCAGAAATCACCAACTGGATGTCTAACAATTGCCTCCAACTAAATAGTGCAAAAACTGAGATTGTGTTACTTGGAAAAGCATATAACTATAGTTAGCAGACTGGTGGCCCCCTGACATTGGCCCAGGCCCTGCTCCTAAGCAAGTGGTGAAAAATTCTTGGAGTAATGCAAAGGCTGCCCGGGGGGCCACGTAGGGAACCCTCCAAGAGGGCGGCCGCCTTAGTGCCACAGGAAGGCACACTAGTCAGCACACTAGTGCCCCTGGTCTAGGGACCAGGGGGTCAGTCGGCCATGACACTTCCGGTCGTGGTGGGGAAGGACAAGGGTACAAATACCCGCCCACGGTGCAGCCTCTTTTCTGCTGTCTGTCTTGCTGTTTGGGTTGGCGTCATTGTGCTGCAGGCCTTGTGGACGCGCGGTCGTTGCACCATGTGAGGTGAGTAAATCACCCCGCGCCCGTCCTCGAGGTTCCCCTTTGGGGCTCGTCCACGCTGCACATTAGGTCCAGCACCAGCATCAGGCCTCCCTTGGCTGGGTCGGTCCTGTATGAGGGATTAACGGGACAGGGACGGGGCATCGGGAACCTGGGTCCTCCTCCCTCATATTGACTTTCACCGGGCAGCACTAGGAGGGGCAAGCTGCGCCCTCGCCGGGCTCGATGGGGAGCTGGCCCCGCATTTCGGAAGGCCTCGGCCAGGGGTATGTAGGCGCGAGGAGGGACACTTTGTACCCCGCATGGGCAGTGCCTATGGGCAAGCTCAGCGCAGCATTTGGTGCCTGGCACTCCCCCATGTCTAGCTTGAAGTCGCCAGGTAGTAGCGGAGCCCCGCTGGTCTCAGACAGGGTGTAGCTCCTTCCTATCCCTCTCCTCCCTGCCCCCGTGAGGCCACGGCCATGAATGATGGCAGCGTAGGGGGGGTGGGCAGCCCAGATCGAAGGCGAGTGGGCGTGTCAAGGTGGGGTAGGAAGCCCTTGCCAGCATGGGAACCCGGGGGCGCTGGAGCGCGTCCAGTCTCGCTGTTTGACCGCTGCCCATCTCGCTTACCTTTCAGTGGTGTCATGGTTTGGCGTCGGATCTTCCGCTGTTGAGTCCCAGCATCAGCACTGGCGTGGTGAGTGCATGGGTATTGTTGCCCCCTCCCACACAAGTTTTCCCCTTCATTAGAGGGCTATGCAGGCGGGGACAGTCGAGTGGCATGGTGAGGGACACGTCATTGTCTAGTGGACTTCGGTCATGCCGCCTTTCGACGGGCCGAAGTTGTGGGAGGGAGTGGAAATTCGCAGTGAATGGCCCGTACCCATGCTGCCACCCCCCCTCGCTGGTTGTCCCCGGTTGGCTGTGTGGGTCGTGCCACCGGCCACAGATACCGCGGTTTCACAAGGCCGGCAGGGAGGTCGTGGTGGAGACAGGGGGGGTGGTCACCTCCTTTTCGCGTTCCATAATCAACTAGGGAGGCTAGATTGCCATGCGACAGGGGCTGCATATGGTGATTGCACGGGTTTGGGTTCTGGCGCCATCGGGTCATGTACATCGACTACATCCGCGGGGAACCCGTGGTTTATCTCGCCATCCTGGGATGGTCAGCAGCTCGCAATTTTTACCCGCAGCTGGTTGTCAGTGCTAAGTCATGGGAGGGGGAGAGGGTGACCGTCCCCTGGTCTGGCAGTCCACGTGCGTGGGGTTTCCTCTGGAGAGGGAGTTCACCGCAGACTTCCACACCCCTCATCTTCTTTGATTCGGCCCCCCTCGTCCAATTTGGGGAGCGTTATCGCAGTTTACGGGTGGCGATTTTTGGGCTACAGAGATTTCATTCCGGATTTTATCTTGGTAAGGGCCCGCGGCCTGGTCGTGCATGGTTGCGACTCACTTTGGACCTGGGGCCTATAGTTTAGTCGTGGCTAGGGGGGGGGGTGCAGTCGGCTGCTCCGGCCTTCCATCCTGGTTAGCAATAGTGGATTTGGCAATGGGGGTGCAGCGTGGTGGTGACCTGCAGTCCAGTCGGAGCGCTGGCCCCCACTTGGATCGATGTGCTTAGTGGGCAGAGCGCCTCGCTCTTTGACCCCGTGAGTCTGGAGTCCGCACGCAGGTGAGACAATGTAATGTGATTAGGTTATGTAATGAAGTTATTACAAACGCTCCATTGTCTAGCGAGTAGGTCTGGGCCTATTTTAACTCTGTGTTAGGGCTATACAGAGGGCGGTGGTTTGGGAGCGTGGGGCATTAGCAAACCCCCTGCTCCCCTCCCTAATTTTTTATTCTGACTTCCCGGTTTGGGAGACTGAGGTCGGGGGAGTTGGGCCGCTATATTGAATACAATATGAATGATAATATAATTTTTTTTTTTTATGTTGTAATGTTTGTTTACGCGGTTCTCGCATGCTGATGTCCATTCCAACCGAGGTCGAAAGTTGCTTAGTTGAGAGCACTAAGAAGTTATTGACGGCTCACTTGCCTGCCGCACCCTACCTCAAGTACAATGTTTACTGTTCACCAATACTGATTTAGTTTATGATGTTGGCCAGGCGTCTGGGATGTTGGTAAGGTGTTTTCCTTCTCTATCATTTCATCGTTTGGATGTTTTCCTTTGGGTATGGTGAGAGTCCCTCCTGGCCTGGCTCTTAGATTCTCACTCTAATGGGAGAGGGATGCAGCAATCAGTTTCGTGCCACCCCCCCCTCGCACAAGTGTTATCCAGGCAGATACACTCAGCCTTTCTTCGGAGCATGAAACCTTAAGCAGCGGGTGTCTGTGTACTGGAAACATTAATTAGCCACGCAAAGAACCATGGACATCCTCTTATGTAAGGTCACCAGATCGTCAAAGAAATATTGATGGGTTGAGACATAGGCGCCATCCAAACTACTGAATTAAAAATTGGCGAGGATAGTTTGTTGAAAGAAAAGCATTGAATGAGTCGCTCATCAAAGTCAAAGGACATATCAAACTGCTTTGGTCTACTTTGCGGAGAAGGATGGAGCAATGTCCATTATCGGTATTAGGGAATGAAGACGTTATTCATTTATGTGCAACCAAATTGAGAAACCCAGCCTCCCCATGTTGACTTGCCACTTTATGGCACCCTGGCAGTACAAATTGGTTTAACGCACCAATAATCAACCCAAAACTGATATCCTGTCTTGCCCCCACCCAGGGCACCCTGTCCAGTTACCGCCAAGGCAGACACCCCGCAACGCCAACTGAAGGCAGAGTAAAACACAAGTTCTGACCGAGAGCGTGATAATTCACCCTATTCCGAGCCTTCGAAGCTATATGAATGGCTTGGGCAGCGGACAATATTGACTTTAATGCCATTTGAATTAATTCATACCTGTTGGGTCATCTCTAAAATATACAGACAGCGCCAACTTTTGGCCGACTGTCACAAGCGCCAGTGAGACAATTAAATGACGTGCAGCGCACCAGCACCACCTGGTCAAGCACACAGGTAAACTTGATGCTGTAATTAGTGACCCATTGCCACACTTTCTCTCTCACCTGTAATATTAACCCTACAGCAAGCCGGAGCTATTGCCATTGTCAATGGTTGTTGGTAACCTGTGTAGATAAGAACTATGGTTTAGTTGGGGCAATATTGAAAATGCTTGCAGTTGACAATTTGGTGGCTGTCAGGAGTGTGATATCCGGCACTGTGACTAGCCAGGGCCCCACAGCCCCCCCCCATATAGAGGTGTTGCATGGTCACCAAACCACGGACCGCCAAGCCAGATGATGCCTGCCACTGTCACCAGGGCTGATTTGTGAGGCATGACATACTCTGAAGGGCGTCCACATGTACAAACTACCCCGACATCTCCAGTACATACATGCACCATCTCCACATATTATCAAGGGCTGAAACCCCTAAAATGTGCCCCTGCTTCCACAACATAGCGGTACAAAGTTGTCAGATAATGGAGTGATCACAGCACCCTGGTGTGGCCGCCAAAACATGTCCAGTCCGTCCACATGCAGTTGGCGCTGGACCAGTCTCTGGATTGTGTTGAAGAGTCGCCCGCTGACAGCAGCGCCTACCGCCACAGCCAAACCGAGGCATAGGAGATGCACACCAAGTCTCTTTCTCCGTAGGCCCTGCCTCCCTGTCACAATCTGGACCAACAGACGACCGATAACCAACAGCAAGAGGGAAGCCGTAGACATGCCCGACCGACGTTCCAAAGACTGCAAACATCCCACATCGATACCACAGACAGCCCCCAATTGCATTGGAAGTCATCTTGGAGGTGTGACTGCCCTGACAAAGGCCCCACCCGGCCTCGCACCAACCTTCAATGCCCTTTGCCTACGGCCCCACCGCTCAGTATTGTATGCCCGCAGGGTGCCACGCACCCACAACATTTTTTAAATTATATTATCATTCATATTGTATTCATTATAGCGGCCCAACTCCCCCGACCTCAGGCTTCCATACCGGGAAGTCGGTGTCAAAAATTAGGGAGGGGAGCAAGGGGGTTGCTATTGCCCCGTACTCTCAAACCGCCGCCCTCTGTATAGCCCTAACACGGAGTTCAAGGGCCCAGACCTCCTCGCTAGACAATGGAGTGTTTGTAATAACTTCATTACATAACCTAATTACATTACATTGTCTCACCTGCGTGCAGACTCCAGACTCACAGGGCCAAAGAGCGAGGCACTCTGCCCACTAAGCACATCGATCCAAGTGGGGGCCAGCGCCCCGACTGCACTGCAGGTCACCACCACGGTGCACCCCCATTGCCAAATCCACTATTGCTAATCAGGATGGAAGACCAGAGTAGCCGACTGCACCCCCTCCCCCCTGCCACGTCTAACCTATCGGCCCCAGGTCCAAAGTGAGTCGCAACCATGCACGACCAGGCCGCGGGCCCTTACCATGATAAAATCCGGAATTAAATCTCCGTAGCTCAAAAATCACCACCCGTAAACTGTGATACTGCTCCCCAAATTGGACGAGGGGGGCCGAATCAAAGAAGATGAGGGGTGTGAGAGGATGCGGCGAACTCACTCACCACAGGAAACCCCACGCACGTGGACTGCCAGACCAGGGGACGGTCAACCTTCTCCCCCTTCCATGACTTTGCACTGACAACCAGCTGCGGGCGAAAATTGCGAGCTGCTGACCGACCCAGGATGGCGAGATAAACCACAGGTTCCCAACGGATGTAGTCTATGTACATGACCCGATGGCACCGGGACCCAAACCCGTGCAATCACCATATGCAGCCCCTGCCGCCAGGCAATCTAGCCTCCTCAGTTGATTAGGGAGCGTGAAAAGGAGGTGAACACCTCCCCTGTCTCCACCACGACCTCCCTGCCGGCCCTGTACAACCGCGGCATTTCTGGCCGGTGCCAGAACGCACCCAGCCAACCGGGGACAACCAGCGAGGGGGGGGTGGGGGCGGCATGGGTACGAACCACTCACTGTGAATTTCCATACCCTCCCACAACTTTGGCCCGGCAAAATGTGGCATGACCGAAGCCCACTAGACAATGACGTGTCCTTCACCATGCCGCTCGACTGTCCCCACCCGCATAGCCCTCTAGTGAAGTGAAAAACTTGTGTGGGAGGGGATAACAATAGCCATGCACTCACCAGAACAGTGCTGATGCGGTGACTCAACAGCAGAAGAACCAACGCCAAACCATGACGCCACCTAAAGGTAAGCGAGATGGGAAGCGGGCAAACAGTAAGACAGGATGCGCTCCAGCACCCCTGGGTTCCCATGTGGCAAGCGCTTCCTCCCCCACCGTGCCACGCCCACTCGCCTTCGATCAGGGCTGCCCGCTGCCCCCCATGCTGCCATCATTCACGGCCAGGGCCTCACGGGGGAGGAGAGGGATAGGAAGGACCTACACCCAGTCTGAGACCAGCGGAGCTCCCCTGCTACCTGGCGACTTCAAGCTAGACATGGGGGAATGCCGGGCAGCAAATGCTACGCTGAGCTTGCCCACAGGCGCTGCCCTTGCGGGGTACAAAGTGTCCCTCCTCGCGCCTACATACCCCTGGCCGAGGCATTTCGAAATTCGGGGCGCAGCTCCTTACTGAGGCCATCGAGAGCGCAGCTTACACCTCCTAGTGGTGCCTGGTGAAAGTCAATGTGAGGCAGGAGGACCCAGGTCCCCGATGCCCTGCCCCCGTCTCGTTAATCCCTCATACAGGATTGACCCAGCCAAGGGAGGCCTGCTGCTGGTGCCGGACCTAATGTGCATGGTGGACAAGCCCCCAAGGGGAACCTGGAGGATGGGCGCGGGGTGATTGACTCACCTCACACGGCGCAACAACCGCGAGTCCATAAGGCCAGCAGCACGACGACGCGACCGACAACCCAAACAGCAAGACGGGCAGCAGACAAGTCAAACACACACTGTCAATGAGAGACCGAGTTAACTCTACATGCGGCATGTGTTTTGCCACAATGAGACTTGTAGAGAAAGCTTTTCCCTGACTTCCTCCCACTGCCAGGAAAACCCTTGCCCAGACTCTCAGTCAGTCACCTGGTCTACGGGAATGCTTTACTGGTATTTACAAGCAACTCCTTGCTGGTTAAACTGTAAGTTGGGCAGAAAACAGCAGCATGGTTGATTTGCAACCTCCCTGCACGGACTCCCTCTGCCATCATTCTGAAGAAATTCCATAGGCTTTCTATCAGAAAACGCAGTCTTCAAGTGGTGCTGTTTGATGCACAAGGTATTTTACAATTCTCTTTCTGGCCTTCTTTATTGAAGACTCAGACATTGCCACTCTCCTAGACAGTTGATGTCTTCCAATAAAGCTTTTTTGCAGTTCCCTTGAATCCACGGCAGGTCTTTTTCATACTTGGCCCCTTATCATTGGAACAAATTGCCTCTTCTTATTCGTACCTGCACCGATTTCCAGAACTTTACGAAGATGTTAAAGACATGCATGATGTGACAAATTAAAAAAAAAAAAAAAAAAGACATGGATGTTCTGAACGTACCTTCCCTTGCCTGTAATGCAAGCGCTGAGATAGTCCTTTGGGAGTAAGTTGTGCGCTATTCCAATAACAATAGATAAATAAATAAATATGTTTCTTGGTATATGTTACGTTCTGTTGTTTACTTTAGATATGTCAACAAACTCTGCTGCATTTCCAGCCAATAGGAGCGCCTCTTTTTAAGTTCCCATGTCAAGCATGTCAGCTCAAAACTGTAACCGAGACTGTGATTTAAATTACAATGTAATACTCAATTTATGTGATACGACCCTCTGTTTTTGCAGCTCAGAAAAGTCTATGGAAAACACAGCAACATGAGGTGACAACTTATAGTACAATTATTATTCTAAATTTTAACTCCTTATTATCCTAAAAACAAACTTCTGTGGCTTTCTAAAATGTAACATTGTTAATGTTACCGATTTGGAACGTGAGGTGCACAATTTACCCATCTCGGAAGGAGGACCGGGTCCAAAACCTGCATTGGAAAAATGTTTAAACAATTCCTGCTCCCTTCCCCCTCTCTCCGCACTCTCTCTCATTTTATCTCTCCTCTATCTCCCCAGAAGCACCCCCGCGCTAGCTGCAGCTAGCCTGGGAAGCTGCTCAATGTGGGGCCCGCAGTGCCCCACTGTTTAAAAAAAACGGCCTCCAGTGGCTCCAGCCCCTCTGCAATAAATGGTCAGTCCGGTCAGTTCGGGAGGATGGAAGCCTGACTAGCCTTGGGTCTGGGCCATCTACCCAGAATCTCTGCCACGGCAATTCCTGCTTATGATAATATTCAATCCAGCCAGGACGATCCAACGTGGAAGGCATTGAACCCTTGGTCAGCATTACTGCTTATCTTGTAAAACCTGAGTCACTGCAGCACAAGTAACCTAGGTGGCATATAACAAACCCTCTGGACTAAGAAGCCTAAAACTATATGCCCATCATATCGGGGAAGGAATCAAATGGTAGTGCGTGTAATACAATGTATAAGTATTTGTGTTTATGGTATCAGTGTAGTGTTTTTATTACCTACCAGTGAATCCTCCATTGGCTCTGACTGTGTCCTCTAAAGTGGCTTGTCCCTTTCTTTGTAACTATACAGCATCTGTGGTACACATCTGGGGTATGCATGCCTTTCTTTGTAACAATACAGCATCTGGAGTACGCATATCTTTCTTTGTAACTGTACAGCATCTGGGGTATGCATGCCTTTCTTTGCAACTGTGCAGCATCTGGCCTGCCTTTCTTTGCAACTGTACAGCATCTGGGGCAGGCATACCTGTCTTTGTAACTGTACAGCATCTGGGGTATGCATGCCTTTCTTTGCAACTGTGCAGCATCTGGGGCAGGCATGCCTTTCTTTGCAACTGTACAGCATCTGGGGCAGGCATACCTGTCTTTGTAACTGTACAGCATCTGGGGTATGCATGCTTTTCTTTGCAACTGTTCAGTATCTGGGGCAGGAGTGCATGTCTATATAACTCTACAGCATCTGGGGCACACATGCCTGTCTTTATAACTGTACAGCATCTGGGATACGCATGCCTTTCTTTGTAACCGTACAGCATCTGAGGTATGCATGCCTTTCTTTGTAACCGTACAGCATCTAGGGTACGCATCTTTCTTTGTAACTGGACGGAGCATCTGAACCAATCAAACACTCACACCCAGTCAACAGATCTGGGTTTAATCCATCACCGTTCTTTAGCCCACTCTGCCACCCCAGTTCAGACATGGCCATATGCAAATCAGTCTGACCAGGTGCCTCTTGGGAACAGTCCAGCCCGAACTGCCAAGCCATGCCTTCCCTGGACCGGAAACAAGCTTCCTTGGACTGGTTTCTGGCATTTCAGCCGTCTTCAGCCAGCTTGCTTGAATCCAGTGGCAAAGTGAGCAAGGGACTCACGTCCGAGCATACCCTGCCAACTTATGGCAAACAAAGCGGTACAAAAGGGGGTGGTGATGGACGGAGCATCTGAACCAATCAAACACTCACACCCAGTCAACAGATCTGGGTTTAATCCATCACCGTTCTTTAGACCAGTCTGCCACCCCAGTTCAGACATGGCCATATGCAAATCAGTCTGACCCTGAGCCTCATGGGAACAGTACAGCCCGAACTGCCAAGCCATGCCTTCCCTGGACCAGAAACAAGCTTCCTAGGACCGGTTTCTGGCATTTCAGCCGTCTTCAGCCAGGCTTGCTTGAATCCAGTGGCAAAGTGAGCAAGGGACTCACGTCTGAGCATACCCTGCCAACTTATGGCGAACAAAGCGGTACAAAGGAGGGTGGTGATGGACGGAGGATCTGAACCAATCAAACACTCACACCCAGTCAACAGATCTGGGTTTAATCCATCACCGTTCTTTAGCCCACTCTGCCACCCCAGTTCAGACATTGCCATATGCAAATAAGTCTGACCCTGTGCCTCATGGGAACAGTCCAGCCCGAACTGCCAAGCCATGCCTTCCCTGGACCGGAAACAAGCTTCCTAGCACCGGTTACTGGCATTTCAGCCGTCTTCAGCCAGGCTTGCTTGAGTCCAGTGGCAAAGTGAGCAAGGGACTCACGTCTGAGCATACCCTGCCAACTTATGGCGAACAAAGCGGTACAAAAGGGGGTGGTGATGGACGGAGCATCTGAACCAATCAAACACTCACACCCAGTCAACAGATCTTGGCATGGTATGCTCAGACGTGAGTCCCTTGCTCACTTTGCCACTGGATTCAAGCAAGCCAGGCTGAAGACGGCTGAAATGCCAGAAACCAGTCCCCGGAAGTTTGTTTCCGGTCCAGGGAAGGCATGGCTCGGCAGTTCGGGCTGGACTGTTCCCATGAGGCACAGGGTCAGACTGATTTGCATATGGCCATGTCTGAACTGGGGTGGCAGACTGGGCTAAAGAACGGTGATGGATTAAACCCAGATCTGTTGACTGGGTGTGAGTGTTTGATTGGTTCAGATGCTCCATCCATCACCACCCCCTTTTGTACCACTTTCTTTGTAACTGCACAGCATCTGGGGTACGCATCTTTCTTTGTAACTGTACAGCATCTAGGGCATGCATGCCTTTCTTTTTAACTGTACAGCATCTGGGGTTCGTATCTTTCTTTGTAACTGTGCAGCATCTGGGGCAGGCATGCCTTTCTTTGCAACTGTACAGCATCTGGGGCAGGCATACCTGTCTTTGTAACTGTACAGCATCTGGGGTATGCATGCCTTTCTTTGCAACTGTGCAGCATCTGGGGCAGGCATGCCTTTCTTTGCAACTGTACAGCATCTGGGGCAGGCATACCTGTCTTTGTAACTGTACAGCATCTGGGGTATGCATGCCTTTCTTTGCAACTGTTCAGTATCTGGGGCAGGAATGCATGTCTATATAACTCTACAGCATCTGGGGCACACATGCCTGTCTTTATAACTGTACAGCATCTGGGATACGCATGCCTTTCTTTGTAACCGTACAGCATCTGAGGTATGCATGCCTTTCTTTGTAACCGTACAGCATCTAGGGTACGCATCTTTCTTTGTAACTGTACAGCATCTGGGGTACTCATCTTTCTTTGTAACTGTACAGCATCTGGGGTATGCATGCCTTTCTTTGTTACTGAGCGGTACAAAAGGGGGTGGTGATGGACGGAGCATCTGAACCAATCAAACACTCACACCCAGTCAACAGATCTGGGTTTAATCCATCACCGTTCTTTAGCCCACTCTGCCACCCCAGTTCAGACATGGCCATATGCAAATCAGTCTGACCCGGTGCCTCTTGGGAACAGTCCAGCCCGAACTGCCAAGCCATGCCTTCCCTGGACCGGAAACAAGCTTCCTTGGACTGGTTTCTGGCATTTCAGCCGTCTTCAGCCAGCTTGCTTGAATCCAGTGGCAAAGTGAGCAAGGGACTCACGTCCGAGCATACCCTGCCAACTTATGGCAAACAAAGCGGTACAAAAGGGGGTGGTGATGGACGGAGCATCTGAACCAATCAAACACTCACACCCAGTCAACAGATCTGGGTTTAATCCATCACCGTTATTTAGCCCACTCTGCCACCCCAGTTCAGACATGGCCATATGCAAATCAGTCTGACCCTGTGCCTCATGGGAACAGTCCAGCCCGAACTGCCAAGCCATGCCTTCCCTGGACCGGAAACAAGCTTCCTAGCACCGGTTTCTGGCATTTCAAGCCATCTTCAAACAGGCTTGCTTGAGTCCAGTGGCAAAGTGAGCATGGGTCTCACGTCTGAGCATACAATGCCAAATTATGGCGAACAAAGCGGTACAAAAGGGGGTGGTGATGGACGGAGCATCTGAACCAATCAAACACTCACACCCAGTCAACAGATCTTGGCATGGTATGCTCAGACGTGAGTCCCTTGCTCACTTTGCCACTGGATTCAAGCAAGCCAGGCTGAAGACGGCTGAAATGCCAGGAACCAGTCCTCGGAAGCTTGTTTCTGGTCCAGGGAAGGCATGGCTCGGCAGTTCGGGCTGGACTGTTCCCATGAGGCACAGGGTCAGACTGATTTGCATATGGCCATGTCTGAACTGGGGTGGCAGAGTGGGCTAAAGAACGGTGATGGATTAAACCCAGATCTGTTGACTGGGTGTGAGTGTTTGATTGGTTCAGATGCTCCGTCCATCACCACCCCCTTTTGTACCACTTTCTTTGTAACTGCACAGCATCTGGGGTACGCATCTTTCTTTGTAACTGTACAGCATCTAGGGCATGCATGCCTTTCTTTTTAACTGTACAGCATCTGGGGTTCGCATCTTTCTTTGTAACTGTACAGAATCTGGGGTACGCATGCCTTTCTTTGCAACTGTACAGCATCTGGGGCAGGCATGCCTGTCTTTATAACTGTACAGCATCTGGGGTACGCATGCCTTTCTTTGCAACTGTACTGCATCTGGGGTACGCATGCCTTTCTTTGTAACTGTACAGCATCTGGGGTTCGCATCTTTCTTTGTAACTGTACAGAATCTGGGGTACGCATGCCTTTCTTTGCAACTGTACAGCATCTGGGGCAGGCATGCCTGTCTTTATAACTGTACAGCATCTGGGGTACGCATGCCTTTCTTTGCAACTGTACTGCATCTGGGGTACGCATGCCTTTCTTTGTAACTGTTCAGCATCTGGGGTACGCATAACTTTCTTTCTAACTGTACAGCATCTGGGGTATGCATACCTTTCTTTGTAACAATACAGCATATGGGGCATGCATGCTTTTCTTTGAAATTGTAATGCATCTAGGGTACGCATATCTTTCTTTCTAACTGTACAGCATCTGGGGTAGGCATGCTTTTCTTTGCAACTGTACAGCATCTGGGGTATGGATATCTTTCTAACTGTACAGCATCTGGGGAACGCATATCTTTCTAACTGTACAGCATCTGGGGTATGCATGCTTTTCATTGTAACCGTACAGCATCTGTGGCATGCATATCTTTCTTTGTAACAATACAGAATCTGGGGCATGCATGCTTTTCTTTGAAATTGTAAGGCATGTGGGGTACGCATATCTTTCTTTCTAACTGTACAGCATCTGGGATACGCATATCTTTCTTTGCAACTGTACACCATCTGGGGCAGGCATGCCTTTCATAGTTACTGTACATCATCTGAGGTGCACATATCTTTCTTTGTAACTGTACAGAATCTGGGGCACGCATGCCTTTCTTTGTTACTGTACATCATCTGGGATGCGTATGCTTTTCTTTGTTAGTGTACATTGTTAGAACTGGGGGTCTCTAGTTGGCAGGGGTAGGTACCACTGTCCAAATAGGGACCCTTGCTTCTAGTCAGGGTAAGAAGGATACACTCTTTAGATAACCCCTACTCACCCCCTGGGTAGCTTTGCAGAAGCAGTCAGGCTTATCAAAGGCAATGTGTAAAGTATTTGTACCAACACTCACAGTAACACAGTGAAAACACCACTAACTGACTCCACAACATTTTAGAAAAATAAAGGTATTTAATCTGAACTAAACCAGACCAAAACGACAAACATCCAACATACACAGTCCAAGATATGGTTTTTAAGGAGTTCTTAAGGGTTGCGTCAAAATAATCCACAGTTGCGTTAGAATAGTTCACAGTTGCGTTACTTTTAGCCAACAGTACCTTTAGATGAGACAAAGTTCCAAAACAGAAGCTGGTGGGGTGGAAAACGAGCGATGTGTCACTCCTGAAACCCTGGGGAGGCGATGTGACAGCCCCGCTGGATGCAGCGGGCGTGTTACGATGAATCCGGTCTGTATGGGGAGGGAGGCGATACCTTGTATGGATTCCGTTGCGTAGGTTCCATATGGAGCGTCTCGCAAAGGCACGATGCGACTATCTCAGGTACGGCTGCGATGCGCGGCGCAGCTTCGATCTCCTCTCGCGGCCCCTCGATGCGATGGCTCTGCGACGATACTCGCAGCGACTAGATGTGGTATGCAAGCAAGCGGTGCGGCGATCTCACCCAGCGATGACATGCTCTGCGACTATACTCGCAGCGATGGTACTTTTCCCACACCGGAGCAATGCGTTCCGCAAGCGAAGGATTCGTCGGTTCTTGCAGCGGCAACAGGCACGGCGACGATCTTTGCGGTGGCAGGAATTTCCTCGCACTGACGGGGATGCGCTCCGCAAGCGAGCAATGCGTGAAAATTTGCAGGTAGTCTTAATTTCTTGTTCTCCAGCTTTCCCAACAGCAGGCCACAACTTCCAGATGCCCCTCAGTCGGTTTCAGCACTCAGGAAGTGCAGAACTCTCTCAGCAGACTTCAGGGAAAGCTGGGGGTGAAGTCCTTTTGTTCCTGAGACTTCTTAACAGGAGACCAGCTCGCATCAGGCCCTTGGAGATCCCTTCAAGCAAGGGGACAAAGCAACAACAAATTCCTTCCACCTCTCCTTGGCAGCAAAGCAACTACAGGTCAGTCCAGCAAAGCAGCAGCAGGACAGTCTTCCTTCTTCAGTCTTTCAGCTTTCTCCTTGGCAGAGGTTCCATCTTGATTCTAGTATTATCTAATTTTCTGTAGTCTGGGGTCCTGTACTTATACCCCTAAAAGTCTTTGTTCCCTTTGTGCAGGAGGGCTCTGAGCCCGGTCTGAACTAGTTCTGGGTGTTCCTTGAGCACTTTGTTTTCCTGGCCTCTCCTTTCCATTCAGAGAGAGGGGCAGGGTCGTCAGCCACCCAGCAGGATGTGGAGCCAGCATTGTGGAGGAAAGCACAGCCCTGGAGCACTTTGTTGACATGATTCCTTCTCTCCTTTCATAGTGCAGGGCAGAGACATCAGACGCACCACAGGGGGTGGAGCCAGCACTGTGTGGGGCAGGCACAGTCCTATTCAAGTCCCAGGTGCAACTCCTCCCTCCCATCTAGATGCAGATCTCTCTATTCACCACTGGGCGGACTCATTATGTCTCCTGGAATCCCCCAGCCCTGTCACTCACAAACCAGACAGTCAATTCACAAACAGCCAAAGCACACAGGAAGGTCAGACAAGAGAACAGCCACTTTCTAAAAAGTGCTTTTCCAAAACACAGGATTTAATAAACACCTTTCCTAAAAGATGTGTTATTAAATTCGGAGTTCAGACTTTTATGTCCTATCTTGCTCCTATGGGAAGATGTGCAGGTAACCACTGTACACAGCATTCCCCATTATAGCCTATGGAAAAGATAGCCTTACAAAAGTGAAAAACGAAAATGGCTGTAATTCATTACCAGAGCATGTCACCTGCACTAGTACATGCTCTACCTTTCACATACACTGCACCCTGCCCAGGGGGGTAACTTGGGCCTTCCATAGGGGTGTCCAATGTGTACAGAAAGGGAAGGGTTAGGCCTGGTCAGTGGGGACACTGGCCGATTGACATGGCAGTCCACAGACTGCACACAGGAAATGCGGTGACAGGCCTAAAACACCATTTTATGGCTACTCATGTGGATGGCACAATCAGTGCTGCAGGCCCACTAGTAGCATTTGAATCACCAGCCCTGGAACACACAGTGCACATTACTAAGGACTTCTTGGTGATACAAATATGCCAATCATGGATATCCAATTACAATACCAATTTATACAGAGAGCATATGCACTTTAGCACTGATTAGCAGTGGTAAAGTGCCCAGAGTCCTATTACCAACAACCACAGGTCAGAAAAAATAAAGGAGGAAGAAGCAAAAAGTTTGGGGATAACCCTGTAAAAAGGGCAATTTCCAAAATAAATCATCTGGGGTGCGTACGCCTTTCTTTGTTACTGTACATCATCTGGGATGTGCATATTTTTCTTTGTAACTGTACAGAATCTGGGGCACGCATGTCTTTCTTTGTTAGTGTACATCATCTGGGGTATGCATGCCTTTCTTTGTTACTGTACATCATCTGGGGTACACATGCCTTTCTTTGTAAATGTTCACCGGTGTTATGCATGTCTTTCTTTCTAACTGGAAATATGAGGTACGCATGCCTTTCTTTTTAACTGTACATCTGGGGCACGCATGCCTTTCTTTGTTACTGTACATCATCTGGGGTATGCATGCCTTTCTTTGTTACTGTACATCATCTGGGGTGCAAATATCTTTCTTTGTAAGTGTACAGCATCTGGGGCATGAAAGCATTTCTTTGTAACTGTACATCATCTGGGGTATGCATGCCTTTCTTTGTTACTGTACATAATCTGGGGTGCACATATCTTTCTTTATAACTGTACATCTAGGGTACGCATGTCTTTCTTTGTAACTGTACATCTAGGGTACGCATGCCTTTCTTTGTAATTGTACTTCTGGGGTACGCATGCCTTTCTTTGTAACTGTACATCTAGGGTACGCATGCCTTTCTTTGTAATTGTACTTCTGGGGTACGCATGCCATTCTTTGTAAGTGTACATCTGGGGTACCAATACCTTTCTTTGTAACTGTACATCTAGGGTATGCAAGCCTTTCTTTGTTACTGTACATCATCTGGGGTATGCATGCCTTTCTTTGTTACTGTACATCATCTGGGGTGCAAATATCTTTCTTTGTAAGTGTACAGCATCTGGGGCATGAAAGCATTTCTTTGTAACTGTACATCATCTGGGGTATGCATGCCTTTCTTTGTTACTGTACATAATCTGGGGTGCACATATCTTTCTTTATAACTGTACATCTAGGGTACGCATGTCTTTCTTTGTAACTGTACATCTAGGGTACGCATGCCTTTCTTTGTAATTGTACTTCTGGGGTACGCATGCCTTTCTTTGTAACTGTACATCTAGGGTACGCATGCCTTTCTTTGTAATTGTACTTCTGGGGTACGCATGCCATTCTTTGTAAGTGTACATCTGGGGTACCAATACCTTTCTTTGTAACTGTACATCTAGGGTATGCAAGCCTTTCTTTGTAAGTGTACATCTGGGGTACGCATGCCTTTCTTTATAACTGTACACCTGGGGTACGCATGCCTTTCTTTATAACTGTACATCCGGGGTATGCATGTCTTTCTTTATAACTGTACATTTGGGGTATGCATGTCTTTCTTTATAACTGTACAGCATCTGTGGGAGAAATGCTTCATCTTGTCCTCAGTAAGCGTCCCGAATATCTGTATAACTGCTACACGATGCTTTTGATGGGACAACTTGCACACTAGTTTATTTATTTTATTTCTTTATAAAGTATGATGCAGACTTGAAAGATGCAAAACGGTTAAGCTGCAATAGCAGCGAGTTGCTGCGCAGTAGAGCTAAATAGTAACACAGCTGCAGCCAGTTACACTGCAGGGTGAAAATGCAACCTAACTTTATGTAGATGAGCACAGCTGCAAAACAAAAAAGCTTCAGCTGTACAATACTGCATATATTTTGCTAATGTGCAACCTGACAGTGCAGGATGGAAGTGTGAAAGTATGAATAGATAGAGGAGTGAAAGAATGGAGTGAACTGGAGAAAGGGTGGAGTAAAAAGATAAAAGAATGGGTAGGTGGAATGGCAAACATGGATAAAAGAGTGCAAGGATTTAGCAGTGAGAGGGTGAATGGATAAAGGTATGAGGATTGGACAGGACGGTATAAATGAGTACAAGAAGGATGGATGGATGAAAAGGAGAAGGGACTGACAGATCAATGGGTGAACTAACAGACGGGTGAACGGATGGATGGAAGGAGGATTGAAGGGTAGAGTGTAGGGTGACCAACCGTCCGTAAATTTCACGGACAGTTCATAATTTTGTCCGTCTGTCCGTTGTCCGTGAAGGATTCTTTTACGGACGCCATTTGTCCGTAATTTTAACCAGGCACAGCATCCACCCACCTCCCTTCTTGACACCGATGCTGTTCCAAAGCTCAGATACCCCGCAGCATTGGAGAGGCACAGCGGGATGGCAACCCTCACACCTTCAGCCCTTGACTTCAGCCCTTGATGAGCTGTTAAGAGGTGCTTGAAGGTGACAGAGGGGGGCTGCAGCTTCAGGAGCAGGGGCATCTATTCAGATGCAAACAGCCCTGAATGTGTCATATCTCTGCAATTTAGAGGGGGGCTCACACATTCCATTTCTAACCAGGGCCCCAAACATCCTAGACTCCGCCAGATTACACAGAGGCAAATTGTAAGCAAATCTCAGTACTTCAAACATGCAGTCTATAATGTAATAACATTAAGAAATGGCACAATCGCACCCACACTGATTAACAAAGTATGGAGGACAATCAGTTAAACCAGTTCTCTTAGAGTATCTCCTGTAAGTACTGTACATCAAAGTGTGGGATGGCATTTTGGACAGAGAGCCTGTCTTCTCAATGTCTTGTGCAGGAGGGGGCGAGGAGCCCAAGATGATACTAGAATACTGCATGCCCACCCCTGTGTCCACCCTGGTGGATCCTGTTCCCCCTCCTGTGATGGCTCCTGTCCCCCCTCCCCTCTGCCTGTAATGGCTCTCCTGTCCCCCCCCTGCGAATGCTTCTGTCCCCTCACTGTGGTGGATCCTGTCCCCCTCCCCCGCCCCTGCCTGTGATGGCTCCTGTCCCCCCCTGTGGTGGATCGTGTCTCTGCCCTGGGTGGCTTCTGTCCCCCCATGTGGTGGCTCCTGCCCCCCCCCCTCACCTGTGATGGCTCCTGTCCCCCCTGTGGTGGATCCTGTCTCCGCGCTGGGTGGCTTCTGTCCCAGTCCTGGAACGGCTCCTGCAGCGAGGGTGAAGTTCTTGATGGGCCTCTTCTCAAAAGGGCTCAGCTCAAATTAATATGGAAAGGTGGGCGAGTAAGTAAGTGAAGGGATGGGTAGATGGCTGGATGAATTAGTGAAAGGGTGAATGGATGAATGAAAGATTGAATAGATGGATAATGAGAGGATTGATGGATTGATGAGTGAGCGGAAGGATGGATGAGAGAAAATGTAAATAGCTGGATGTATGGGTGGAAGGGTAGCTGGATGAGGGGAAGGATGGATGGATGAGTGGAAGGATGGATGGATGAGGGAAAGGATGGATGGATTAGGGAAAGGATGGATGGATGGATGGATGGATGAAAGGAAGGATAGATGAGGGGAAGGATGGATGGATGAGGGGAAGGATGGATGGAGGGGAAGGATGGATGGATGAGGGGAAGGATGGATGGATGAGGGGAAGGATGGATGGATGAGGGGAAGGATGGATGGATGAAAGGAAGGATAGATGAGGGGAAGGATGGATGGATGAGGGGAAGGATGGGTGGATGGATGGAGGGGAAGGATGGATGGATGGAGGGGAAGGATGGATGGATGGAGGGGAAGGATGGATGGATGGATGAGGGGATGGATGGATGAGGGGAAGGATGGATGAGGGGAAGGATGGATGAGGGGAATGATGGATGGATGAGGGGATGGATGGAGGGGAAGGATGGATGGATAGATGGGTGAGGGGAAGGATGGATGATGGATGAAAGAAAGGATGGATATGGGGAAGGATGGATGGATGAGGGGAAGGATGGATGGATTAGTGGAAGGAAGGATGGATGGATGAGGGGATGGATGGATGGATGGATGAGGGGATGGATGGATGGGTGGGTGAAAGGATGGATGGATGATGAGGGGAAGGATGGATGGATGATGAGGGGGAGGATGGATGGATGATGAGGGGGTGGGTGAAAGGATGGATGATGAGGGGAAGGGTGGATGGATGGATGATGAGGGGTGGGTGAAAGGATGGATGATGAGGGGAAGGATGGATGGATGATGAGGGGATAGATGGATGATGAGGGGGTGGTGAAAGGATGGATGGATGATGAGGGGGTGGGTGAAAGGATGGATGATGAGGGGAAGGATGGATGGATGATGAGGGGGTGGGTGGAAGGATGGATGGATGGATGATGAGGGGGGGAGGATGAATGGAGGATGAGGGGAAGGATGGATGGATGGATGATGAGGGGGTGGGTGAAAAGATGGATGATGAGGAGAAGGGTGGATGGATGGATGATGAGGGGGTGGGTGAAAGGATGGATGATGAGGGGAAGGATGGATGGATGATGAGGGGATGGATGGATGATGAGAGGGTGGGTGAAAGGATGGATGAGTGGGTGGGTGGATGGTTGGGTGGATGATGGGTGGGTGGGTGGATGAGTGAAATGATGGATGGATTGATGGATTGATAAGTGCAAGGGTGAATGAATGTACGTATGAGTGAAAGAAAGGGTGGATGTAAGGATGGATGAGTGAGTGAAAGGGAGGGTAGATGGACAAAAGGATGAATAGATGTGTGAAGGAGTGAAATGCTAGATGGATGAGTGATAGGGTCAATGGATGGATTAATGAGTGGATGAGTAGATGGATGGATGGGTGGTTGGGTGGATGGATGGATGGAAGGAAGGATGGCTAAGTGAAAGGGTCGATGGAGAGAGAAAAGGAGGATGGATGGATGACTAAAAGAGTGAATGGGTGGAAGGATTAGTAAGTGAAAGGATGGCTGGATTGGTGAAAGGGTAAATGGCTGGATGGATGAGTGAATGGATGGATGGGATGAAGAGTGGATGGATGTGTACAGATGGATAGGATGAAAGAGTGGATGGATGGATGGATAATGGATGGATGAGTGAAAGGATGGATGAAGGGATGGATGAGTGAAATGATAGATGGAAGGATACATGATGGATAGGTTTGCAAATGGTTGAATGTTTGTATATGGCTGGGCTTAATTATATACTATTGCGCGACCTCTGATGTGTCTGTAAAACATACCTATTGTCCGGAAGTTTTGTCCTGCATTTTGACCTCTTGTCCTGAATTTGTGTCCTGAATTTTGACCCTTTGTCCTGAATTTTTGCACTCATCGTCCTGAATTTGCACCAATGCCAGTTGGTCACCCTAGTAGAGTGAACCCTCCTATGCAGGGTTGCTGGCTTTTTGCGTCCTCTGAACAGAGGTATGGTTCTGGCTACTCGCTTGCTCTGCAGTGTGTCCCAGTCCGGCTGACAATCGCGTGCGCTTCCCTCGCAGGCTCCGGTGGTTACAGTGCGGCCTCTGGCACAGTTTCAGGGGACTGACGTGCTCGGTCTAAAAAAGGAATATTGTTTGTTCTGTCGCTGCTTGCCTTAGTGGGTATTCCCTTGGAAGTTGGCAGGCTCCTTTGCCATCCTCTAACTGAACACGACACGTATCGTTCACTCTGGAAAGAAAAAAGCGCAGAGATAAAATCGCCAAGACCGACAAAATTGTACACCGAAAGCCTTGCAGGCGCAGCTCCCACGACGGGAAATGTCTGGAGACTTTCTGTTCCTATTATGTCACTGGAAAATCCTGCCACTCGTAGTGCCAGGGTTATTTAAAGACTGCAGTTTTTTAATATGGGCTAATGGCAAGAGTGGGGCAAAGGAGACTGCCCTGAACCTCAACGAAGCCACCATCACGCTGTGCAGGCGCTTTAATATACTCCCAGTTTGACCTCAGATAGGGAGCACTCCGTGGCTTGCAGAGTACACATGCAAAGCCACTGTAACCCCCAGGCCCCAGAGCGGTCAAAGTGCTTTAAAACATTTGTGGGATCTGTGACACTACATGGAATGAGTGTGGGGATGGGTTCAAAGGTGTGGCTAAAATAAAACATATTCTGTAAGCTTTTATGATATTTCACCTTCAGGTAGCTGCATATAAAATAACGTGCAACTTAAATGGTAAATACATTTTAAAAAGTGAAGTTCAGTTCAGTTCATGAAGCTTTTATTCGGTGCAAATGAATGACCATGAAAGCACAAGATAAACAGTAAATACATCATGTTTAAAAAAAGATTAAAATACAGAAGTTTAAAAAATCCATTAATATGGTACATTAAAAAATCATATTTTTCCTGGAATAAATGCACTTATTTAAAAACATTGCAGTATAAAAACAAATATCTGCTGATTGTAAATTTAAAATCAGACCCCTGGCTTCCTTAACCGTACGTGCACCGTATTTGTTAAACATAGGTTTCAAAAACATAGTGCGCTGTTCCCTGTACAGTTCACAAAACAAAAGAAAGTGCTGAGTGCTTTGGGTAGATGTAGAATCACACATACATGGTCCTATCGGATGTTTCTTAATCTGGGGATGAGCCACTAAATAATGTGCCATCCCGAACCGCAACCTTGTGAGTACAAACTTGTGTGATTGTCTGGTTACCATCAGGAGATACAATGGAAACACTTCTCCTGTGACAAATGAGTTATAAAACAGTACAGTAGATAATGATCCAGAGGCTAATTTACGCTTTCTGTCTGCAAATCCAAGAAAGGTATTTTTCATTTCAATCTTAGTAATATTGGATACTGCAGATGGGTCATTAACAATATTAACACCATAAATTTCCGATAAACAGACAACAACATATTTAATCCATGGGATCGCTAAAAACTTGTCCATTAAAAGGCAATCCTCAATAACTGATCTGTTAAAGGCCTTCTCTTCCCTGAGCCAGATGGAACGCCAAACCATCAAAGGCCTAAGGGATAACAAATCACCTAAAAAGTGGATATTAAGCTCTTGGTGGGTTAATTCATTAGAGGTTGAGACAGGTAGGCACAGAAGCTTTTAAAAAAAATAATTTTCTTCAATTTGTAAGCTGTCATGCCGGCTAGAGCCCCATATGCCTGCGCCATATAATGCGATAGACACACACCTAGCCTGATAAATTTTAAGCATATCTGAGGTGCGCCTCTCCCCCACTTTTGAGGCAAATCTATAAACACCATAGGCATTCTTGGCCATTTTATTCCGGATATTGGTGAATTCGCTGGACCATTTCCTGTCATTTGCAAAGGTAATTCCCAGATAACAAAATTTGTCCACATGTTGGACTTTTTCTTTATCTATAAAAAAGACATTTGGACACTTCCTTTTTTTCCCACAGGTCATTATTACAGTTTTCCCTTTGTTAATCACCAATTTCCTTGCTTTAATAAAGGCTGAGAAACTATCCATTAGGCGCTGTAATCCTATCGGCGTTCTTGATAGTAAAACAGCGTCATCAGCATATAATAACACTGGGATAGGGTCGCCATGGATCTGGGGGGCATCAGCCACCACCTTCTTTAAAACATTATCAATCCCGTTAATAAATAAAATAAAAAGAAGTGGGGCCAAGACACAGCCCTGTCTAATTCCCCGCTTAACGTCAAAGTTCGGGGTACATTCCCCCCCTTTACCAAAACGAACACAGGTCTGCAGTTTGTCATATAATCTGGCCAAAAAGAATACTATACCCTCTGGGGCACCTAGATTGAGCAGGGTGGTCCACAAGGTGGGGTGGTCCACTAGATCGAAAGCACTGCTCAGATCTGCAAAGCAGAGGTATAGGGAGCCCTGTTTAGCCTCAGTGTACTTCCCGATCAGCAGATCCAAATTGATGCACTGATCGAGAGTACCCCTACCCCTTCTGAAGCCATATTGGCTATTAGCCAGAATACCCTCCTGCTCAGCCCATTCCTCCAATCTTACTAGCAAGACCCGACTCATAATTTTAACTGACGAATCAAGGAGGGATATAGGGCGATAGTTTTTGGCCTCTGACCTGCTGCCTTTTTTATAAATGGGTACAATAATTGATTGTCCCCAGGTAACAGGTGCATCACTACAAACAGCAGCATTAAAAACAGATGCTAACAGAGGTCCCCACAATTTGGGTTCAGTCTTATATACATCGATGGGTACCCCATCGGGGCCCTGAGCCTTACCACCTTTACTAAGTGTGATACAATGTTCTACTTCCTTGGGAGTGATGTCAAGCGGCACCACATCCCACCCCTTGGGCTTCACTGCCACTGTTCTATTTGTGTCAAAAATGTTGGAAAAGTGAGTTATCCACCCCTCACTGGACACGGTGGAGGTTAGTTCTGGGGTATCGTCCGCTTTAAGTAATGGGGAATTAATTGTTGCCCAGAACAGGGTGGTGTTCGATGTCTCAGCAGCTACATTTAGTGAATCCCATGCCTGCAATTGGAGTTCCCTCTTCCTCACAGTAAGAGCGCATTTATATTCTAGTCTTGATTTGGCAATTAAAACAGGATCCCTAGGTTTAACCGATAATGCCAACTTCAGTGAAGTTAAAGAGACTGTACAGTGATGATTAAACCATCCTGGATTCTTCCTCGATAGGGTATTGGCTTTCCCGGTGAACTTCCTACTAATAGCTAGGTTAATACTTTTAAAACACAATACCCTCTCATGATCATTAACATTTGCTAAAATTGAATCGATTTCTGCAAAGCTCCCCTTAATAATACAACTAGATAAATCCCCGGTTTTATCCCCTGCCCACCTGAGTCTGACACCATTAGTCCTATGGGGTTCCAAGTTAGAAACAGTAGGTCCCACTATAAGTGACTTATCCGCCCAGAAAGTAGTTTCCATTGTAATACAATTATGATCACTGGTATTACAGACAACTATTTTTGGGGTGGCGCAACAAGAAATTACATTGGAGGATATAATCACATGGTCAGTGACTGAGCCTCCTAGACCGTTCTTAAATGTAGGAACGGTTAAACCATGTTCATCTTTGCAGGGTTCCAGAATTTCCAAATCATAACAGCTCATTAATTTGTGCAATTCATCTCCGTAGCTGCCATGGCTAACTAAAATGGGGAGCATCCCAGCCATCGTTAGTTGTAACCCCGCAAATCCCCAATGTTGAATGTTCACATAACTTTATATTGAAGTCACCAACCCAAATGAAGTCAAATACAACCTTAGAATCTGCGCATAGATTTTCAAGGGCGTCAGCTAAATCATGTACCACTTTGGACCTAGTATTGTCAAAAATATTATTATAATAATTGATCAATATAATGTTTCGAGCCCCAGTCTCGACAAGCCAAAGGATCTGCCCATGAACACCCATTTGCAGGTATTTTTTCACCACAATAGGGCGTAAAATAGATATTAAAACCACAAGGCCCCCTTTAGCTCGCCCTGGGCCTGAACCATAGGCAGGTAGGTTATAGGACTCAAAGCCCTCGTAGCTAATCTCCTCCCTGCTCCATGTTTCCTGGAGACACAGGATATCATAACTATTAACAAAATCAATCCAGGCTGGATCCCTCTCCATTGACCTAATCCCTGCCACATTCCAGCTAGCAAGTGTAATTCCCTTCAGGCTGTGACCACCGTGGTTGATCTCCCTACTCCTACAATCAGCCAGGCCACAGGCTTCAACAGTGTTACTAACACCCCAGTTGTCCTGGACTACATTTGAACAATCTACAGCCTCATACCCTTGGCAGATTACTGACTCCGGGTAAATAGGAACAGAGTTATCGCTTTTTCCTATTTCTTCACCATTATCATAGTCTCCCTGAGCAAGCGACAAATGAGGCACAGGGAGTCAATCATTACAATCTAATAATGAACTAAGTGCATGGAATCGATTATGCATTGGTGTCACAAATGCAGGCCCATGTGTCGGTATAAATAAACCATTCCTAGTACTAGTACTGGCCTGATGGGAAGTATTAAGGTGACAATAAAAGAATGCAAGAGAACGTACACCCACATTATGATCAAATACAGGCAAAGAGGCCGCCCTTAGGAGAACAGTGGCTGCATGCTGAGGGTGCTTAAAATTAACTATGATACAGTCACCTTTACTGCTTTTCCTTGAGCTTCCGATCCAATTAACCCTCCTGGTAGTTAAAATTTGGTCACAATATTCAGTAGGAAAACCACACTGCCTGTTTAACCAAGATATCGTCTTATTTTTTAGGGAATCATGTGTTTCTTCAACGGTATCATTTGCTACCTCAGGTACATTGGTTAGTACAACCACATAGGGAGCGCACTGTGGTGGTAAGTTAATGGAACGCTTGCGTCTTACCTCAGTCCAACCCTCCTCTCTCTCCTTACCCTTGGTTGCCTCAACTGCGGACCCCTGGATAACGGGGGCTACCGCTTGCTTTGGGTCAATAGACGGGCCCTCTCCGAATGATGAACCCCTCCCTGGCCGAGCTACCAAGTTAGAGCCAGCGGCTTGTAAGGTCACCAAGCCGCCGCTGCTACCTTGCGCAGTCATGGGGTTAGAGACAGCTACCTTGGCGAACGACAATGCCGTGCCAGGGCACGACATCTTGGTTCCAAGGTCTCCCAGTCTCTTGACCTCTAAGGCCATTGTATTCATTTTGTCTACCAAGGGTTTAATAATCCCATCTATTTTAGTTTCTAAGAAACTTACTAAAAGGTTGAGCTGGGTAGTGTCTAATAGCACGCTATCCTCACTGTCCCTATTTTCACCTATTTTGATGGTGTCACTTGAGGGAACTACTGCCTTTTTCCGGGATATCCGAGCACCCCCCTGCTTAGGTAGGATTTTTCTACATGCCCTGACTGCTCTAACAACAGGGGTGATAGGGGTGGCTGGGGTGATAGGGTGCTGGACACTAATGTCTTGTAAATCTACATGTTCGATTAGAGGGATATCTTGTTGCACCACCAAGCCATCCGGAGTTGTATCCAGATTAATCGGATGATTAAATACCTCCCCATCAGTGGTAACAAAGGTTGTACATGGGGATGAGGGTGGCGGGGAATTGTTAAGACCCAGGGATATCCTCCTATCGCTATTTATTTTACTAACAACTTTCACGAGGAAATTGTCCATAGTTACCGTTGCAGGGCCCGAGGGGACCCTGTTTTTAGACATGTTGGTGATTATTTATTTTAGAAAATATCTAGAGGGAGAACAAAATATAACAATAAAATTATTTTCGCATGAACTGTCCACATATAAAATAGACTTTTTCCTAGATGCAAGATCCTCTATATCATAGAGTCTCACTATACCGTGGGGTAGTCCCGGTAGACCGTTGAGATGGGAATTGGTCCAGGGGTCGTGGCCCAGCCCTGCCTCCTCCTGCCCCGGACGGCCACAGACGGCCCGCCCTTTGCCCGGGCTTAACCCGGCGGCCGCCCGCGCGCGTCCCGCGATGCGCGGGTCCAGTGGGGATTTAAATCACCTGGTGATCAATGGTGGGCGTGGCGGGTGGTTGTCCCTGCTCCGCTGAGCCTCCTGGGACCCGTAGTCCTTTCCACACGTTCTGGCCCTGATGTTTGCTCCTGCGAGCGTTTCCCGCGAAGCGGGAAACGAGAGAAGTAGAGGCACAGTCACAAAGTGCAGAACTCCTCCGGTCGGGCAGCGTTTTAACCCCAGTCCGTTTCCTCGGTCTTTGCCACAGACAGAGTCCACGCTGCTGTAAGATGAAGTGGGTGCTGTGCTGGTAAGACAGGCAGCCGCACACGCACCCACACAAGGGCCCCCGGCTATTAGCCGTGAGCAGACGGGAGACGGTGACAAGTTCCAACTATCTCTCACTCGCATCACTTCACAGGTCTGCTTAACAATTCCCCCTTCCTCCCGCACTCTCCTACTAGGAGGACAGGAGACAAAGTGGGATACCGGCCATTGCCGCCATGTCCCAAATCTAACTCAATCACTTCCGCAGGATCTATTCTCCCGCCACTGTCGAAGTGAAGTTAATTAGAGGCTTTGCAACGTGACGCATCACACTAGATGTGTCACGTTTTAAATACCCCGCAGCATGGCGCTGGCTTTGCGCCGCTGCTGCGTCACAACCGTGGCGCAAAGGTGGGGTACGGGACTTGTAAATCTGCCCCTAAATCTTTGTCATTTCAAATCTTCAAGTCATTCCATCAATTCAAACCCCAACTGGTTTCATAGCAACTTTTACATTTGCAGCTTAACCAGTTCTGTACATTTGCATTTGCATTTTCATCAGGCAAGCAGGCACCCTGGCAAGGTGGCTTGTTTCTTGCTTATCTTGCTTATCTTGCTTATCTTCTTGTGCGGTCATGGGTATGCGAGATAATCAGCGGAGAATGCTGAAGACAACATGTAACAAGCCGGATAAAATCGACCAGACCACAAGCTAGAAGTCCAAACGGTAGTTTATTATAAGTCAAGGTAAATACGAATACCAGCGACCCCAGCCACAGTGGCAACCACAGCGGGTGGCAGATTCCTTTCACCAGGCGCTCGACTTAGAACGCGGGTCGCGGTGACATTCGGAATGACGTCACCGCGAGCCGCTCTAATGTCAGCTGAGCTGCCGGGGTTGCACGTTGTGTGGAAGATACCACACATCCCCCTCCCCTGCGGAAAGAAACAACAGAGAAGAAAATAACACAACAGACAAGCATTTAAGGGGAATTACATCATTACGTACTGCTCAAAATGTCTAGGTGGCCAGGTCATCCTCTGGCTAACCCTTCCACCAGGTTGGGGGTTCGACCACTGTTTTCTGAGAAGGGGGCCCTTGTTATCCACGGAGTCGTCCTCCCTCTCACTGCCTCTATTAGAATCATGACCGGGTGGGCAAAACTTCACTACTCTCCCAGGTTCCAAATCTTTGCCTCCTGGGTCTTTACAGCATTCCTGAACAATTTAGTGATCTTGGTGGGCCTACTGTATCCTGACCAACTTGCCCTGCCGGTGGGTGTCCTGATCTTTATGTCATCCCCCACTTTGAAACCAGCCTCCCGTGTGGAGTTAAGCCTGTCAAATCTTTCTTTCCTCTCCCCCATAGCTTTTTCCTGCCTCACTAACCCTTTCGCTTCTTTGGAGTGGTCCGACCAACCCTTACGCCACCCCATCCACCCTGGAGACAGTTTGGTGTTGGGAATCCTTCCTCTTAGCATTTCAAATGGGGTGACCCCCGTCGTCTGGTGCGGGGTAAACCTGTATGCTTCTATGCGCCTCCATATCTCTTCCTTCCAATTCGTGCCACTGGCCTTGGCTAACTGGATACTCTCTTTGAGGGTCTTGTTAAAACGCTCTACCATGCCGTTCGTCTCTGGGTGGTACAGGGCACAACGCTTGTGTGTGATTCCTCTCTCCCCAAGGAACTCCTCCATTTCCTTCGAGCACAGTTGCACTCCGTTGTCTGTGAGTAGACTGCTGGGTAGTCCTTCCTTTTCGAACAGCCCTTGAAGGAACTCGTTGACGATCTTGGTCGTGATTTCACTCACCAACTTCACTTCTGGCCATCTGGAGTACAGATCCATGAGCACCATAATATACGGAGTGTGCACCTCTCCTGTCAACGGACCAACGATATCCAACGCCAACTCCTCCCAGGGCCCTGATGGTGGTGGTCTGCACACCATTGGAGGTGTCAATTGCTTCAGCACTTTGTCGCTGATGCTGCCTGGGATGCAGTCCCTCACTTTCCTTTCAATCGCCAAGTCCATGCTCGGCCACCAATAGTCTTCTCTCAGCCTTTGTTTGGTCTTGGTGATGCCCAGGTGGCCATCGGGAGCCATGTCAATAAGACTCTCTCTCACCGTCACGGGAGGTACCAACCTCGTTCCTCTGAACAGACAATCGTCAACTATCGACAACTCGTCCTTCACGATCCAGTATGGTCGAAGAGCCTCAACCCGTTTATCTTCGTGTTTCCATCTGTCCATTACTCTCTTGCAAACCTCATCTAAGACTCCGTCCTCTTTTAGTGCACACTTCCATGTTTCCTCGCCTATAGCTTTCTGGATGGTACAAACATTTTCCCTTTGGAGATCATCCAAATCTTCCTCCGTCCTGTCTTGTGTCTCCTTCCCATCACTTTCTTTCACCAGCCTAGATAGGCAGTCCGCCGCCAGATTCCGGGCACCAGGGACGTATTCGACCTTGAAGGTGTACTCCTTGAGGCCGACCACCCAACGCCTGATCCTACTAGAGACGGCATCCAGCCCCTTCTTACTGAAGACCTCCACCAATGGCTTGTGGTCTGTACGAAGGACAAATGTTGTGCCCCACCGTAAGTCTCTGAATTTGCTCAATGCCCAGAATACTGCTAAGGCTTCTTTTTCGATCACGGAGTAGTTGTCTTCTGACTTTTGCAGGGATCTTGAGGCGAAGGCTATCGTTTCTTCTCCGTCTTCACTTGTTTGCGTGAGCACCGCCCCTAGCCCTTTGGCGCTTGTGTCTGTAGTGACTACTGTTTCGCGATTAGGCATGTAAGACTTCAGACTGGGAGCTTCAGCAAGAGCATTCTTCACGTCCTCGAACTCCCTTTGACACTCTTGACTCCAATCAAACGCAGCCTCCTTCTTCAACAACAGCCTGATGGCAAGTGTTCTCCCTGCGAGGTTCCGTATGAATTTTCTGTAGAACTCTAACGTTCCCATGAAAGACCTGATCTCTTCCTTACTCTTCGGGGCTGCTAGATTCACAATGGTGTTCTGGAGTTCTGCCTTGGGACGGATTCCTTCTGCCGTTACTTTGTGCCCCAAGAAGTCTAGTTCCGCACATCTGAACACTAATTTTTCCCTCTTCACAGTAAGTCCTTGTGACCGGAATCTTGATAGTACCTGTCTCAGTCTCTTATCATGCTCCTCATTGTCTCTGGCAAATACTAGGACGTCGTCCTGGTAGCATCCAACCCCTGGGATCTCCTTCAAGATGTTTCCCATCAGCCTCTGGAAGACGGCTGCCACAGAGACCAACCCGAACGGCATCCTTTTGAACTTGTATGCCCCCATGGGTATTATAAACGCTGTGAGTTCTTGCGACTCTTCATGAAGTTTGATTTGAAAGTAGGCTGAGGTAAGGTCAAGCGTGGAAAATACCCTCGCGCCCTCTAGCATGCTCATCATCTGGGTGATATTGGGCAGCGGGAAACGGTCGACTACAACCTCCTTGTTCAAGGCTCTAAGGTCGATGCACAGCCGAACTGATCCATCCTTTTTCTGTGCGGCCACGATGGGTGCCAACCACTCTGTCGCTTCCACCGGTTCTATGACCCCTGCCTTGCACAATTTCTCGAGTTCTGTCTTCACTGCTTCTTGGATGGCAATGGGTAGTTTCCTGACTTTGGCTACTACCGGCTTCGCATTCTCCTTCAATTTGATCTTGTGGCAGTAGTTCTTCAGACACCCCAGCTCCTCTTTGAACACTTCTTTGAACTCTGTCACTAGCCTCTCTTCCTGTTCTTGTACCTCTTGTATCAAAAATGGGGGTTGCTGTTGGGGTTTAGGTATACCCCCAACTCCTTCTGTGCTTGCCAGCCCAGGATGTTGTCACCGACAGTGGACACGTATACCTTGGACATAGTTGTTCTGTCTTTGTATTCGATTTTGTCCCAAAAGTATCCTTTCATAGAGATCGGATGGCCTGCATATCCTCCGGGTCTCACATCCATTTTCTTTAAGATTATCTTCCCCTTGGATACGCGTGAAAACTCTTTCGCACTAATAATAGTTATCCTTGAACATGAATCGAACAGTGCTTCCAACTCGGTGCCTTTTACTTTCACGGTGTCTTTAGGGCTGCAGACCTGACCTTCCTTCACTTGCACAACAATTTCATCACAGACCGTGTTTGTCCTGTCCTTGCTCTGTCTACTGAATCCCTGTCCACTTTTGCAATACTGCCTAAAATGGCCTCTCTTCCCGCACTTGTTGCATGTGAACTTGAGGGCAGGACACTCTTTGTCATTGGCCATGTGTCCTTGCTTCCCGCACCTGTAGCAGGCACCCTTGAATGACCATCCCGATTTGTCTTCATTCTGTCCCTTATTCACCATCTTCTGTCCCTTGATTGCAGACACCGCCTCTGACTCAGTTGCCACCTCGTTTACTTTAGGTTTGTCTTCGTTTCTCTTCTCCCCACTGTCCTGTTTTATCTCACTGACACACTGCAACATGTGTTCTATCTGCTTGGCTATTATTAGGACCTCTCTTAGGGGTGGGTCATCCTTAAGCCACAATTCTTCTCGTACCCTTTCCATCCTGCATGCTAATACGAACTGATCCCTGATCCTTTCCTCACTTGCTCCTCCAAATTTGCATGTCGCAGCTAGTTTCCTAAGGTCTGAGACAAAATCTTCTATAGATTCCCCTTCTTTCTGTACTCTTTTCCCAAAGTGATATCGCTCCATAATGGTGCTAGTCTTCGGGAGATAGTGCAGATCTAGTTTCTTCAGGCTTACCTCTAGTTCATTTAGCCCCCTCGCTTCTTGCACCCCTAGGTCAGGGAGGTGATCAAGGACCTCTTCCCCCTCTGCTCCCAGGTAGTACGCTAATAGTGCCACCTTCCTCTCTAACCCCAGATTCGGGCCACACACGGTGGCGTAATTTAAAAACACTTTTTTCCACTTTTTCCACTGAATAGCGTGTTCCCCAGAGTTGGTCAAGAAGAAAGGTGGAGGTGTCACACTCTGCATGTTTACAGTTCCAAATTCTAAAAGGGAACAAAACTATTGCAAACGCGGTGATTAGCTACCATACATCAGCATAGGCGAGTAAATAACAAGAATGTTTCACAAAACAGGATAAGGTTGCTGCCCTTGCACATATTATTCAATATATCCCAAAATCAACCACCGGGTGGCACTGTGGTTCGACAGTCAGTTCTCCTCTGGGTGAAAGAGACCTTGAAAATACTCCCCAGTCGTCGTTCAAGACTCGGATGTTCCCAATCTGAGGAGAATACCCGGCTGATAACCTCCTCACACCCTTGGAGCAACAGGCGAGGATCAAACAAGGGAACAACGGTCAGTCAAGCGCTGTGCTGAGGGCAGGATCTTCTCGCTGGCGCTACGATAATCTTTTACTTCACTGGGGGTGAACAGAGAAACCGGGTAGCTGGCAACACTCGCCAACGCCGAAGAACACTGAGGGCTGAAGTTCGTGCGCCGGGCAGGGCTGCTAACGTGCTCACCGGAGGGTCAGGAAAGGTCAAGGGAAAACAACTCAACCCCCGGAGAGTTCTTAGGCTGCTTCCCACCTCACGCAGCCAGCACTCCCAACAGTCACGATGCCGGCAGGACGAGATGCTCAGACAGGCACTTCAGGCACACAAGCCCACCGCCACTCTTTCTACGCTCATGCCCGGCATTCCTTGTTGATGAGACGGGACACCAGCGCTGTCCTTCTTGTAACCCAGTAGTCTCTGCGGGATCCACCACCTGGACACACAATCTATCCCTCCAGCCACTAATGACAGCCTGATACTTGCTCGTGCAGTCGGCTCTACGCACAGTGCGAAAGTTCTCTGTACTGGTGCTCTAGACGTGGCGGTAATCGTAGCCTCTGTAAACTTCCTCTCGCCCGTCCCTCGGCGACTCGCAGCCCTTAAGTCTGCTTACTTCATCTCGCAGTATAAATTCAACACCCACTTCTATTCTTCCAGGCGTGTTGGGGTCGCTGTGATAAGGAAGTCCTCGTCGCCAGTGTAACAAGCCGGATAAAATCGACCAGACCACAAGCTAGAAGTCCAAACGGTAGTTTATTATAAGTCAAGGTAAATACGAATACCAGCGACCCCAGCCACAGCGGCAACCACAGCAGGTGGCAGATTCCTTTCACCAGGCGCTCGACTTAGAACGCGGGTCGCGGTGACATTCGGAATGACGTCACCGCGAGCCGCTCTAATGTCAGCTGAGCTGCCGGGGGTGCGCGTTGTGTGGAAGATACCACACAACAGTAATTACGCACAAGGCAGGGAGGGGAGCAGCGAGCGTCAGCCTTGCTTCTTCGTCCATGTCATGGGCCTGCAGGTCTGATTGTGCCACCCAATTCAAGTCAGTTAGAGTCAATTCTCCCTGATTGGCATTTTTCAATTTTTCCAAACTCATCCTCTCTCAGCCTGCCTGTTGTAACTGCGACCCCTACCTGCAAAGATGGAGTTTAAACTGCCCAACCAGAACAGAAACACTGTGGGCCATTCAAGTCCTCTAAACATGTCTCAGGCAGCCACTGCATAGCCTGTGTGTGCAGTTCACACTGCCATGTCAATTTGGCATTTAAAACTCCTTGACAAATATGAAACTCCCCTTTTATTACATATAGACCGCCCCTAAGGTAGGACCTAAGTAGCCCATTGGGCAAGGTGCTTTGTAAATAAAAGGCAAGACATGTGCTTGTAAGTTTTACATGTTCTGGTAGTGAAAAACCCTCACATTAGTTTTTCACTACTCTGAGGCCTACCACTCTTATAGGTGAAAAATGTGGATTCCTTATTACATTGACAATACCCTGTAATTCCTAATTGAGAAGGGTTAGATCGGTAATGATTAGTACGTATGGACTTGTGCAATGATAAATATACTTTAATGGTAAAGTTGAATTTATCATTGCTGTTTTGAAAATGCCACTTTTAGACAGTTGGGCATTTTCCGGCTCCTAGCGCTGTGTGCCTGCAGACTGTCTCTAATGCATGTCTAGGGAGGGTGACAGCTGAGCTTTGTGCATTCCCTCTAGACTGTCATAGACAACGAAGCATAGGCGTGACTCAATGGGCCATCCTGGGAGGATGGGAGGGAGGAGCTCGGAACAGCCTCACACTTACACTTGAATAGGATGTGTCCTGTCCCCACCCAAAGGGCCGCATACCCCCAGGGAGTAAGTCTGGAGCCAGGGCAGGAAGGAAGGACCCCTGTGCATTTCAAAGACCATTTTTCAAAATCTCCCCCAACTCAAAGGCACCACTCAAAATCGCCTCAATTCATGATTTTTTAAAGGGCAGGGGTCTCCAACCTTTTCTGTAACAAGAGCTACTTATTGTTCAATGAAAATCATACTGAACTACAAATAATAATGATGTAAAAGTGCCCACTCCATCCAAGAGTATCAGCAGTGATCACATTGGTGCATTAGGCAGGGTTTCCAGCACAATTGTCAAAAAGCCTTTAAAAATGTGGGTAGTACATACAAACCATAGCTGCAATCAGCTTGACACCAAGGTATAAACATGAGTAATACATCTCTCCTACTCAAGTAATAGCTTTAAACACATTCTGAAAATTCAACAATTCTTCTATATACCATAGTCTATGAATTGGGAAAATACACAAAATTGAATTTTGAATACATGTTTTATCATTATGGTATACATATAATATTTCAACCAAGCAAAAGCTTTGATTGTTGCAGGTTGGGATGCACAGAAGAGAGCTACTCTCAGGTAGCAGGTGAGCTACTGGTAGCTCATGAGCTACTTGATGGAGACACGTGCTTTAGGTGTTGTGAGTCCCAATGAAGGGATACTAACGAGTCAATAAATAATATTGAATAACTTATTCTTTTATTTTCATAAGCAGTTATTGCCAGCTTCACATTTTCTTTTGCATCCATCAAAGATATTTTCTTTACATAGGCAGACATAATATAAAGGTGGGTTTTGCCAACTCACTTGATGGCAAGTAATTTCACCAAACTGTAGCGCTGACATGATACTTTTTAGGGTTTGAATAATTTCAATACATAAATACTTAACATACAGAGCAGAGCCAGGAAGTTTGTCAGGATATATGGCTTACTCCTTAGGGCTCACCAGGCGCTAGGTGCAATATTTCAGACCAACTCACAGAGAGTTCATTTCAGAGAAGGAAAGGCTGCAGTTTCCATAGATTGTTAGCGCTGTCCAGTGTGAGAAATTGTGTATGTGGGGATCGGATTACACAACAGTGCCCCAACGGTGAACTACATTTCCCAGCAGTCTCTGAACTCTCATGCAGTTTGAGGATGGTGGTAGCCATCTTAAGCTATGAAGTCTATCTTTATCACAGCATCCTCATTAGGCAATTGTGATTCAATGTAGGCCTTTGTAAAGAGCAATTTCTTTCCTTCGAAATTGTTGTAGACATTTGGGAAAACAGAAAAGTATTCTAAAAATTAACCTGTGTTGAAAGACCAAACTGAACAATTGTTGAACATTTGACTTAAGATATTGCTAGACACGTTAAACATGATTGAATTTAAACTTGTTCTTTAATCCTGTGAAGGACCACGAATAATAAAAAGTAAAGATATGCTCTATGATTATGTGTGAGGTATTCACAGCTTTTAGTTGGTGATATCTGAATTGGCAAAGATCGGCACCACAGAAAATGAATTACTATTAATTAACTTTTCAGTGACACAAAGAGTAAAGTAGTAACTGAGCTTCTTTTCAGCAGGGAGAGCGCATGGTTGCAAAGCCTGAGATACAACTATGGGAGAAGCATTGGTGAACATACAAAATATAAAACACTTGTTTCCTTTTTTAATTTATTTTAGGACTGTTAGAACCGGGGGTCTCTAGTTGGCAGAGGTAAGTACCTTAGACCAAGTAGGGACCCTTGCTTCTAGTCAAGGTGATGGAATGACCCTCTGAGATAACCCCTGCTCACCCTCTAGGTAGCATGGCGCGAGCAGTCTAGGCTAAACAGAGGCAATGTGGATAACATTTGCACTTAACACAACAATAATCCCCAATCCACCACAAACTGAGACCACACAGGTAAGTATATTTTATAAAAATATATAACTTTATCTAGTTTCAGCAAGTAATTAAAGCAGTTGCATGATAAACACTTCTTTAGAACGCTGTTGCATTTAATCTTAAGGGTTGTATTTAATTTCAGGAAGTTATCAGGTACGAAAAAGGATCAGTCTCAGATCTCTTAAAATCAGTCTTAAAGAAATAAGCACTACTGATTTATTCCAGGAAAAATGTGCTCTTAAAAACGAGCAAGGAAAACAATGCCACGTGTAGTCTTACTTTCAGGCTTTAAGCGCTGCAAGTGCGCTTCCTCGGGAGTCCCAGGGGGCTCCTTCCTTCCCCCCGGCTCCACCTCTTTCCTTCGTGTGCCCCAGGCGCCCTGCGCCCAACAGAACGCCTTGGTTTCTGGTCCCGGCCGGTCCCTCCTGCTCCCCCCGCCTGCTCTCGGCAATCCAACGAGCGGGGGGGAGCGGGCCAGGCACTCAGATGCTGGGACGGCAGGCCGGGGCAGAGGACACTCGGGAGGATCCCTCGGCGAGGGCAGGTCACTTCTTCCCGGGTCCGGCGGTGATCGCGCAGCGCTCCCAGGGGTCCCGAGGACGGGGACCAATCCGGTCGCGGCGTCTGGGGCGAGCCTCTGGAGCACCCGGGAGTCAGCCAATGACAGAGCGGCTCCTGGGACAGCCAAGCAATGACGCTCCGCTCCTTCGGCCAATCACGGCCCAACACCACTGATGACGCTGCGCCGCACGGGCCTATCCCGTCGCGGCGTTAGTGAGGGGGCTCGGCTCCCTCCAATAATGGGAGCGCGGCGGCTTCGTTCTTCGGCCCCGCAGCTCCGATCAGGACGGCACTTCGGGAAGGGGTTTTTCTGGCCCCGGGCAGCGGCGGTAATCAGGCGGCAGATGATTTTAGAAGATGCGGGTCACGGTCAGACTGCCCTCTGAGCCTCACAACCGCTCTTGAGTGAATTCCGCGAGGGGAGGCACCACAGACCTCCGACCCTCGCCGGGAATGTGCTGATGAGCACAACGATCCCCTCTCACACTCAGCAGTTGAGCGCCACACGCTCCAGGTCCAAAATAACACGATCTTGCAGTAAGTCTTGGCAAAGCTTTAGGAACCTTTAGCCATGGGTTCCCAACAGGAGGCCAGCTCTTCTCAGGCCCTTGGAGATTCCGTTGTAGACACAGCACACAGCAGAGTCTTGGCAGTTTCAAGTAGGTAGGGTCACAGCACACAGCAAAGTCCCTTTCTCCTCCTCAGCTTCCAGTTAGACAGCAGAACAGGTCAGCCCTTAGAGCACACAGCAAGGCAATATTCCTTTAGTTCTCCAGCCGTCCTCCTTCCAGCGGAGGTTCCTTCTTGGTGGTAGGATCTTGGAATCTAAACTTCTGTAGTCAGGGGTCCTTTCCTTATACCCCTCAATGTCTTTGAAGTCCTTTGAAGTCTTTGTGCAAGCGGCCCTGACTCCAGTCTAAACCAGTTCTGGGGGTTGCTGAAGCACTGAGGTGTTTCTGGTTTTCTTCTTCCTGTCAGCTCCAGGGTCAGAGGTGTCAGTTGGCCGGCAGGAGGGAGCTAGCATGGGGGGGCAGGCAGGCACAGCCCAGCACTATCAGGCTTTTCTTCCTCCCACCTCCCTGGCAGCAGATGTGCCCTTTCATCCCCGGGCTGGCTCCGACCCTCTCCTCCGGGGGCTCTGCAGCCCCCCTGTCACACCCAGACCAGACAGGCATTCCACAAACCCAGGCACACAGAAAGGTTTAGACAAGAGAACAGCCACTTTCTAAAAGTGCTATTCTCCAACACAGGATTTAAAAACACCCTTCACTAAAAGATGTGTCATTAAATTCTGAGTTCAGGGATATCTTTCACTTATGTCCCATCTTGTTCCTATGGGGAGATAGGCTGGCATCACATGGGGCCAGCCACCTCCATGTTACTCTATGGAGCAAGAGAGCCTTACAGCAGTGAGCATATAAAATGGCTGCTGCCCACTACCAGAGCATGTGACCTGCACTAGTACATGCTCTACCTTATCCATACACTGCACCCTGCCCAGGGGGGTACCTTGAGCCTTCCATAGGGGTGACTGAGGTGCACAGACAGGGAAGGGTTAGGCCCAGCCAGTGGAGACACTGGCTAGGGGGACAGGGCAGTCCACTGACTGCACACAGGCCCTGCGCTGGCAGGCCTGAGTCCTTTTTAGGGCTACTCATGTGGGTGGCGCAATCTGCGCTGCAGGCCCACTAGTAGCATCTGTCATCACCAGCCCTGGCACACACAGTGCACTTTACTAGGGACTCCATGGTGATACAAATATGCCAATCAGGTATATTCAATTAATATGGCAATTTACAGAGGGAGCACTTACACTCTGACACTGATCAGCAGTGGCAGAGTGTCCAAAGCATCTAAATCAGCAAAAACGAAATCCAGCACAGCATCAAAACACATGAGTCAGAGGCAAAAAGATGGGGGAAGAACCACGCCAAAGGTGTCAGGTCTAACAAGGACTAGAGGCATTATATCAGAGTAAAGAGTAAGTTACACAGAGATACATTTAAAGTATATCATTTCAATGTCACGGTTGGATGCAGGACTTCTTAGCCGCGTGCGAAGATGTCTCCTACTTCTTTTATATAACCACTTTGACTTGTAGACATCCGTGCCTACCAGAAGAGACAAGTCAAAGTGGTGATATTTTATGCCTTCACCAGCGCAGAGATATCTTTCATCTTTATTGATTTCCAGGCACTATTCATTTCTGACAAAGGATCGTAATATGTTCTAGGTTCTGGAAATCTTTATGTACATCCATCAGATGCAATTATTGTATTCTACTGCCAATAATTCACACTCAAATGGACCTACTGAAAGAACATGTCGTACTCTAGAACAAATGTACATTTTCACAGCCATGCAACACAGGACCACTGATGTGGAAATCTACATTTGGAAGAGTTTCCATATAATAATTCTGCTAATTCACCTTTGTCTTCAATGTTTCTATCCAAAAGCATTTCAGCTACGCAAAAAATACGTGCACTGGTCCCTGCAGCTGCAGATTTGTTTAATCACCATGAACAGCAAAGAAATCTTATTGTTAAGAATTTGAAAGAATCCAATGCCACAATGGAGTGAAGAGTTAACTGTCACCACATGCCTACCCCAAACTTTAGTGTGAGAGGCAAAGTCAGGCTTTCCTATTGATATCTTCCAAAACGTTATTCATCAGCCAAGTACAGAACAAGATTTTTTTAGCCCTTTATTATTTGCAGACCAATCCAATGACATTTATCTTAATCAGCCATCTTCATGGAAGATTCTTTCAACCTTTCAAGTATCTCAGTTAAAACCATATCTTTTGGAATCTTTTCATCATATCCCACCCACCTTCCCGGCCATCATGGTGGGTGGAACTCCCGAATTAAGTTGGTGCCATCTGTGATTTTCATTTGTGAAGAGGTCAACTTCAGCATTTGGCCCATTCAAAAGGATATCCTATCAGCGATAGATCATGGGTTATGGCACAATCCAGTCTTGCTCCTGTTTAAACTCACCATTTCATCTTGCTCATCCAGACAAACCTGGATCTTCAAGGAGGGGGTGTAATGTTATGCCTTCACCAGTACAGAGCTGGTACAAGCAGGCCAGACATACCTGTTGACCAGTGTCAGCATCTACACCTAGCCTGCAAAGCTCTCGCCCCACGTTACTGGTGTCCTGCACATTCAAACACACTCCTAGAGAGCTACAGAGAGGCTGGGTCTACGGGACACCTCCTGCTCTTTCAAGCCATTACTTCTGTGGCTGAAGCTACTGGTCTCATCTCATTCTGGGCATTCTTTGGGAAATAAAACTGGAAAACTAGATAAAGGGCCTGCCATGCTTAATAATAAGAAAGACTGGAAAATTGTAGCAACTTGCTAGAAGCTTTTCTTAAAACCATTTCTTATTATTAGCTTAATAGCTAAATCTGAGAAGGCTGTCATTCCATTTTTTGGAGTGGATATTTTCCCACATCTACCATGGTGGAGTTTGTTCCTTCTCCTGTATGACAATACCTTTATGTAGGTACCAAAAGAGTTGAGCAGAATCCAACCTTGCATTGAAATGCAGCCGGAGTACCTTGTCTGTTATGCACCACCCTTGTACCATGTTTTTGCCTAGGATTTGGTCTAGTCCATTTGTACTCGGCTCGCACATCTAGGGAGAGTGCCCTCACAAGCCTGAGTCCTGTTGTCATTTAAAAGGTTTTCTTCCTTCCTTTGGCTTTTTTTCTTGAAGCATGTGTTTGTGAGGATTTCGGGTCCTTCCACGTATTATAGAGTGGGATTAAGTAGGCTATGGTGAGGTATCTCCACTGCCTCAGAGAAGCAAGATCAGTGTTGCCAGAGAGATTCTTATGTCCAGCACTTGACATGGTCTCCAGTGGCTCTGTTTTCTCTCGTATCTCATTCCTCTTTACCCATTTCTACGATTTGCCCTCATATTCCTGTTGTATGTGGCCATTTGTGGAGGTGATAAGAGATGGAAGTACTGCATCACTCCTGCAGGGTTAGTGCTTTCTGTCAAACAGGTCCACTAAATGATTAGAACTGACTAATATCATTAATGCTTTGACATTTTCTCATGAACTGCTTAAAAAACAGAGAGCACGAGTGTACACTCATCCACCTGAACATTTTTCAAACTTCCTACTAAGAAAACAGTTTCTCTCACAGCCACCTAAATTATCTTCCACTTTCCACTTGATGTTTCATTTGAGATGTATGGCTTAAGAAAGCTGACGGGCTAACACACGTACCATCTATGGAGTACACCAAAATATCTAGCAAAATATGAAAATGGCCACAGGGAACACATCTTTATTCTACATGAGTTTTACTAAATATTTCGCACATCATGTGTATAAAATCGATGGTAACACTATCACAACTTCAGTACTATACATTAACTACAACTGAGTTAACTAACAAGTATTTCTTCAAATACGTTTTTTTGATTTTCTGAATCATACTCTACATACAATCTCCATCCTATCCTATATCCTGGTTTCACTATTTCTAAGAGGTGCTTATTAAATACAGCATCATCGCCAAAACTGAAACAAATATTTATGAATTAAATATGGCACTATTTGTTAAATGGATTTCACACTAACATTTTGACATCCTGTTACAGATATGGCAAAATACGAAATATCGGAACACACCTAAATCTTAGTCAAATAACGACAATCTAAATCTCCATCACACAATATATGTTCGATAGAGATTTAGATCTATGAGATTTATCATGTGATGGGAGAATTACGTGGGCAAAAGGAGTGGAAACATGTCAAATGGCGGACATTTGGTAATCCAAATGCACCTTCACATCCCCAGCACCAATAGGGATGCACTTGCTTATTGCACTACAATATCAGTACAATGTGTGCCTGTTTCCGAGTCGCATGAACAATAATTTTGTCTTGCTCTTTTGAGTAGAGAACTTAGCTATTCATCCTTGCAGACAATTGAAAGAGTATCATTGAGCTAGTTTAAGACACTCATTTAAAAAAAATTAAAAGACAATTAACTTGTCCTTCGGTGGCTGAAAGTTGGGTCTTGCAGGCACTTGACATTGTGAGGTATACTATAGAGCGTCCTCTGTTATTTCCAGTCTGAAAACCTCTTGCGGGTACAAAACCTCATAAACCCCCCTGATAAAGGAAATAAACAGATGCCAGGCACAGCAAACATGGGACCCATGTCTGGGCATACCCTTGTGTTTGGTGTAATACCCTAAGTGGCCAAGTGTATGGCCAGACATGGTTCCCTAGCCCACTGTGCCACAGGAGCCAAGCTACACCTGGCTGAAGAGCCTCAATTAGGGCGAAGCTGGTCTTGGGATCCAATTAGGGCGAAGCTGGTCCTGGGATACTTGTTTTCCAGTTCAGACAGGAGCTGGCTTGGCAGTGTGGGCTGGACTGTTCATATTTGCATCTAGCTGGGTCTACTCTGAAGAGGTGTGGTGGGTAAAAGAACAGTGGGTTGGAATGTTACCCAAAGCGATTGCCAGTGGGTAGACTTATTGGAAGCATCCTTTCATCACCTGTTGTGTGTATAAACAAGGATGGGGACACCAAACATTTTAGGGCACAACTGGAAAAAACAACATTGTCACCCCACCTTTCACAATATACCTATGGTTTATCAATATTATACAAGTGATTTCGATTATCAATGCATATGGACACTACACAGCTTTACAGCAATTGTATTTAATTCCATTCACCCTATCAACTTTGAAAGCAATTACTATTTGAATGAAATCTCAACATAATTGACAGAAAAATGCAATTATTAAAATTCACAGAGTACCCCTGCTTACTATGAAGTGAAAACATATATCAAATGTCAGTATACCTAATCGGGTAATACCTTACTGATTCATGAACTGCACTAGGTCAGAATAGGACTTAAGAGATAAATGAGCACAGGATGGATGTGCAAATACTGCATACCGACACAGACTGTGGCAGACTTGAAATGAACGTTCGGGGTAATTAACACAAAGCTATCAATGATAAAAATCACATTATGCAGAATGTTTCCAGAAATCGCCAAGCCTTCCCCTAGAGATACTCCGGTATATAAATCTCCATAAACTCCACTGTTTGCTAATGATCAATTTGAAACTAATGACTGCCAAAGGCAAACTCACAAAATAAATCACAGAACATGGGACACACCCATGCTAACGAAGTGCACAACCAGTTCACTCATCATCCAACAACAACAACAAGCACAAAATATCACAAAAAACAATTAATCCAGGATTGTTTCACCTGAGCATCCACTAATTTCTATGTTGGCATGAAAGGGCTGACATTCTGACAGAGAGAACACACCACTACAATATGAATTTCAGGAGGATAACCACAAGCATTGGAGAATATCATTGCTTAAAGATATAAAATATAGGGCATGAGGGTGATGATCCGTTGAGGGAATTCAAAACACTAAGAAATTTGAAATCGAAATGATGCAAATATTAGTGGTTCTGTGAACTAAAGGGTGGAATTATGTACCATTCTCATACATGAACACTGGCTCTCATATTCTCCAACAACCAAGATTCACACTGTCTGTACAACAACAGCACCCACCCCACACTGCAATAAGGAGAATGTCATATTCAATGGTGGACACGACAAGACCATTTTCACATCACAACCTATTTTTCAAAAGCAGATGAATAAAACAGTGAGTCATTGATGTATTGGTTCTTTCCTTGTTTTAGCAAACTTGAATGACCATTCGTCTCCTGTAAAATTAAATTAAATAGAAAGAATGCACCAAACATAAATATGTATCTTTCCTGCTGCTGTCAAGCTGTTTGTTTTTCCCACACTGTAAAATATAATTAATCTACTCCTACCTATAAAGGAAGCATCTGGTTCACTTATATTAAACCTTTGAACAAGGAAGGTACCGAGGCTGAAAATACTAGCAAACAAACTATGATTTAACCAAATAAAGTATTCACTCTAAAAATTGCATTTTGTGTTGTTGCTACTTTAAAAAAAATATATATCCTTTTCATCTCCCTGAAAGTATACCAGTGGCTAGGACATGTATGCAATGTCAATGGCAAAATGCAATTAGAGTGAGCCTTTGTAAACGACACATTACATGTTTGTGATGCATGCTGAGGCAAACAGATCTGTCCTTTTCACCCCTTGTTAACTGGCTGCAGCTACGGAAGCAAGTTTCATTTGCTATTGTGATTTGATCTAAATGTTATAAAGTGCAGTGCTTTCTAACTGTGTGCAACAGTGAGCTCAACTCCTTCCATTAGTATTCCCATTTAATTTGCAAAAACGCTAGGTCTTAAAGTGCCATGAAAATCCTGAGAGATCAATGAGTCGCCTGGTCTGATACCAGAATATAATGGCCTAAATTTCGTTTCTTTAGGCCGCAATATTCATGTAAGGTGATAGTTTTATTGTAGATATCACGACATACAACCGCCAGCAACAAATAGCTGATGGAAACTGGGTACCTGAAGAAAGGAGCCGTCAGAAGACCTTAGTACATGAGATGAAATTTAGAGATGGAGGTGTTTTTGTCTAAAATAAGGGTTATTGATACAGATGACATAATGGAGAACATAGAGAGCTTTAAATGACATGCACTTCCCCACCATACGTGAGAGGCGCTGCGCCAGATGCGTCGAAATGAGTAAACATGGACTAAGACCCAGCATCGGACCCAAGCCTAAATTCTGTATGTTTTTTTGAGTCTAATGATGACGTTTGGGCACCGACCGTTTCAGCAGCGATGATGATATGAATTGGATGGTTGTGTTTCTGCTTGACAAAGCAAAATGGCAACGCTTTTCTTCCATATTCATAAAAGCAAAACAGAAATACTATTATGATCGAGCCAGAGATTCATCATCCCAGAAACCTAGCTTGCATATATATATTTGATGCAGATAAGGTGAGCATGACACCACCTTGCAAAAAGATGGGTGGTAGCACTCCATGTCCAACATCTGATTGTGTTCAATTGCAGCTAGGTAGCACTCGAGACCAAGTTACTCTCGAAGCAAAGGATGTACGCTCGAGATTAAAATGGATAACTGTTTGGGTGCTGCTGGCATATGAAAAGAAAAAACACGTTTATGAAATTGAGAGGTCATGAGAGCAAAATAAATATTAAAAAGGGTAGGGCTTAATGAAGAGCCTGTGCAACCTCTTAGTTAGGAGAGTAAAATAAAGACCAGAATGGAGGAAGGTCAACCACCTACATTCAGGATTGAAGAAACTATTGGATCCTGGCTAATTCTAATTTTATGAAGTCTGGAAATAAGAATGGAGCGGTTGATGGTGTCAAGGGCATCTGACAAACCCAATAAGCACTGTGATACTGCCAACATTCAGTTTTCTAGAGAGGTATCAAGCTTAGACATCAGCGCCGATTCCAAAACGATGAGCAAGGAGAACGCCTTACTCAGCCGGTTGAGTCCATTTTGCCGTTATAGATAAGGAGGTGAACTGTGTATTAATACATGTTTCTAGACTTCTGGCAGCCACAGGCAAAGATGAAATATTATTTTTAGCAGCCAGATGTATAGTAGCCATATTTTTTTAACCGCATGCGTGCGGCATGATTCCCCCCCGTACGCTGGATTTTGCGAAAGCGCACTTTACATGACGAGCTGGGCTCGTCATGAGCGTGCGAGGAGGCTACCTCATGACGAGCCCAGCTCGTCATGAGCGTCGAAGGGGTTAATAAGTGGTCTGATAATTGTGTTCTTAAATGAAGAAGGGTCTTTCAGTTGTGCAGATAGTGTTTGCAAACATAGCTGGACCATGTTGCTATAGTATCAGTAGACAATTTTAATATTTTCTCATATGTTTGTTTAGGTTGTATGGCTCCACAACGCATGCCATTACATCGCATACCTTTACAACGTGGTAGTAACAACGCAAGTGTTGTCACAACGCGTTACCATTACAATACGAACTTTAACCACACATATACCTTTACAACGCATGTTATACAGCAAAGGTTTTCAGTACTCTTATACAACAATATTAGTTTGTCATATTAAAGTTCACAAGTTAACAGCACAATAATGAAGAATTGTCCAAATCCGTAGTGTGTATTTTCAAATGCAGCTTTCACTTTATTTTTCATCAATAAATTCTCTTTCCACATTTCCTTAGAACATAGCCAACGCATTTCGTCTCACAAATTCGATAATGATACACTGACCTTTGTGACGTGCGGTTATCATGCTACCTACGAATTTGGGAACGTCATGAACACTTTTTCCATTGGAATAGAAATACTGCGATTTGTGATGTGATACACTTTGTGCCATACATTGAAGCTCTGAAGAAGTCTCTCATGAGACAAAACACGTTGGCTATGTTCTCCATTTGTTTAGGGTTCTTATATGTTACATGCTACTTCAGGTTGCAAATGCAGTTAAAGCATTATTCAGCATGAAAAAACTCAAACTAGGGTAGACCTTGATGATGAAGATGGGTGTGTGCCCATGTGTAATGTTCTGAAATGTGGCTCTTGGTTTGTTTAAAGAGTTAGTCTGAATAGTTTAGATTTAAGGAGTTTCCTCAAGCTTGTTTGTTTGCTTTTGGGTCTCGGTGACTGACCAAAGGCAGTTTTGGACCTTATACTCTCAGTGATTTCATTAGTGCAGACAGGTGATCGGTTTGGAGCAAAGGGAGTATCAAGAGCTGGAGACTGATCCTTTATCATTGAAGTGATGTGTGGTGTAAGCCCCAGTTCTGTATCAAAGAGTAGCCACATATTCCTGGCTTAAAGAATGGTGTAATGGGGGTCCCAGGCAGTGGTGGATGGCAATACAAAACTATGGGGGGTGCATTCCCCCAACTCACCTCAATAATGTTCAGCCTGGTGCGGCACTCATAGCGAACATGGTGTAATGTCCACGAGCAGGAAAGGGAAGAACTTCCCTTCCTGCTCAGTGGAACGCAACTCGACCAATCCTGGAGCTGCTCTCAGCATGAGATCAGGTCCTGAATTGGTGGGAGCAGGCTAACCCAGCTCTCATTTTGAGGCTGGGGGCATGTGCCAGCAATCACCCAGTGGTTTTACAGCCATGGGTTTGCTGGGTATAATGTGCGCATGTCGAGCTGGCCGTAGATAGCTAGCCGGCCAACCTGACATGAGTGCTCTAAAGAGCAGCAGTAATCCTGCAAAAGCAGGATTCAGCCCCACCCCCCCCGCCTCACGTTCGCGCTGTACAAAGGCAAGCTGGTGTTAAAATAAAATGGCATCATCATGCCATTTTATTTATTACTGTTTGTCTGTTGCACTCAGGCTACAGGTGGGGTGACGCTCCTGTCCCAAGACCTAAAGGGAAGTTGAAATTAGTGACATAGACTCACCATCTCACATTACAATGATCTCAGTCTTGGCGCCTTTTTTGCAGAGGAAGGGCTGAGTCATCAAGTGAAGGACATGGTCCAAGCACCAGGTGACGTTAGTGTTAATGTTCATCTGAAAATTAATCTTGGTGGCATTTGAGTGCTCTTGGAAGTTTGTTTGATACTGCGCGAGATGCTTTGTTAAGGAGTGTACATGTTGGATCATCCCACCATTCCAAGAGAGAAATATTGTTTTATGGTCCTTATGAGCTGACACATCATCCTTTTACCATTATCCAGGAAAATCAACTCATTTCTTACCATAAACCCTCATCTTTCATTTCTTCTATATTTTCCTTGCGTCTCCTAGGTCTGTTACTAGAAAGCAGCTGGTTGTATATTTCATGATACAGAACACTCCGAACGCGTGTTTGGCCTTTGTCTTTATAGCAACTAGAATCGTAGAGCATTTTATAATGAAAGTTTGCAGTGAAGCTCTAGTAATACGCCTTCAGATGCATAACCCATCTACTTCGGCTTACTTTGACTACCAAGGGAAGCCGGGCTGTATTGTTGGCCTTGACGAGATACTTACAGCAGGTCCATAAAAGGGAGGTGTGAAATGAGCAGTGGCTGTGCTTGGCAGACTGTGCTTACAGACAGGCTGGCTCTGATGTGTCTGTCCTGTGCCAGACACTAATAGGGAATTCTCTGTACTAGCTCACAAAGTGATGTAAAGCATGTTCTAATTCAGATGTCCACAACATCACATAAAACAGTGTGTGTGACTGGGCTGAACATCCTCGCAACTCTCAGCATTTGTCTTTTCTTTGTTCTTTGTTTCTCTATATAGCCTGCTCATGTGCTGTCACTGATGAAACCCTAAGACACTTCAGAGCTATTCCCATCGGCTATAGGTATGTTGTTTCCAAAGCGTACTTTTCATCTATAGCAACTCTGCCTAAAACGATTGAAAGCCTTGTTAGCTTTGGTGCAGTGTGCGGAAGTGCCACTAGAGCAGGGATACTCAAAGTACGGCCCGGGGGCCTCATGCAGCCCCCCTGGCCTTTAATTGCGGCCCCTAGTGAACTGCAGCACTTGGCTGCTGTTCACTTGACAGAACAGGAACAAAAGGGCCTACTTTATTTCCACATTAGCTAAAATAACCATAAGGAAGAAAATACGGTTTTGTATCGTAAATATCCTGACATTGTAAGGGGCTCTCATATGTGTCAATGAAGAAATAGGAGGCAAAGTGAAATTAACTCTTTGCCTAGGATCACACAATTTCGTCAAGTGGGGAAGCCAGGACTGATACCAGGTTTTCTGGTTTTACATTTTACAATTCAGCCACCAGATGAATATCTCTTTCCCTCTCATGTTTTGTATTAGATGTTAATTACTTTGACTTTAATTCTTGGTGCATGAGAATAGAGCATAGATGGCAGGCAGAAGTCACGGGAAGGCTCGGTTTGTTGTCCACGCCATGCATCTGCTTTGCGTCCCCCTAAGCCCACCTTTCATCCCCCAACCCTTGCATTGATGGCATTGGTGCAGCCCTCTGGCATGCTTTGCGGCCTCGAGGAAATGTTTGTGAGTACCCATGCACTAGAGCAAGCATTTTGGTTCCACAGTAGTAAGACAAAGAACAAGTGTGTTTGGTACGATTTTCTTATACTGCAGTATGTGAAGGCACTGTGCATTATACCGTTGTTCGCATATGGATATTACTCCTGGATTGTAATATCTTATGTTACGGTTTATTTAATCTCTGCATTTCCTGATTCCTCTCAATAAAACTATGTGATGGATGGAATACTTCAGTTAGCCTCAGCCTCTGGAAATTAAGCTGGACCACATTTTAGGCCACTGAATTTTTTGTTCTCTCTGGAACTATAGACAGAAATTAAATTTAATTTCTGCAAACCAACCAGGGTTCTGAACAAAAGGACAGAAAGTCCTGAGGAACTAGGCTACTGCCCTCTGTACCGGAACAAAAGCTACCTTAGAACAGCAGTTTTGGCTTTATTGCGCTTCTTCAGTGAGGACCAGCTTAGCCAAAAGCATAGCACGATTTAACAGCCTAGGTTTTACAGAGAAAAAAAGTGGGACACTTGACTTGGACAGGCTGTTCTCTTGTTATACCAGTCTTCAGCGCAACTTTTAGTATTTCAAAGATTTATCCATTGCATTTGTTTACAGGTATTAGAAATTGTGACATGCTGACACACACACCCACACCAGTATGATGCCTCAGGAAAGGCCTTAGCAGAGTTCTTGACAGCAATGGGCCTCGTTGATGTATGGCAGGTGGTCAATCCATCAGCCCACCAGTATACTTTCCACATCAGGGCTCATGGAAGTGTATCCCGCATAGACTTTATGTTCGGAGTGGCGGAACCACTCCCACCGTTCGGGGAGATAGTTCATCTCCCAAGAGGTATCTCCGACCATTCTCCACTTAGTGCAGTATATGGGAATGCACCTATACTCAATAGAAATTTGATGTCGATTAACCCCTGGTACTTATAAGTACCATCTATTAGAGAAGGCTTAATGAAAGCAACAAAAAATTACTTTGAAGAGAATAGGGAATCAGTGTACTCAGCCCTAACTTTGGGGAAAGCCTATATGACAGTTATCAGGGGCCAAGAAATCTCCATAATATCCGGCCACAAAAAGGTGAGACAGAAACAGTTGATAGCAATAGAAGAGGAAATTGAGAAGCTAGAATCATAGTTGCTACAGTCAGACTCTCCAGAAATACAGCACAGACTACAAATCAAACAGAAAGAATACAGAGATATTGCCGACATGGCAGCTAGAGCACAGAACTGTGCGACACAGCATCGAATTTATAAGGTGGTTGATAAAGCGGGCAAATTGCTGGCATGGCTAGAAAGGAAGGAAAAAGCTTCTAGTTGGGTGTTTGAGATCACCCCAGATACTGGTACACCACTGAGAAATAGGAAAGGAATAGCAGATACCCTTGCAGCATATTACAAGCAATATTGCACACCATCAAGACTGACCTCCTAATCGGATGCCCACGAGCTATTGACTACCCTGAGTCTACCATCCCTCGGGCGGTGGAAAAGGAAAGCCTAGAATCAGACCTGACTGAGAGTGAAATAGTGCAAGCAATCAATGCTTTGAGGGCCGGTAAAGCACTGGGCCGAAACGGCCTACCGATTGAATTATACAAACTAAACTAAACGCGTCTGCAACTGCCCATATCTATTGCAACTGTACCAGCGTAAAAATGGGGCAGTTGCCCAAAAATCAACGGTAGCTAATATTGTCATAATACACAAAACTGGTAAAGCACCCGAAAGATGGGCATCATACAGGCCAATATCTATGCTGAATGCAGAAGTTAAGATCTTAGTGAAAATCCTAGCGACGTGTTTGGTTCCATTGCTACACAGGTTAGTCCACCCTGACTAATCAGGATTTATGCCGCACTCAACTTCCGATACCTTCACAAAGTGTTGGGAAGAGCTAACACCATCAGGGAAGAGGCAATCGTAATGTCTCTGGATGCTAAAATGGCATTTGACATGATAGAATGGCCTTTTCTATTTGCAGTTCCAGAGAGATTTGGATTTGGGAAAAACTTTCTAGCTTGGATTAGACTTCTATACTAGTATCCCTTAGCAAAAGTCACAGACAATGGTAGTAGATCCAAAGTTTTCAAATTGTCAAGGGGGACAAGGCAAGGATGTCTCCTCTCCTCATTGATATTTGTCCTTGTCTTGGAACCACTGGCGGCATGGATAAGGGGAGACACGCTTATAAGGGACTTAAATGGATGGAGGACTGGGTGGATAGAATCTCCTTTTATGCTGATAACATTCTCCTCTACTTGGCGAGCCCCTACTCCTCTGCATAGGGTGCTGCATATTTTTACTCTATATCAAAAGTACTCAGGGTACACCATAAACTGGGGCAAATCATTGCTGTACATTCTTTGGGGATCATGCCCTCAGCTTCCCAGAGCCTGTACGGTGCAAATAACTACGGAAGGATTTTGATACTTGGGAATTTATGTTACCAAAGATCTGACGGTGTTCTATGATCACAATCTGGACCCTCCTTTGCGTTGGTTGTGAGAGGATGTGCAGCACTGGAGGACTCTGCCCCTGTGTCTGTTGGGTAAAGCGTCCTTATATAAAATGATGGCGCTCCCCCGTTTTGTCTATATTCTACAAAACATGCCATATTTGGTTGTCCCGAGGTACTTTTGCATTGTAGAGTTGGGGGTATGGACACTTCTCTAGGACAAATGAACTCCGTAAATAGCCCTAAATAGGGTGACCATGGGCTGGTACGATGGAGGAATTGTCCCCCTGGTGCTCCAAAACTACTATTGGGCAGCACAACTAACAGGTGTACACCGATGGATACATCTAGAACAGACTGAACAAGCGTACAGAATGGATAGACACAGCATTACTTTTATGGTGGGAGACAGAAGTCACCCATATACACCACAACATCGACAATGATTATAATCTGGCACATAGCGTTAGCGAAATTAGGATGCAGGGATAAGTTTACTTTGGCCAACCCGTTGTGGGACTCAGTACGTTTGGGACTTCTGATAAACCAACCTGGCATTTGGCGATCCAGCGCGCGCAACGAAATACATTTTACTTATTTATATGTTTACTTACCTCTAAACGGCCGTAATCTGTAGTTTACTACCCACAACCATGCCCCCCCCACCCCACGTCAGTGCCCGACAGCAATCCCACCACTGGCTGCTACTGACTAAGAGCATAATAAAATGAGAATAAATTGTGTAATTGAATGGGAGGGAAGGGAGGCGAACACTATAATGTACTTCCAATACTGATAGTCCTGTTGTATAAACGACATGCAACTTATGAACATGTGCCAATTTAATATTTTAATATTTTTTACTGTATTTGGCCTCAAATGCAATAAAAAAACAATTTAAAAAAGTGAGTATGTATTGAGCCCAAAGATTTATCAAAGGAGCTTGGTCTTGACTCACCCCAAGCCTCCTTCTTCCATCACTCTACACGTCCTGCCTCTTTATTTCACTCTTGCAGATTCTTTTACGTCCCTGCTTTCTCCTCTGTCACTGTCTCCTATCTTTATCTTCAAACACAGAGCCCCGTTGAACAATTTAGAAACCCTAAATAGTGACAAACACAATATTCTCAGACTAAGCACCATTAAAACTGACCTACTTTACAGATAATCTTAGGTTACCATAGCTAAACTGTGAACTACATATCACCCTAGGGCATGATCCAATTCTCTGATATCAACCTCCATATCTGTGGAATACCTTGAAGTCCAAACATTTTCTACCACCACAAAGGCAGTGGCGATGCGTCCATTAGGGCGCTGGAGCGTTGCCCTACAAGCCGCCTGCGCCAGCAGCTCCCTCGGCATCTCTGAACTTAAGTAAACACTCAGTTTACTTAAGTTCAGTGACGCCAAGGGAGAACTGACAATCAAGTCAGTCAGCATGACGTTGGACTGTCCACCCCCTTCAGAGTCTGAAGGGGTAGCAGTCCGGCGTCATGCTGACTGACATGCATGTCAGACCAGGGACAGGCAGCAGCACAAGTACTCATGACTGGTGAAGGTCAGCACATTTTTCCGACCAGCCCAGTCATGCGCACTAGTGTCTACTCAGGCTGGCGGCTGCACATTAGGAGACAGAGGGTGGATCAAAGGCTCAAACCTCGGTCTCCTAATGGGCAGGCGGGCGGCAAGTATCCCTGCTAAGCCAATCCTGGCGCTGCTGGAGCAGCGCCAGGATTGGCTGAGAGGGGTTGCCAGCAGTGACGTGGCTGTTCCTGTAGGCGCCAACAAGACCCCGGAGCAGAGGTGGCATGGACCCGGGCGGTCATGTAAGTTCTTTATTTTAAAACTCCCCGACCCCAACCCCTGCGTGAACGGGTCGTAATGGACAAGGGATCTGAAACCGGTCCCAGGATGCTTGTTTCCGGTCCAGGGAAGACATGGCTTGGCAGTTCGGGCTGGACTGTTCCCACAAGGCACAGGGTCAGACTGATTTGCATATAGCCATGTCTGAACTGGGGTGGCTGAGTGAACTAAAGAATGATGATGGATTAAACCCAGATCAGTTGACTGGGGGTGAGCGTTTGATTTGTTAAAACGCTCCGTCCATCATCGCCTTTTGTACCAATAGTACAGGGCAACAGGTGCGAGTGCTGGGTAGTTGGTACCACGCACAGTAAGGGGACATTAATGTCTGACCCTAGGCACAGTACTATCTAAGATGACACTAGATCAGAGCCCCAAGCGCAGTGTTAGGGACATCGGCATTAGATCTGAGCTTAGTTGTAGCACACTGCAGGAGCTGGTTAAATTCAATCAGTGCTTCGGTGCAGAATCCAAAAGTTAAGTGCATTTCCATGTTCTGGACACAGTGCAATTTAAAGTTAGATGTCAAGTTTTCTAGTAGAGGGAAATGTAAATGGCAAGAAGACCAGAGCTTTGGGTTCAAAGCCAGGTAAGAGAGCAGCAGATTCCTGCTGCGGGTACAGTGAGAGGTATTGACACGGCGAAGTCGGGGGTGGGGCACTTACTTTGCCCGTTACATTGAGTGTTTGCCGGGGCACTGAAAAGGCTGGGGGAGGGTCTTAAAAATACTGCTGTAAAATAAGGTAGAGCTAAATAAAGCGTCTACCTGTTATTTTGTAGGTCTGGTTCCCTCTGCATAGTAAGGGCTTGAAGTAGATAAGGGTTGTGACATCATCCATCATGGCAATACTTCCGCTGGAGAACCTCTGGCGGATATTGCGTGTATGGAGGCTGTTGGGTATCCAATGTTTTCGGGAGGAAATTATACACCACCACCACCCTTATCCGTATGTATATGTTTGATCTACTACAATACTTCAGGAGGTGGAAAGTCCCACTGCCTGGCTTGTTAGTGCCTGCACTACTACGCAGCGTTCTCGCAGCTCCTCAAGAGGTTGTGGGGTATGGTAGTATGCCCCTCGGAATGATTAGCAGAGACTAAATGGTGATATGCTGCAGTTCATTATTCAATAAGATTTTCTTTACATGGAGAGAGCCGTCCTCTGTCTGGCTGTGCCACGGTCCGAATGCCTGCCCTCCCACGTCACGTCCTCCGCGCGCACTTGCCACGGGTCACGTGATGCGGGAAGGCTAGACCGCAACACCACACATTTCCCCCCTTAACAATAATGGACACAAGTGTACTGTACCCAAGAAGAGAGAGAGAGAGGGAAAGAGAGAGAGAGAGATAGAGAGAGAGAGAGAGAGAGAGAGAGAGAGAGAGAGGGAGAGGGAGAGGGAGAGGGAGAGGGAGAGGGGGAGAGAGAGAGAGAGAGAGAGACAGATAGAGAGAGAGAGAGAGATAGAGAGAGAAATGTTCACAACTGAAAGTCCTTGAGGTGTTTTGGTAGTTTCACGGCACGGCCCTTGCAGATGTGCTTTCCGGTCCCTTGCTCTCTTCTTTCGCCGGGTCCGTCTGAACTCGCGCTCTCCTCTTGATCTCTCTGGGATGTATCGATGTCTCCATCGGAATGCCTCCTTCATCTGCGTCTCGGCAAGGCAGCTACTGCGTAGGCTGTCCGGGTGAATGTCCCTCTGCACTGGCTGCTGGTCTGGTCGCACTCATGTGGTCTATGGCAGGTGTAGCCGCTCCTGCTACACTGGGACTTTCTTCTAGCTCACTGTTGTTCATGCCCCAATGCAGGATCTTGTTGCACTTGGCCATTCTGGATTGGGACCACACCTAGCCGTCACTCAACAAAGCAGAATGGCTGTATGCTTCTGCCACCGCAGGGGCTCACTGAATTTGCTGTCTCCTTTGAGTCCAAAGTCTCCCTTTTTGACTCGGACCCACTCGCCCTCAGCCAGTGAGGTTTCTCGCACATTGTTCCTTTTGTCGTAATGTGCCTTGTAGATGCTTTGTGCCTTTTCTATGTTGCTGTGGACAATGGCTGGGGACCATTTACTTTGGAGTCTCATGGTCATCCAGGCAGAGTTGTCTCTGGTGAAGGGTTCTCTGCCTCTTAGGATCTTAAACAGGCTGTAGCCTGTCAAGGTAGGTGTGATGCGGTCGGCCCATACTGTGTTCCTTACTTCGGACTCCCAGTTCTTATCAGCGCTGATGGCTGCTTGGATCGAGCCCATGATCATCCGGTTAAAGCGTTCCACTTGGCCATTGCCCGCTGGATGGTAGACTGGAGTACGCTTCGTCTGGATTCCGTTTTGTTTGGTGAAGGCTGTCCAATTAGCAGACGTGAACTGGGGTCCATTGTCGCTGGTGATAGACTTGGGGATGCCCTCCCTCAAGAAGATGTTGGTGAGGAAGGTAATGACCGCATTGGAATCAACTGATTCGCATATTTCAACTTTTGGCCGCTTTGAATAACGGTCCACGACGAGGTGTTTGGGTGTGCCCCAGGTGTGCCCTAGGTGTCAAGGACCGGGCCTACAATGCCAATAGATAAGTCCTCCCAGGGGTTGTTGGGAGTGGAGAACTCACCCATGGAGGGCCTCAGGGTGACAAGAGTTTTGTCCACTCTGGCGCAATGGGCGCAGTCCCTCACAAACCTTTCCACTTGGATGTCCATGGCAAGCCACCAATACAGCAATTTCATCCGCCTTTTGGCCTTTACTATACCCAGGTGACCTTCATGGTTGATGTGAAGAATGTTGTGGTACAGAGCCTTCGGAGGCACCACTTTGTCACCACGTAGCAGGAATATGGAGTCCTCGCCAATGGAGAGTTCCTCGCGGACTTCCCAGAATTTTCTGGGGCTGGAGTCGATGTGCTTCTTTTCCACCCATCCTCGCGTGATGTACTGCTTGACTTGGAATAGTTCTGGGTCTTTCATGTAGGCTTCTGCCCAGGCCTGGGCACTGATGGTGTGTTCATTATCTGCGATGAATGCGACACTGTATTCATCCCAATCCGATGATGTGACAGGTTCTTCCATGCTGCCCTGCTCAGGAAATCCACCACTCTGTTCTGCGGCCCCGGAATGTATTCCACATCGTAGATGAAGTCCAACAGGCGCAATGTCATTTTCGCGAGGTGTGGAGTGGCTGTCACGTTGCAGCGGGATGTGAAAACCTTGATCAGGGGCTTGTGGTCCATACGCAGTGTGAATCGTGACCCTCACAGGTGCTGTCAGAATTTCTCCATCGCCCAGATGGCAGCAAGTATTTCCTTCTCAATTACACTGTACTTTTCTTCACTGGGGGTGAGGGATCTTGACGCGAATCCCACTGTGGTTTTGGTGCCATCTGAAGTCCTCTGGGAAAGGACTGCTCCCAGTCCCTTGTCATTGGCGTCTGCGGTAAGGACACTGGACGCAAAGCCGTCAAACCCATGTAAGGGAACCGCCTTGCAGATGTCTTGTTTGATGGTTAAGAATGCCGCTTCTGTCTCCTCTGACCAGGTGAACTTATTCTTTTCCTTAAGCAGTTGGCGTAGACTGTGCGTCTTAGTGGCAAAGTTCCTGACAAATTTACTGTAGAACTCCAGCAGCCCCAGAAAAGAGCGAACGTCATCTTTGGATTTCGGGGAGGGAGCTGACATGATGGCCTCCACGTTTGCCGATTTGGGGGTGATTGCTGTGTCGCTGATTTCATGTCCTACATATGTGACCTTGCGGAGACCAAATTTGCATTTCTCCAATTAAGCCGTGAGGCCGTTTGCTACGAGCGTATGTAAGACGGTGTGCAATAAGTCGTCGTGTTCAGCTTTTGATTTCCCCATGACGAGGATGTCATCTTTGAAGTAGAGAACTCCCGGAACACTTTGGAACAGCTTGTGCATGAGTTTTTGGAAAACGGCCGCCGCGGATGCGAGCCCAAAGTGCAGGCATTTGAACCTGTAGCATCCAAAGGGTGTGGTGAAGGATGTAAGTTTTCGGCATGACGGGTGGAGAGGCACTTGGTGGTAGGCGGCTTTAAAGTCGATGGTGGAGAACCACTTGATATCTTTGGTCTGGGCGAGGAGTTCGTTAATCTTGGGCAATGGACACTTGTCCACCATAATGTTTTTGTTGAGTTCGCCGAGATCAATGCAAAGACGGATCTTCCTGCTGGGTTTGCGCACCAACGTCGCACGTCATTCGGCGCATTCGATCGGTTCTATGATGCCGCCGTCTTCTAAATGCTTAAGTTCTATCTGTACGGCTTCTCTGCAGTTGAACTTTATGGGTGACTGGTACCACTCCGTCTTTAAGTACGATCTTGCACATTTTTCCAATTTGGTTGCTAAAGACAGTGGGGAATTCTGCTTGGAGTGAGGACGGCATGGACGTGTCGTCCGTCAGGAGTACCTGCGTGTTGTCACCAGGGTTGAGCTGGATGCCGAGCGCTCCTTGGTCAGCCCAACCCAGGACCGATGGGCCCTTCTTTGCCACGTACAAATTTGCTGTGGTGTGCTGACCTTTGAACTCGAACTGCAGCAGCTGGAAACGAACCATGGGGATCCTTTTCCCGTGTATGTGACTGGATGGACATCCGTGTGGTGAAGCTGGTCGCCCACCACTCGGGCGAAGTCACGGTCCCAAATCTGTTTCTGGATGATGGTGTAGTGTGACCCGGAGTCCACCACCATGGCGACGTGGACGCCACCTATTGACAGCTGGCATGAGGCTTTTTTGTGGCCACGCCCCCTATGCCCAGGATGTGATCCTCAATGCAAAGGATTCTGTGTGAATCCGAGAGATCTGCTCCCTCTTGATCATCGGAGACGTCCTGGACGTATTTGATTGCAGCACTCCTGGGCCTCCGTCCGCATACCTGGCCAAAGTGTCCAGTGATGAGACAGAACGAGCATTGTACATGGAACGCTGGGCATTTTTTGTCATTACCCATGTGGGAGTGGCTGCCGCATCTGTAGCAGGCACCTTGTTTACCCTGAGGGGTACCCCGGGACCTCTGCCCTTAGACGTCGATTGGCGGGGTGAGGCGGAGTCCGATGTGGTCTTTGGTGCTGGTACCTTGCGAGCTGAGATTTTACACACCGTGGCTGGTGGTGCTGTGTCTTTCTTGGCCGCAAGAGCGCATCGCTTGGATAACTCCACTCTTTTCACAATTGCTATAATTTCTAGAAGGGGGGCTTCGCTGCTAATCCAGAGCTTCTCCTGGACACTCGAATGGGTAGAGTGCATCATGATTTGGTCTCATATGAGGTTATCGTGCAGGGTGCCAAACTTGCAGTTAATGGCTAGTTTCTTGAGGGCTGCCACATAGTGCTCCACTGACTCCGCTTCCACCTGTTTCCTTTGGAAGAAGTTGTAATGGTCTATGGCCATACATATCACAGGCTGGTCATGGTTGTCCAGGTCTTTTGGGGCGTGTAGGAAGACGTTGTCGTCGGTTGAAGCCCTGGCCTTTTTCAACATCCGGTCGTAAACCCACAGGCCCTCCGGCCCTAGATTATGTAACATGATCTTCTTCCGCCGCTTGCTTGAGAATTCTTCCTTGCCTTTGTCCTCCAACGCTGAGAGGTAATTTAAGAAGTACTCCTTTCAATCGGCCCATTTCACGGCCGGCTCCCTGGGGGAGGCTGCTCTTGAAAGTTGGCCTGGGGGAGGTTTCCTTTGCCTACAGCTTTCCTGAATATAGGTGGCAATCCTGGTACCAAGGCTTGGTGGTAGGTGCCTCTGGTGCCCCATGCTGTGCTATGCAGGGGCAGCTTCCTTGAATATAGGTGGCAATCCTGGTACCAAGGCCTTGCGGTAGTTGCCTCTGGTGCCCCATGCTGTGCTGTGCAGGGGATGGCCCCTAGGAGGAAGGGGTCTGGTGGTGGCTGCTCCTAATGCTGTGGGTGGTAGTATCTCATGATAATAATAATAATATAATAAAAACACTTATAAAGCACCTGGGTACACTTATGACAGTGTGTCCCCGCGCTGAGAAATGCTGCAGTATATCACGAGGTCAAGGTATGGAGCCCACGCGGGTGCAGGGGTACAGAACCAATATTACTTAGGGAAAAGGTATGTTTTGAGTTTGAGCCTGAATCTTGTTTCAGAGGGCTCCATGCGCAGATCTAGCGGGAGATTGTTCCAGTGCTTACTTGCAAGAAAGCGAAAGGAGCTACCTCCCATCCTGGTCTTACGTACGCGAGGGAGTTGAAAGAGCATCGCTCCCGCAGATCTAAGGTTTCTGATAGGGCGGTGGATAGTCAGCATGTTGCGTAGGTAACTGGGCCCTTTTCCCTGGGCAATTCGATGGGCAAAGCATAGAGCTTTAAACTTCACACGTTCCTCAACAGGGAGCCAGTGAAGTTTTCGCAGTGCTGTTTTACCGGAGGCTCTGCGGGGGAGATTCAATACCATGCGGGCCGCGGCATTTTGGACACACTGTAATTGATGTAGACATTTACGGCTTAGTCCTAAAAAAAGGGCATTCCCGTAGTCCAGGTGTGGAGTAACCAGGGCATGAATGAGTGTCTTCCTGGCGCTGATGGGGAGGAGATCTAGGACTTTCCGAAGAGTTTTTAAAATACCGAAACATTTACCCGCAACATTACTAATTTGTTGCTTGAAGGAAAGTTCCGCATCTAGCCATATACCTAAGTTTTTCACCAGGTTAGCGGGGTGGGGAAGTGCGCCCAGTTCTGATGGCCACCAAGCCTGCGACCAGGCAGAAGGGGATTTGCCCACTATCAACACTTCTGTTTTATCGCCATTAAGGCGTAGGCAGTTGTTATGCATCCACCCTGCCAGAGCACGCATGCAGTTGGAAAAATTGGTGGCATCCTCAGGTTGATTGTGGGTGAGTTTGATTATCAGTTGGGTATCGTCAGCGTATGTGACGATATCCACACCAAAAGTTTCCACTATGTGGGCTAACGGCTCCATATAAAGATTAAAAAGCGTGGGGCTCAGGCTTGAGCCCTGAGGTACCCCATGTTTTAATTTGTGGATAGCTGATTTATATGGAGGGCAGTATACTTGGAAACTACGGTCTTCCAGAAAGGATACCATCCATTTCAGAGCTGGCCCGTCTACTCCCAGATCTGAGAGGCGAGACAGCAGTGTTGAGTGCAGCACGGTGTCAAAAGCTGCACTCAGGTCTAATAGTACCAGTGCTGCTGTCTGCCCCTCATCTGCAAGTTGTCTTAAACATTCTGTGGAGAATAGAGCCGCCGACTCAGTAGAGTGGCCTGCTCTGAACCCTGATTGCGTGGAGTGGAGAAGCGAGTTCTCTTCGACAAACTTCATAAGTTGGCTGTTTACTATCTTCTCCACAACTTTCCCACAGAAGGGGAGGAGAGAGATAGGACGAAGATTTTGTAGCTGGGAAATGTGTATATTTGCCTTTTTTTTCAGAGGTATTACTTGTGCCATTTTCCAGGTATCAGGCACATAGCATTCCTGAAAGGAAAGAGTAATCAAGCGCTCCAATTGCTCAATCATACAGTCAATGACTGCCTTACAGCGATTGGGGGTGATCACGTCGAGGGGGGAGCCGGACTGAATGCCATTGATGATTTTTAGCAAGTCTGCCCTCTCAGGAACAGTGAACTGGGTCAGGGAGGCCTTTGTAGCACCGACATTTCTCATGACAGGGTCAGTGGTCAACATGGCTCCTGTGAAAGTGGCATGTAGAGAATCCACTTTTTTTATGAAAAAGTCGGCAATATCTTCACATATTTCATCGGTGTAGTTATCCTGGGTCTCAATCCTAGTTGGGATAGTGAGTTCCTTATAGATCAGGAAGAGCTCTTTAGTGGGATTTTTGGCTGATTCAATGCGTCAATTGTCCATCATGCCCCCCTGCAGTGTAGTGCAAAGGCAAGCCCCTCTAGAACTGGCACTGGCGGTGGCAACCTCTGTTGTACGCAGCGCCGACTTGGCTGGAATGTGGTGCTCACACCGTGCTCCGAATTGTGTGCTGATTTTAGGTGGGCGCACTCCGCGCTGGGCAGTGTGCCCGTGTTGCACTGGGGTGGGGGCTGTGATGAGGAGCGGGGGCAAGGCGGAGCGCGGGAAGCAGTGCGCTCCCCCGCCATCAGCTCTCTCCTACCTGGCTGCAGTTGGGCGGTAACGGTCCTTCCGCCTCGTCGCCACTGTGGGGTAGGGTAGTATGCCCCTCGGAATGATTAGTGGAGACTAAATGGAGATATGCTGCAGTTCTTTATTTTATAAGATTTCCTTTACGCGGAGAGAGGCCTCCTCTGTCTGGCTGTGCCACGGTCCGAATGCCTGCCCCCCCCTCCCTGCGTCACGTCCCCTGCGCGCACTTGCCACGGGTCACGTGATGTGGGAAGGCTAGACCACAACCCTACGGAGGTTTTTGAATTTTTCATCTGCGCTCTAACAAGAGTCATGAATTTGCACTGAGGGCATCTGACTAGGGGTAACACAGCAACGTGCTCCTTTTTTGCGAGAGTGGCTCACATCATCCCACAGAGCTGAGGAGAGACTGCAGTGGTAGCAACATCAGTATACAGCACAAGTAGGAGGGCTGTGTTCCCTTCTGCCTGAGTTGCCTAAAAGCCTCCTCTGTTTTAAGAGTTTTTCAGCTCCTTTCAAATGGGCCCTTTACTTCATCCTTAGGTAGCATCCCGGAGTCGTGTGCTGTGGCATTTTGTCCTTGGGCGCCTGTATTTTTGGGTGCTGGCATTCCTTCTGATATCCCCAGGGCCTAAATTAGAGTTGTTTGCAGTTGGTTAGCCAAGGAGTCCCTTTTTGCCACTAACTAGTAGCGGTGCAGTGAAGGCCTACTCTAGGAGGTGTAAGGGGTCTGGATTCACAGATAATAGAATCAATAAGGCACAACCAGCATCAATGTCATATCAGGGACTTTTCCTTCAAAAAATGAAACTGTGTTATGTTATTAGTGTCAAAACAGCAGGTCAGGTAAAAATGAGCCCAGCAAAGACAACTAGAAGAATTCAGCACATAGTGAGTTGCGATAATATTGTGGGGTTCAACCAATAATTGTGGCAACTGTGTCCCATTCCAGATCAAAATATTAAACTATCCTTCTGTGACAGGGCTACATGTAAGTGGCTGCAGAAATCACAAGCCGACAAATGGGGACAAACATGTTTTATTAAAATGTAAAACTGGCTGTTTTGACAAGCTTCTGTATGGAAGAATTGGTTTCAAATGTACATTGTTATGGTCAAATGTCTCTTTTTTCCAGAAACTAGCAAGCCCATTCTGTTTCTCAAAATTTTTTAAAGTTAATATTTGAGCGAGAGAGACATTGCTGTTTTTGCTTTTTGATAGCAACAGACACTGCTATGGACTTGTGTAGGGCCCTTTCATCTACTACAGTACTTAAGCTATGTATATTATCACTAATGGTGCCTGAGAATATGTAAAAGGTGCAACTTGTCCGGTTTCCGATACTGTGAACTGTGTAATTGAGCAACAACATTGGTAAAGGAGCTTGTAACCAGCACAGCTCGGTTGTCTGCTGCATGGAATTTGAGATTAGTATAACTGATTTCAGAGTTACAAGCTTGAACATTTGACTAACTTTTCCACAGTCATACATTCGCTTCAGAGGCACAGAACTGACATGCGGTTGACTTTGCTTGAGCCCTACCAGCCTTTCCAATGCACAAGCTGACGTCTGGCTTACCCTGCTCTGTCGCTATCGGGTTGGGCCTTGCATAGGAGACCCCTAATTTCCCCACAGACAAGGCTGCCTCTGCTTATCCCCTAAGGTCTTTGCATAACAACCACTCTGTTACTATTAGATAATCCAAGCATGCCACAAATGTAAAGCATTCACACAGCATGGGTAGCTGCAGAATGATAACAGCTCTGTCAAACAAACGAGCATCTCCAACAGCCCAGGGAGTTTGTGAAATGGTAAAATAATGTGCAAAGGAAAAAAATTGTGAAAAGCCTCAATCAGCTTCAAGAGAAAGTTCACTTTTCTGAACAAATGTTTACACAGCTGTAAACATGGCATGATTACAAAGGGTTCTTCTCCTCACGTTTATGTTTAGGTATCAGTGACAGAGGAGTACTTATTTCTAATTTGTGTGCAGTTCTCTAAAGAATCCTGCAGGACAGACACACAGATAGAGAAAGACAGAGAGAGAGTGTTTATGGGTAAGAAAGAGAAGGTAAGAGTTTTGTGTGTGTGAGAGTAGGAGGGGAGAGGGTAAGGTGTGTGCACGTGTGTGTGAGAGAGCAGGTTTGTGTTAGAAAGCCCATGTGTGAGAGCGAGAGACTATGATGGTATGAAAGAGGGAGGGAGGAAGTAGTAAAATGTGTATGTGTGTGTGTGTGTTTGTGTGTGAGTGTGTGTGCTTGATACTTCTCTCTCAGACCCCCAATTCATGCCAAAAGCCCAAACGTTAAATGTTGACAGTTAATTGTGCACACAAAGCTCTGTGAATACTGATTGCAGCACACATTGGTACTGACCTAGATGAACAAGCATGCCTCGCTAATGATGTTACATTTACGTATACTTTTTAATCTGTTGCTATATATTGTGTCAACGTGTTTATTAACATCGAGAAATTGGAAATGAATTAAAATAATAATGATAAAGCCCGGCAGTGAATACTCCCAGATGTGGACAAACTGCTCGAGTCAGTTCAAATCCATAATTACGAAATGTGCACAGGCAGGACAGTAAAATATTTAAGCAAATTCAAATCACCGTGGCCATAAAGCAGGGCCCCTGCAGGGAAGGGATGGCAAAGACATTCAGGCAAAACCTGTGATGCCTGCAAAGGAAGCGGGAGGTCGAGGGATAGCAGAGAGATGGCACTGCCTCTGTTGCAGCAGGCATAGTGAAGGCAGGTGGCACAAGCATTCCAAGGGCAGGTGTAAGAGGGGAAGTAAGAGGCTGAGAAAGGGGGTACACTAACCAAGAAGAGAGGCAGAAGTCAGGAGCAAGATGGAAGAGGGCAGGAGGCTGAGTGTCTGACTATTTGTCTGCATTATAATTCCTATTATAAGATCAATTAAGGTGTCTCTGCTTTACAGTTTCAAGACTGAGTTGTGTCTGCTTGTTAGGTGTGTATTTGTCTATCTACTTGGTAAACCCCACTAGAGAGGTGTGTGTACACCTGTGAATGAGCATGGGTATCTGTGGAGCTGGGTGAAGGTACAAGAGCTAAGCTGTGTGAAGTGAGAGGAGGGGAGGTGCAGTGATCGATCTAAGTTTATTAGGCCCAGCACTAATTGCTTTATTAACCGTCCTGCTTCCTAAAATTTGCTTGAAACTCTTGTCAACTCTTTTTTCAAAATTTTCTTGGGGGGAGTAGCCCTCCAAACCCCACCGTAGGTTGTTCAGGCTCGACTGCTACGCTCACTCGCCACAGGGTACTAAGACAATGTTACGCCTCACCACTTTCAAATGTCACCAGCCACCACTGCGCAAAGGGACGTTAATACTTATTCTATGGATACCATCTCTACTCGATATGAAACCTCCAGCTCACCCTTCTCCTCTCCCCAGTCTCCCCATTATAACCAACAGAGCCCTCGGTGAATGAAAATAGACATCACAGTGCAAACGTAAATTAAGGTAGTAAGAACCATATCACGGAACAAAGCTACACCCACACAGACCCAGAAAAAATACTTTCAAGAACCAATCCCTCCTGGCAACTACCACCGCCGCTCAACAGAGCCTACCTTTGTCAAGCAACCCCCGCTTTCAGTCTAGATATACCAGAACAACAGTTCACAAATTGAACTTCCACAGAAGGACTGAACAATCAAGGGTGGTGGTTCACATGAGACATGCAATACCGGACGTCATCCTTCATTACAGCCACATACAACTGGCCAAACTACCACAAATCTCTTATCCATTCCCCGAAATGGACCACTTGACATCAGACAGAATCTAGATAAATTTCTTTTCTATCTTCCACTAGCACTCTCCTTCTTGAGAGTGCACATCTGACCTCCTGGTTACAGCTTGTGCACCACACCCAATACTGAAGAGCCTAACATGCAGACAAATTCCCACACTTCAGACCATTTCTCCATACGCCTTACCTCTAATGCACCCCGCACTCTAGAATACTTTGTGATCGTAGATGGCACAACAAAACTTGTTTGCAGAATAAATAGAGTTAAATGTTCGAAATACAACTAATGATCATATTGCCCAAGCAACCTCAGAAAATTAATTCCCTCTATCACATCAACACTGCCCTCCTGAACTGTAGACCTGCGTTCTCTATTGTCAATGCAATATCTTGCCTCATCCAAGAGAGTATGACCCTGACTTTATTGTATTAATGGAAACCTGGTTATGCTTGTCTTCCATGCCAGTAATTGATCATACCTTTTCATTAGGATACAGCGTCCTTCACATTGCAGATCTTTGTGGGGTACTCTTTCTGCAAGATGCAGAAAGAGTACGTCACTTTAGGGGGCTTGAGGCAGCAAGCAAAATAAAGGCAGCAGGTGACACCTCTGGGGATCACCTGAGCTATTGGGCGTATGACCTCTTAAATTGGGAGCCTAAGCCTCCTGGTTCTGGGGCAGCCCATATGCTGGTGGTCCCCTAGCGTAACAGGACATTGCAGGACATCTAGGGCAAGACAAGACCCTTACCGGGCCTGTTTCCCCCTTCTATTGGCCCGGATGAAGACAGACTCAAATGCATTCTGTAGGTCCTGTCCCACCTGCCATGCTAGTAGGAAGTCAGGGAAAAAGCACAAAGCTTCCCATAACCCATTATCGGTTGTTGACACTCCCTATGAGAGGGTTGACATCAACATCATTGGACTCTCTACCTTCATTAGCTTTCCAGGGGTTCCCCTTTGTCATATTGGCTATCAACATCATTGGACCCTTAGACCTCAAGAAAGCCTAAGGCAACAGGTTTATCTTGGTCTTAGTGGACCAAGCAACCCGCTACCCAGAGCCCATCCCTCTGAGTGAGTGACTGCACCTGAGGGGGCCAGAGCTCTTAGGGGGATTTTTACCTATGAGGGGTTCCCCAAGGAGGTAGTGTCTGGCCAAGGCACTCACTATGTCAGCGTACATAAAGCAAGTGTGGGATGAGTGTAGGTTAACCTACAAGTTCACCACACCATAACATCCACAAACCAATGGTCTTGTGGAGAGATTCAACAACACCTTGAAAGTCATGATAATGGGCCTGCCTGAGCCCATGAGATGTAAGTGGGACGTCCTCCTTCCATTCCTTCTCTTTACTTACAGGGAGGTGCCACAGAAAGGAGCAGGGTTTAGCCCCTTTAAACTCCTCACTGGCCGCCCTGTTAGAGGACCTCTGAGACGTATAAAGAAGGATGGGAGCAAGCTCCCTGGAAACCTCCCTGAGATATGGTCAGCTACATGCTGGCCCTCCGCAACCAGTTGCACCGCTTCAGAAAAATAGAAAAATCAACCTTGAGGCCAGCCAAGAAGTTATGAAGCGCTGGTATAATCCGAAGGCCACTCTGGTTGAGTTTCAATCTAACCAGAAAGTGTGGGTCATGGAGCCAAGGAGCCAGGATTTCTTCAGGATCGCTGGATAAGCCCATACAAGGTGAAAGAGCTAAAGGGCTTAGAGACCCCTGGGTATAATGCGCTATATAAATCGAATAAAATAAATAAAATAAATAAAGGGAAAGTCCACCTACCTGGTGGATCTCCAGAGCCCTAGGAACACCTTAAGTGTGCTGCACATGAATCACCTCAAACCTTGTTTCCAGTGTTCCAAAGTGAGTATGCTCCTGGTGACAGAGGAGGGAGTGGAAAAGGGCAACAAGCCTCTGTAGGAAAGTGCCCTTTTTGTTTGGTCACCCCAACACTGGTTTCTCCAATGTTGATGATTTAGACTCTGAAAGTGCCTTGGAGCCTGCTAACAGGGCCCAGTGCCAATACCCTCTCCCTAAAACATGAGAAATGTGAATTGGTAACCCCAATTCACATGTACCCCCATTATACGCCTCTGGTAAGTGGTACTAGTGGTACCCAGGGCATGAGAGTTAAAAGGGGTCACCAGGGCCTGCAGCACTGATTGCGCCACCCTGAGTGACCCACATAAAGAGATGACAGCAGATCTGCCATTGCAGACTACAGGAGCAATCCAAACTGCTCGAACTCTACTTTGCCCTCACCATGAATGGCAAGCTTAGAGCACTATTTTAATATATGTCAGTTACCCCTAAGGTAGGCCTCCTGGGGCCAGGAGGCAGGATGCATTATATTAAAGGTGTGCAAGCGTATATGTCCATATAGAAGCCGTCTTCCATTACAAGCTACTATAGCCTTCATGGGTCCATAGGATACCATGGGTTAGCACCCGGGCACCCCCAGATTCCAAGCTCCACTATGGTTCCGTTGAAAGTGTCACGCTCGGTATCAAACAACTTGTCTCATTAAACCCAACCTTTCTTTAGTCAAATTTAATGTGACATGCACCCAGGTGGCTACCTTGGAGATTTCCTACCTGCTTGCCCATGCTTTTCCAGTGCCCGGGCTGACACCCTGCAACTTCTACCACCAAGAAAGGACTCTGACCCCCTGCCAAGAGCTCTGAACTCTCTCAGGAGGCAGAAACAAAGGTCTGCCTGAGCGGGAGGTGTCACCTTCCTTCCTTGCAAAATGGCTAGTGAAGTGGCACATTAAGGAGGTGAGTTTCACAGCCTTCACTGCCTCTAATATACAACCAGGATTTCTCCCAGAAGACCAAAAAGCCAACCCTCTGCTCCCGTCACGTTTGCACCCCAGGCAGGCAGGAAATGTAGGAAATAGGAGGCAATGTAGGTAAATATCTTTCCAAGTCAATTAAGATTACAATATCAATGGAGTGCTCAAATAACAACAATGAACAGCAAGGAACAATGTTAAAAAAAACAGTATATTTTTATTATATATAATGTATTCAATACAATATACTAAAAAAAGGTTATCATGGCAATACATAAAAAAATGTACAATGAGAAAGTTTAAAAAATGCACAATCTAGAAGCAATTATCACAGTAATGATTATCACAATAGTAATTATTAATACATTGTCTTTAAAAAAAAGGAAGTTAGGAGGCATACATCCCCAGAAGGCTAGCCACACCCCTAAAATGAGCCACCTGGTCTGTACAGCTGAAGAAGGTTTCTGACATTTTAAAATGTGACAGAATAGATGCTTCTGGGTAGAATAGGTGCCATTTTACACAGGAAATGGTCACCTCAGGGGTGGATTAGCCACTGGGGCTAGTAGCTCATTGGCTACCTGCACTCATACCCCTAAAACACATAAATCTAGAATTTAAGAGGCTCTGCTGGCACGAGAACCTCAGATCTGCTTGAATTGCGACAAAGGACAACGAAGAGACCTGTGACTGCGACTTCAGGACCTGCACAAAGCAAAGGCACAATACTCTGCACCTGTGCCAACCACCCTGAAACTGTACATCCAGGACTTGTCATGGACTAGAGATCACTTTCTGCAAGCCAAAGGCAAATCTTGAACTCCATTGGACTAGAGGTCCACTACAGCCTGCAGGCAAATTTCACTCCCAGAACTAAACAATCACTGGCAATTGGACCTGCCGAGGGATCGCCCAAAACTAAATGGTCTAGTGCATTGTGGGAAATATAGTCCTGACCTCCATCAAGTTTCAGGGGGCTACTCTCCGCCCCCCCTCGGACTCCAAGACGTTGAAGTAACCAAACGCTGTGTTTGCTACTACCAAGGCTTGTTGTTGGCCAGCTCGGCTACCACTACCTTTCCTCAATGCAACACTTCGAGGGAACTTCGCTACACCTTCAACCCGATGTCCCAGTGGCCCCGTTGTCAAGCTTTTGCACCCCTTTCTCACCAGCGTCGGCCAGCAGCAAAACCAGCACCTGCGGCTCCCACGATCAGCACCAGGGTCACCCAGCGCCACTCTGCACCCAAGCCCTACGAGATAGGTAACATTCAGCTGACTGTTGGAGCTCGATCTGGGGACCGGCATCACCATACCCCCCAGTGGTTTCCACTGGACTCGACCTGCAAATTACCGATTGTCACTAATGCTTTTCCTCATTGACCACAGTGTTAAAGTTTTGCAATAGTTAAATGCACTGATTTATTTTTCCTACTAAAATACATAATTCAGGTTATACTCATCCGATATTCTTCAATTTGGTATCTAAATTTAAACAAAAATCTGCTTTATTATTATACATTTATGTTGGATTTCTTTTGAACCGATTCACTTTCTTATCACCCATGCTTGTACTCTGAAATGCTTAACACATGTTCCTCTAGTAAAGCCTGACTGCTCTGTGCCAAACTACCAGGACTGAGCTAGGGATTTATTAGTGTGAATCCAAAGGACCTATCTGGGGTAAGTTAATGAAGCCTAACCAGCCTCACTACATAATACATCACTTTGCTACACTTTCCCTGACCTCCGATCCTCCCAGGAACACAATGGGTCAGGGGATGGTGTCAACCACTCTTCTACTCTGACCATAAAACAGAAAAGCAATTGTTACCAATTACTGGAGCAGTTTGCCTCTCTGTTGTCCCTCGACAGTTTGCCTCTCTGTTCTTCCTCACCCCAGGACTCACACACCTGTGCGTCCATGACATGGATAATGGAGACAGCCCACTTGTAATGAACACCATTTAAAGGCTGACAGATAAGGTGAGGACCAGCATCAAGGAGGAGGACTCCAAGATGCTTGCACTGGAGATGATTGAGCTCTCCAAAAGTCCCAGGTCCAGCCCTGTGGTAGTAGTACCAAAGGCTGCCACACGGGGCGTCACTCAAAAATGTAGGTTCTGTGTGCACTACTGAGGTCTCAATTCCATCATGAAACCTAATGCACACCCCATCCCCCGAGGTGATCAGCGTATCCACAGGCTGGGCGCCACCAAGTTCCTCAGTACTCTTGATTTGACATCAGAGTACTGACAGATTGCACTGACTGAGGAGGCAAAGGAGATGTCACGATGCTCAACCCCAGAGGGCCACTTCCAATTTTGGGTGATACCCGTTGGCTTGAACAATGCCCCTGCCACCTTCCAGAGGTTAGTTAACATGGTCCTAGCTGGAAAGGAGGCCTTCAGCACTTCCTACCTGGACGAAATCGCTGTCTACAGCGCCAGCTGTGAGGAACACCTATACTACCTCCAGGTGGTGCTTCAGGCCCTGCAGGAGGCAGCCTTACTAGCAAGGCAAGTAAGTGCCAGAAAGGGAAGGGTTCCATGGTGTATCCGGGTCATATGGTGGACAGGGGGAAGGTGCAGCCCCTCCAGGCCAAGAACGAGATCACCATGGCCTGGTAACCACCTACAACTCAGGTGGAGGTGAGAGTCTTCCTGAGCATCACAGCATAAAACATGAGGTTTGTTAAGAAATATGGCATTATTGTTGCCCCCTTAACTGAACTGACTTGAAGAAGCAGCCCAGATAGGTGATCTGGACAGAGACCTGTCAGAGAGCCTTTGATACACTCAGGAAGGCCAAGTGTACAACAATCGTACTCAAGGCTCCTGACTTCTGCAAAAAATTCATAGTGCAGACGGACGCTTCAGAGCATGGCATGGGAACGGTCCTAGCAGTGTTGAATGAAGAGGGCCTGGACTAACCTGTAGCCTTCATTAGCAGGAGGTTACTTCCACAGGAACAGAACTGAAGTGCGTTTTTGCTGTGGTATGGGCACTGAAGAAGATGAGACCATATCTTTTTGGGACTCACTTCCTGGTTCAGACAGACCACAGGCCTCTCAGATGGTTCATGCACATGAGGGGTGAAAATCCCTACCTGTTGAGGTGGTCCATCTCCCTACAAGGAATGGACTTTACAGTGGATCAATGTCGGGGTCAGACCACACCAATGCTGAAGTTCTCTCTAGGTTTTTCCACCTTAGTGAACCAAGGGGATGGGTAGCTCTCCTCACTTTCAGCTGGGGGGGAGGGGCATGTGTTAGACCTGACAGTCATAGGGTGCTATTCCTTCCAATGTTTGCCTTCCTCCTCCTGTTTTCTGACCTAGTTTTTGTTGGCATTAGGACTCTGCAACATTACCTCAGCTAACCAGTGCTAACGTTATTTTGCTGTCTCCCCTAAAAATGGTAATATTGGCTCATATTTAATTGGCACATTTAATTGGCTTATAAGTCACTAGGAAAGTGCAATACATGTGCACAGGACATGTAAATTAAATGCTACTAGTGGGCCTGCAGCATTGCTTGTATCACCTACTTAAGTAACCCTCTAGTCATGTATCAGGTCTGCCATTGCAGAGCCTCCGTTTGCAGTTTGCACTGCCATTTCGACCTGGCAAAATACAACTTTTACCAGGCTCAAACTTTCCCCCTTTTTTTTTTTAAATCTAAGGCACTCCTGAGGTATGTCCTGGACAACCCAGAGAGCAGCATGAACTGTATCTAAAAGGCAAGACATGATCTTTAAATTTTATATGATCTGGTAGTGAAAGTTTCTAAATTTGTTTCTCACTACTGTAAGGCCTATATATGTCATAGGATAACATTGTGATTCCCTTAGTATATTTTAGTGTAATTTTCAAATGGGAAAATAAAACTGATTCAAGTTTGGCGTCTCTGGAATTCTAGTTTAAAATCCTAACTTATGGTGAAGTTGAATTTAAAATTACAACTCCGGAAATGCCACTTTTAGAATGTTGAATAATTCAGCATTCCGCCATCCTTTGTCTGTGCAGCATTTTTTACTCTAAGTGGAATGGGTATGCCCAGACATAGGTCCCTTGCTCACTGTGCCACTGCATTCAAGCTAGCCTGGCTACTGATAGGTGACACCCTGAAACCTGTCCCAGGATACTTGTTTCTGGTCCAGGGAGGACCTCGCTTAGCTTTTTGGGCTGGACTGGTTCCATAAGGAGCAGGGTCAAGACTGATTTGCATATTGCTGGGCCTAAACTGGGGTTGCATGGTAATGAAAATAAAAATGGATTTAACCCAGATCTCTTCACTGGGGGTGAATTTTTGATTTGTTCAGCATTTTCATCCATGATTTGTTTGTGCAGCACTTTTAGAAAGTTGGCATTTTCTTGCTTTAGTCATTTGGTACATTTAACCTGTCTCTGATCACATGACTGGGTGTAGTTGGGATTTGTCTATTTCTCATACACAGCCACACACAATGGGAGCTTAGGCGTGTCACAATGTGACATCTTTGGCAGGATGGGAGGGAGAAGCTGGGAACAGGCTCACTCACACCTGAATGGGCTGTGTCCTATCCACACACAAGGGGCCGCATTCCCCCCTGTAGTGAGTTTGGAGCCAGGGCAGGAAAGGAGGACCTCTATACACTTCAAAGGCATGTCTTTGAAGTCTCCTCCACATCAAAGGCTCCACTAGGCATAAGTATTGCGCATTATGCACCAACACTTCAGTACACTTCTGGACCTGTGGATACTCTGTCAGGAAGAAGGACTGCTGTGCTACTGAAAGGTCTGCTGTTCTGCTGGACTGCCAATCTGAAGCAACTGTTACCTTGCTGTCCTGACCTGCTGCCTGCTGCCCTCTTGCCTGGGGATGAAGAACAGAACCCGGAACCTATCTTGAACCCAGGACCCCAGAGTGACTCAAAGGCTAGTCTGCTGGCCTCCTGATTCGAGCTTTAGGGTCCAAACAGTTTCTAGACCCGTCTTCAATGAGTCCCTGACCCTCAAGATGTGCCTCTCTGGTCCGAGGCCCTTAGTATGGTTCTCAAGCTCTCGAGGTCAAGCTTTTAGGCTCTTCACAACCGCGAATGGGCCAGTTCACACCAGAACTGCACCACTCGCACCGAAAACTAGCGCAAGTTTGTCTCTTCACAGTGCAAGCATTGTCTGTCCGCCTGAATTGCCGCAACACCTGGTCTGCTCTTTGAGCCTGTCAACCACAGCCAGAGAAGCTCTCCTTGCTCCCGGCAATCTTCTTCTCCGCAAATGGGACTCTTGGCTCAAAACTTGAGAAGGTAAATCTTCGGCGGGACTAATGTGGCACTGTATCCAACCTGCGCTCCATCGTGATTGGCCAGAACTTTTGACTTTGACCTGGTCTAGCCCGACCAGATAGCCCCTGCTGACGCTTTCTGTTTCTAGACTCTATTTTACACTTGATTCTTAAGAAATTCAGGCTCCAGTTTTACTAATTGGATTTTTGTTGTTTTGACCATGTTTTATTTACAAAATGTTGCTCTATTTTTTTCTAACCTGGTGTGGGATCGTTTTGTGAGGTGTTTTCACTGTTTTACTCTTTGAAGTGTTGCACAAATACCTTACACTTTGCCTCTAAGTTAAGGCGTGCTGCTCTGTGCCAAGCTACCAGAGGGTGAGCACAGGTTATTGTAAGGTTTGCACTTTGCCTACCTCTTATCCTGGCTAGGACTGTGGTTACTGCATGACAAGAGCTCATTCTCCGGTCAACCAGTAACCACATTTCTAACAGTAGTAAAATACTCATTTTTTGCAGATGGACTAGTGTTTGCAATACATTAATCAACAACTTAACCACTTGGGAGCTAGTAAACAAACCTCCCCAGTGCTGCGCTGTCCATTATCCGGTGCTGAACTGGACGTCCAGCGGTCGCACGCAGCACTGGGGAGGTAGTGCCCGTGACGACCGTTGGCCGACGGCAGCACTTAAGGGGTTAAGGAATTGCGGCTGCCCGAGGCCACCGCAGGAGGCCACACAAGGGGGCGGCCCTCTAGTGGCATCGGGCACCCCACACCGCCCTCCTCCTGAGGGGGCAGGGACTCTGGTGGAGTCCCCTTCCTGGGCGCAGACTGTGCCGCGTCATGTCCAGTGCGCGAGGCGGGGTGATGGGGCATATAGGTCCCCCTCACCTCGTGGATGACTTCTTTGTCACACCGGATATGCCACGGCCGCTGCCTCGTGGGGCACGCCGTCTTTGGTGTGCCTGACGCACCGTGGGGACATTGCTGGCCGGAGCTGATATTACGGTGAGTTCGTGTTTACCAACCCCCCCTTACTCTCACTCCCGGCACTCCACGGCCTTAGCCTGGGCTAGTGTCCACTGGAGGGGAGGGGGGTATGCAGCTCCCCCATCCCAGCGGCAGGCTCCCTCGGAGCAGACGATGAAGGTGCAGCAGGGAGGTACATGGGGGGCGACTGGTTGTGGGAGCGGCATTCGGGCACTTCCAGCCCCCATCTCTCCAGGACTAGGATCCGTTGGTGCTCCTCCTGGAGCAGCAGGTAATCAAGCACAGTGAGTGCAAATACCCCCCCCCATCCGCCCCCCCCCCCAGCAGGCACTAACTGGTGTTACATGCCCGGCAGCCGTCGTAGGTGATGGTCTGCCGTGGGGGGGAGGTGGGGGTTTAGCAGAGGTCCAGTAGAGGTTCAGTAAAGGCCCTTCAAATTGTTCTGTGGTCTTAAACGTCGATGCCCTCACTGGAGTTTAAACTGACTTCCGTTGGCATCTCAAAGTAACCCGCATTCCCATGCTCTACTTTTCAGAACATCTGTTGGAACTGGCCCTTCTTGCAGGGTCATCCCCAAACTTTTTGCTTCTCCCTCCCCTATTTTTCCTGACCCGTGGCTGTTGGCAATAGGACTCTGCGCACTTTACCACTGCTGATCAGTGCTAAAGTGCATATGCTATGCACTTCCGCCCTTGGAACCCTCTGCTGCCATTGGGAGGGGTACACGACGCGCCATCTGTGGGATAGGGAGCAAGCGCTCAGCTTCGCTGCCATGTGGTGCCAACATTGGCAGGCATTCTCCTCTAGGACCTATCCTCTTCGGGGTGCACGATGCAAGGCAGGGGTGCCCCCTTATCTGCATGGCGCTGTGTCCGCCGAAGTCCCCCGCCGGTTCTCCACTAACAGTTAGAAGGATATGGCCCTGATGCGGGTGGGGACGCGCCGCAGTTCGGGCCCCCACTCCAAATTCAATTAGAGGGGTGTGCCCAGGTGGACAGGCATCTTCCCCTGCATTCGGGGCAGATATGCGGGGGTTTCAATCGTGCAATGTGTGGCAAAAGTATTTGGAGTTGTGAGCGATACGGGGTCCGAAGGCCTATTTGTGTTCTTTTGAGGAATGCTCGGACAGCTATAGCCGGTATCCATGGCAGCGTTTAGGCGGAGAGGTTCCGTGGCTCACCGGGGCTGTGCTCTGCCTTGGCAGCCCTACAGACCAGGGTTCGGGTCCCGGAGGTGTCAGAGCGCTTCACAATATGAATAGTAATGATACATGAGGAGGATATTACAAGTGAACAAATTACAAAGCAAACGACACGTGACGTGAGGCAATAGTGACAACGGTGAGCAAACAAAATACGAGAAGTAGCAAACGGTGCATTACAGGGGAAAAATAAGTGACATGCGTGCAAGTTACAAAAGGAACAAAGACAAGTAGAGGTATAATACTGCAAAAAAAATAATAAAAAAAGGCATGTAATGTAGGGTTTGTCGCGTGGGTAACGACTGCATTACCCTATTCTGCCTTTACTGGTGGGTATGTTGCGGCCCCTTTGGGGGGCGAGGCATCGGGACAGCGCTTAAGGCCCGGATGGGTAGCGCTTATTGCGGCAATAAAGGGAGTGCAGATTAGGGTGGTGAATGGACGGCCTCCACGCCACGACAAAACCTTGATGGGGCATGGTTTCCTCCCCGCCCCCACGCCGCAAGATGGTCCAGGCTTCTTGCAGGCCTCATGCCCCCAGGGGGGGCCTCGGACATGTGGGAGCTAAGGGCCAGATGTAGGTAATTCTATTTTACCACTTCTTAAATACCGAATCCTACAGATTCGGTATTTAAGAAGTGGTAAAATAGAGGGGGGGGGGTAGGTAATACAGACTCGGTAAATACCGAATCGTTAGGATTCGGTATTTACCGATTCTGTAAATACCGATTCGGTAATGCCCATTGATTCCTATGGGCATTGAAGCCCATAGGAATCAATGGGCATTACCGAATCGGTATTTACAGAATCGGTAAATACCGATTTCAGCAAGGGTGCAGGGGGTGTCACTTTGACACCCTCTAGCACCCCAAATAAAGGCATGTGTGCCATGTGGCACACAGACATGCCCTAAGGGCATGTCGGTCTGTCACATGGCATAGGTGTGCATGCACACATGTGCATGCACACCTGGATTCGGTATTTTACCACCCAATTGGATTGGGTGGTAAAATACCGAATCTGAAAGGCCTTTGGGACTCAGAAGAGTCCCACCTACATCTGGAAGTTACCGAATCGGTAAAAATACTGATTCGGTATTTTACAGATTCGGTAAATTTACCGATTCGGTAAATTTACCGAATCTGTAAAATGATGCCCCTACATCTCAATCACCAAACACCGGTCGGTAACGGCCGAATTCGGCCGTTACCGACCGGTATTTGGGCTCCTACATCTGGCCCTAGGTTAACGAGCTCGCAGCCCGGGCATCGGAGATCACAGGTGAAATCCTGCTCCCCGCCTACTGACATCCAGCTCTTGACCCGGCTGAAGCATGTTTTGTGGGCTGTATCATGGCACTCCGGATGCAGGAGGGATCAAGCTTGCCCAGGGCGCCGCCACCAGGTATGGGGCGGCGGTGCTCTGCCCTGGTTGAAGAGCTCAATCGGGCAAATTTTCAATGATGGCGCGGGCCGATGGGGGGGACGTAGGCACGGCCACTGGCATGCGCGGACGCTAAATAGCCAGCCGGTTGCCAGTGCATCATTTAATCACCTGCTCTGCTCATGCTCTGCTAAAACACCCTTTTTTTTGCAATTTTGTCAGAGTGGAGAGCAGCGATGAGAGCTGCCATTGGGAGTTGGGGCTCTACCCCGAGCACATAACACTTCTAATGATGTACCAGTAATTATCATATACACATGTGGGCAGGCGGTCCCTTAGTCTGTTGGCATTGCCGCTTTCCTAAATTTAATGCCTCTCGTCTACAATTTGTGAGGGATGCAGACACCCACATTTTACAGGGAAATGCAATTTTGTATTTAATGATGTCTGTTGAGAAGGGATAAGGCACCTCTGATCGCAACAGCCCCTTGGCATTCGAGTTGCGTCTAATTAGTTTGGGTTGAACGCTAAGTGATTAGTGGCTGTGGGTGTTTTGTTGAACTGTTTGAAACATATATGCAAACATTTAATAAAATAAAAAGGCCAAAATTGAATAATGCATATTTGGGACGATAGAGTGAATGGAAGTTGTAATTGCTCGCCCAATGCATCACTTGCCAGGTACGAGATTTCGGCATCCTTACTGTAGGCAATTTGCGGCAAAGCTACCTCTCTGACTTGGCGCCAGCACTATTAGTATTAATTTTGGTTACACATTTTGTAGGAAGTTAAAAGCATGTCCCATCACAGGTAGGCGTTGTGAACCTCTGCTGTTGTAGGATGAGTTTGAATGGCAAAAATGTTAATTACATTAGCTACGCCCGTGAGGCAGGAAGGCAGTGTAGAATAGGCGTATTGCTGCATTTCAGTGTAATATGGTGACAGTACACAACCACAGATGACTTTCACCATTACAAGATAGGCGATTCTGTTTTAAGTGCCTTTGTGCTGGAAGAGCCTTATTTAAAGTGAGTGAAGGTGGACCCGTTGTAAAGTTACTAACTGTTTTTGTCCTCCGCAGACATTTTTGCATTACCAACCGAAGGATCACTTATGTTAAAAGACCGAGATTGATGGTGCAACCAGTGCCTACCTGGGCAAGGATGAGGCAGTGTCCCCTTTACCACCCCTTGGTTCGCCCTAGTGCCCAGTCCAAGGTTTGTGAAATTAGGTACAGGGGGATACCACGTGACCAGTGAGATAACGCATGCCTGGGGTGAGTCGCTTTGGAAAGGTTAAAGAAAGGGGTCACCCAGCTAGTGGTACATTGTTTGCACAGGTGTGATATTTGCCAATGTTTAAATCGTCTGCCTTTGCTCTTCAAGTATTGTTACTTTTGGTTTTAACGAGTAATAGGTTTGTACTCCTTGCGCCTACGCGACGGTTTCCACTCAGAAGCACAGCGCTGACTTCTCCAGGTATATGTGTCGCCGCGCAGTACAGCTGTGGTGCCCTAGCTAGTCACAGTGTTGGAACACACTCTTGTGGCCACTAAATTGTCAATGGTAGTAGAACTCGGGACACCAGATTGCATCAGTTGTTTAATCGTACCTAGTTCATTCTTGCCTCATAGGCAGACTCAGCTAGTGGCATTTTGAGGTCTGGCTAGGAGGCGCTTTTAGTTCCGCAGAAGTAATATATATATATATATATATATATATATATATATATATATATATATATATATATATATATATATATATATATATATATTCACTGAAAAAACCATAGGTTATAGACCATATATAGTTAGGAATTAGCATTTACAAAACCTTGAAAATTCACTGAAAAAACCATAGGTTATAGACCATATATAGTTAGGAATTAGCATTTAAAAAACCTTATTTTACTCACACAAAACCATTGAAATTCCATATATAGTTAGTTGCACTAACTATATATCGCGCACCCGCAATCCACTGCTGATCATGTCACATATTACATCATTCATGACATGGTCAGTGACATCACTGATGACATCACTCATGACAACATCCAGTGACTGTATGTTTCTGTAAAGTTAAAATATGTCTTACATATTGAAGAATGAGTGGATGTATAAGTGTCTGGATGAAGGATTTAGTAGGTGCGTGACTGACTGTATGAGTGAGTGATTAAATGTGTCTCACTGAATGCATGGGTTAGTGACTAAACTGTCTTAATTTGTGCATCATTATGTCTGTTGTGATGTAAACTGCTGCATGTGTTGATCATTAGCTATACGAGAGGCTATATGTGTTATTAATTGGTTGCCCAAGTATTTCTATGGGAGATTGAGTTTGTGTAGGGGTGGCTGCAAGGTGTGTGACTCTATGCATAGATGTGTGAGCAGTTTATTCACTAGGTGTATGAGTTCAAGACTGCATGTGGAAACAGCTACATGGGCAGTTGACTGTGTGCATGAGTGTATTGATGAGTGAATGGATATCTCAATGCTACATGTCATAGTAAGTACATATGTAAAACACAGTACATGTGAGAGTTGGCATATATAAATAACTGTGCATGAGAGCCACTGAATGAGTGAGTGGTTGTATCGATCATTGTGAACTTGTATCAGGGATTGTATAAGAGAGTAAATATGTGTTAGTATATGTTTCAATAAGTAAGGTGTGTTTAACTGTATAGTTGAAGAAATGGAGGTGAGATTGTTTCTTTGCATGACTGACTGGGTGTGTGAGTAACTCCATGGATGAGTGGCAGTGTGTGAGTGTCTGTATACACTGAGTGTATCTAAGGTTATATTAGAGTCTGAAGAGGTTTATCGTATTAGCACAAGAATGATGTCAAATGAGATGTCATCAGTGATTTTTCCAAAAAGAGGGAGGAAGGAGAAGTGATCACTAGATCAACGGACACAATTTACCACTCAGGAGAATGGAAGGTCCAGTCGCAGCGCGTGCCCGTTTCAATGATTACAACAAGGAGGGGTTGCTGGACTGTTCCTATGCGTGACTAAGGGAAGAATTAACTGGCGTGACCAAAGGTGTAAGTGTAACACCCTAGGGCATCCATTTTGTTGGATGGATTTGCCTCACACACCCAGAAGGGTGTCATGCTTCATCATCGGCGGTTGCTCCTCGTCGGGGAGGCGGTGCAATCCCCGACGGGCTCACCTCAAAGAGGGGCTCTTTGGCGGAGATCTTTTTCCAACAGCCTTATGGTGAGGTGTGGGTGTGTGGGCAGGATGGTATGTGATAGTGAATAGGGATATTAAAATGAAGCTAAGGGTACCGGAATGAACTTTATTCTGGGGGTCCCCTGGCTGCAAATAAAAACAGGGTGCTAGCTCACTAGGAATCAACGAGTAAGGTCAGGTGAACCTAGGTGGGGCTAGTGGTGAAGGCGGTCGACATGTTTCTCGCAGTGGGCAGTAGTTACCCGCGATTCATCAGGACCTATAAAAGGTGATTTACAACATGCTGGTGTCAAGTGTGAGTTGTTGTGTGTATTACCTCTGTGGGGGTTGTCCTATGCCTAAACATAGAAAAGAGATAAAACAACAAAGATTAAAAAACAATTTGCAAGGTGCAAAATAGGTCACGTCATGGAAAAGAACTGTGAATAGTGTGGCATGCTGTAGGTGTACTTGTGATTCAAGTAACAGTCATTGCATGCCATAGTGGTTATGTATGCCTAGTGTCTAAAGTGTGGCACACAGAACAATCACTGAGTAGGTGAGGTGGTGAAGTGGTGTAAGAAGGTTTAAAAAACGGGGTTTAAGAGGTTAAAATATGCAACAGCTATCCAGGTTCAGGTGTATACCTGGGTTCATACCATGTGCAGGCATCAGGCAGTAGAGAGGGAGACACCCATTCAAACATCAGGTGACTCAGTGGACAATTAAACAATTAAACACACTCTGATTCTACAAAAAGCCACAGTTCTGACAACCTTGCATTACCTACTCACCTAACAGTCAAGAACTAACAGCCACCAGAGGGGTCGGCGGGATAAGGCATCAAGGATGTGTCCTTGGGTCAAAACTGGGATAAAAGATAAACAAACCGCCATGCAAGCGTTAATGGCTGAGCAGTATCTACAACCTCAAGGGACTCCTAGCCTAAAGCCCTGTTGTACCGCTATAACACTCACCTCCAGTCTCTTGTGCCTTGGCTGCATGACCTACCCTTCTCCGCCGAGCTCGAGTAGATATGGGAGCTCGGCGGCCAGGGTTATTTACACCGGCAACCGCGAATCGGAATGAAACACGCGTCTCCGCCTCTCGGCGTGTCACGTGGTTTCAGCCGATCGCGGAGCGGCCATCTTTGACTGGTGAATCTGTAACGTCAGAGAGGCTGTGATGTGCATATGCGCTCCAATATACTCCGGTTAAATGCGCAGGATCCCCGTTTATAAGGTGATTAGGTAAAATTAGAATCGGGTTTCCATATGTTGTGCCTCGCTGAGGTGGTGAAATGTAGTGGGGCGGCCAACATTCTCAAGCGTGATGTTGATCAGTGTAACGGCGGCCATATTGGAATGGTGTCACACTGCCTACAACCCCAGGTGATTCCAACACCATGCGTGCTGTACACGGATTCGTGATGAATCTAGGGATGTGCAGGCTTCAGCGGTTATGCGCTCATAGCTCATTTGTAATTCTCAGTAAAGAATGCAGGGTCGTCTGTGCAGAGTGTGTCAGGGGTAGCCACTGAGGTGCTGTGGCAATAATTCCGATCATGGTATCAACAGGATGGGGAAACCACGTCTTGGAGTGTGTGTTTAGTTCACTATGGGGTATGAACCCAGTGAGGGGAGGTATAATTACAGGTTGCAGCCTAGTGCTGGTTGTGAGGCTGCATGGAAGGTTGGCAACAGTGTCTAGGTTGGAATGCGGCTGGCTCACAGCGCGTGCCAAGGGATGTCTTCGTTGAGACCCTGTTTGTCAGAAGATAGACGGTGGACCCATCTCTGTTCCTTCTGAAAGAGGGCATTCTTAGGGCAGTTGGGGCTGGACTCAAGTACTACCCACTTAACAGATTCTTCGTCATGGCCTTGGTCTACATAATGTTTGCACATCTTTGTGTGTGTCCTCTTGCAGCGAAAGTTGCTGCGGTGTTCAATAATACGGGTTTTGATGGGGCGGGTCGTCATCCCGATGTATTGTAAACCACACGGGCACGTGAGGAGGTATATACAGTGTGAGGTGTTACAATTGGTATGGTGCCTGAGCTCCCATGTAAAGGTCTCAGAGAGCTGTATAGTTTTAACTGTCATTGTGTATCGGCATACTCCACACATACCACAGGGATAGTGGCCCGTGACCGGAGGAAGATGCCACAGTGTCTGTTGGGTTTCCTTTCTGGCTTTCTTAGGTCGGGTACTGATTAAGATATCCTTTAAGTTCTGTGACCTCTTGAAGGCGAACCTGGGGTCTTCCAGGGTCATGTCACCTGTGTTCAATATTCCCCAGTGGTGTTTGATTGTCTTCCTGATTTGGTTAGACAGGGGGGTGAACGTGGTCACACATGTGATAGGTTGGTTCTCAGCAGGAACTTTTTCCTGGCGCTCAAGCAGTGCCTCACGATTGTTATTCCTAGCCCGTTTCTTAGCTCTCAGAACATCACCTTTAGGATAACCCCTGTCAAGAAGGTTCCTAGACAAGATCGTGGATTCCTTTTTGTAGTCACGCACATCACTGCAATTGCGCCTTATACGCAAAAATTGCCCGAAGGGCAAATTGGTGCGCAAGGCCTTCGGATGGTGGCTTTTGTAGTGTAGGAGACTGTTGCGGTCGGTGGGTTTACGATACATGGTCGTGCTTATTGTCCCCTCGTCTAGTCTTATTGTTAAGTCCAGGAAAGCAATCTCCTTGGGTGATGAGGTCATGGTAAAGTTTAAATGTGGGTTTAGCGCATTGACCCACTCTAGGAAAGCTGCCTGGGAGGTTGTGGGCCCTTTCCACAAGATCAGGATGTCGTCGATAAAGCGTTTCCACATTTTGATGTTGTTGCGGAAAGGATTGGACTCATGGTGTATGTGTGTACTTTCGAACTTAGCCATATACAGACAGGCTACCGAGGGAGCAAATGTACTGCCCATAGAGGTGCCCTGGGTCTGGTGGTAGTATTTGCCCTTAAATTCAAAATAGTTTTCTGTCAGCGCTAGGGTGGCGCATTCCATGATAAACGACTGTGGAGTGTTCGAATTCCACCTTTCCAGGCCTAGTCTCTCCTCAATTACCTCTAGAGTGGCCCTCTGAGGAATGTTTGTGTAGAGGGCCTCCACATCTAGGGTAATCAATAGATCAATCTCCTCAGTGTTTTGAACACTGTCCAGGATACGTAGCACGTCTGTGGTGTCCTGGATGTAGGAGGGGATGCTTTTGACGAGGGGTTGCAGAAAGTGGTCACAAAATTGTGAGAGGGGCTCCAAGATGGAGTCGATTCCTGAGACGATTGGTCTTCCTGGTACCGGTCGGGTTGCTTTGTGAATCTTGGGTAAGATGTAGAAATAGGGGACCCTCGGGTCCTTTTTCTGCTTGAAGTAATCTTTATTTCGGCCAACGGCCATAAAAGAGACACATATATACATTCATCAATTCATACACAATATATACGTGAAATCAATTGAGGCAATAATTACATTAATATGGTGTAAAATTAAATTCTCACCAATGAAATCAAAGACATAATTCATTCAGCGGGAAAATACAAATTTTTAGCAGCAAGATTCACTATTAAAATTTATCCATCTTCAAAGCACCTGTCCCATTTTCTTTCGGACAATAAACACTGAGTAAAGAAACCTACTGATACTAAATACAATAAACTGTGCAGTATTTGTTTTTAGGATCCTGTATGCTACAAAGCAAGATCTAGTTCCTAAAAGAGCACACATGGGTTTGAGCCATCTTTTCCGAGCTTTCAGATATGCTTTACATATGAACAACATATGGACCTCATTCTCTTTACATAAATCTGAGCACATAGGACATCTCTCACTTGTACTATTAGGACAATCCAGTTTTTTATTTGTCCAACGCTCAACGTTAGAGTTCAGCATGAGGTTCCCATACCTGAACTTCAGGAAGAGAGTTTTGGCTAGGGGCGGCTCTATTTCATCCAAGAACAGTTCAAAACATGGTTCGCTTTTGAAGGTTAGGAAGTTTCTTGTTAGGGTGCCAATTCTACTGTCATGAGTGTGTCTATCATTCATAAAGCACCAATATGCTCTTTTCACAGTATTTTTAGCAAGAGTTGGTAAATTCTCTGGATTTTCCCAAAATGAACTCAACCCCAAATTATAGAACCATTTTTTAACATGCCCGAACCACCGAAGGGAATTGAAAGTATCTAAATTTAATACTTCTTGAAGACCCTTTCTGTAATCTACCAGTTCCGGAGTGGACCAAGTCCTTATCCAGAACATTAGCGGTCTTAAGATAGCTAGGTGGTCGGTTCGTTTGAAGTTCAAATCGAGATGGAGAGGTATTAGTGGTGTGCTGGTTGGGACCCTTACAATTGATCTCATGAATTTGTTATCGAGGCCTTGAAAGCTCTCCTTGGCCCAAGGTCCCCATATCTCAGCCCCATATAATGCTGCAGACTGAATCTTGAATTTAAAAAGTTCAAGTACAGGAGTTATACTTTTGCTTGTACTAGCATTCAATCTGCAGATTATAGGTTTTACATTATGGGCATATGACACCTTACTTTTTTCGATTTGAGCCTTCCATGTTAATTTAGAATCGAGTACTACCCCCAAATAAATAAAATTCTCCACAGTACCTAAAGTTTCCCCATTCAGGGTCAAGTTCCCTTTATCCGGTCTAATAGGGTTTAAAGCCATACATTTTGTTTTATCAACATTTATTTCTAGTCCTTTGGTCACACAGTAACTGCTAAAGGAGTTTAGGAGTGCCTGGAGGCCCTTCTTGGTTTGGGATATTAAGATGGTATCATCCGCGAAGAGCAACGCAGGCACTCTCTCTCCATTTAGTTGTGGCGAATCGTTATTGCAAGCATTAAGATAATCAGGCACATCATTAACAAAAATAGAAAACAAAGTGGGGGCCAGGACGCATCCCTGTCGGACACCACGCTTAATCGGGATGTCACGCGTCAATTCACCTTTCGGACCCCATCTGATGTTTGCGTGATTTCTAGCGTGCAATTCAATAATGTGGACCAATAGACTTGCTGGCAGACCGGCTGTGTTTAACGTTCTCCATAGTAGATTGCGAGGGACAAGGTCGAATGCCGCCCTTAGATCGATAAAGGCTACATACAAATGACCTTTCCGAATTTGGACGTACTTCCAAATCAGGCAACAAAATCTAAAGACCTGATCTAGCGTACTGGTCTTGGACCTAAAACCTGCCTGAAATTTGGAAAGTATGGCCGATTCCTCCAACCAGTCATTTATCCTAAATAGTAGGTGCTTGGCATAGAGTTTTTGCAGAATGTCCATTAAACTAATAGGTCTATAGTTTGAGGGTACAGATCTTTTTCCCTTTTTAAAAATCGGGACAACTTCTGCTGCACGCCAACTATCAGGATAATTACAACTTATGGACAAAGCATTAAACAAACGGTTAATATAGGGTACCCAAACTTCAGGTACATGTTTATAGAGGTCACCCGATACTTTATCTGGTCCGGGGGCTTTATTATTTTTTAGTTCATTGATTGCTCTGTATGTTTCCTCCAGAGTGAAATCAAGACACACAGGTGGTGAAAGTGGACATGGGGGCTCCTCCTCGTTATCATTATCATATGGTTTATACAGATTTGAAAAGTGCGTTACCCATGTCATTTCATCAATATACGAATCCCTCACGTGTCTACTGGCGTGTCCCCCATTTGCAACCAACCTCCAAAAGCCGACATTGTCATTGTGTTTAGCAGCAAACAACATTTCAGCCCAGATTGACTCTTCCCATGTTTTTTGTGATACCCTTTGAACTCGCTTGTACTCCTCCCTAGCGAGTCTAACATCATCTTGGACTTTACTTCTAATTGCATATAAGAGCTTTCTCTTAGCCATTTTACAAGCGTGGTCGTACCACAGTTTTCCATGGCATCCCACGCGTACATTTTGGCGATTCTTCCTCGGCAATTTAGACATATGGACTCTTAGTTCATCAAAAAAGACAGTGTGTAGCTCAACAAAAAAATCACAGTTATCAGTAGATAAAGGTTGTCCTACTAAGGGTGAAAAGGTCTTATCAAACAATGAATAAACTGCAGCCAGGGTCTTACCCTCACTTAAAAGATGTGGCCATTTTAGAGCACGTCTATTATTATTAATTATATGTGCCTGCTCACATTGGACATCAGCACCCACCTCACATGGTACCGGACCAATAATGTCACTAATTATATGCGGGTCAATAAAAAGTTCCAAGGGAAAGTGATCACTCTCTGCCCTCAGTCAGACTTTAAAATCAAGCATAAAATGCCAAATAATTAATGAGACAAAGATAAAATCTAATCTACTATTCGATTTCCCAAAGGTAGGTTGTTTTGTAAAATCTGAGGGAAGTCGACCATTGCACGCTCTGAGGCCATGATCAACTGTTAGCCTCATTAATTGAACCGCCAGAGTGCTACAGGGGACATAGTTCAGGGTGTCAAGCTGGGGGATATTATATGCTTGGTCTTCCTCTTGAAATATATCTGAGATCCCATGAATCGGTTCAAAATTGCAGTTTAGATCGCCCCCTAGTATTACAGGAGTTTCGCCCACCACCCTTTTCATGAAAGTATCCAGGATTTCCAGGGTGGGCGAGACTTTAGAGTACCCTATTGGTCTATTATAAACATTAATAATGTAATATTCACCCCCATTGGTAGATACAATTTTTAGAGCCAGAATATCTGGGGTTCCTGTATCTATAACCTCAGCTCTTATAGTTAAGGTGATTTTGAGCCATATGAGCAATCCCCCACAAGGCCTTCCCCTGCCGGACTGAGTGGCCTTGATACCAAAAGTTTTGTAACCCATCCTGTGCGGGATATCCAATGCCCAAGTTTCCTGCAATAGGCAGAAATCGCTGGTGTCAATGTAATCTGCCCATTCTGGGTCTTTCAGATTTTTGCCCACTCCAGCGATATTCCATGACAGGAAAATCAATTGAGGGGTTGGCTCAGTACTAGGAGGATCTGGTTCAGCATTAAAGACCGGTGGTACCAAGGGGGGAACTGCACTATCTTGCTGTGGGTCGACTATGAACGATACCTTGGGTGGGGGACTAGTCATAGCAACAGCGCATTCCTCAGCATTATCAATATGTGCTAATATCGGGTTTAGATAACTTTCCATGTGTCCGTGATTATAATCAGACATTACAAGGGGGCTTACAGGGGGCCCTGCCATCGGAGTTGCAGAGGCCATTAATTCTACATTAACCGTTGCTTGCCTTGTAAGTCAGTCTACCTCCTCAAGGCAGCTGAACCTATTCTGGGTGGGTAGACCATTCCAGCACATAGAAGAATCTTGGTAATTGGAGGAATAAGTCCTCCAAGGATTGCGCTGTACCAATGACCAACCATCATACAGGGGTTTTTTAGGGGGTGGAGGATAGAAAAAGGACAGAAGTCTAGGAATTACACAGGAACCTTCCCCATTGGGACAAGAGCAAATATAACGTGCTGTATGGGGGTCCTCGAAGGTCACCACTACACAATCTCCAACCACAGATTTCTTTGTAGGGCCCACCCAAGGAACACGTCGTACCATCAGCACTCTACTCTTCCTACCATTGGGAATTGCACGGTTTGCATTGAGCCAGTGCATTGTTTTGTTCTTCAAAGACCAATGGTTCTCGTGATGGCCATTTTCAAGCTCTGAAACGCCCGTCAAGACAACCACGTAGTCGTTTGCCTCTGGGGGAAGATCGATATACCCCCCTCTGAAATTATTCTTTTCAGATGTACCCCGGGGATACTGTTGATGAAATTCTGTCGGCCGTTGTTTAGGAGGGGGAACTACAGTAGGGTTTGAGGTAAGTTTAGTACAAGGACGGGAAGGGACAACAGGTTGAGGTGCAACAATTTGATTCACGCCCACTGATCGTGGTTTCGGAACTGGACGTTCAGGTGGAGGTATAGGTAAAGGAGAGTTAGATACCTGTGGAATCGGATCCTCTACCCCAATGCCCTGATTTTCTAGACTTCTCAAGCCAAGAGTAGCCAAGGCTATGATGCTTTTCTCCATTTCCAACAAACTGTTTTCGATGGAGGAGAGTCTATGTGCAAGGGGGGAGAGTAATTTCTTAAGTGTTTCCCAAACCATGCTTATGAATTCCCCGTCCTTCCCTTCCTTCCCTATCTGATCCTCAACAGTTAAACCCCCTTCCTGAGGGGTAATAAGGTTTTTAGCAGATAATGACACACCCTTGGCACCCTCTACGTGTATCTGTTCCTTAGGAATAATCCCTTCGATCGTTTTAGAGATTTGCGTAGGGGGTAGTTTTGGTTTTTGCACAGCTCTTGCCCTTTTTCCATAATAAGCATACCGGGAAATCTTTTTCCTTTTTAGGGAGGTGCCCAAATCTAGATTAGATCTTGAAGAATTAAAAATTACAGGGTCAGGGAAATTAGAACTATTGACCTGCGTGTCAGCAGAAGGTTTTACAATTGCTGGATTAAAAAAGTTAAAAGATACATTTTTCACGGGGGACAATACAGGTGGAATTGTGTCACCGGCATCTTCAATAGACTCTGCAGCCTGTGAAACAAGCTGTAGAGTTGGAACCTGGTGAACCTCTGCCTGCAGAACTAATGATTTAAGAGTGGCAGGTCTATCCGGGGTGACAGCAGTTGCAATATGCCCCAGTGAAGATTTTTTCGAGGCAGTAATTACCTCTGATAATCTTCTTGCGGCTGCCAGTTCAAGAGAAACACGGGACTGTAACTTAAAAATTTCCTCATCAATTGCCTGATTAGTACGGGTGATAAAATCATCCATTGGGCCACTGATTGAAGTGTTTCCCTTGCCAGTCTTGCTACGGGTTATCCTAACTGACATGTTCATAAACAGTGAGAACCCAAATACAACCTTCTATGGATCAAAAAAATTTCTAACAACACCAACCACAATTGAACAGTTTCCCCGGATAGGCGAAGGAGGGTAGGCCAGTCCAGTCCTCGGCCGTCCTCGAACGGCCTCAAACGGCCCAGTCTTTGCCCTGTCTTCGCCCGGGCTGCGTCCCGCGCTGCGGGAGGCGGAAGCTGTAATATAGGGGGAGTGGGGGGCGGGCCAGCAGGGAGAGCGGACCGGAAGCTCTCCGTCGGTCTAGCAGGGACTTCTGGGAAATGAAGTCCCTGCACGCTCGCAGCCCCGCTGACGCCTCGCGCCCTCAGCCGCCTTACCGCCACAGAAAGGTGCCCAGTTGGTCCGGTGTCCGCAGCCTGTGAAGCGGCACCCGCGGAGCGGGTGCGGCGAAGAGTGGGCTAAAAACGCTGGTAGAAGGTGAGGTGAGCTAAGACTCCGCCGTGCTCTGCTTTGTCAATTAAAAAGAAATGCTGCCGCTGGTTCAAGAATAATGTCCCATCTGAACCCTGTTGGAGATTCCTCTTAAGCACCTCAAGGGCGGGGGGCGGGGGGCGGGCCAGCAGGGAGAGCGGACCGGAAGCTCTCCGTCGGTCTAGCAGGGACTTCTGGGAAATGAAGTCCCTGCACGCTCGCAGCCCCGCTGACGCCTCGCGCCCTCAGCCGCCTTACCGCCACAGAAAGGTGCCCAGTTGGTCCGGTGTCCGCAGCCTGTGAAGCGGCACCCGCGGAGCGGGTGCGGCGAAGAGTGGGCACACAGAACAATCACTGAGTAGGTGAGGTGGTGAAGTGGTGTAAGAAGGTTTGACTGTTAGGTGAGTAGGTAATGCAAGGTTGTCAGAACTGTGGCTTTTTGTAGAATCAGAGTGTGTTTAATTGTTTAATTGTCCACTGAGTCACCTGATGTTTGAATGGGTGTCTCCCTCTCTACTGCCTGATGCCTGCACATGGTATGAACCCAGGTATACACCTGAACCTGGATAGCTGTTGCATATTTTAACCTCTTAAACCCCGTTTTTTAAACCTTCTTACACCACTTCACCACCTCACCTACTCAGTGATTGTTCTGTGTGCCACACTTTAGACACTAGGCATACATAACCACTATGGCATGCAATGACTGTTACTTGAATCACAAGTACACCTACAGCATGCCACACTATTCACAGTTCTTTTCCATGACGTGACCTATTTTGCACCTTGCAAATTGTTTTTTAATCTTTGTTGTTTTATCTCTTTTCTATGTTTAGGCATAGGACAACCCCCACAGAGGTAATACACACAACAACTCACACTTGACACCAGCATGTTGTAAATCACCTTTTATAGGTCCTGATGAATCGCGGGTAACTACTGCCCACTGCGAGAAACATGTCGACCGCCTTCACCACTAGCCCCACCTAGGTTCACCTGACCTTACTCGTTGATTCCTAGTGAGCTAGCACCCTGTTTTTATTTGCAGCCAGGGGACCCCCAGAATAAAGTTCATTCCGGTACCCTTAGCTTCATTTTAATATCCCTATTCACTATCACATACCATCCTGCCCACACACCCACACCTCACCATAAGGCTGTTGGAAAAAGATCTCCGCCAAAGAGCCCCTCTTTGAGGTGAGCCCGTCGGGGATTGCACCGCCTCCCCGACGAGGAGCAACCGCCGATGATGAAGCATGACACCCTTCTGGGTGTGTGAGGCAAATCCATCCAACAAAATGGATGCCCTAGGGTGTTACACTTACACCTTTGGTCACGCCAGTTAATTCTTCCCTTAGTTATGTCATCAGTGATGTCATCAGTGATGTCATTTGAGATGTCATCAGTGATGTCATCAGTGATGTCACTGACCATGTCATGAATGATGTAATATGTGACATGATCAGCAGTGGATTGCGGGTGCGCGATATATAGTTAGTGCAACTAACTATATATGGAATTTCAATGGTTTTGTGTGAGTAAAATAAGGTTTTTTAAATGCTAATTCCTAACTATATATGGTCTATAACCTATGGTTTTTTCAGTGAATTTTCAAGGTTTTGTAAATGCTAATTCCTAACTATATATGGTCTATAACCTATGGTTTTTTCAGTGAATTTCAATGGTTTTTTAATAGCAAATATCATAAGCTGTCGAATGTCAAGTACGTGGTAAGTGAAAACATTTTCGTGTTTATGCACACTGATCTGCTTTGAATGGTGCCCCCCCCCCCTCATTTCTATTAGGAGTACTCTCTCTTTGCAGATAGTGAAAGGTAGTTAACGCAGGCGTTTGCCCCCGTTGTAATCCGTCGTGCCTGCTTCTCTCTCCATTTGATTGATTGTTATCCAAGTATTTACTGTTTTAGAATTAGTTCTCTTTGGTTCATTCTCTATTTACAAACAAACACAGAGTCGCAATACTCTGTTTAGTCTTTGCAGATAACGAAAAATCGTGTAAAAAAAAAGAAAAGGAATCGAGCAAAATCAGTAGGCCACTAATGGGATCTCTTTTTGACCTCGCTAAAATAGAAACATTAGGAACAACCCCTCATGACAAATACAAAACTAGTGAGATGAACTGAACTCCACACAATGATGGCTGCAAAACAGCTCGGCTCCGCCACCCACCCCGCCCAAAATAACGATAAAGAACGGCTGCCATGATTGGTTGCGGAATGACCACGACGGAGCTACGAAATGGTGCTGCTCTCATGCTAACCCCAGCTTCAGTCTGAAACATCCAGAAACACTGTAGACTACCAATTCGATCAGTTCCGGTAGCGCCCCAATGTAACCCGGTAGAGAAGAACTAGCCCTCCCCTCTTTGACTGATGGTTCTTGTTGCCTGTCCCTTCTGTTGCCATTTAACAGAACTATTTAGCCTGCTGAAAGGGGTTGTGTTCCGACCGCTGGTTGGTGGAGACATTTTGACTATATTCTGTACCTGCGTTGTCGCGTAATGCGTCATATGACGCGCCGCGTTAGCGCATCCGGAAGTCATCCGGGGCGCGCAGCGCGTAACGTAAGCATAACAAGTCATGTGACTTGTTAATAAAACTTTTCATTGGTTCATTTTACTTTTCTTATTGTAATGATGAAAGGCTTGGTCATATGACCTAAAAATTACGCTTTTCATTACTTCCGAACATTATTTTTTCTTAAATATATGTTATAATGTTCCAGGCTAATGTACTTTCCCGGAAATTTTACAACTGTCCTGCAAGTAAAATATATTCTTTTTTCGAGAAAAAGAGCGTTTCTTCGTCCCATGACGGAGCCGTTGAGCAAAAGAGGGTCGACCTGCTGTCTTAGTCGCCGATACGCCTGAATATGAGATTCTTATCGATCACTTTATGTTGCAGGAATAAAAAACACAACAGCCCTTGACCATTTATCTTTACTGCGTTCCTTCGTATTATACCTTTTACCCTTCATGTAATTGGTCTGCTTTATTTCACTTGCCTTTTAATGATTCTAAAACAGTCACTATTATTAAAAACTTTACCAATGTATATACTACTACCATGTTTTCTTTTAAAAACCTTTATTGTGAAAATGTCATTATACAAATACGAGCCTATAACCACGTGGGCCTGCCACAGAGCAAACTGTAATCGTATATGATGAATAGACATTTACACTGTAGAGGAACGTAACGGGCGGGCCATTAGGTTGCAAGAACTAAGGTGTCTAACAGTTACGGAATCGGTGGACGTACATTTTATAATTAAAATACGACAGGGCCAGTTACAATAAAATTATCTAGATATACATTTGCGGGCAAGTACCATGGGTGACGTTAATTCGAACTTTCAACAGTACAGTAATCAATAACACATCAGAACTTAATATCAATAGGGATGTCGAAATAGTCAATCAATTCTCGTCCCCGCCCGCCATGTGCTTCAAAACTGCATACGTATCTCGTGATTTCAAGGTTCTGCAACCAGTACACAACAAGGAGTTACGAGTCCCATTTATTCCGGCGCCATTTTGGGCGAGGACGGGCAGGTCCAGGATATAGTCAAAATGTCTCTACCAACCATCGACTATGATGATGTTTATATGCTGTATTTATTAGAGTAACACTCATCTGTCCACATGAAATTAATTTGCCACAATCTAAACATGTCATTTTAATCTTTCCAAAGTTCTTCTAAATATTTGGGACCGTTTCCCTTGCCTCTGAAGCTCTCAGTGCCACTTCTTTGATGAATGTACTAGCAGGTCAGGGGTTCTCCTCCAAATCTCTCTTTTATGCAGCACTATAATTAATTGGTGCCACCTCTCCATATGACGATGCATGGTATAGTTACCACAACTATATTTTTTTTCGGTTCCTCTGGAGAGTTCATCGTGGCAGATGAAGCGTGTAACGTACCGGGCATTTACCTTTTTTGCATGTACAGGAAAGGAAAAAAAAATCGAGCGTCCGAGTTCTAAGGTGTCCCAGGGCCATTTTAGTGGACCAGGCCCAAATCCAAAGAACAGGCCGCCATTTTGAGAGTCCTCTTGCAGCCGCCTGTCGCTGTAGCATCAAGAGCAGCCGAAACTCAGCTGAATGGCAACTGAAACGGTAAAGGGGCCCCCTACTACAGCAGACGAGCCTCCACCTAGGAAGGCCCATTCACGCCGGCTCCCCCCCTTCGGGCACCCCACGCCGTTATTCGGAGCAGTATTGTAGGATGGCCACACCAGTGCGGCAACTTGCTAGACATCACCTCGGTGGTAACCGAATCTCAACGCCTTGTGGTGTCTTCTATTCAAAAAACATTGTTATGCTGCCTTCGACCTATTCGCCGCAAGTGCGCACACAACTCAACTGCATAGCTTGCTAGACACCACCTCGGTGCCATCCGGATCTTGGAATCTCAGCACCTTTTGGTGTCTTCTCTTCAGAAAATATTGTTGCGCTGCCTTTGGCCCCATTCGCACATCAGTCCGCTACTGACGCCATCTCACAGGCTAATGGGGCGCCCCACGCCGACTTTCAGCATTGTAGGATGACCACACCAGTACAGCAACTTGCTAGACATCACCTCGGTGCCATCCGGATCTCGGCGCCCCACTGCAGATGAAGTGCCTCTCAACTATGAAACCACCACGGTGACATCCGGATCTTGGCACGTTGTGCTGCCTTCGGCCTATTCGCGTATCGGTCCGCTACTGACGCCATCTCACAGGCTAATGGGGCGACCCACGCCAAGTTTCAGCATTGTAGGATGACCACACCAGTACAGCAACTTGCTAGACATCACCTCGGTGCCATCCGAATCTTGGCATCTCAACGCCTAGTGGTATCTTCCATACAAAAAATATTGTTACGCTGCCTTTGGCCCCATTCGCACATCAGTCCGCAACTTAGACATCACCTCGGTGCCATCCGGATCTTGGCATCTCAGCGCCTTGTGGTGTCAGTCAGAAAATATTGTTGCGCTGCCTTTGGCCCCATTCGCACATCGGTCCGCTACTGACGCCATCTCACAGGCCAACGGGGCGCCCCACGCCGACTTTCAACATTGTAGGATGGCCACAGAAGTGCGACAACTTACTAGACACCACCTCGGTGCCATCCGGATCTTGGCTCGTTGTGCTGCCTTCGGCCTATTCGCACATCGGTCCGCTACTGACGCCATCTCACAGGCCAACGGGGCGCCCCACGCCGACTTTCAGCATTGTTGGATGGCCACACCAGTGCGGCAACTTACTAGACACCACCTCGGTGCCATCCGGATCTTGGCGCGTTGTGCTGCCTTCGGCCTATTCGCACATCGGTCCGCTACTGACGCAAACTCACAGGCCAACGGGGCGCCCCACGCCGACTTTCAGCATTGTAGGATGGCCACACCAGTGCTGCAACTTGCTGGACACCACCTCGGTGCCATCCGGATCTTGGCGCGTTGTATTGCCTTCGGCCTATTCGCACATCGGTCCGCTACTGACGCCGCCTCACGTGCCAACGTATTTTCTACGCATTTTATACCCTATGCCGCATAACAGGTCATGTGACTTGTTTATAAAACTTTTCATTGGTTCATTTTACTTTTGGTTTCCTAATGATGGAAGGCTTGATCATATGACCTAAAAACAACACTTTTCATTGGATGAAAACTTTTTTTTTTTCCCAAATGATGAAAGCCCCACCTTGTTTCTGGATGTTTCAGACTAAACTGGCGTCAGCATGAGAGCACCACCATCTCGTAGCTCCGTCGTGGTCATTCCGCGAGCAATCATGGCAGCCGCTCCCCACCAGAAGCCTGCAGGAGTCGGGGCCCCCAAAACTTTTGATGAATTCTCAAGGCGGAGGGGACGCTTTCGAGAATGGGGTCCAAGACCTAGCAGACAAGCGTCCGATTTCCAAGGTGTCCCAGGGCCATTTCAGTGGACCAGGCCCAAAAAGGAAAGAGCCTGCCGCCATTTTGAGAGTCCTGTGACAGCCGCCTATCGCTGCACCGCAAGAGTGGGCGCAACTCAGCTGAATTGCGGCTTTTGACACAGTGGACCAAAAACGGACGGAATGGCAACTGAAACGGTAAAGGGGCGCCCCACTACAACAGATGACACTCCACCTGGAGAGGCCCGTTCACGCCGCCTCCCCCGGGGCGCCCCACGCCGTTATTCGGAGCAGCATTGTAGGATACCAAAACCAGTGCGGCAACTTACTGGACATCACCTTGGTGCCATCGTTCTGCTGCCTTGGAACTATTCGCACAACAGTTTGCTACTGATGACCCACCCCCCGCGACGCCCCACGCCGTTATTTGCTGGGTGGCAACTTACTAGACATCACTTTCGTGTCATCTAGATTTCGGCGCGTTCTGCTGCCTTGGAACTATTCGCACAACAGTTTGCTACTGATGACCCACCCCCCGCGACGCCCCACGCCGGAAATCTGGACGTTGTGCTGCGTTGGGACTATTCGCACAGCCGACCGCTACTTCGTTGTTTTTCCCTAAAAATGTTTATATGTTATTACTATTTTTGTTTTCTTGTATATATTTATAAATTATTAAAGTTTTATAATCTTACTACTTTGTCGGAGTGCTATATATTTTTAATGTGACACATAATTGTAAAAACTTTCATGTACAAAGAGTCATCCCTGGAATCTTCCGCTTCACGCTCGGTCCCCTCCCCAATCACAATACAGGATGGTTTTCAGATAATAGCAACGCTTCTGCTGTGACGGATCTCATCGAGTGTGGGCCTTGATCTACTATAACTCCTTTGAAGAGGGGTGATTCTTTACAGCTGTGGCCATAAACTACATCTGCAGGGCTAGCTGATAGCCTAGGACCGGCCTGGACAATCGGACACAGAGGAAAAGAAGTGTCAGAGGGTGCGGTAGTGAATAGGGCGAAAGGGAGGTGTCGGGCGGGCACAGGGTGTGATTCTCAGGGAAGAGCAGCGCAGATGGGGGGAGGTTTATTACCCATGCATAAGACAGAGAGCGGGGGTGACCACTGCCTGGGTGAGATGCTTGCGAGGGTGGGGAGCCATGCTAAGGATCGACAGCGTGCACAGAGTGGGTCTGGTCAAGGCATCTAAAATGGCTGCCGTGCACGACAAAAGTGTGGCATTTGAAAAAAGACAAGATGGCGCAGACAATGTTTTTCAACACTTCCTGATTTCCTTCGAATCGAACGTTAACAGACGTTGGGGCATATTACCAAAGTTAAGCGATATTTATCCCTAACGATGCATTGCAAAGATTTTTTTACCGTCAGAAATTATCGCAGATAAACCTTGCTATTATCAAGGTTTATCGCAAATACGATAAAAAACGACCGCAATGCATTAATATCGCTGAAAACTCAGCGATATTCATGCATTACCGAGCTAATGCTCTTAGCCATGTTATCCACCTCCCATTGGATAACATGGCTAAGAACTGCTCAGGGCAGCTGTTACTTTTTGGAGATATTCGCGCTTATCTCGAATATTTCCAAAAGTTGATAATAGGAGATAGCGATGTTAGCGACTGTTTCCAGTCGCTAACATCTTGGCATGCCCACTTTGCATGTCATTAGTGATAAATATCACTCACATGCAAAGTGGGGCCCAAGATGGTCGCTATCTCCTACTAGCCGTCGCTAACTGGTGTTAGCAACAGCTAGGTAATACAGATATAATTTTATCTCCGCGAAGCGGAGCGCTGTTACAGATATATATCTTGTTTTTGAACGTTAATTTCTCAAAATGCACTGAAGCACATATATTGAGCCCTAGCAAAGGCACATCGGGCTACCAGTCCCTAATATTTTACCAAGTTTCGTGCAAATCCATTCAGCCGTTCGATTATTATTATTATTTTTTTTTTTTGCCCCGCGGGGCCCTTTTAAAACCTCCACATCAAACCTAGGGGGTCAGCGAGGATCTACTATGCCCCCTTATGGTCATTTGCCCCTTTGCTTTGGCCTCCTCTTGTCTCTCGATCCTACCGAGAGACAAGATGGCGGCCGCTACGTACTGTTTGGAATGTTTACAGACACCGGAGAGCCAATCAGCTTCGCTTCGCAAAGCTCCGTAACGCGAAAAGTACGCGAAGCGGTGCGCCGTTACAGATATATATCTTTTTTTGAACGTTAATTTCTCAAAATCCACTGAAGCACATATATTGAGACCTAGCAAAGGCACATCGGGCTACCAGTCCCTACAATTTTGCCAAGTTTCGTGCAAATCCATTCAGCCGTTCGATTATAATTATTATTATTTTTTTTTTTTGCCCCGCGGGGCCCTTTTAAAACCTCCACATCAAACCTAGGGGGTCAGCGAGGATCTACTATTCCCCCTTATGGTCATTTGCCCCTTTGCTTTGGCCTCCTCTTGTCTCTCGATCCTACCGAGAGACAAGATGGCGGCCGCTACGGACTTTTTGGAATGTTGACAGACGCCAGAGAACCAATCAGCTTCGCTTCACAAAGCTCCGTTGCGCGAAAAGTACGCGTCCTGGGACGCTGCCTGGTCCGCTGTTACAGATATATATCTTTTTTTAAACGTTAATTTCTCAAAATCCACTGGAGCACATATATTGAGACCTACAAAAGGCACATCGGGCTACCAGTCCCTACAATTTTGCCAAGTTTCGTGCAAATCCATTCAGCCGTTCGGGCTAAAAGTGAGGCCAACCGCCCTATGGAAAACTCAATGTTAAAAACACGTTTTGGGACCCCCCTTTTTTCTCGGCCCCCCCTTGACGAACCCCCCCCAAATTTTCAAGGGCTGCTCAGAAACAAAATGTGCCATTTTCCTGAAAATTTCAGCCAATTCCGTCCACAAACGCCAAAGTTATTAGACATAGAATTTTCAAAAATCCCATAGAGAAAAAATCCTAACTATATATACCTACTGGCGACCGCCAGTAGGTAATATATATATATATATATATATATATATATATATATATATATATATATATATATATATATATATATATATATATATATATATATATATATATATATAATATATATATATATATTATATATATATAGTAACAGGCCCCATTTTGTTGTCAGGAGGCCAGGGAGTCCACCATCTTCGTGGAGGCATGTTTGGGCTTGTGGCCAGGCAGCGGTGGTTTGGGATGCCGCTAGCACGGCGAGAGGGCAAGTGCAGTATCTACATTTGTTTTGAGACAGGATGGGGTCACTGGTGCCTCAAAAGGGCGACTTGGGAACTGCGGAGCCAGTTTTGGGTCCCGGTGTTGGCTCTGCCCCGAGTGGCCTGGGGCAGGTCAGTTGGTTCACCTTGCCAGTTGATGGCTATAATTGGGCGCAGTGCACCCTACCACTTACCAGGCGTGGATGGTGGTAGGAAGCATGTTGAAAATGTTGCAGTATTGTACTCTTTGTACAGATGGGGATCGCCCCAGAGCTGCTTGCCTCATCAGGCGGGCAGGTGGCGAGAATGCTGCCTGCCCTTGGATCACCCGTAAGATAACCCACCATAATATATAACGTTGTATGTAATAAACCTGCAGCAGTTTTTCCCAATACAAAATCTGTGTGGTGTGTACTTATTTGCATGCATGCTATGTGCTTTGCCGGTGGGGGAGTGCTGCCATGATGGTACTATGATATTTGGTAGGAACTCGTTTTAAACATCCCTTCTAATACCGATTCTGTATTTTATCTGAATTGCGATTTAGTAACATTTTACCAAATCACAATTCGGGATTTGCACTTAAAAACAATCCATTGACTCAAATTTGACCTTTGCAACCATCAAATCGTTTTGTACATAAGGTCCTCAGTGCATTAAATACCCTTAATGCATTTCTCCTCTTAGCAGACATCCGACTTACTCGATCCTCGGCAGACAAGCTGCTGAACTGTCTCCAGTTTTTGGGTCGTTACAAATATTTATAACACGCAAGGAATCCACGGAGGTAGAAGTGTACAGCTCTTTCCGTCCATTAAACATCTTTGTACCTGTCAGATGTCTGAAATGACAGGCAGCAGCACGGTCTGCTAGAGCTGCTCCCAGCATGCCCTGCGGGGAGACGGACAGCTGCAGCACTATTAGCAGACTCCGCGGCCACTGGTGTGGGCACATCGTCTGCAATTTCGCCTCTGCTGCAGACATTACTTCATATGTAAACGCCTGTCCTGTCAGTCTTAAAACACTGGGCCGGGTCGTGGCACAGCCCTAATCAAACACGGGCCATCCTTCACTTTGTATTCCCACGAAGAGTTTCTACAAGCACCGCCATCTCACACACTCCTGACACAAGCTGACACTAATGAGCTTCACGTCAAGAATGAAACATGAAAGGATTCCGTGCTGAAAGCAAACTCCCATCCATCAGCGCGAGGTTTCCATACTGCACGTGGATGCCAATGTTTACATTCTGCCTTGACTGTGTACGTTAGTACTTGTGAAGGCCAGGTATTATCCATTAAATCCTGTCAAACCGTTGGATGTCACTGAAGAATATTTCTGGGAATGTGTTTCACATCTTCATAAACTATAGCATTTTATGAAGGGAGCAGACCGTTTCTGGAAGACCTTATTCATCTCAGGCTGATTCTCAAAATCTGCTTCTCAGAGAGCAGTTGTTGCATTGCAAACGGACTTTTCTCTAAGAGTCGAACAACTCCTGCCTCTTGAATAGTCTCGGCGTGGGGACCAGTTTATGACTCTTAGAGAAAGGTGGTCAATGCTGGGATGAAGGGAGAGGGCACCCATGAGCCTTCCGTTTCCCCTTGTGATTCGTAAGGCGTTACAATTTATGCTTTGCGATTCATAATTGTATAAGAATTTCAAAGAACTTTTGTTCTTTCCGATGTCTACCTTTGCAAATACACAGTTCATTGAGGAGCGGGCCGTGCATGTCTTCTTCGGCTGGACACCAACACCAGCACGAGTCATGAGAGGTTTTAGTGATGGCGCTTTATCCTGGGAGTGTAGTCACACTCTCCCGGCCAAGAAAGATTGCTGCCTCGAAGAGGCATTCTCAGTCCACAGGCCAAGGGTACACCTCTGACCGGTGACATGACAGCAGTGATTTAAATGGGCCGGCACGGTTCGGTACGGAGTACCGGCACTTTCTTATTTTGAGAGGTAGAGTACCGGCACTTCTCAAGACAGACTTAATACTTTTAATTGGAAAGTACCTGCACTTTCAGAAACAAGCAGGTACTCTGGTACAGAGTACCTGCACTCTATTTTCCCATTTCAAGCACTGGTGGTAGGCTGTACTGAGTTGACTCTGCCAAGAAAGAGTGATGCTCTGAATAGCTATACTCATTCTACCAGGGCCGGATTGGGAACAGAAACCGGCCCTGGCAAACTGCTCAGCTGCCCCCCTTGGGGCGAGGGGGAGTGCAGCTGAGCACTTTGCGACGGCCGGTTTCAGCCGATTTTGTTACAGGGGGCCTGTTGTGTCCTCACACAATAATAACAGACACTGAATACCTTTACTCACGAGCTTTATTATCTGCTTCTTGCTAGGTCCAGGTCCCTACTCTAACTGACCCTTTCCTGCCCGTGCCCCTCCTCTTCCTCCACCCCATGACTCCGCCCACACCCAACTACTACAATGCTCAAAACATAACATCTCCCCCCTTTGTGAACAAAAGAATGAACTGACTTTATTAGAGTTCTTCAATCAGTCTCTGAGGCCTGTGAAGGTTCCTTCGAGGTTGCAGATTCATGCCACCATCACTCAATTCAGCTTCAGTCCTCTGATCAGGTCTCTGAGCGGTGTCCGTTTGATTGGGTCCTGGTGTTTCCGATGGATTTCCATCCTGTTCAAGTGCCTCTTTCATGGCAGGCGTGCACTTTTGAAAATGAGACACATTCCTGGTGATCCTTCTATTTTCGGACGCCGCCGTGAACATGGTGCCCTTTTGTTGGGTGACAACCAAGGGTTCGTCTTTGAACGTGCAATCTGTTTTTCGGGATTGTTCTTGTTTGACCACCGCACAGTCCCCTGTCTGTAGTGAAGGAGATTTGGCTCTCCGTCGAGTGTCCGCATACAATTTCATTTTGCTCTTACTGGTTTGATCAGCCAGGGCCACTACTTGGTGGATGTGTGTCGGAGACACTGGTCGCAGAGCACCTTCCCACGTCGGAATCCTTGTCCTGATGGCTCGCCCCAGCATAAGAGTGGCCGGACATTTTCCGGTGGTGGCATGGGGTGTAGTTCTGTATGCTCGCAGGACTTCGTTGAGGGCTACTTGCAAGTCTTTCTTCTCGAGCGTGGCCTGTTTGAACGTTTTCTTCAGAGTCGCCATAAACCGCTCAATGGTGCCATTGGCCTGTGAACAACAAACACACTGGGAGTAGAGGGTCCTAGGGGAAGTTTATAGACCCAAACCTGCCATGACCCCCAACAACGTCATTACACCAACAGAAGATAGCAGTGAGTCTTAAAATGAGAGTATGTGCCTTAAGTATGTATCTGAATTTAAATGATAGAAAAATCTAAACGATAGAAGAATCTATCCATGGAACATCATCTGAGTGTATGGGTTCCCATCAGTCACTCACTAGACCGCCCTTCATCATTTGGGTACCATCACACCTTGGAGAAACAAGTGTCCATATTAGTTTGGCAGATATTGTGAGCCTAAACTATATCAAACATAGAAGGAAGGCGTGTCTATGTGTCAAGGTGACTGAATAGCAGTGCAAAAAAAGGTGAAAGTGAATAAATGAACAACAAAAATAACTGTTAAGATTGGTAGTGACAACGGAAAAACCATTTATTTTGTATCCCTTCAACCCCAAGGTCTAAAATCAGTGCAATAGTAGTACAAACAAATAACTACTGTGGAGTATCTTAGGTCGACATGTTTCTGCAGACTGTTGGAGCCGAAAAGGTCTCCTGCTGCTTCTTCAGGACCATTAAATGCTACTGCTTATAAGACAGCCCAGAGGGACGTCCGGGGTACCGACGGAGAGAGCAGTGCTCCATGTACCTGAGCTGAAGCCAGGTGAGGTGGGGTTTTTCCTTCCTGCCAAAAAGTCAGGAAGACGGTAACAAATCACACTTAAGGTGATATTGATTTATTTATTTTTTCTTATAAGCAGTAGCATTCAATGGTCCTGAAGAAGCAGCAGGAGACTTTTTCGGCTCCAACAGTCTGCAGAAACATGTCGACCTAAGATACTCCACAGTAGTTATTTGTTTGTACTACTATTGCACTGATTTTAGACCTTGGGGTTGAAGGGATACAAAATAAATGGTTTTTCCCTTGTCACTACCCAATCTTAACAGTTATTTTTCTTGTTCATTTATTCACTTTCACCTTTTTTTGCACTGCTATTCAGTCACCTTGACACATAGACACGCCTTCCTTCTATGTTTGATATAGTTTAGGCTCACAATATCTGCCAAACTATTATGGACACTTGTTTCTCCAAGGTGTGATGGTACCCAAATGATGAAGGGCGGTCTAGTGAGTGACTGATGGGAACCCATACACTCAGATGATGTTCCATGGATAGATTCTTCTATCGTTTAGATTTTTCTATCATTTAAATTCAGATACATACTTAAGGCACATACTCTCATTTTAAGACTCACTGCTATCTTCTGTTGGTGTAATGCCATTGGCCTGTGGCCACAGAGGCTTGACCTTTCGATGTCTAAAGTTAAGTTACCTTGCGAACTCGCTAAACTCCTGGCCATTGAAAGGAGGACCATTGTCGGTTTTGAGTTCCTTTGGGACACCCCATGCGGCGAACACCTCATCAAGCACCGCAATTGTGCAAGAAGCATTAGTGGATGACACGAATTGGGCTATCGGAAACCTCGAGTACTCATCCATGATAGCCACCACATACTTGCCAGATTGGAGGGGTCCGTAAAAGTCCATGGCTAGTTCTTGCCATATCTCACTGGGTAACTTAGTCATTTGAAGCGGAGCTGGGGGTGTTCCATGGCTAACTAGTTGACACTGGGGGCAATCCTTGAGGGTGGCCTCAACCATGGAATCAAGCAGCGGGAACCAGACTCGCTCACGGAGATTTCTTTTGGTTGCAACCACTCCTCTGTGGCCCTCATGAGCCAGGTTAATGACTCCTTGTCGTAGCTGCCTCGGGATGACGATCCGATGATCTCTCAGGAGGAGCCCCTCCGAGGTGGCAGATAGTTCATCACTGATGTGCCTGAACGCTTGCATTTCTTGGCGGACTTGAGGATCAGTATTCTCTTCCTCACTGTCATGCCTCCATCTATGAGAGCGCAGCCGGCGCATCACTTTCTGAAGAATGCTATCTTGGGCGGTGGCTTCCTGGATTGCCTCTAATGGGATGGCTGGAGGTCGGGCTGATCCTACTACAAAGTGTATGTATTCTTCAGCTATTGACGGAGGCGAAGCCTGGGATGCCTGAGGGTGTCGGGACATATAGTCCGCAGGGTTCTCCCCTTTCCCCGGTTTATGTATGATTGTGTATGTGTACTCCTGTAGGCGCAGGCCCCATCGTTCAATTCTAGATGGCATCTTGGCATTGGGGTTGCCAAATACGGTGACCAACGCCTGGTGGTCCGTTATCATGGTGAAATGTTTACCATATATGAAGACGTGAAAGTGCTCGCAAGCCCAGACGACTGCGAGGCTCTCCTTTTCTGGCTGAGAATAGGCCCGTTCAGTTTCAGAAAGGCTGAGACTGGCATAGGCCACAATGTGTTGTTAATCAGTGTCCTTGTCGTACTGGAAGATGGCACCCAAACCAACTGGACTGGCATCCACCGTTATTTCAGTCTTCCTCTTGGGGCTAAAGTATGCTAGGTTGTCCGCAGCCTCAACGGCCTGTTTGATTTCCCGAAAGGCACTCTCACACTGGGGGCTCCACACAAACAGTTGTCCTTGCTTGGTGAGTGTTGGGAAGTCTCATGTCCCCACACAAACGCACCTTGTCCGGAGTGCCTTTCTTCGGGACGATAACGACTGGTGACACCCATAGTGTGGGACCATCTGTTTTTTCAATAATGTCAGTTTGTAGCAACTCCTGAATCTCATCTTCCACTGCTTGCTAAAGATGAAAAGGCACTCGTCGGGGGTGTTGAGCTACAGGGCGCACTTGATCATTGATGTGCAGACGGATCTGACATTTACTCATCTTTCCGAGCCCAGTGAATAGCTTAGGGAACTTACGGATTATATCTGGATCACCGCTGACTCTGTAGAGGATCTCACAAGGCGGAGGCGTTCTGCAGTCGGCAAGCTGAGGAGGCATTCAGCCTCAGGGCCTTCAATGACATGGATGTATGCTGTCACAGATTTGTCTTCATGGGTGAGAGTTGTTTCAAATTTACCCAGACATGGCAGTGGTTTCTTCGCCATCCAGGTGAATATTCTTACGTGTGCTGGACTCAGCTGAGGTGGTGATTTCACTTTCTTATATTCTGTCACGGGCATATAGTTTAGGGATGCTCCACTGTCGAGCATGAATTGTGTCTCATGGGTCCCCACTCTTATGTCCAGTGGGAGATACCTTTTTAGTTGATCTGGGTCTGATACCATGCAAACATATTCATCTGTGTAATCAGACTCTGCGGACGTAGATCTTGATTCCCTCGATGGTGATCGCTTCGGTGACCTCCTGGTCCACTGGGATCCATGAGAATCTCGGCTGGAACGGGACGATCCAGAGGAGGACATCGCCCTGTCTTGCATTGCTTTGGCGTGATGTCTTCTGGGATCAGGCTGCAGCGTGCTCGTGTCACCTCTTCTTTCTTTGTTGTATATACCACACATCGCTTCGAAGTGGTTCTTTCGTCCACACTTGTGGCACTGTTGACCCATCGCCGGACATACATCTGCATGCGGATAATCATACCCACATCGATAGCATTTTCTAGACCGTTCTGACTTTCTTGCATGTTCGGCCTTCTTGTCTCTCCGGGTAGACCCGTAGCGTCGACGTACTTTGTGGTGATGATGAGAGGCTGGTCTGGATCTTCTCTGTTGTTCACCTGATCTCCTAAGAGAGTTGGTCTTTTGCATCCAGAATGCTTGTTCCTTTCTCTCACTTCTTCCTGTCTCCATGCATTTGGCGTGTTCCTCCGCTTGATCATGTACCCTCGTCATTTCTTCTATCTCATCAAGATTATGGCTTTTTCTCAGCAATCTCCTCCGCAGTGTCTCAGAGTGGCAACCCTCGATCACTCGGAGTCGGATGGCGTCTTCCATTGAGAATACATCAAAGTTGCAATACTGAGATAGTCGACGTAGCCTGGAGATGAAGGTGCTCATCCTTTCTTCTTTGTCTTGACGAGCTTGGTGAAAATGCATATCTCTCATAGTCCACATTCCTTTTGTGTATGAATTTCTGATTCAGCGCCTCTTTCGCTTTGTCATATGTTCCTTTGTCGTCTGCTGGCAGCTCTTTAATCACTTTGCTGACTTCTCTGCCAACCAAATTACGCAACGCAATGAGTTTTTCTCTATCTTCGGTGACCTTTGACCCTTCAAGATAGTCCTCAAAATCTTCTAGCCACTCCTGCCATCAGGGGCCCATGCTTCCACCAGCCACCAGCGTTAGTGGTTCAGGGGGATGCAGGTGCGACATTCGAGGCTCAGCTGGGGCCGTCACAGTGGCATCGCCACCATTCTGCTGTGGTGGGTTTGACATCTCTGCAAGTGATTGTAAGCATCACCTTTCTTTTCACTGGTGTTGGTTGCATTTATCAATGCTTGTTTGTTAGTTACCAATGCTTGTCTTGCCTTTGCCAGTGCTTGTTTTTCAATTACCAATGCTTGTTTTTGCATTTGCCAGTGCTTGTTTTCATTTACCAATGCTTGTTTCCATTTACCAATGCTTGTTGTTTCATTTGCCAGTGCTTGTTCTGCTTGGGCCCTGTGCTGCATGACTTCAAAATGGCCGCCTCCACACTGCACAGGGGTGCGTCCTGCTAGTTGCCTGGTTCAAAGATGGCCGCCAGACAGAAACTCTCATTCCTTATGGGATTTGTCTGCATTCATTCTCCAGGCTCACCGAGCTTCATTTGGCACTCACCGGCAGCCACTTCCACAGGCATCAGGGCTTCAGCAGTGTCTCGCACACCTTTTGGCCACTCCACCTATCCAGGCTCGGGGTAAGCTCCCGACTTCTTCCTTGGGAAGAGGTGTGGCGCCGCGGCCAGGGCGACTGACGCTGGAATCTGGGGACCACGGTTCGATCCCCGGCTCCGGCGGCAGGTCAGCCCAGCACCATGTGACTCTGGGCAATAGCTCGCTTAATCTTCCCGACGGCCCCCCAGCGCCTAGAGACCCTTACGGGTGATTGTGCGCTTTACAAATGTGGACTTTACTTTACTTTTTCGTGCGCGTGCCGTTTCTCACTCATCGGGGTGAGCTTCAGTTTCGGCGGTACAGCGCTTCTCTTTCCGGCACTCCTCGCAGTCTCCCCACTCATCCCAGTTGCTCCTCACACATCGGGGCAGCACAGTGGAGTCATGGTGGGCCCCTGACTTCTTATGTGTCACACGCGCCGCCTCTGGCACACTCGAGGCGCACTCTCCACTTTTGGCGCGAAATGGCGCCTGATTCAAATGTTCTTCAGCGTTCGACCACGCTGTCTGCACGGGACAATTACCGCTGGCCTTCAGCTGCAAAAATGAAACAAACCGGGTCTGGCGTATGGCACAGTAAGGCTGCGCCAAAGCAAGTAACAAACAAAACAATATGCCAGTACTGTGCAATTTTTTACAATTTTTAGTTGAAGAGCTACTAATTGCTCTCCCGAAAATGACCACTCTTTCAGTCCAACCAATTTATGAAAACATAGTTCTTTATTTTTTATTTATTTTGAGCTGTTTTTTTGGGATTTTATTTAGAAAAAATTCAGGTATTTTGCAGTGTTTGTTCTGCAATATTTTTCGAATACATCAATGTAATTAATACAGAAGAGGAACAGAAAATTAAACGCAGGAAATAGTAAATCAATTGATTGTACAAAAACTTAGACAATTAACACAACACATAGACACTGGACAACATTGAACACTCATAGATATCTGAGGGAGGTTGGGGCGGTGGGGGTTGGTGGTATTTCTCTCAAACTGTTTGTCATGGGACAGTAGATTTTAACTTAATTGATTTTACAATTTGACTTATTTAAACTCAAATCATAATTAAATCTAGCTGGATAATTGCACTCATTAACCACAGTAAAAGAAAATCCAAGTTAGGCCACCTAACCACAGGCGCCTCAATTGGTCGACGCGTTTCGAATCCTACAGCTTTAATTAGGATTCTCTTCAGGACCAAAACAAAATCAATCTGTAGAAAAACAGAATAAAAAGCAAACTGTCAGTGGACAGAGAGACTCTCAACTTACATTCAGCGTCCAGAGCACACTCAAAAAGTTACCTGTCAGTGAATTAGTTAGGGTACGATGATGAGCTGAAAAATCAAAGGACATTTATATTCAAAACTCTGTTTGATGTTAGGTTTACTACACCACATATAACGCAAATCTAATGTACTCACTATAGTGTGATGATATCAAACACCTCGTGAGGGCGTCCAAGCTGGCGAGGAATCCTTTCCTTATATTGTTAAACCTCAATTCGGGATCTGACTTTTAGACTTGATCTAGAAAATAGAGAAAGAACAAAACCACTCTCAGTGCTTTGTTTGGGGCTCACCCTAGCGGCGCTGCGGACGGCAGCATGGTTGCACCGCATTGTGACTAATAGCCGGATTTTAGCTCTGCTCGATGTTCCTAACCTCCTGACTAGACGGCGATCAGTTTAACGAAAAGCGGCTCCAGCACGAATTGCAGAGGCCGCTGCCCTGGCTTCTCGGTGGTTTAATAATTACCTGAGATCGTTCGTTTGTTCCTCCACTGGGTCGCGGTCGAAATGCACGCGATGTTGGGTTTCACAGGGTGTTGGTGTTTTGAAGTCTGAGTGATTTCCGGGTTCCTGCTCTATGAATCATGGGAGTTGTAGTTTAGGTGGTATGACTCATGGGAATTGTAGTTTTGCCGAACCCTTGGAGCGAGCGCTGCATAAAAATGCGAATAGGGGAAGGGGCACAGGGTTGGATGCCAGCGGGTATTTGTTCGATTCATCAGAGATTGAATTCACTATATTGGAAGTACGCCCATTGCAGATGTTACCTTACAGGCTATAAAGTTCCGACATTTCATTCAGCCCTTGTGTGGTCGTGTTGAATTTCAGAATTAACATGGCCTCTCTTTGACGTAGTTTGGCCTCTACATCTCCGCCTCTTGGGTCATTATCAATTTTGGATATTATGGTCCATTTTAGATCTTGTTCCCCATGTTGCTCGTCGAGCCAATGTTGGACCAATGGGGCGGTCACCACTTTTCTCTTTATCCGAGACTTATGTTGAGACATCCTTTGTCTAGTCTCTTGCGTCGTCTTCCCTATGTACAATTTGTCGCAGGGACATAGGATCCCGTACACAACATTCTTGGATTTGCAATTCGTGAATTGTTCGTGCTTCCAAGATATTCCTGCATGTTGGAACAGATCCCCTTCTATGGTAGTTGAACAGCAAAGGCACGTGCCACATTTATGGTGGCCAGTGATGGGTGGAAGATTCACGTATTCCCGAACTGTCAATGGCTTTTGTTTAGGTATTGCTGCTCTCACGATGTAATTGGCGATGCTCTTGTCCTTTTTATATGCGAAAAGGGGGCTTTCTGTGAATTGACTGTTGAGGTCTTTGAGCAAATGCCAATTTTGATGGATCAGTTTTTTAAGCATATTTGATGATGGGCAATATGTCGAAACACAGACCACACGTTGTTGTTGATGTTTTATTCTTCTCTCAAGTAGATCCTCACGTGGCGTCCACCATGCTCGTTTGATTGCTTGTTTTAATAGTTTAGCTGGATAGCCACGGACAAGAAGTTTCTCTTTTAGGACCTCCGCGTGTTCCAAAAATTCATCTTTAAAGGTGCAATTTCTGCGGATGCGCAGAAACTGCCCTACTGGGAGATTTTGCTTAAGGCTTCTCGGGTGGTTACTTGAGAAATCCAGTGCCTTATTGCGGTCTGTGTCTTTCTTGAACAGGGTAGTGACTAGGTGTCCATTTGCACAATATACCTCTACATCCAAAAAGGACATTCTGGTGCTCGAGGTCTGCAGCGTGAATTTTATGTCATTCGTCCTGTCATTTATCCAAGTGTGGAATTGGTTTAATTGTTCTGATGTTCCTGACCATGTGAAAAAGATATCGTCGATGTATCTTACCCAGCCTCCTATCCATTGGAGAAATGGGTTGTTGTTGTAAATGTACCTTTCTTCATATTCACTCATATAGAGGATCGCCAATTCCGGGGCAAAAGGACAGCCCATGGCGACTCCTTTAGTCTGAAAGTAGAAATCATCGCCGAATTTAAAGTAGTTTTTTGTTAGAGCTACCTTTGCGAGTTGTAATATGAATTCTGTCGGTATTTTTGAAGGCTGCACCCGTTTTTCTAAGAAGATCTCCAGGACCTCCAATGCCTGATCTTGGGGAATTTGTGTGTAGAGTGAGACTATATCCATGCTCACTAGCAGGTCTTGGTTCTCATTGTATGGTATTTGCTCCAATTTTCTCAAAAAGTCTGTGGTGTCCAAAAGAAAAGATTTGACCGTCAGTGTAAAGGGTTTCAAAAAGAAATCTATAAATTTCGAGACCGGTTCAAACAGTGAGTCGCATCCAGAAATTATAGGTCGTCCAGGCGGATTTTTTTCGTTTTTGTGTACCTTTGGAAGTACATAAAACAATGGGATCCGTGGGTGTTTGTTGGATAGAAAATTTAATTCATTTTTTCCAAGGAAACCTTGTTCAAGTCCATTGTTTAAAATCTGCAGGCAGCGGTCTTCTCGGGGCACACGTGTCGCGACGGCGACCTTTCCTCGTGATACCCAGGGACCGGACAGTGTCGTCTCTTCAGAGTTCATGGACAGCAGGCTGCTGATCCCACCCTCGTCGCCAGTTGTCGTGTCCTCACACAATAATGACAGACACTGAATACCTTTACTCACAAGCTTTATTATCTGCTTCTTGCTCGGTCCAGGTCCCTACTCTAACTGACCCTTTCCTGCCCGTGCCCCTCCTCTTCCACCACCCCATGACTCCGCCCACACCCAACTTCTAGAATGCTCAAAACATAACAGGGCCGATATTGCCGACCACCGGTAACAAAAACGCCCCTAAGTTGCCCAAAACCACCCCCCTCCCTAGCGGCCTACCGGGGAAATGTCAGGTGCCCACTATGGCCAGTCTGGCCCTGCATTCTACTCAAAGTCTTATGTAGAAGCATGCATGATGGTAATCTGTCGCTGTGCATAGCTTTATGCTCGGTTAGTGATGGAACCGTATGCGACCGCAAAACTAGCCGGCCATCCCCTCCAGCAATAACCATCCCCTGTCACCAGCATGTCAAAGTTATGCAAGAGAAACATGCACCCACACATGTGCGCATGCGCACACACACACACACACATACCTCACTCTCATAAGACAGGGTGCTGAGCTTCAAAAGTACTGCTTTACTCTGCAAACAGGTTGCTGCTGTTCTGCAAAACTGTTGTCGGGCAAATGCTGTTCTGCATAAGAGATAACTTCTCCGCAGAGCAGTACTCTCCATGGAGCTCCCACCCAAGTAAATGCAAGCCATACACAGGACTACTGACAATAGATGGTTTTGTTCTACAAATGCCTAACTATACTCTCTCTACTGAGAGCGCACTGATCTCTAGAACTAAACATACACTCTATGAAGAAATGTTGCCTGCCAGAACTGCAGTCATACTCACTTCTGTATCACATCTAACATTAACCCTTCAGTGTGAAGTGAGCTCCAACTAAACATACCTTCATAATTTCGATAATTCCCAAATACTGGCATAAAAGCAGCCAGCCTCACCCTGACTCATAGGGCGTTTTTTTGTAGGGTGCACTCCAAAACTAGTGCTGACCAATCATTTTCCCTTCTATGCATCGTTATTGTGACAGAAATGTAGAAAGGAAAAACTATGGAGCTTGCTGAAATAGCCACAGCTGAGAGCCTGAATAGTCTGTTTACAGTATATGGGCTTCCCCCTGCTTAGCTCGCACATAGGTTGTCCTTGTGTTTGACGCTGCTTTCTGATGGTGACCAGTGCGAGGGGGAAGAATAGGGCACAAAAACTGCTCATGCACCCAAAAGTCACTTCCGTTCACCCAAATCCATATCGAAACATAATTTTCACTCATGCCCAGTGGGGTAGCATGGGTGCCATAGAGGGTGCCATGAGTAGAGGAGTTGGCCTAGCAGCTATGGCGGTCAAGATCAAATCTGGGGAACCAGGTTTGAGTCTCGGCGCATCATGTGATTCTGGGCAAATAACTTAATCTCCCTGTGCCTAACAAGAATTAATGTGTCCTCATGTAACGCAGCTGGTGCTAATGTAAAACGCTCTGATACCCGATACCTTCGGGTCAAGTTTGTGCTATATAAAACTCCATAAAAAATAAAATAAAATAGACTAGTGCAAACAAAAATAGCTCCCCGACCACTGTTATGTGTTGCAAAGTCATCCTGTGCCCTGGGCACCCCCAACTTTTTGCTGACTGATACTGGTGGTAGCTGACTCTGACAGACCCTGGGCTTTGCCTAACCAGGCCCAGGGCCAGTGCTATGCTGAAAGAGACACATTAGAATACAGTTAAAACACCTGGGGTACACAATGGTATGGTGGGGTACCCCTGTGATTGGCTTGACCTACCTTATAGGCCCCTAATATATAACAGGGCAGGGGGATTGAAACTACCTAGTAGTCCCCAGTACCCTGGGGCATGGCAGTTTAGAGGCCAGCAGCCCTTTTCTGCACTTGCATGTGTGCACTGCAGAAGCCTGAGGTCAGTTTAAAAACAGCCCTGGGTTCCAGTACTGCTTTTAAAAAGTCAAGTGTGCCCAAACTCGACTTTGGTGTTTGGGGCACTTAACAATTGATAACCTACAAGGGTTTGGCATATTAGGGGGGACCCCCAGGGTCTTCCCTAGGTATCCCAGGGGTGGGGAATCAGGTATTTATAAGGTACACCCTTATAAAATGAGTTTTTATATGCCTGGGTAAAATGAAATTTCACATTCCACTCCCCACATTGTTGTAAAGTACTGCTTAAATTCGACTTTGATGCTAGTAGCACTGTGAAGGGAGAATCTGCAATATTTTTACAGATTCAGAACCCCTAATGTCTCCCCTAGTTGCACATGGGGTGGGGTTCCTGTAGATAGAAGACAAGTACTTATAAAAAATGTTTTTGTAAGTCCTGGTGCTGGAAAAATGGCCCAAGTAATTTTTCCCATTGCAAATCTTCTGTTATATAGGTTAACATGGTAGGAAGTTATTGATTAATAACTCTTGATAGGAGAGGGATAGAAATGCCATTCAAAGTCTTCCCAGAATGGTATTTATAAATCCAACAACATTGTATTGTTGAATTCCTCTTAAAGTGTACATACAAGAAGTTATAAGAGTTTCTTGTTTGTAAGTCCAAATGCAGCCTTCCAGAGGTCTGTCCTTATTGGTCAGAATTAAGTGGATTAGCCAGGCTGCCTTGAAGAGGTGATAAAGAGCCCCTGGGTTAACCAGCTCTGCTGGCAGGGCAGTGTGCTGTTCCATAGGAATGCCATGCCAGGGGGAGGAGTCGTAAACTATGTTCTTCAGAGAGGAGAGCAGAGACCAGTGTCATTTACAGCTCCTAACTTCCCACCTTAGGCAGATGGTAGGATTAAGGAAGATATGAGCAGATGCAGGAGGGGGAGTCTAACTAAATTAGACATCCTATGGGTGTGTTTAGCCAGCTCTTACCTCCTTGCTGGAAAATCAGCCATTATGGATTTGGAAGATTTGATGCACTCTGGGACAAAGTAATGCCACACTCTACAGGAGTTAACCTGCTCCCATTGGTCAGAAGTGACCTCCTGTATGACCCAGAGAACTAGGAATAAGTATCTGGGAGGGGCAGATCCCTCTAGATCTGCTGCTTGAAACTTACTGAAGCAAGACGTATCCTGTTGAGAAGTTTTGCTGTGCAAAGATTTCTAAGGCCTGACCTCTGAAGGCTGCACCATCTGAAACTACAGCCCTGTGGAGAGTGGACTCCCTGAAAGCTACAGGTTAAAAGAGCTCATCTGGAACATCACCAACTAAATCTACACCTTGGAGAACTACCAGTGGATTTGTAAGGGTTTTGTACCAGTGGATTGTGGGAATGGAAGTACTCAACTTTCAAGGACCATCTTGGAGCTTCCAGACCCTTGGAATGAGTTTGAGACACTTTGGGACCCCTTGAGGAACTTCAGGAAGACGTACAAGAAGTTTGTAAAACTTTGGACCAACTTTTAAAAAAAGCTCCATAGATGGACCGACTCAACCTGGCCAGCCAGGCCGCCTGTCTTCAACCGCGAGCCGGCCAAGCCAACCAGGTTCGTCCCGCTAAAAGCTCTATCGCTCCAACTTCAAGAGATTGACCAGGACTAGAAGAAAACTGAAGCTGCTGAACCCTCACCGGATCCAGCTATATGAAGAGCATCGAGAGACTCCATGAGAAAAAGCTCCAGAAAAGTTTTTAGGTCCGCTCGTAGAAAAGGTGACCGGGAGCCACCGCGAAAGCCAAACCGCCTGCCTTCCATCACGTGCAGGCCTGGATTCCTGGGTTGCCCCGCTGAAGCGATCTTGAAAAATGTTTTAGGTCTGCTCCAGGGAAGTTGACCGGGACCTCGTCACAAGTGAAGCCGGCGAACCCTCACCGAATCTGGACTGGAATGGAGCTTCGAGGGGCCTCGAGGAGAAAAGTTCCAGAAAAGTTTCTAAGTGTGAAGGTAGAAACTGAAACTGGGACCTGCCGCGAGCTGTAGCTGCTCAGGGCTCCAGCGAGCCCGGCCTGAAACTTTGACTTTGTCCAGTCTATTGCGAGCCGGTATCACAATATGGTGCTATAATCTTCTAAGTGCTATATTTTATTAAATCTTTGAAAATTCATATCTCTGGTTCCCTACATTGGACTTTTATCATTTTGGTGTCATTTTAAGATAAAATTATTTCCTATGTTTTTACATTGGTGTTGGATTTTTATAATGTTTTGTGTCTTAATTATTTACTGAAGTGGTGTTTTTAAATGCTTTACATACCTGTTTTTGAAGTTAAGCATGTCTGCTCACAGCCACATTACCAAGGGTTAAGTATAGGAATAATTGTCTAAGACCTATGCTGAGTCCTATCATGTGTTAGTGGCCTTATTGCCAGTGGCAGACCTACATTTTCCCCTACCATTAACCCACTTTCCAACAGTATGGTGGTAAAATGCAACAATAATCAGGGTTCAGTCAAGGCCTCAGGGACACAGTGCAACTGGACCTGCTCATCATTGAAAGCAACACCCCTACTAACATCTCTCTGAGGCATCAGCGCAACAGTCAGGATAGTCCTTCCTTCTTTCCCAACACTTGTCCTTTTCCCTTTGAGAAATAAAAGTGGCCTGTAGTCGCCATCTTTGTGACTCACAGAGGAAATCAGGGATTTTAACAACTCTTGGTTCTCCAGCTGTATTATTGTTGTGCTTGGCTCCTACAAGTAGCCAACTTAGCCCAACTCATGGAACAAACTCTTTGCTAATCGAAAAATGGAGGAAACGTCTTGCAATGGACGGAAGCGATAAAGGGGCTTCTTAGAGAGCAAGCCCCTATGAGTAAGAGGCAAAGCCCAAGTACAAAATGAAATCACTGCTGACAATACAGGAGTATGAGTAGACTTGCAGAGTTAGGGACTATCTGCATGCACTGCAGATATGACTGCAGAGCATGTGTTGACTTGCAGAGTTAGCGACTGAATGCATGCACTGCAGACCATGCATTCACTTGAAAAGCTAGCGAGTGAGTGCATGAGCTACAGACATAAACACAGTGTATGTGTTGACTTGCAAAGTTATCGCTGAGTCTGCGCATGAGCTGCAGACAGTGGCGGCTGCTCCGTTATGGCAGAGGAGAGTCACCCCCGCTGAAAGCCAGCAGAGGCAAGGACATTAATAAAATGATAATATTTTTTATTATAATTGTATTTTGCGCCCTGCAGGCTCCCTGCCAGCCGAGCCGGTGGAGAGCCGGGGACAGCCACAGTGATGCTGAAGCAAGCACGAGGAAGGAGGGGGAGTGGTGAGCACTGCTAAGTGCGCGTGATGGTTTGGCTGGTCCTAGAGGGCTTGCCAAACCGTCATGTGCACTTGGCCTTTCTCCACCTACCTATGTTGTACATGTAGGTGGAGAAACCAACACAGGCTCCCAGTCAATGTATGAGCGCTCAGACCAATCCCAGCGCTGATCAAATGCTGGGAATAACATTCCCAGCATGTGAGAAGCACTGGGATTGGGAGCTGGGAGACTCTGCAGTGTGTGTGCAGCAGTTCCAGGAAGGAGGGGAGGATCGGGAGGAAGGTGGCGCTCGTCGGAGCAGGTATGTGCTTCATTATTTATTTTTTATTCTATTTTTCCCCCTCCCCTGCCCCACCACTTAGTAGCGGTCACTACTGGACAGTGATATTTAATTTTTTAAGAAGTGAAACAACGTGCACCTTCTTAATACAGTATTTTTACTAGCATGGCGGGAGTAGGGGCTCAAACTATCTAAAACGTCCTGGCGGTCTTTGCGTGACGTGGGACTGGCATGTGAAGGAGTAGTTTAGGTTGAACTCCGTGGCAGAAATTGAGCGACTAATCCTATAATTTCAGCACTGGTCAGATCTTTGAATGATTTAGCCAGGGTTGGGGATCTTTTTCTATACATGTTTTCCAAACTTTAGTAGCAAACGGATGAGTTTTAGGCATATTATACCAGTAACATTGGGAGAAATTTGAGGATTTAAACACAACTTTGCCTGCAGCCTGCTGAAGCAATTTGTAAAATGTCTCAGCTGATGCCTTTTTCATAGCATGGATTAACGACATCTGGACTGAGCTCTGCCAGATGTAGATGGAAACATGTAAACTGAACCAAGAATAGCCATTACGTGCAGTGTCTTGTAAACTCTAACCTGTGAGCAAACAGGTGATACGAAGTGAGTGCTAATGACCTCACCCCTGAAAGATTTCGCCAGGAAAATTCTGGAGAAATTTACTGGTTCAAAATGGCCAGAAAAAGGTAAATTGCGGTAATCGTTATGGTAAACACTTGTTTTTCCATGCAAAACTTTAAAAAGGAAGTATTTACAGTAGTGTCATCTTAAGGACTTAGAGGGCCCTGGCCAAGACTTCTTTTTAAGGGCCTGGTTCAGAACAACTTTGAATTTTATAACCCATTTCCTTTTAACTCAAGCACACATGATACCAAAAAGTATTGAATTATATGTTAAAGTTTTAGAAACTTTCAAAGGCAGCTGAAATATGTCCTGCTGAGGGACCCAGCAATCCTTCAGATGACATAGGGGAGAGAGATTCAGAGGTAAAGGTAGTCAGAGACAGGGATAGCGGATTACACAGAGAACATTTTGAGGTCAAATATTGAGAAAATCCATCTTCTCAGGGGCCCCTTGGAAGAAGGGGCCCTGGGCAATTGCCCACTTGGCCCATGCTTTAATACATCGCTGATTTACAGCACCAAGTAGTCACAGCACTCTGTGGTGTAGCAAATATGATAACATTTGTATTTTTAAAGCACACGTTCACCCAAGGGTATCTTAGCGCTGAATAACAGATCCAACTCAATGGTATGGTACTCATTTTATCGAATTCAGAGGATGAAAGGCTGAGTAGACCTGCTCGGATTTGAACCCAACACCAGGCCCTATAGTGGAGGCATTAGTCCACTAAGCTACCAGACCCAGCAACATTGCAAGGTGTAGTATTAAACAACCATAGTCCTCATCAGGCCCGGTTCTAGAGGGTGGGCCGGGTGGGCCCGGCCCACCCAAAGATGAGCCTGGCCCACCCAAACAGGAGCCTTGGCCCTCGCAGTGAGGGCTTGAAGGCAGGCGTGCAACGCACAGGTCGTGTGTGTCAGCCCGGGGAGACAGCTTCCCGGGCGCACACACAGACAGACAGTTTAAGATTATTGCAGCCGCACCAAAGTACTTAACAGGTCTTTAAAGACCATTAACATGTTAACGAGGCTTTGTTTACTTTTTTCACCCCTTCCTCTCTGCATGTTGAAAGGGAACAAATCCTTTCTTGGACACCGGTAACCTTTGATAACCTTTGCCTACGTCCTGCTGCGTTGATATTTCTTTTTCTATGCAGCGCAGGGGAAAAGTGGTCTGTTTATTCCCAGTCACCCCCTGACCCCTGCAGCTGCTTATCACATCAGGCTGTGACACAAAGTATGACTAATGGAGTAGGTAAGAGAATGTGTTACAAAACAAATTATTTTTAAAATCTGCACAGGCCCAGCAGGACACATACTTCGTATGTGCTTCATTTAAACAGTTTTTATAATTTCATCGTAGCCGATGCTGGTCAACAATAAAACAATACAAAATGCCCAGATAAAGTTGGTGATTAATGATCCTGCTTTAGAGCAATCATTTGTCTGTTAGTATTTTTTAAATGCAGACGCACTGTATTTTTATGTGGATAGCTCAGTGGGTTACTGCCTCTGTCACAGAGATCCTTGTGTTACTTCAGAAGTTAAAATCTTAACAAAAGGCAGTGAACAATGAACTGCCACCAAAGAGCTGCAAACAAACATGAATGGTATAATTAGAACTTCGCTTTTTTGGTTTTGTGATATAGTTAGAACTTCCCCAGTCTTTCATTATTCTAATGTTGCTAAAATGAGTATGTTTGGGCAGATCTACATTTTTATCAGTAAAGCTGACCCCCATGGAATACTCTTTAAATCCTACGGTTGTGTTTCCCCAGACCAAACCCCCTTAAAATATACTGCCCACCAGAATGGATGACACGTGATTCCTACACCTTGTAATCCTCACACACTTACAGAGACAATGACATTCCCTGTAGACTGATCTACATACTTGTATGATTCATTGTCTCTGTAAGTGTGTGCGTTGTGTAAAGTACTGACACACACTACATTGATATGAGCAGCACTATACAACAAATTAAATGCATATGAGAGAGAGGATACGTAAACATGAGGGGCACTGGTGGAGGGTGGTAGTAAGGGAGTCTGAGGAGGAGGTCATGAGGGGGAGGGGCTACAGAGAGATGAGAGGCACTGGTGGAGGGTGCCAGTGAGGGAATCCGAGGAAGAGGTCATGGGGTGGAGGGGGGAGCTAGGGAGAGATGAGGGGCACTGATGTAGGGTGGTAGTGAGGGAGTCTGAGGAGGAGGTCATGAGGGGGATAGGCTACAGAGAGGTGAGGGGCGCTGGTGGTGGGTGGCAGTGAGGGAATCCGAAGAGGAGGTCATGGGGTGGAGGGGGAGCTAGGGAGAGATGAGGGGCACCGGTGGATGGTGGTATTGAGGGAGTCTGATGAGGAGGTCATGAGGGGGAGGGGCTACAGAGAGACGAGGGGCACTGGGGGAGGGTGGCAGTGAGGGAATCCGGGGAGGAGCTCATAAAGGGGAGGGGCTATGGGGAGATGAGGGGCACTTGTGGCGTGTGGCAGTGAGGGAATCCAAGGAAGAGGTCAATAGGGGGGGCATGGATGGATGAGGTACACTGTTGGAAGGTGGTAGTAAAGGTGTTTATGGAGAAAGAGGTTTTTGGTGCAGCGCCAAAAAAGACTTTTGCATCAGCGCTGAAGCCGGCCCTGTCATGGCCTTTCTGTTTTTGTTTATTTAATTGGCAGTTGGGCCATAAGGGCCACTGTGGAACATACTTTAAAGTGCGTGCTAATTATATTTATTGCTCTATTCAATGTTTTAAGTATGAAGGGGATTTTACTAAAGTTTTTACCGGGAGATGGTGCCTGACATGGGGCGGGGCCCAAGGTCATCTGTGAGATAAGGTGCACTGGAGAGGAGTAGTGGCTAATCAAGCTTGTAAGGGAGTGCGTTGAAGAGTCCGTGGTCAGGTGGAGGTAGTAATGAAGAGGGATTCTCACTGAAGGCTCGCACAGAGGGAGCCCGAGAAGTGTCACTTGCCTGATACTCCCACCTCAGACACCTCCTCTTCCCATCAAAGGGACATTACATAGAAAAAACACTTTTTGAGAGTGATCACATTTAGAAAGAGATTTTGAAAAGAGTGCGTTTTACTGGGCCTTGTAAGACTAAGAAGAGATGAAGCAGGCCTGCCTAGACATATATGCGACAAATCGAGCCCGCAGTGGCCCACCCAAATGCGTCCTTGGCCCACCCAATTAAAAGTTCCTGGAGCCGGGCCTGGTCCTCATAACGTGAAAACAAGGTGTATGCACCGTAAAAGTATATGTTGAGGAGACCGAACTGAAAAGCCCTAGTCCCATCCAAGTGGCTGGCGCCCACCCCTCCTCCCTTGGTTCCTACACTGCTAACAGCTGATAGGCCCTTGTATTGCTTCTAAGCTCCAGGACGTATTTAGAGATCGGAATTTGGAGAGCAGAGCCACACACACTTTTTTGGCTGTGTATAACTATGCTTCATGTCACAGTATATTTTAAGAGCGTTTGCTTTCAGTTCCTCCGCAGCCAGAGTATGTCTTAGTGACTGGAAGAATAACCCACAGATGTCATTTGTAAGCCTCACATCCCATTTCTGGTTGGCAAACTCGCCCTGCTCACATGCAAATGATGCAGTAGGGTGAGGTATCTGTGAGAGCACCGCTAGTTGCAGCAGCGGGTTTATGGGTATTACTTGATGAGGCGACCAATAAAAGCCAGGGACCGCCCACAGTGTCGCAGGTAATGCACAGCGTTTACATTTCCGTATCGAGACACGCGTTGGCCTGGGTCTGGTTACATTTCGCAATTATTCTAATAAAATATAGATTTGGGAATTTATAGTATTGTGCCCCTCGTTTCTTGGATTGCAGGCCACATGCCGAGCTGTGCAGACTGGAAGCAGATTACAGGGAGACCATGCCGCTCCAGTGAAAGCACAAGCCCATGAACAAACACATTTCCATTTCTTTGAATTCTTCCTGAGTTTGAAAAAAGGGAAATTTGAAGTAAACCTAAGGAAGGACATTTCTGAACTGTTTTCAGGAGGATTTGTAAGTCGACTTTAAATGCATTTTTCTGTTACCCAAAAACCCTCTCTCTGTCAAGGGAGATGCAAAGGTTCTTTTGTTTAATTAACTGAAGTGGGGTAAGTAAACCAGGGCAACAAGCTTTACTGGGTAATGACTGTAGAGACGAAGGCGGAAAGGGGCACATCTCATTGTCATAGACAAGCTTGATCAAAAGGAGATCTTCCATAGTCGGCTTGCCATTGGTTCCAGATCTGACACTAGCCATCCACACACTTGTTACAGCAGTAGAACCCTGTACCCTTTCTCCCACACTCCATAAACTACGAGCCATCCACTGTAGTAATCTCCCTTTCCTTATTAGGTATCTCTCCCACCACATCGCTACCGGGGCTGCTAACGTTAAAATGAAAGAGTATGCCCATACAGTCCACTGTTAGAATGGCACTGAGGACAGTACCTTATAAAAGGCAGCATTCAGCCTGTTGGATACATTAAATGTACACTTGACAGCACCTCACCCCTTTCGCCGGGACAGCAATACCACACCTATGGACATATGGCACGAATGCTGTTACATACAAGCCACACTCATTCATGTAGAGCCACCTTCACTACTACATTGAACAGTTAAAAAACAAGCACTTGCAATGCAATCGGTCTCACCTTTGGGACCTTATATGCATTTAGCTATGCAGCACATTAGCATGGGTGCTGAAACATCTACTGTTCTGGGGCGAAAGTAAGCACCAACCTGCATGACACGTCAGGTATGGGAACACATGGAGAGAAATATTGCCTTTCAGAGGGAAATAGTATAGTCTAAAGCTCTGTTTTTAATATAAAATAAGGGCCTTTAGTGGTCATTTCACTGAAAATACAAGATTTGTGACCCCAACCCCAGCCCCAACCTGGCCAATGATAAGTTCAATCACTGGATCCTAAGCTCCCTTGACTTAGTCCTCCATAAGAGATCTACCCACAAGAAATGTAGACTAAAGACGGCTCCCTGGTTCTCCCCTAAATTAAGAGAATTAAAACACGCATGCAGAAGATTAGAAAGAAGGTGGAGGCAGAATTATTTTGAACCCAGGAAATCAGACTATAGAGAGGCAATCAGGCTATATAAATCAGGAATTAAAGCTGCCCAAGTCACCTTTTATGAGGAGAAAATTAACCTAGCCACAAAAATCTTAGAGGGGGCACTTACTCGGTGTAACAACCTGGCGGAGTTTTTCCATCAAAAAATTCAAAATATCTATATGTCCTTCCCAGCGTCTCGGAATGATTTCTTTGTATCCCATATTGCAGGATTGCAATCTGAATCCCAGTTCTCATTAGGGCAATTCCCTCTCTTGGACTCACTAGATCTGATTATGGTCAAGGTAATCTCGGGCTCTCCTACTGATCCTGCTCTCCCACAGCCTCTTACCTTAGTTGCCAACACCATTGGTCCCGTAATCCTTGACATTTTAAATTTGTCTATTCTCTCCGGTATGGTCCCAATTGCCTGGAAATGCGCACTGGTGAAGGCCCTTTTAAAGAAACCCAATCTTGACCAGTCCAACTTAACCAACTATCGTCCCATTTCCCTCCTTCCCTGGCTGAGTAAGCTGCTCGAGAAACATATAAATACCACACTGGTAGAGTATCTGGAATCCAACAATCTTCTCCACCACTCCCAAATATGCTTTCGCCCTCAGCTAGGGACTGAGACCGCCCTTCTGGCAGTAAATGAGGAGGCGAGGAAGATACTGTACCAAGGAGGCACTTCAGCAATCATCCTCCTCGATCTCAGTGCCGCATTCAACACTGTCAATCATATCATCTTGACCTGTTGACTCAAGAATCTTGGTGTGACTGTCACTGCATTACCTGGTTCCAGTCCTTTCTCAGTGACCATTTCTTCCAGGTGTTTGAAGGAGATGTTGTTTCCAACCGGTTGTCTCTTAGCTGTGGGGTCCCACAGGGTTCTTCTCTGAGCCCCACGCTATTTAACATCTATATGAGACCCTTGGCAGAGATTCTCCATCCATTTGGCATAGAGATCATCACCTATGAAGATGACACGCAGCTCGTGGTAGCATTAAACCACCCCGAGAGGTCATCTACCACCCTAGGTCCTTGCCTAGAAGTGGTGGCCGAGTGGATGGAACTCTCATGCCTTAAGCTCAATGGGGATAAGACCGAGCTCATGCTCCTTGGCAACCCACCCTCCTTCAACCCTGTTCACCGCTGGCCTGACTGCCTTGGCCGGGCTCCAGATCCAAAGGCCCAGATTAAGAGCCTTGGTATATGGCTTGACTGCTCTCTTAGCTTCAACCATCAGGCCACTAAGCTCTCAGCTACTTGCTATGGCCTGATGAGGATGTTGCGTAAGATCCTCTCCCTTTTTCCCTTCAAGGCAAGAAGGATCATGGTCCAAGCTCTCATTCTTTCTCGCTTGGACTATGGGAATGTCCTCTAGTTGGGAGCCCCTAAATTCACCATTCATAAACTCCAGACGATCCAGAACTGTGCTGCTCGCTTGCTCCTTCAGATTCCTCGCAGGCAATCTGCAAAACCAGCATTAAGGAGCCTTCACTGGATTCCTATCATGGCAAGGATACAGTTTAAGGCCATTTGCATGGCTCACAAAGCCTTTTGGAGAAATGGCCCGGTCATTACCCACTCCCTCATCACCCACTACCATGCTCCCAGAAAACTCCGCTCCAGCATTTCTTTTCTTGCCGCCTGCAAATAATTCAACAAACTAGATGGGGCGGGCACTCCTTCTCTTTCAACGCCACTAACCTCTGGAATACACTTCTTCCCAATCTGCGGAAGGAGCCTAACCTGTTGGCATTTCAAAAGCTCTTGAAAACCTGCCTCTTCAAGGCTCGCTCTAGCTCTCTGCTTCTTGTCTGTCTGCTTCTGTCTTCAGCGCTGGGAGGCATCAGGGTAGCCATGCACTATATAAATACAAATTCATTCATTCATTTGAAAAAAATATTGTCTTCGGGTGCTCGTGGAAGACAATTTCTTTGGACTTGAATCTAGAGAATGCTAAAGTGATTCTGGTATTTTACTAACCTCTGCTGCTCCTTTTTTAATTAAGACAGTTAAATAGAGGCCGTTGAACAGAAAAAAAGTCCCTAAGCGGAAGCAGACAAGTCCTAGAGCTGATCTCCAGAGCCCACAAAGTACATACACATATAAGTATATAATAAGTATGTACTAGAGTATAAACAAGAGGTCTCGAATGCTCGACCTAAAAAGGAGTACACTCTCCGTCCAGGATCCAACCACTTCAGGTGAGCAGATAATAAACGTGCATCCATCTTTGAGCACACCATTTTCCAAGGCAGTCAGGGCTCATAGCGCCTTTATGAGTGAACCCTTTCTTTTTAATGGTATGACTCTCAAATGAGATCTATTTGCCTGGCGGATCCTTCCCTCCTTTAGGACAAGATATGCAACTGCTCTTTGCAGCTTCTGAGATGTCTTAGTGATGGCAGCAGGTCATGTGAGAAACTACCAAACAATTAATATGTAAGTCAGACTGCTTGTGTCTCCATGGACAGTGTTCTCAAAAAGATTTACTCAATGTCCTTGGAAGTTGGCACCCAACTCCACTGTTAAAGGGGTTTCCATTCTCATAACTCATAAAACATTTAATTTAATTTATGTTATGCCAGCGGTTTCAAACTGTAATTTCTTATTTAACAAGCATGCTACAATTTCCTACCAGAATTTGAGATTCCTCAGGCTTCAATATAAAATGGTTCCATTTGGCCTTCTTGTAGTCTCTTGCAGACAGGCACATGAGACTCATTTCCAAAAGCTGTGGCGTTTGACGCTGCAGACTCTCTCCTGTTTAAAGCTGGTTGGCTTATTTACTGCAGTCTGAAGTCATCTTTATTAGCAAACAAAGATTTCCATAGGAAGTAGCGGTAAAGAGCAATAACTGGGTTCCCAAAACACATATTGTCATACAGGGCCCCAGGGCTCTTTTTAACAACTCCTCCTTCAAATCTAGAAGACTCTGCCACTTGCTCGAAACTGACTTTCTAGCAGTCTACTTGAAAGCAAATTTCTAGTTGCTCTCTGTAATAGTGGAGACTTGCTGGCTGATGGAGAAATCTATAATTTCTCAGTACTCAGAAAATGCAATGCACAAAGTGATGCATGAGTGACATCTGGATCATACCAATTACAAATGTACTTGATCCATTAAAAACCTCCATCAAACCTTTTATCAATCATTACTATGCATACTTAAAAGTTCTTTAATATACCTTAACTATACATCCCTGTCATCAATAAAGACTGCAGGATTCCCGAAAAACTGTTTTGATTTTAGCTTCTGACTGATGGGTTTTCGATTAGAAACAGTCACATTTTGTGCTGGAAATGAAAACCTTGTTTTCAACTCTTGTGGGTGAGTTGTGCAACACATCAAGATGGCTGCAATCACTGGACAGACCAGTCTTCCTCTTAACAAAGCAAACTCGCTAATCATATGCAGCATCAACCATCGATTTTCAGAGCGTTCAGTTGCCTCCCTTTGTTCAGATTAAGGAATCCCTTAAAACATTCCATAAGATTTTCCACCCTTTAGACACGGAAAGGCAACTCCAACCTTTAATAACTGATAAAACACCACTGAAAGGGAAAGAGCCCTCACCAGTGAAAACATAAAAACACTGAAAAAACACCTGCACAACCACAAACTAAATACCATTCAAAGAAAGAAAAAGGGAAGTGAAAGTCATTTTTTTCTTCCTGAAGGGGTCAATACAATATATCTTTGTTACACAAGCTAGCAGCAAGAAAGACTGGGCTAACATTATTCTGCTTGAGTTTTGTTGTTTAGGGATGCCACTAAAATATTAATCTTCTTCCTTCTTCCTTTTGCTTTTTTCAGTTTTGTGGTCTTTGGTCTAAAGATACCGGGTTTAGAAGCATGTTTTAGATCTTGTTTAATTATTTTATAAACTGTAGACAATCAGGAAATATCAAAATCATATTTGATATTTTGGCTGCATTGGATTCTTTCACTGATAGGTAAAATGGCTGGGAATCCTTACCAATTCGTGTCATCACATGTACCCACAGAGAATGGGTAAAAACCCTTGATACATAAGCCCACAGTTTCTAGTGAGTCAGTATTGATAGTAGGTGAATTGCCAGCACCTCAGGCTTTAAACATTCAATGCAAGGTATAGTGAAAAGTATATGTGAAAAGAGTGCTATCACCAAGCATCTTGGATAGTGGTGAAAACATGACACCAGACTTTTGGAAATCATGGAACGCAGTGTCACTTGGAATGCTCTGCAAAAAGGTTCCTTGCACGTTCAACAGAGATTGGAGTGACACTGTTTGTATTTGCAGTGATTCAGCTACATATATGAACATGTTGTGTGATGACCTGTCAAAATCGATACTGGAGCTGAAGTTCTTCCCTGTAAGAGATGCTTGCCACTTGTTGGATGGTATGCTGCAAGCATCTTTACAATCTTCAGAGTTAATGAAGGATGCTATTGACTTTTTAGTCCATTCTGGTGCACTGTTTTGTTATCCACAGGAACTAAAATGCAAATATTTCTCATCTCATGCTTTGTGTGGCATCAGAGAAAGAGTCAACCCAACTGTATCACTTAGATGATGGTTCTCAGTCCAAGGGGCTATGAATGCTATATTATCCATGTGTCGACAGTTTACAGAATTTTTGCTAAGTGATGATGCCAAAGGTAAGATATGTGAGGATCTTTGGTTGCATATTGATAGTGATGTAAAAAGTACACTCTACCTTAGTCTTAGAGTTTTACAGGAAACCATAACTGCTATAGTGGACATAATAAAAAAAACTAGGAGTCTGAAAACACCCTTGTCTGCCAAGTGTTCAGTATAATTGGTGTAGATGTGAAACATCTATTTGAGTAGGCTGGGCGACACCTTTGGTGACTCTGGCACTTCAACATGTTCCTTGTTAGAGTGCTTGCCACTTGGTAAACAAAGCAAAGTTGAAGAGCAATTCAAGAACTTTTATTTGCAATGTATGAGAAATGGATAGCAATGATGCATAGAAATGTCCCTTCACGAACCATGGCATTTGAAGTCAATGAAACCTCACTGCGGTACTCTGTACAAGTCCTAGATCCCTTCGGTAAAGGGAATTTCCTCCGAATTTCCTCCATTGTTTCAAAAGTGCTGCTTCATTTTGGACTTCTTCAATAACTCTGAGGGCATAAGCGCCCAGTTCAGTGCAAATGTTGCAGAACCTGCCCTGATAATCATAATCTTCAAGTGCACCAGTATTGACATGGAAAGCCAGTGGCGTAGCTAGGGGGGGCGGTGGGGGCGGTCCACCCCAGGTGGCACTATTTTGAGGGCGGCGGCGCGGCACTGGTGGCCCGTTGCGGCGGCCTGTATAATTTTTGGGGGGACACTCACTGACACTACAGTCAGTCACAGTAGTTTGTCAGTGTCCCCAAATAAATTATAAAGGCCACCACAACGGGCCACCAGTGCTGCCCGGCCCCGTTTGAAAAGTGCAACAAGCTCGGCTTCTTTTCGTGGACGTTTGGGGACGGGCAGAGAAGGAATAGGACTCGGACAATGTCCTCTTCTTTTTTGTGTTGGTAGCTTCCCGCCCCTCTCTTCCTATTTCCCTCTCTTTCTGTCTTGCTCCTCACTTACTGAAAACCATGACTTGAAGAAACGGTTCACAACCTCTCTTTCCTTCTTTCATTTAGTTGCTTCCCTGTGAAAGGGATCCAAAAAAGAAAAACACTCTTGCGGAAAATGCATTTTTTCTTACATTTTTCTATTCCAAAGTGCAGCAAAATGGAGAGAAATAGAAGGTTTTAAATATGAAAAATAAATACATGACTAAATAAAGCAAGACAGAGGGGTTGTAAAGTGGCCAGATTGGTTTTATTCACATCCAAATACATCAGCCGCCCTTTACAGAGTTTGCAAGTGAAGCACTACTTTTGTTTTCTCGTCTTTCTTTGAACAGCATTGTTGTCCCCAGGTGGGGAAGTGTACCATTCCTGGTTGATGGGTGGATTGGAAAACAAAATATGTCATATTTGTATGGGTTGCACACCTTTCTATTTACTCACAATAAGTTCATCCAACAACATTTTTTTTACTTCAAATGTTCATGTTGCGTGCTAAATTTCGTAGTTCCCAGCCCAAACAGCATGTGTCAAACTAAACAACAACATAGCGGGACCATTGTCTGCCCCTAACCACTTGCAAAGGCAATTGCATTTGCAAATAGTTTTTCACCATTTTCTTATTTTCAGACTTTTACATGTCATTTTTACTCCATTAATGATCCACACTTTCTCTTGCGATAATTCAAATCCACATGCAAGAAAATGGCAAACAAAATGTGTACCATAGCTCTGTGTTTGTGGATGTGGTCTTTTTAAACCATACTGCTTACATTTTGTAAGGATATAAGCAATGGAAATTGAAACGGTTCCCTTCTGGGCCCTGTAGTCATGTCCCTAACTTTTCAGGTAAAACCACTCGCTGATTTCGGAATAGTGAGTGAGAGATCGTTAAGGTAACCATGTTGTTTCTGCTTACATTTCACATGCTTTACTTAATCTTGCATACCCTACAAGTGGTTGCTTTTACTTTTTTTTTTTAGGCAGCATATTACTCGTATCAAGTGCATAATTTGAATTGAGCTACATCTAAGTGTTTATAGCGGGCACAATTAGGTTGTAGCTGAAGGCAGTGCGAGTTTCTCTCAGTGGGGCAGTATGGTGTTCAGTGGGGGAGAGGATGTTTGCGCTATGGCCAGAGCTCTCGAATTTGAACTGGGGAACCGGGTTCAGCCTTCATGACCAGTACACCAGACCACTCTACCGAGGGAGCATATTCCCATGCTAGATCTTAGAAGGCCCCACTAGACCTTAGAAGGCTTGATATCTTAGCACAAGCAGGTGTACCCTAATGGTGTCAATTGTGGGTTAATCTTGAAGGCCTGTCCACCACAATCCATACTGAAGTTCATCTCCAGTGTTGCGGGCAGGCCTCTGAAGCAGCACACCCTAGAGCAACAGTGATCCAGTCACTGTGACTCTGTCACTGAGGTCACATGAACCTTGAGCAGGTTAGGGCGGTGCGAACGGTGTGACCGCACTGGGTACCTATTTCGGGTGGGTGCGTAGTGTTTGCAAGTATATTATGGTTTTAAAAAAACTTGCTGCCTCCTTCCTGGCCTCCAGCAATTTTCAGAAACAATACAAATGTCATGATAACTTCCTAGAGAGAGATCGGAGTTTTGTCTAGTGAAAGGGTTGAGCCCTGGAAAGTTAGCACAGAGGGTTAATGTGCCTGCTGCAAAGAACATGTACCATGCAGATCACAAAGTGCACTGCTTTAATGGGGATACCATGATGAATGGTCATTTAATATCATCTGTAGATGATGAATCCTTGAAGAGGGTCATGTATGTGCATGTTTGCATTGTACTGAGGGGAATACTAGGTAATTGTTCATGCTGCACTATTATGGATGTCACATGCGGTTTTTCTGAGTCCCTAGATAGATCATGCAGTCTGTGTGTTCTCTTTTGTACTGCCAGTCACTGTTGTATTCAACTGTGTAGCCTTGGACCATGTCATGTTTGTGCATGTAACTTGCATGATCGAGGTAACTATTAGCGGCGATACTACATGTCTCTCGGCCAAGTGCTCGTCGTCTTCCCCCCTCCCCCCAGGTGCGGCAATCTGAGGGATAGCCCCGGGCGCTACAAGCCCTAGCTACGCCTCTGTATAAAGCCAGGTAAATGGCCAGAGTTAACAAATTGTGTATTGGCTGTTTTGCAGTTGCATTTCTCAAGTGCCAATATTGAGAGGGCCTTTTCACAGAAAAAAAGTTTATATGGGAAGGAAAGAGCGAGCGCACATGACCAAAGACTCACTGAAGAAGTATTGTATGGTTGTACTACAATAAGGTATATGTACAAAAATGTATTTGGACCTCATATACACTATACATCTTTCTATATACCATGCACTATCAGTGCATAAAGCAAGCAATAATTAAAGCAAAACATTCTATAAACACAGGGAAAACACAGTTTCTGCGAAGGTGCGAAAATGTGTAACCATTGATAACCACTGTTTTTTTAGGTATTGAAATCACTTGGAAACACTGAAAAACCCCACCAGAATTGACCAAAAATAGAAACTGAAAACAGGAAAGCCTAAATTATTATTCACATACGCAGGTATCCACTTCCAGCTAATACTGGATGTGGCATATTGTTGGTACTTTGTGACATATAGTGGGCATCCATGGCATGATGTTAGCTTCAAGAATAATGCTGACCATTGTCCATTATGGTGGTAATTCTTGGAATTGATTTAAATGCACTACAAGTTACAAGCAAGTAAAACAACTTTAGTGGATTAACAAACGTACGAAAGGACGAACAACAGATGCTCTTTGCCGCTCACTCAGCTGATGGAAAGCTATGCCCTAGGGCTCTATAACATTTCTATTAAGTCTAATTTATAAATCCATTTATGCACTTACAATTCAGAGTACCTATTAATCTATAATTGTATTTATTCTTTCATCTATTGATGCACTTCCTCCCAGCTCATTCAGTCTTATGTTATTTCACTCATGTAGCCATTTGTTCATGCCCTTTGCATATCATTCATTAATCTAGTCATGCACTATCCACACATGGAATCCTCCAGTCATACTCAAATGCACTTAATCATATTTCCATTCTTCAAAACCATTGGCTCATCGTAAATTCCCCATTCATGCACCTACACTGGTACACTTGCAAACTCGATCAATTAATGGAAGGAGCACTTACTCTTGTGAAAAGAAAAATCAGACCAATTGACTTTGCCAGTGTTTACTTCAGGATGAGGCTCTGGAAATCTCATTGTTCTCCTTTGACAGCATCCAACGTATCACTTTCACCATCATCTGATTCTGGCAGGAAGTTGAAAGTCTCTGTCCCTAGAAATTCCATTGATAGTGACTTTGAATGGCTTGCACACAAATAAGAACCATCTAGGGCAGGCTTCTTTAATACATAATCATGGACTACTCCTAGCTATCCAACCACTTGTATGTAGCTCTTCCATGTGTAGCCCAGTCCACCACACTAAAGTAAAGGCTTACGCGGGGTTCTATTCACATATGTATGTCAAAATTTAAAAGTACGTATTCAAGATGAAAATATGTCTTTTTTCAGAACTCATGAGCTGATGTTTGAGATAAAGTGTTCCATTTCCATAATATGCTTAAGACTGCTATTTCAGTGATAAATAATGCAACATTGGGGACAAATCTTACTATTATGTTGGTGCCAGGGTCATAGCAGCTATAGCTATTCTGTAGGCAGTCCAAACTGATAAAGGCTTTTTGCATGATAACCTTGTTTGAGGCACTAAAGTGATCACTAATAGGAATATTGCCTTTGGTGGCCAATAATGTAATCTTGTCGGATGCGGATCACTATTACAACACTAATAATATTAGTAGTATTAGTAGCTTGGGCTGATTTTCATTGAACGCAAGGAACTCTAATTACAGAAACCTTTAGAGACCCCTGACATAAGACCTCAATGTAGTTTACAAAAATCTTTCTGCGTTCCTCTTAGGGAAATGGTGTTTTACTGTTTCTCTTTGTTAATGCCAATAGAATTGAACTATTGGAACACTCATTAGGTTTCTTTATGTGTAACAATGACCTCCTTTGCCTATAAAGTCGGTTTGTTTTCTTTTGTTCTAAATATTTTATTGGCAGAACCAACCTAAAACAGGGCATGATTTTTTAAGTTTTTGTTTTCTCAGTTGCTTTTTCCGTAAAAAAGAAATTACTTATGGTGTTGTAGCATAGCAGCAAACCTATGTATCAGCCTAGTGTATGTACCACCTCATGCAGAAGCCCTACACACACACAACTCCTCACAACCAGAAGCTCCTACATAATGCATACCCTCCAGTAAACATAGCTATATTGCGACACTGGGCAATAACTAGAATCTCCTTCACAGCTACATGTCATACACCTGATTTCCACTGGGTGCCAGTGCTTCTTCCACATACAGGTGCACTGACGTCTGAGATGAGGGATCTTTTGATCTTAAAACACATTAACCTCCTAGTTTTAAATTCAATGGAGAAGGGATCTGGTCCCCAGAACTAGTTTAAAGTGGTTTAGTGAGAGAGGACTGCTCGTTACCTCAAACACACCCCAAGTTGTGCCACAAGCTCCCTCCTGGGGCAGAAAGATGCTCTGCCATGTTGGGCTTTACTGAAAATACTGCACTATTTTTTGGTAAGTGAAACAGGGTGTGCTGCAAAAGTGGGAAGATTTGCCCTTAGTAATGTTTTGCCCATCGGTCAATGAGTGTCCAGGAGTCATCTCCATCCACTGGCTAATGAATGGAACCTTGTCCCTCACTCCTCAAAGGTATCTGATTTTGATGCAACTTTGTAGGATACAAGGTTTTCCCCACAGTAGGATTCTGGCTTCATATAAAAAAGATAAAGCCAGAAGGCAGAAATCTTGACTTGGTACAGACATGAAAAGTATGAGCCGGACAAGAGGGCTTCATCTGTCATGAAATTTGAATTCCTCCTGCTCGGAGCTCTTTCTGCCAAAGCCAACGGCTTCAACCAGGCCCCAACAAGGCCTCCACAAGCAGCTGTTGAGCTTTGAGGGAACGTTGGAGGATAAAGTAATCAGCCTAGCCCCACTGGAGGATTTCGGCCTAAATAAAGTCAGAAGGTAAAAACTTTAACCTGATGGCCCGCTTGGTGTAGCCACCCTCCGCTCTTTCACAGTCGGTCTGAAATTGTGTCAAGACACCAGTCAACTGCGAACAATGATTTCTGGTTGACACTACTTTTTCTTGGTGCTTTATGACTCAAATCTTTCAAATGTCACATCTCCAATTTTCATATTTTGATATTTGTCATCTTGGTAATGTTTTTCTTTTTAAAGTTTCCTCAAGTTTTAGAAATTGATTGTGAGATTTTTATTGAGTTGTGTTTTGACTTTGTGACAAGTTTTAATGTTGCTAAATCCTTTTCACACTTTCCTAAGTTAAGCCTCTCTATTCTGTGCCATAGCTATTAGGATTTGAGCCCAGGTTTATATTATTGAGACTGTGTGTTTGGCCTCATAAGATTTTGGGATGTATTACTTGGGTAGTATTCATGTCCTCCCTTTTGGACTTGGCCCTTTTGGCAGGTTCACCCCAAAACTTTTTGCTTTTGCCTAGCCTGTTTCTGTAACCTGGTGTTGGTGATTTTAGGCCTCAGCGCACTTTTTCACTGTGGTACAGTGTAAAGTGCGTGCGCTCTCTGTGTATGTGTGGTGAGTGGCCTGCCCTCCCTTAGGAATGCATGGGGAATATGTGTGTCCATGGTAGTTCCTGATGTGTGGGAGTGCAGGGTCGAGTTTGGTATGTGCGAACTCGTGTGATTAAATGCTGCGCGATGATGTGCGCGGATTAATTGTGTCTGGTGTGGAAGTGCCACTTCTAGAAGTTGGCATGTCTGTGCAGTAAATGTGAATTGGCTGTCTGGCTTGTGATTGGCTGGAGCTGGCTGGTGTGCCTGGCTCCAGGAGTCAGGATGGGTCTGCCCCGGTGGTGAATGGAGAGATCTGCATGTTGATGTGAGGGAGGGGTGCACCTGGGACCTGAATGGGGCTGGGCCTTCCCTACACAATGCTGGCTCCGCCCCCTGTGGTGCGACTGATGTCCCTGGCCTGTCCTGTGAATAGGGAGAGGGGCTGAGCAAAACAAAGTGCTCAGGAACCAGTTGCATCTGGTTCACCCCTTGCCTGTACCAGACAAAGCAAATGTCTGTATAAAAGAGGGGCTGTGACCCCATGAAAATGTTCTTGTTTTTTTCTAACTCGAATCTGCCAGGGGCGTGCTGCTGCTGGGGCCCAGGGGAAGGCTTGCCTCCCTGGGCCCTGCCCAGCCCCTGGATGCCTGGAGGACTTCTCTTTGGACCCTTCTTCCTGGCTCAGCTATGCCCTGAGACCCTTTTGTGCCATTTTTGAGCTTCAGGACTGGATATCTGTCCCTGTAAATGCCTGGGGCGCTTTTTCTCTCCTTGCCCCGCTGATTTTGATACTTTATCTGGGGATGCCCCATGTGCAGGCGCCCACCCTGCATTTTCGATCCACTTATTTAATCATTTTAAAGCGCAGGTGCCCACCCTGCGTCTCCGTGTGAATTTTGTACATTGTTCACGGGTGCCTACCCCACGATTTTGGTGTTAAGGGTGGAGCGGTGCCCACCCCGCTTTATATCTTTGATGCAGAGGGAGCCTACCCCTCTCACAGCCCGCGAAGAAATCACCGCGCGGCCCGAGCCGCAATTGCAACCTTTCACCAGGCCGCTGACTAGTGCGACCCGGAAGGAGAGAGAGGCTTGGTCTGCTGGGGCGGGGCTCCTGGGACAGAAGGGAAGCCCCGCAAGTACTGGGATGCCGGCTGGAGCCTCGTGGGCTCCACTTCTGCCTTTCCCGGCCATGGAGCAGCAGCGCAGAGCCCTGCAGGCTCCTTCTTAGAAGGGAGCCCGGTCCCTGGTGTTGCCCGTGAACACGGCTCTCCGAGTGAGGAGAGAGTCCCGCGGATGCCGACGACGGAAGAGACCTACAACACGAGTAGGAGTGCCCCAGAGCAGTTAGGTGAGTGGGGCCTCCCTGTTGTTCGGTGCCCTTCGCGGCACAGTGACATTGCTTAGTTTTGAGCGGCCCCGTCTTGCAGCGGGTCGCTCCACCGATCTTGGGGGCAAGTGTACTTTAAGGCCATAGTTGTTTGTATGGGGCACAGCATTGGTTACCGGGTCCCGTGGGGCCCAGGTCCTGTACCCGCATTTTTGCACCATTGCCCCCAGAGCCTCCGTGGCTCCAACGAGGCCCCAGGTGTTTTAGAGCCCCGTGTGGCTCCCACGTTGGGGTCATTTGTTTATAGAGGGCCAGTGAGAGCCCAAGCCGCTTTGTTGTTGCACGAGCCTGAGAACTCCAACGTTTGGGGGCCCCTGTGATTGTTTAAGGAGCCAGTGGGCTCCTGGGGTGCAGTTGATCTAGAGCCAGAGGGCTCCAACCTTTTGCGCATATTTGTTCCTATGGGCCATTGTGGGCCCCTGTCGCAGTTTTGAGTTCCCAGCTGCCCAGCAAGTAGTGGGCGGCTGCACCGTTTAGGTTTTCCTTCCTAGGGACATGTCTTTGGACTCATGAGTGAGTCGCACTCCTTCATCCCTACTTTGGCCTTCCACAGCTGAGCAGCACTTAGTGCCAGCTGCAGCGTTTAGGCCTGTTCTGGTTCTCAGCTGGCCAGCAAGTAGTTGGCAGCTGCAACGTTTAGATTCGGGCGCAGTGGCGCAACCTGGAACAAATGTGATTTGTGTACTAGAGTGAGGTGGTGCTAGGAAATGTATTGTTTATAGTATTTTTTGCGCACCCTGTGTTTTTACTTCTAAACTATGGTTTATTATTATGAGGTTATGTTGCATTCCATGTGGTTATGCTAGTGAGATGGTACTTCACTCTGTGATTTAGGCCTCTAAATGTGAGTTATGCTTAGGAGGTAGGGTCTAATGTGTTTAGACTACTGAGGAGATTGCCTACTGTATTTATACTGGTTAGACCTAAGGTGATTTATGTGTAATGTGCAATGCCGTTATGCCTGTGATGCCTCTAAATGTGTTGTCATGCTTAGGAGGTTGTTTTGCGTAGTATAGTTTATACTAGTGAGTTTATGTGTCCCTGCATGATCTATGCCTATGTTTATTAGGACTGCGTAGTGTGTACCTACCTTTTACCAGTGGTTACTGGTTGTGTTCTACAATTGTTATTTTGTGCTACACTTATTCTAAGTTCTTGAAATGCTACTTCTACCAAGTGCTTATCCTTGACAGTGGTCCATGTGGCCCTGTCCCATGTAAATAATCCCTTGTGAATATTGCCCGTGCCAGTTGGCACAATGTATATTGTGTGATTACTATCTGATGTGTTTTGACAATACAAAAGTTATTTTTATATAACCTTGTGGGGAGTTCTTTTTCTAGTGTGCCTGGGATGTTGTTGCTGTGTGCGTGCGCAAATGCTTTACACATTGCCTCCGGCATAAGCCTGTCTACTCGTGCCAAGCTACCAAGTGGGTGAGCAGCGGCTATCTTGGCGTGTGACTCCCTTGCCCTGACTAGAGTGGTGGTTTCTGCCTGGCTTTGGCGCAAGGCTTAGCCAACCAGAAATCCGGTTCTAACACTCTCCAAATAATAAACCATTTATTTATAAAGATGAATCCCTACTTCAGTGCAAGTCTCTGGGTTGAGGGGTTCAACCCTGTTGTTAATAGGAACCCGGTGAACCATCAAAATCTCACTTTAGTAGGATTGTGGTTAAGGGTGTCAACGTCTGACTCTGACCAGAGGAGTGCAAGTAAAATTGTATAAATTAGTGACTTTATTTTTATTTGGAAATGACAAAAAGCAATTGTTGGTGCACAGTACAAAATAGCATTTGTCCATCACAGATGTCAAAGTTCAGCCAAAAGAAAAAGAAAAAAAACATGCATGAATAACAGAAACAATTGATAACATATTCAATATTAGATGAAATCATAATATAACTTGCAGTGTGATTTCATCTTTCCAAAATTTGAGTCAATGCAGCCATATATCCAGGGGACTCCATTTTTGAGAATCTCTTATTTTTGTGTTTTTTCCCTTACACTTGTAAAGTGCATTCTCAAGATGAAAACAAGGTAGGTACTGGGACCGCCACTGCTTGAAAACCAGAGTAGTGGTCGTGGTAGTGACTTTTTAACAAAAAACTGAAAAGCATTCACCACTCTAACTTCTGTATGATGCTCAAATTAGAATTGAATTCTAAAACTATACAGGCATCAAATGCAATATAAAGTGAAAGCATTCATGAATTGCAACACAGTTGCTCCAATCAATAGTGCGATCAATATTTACAGTGCTCTTGTTGTGAAGGAAAAATGAGTGAGGGTAGGGTAAATGGTGGTGACTTTGTGGGTGAAGGACAGGGTAAAGGTATAGTGATATATACACATTGATAGTAAGGTGGCAAATATATGTTGCTAAGAAGTCAACAAAAGGAACCTGTGGATGGAATTGCAAAGGGATCAGGGATGAGGTTTCAACGGCCAATCAAACAATAATGGGTATGCGATGTATTGCAAATAATACATTGCTCGTCCTGACGAAGACCCCACAATGAGGATCTATCAATCCCTGCCCTTGACTGGTTGCCCTGTTACCCCTTCACTCACCGATCCTCCCATCACGGTCGTCTCCGCAATGTATCTCAATACCAGATCGGCAGTCAAGCACCAGCTGGACCTCTTTACATTATTGGAGTCACATAAACCTGACCTTTTATTCCTTACTGAGACGTGGTTCTCCGACACTTCCCTCTCCTCCCTACTGGCAATTCTCCCTCCATCTTATTATGCCATTCGAGCCGATCGCCCTCCCGGAAAATCAGGTGGAGGAGTCACTTTGATTGCTCGTAAAGACATCATTTCTCAACCCATAGTTTTTTCCCCTCTGGGTTCATCAGATTGCTTGGTGGCCCGTTCACTCTCCTTTACCCCCCCACTTACGTGTGTCCTCATTTATCGACCCCCATCTTCCCCGCAATCATTTCTTCCAAATTTTCAAGACCTGGTAGCCACTCTGGCAGTCAATCATTCGGCCATTATGGTTCTTGGGGATTTTAATTTCTGGCCATCTGATCCTGCGGAGTGTTCAGTGTCTAAGGAGTTCTCTGAGTCACTCCGTTTCCTCAACTTCACCTCCGCTGTTCACGTCCCTACTCACAGCCTCGGCCACATCCTCGACCAAATTTGGTACCGAGACTGCCCGGTCACATCACTCTCCATCACTCCCTGCCCCTGGTCTGATCACTTTCTTATTTGTTTTTCCTTATTTCTCCGATTAATCCCTAAGCCCCCCCTTGCCAAAAACATCTGGGCACGATCCTGGAACCGAGTAGACGTAGCCGCCTTGTCGGCCACACTTTCCGCGACTAGCCCGAATCTTTCAGGGCTGTCATCTCTTGCACAAGCGGAATCCATCAATGGCTGGCTGCGGGCTGGCTGTGATGCCGTCGCCCCTTTTAAGCGCATATCATCTAAGCGCCCCAAAGATGCTAACCGTTGGTTTCAGAGGATTTGAAGACTCAAAAACTTAAGCTCCGACAAGCGGAGCGCCTTTGGCGGCGGGACTACTGTTCCATCTCGAGAAATCACTACATCATCCTCTTGGCCCTATATAAGAAATCCATTCTGGAAACTAAGAAGGCCTATTTCTCATCCAAAATCCAGTTCGCCGAGAATCGGCCAAGAGAAATTTTTGACATTATCCACGATCTAGCCTATTCCGATAGGGCCTCACTTAAACCTTCTCCCTCTCAACTCCTATGTGATTCTCTTAATTCTTTTTTTCTTGACAAAATTAGCACGATCAGAGATAATATTCCCCCCCGTCCCTTTCCTTCACCAATCCCTCCTGTCCTCCAGCAGTAGCACGACTAGATTCTATTCCTCCACTCACGGTTGACTCCTTTCTGTCCCTTCTACCTCTGGTCAAGTCCGGTTCCCCCCTGGATCCCTGTCCTACTTACATCCTGAAACAGATTTATTCCTTTTGTCCCTCACCACCCCTTATGTTTCTGAATAGTTCACTTTCTCAGGGTATTGTCACTCCATCACTCAAATCGGCGGTAATTGTACCTATCTTAAAAAAACCTGGTGCTGATTCCTCTGTCTCAGCCAACTACCGCCCTATCTCTCTTCTGCCCTAACTGGCCAAGGTACTGGAACGCCACGTACTAAGAACTTTGAGTGCCTTTGTGGAAAGGAACAGTGTCCTGGCCCCCAGGCAGGCTGGCTTCCGCCCTGCTCATTCGACAGAAGCTGTGGCTATATCTGTCCTGGACAACCTCCGGGAGGGTATGGACACTAATCAGCCCCAGGCCTTGGTCCTTCTCGATCTCTCCGCCGCATTCGACACGGTGGACCATGCCATCTTACTTTCACGTGTCGAAGCGGCGGGAATCGGGGGTCGGCCTTGGTTTGGTTATCCTCCTTTCTGAGTGGCCGCACTCAAGCAGTTCGCTTGGGCGATTACTCAGCTGACTTCCGGTCTGTGCAGTGCGGGGTCCCTCAAGGCTCCTCACTGTCACCCTTGTTATTCAATCTATATATTGCCCCCCTCATTTTTGCTTTACAACAGCTGGAGGTCTCTGTATACAATTATGCTGATGATCTCCAGCTTATTTTCTCACTATCCCCTTCCTCTGCGTCCATATCTAATTTTCATTCCGTTATGACCTTCATTCAGGACTGGATGAACCACAACCACCTGAAACTCAATCCCGACAAAACGGAATTGGTGTTGACAGGTGGTTGCTCCAGTCCTTGGTCTTCTCTTTTTTGGCCCCCTTCTTTAGGTCCCCCACCTACTCCCATTTCCTCTGTAAAAACCCTTGGCTTTAAATTTAATGATCAACTTTCCCTTCACTCCCAAGTTAGTGCAGCTGTATCTTCAGCCTTTCTCTCCCTTCGGACAATCCGCAAAGTTTCCCGGTTTTTCACCCCTTCTGCCCTCAAACTCATACTTCTGGCAATGGTGACGTCCCGCTTGGACTACGGCAATGCCCTTTATTGTGGCATGCCGGCGTACCTCGTGAGGCGTCTGCAGTTGGTCCAGAACCAGGCAGCTCGCCTGGTATTCAATCTACCCAGATCACATCACGTCACCCCCCTTCTTAAATCTTTACACTGGCTCCCCGTCCAGCAACGTGCCCTTTTTAAACTGGGCTGCATTATTTTTAATGTTCTGTCCGGCTCTGCCCCTGCCTTTATCACTTCTGCAATCCACAACTACACCCCGACTAGAGAATTGCGTTCAGCTTCCCAACAACTCCTCATTGTCCCCCGTTTCAAACGAAAAAAATGGGGAGGATCCAAGTTTTCTACTGTGGCTCCTGCATTTTGGAACTCTCTCCCGCCTCACCTGAGAGCTTGTTCCCAGTACTCCCTTTTCCGCAAAGCCCTTAAAACGTTTCTTTTTACCCAGGCATTCCCCTCTTAATTCGGTCCTTGGCTCCTAGGTTTTCTTGTCCCCAGGGTTTGTAGTACTACAAAGCGCCATGAAACCGTTTGGTGTACGTGCGCTATAAAAATACTTTTAAACTCAAACTCTAAACTCTATTAACACTTCACCAATCAGGGGTCGAAACGTAGACTTCTACATACTTTCAAACCCATAGGAACAGAAGAAATTAATTAATTGGGACCTATGTGTTATGATTGTAGGAGAACCAAGGACCTTTTTAAGGCTGTAAAGGTTCTACTGTATATAACTGTAATTGTGTCATTGTCACAACACCTTTACCCTGTCCCTCATCCTGTCCTAATCTCCCAACGTACCCCCTTCAATCACACTGAGAGCACTGTAAATATTGCACTAAATAGTAGTATATTGAAGTAGATACATGAAATTACATTTATGTTTTGGAATTGAAAAAGCATTTAATGAATGTGTCACTTTGTATAATAAATGTATGTATCTGGCGAACAGACAGACCATGTACTGTCTCTGTGATGAACTGTTTCTAAGAATTTAAGAATATTTATATTATTCTGACCTTTTTCCAAACATACTACCTTTTTGAACTGCCTCAAAATAATCAAAATTTTAGCATCAACGATAGAAAAGAAACTGCTTATAAAATTCTAATGGAATGCCATCAGACCCTCCTAGATTCCCAGCTGGAGGAGTACATATATCTTCTTTAATCTCTTGAAAGGAGATTGGTGCCTCTGGGATTCATCTGTCGGTGCCGGTTATGGCTTCATGTTTTTTACTCTCGAGGTATTTACTAATTATGACTTCAGATGAGCTGCTATCGTCTTGATATAATGAATGATGAAACTAAAAAAAAACCTGAAAGATCTATTGACTATCATGGAAAAGAATCCCTGTGTTATTCAACATTGCCTGAATGCTGTTTCGAACTGCTAATATTTGCCTATACTATCATTAAACTAGTCTGGGACTTGTATATATTGTATTTTCTGGCCCACTGCCTGTATAAGAATTATTATTATTTGGTTTTATTACTGTAATATGTTGCTGTAAATCCAGCTCCAACAAGCTCATTGTTCTTTATTTAATGCATTAAATAAAAATGACTTCCCGGATCCCAGAGTTTTTAACATTCAATGTTGGTTCATCTGAATCAGGTATTAAGTTGGTTACTCTTAAAGCTAGGATATGAGGTATGATTAAAAGCTCTTCATCCCAAGACATAGGCTCACTCAAGATGAGAGCTATAAATATCATAAGGAACTTGTATTCAAATCGCAACAGTTTGATTGAGTCGAAACCTGCTATGGCTGGGAGTATCACTATCTTTCAGGTTATAATGCGATACAATCCATATAATAGGACTAGTTGCTGACAAAGGAACATCATGTCTGAAATGCACTTGGGACGAGGGAATGATTTGTTCAATGGATAAGTTATCTTTGCTGCATCATGAGAATTTAAGACAGAATTTTTTTTGAAACCCAACAATATTGATTACAATTATCTGATGAGTTATTAATGAACATTATGGACTACATTTAGTGATTTCCATTACAAATTAATTGCTGGATTCAGCCAATAGTGCAGTGTGTCTGAGGGACTGTTTGTCAGTCAAGAGATAGCTTGTATCAATAGTACTGTTTGACTCCTGGGACATAGGGTGAACCCTTGAAGGCACGTCAACACTTCTAAAAGAAAGATTCACAGGTGAAATAAAATGGTTTAGTACACATAGGCACTTTGTACACATCCTTTGGTATTGTGTACATCAGCTACATTTAAAAGAATGCAGTTTACAGAATGCAGAGGGCTAGTTGAATCCCTAAAAAGCAACATTAGAAATGTCATAATTATTATGAATGCATCTAACAAAGAGGCACCTAAAGATTCAAGACATCAGTTCCTAAAAATAGATGCAAAAATATGTTTCTCTATTAAAATCTACATTTCCCTCTGCTTTGAGAAGTCTCTGATGTAAATAAGAAACAGCATCAACTTTGAAAGATATTCTCATGAATAAGTTGATTTGTATTGCTCTTTTAAAATAATGGTACCATTTTTACTTTGTAATGTAGAAAAATCACTTCCCACCTATATATCCACTATGGATAGTAAATGATCGCCTCTTTAATAGCCAAATAAGGCCACCAACAAGGAGAAATTGGGTAGTTAACTGTTGTCAAAGTTCTTAATGGTGTGAAACCTTCCAAGTAACTCAAAACACACACTGTTATCTCCATATAAGACCCTCGCCTTACAAAATGCATGAACTGCATGAAAACAATATGACAAAGTGTGACCCAAACACTGAGCTCTTACAGCCTAGCATTCTACCCTTACGCAAAGTGTTTCAGTGCCTCATCAGGGGTAGTAATCACCATATAAATACTCTTACTGTAAGAAACTGGGAGCATTAGTTCAGGGGGGTGAGTTCCCACCTCAAGAAATAACCACAACTCTTGTCAGAGTAAACCCTTAAAGGCGCTGTATTAACCTGAGCTCAACCACATACTACCTATAGGAACACAGCGCACAGGCTTACTTAGAGGCAATGTAAAGCATTTAAGAAGCACCTCCCCCAAAAAATAAGGTCAAAACACAATCCAAAACAAAAAACAATCCAATTTAGAAACCCACAGTACATTTTAATGAGTAAAATGACAACAAGACAATAAAACTCCAATAAGGGCAACCGAATTATGATTTTATTGACAGTTTAAATATAATAAATAGTGCCAAAAAAATGTTAAGCATCAACTGTGGTCATCTGGTTGCGCTTGACCAGTAACTAGGCACAAGGTAAGGCAGACCACGATGGAGCGTGGGTCAGATACACAAAGCCTGATTGACTCAGTCAAAAGTTTTACTTTCAAACTTAGTCTATGGAATGGAAGTCAAAAATCCCCTGCGGGGCCAGGCATTAGGTTGTGGCCGGAGAGGGCTCCATGTCATCGGAGAGCCACTGGACTAAGGTCTTAGCTGTTGACTTTTGACAGGAAAGCTCCCGGCAGGAGAAATCTGAAATTCATGACTGTAGAAGGTCCCTCACTAGCCAGATACATTTGGTGCTTTAACCCAGTGAAGATTTCTACCTTAGGACTTATTGACTTTTGATAAACTCTGATTCTTCTAGCAGGACAAGGCTGCAGGGTGTAGGCATGGCAGGTTGGCCATAGTCCCCTGAAGGTCTATGGAGCCAAAACGTTTTTAAGTCCTAGGTTTCATGATATGGTAACAGGAGTGCACTTCGACCCCAGCCAAGGGTCCAAGACCATGTGGACAACACTTGAAGGGCCAAACTCACTCCTGCAGGTACCTAGGCCCAAGCTCCCCCTCCACTTACCTTAGACTGGTCTTCTGACCAATGTAGGATCTCTCGACCCTGACCTTGTGCCTCAAAGCCTCGCCTTGCTTCTCCTTCAGCTTCCTCGCTCTCCCTCTCGCACCTTCTCACTTGCGCCCCACTTCTGCCTCGTTCCTCTACTCTTTCCACTCTTGTTGCCTTCTCTGAACTTTTACTCTTGTGCCTTTTCTGGTCTTCTGTGCTTCTTTTTCTGACCGTTCTCTCCCTTTTCCAAACTCTTTGTACAGTTTTCTATATTTTCGGTGCCTTTTTCTTAACTCTTTGTGTCTTTTTTAACCTTCTGTGCCTTTTCTGAATTTGTTGTGCCTTTTTCTGAATTCTATGCCTTTTTCTGAACAATTTGTGCCGTTTTTAATCTCTTTTTACTCCTAATGAACTTTTACACTCTTGTGCTCATTTCAATCTATTGCATTATTTTCATCCTTTCTTTCCTGTGCTTCTTCAGCTCCCACAACCCCCACCCCATCCAGCGTTTTTTCCATCTCCTGCCCCCACTGCTTTTTACCTCCTCTCCCGCACCTTCTTGCTACGTTCCATGTAATTATTTTGCCCTTCCTGGCCCTGCCCACTGCCCCCCGGGCTCCTCCCTCTTCCAGGATCTACGTAATGTCAGCCCCTGTGTGACCCCATTGAGCAGGTGCTAGGCCCAAGCTCCCGCCTTCACGTACCTGGGACTGGTCCTCTGACCAGTCTAGGCTCATCCACCCGCTGCTGCTGCAGCACTGCGTCTCTTAGCATGGAAGGATCTTTATCCTGCTTCCACTGTCACTTCGCCTGCTGCAGCATGCCCTCACACTCACCCCATACTCTATCTCCCACGCCACCCATCCATGACCTTACCTCCCCAAAAACCACACCAGCTCCTCAGCAAACACCCACATGCAGGCTCAACACATGTTTGGTAAAAAAACATATGATCAAGATGTAGGACCTTCTCAGCAATAGCGCACCAGACCAAAGAATACAGAAAGTCAGACTCCCACTCAACACATCAAAGACCAAGGACGTGATCTGCAGAGTTCTGCAAGGATCTTCTCTCAGCCCCATTCTGTTCAACATTTACATGGCACCACTCACTGAGTTAATCAGATCCAACAGCATCGTCATCATTTCCTATGCCGATGACACCTAGCTCAACCTCTCAATGTCAGACAAGCCTGCCGCAACCAGATCCAACTTCACCAAATGCATGTTCTGCATAGTGGAATGGTTGAGAACCAACTACTTGAAACTCAACTCGAACAAGACAGAAGAGCTAATGTTAAGGAATATGAATTCCCACTGAGACTCCAAGTGGTGGCCATCAGAGCTTGGTCCAACACCTATACCCTCCAACCACAAAGAAACCTGGGAATCATCATAGACAGCAATCTCAACATGGCCGCACAGGTGAATCTAGTCAGCTCCTCCTGCTTCCATATAATATCCATCCTTAGAAAAATATTCACATGGATCCCCACGACACCAGGCGTACCCTCACTCAAGCCCTAGTCACTAGCAGACTAGACTATGGCATAACACTTTATGCATGTTCTCTTCCGACTGACTTCAGACCATCCAGAACACCACAGCTAGACTGGTTCTGGGCCTCCCACACAGCACACACATCATGCCTCACCCCAGAAAACTCATTGGCTGCTGATACGCTAACACTGCCAATTCAAACTCTACATGCATGCATACAAGGCACTGCACTACATAGGACCAGCATACCTTAACTGCCGCCTTCACTTCCACAAATAAACAAGACTCCTACACTCAGCCTCACTCTCCCTTGCACACACACACAGTATCCGCAAAAGCAGAATTGGCGGCCTAGCCATCTCCTACATTGCACCCAAGTCATGGAATAACCTGCCCCCTCATATCAGGGTGTCCTACTAACTTCCTAAAATTCCACAAGTGGCTACAGACCTGGCTATTGAACTAACTCAGCTAACCCCAGGAGACGTCCTTCACACCTGCTCCAGCACCTAAACACCCTTTGGGTGATAAATCGAGCTAAACAAAGCCATATAACATAACATATTATAACAGTAGAGGCTAGCGGCAGGGTCCAGGACAGTTGAAGACAAAGGCCTCTTTAGCATATTGTGTTGTTGTAAGTTGGATAGGAAGTCAGCTTTATGATCCCTGGAGTCCACTTCTTTGTCCTAGGTACAAGTGGGAGGGTAGGTTCAGCCTCCAAGGCTCTTATCAGGTCACAGGCAGGAGGCTCAGTCCTAATCTGTTCCTCCACAGGTCCAGAAAGTGTTCTGATGAGGGTACTGGGGATGCCACATCTATGCCAGGCACTAGCCTTGGGATAGGGGGAATCTCTGGACCAATCCCTACTAATGGGGTACAAGTTCCCAGGGGTAACCCTACTCGTGTTTGCAGTATTTCCTGTGGGCTCTAATGCAAATAATCAAAGAGTGCTCCCTCTACCTAAATCCAATGTAGTAAAACACTTCTTCCCCTGTGCAGAGCTCCTGTACACACCCCAGAATGTTGGCAATGGAAATGAGCAGCCCCTCCTCTGTGGTCACACTAAAATAGTTTGGGGGTCAGCTTCCCTCCCTCTGGGATTTTTCTCTGCCTGTCTGGGGGACAGGCAGGCCTGAGGCAGCTAAAATGTGCTTATGACTGTGGAGACCTCTTTAAAGTTACTCAGGTACCTGGGTACAACACAAATGGTCATCTTGCCAGAGGAACAGACACACCTCCCCAAACGAACGGCCTTTGTCCTGCTCTGGTAGCAGTTTTCAAACATAATCAAGGCGGCTATTCAGCTGCCAGGTGACAATTGGAACTCATTCAGAAGATTTAGGCAGGGAAAAGGTAACTTTTTAAAGTGCCTTTTGCAAAATATTTATTACAAATACAACTTTACCAGTGAATTGGGCTTGTAATAAATATTTCAGAAAGTTCACAACTGATATTTGTAGCTGTTTCCGAGCCAGAGACAACTTTACAAAATCTTATACCCCTATGCTTTCCTATGAAACAGCCACCCTGGCTCCAGTGAAAATAGCTTTGAGGTCCTTTACACTGTAAATAGATGATTAACGTTAAACTTTTAAATGTCCTACTTTGAAATACCAGGTACCTTGACTTAGAGGCAGTAAAGCCTACTTATGGGGAGCACAATCATGTTTAAAAGGAAGGTTTAGGCCTGTCATAAGGTTTTGTTTTTGACAGGTCGAATTTGCAGTTTAAAACGGCACAGCCAGAAAACACATGATAGGCCTAAAGTCATGTTTGCACAGTCACTGCAGTGGAAGTCAAAATGGGTGCTGCAGCCCTCTGGTGACATTTAACTTACAGTCCTGGAGTACCTATTGTACTAGATATTTGGAACTTATAAGTAAGTTAATTATCCCAGTCAGGGGTGTGTCAAATTCATCATGTTAAAAGGTGAAGCACAGGCACTTTACCATTGGTTAGAAAGGGTAAAATGCAGAGTCAGCAAAAATAGGGTTCAGCAAAAAGGCAAAAAATCCCAGATGACCCTGCAGAAGAAAACATTTTCTACACGTACCATAAATTATAATTGTAGCTTCTCCTTTTAATCATATTATGTGATTTTGGGCAAATCAATTAGCCTCCCTCGGCCTCAGTTCGCCGATCCTTCAGAATAAGGTGACATTAGAAAATGGATAATAGTTGTTAACAGTGCATTGTAGAAATTGGCATTTGTGTACTTTAAATGTGGAGTTATTACATCCCATTTACCAGCAGTTATTCCCAAGGGAGGATCCTGCCAACACGGACAGTCTGTGTTCTTATTTTGTTGTTGACCTGCTTAGTCAAATTATGGTTTTCATTTCATCTAGAGCAGCTGGGAAGTGTTTTTGCAAAGATTTTCCCTCCCAGGAGTAGAATGAATTATTCATTAGACACTCAATGTCTGAAAAGTAGCTACTGTCAAATTTGGGAACTTGACAATCAGCTCAATAAAGGTTAAAAGGAAAACATTATTAGATAACCATTAATTGACTAAGAACATACGGCATGGGACCTACATCATAAAAAAAGAAAAAGTATTAAATATCTTAAATAAAAAGTCCTGAAATAGAACACAGGATTTGTGGTCAATGAAGGCAGATGCAGTAATAGGAATCCTACTGATAAATGCATCAGAGTGCATCCAGTATTGGCACTGAGCTTGTGCAAATGTTCCGAGTTTTATTGGAAAGACAGGCTGGCCAGATTACCTCCAGCACTAAATTTTCAGGACTGGGTGGACCGCACTGTGCAAGTTTGTGGTGGCAAATACACCGTCATCTGCTGCACGTAACATGTGCACCAGTTGGTACAGTGCTCTGTCCGAAATAGCGCTGGTACGAGTGTAATTACTTCAAACTAGAAATGGTGGAGCAAAATCTTCATAATCTGACCAGCTGGGGCACGCTGTGATTCCCAAAGCCATTTGGGAGACTTTAATTAGGGATACAAATGTTGCCTAGGGCCTAGGCATCAGTTTCAGAGGTACTGGTCATTTTTTGTGCACCATCATCATGCTGACATTACACATTTGTGCAACTGTCAATTTTGTGTGTGTTTTTTTTTGTGCTCTCTGCATGAAGTACTTTTAGGTTGTGGAAGTGCGTGGAGATATAGGTGCCTCTGCAGGTTTTGGCATGAAATGGAAGGAGCACCCTGAGCATGCCCCATGCCCCCCGTCCAATCACAGCTGGCATCCAAATAGGAAAAGGAAAAAGAAGATACAAGTGAGGTAAGAGGACATTTCATATCTCACATCATGAGGACAACGCATTCACAATAGCAAACTGATACAGACGCGAAGACCACGGCATGTGAGGTACAGATTAAAGCACTTTGCAATGTTATTGTACACAGTCAAGTAAGAGCTTTAGTGGGTTTTGGGTACCGAAACTGGTGGACAAGAATCATGTGAAACTATACTCACAACTGGCAAAGGAACAGAATATATAAAAGATTGTTCTCCCCATTTCGCTGGCGAGCTGCAACCTACACCTGGGACGTGGAGTGTGTGTCGCAGACCTGATATCATTTGCAGTCACAAACACCTCGTTGGCACCACCCTACATCAGGCAAAGGCTTACTCACCAAGCCGAGCTTACTGTCTCCATGGCTCTTTTGCTGCCTTGATAGAGCAATGTCCACCGACTAGCAATTAAACCGCTGAAATGAAATGCTTCAAGGCCTTAAAAATAAAGGCCACTTGAAGCAGTCTTTTGTCAGAAGAGATTTAGTAGACTTCATTAAACCGTAAAAACCCACTATCTCACCGCATAAAAATAAAATCCTATGGGGGTTGTGAACAGAAAAGAGAGGGTGAGGAAATCAGTTTGGGGTTAAGAATGCTCCTCTGCATTCCAATCGAGGAGCGTCGGATCTGTTATATACACTTGTGTTATAGTCCCAGTCTTGCGACAATGTATCACTTCATATGGGGTTATCCCCTATCATGCTGAATGTTTTACAGTATTTGTTGAAAGTGCAGAAAGATTTCAAAGTAGAAGGGATTATGCTAAGCAATGAATGAGATGCCACAATTAAGAATTTGCAGTTTACAAGCATTTTCAGGATAACAAAAATTTTAAAATCCTAGTGAATCGGAAATTCTCTAGATTTTGCAAACTGCGTATCGTGGAACTGTTCTGGCAGATTACAATTTGAAGTCACAAATCCCTTCTTTTTTCATAAATCAATTGTGTATTTTTTTTAAACAAGTTTATTAGTTTAATACAAAAGAAAACACAAAAAGTAAATATCAAAGTGTGACTACCAGGACAAGCATAATGACAAAGCAGTAGACTGAGCTCCTCAGCAAAGCCAGGCATCGACCGAACCCCAAAGCGTGCACATGTGGAATTGATTATACCAAAACAGTAGCGGCTCCTGGAAGGAGTGCTGCGCGGCGGTTGGGCGGGGGACGGGCAGGGTTGGGGGTAGTAAACTCCGGCATACGGCTCATCAGAATTAGGTAAAGAAATAAATAAATAAAACAAATTATATTGCTCGCACTGCAACGGTAAATGCAATGCAGCGCGCGCAATTAAATTTGTTTTATTTATTTATTTACCTAACTCCGTATATGTCCACCTGACCTCTCCATAAGGGGTCTGCATTGCAAGTTTAGAGTTCCAGCCTGTGTGTCGGAAAGCCACATGTCAGAAGAGAAGGACATCCTGTGTGACTTCGGGAACAGTTTGAGGAATGGAGTATCATTTAGCATCCCCAGCACAGAACCAAAACCCATTGAAGCTAGTTCGACCCTGTTTGCCGGGTCCGGCCAGCCCCCCTAAACCAGTCATTGATGACTAGGGTCTGGGATGCCAGATAGTACAAATAGAAGTTGGCCATGTCCAAACCCCCATCGTATGTAGCTTGTTGGCATTTGGTCAGTGCCACTCTCGGTCTGGATTTGTTCCACAGAAATGCCTTGGCTATAGTATTTATCTTCCGGAACCAATGCTGCAGGAAGTTTTGGAAAAAGTACAGGAAATGTGGCAGAATCATCATTTTATACAGTACAACCCTGCCCACCACATTAAGGGGGGGCCCCTTCTTCTTTAGCTTCAGTGTCAGGAAATAGAGGGGCAACTCGTCATTATGGATGTTCCTTGGGGCACCAGATTCATTTGTTTTCAGGCATTTTTTATTACATTAATAGTGAATAATATTATACTATAATATTCACTAATAGTGTAATAAAGAATGGAGTACAATTAGCTGAAATACGACTCCCCCAGCAGCTGAAGTAAGCAAAAATTACTTTTAAAAGTATGCTGTGTGCATGCTTTAGGGTCAGAGTGTGTTTATGTGAGAGTGTATGATTGTGTGTGTATGTAAGCATGTGTGCGTGAATGAAAGTAAAGGTCAAATGGTGTGGGATTTCACTTCAGCTACCCCTGGCATTTTGGTGAACTGACATTCATGGTTAAACAGAGCAGCGTACCCCTGGAGACTCAGACTTCAGGGATTTCCCGGGATGCCAAGGGTCTGGTGGCCAGCCAGTAGAGTAGTTTGCCATTTTTTGTCGCTCTGTTTATAAACCCTTATCATGGAAGCCCGCCTAACCCAGCCCACCTCCTCTAGACATATCTGCTGTAGTTCCGCACAGGCAATGGCAAGCTGATGAGAGGCCTCACCCTTGGGTTATCCGGAAGGTACGCCTCCAGGTGCAGTATCTGGGCCTCCAACAGGGTCACACGTTGGAGCTTTTTCTTTTTCTTTCCTCACTATAAAACATTTGGCATATGCTGTGATGGTTGGCTTGCCTGCGGGCCACAGGGTGCCAGCTGACTACACTGTGCTCTTATTGACTCAAAAGAATGCATTTCCAGGTGATATGATGAAAACTTGGAAAGTGAGGTGTCAGTGGGAGCATCTGCTCTTTGAAGCAAATGCCTTTACCCAACCAAAGATGGCAAGCTTCATCATCAGACCTGCTCCTCGTTGGGCTGGCACTGCAATGCCCAATGGGCCCCTCAAGGGGCACTTTGCCGGAAATCTTTTGTCTATGCCAGAGGTGAGCTGAGAAAACTGGTGTGTCCCAATCTGCATGTGTGAAGACTGGAAATAGAGATCTGGATTAAAATGAACTATAGATCCTCCATGGTTTGTCCTTCCCCATATTCCCCACAGTTGTGCTCGCAGAGGAGATAGTCATGTGCTACACCCAACCCACTTACCCCACTGAGGCAGGGCAGCAGTAGCAGTTGGGGGGTACAGGGTCGATAGCAGGGGTCCAGCAGTCTAATGGGGAAAGAGTCGGCAGATCCAGGTGAGAACAGTCCCACACTCGACAACAGCCTGGTTTGGGCTGGTTACCAGTTGTCCCCCTGGCGCTCCTCAGAGCGACTGGGACAAAGGGGGCATCCCAGCCGCCGCTCATGCCACTAACAGTCACCGGGCACACATGTCACCAAGTCTTCTGCCAACCCCCCAGCTCTAAGTCCCGAAAGTCAGAGACTAGGCTTGTATACGTGATAAGGGGGAGCGGCTTTGCAGTGCCCCAGGCGGGGAGGTCTCCATGGAACCACCGTAGCTGCAAGCCCTGGGGAATGGGGTCACCAGGGCCTAATAAGGCCCAAAAAGCACAAACTGTGGACAAAGTTCTAGCTTCCTTCCAGATATGGTGTAATCCCGTCAGCAGTTTTTGCTGTAGCCCTGTCTAAAGAAGTCTATGGAGAATGCATGGAGAAATTTGCTATTTGACCCCCCCCCCCTTTTTTTTTCTCAGCCCCCACTTGACGGATCACTCTGAAATTTTCCAGGAAGGAAAGTCAATTTGCTTTTTTGGGGGGACAGTTTTGTGAAGATTCATCAAACGGCACCAAAGTTATTAGGAAACCAAAAGAAACACCTTGCCTATGGAAAAGCAATCTTAACCGATATATCAGCAACAAATACATATAAATAGATAGATCGATAGATGCTTCTGTCCTCCACCCATTTCTTGCATAGTTTCAGCTTTAAATCATGGTGAAAAAAGTCAAGTCATACACAAGTCACAAAAGCATTCACCTAATAATCGGTAGGGAAAAGCACTCACAAAATATGAGAGGGTATTTGGGTTCATTTAGTTTCTGTTGGTGAACCGTGCTCACATTTTCCTTTCTTCAATTCTCTGTTCAGTATCAACTTGCTCAGCAGTACGTTTTTACGGGTGTTTTGGAAGCCAAATCAGGAAAACTGCAAAATATTATCTTCGAGAAATGTCATCCAAACAGTTTTCTTAAGAGTGAAATAAAACTGCACATCTTGTTATATTTGCAAGGTATTATTCTAGCAAACCCTAGACTTTGGGCCAAATCACTTTTGTGGCAGAATCTGCCAAAATAACGTTGAATTCTTTTACAAAAAAGAAGGCTTTTTTCTTGTTTTTTCACCTATGATACTCACTTATCAGAGGACTTTTCTTTTTTTTTTTATAAAACCATTGACATTGAGGGGCGATCTCGGTCAAGAGGGCACCGAATCGGGTTCGGCAGTAGCGGATCCGATTCGGAGGCTGAATTTCCGTCCGAGTCGTACACGGGTCCGGACGTCGAAGTACGATGCGAACAAGCGCGAAATCTCCGTCCGAATCGTTTCCGGGTCCAAACCGCTCCGTACGACTCGGTCACAAGCAAACCGTGGCGCGCAATGGAGACGTTTCACGACCGAGCTAGTACGATGCTCGATTCGGACAGCCGGATCGAGCCGGATCGATCGGCTTGCAATTGCTCCCGGAGTTGGACTTCGGGGGTCTGGATCGGAGCCCCTGTTAGCCGCAGCCTTACGACTCGGACACATGGGGAGACCCATGGGTCTCCCCAACACAGGCATGTACGGTGCAGATGGCACAGACGCATACCCACTGTATGGGGAGCACTTGTCCGCGACGTACCCATTCAGTCAATGGGAGCCCATGTACGCGCCGTACGACCGGCTCCCATTGACTTCTTTGGGAGTCCGCCCGAACCGAGTCCAACAGCATACGGCTGCATCGTACTCGCTCGGTCGGACTGCAGGAGTTCAGATCGGTCGGAAAACACCCCGGATCCGGCTTGGTCGGAGTTCTTTCCGACCCAGATCGGAATCAGCCCCTGAGTGTGAGTCACACCTTGACATTTTTCATATTTTGAGGTCTTTTTTTCCTTGCTCAGTTGCAAGTTTTAGTTTTTGTGACAGTGAGCAAGCTTATCATTTTTAACTCACTGTAACGAAAATTCAACTGAAAACTTAAATTGTCCCCAAGAGAATGTGTGACTTAAAATGCAACTCTAAATTGATTAGCTTGCCCAATAAAAGCTCCAATACAGTAAAATATGATTTTGTCCCCTTGGATATAGTCCTATTTTGGATCAAATTTGGAAAATTCTTTCAATATCATTTGTAGTCTAAGTAATCACTATGGGGCTAAGTCTTCTTCTGAACTGTCTCCCATTTATTTCTTCACAGCTTCTCCATCGATAATATCAGCAAGTGTAATATTACAAATTATAGAGTGCATATAGGTCATGAGTGGTTACTGCAATTTATATCTCAGTCATTTACGTATGTATGTATTTGGTTTATGATTCAAGTATTTTTCGAAATGTGACATGACCAAAAGAAATTGAATCATTTATATATAGGCCCAGGTATGCAATGAGTACTAGAGATATTTTCACAGTCATATCTAGAGGCCTACAACTAACAAAATAGGTCTCTTACACGCATTATTGGCAGAGTTATATTTTGTTAAATTTGACTAGTTTTCAGTCATTTTGTATTTTGCCGTATATGGCAGAAAAGACAGAAGCAATACAGAGCAATTAAATGGTTATAAAACAAATAACTCCATCAACCTCAACATAATTTATAAGATAAATGATCCAATAACCATAAAGCATATTTACTAATGCTAAACAAAGTAAAACTAAAGCACATAAGTCCTTTAAAACAATTTGCATATCCGCTTATAAAGTGCATAATGCATCTATAAAATATGAACTAATCAAGTATAATAAATATCTAAAATAAGAATAAATACATTTTAAAACAGGCAGTACTAGTCGTCCATAGTTTTCCTAGCTAAAACAGCTGCTTTAAGGAAAGAACACATCCTGACACAGGTAATTGGAGTATCTAATGATTGCAATTTGTGCAAGGCCCATTTTAAAAGTTAATGTAATGTTATTTGCTCTGATTTATAAGGTATTTTTCTAAATAAATAAATAAATAATATGGCGTGGCGTGAATTGAGTCGGGCAACATTGTACTTCAAAATCAGAATTATATTTAGTTAATTTCAATTAACTTACTTTATTACTAAATTATTATTTACTTACATGCCAAGGTTCGGATTCAGATGTGGATTGAAAAACGGAGCAGGAGGGTCTCCCAGATTTTTTAAATAACTACACTAAATCATTTCAACGATTGTCAAGGATACCTGATATGAGCAGAAGTAGCTGTTTTAGTAGTTGCTGCTTTGTCTACACTGAAAAGCTCTTTTAATGATGAGAAATTCTGAGAGTAAATCACTTCAAGCAACCCATCCACATAGTGATTTGTTTAAGGCATCCATACATTAATCACGTATTGCAAAAGGAACTTATCCCAGTAACTCATGTAGACCCATCTCAGGCACAGAAACCCCTTATTTTGTAGCCATTCTTTTAATTTTGGTGGCAGATTCATTCCTTATAAAAACCAGAAAGCTAAGAAAAAAAGTGACTGAATTAATGATTCAAAAACAACCTTTTATGGCTCATCATACCAAGAAAACAACTTTAGTAGATTGGTACTTACCCGTGAAAAATGATGTTGCCTCGTCTCCGTCAGAATGTTTTAATTCTGTAATTTCTGTAATATCACCACCAAATCGAAGCCACAGTCCAACAGAAATGACTGCTGACCCAGCCAGCTGTAGACACAAGTAAATTCTGGTTACTGTGTGGTACAAAAAACAACTGTAACAATTTCACAATAAAGAGTGGAGGATAGGCCTTTAATTTAGGAAGAAATTTAGTTAAATGTGGTAAAGACAACAGGCATCGAAAAGTATGCTAAGGTTGTGTACCTTGAACACATCTATGAAGAAGAGATGTTTAATCAATTGCCACCACAGTAACTCCGCTGGAAATGTAGACTGGATCGAAGATGCTTGCTAAGTAGAATGGGGTTGTAAATGACCATCTTTTGTGTGGTATTACCCCAAGATTTTTGCCTTCTTTTGCTGAACCCTTTTTTGCTGCCATAGTACTCTGCACAATTTACTCCTGCTAACTAGTGGTAAAGTGCCTGTGCTCTCCTGTCTGAACATGTTAGAACTGAAATAGTATATGTTACAACATGTACCCAGGGCTTCTATATGAAATGCTACTACATACTGAATGCTGCTACTGCACTCATTGTACCACCTACCACCATTGTAGCACTGTAAAACAAGTCTATAGGCCTGCTATTGAAGCATAGGTGTGCAGTTTGAAAATTTCATTACGACCTTCCAAAATAAATCTTTTGCCAGGCCTATTTATTTATTTTGAAGGTTTATATAGCGCAAACATATCAGAGCGCTTTACATGTGTATACAGAAAACGAATATATAAGCATAAAAAACCCTACAGTTAGAGGTGATTTAGATAAAAGGTGCTCAACAGTACAAAACTAGTAAATACAATATGGTGCTCAATAATACAGATACATAATTAGAATACAGTAAAAAGTAAGTAATTCACGTGAATTTGGCCATGAGAATCGCTTTCTCTTCTTTTTTGAAGGAGGCCGTGGAGGGGTTCAGTCTTGTTTCTGTGGGCAAAGCATTCCAGATCCTGGGGGCCATTCCATAGAAGGATCGGTTGTTAGTTTTTTTCTTGGCAAAACGTTGTGGTTTCAGTAAAAGATTCTTGGAACTCCTAGAGGCTCTATTCCCAGCAAAAAGTACCAACTTCTGAGCTATATAGCTCGGATAATTGTAGTGTAAGGCCTTGTGCCTCATACATGCGATTTTCAGATGAATTCTAGCTTCAAACGGGAGCCAGTTGAGGGCTCTAAGGTCTGGGGAGATGTGAGAGGTTCTTTTTGAACCTGTGATGAGTCTCGCAGCTGAGTTGATATCGGCTCTTAGCAGGGCTGTTGTCGACCTGGTTAGGCCGCCTAGGGTTACGGCCCCATAATCCACTCTAGGGATTACTAGGGCTTGAACTGCATGTTTGAAGTCGTTTGCTGGCAGGAAGGGTTTCAATTTTCTCAGGTTGTTCATGTGGAAATTTGCTCCTTTTGTGGCGGCATTGATATGGTTCTGCATCTTTAAGTTACGGTCCAGTGTCACACCTAGCGATTTCGCTGATTCAACAATGACAGGTTACCCTTTGAGTGCTGTTAGGTGCTTCATCCATTCCAATAGTGGATGATTTGTTGGGTGGGGCGATTAGGAGGAACTCCGTTTTAAGGAAGTTTAGTTTCAAATGGTTTTCGGCCAGCCTTGTTTGAGTTTTTTGTAGCGTGATATTGAGAGATTTGATGTCCTCAATTGAATGGATCTTGATGTAGAGTTGGTTGTCGTCTGCATACACATGGAAATTAATCTTGTAGAGACTGGGAAGTTCTGCGAGTGGTTCCATGAAAAGGTTGAAAAGTGTGGGTGAAAGGGAAGAGCCTTGTGGTACTCCTAGTGTGACTGGCAAGGAGTTGGATAAGGATTGATTGACCCTAAATCTTTGAGATCTATTTTGGAGAAAGGAAGTGAACTAGGTAAGTACAGATCCAGATATCCCTATTCTGTGTTTCAGCAGTTCTAACAAGTTGTCGTGTTTGACAATGTCAAATGCAGATGACAAGTCAAGTAAGATTAGTAAACAGGCTTAATTTTGGTCAAGGATTTTTAGAGCGTCATCAATTATGTGTGTCATGGATGATTCAATACTGTGACCTGCTCGGAAACCTTATTGGTATTGGTTAAGCAGGTTGAATTGTTCAATGTGGTTGCTAAGCTGGGTGTGAACACATTTTCCCAAGAGTTATGCTATAGTGGGTTATTAGATATCTGGCAATAGTTATTTAAGTCTGATACCTATCCTGTTTTCAGCCTTTCTAAGATGGCTTCTTGGAGGAGGGAGGTATTTATGATCTTGGTCCAAAGAGGTAATAACAGTGGAATTAAATATTTTAAGTAGCTAGCGGAAAGCGGGTCTGTGAAGTGGTTAGAGGGATTCAGAGCGTTTAGCGTCTTTAATATAGTGCCTTCACTGTAGGTGTTGGGGACAAGGTTGTGTTGTTGTTAAGGTTGAATTTTGTGAAACATTTGACTGGGATACCTATAAGGGGCATTGTGGAGTTCTTTTGCGTGTCCGTGATGGATCGGAGGTCATTAAGTAAGTCGTTTTTATGGATTCTGATTTTATAGTGAAAAAGGAGGCAAATTCCTCACAGTTGGGGAGAGTGTCAGGGATGGCCTTGGGGTGGATGGGTGGACTCTTGGTTTGGGCTTTGATTAGATCGAATAGTTTTTTGGGACGGTTCTTGGCTTGGTCTAGTGGATTCCTGAAGAAGTCAGTTTTTGATCTTCTGATCTTTCTGAAGTAGGAGTTTCTGGTGGTTCTTAGTAGCTTGAGGTGGTCAGCTGAAGGTGCGGATCTCCAACGTCGTTCGATTAGCATCTGTCTTCATTTAGCCTGCAATCATACCAGGGTTTTGAGTCTTTTGTAGTGGTTCTTTTCCATTGTAGAGGTTTTTTTTAATCTAATCAGCTGTTCATGAAGTGGAAGTCATGGTTGGTCAGATCTTGTACATCGACTAGGTTTTCCGGGGGCATAGGATGTTTGGATTGGAGGATAGAAGTAGGTCAGAGCCGACGTTTTTCAGATTTCTCTTCCAGGTCTTTGTTCTCAAGGGTTCTGTCGAAGGACGTTTAACTGATACCAAGATTTGAAATGTGATGATGTGATGGTCAGACCAATGAAAGAGGAGGAACGGGCCGAGCTGAGTGGAGTCAACTTTGTAGATTACTAGGTCGAGGGTTGCTCCTTTGTCATGAGTGGGGCTGTTACAGATTTGGTTAAGATTAAGGTCTGAGAGGAAAGATTTGAGGCTTTTGACCCCTGGGTCATTCAGGTCCTCCCAGTGGAGATTGAAGTCACCCAAGAAGACTTGAATATTTTGTTGGCCGTCATTTGTAGCTAGAATGTCCATGAGGTGTTCTATGAATGTGATATTATCTCCTGGGGGTGGTAGAATGTGTGTAATGAGCATACTTGTTTATTATTCCAAGGGATGTTTAAGCAAAGGTATTCACAGGAAGATGATGCTGGGGCATTGGAATTGGTCACTGTTAGATTGCACTGATGCAAGCGATCCCACCTCCCAACCTATCACTTCTATCAAGTCTGGTGATGTCATAGTTAGGGGGTATTAGTATGTCCAGGATGGGTGTAGATAATTCATTTAGCCATGTTCCAGTCAGAATTAGAATGTCTGGTTCGTTAGTGAGTAGGAGGTCAGCTATATTGGCTGCAGTTTAGGAGTTTACATTTTAGCCGCGTCTTGTTGGATAATGTGGAGGGTTTGAGTGTGAGAGGTTGTTTTCAACTATGCCTCTGGGATTGTATCTAGTAGCTCTGTGTGTGTTGATAGGGATAGACTGGATTAAGGAATCTATATGTGCCTTATCTGGGTACACAAAGTTATATGGGATGTAAGAATTCGCGTAAGAGCGGAGTAATGCACCTAAGTCTTTAGATGATAAGGAGTCTTTCATCTTGATAGGGTGGGATAAGGCATTGGGATAAGGCACTGTACTCCATCTTGGGGGTTCGTAATTTTGGGGGCTTATGTGTAGATGTTGGGTGTGTGTAGAATTTTTGATGTGTGTATATGTTCTAGAATAAAGTTTAGGGCGCTCTAGTTTGGGTTGCTGTCGAATCAGATTGTGTAGAGTTTGAATGTCAGTTTTGACTTGTTGCAGAGATAGTAATATCTCGTCTAGTCTGGAGTCTGAGGAGAAAGTTGCCGTATTTGATGGATGGACTGGTGGTGAGGGAGGAGTAGTTTTTTCTTGTGTTTCTTGTGTGAGGTTTGATGAGGAGTCGTGTTTGAGAACCTTGTGTTGAGATTTAGCTTTGGGTATGTCCATGGAGAGGGGGGTTGTTGAACTTGGGTGTGGAGACGTCTGGGTGTGGGTTAAGTACGGGACTGTGGTGGTAAAAGTGAGGATAGAGGGGACAGTTGAGACGTCGGGCTGATGAGAGGAAGGTGTTAAATATGTGGTTGGGATCGTGTGACTCGTATGGTTGTTGGGGTAGGCATAAGAATAGGGGAGAAGAGTGGCGCTATGAGGATGAGTGATGGATTGGGAAAGAGGTGTGAGAGGGGAGCTGGGATTATTGGGGTGGGGAGACGATGGCAATGGTAGGGTGGGGTGGGGAGAGATAGTGTGTGCAGTGGTGTTGTAAGGGTGAAAATGGGGCTTACGGTGGTATGTGATATTAGCCCGGTTGTCGGTTAGGTCTGGGGTGGGTGTAATGCGGAGAGGGATGACTGGGTATCATGGCTTAGTTGGGAATCAGATTGGGAGTTGGTAATTAGGCTGTGGTTGGTAGGTGAGGGGGGGGTGTTCTTATAACTTAGCGGAAATACGTAATCTAGTAGGTTTAAACTGTGGTCTGATGATTGCATGAGGATGATCCCATTGTGATAGATAGTGATTGTGGCTGCTGCTTTATGGAATGGGGATGGGAGGATAGTTAGTGTGAATCCGTGCACTGTTTTCCTCATCTTGGAGACCTTAAAAAGAGCGAGAAGGGCTTTTCTCCATTGAGCTCTTCTTTTAGTGTAGAAGATGATGTCATTAGTAATGTTCCCTTTGTTCATGGAGTAGGTGGGATCAGAGATTGGGGTTCCAGTTTGAGATTTTAGAATGTTATGTTTAAAACCTTTAGCTGCTTTTTATGTAAGGTTGGGGGGTAGATAATGGAGTAGGTGTGGCTGCCCGTGCGCTCCATAGTGATGACTAAAGCTAGTGGGAGCTTGCAAGAGGGGAACGACCAAGGTGGTGTGTCTGTGGTGGAATGCACTTTGGGGGTGAGGTGACGCTAGGTCTGATGTGCGGCACTCTCATCCATCAATTGTTGGGTTGGGAGATGAGGCTGTTGACTATGTTTTTTGGAAGTTCAATCATTACTGATAACTCAGTCCAAGATGGCCGCTATGTGTTACTGTTTAGCTCTGGACTTGCATTGTAGTCCTCCTTCTATTTCCATTTAGGGTCCTCTTGGGGCAAGTCCTTTTTCTTTGTTTAACTAAATAGTGGAGATTGGTCCTTTTTTTATTTCCCCTTAATTCATTCTCTGGTGAAGTCCTATATTTCTTTCAATTCAGGCCATGGTCATGGTCCCTTATCCCTGTTTATAGCCATTACAGCCATTTTGCGTGTTTTGTAGAGGCAGCTGAAGTACTACACCCTGTATGTGATTTTCTCGAATGGGTTTCCTGGCTTTTGCCCATCCGACTATGGTAAAATCAGTGTGCCCCTAGAGTCAGGGGTAACTTTATGGGCCCTGGTGATGAGGGTCAAGCCTGGGTTCCTTGATTAAATTCAGCCAATATACGATCACCGTGGTGTGTGCCTATCCAGAAATCCTATATATATTTATAGTGGGCGCTGTAACTAACCTGCATTAAAGGGTTTCGCTGTGTCCTCGAGAGACATCCTCTATCTTCACCCCGGTATGTACTCGGCTTTGCTCATTTACCTAGAGGGGTGGGGGAGGCGCCCAATCGCCCGCGGAAATCATCAGACGTGCCGGTCTCGTACACGTCGATGTAATAGGCGGTTCTGAGCCTCCCGGCCACTCTTAGGAGAAAAGGCCTAAACCTTCATTTTTTAATATTTATGTATGTTACCCCTAATGTAGGCCCTAAATACTAATGTGGTCATTAAGAGTTCCGATAAAGGGGGCAATGTTGTTGTGTGGCCACTTGACATGTACTTAGCGGAAGGGCTTAGACAATTGGGTGACCAAGATAAATATACTCTTGCAACGAGGCAGCAATATGATGAAGCCAAATAGGAATATTTTGGTAAACTCATTGATTGGAAGGAACAAGGCATCTTAGAAGATGAAGAATATATTACCTTCTTTGTAAATATCCACAAGTTCCAGCACTATATTAATTACCTAAGTTGCACAAGAATCTTGATGTTCCACCTGGTAGGCCTATAGTGTCTTGAAAAGGGAGTCTTTTAGAAAACACTTCCTGTTATGTTGATTATTTTTTGCAACTTTTGTTCAAGCGTTACCTTCCTATGTAAGGGACACCTCAGATTTTTTGAGGATAATTAATGAAGTGACATGGGACCCCAAGTATCTATTATTAAGCTTTGATGTAACAAGCTTATATACGTGCATCCTGCAAGATTTAGGGATAGATGCTTTCAGATATTTCCTTAAGGGCTAATCTCTTTCCTACCTTCATGCATACTGACATGATTTTGGACATGATCCTGATATGTCTCAGGAATAATTTTTTCATCTTCAATAAAAAAACTGTACTGGCAAACCCAAGGGACGGCAATGGGAACTTGCTTCGCCCCCAGCTTTGCAGGTTTATACCTGGGCTGGTGGGAGAAGCAAGTGGTGAATAACATCTCCCTTTTCAATGACCACGTCGTCCTCTGGGTTCGCTACATTGACGACATATTCTGCATCTGGAATGGTACAGAAGAAGAGGCCAGAGAATTCAAAATCCTTCTCAATGATAATTCTCTTAATCTGCAATTTTCCAGCCACATGAGTAAAAACAGTTTAGACTTCCTCAACCTAAGATTGACTGTAGTGGACATGAAATTAACAAGTGTCTTGTTTCGTAAGGAAACAGCGGGCAATAGCCTGTTGCACGCGGGGAGCTGCCATCCAACTAACTTAATTCACAGCATTCCCTTCGGAGAACTGATTGGAGCGAAGAGAAATTGCAGTTCACAATCAGGGTATGAAAGAGAGAAGGAAGTAATGAGACAAAGGTTCATAGAAAGAGGATACAGTAAAAATGTGATCAAACAAGCAGAATTTAAAGTAGAGCAGTTATAAAGAAATGACTTGCTGATTCCCACACAGAGAGTAAACAAAGAACAGATTAGATTTGTTACAGATTATAACTGCCAATTATGGGAAGTGAGGAGGAGTTTAAGGAAATTCTGGAATATCCTCACAATGGATAAAGATTTTGCTGAAGTGGTAGGAGAAAGTCCGTCCATTACTTTCAGAAAAGCCCGATCATTAAAAGACACATTGAGCACGTGCCTGATCAAAGAGAAAGCAAAGAGCAATAAGATACAAGGATGTTTTATGTGCAATAAATGCAAGGCTTGCAAAAATAGCACAAATTGTAAGAATTTGAAAGGTCATTCTGAAGTAGCACCACACAAAGTAATGAAACATGTAGGGTGCAACACTGAGTATGCCGTTTACGCATTAAAATGCCCATGTAATAAGTTTTATATAGGCAGCACAATAAAAAAAAGCCAAACTCAGGGTGCTAGAACATTGAAGGGCAATAAAAAATCTGAATCAGCAATATCCAATTCATCTGTAAAGCATCTATGACATAATATGGGAATTGGCTGTCTCTACTCAAGGAATCATATTTTTGAATTTTAATGGTTTTTAATGTAATTAGCACTGTGAATTAATTTAGTTATTCAAATGTTGTTCCCCCCTTCTTTCTACTTTTTGATATGAAGATAGAAAGATGTATGGTCTACTGAAGATTTTGCCCACTGGGGCGTGATTGCGTAACATGAATAACATGTTTGTTGTGACAATAGCCCACTCTGGCTTAAAAGTGATTATTTAGATATGAGAAGCTTTTTTATTTTACTTTGACATTTAGTTTGCCCACTGGGGCTTAATTGTCATATGGTGCAATATCACTTTATAAAATGAAGTGAATTGTGTGATTTCTTTAAAATGAAAGTTCTCTTTCAAGTATAATTTGATGAAACGAACATGTCGATATTATGTACATTTAAACTATGCATTGTTGTAATGACAAATACCTCTAACTTTATTGAAAATGTAGCAATGAACGGGTAATGCAACATTGTAACTTTTCTATGTTTATTCATCAGATGCATGTTTTGTAATGTTTGTACCTTTAAAAAAAGAATGGCCGCAAAGTAAACCTCACCTGTGAGAAAGAAGTGAGGAAACTTCGAAACGTGTTGGGTGTTCCCTTAGTTGCCAATAAAACACATTGAGCACTAATAGAGGCATCGGCTCTGGTTCTTCTCGTGTCAGGAGTTAATACCAGGAGGTGTGCGGATTTATAGGGGTTGGCGACCCCGCCGAGTGCCCGCCGCCAAGAGACACTTGGACACGCTAAAGACTGGTGTTTGGAGATATATATATATATATATATATACGCTCTCTCTTTCTCCCATCCGGGTATAAAGAAGCACTCACAGGGATCTTCAACTTCTTTTCAAATGTTAAATTCATTCAGCCAGCAGTTAACATGACGCGTTTCGGCTTCTGCCTTTGTCTGTCACCATGTTCACACACCAAAGACGACATTTAAAAAACATCCACATCAAGTCATGTGATGCACCAAAGACCAGAACTCAACCTAGGACCATGCAACATTTTCCTTAAGCGCCATATTGGAACATGTCTAGTATAGCCTAATCCCAAAGTCTTAATGCATACTTAAATCCCAATGCAAAAATAATTCCATTACTCATATTGAGCAAGTGAAAATAAAGACATATGATTATTCCCATTGTTGTTTCTCAATGCGATTCAGAAAATCTCTGGAGTCTTTGATGAATGCAGGTAAGTCCTTAACAAAAGGAAAAAGAAAGAGATCCACAAAAATAGATAAATGTTATGTGAGTCCCCCTTATGAGGAAACAATAGATATCCCCTGCGGTTTTTCCACATTTTTATGGATCTTCGGAATATGGTAGAATATTGGTACTTTGGAATTTCTCTTTCTTCTCTGTCGAAATCCTGTGGTACCAACATTCTACCATTCTTTTTGCTTTTGTTAAGGACTTGCCTGCATACATCACAGACTACCGAGATTTTCTGAATCGCATTGAGAAACAACAATGGGAAAGCAAAACAACTTTAAAATCAAGAAACAATGACTTAAAATTTCCAAAACCAATTTTTTTACAAATAAATGTTATGATTAAAATGCCATAATCATGAAAATAACCTGATGTTGTCACGAAGAATTAACAAGAATAAATGCTCCATAAAGAACAATATGCACAGAAAAAAATACATTAGTCAACAGGGTGCAGTGGATCAGAACCTACGCACCGTCCCCAGACAACCTCTAATGGAGTGTTGTCAGACAGAATTTGGTGGTTGACCTTGATCCAATTTAATAGAAGACTGGGGCCTAGACATCTTTTGCAGCTGATTATCGATGCAGCGAGATTAAGGAAGAATTAGCAGGCTGTCCCAGTCAAAATGTTTGTCTTGAAAATGGGGACATATTTGGAAATCAAAAAATCATCAGCAGCACAAGGTTAGAAACTATCATTGAAGGCGGCTCTATGAGACCAGATAATATTTTTAGTGGTCTTCAAAATCCCTAAAATATTATGGTCAGCACCGAAGAGTAAGATAATCCACTTAAATGAAATCGAAGAGGATGTGAAAAGCCTTTTCGACGGCTGGCTGGTCCATGCTTTAGAAAGGCTTCAAACCCACAACTTTTTCTGGGTTTCCTAAGCTACAGTTGCAACTCTCAGAATCTGCAGGGCCTCTTCCACTAAACATAGAGGAAATGTTTCACGTTGGCGAACTTAGTCTGCTGGTTCTCTTACAGTTAAACATAGAAACTTTATTATCAGGAACTTATAAACTGTAGAGGTAATCAAGCTCCACTGGGCAGGAAATGGATCACTTTGCCATGTAGGTTAAGACGAGCCTCTGGACACAATTTATGAACATTTTGTGGTTGTAAATCCTGGCATGAAAAAAACCATTGTTTTGCGCTTGCAGGATCATGTTTGACTAGCACATCTTGTAGTGTAGTTCCTATATTCCCAATAGGCTCTGCGCATTGGAATAACATAAACGATAGTTTAGACGTAGGACTGAGGTCGACTAGGTCTCTATTGAATATGTTAGACTTAATTATGAATGCCAGCTAGCTCAGAGGTCACTAGAAACTTTCTCGAGTAAACAGGAAGGTGTTAACTTTCCTGAATAGACAAGAAGGGATTAGTTTCTGACAACCGCATAAACATGACAACTTTGCTCCCTCCAGAATAAGGAGTATATCTCCAGAGTCGCGGAAACAATAGATAACTATTTCAGTCAGTCAATCGTGCATGCTTAGTTTCAACAGAAGCGCAGAGAAATAGAGAGACGGGCGTTTTCAATAAAAGTGGTTATTTATTGAACAGTCTTCTTTCTCATGCAAGAGAAGTGAGTTGCCACAATTGCAATACTTGTCATAAAGTAAAGTGCGTACAGTAAAAGGAGTATTATGAAATAATACTGTAAAAGCATGGTACAGTTTCTAAGCCATACCGTGTTTAAAATAGATAAAATATATACATACATAAAATCATTGACTAAACATACTCAACTGGTGCGTCTAAGATACGCCTACCCCGGTGTACCTAACCTAAGCCTAGTACGTGGGAAGGAGTAAGTGAGCTGCAGTTTAAATTAAGATAGTTTTTGCCAAGAATCTGAATCAAGAATTCTCTAAAGATCTAATCAGCTCCGTACCTTGGTTATAGAATGAAGGAGATCTTGTATCTCTTTCTCAGGACTCGATCTCCCATCAACCCGCAAGGGTGACTGGAAACACTGGAGCTGGATTTCTCGGCAGGAGAAAAGACAGTGTCTCTCTCAGTGCGTCAATGGGAGGGTCGGCTTCCTTCGGCACTCGTTACAGCAGGGCGTCGGGTAAGTAGATAGCCGATTTGCTCCAAACCACCGTGTGTTTGCTAGGGGAGCTGTTGGTATATTTATACCTGGAAGGTGCCGGGTTTGACGTAAGGTTGGACATAAGACGTCACTAAGAACTTACAGTTCTTTCAGGACTCCAGGAGTTCTTGGACTAATCAAAACAGAAGCAGGGGGAATTCCCTGGCTGCTGGAGGCTTGGTTTGTTTAAAGAACGCGTTGTACTTTTTAGGAGTCTATGGGAGTAGCCTTGCCGTATTTGGACTGCATTGGCTATGACTAAATATGGATATGATTCTTATGCCTTTATAAGGATATGATTTGTTATAACCACATAAGGGCATAAATCGGGAATATTTAAATAGGGTCCTAGAAATGTTCACAACACTCTCATGCAAGATGTTTCCCATACAATGTTTTCTCCAATAATTTGGATAATTAGAAAGGGAAGCAAAAGGGAATGCTACTCACAGTTGTGCTTAGAAAACAATGAGAGTTAAAGACACCAGATGAACATCTGCTATCCCTTGTAGATCACCATTCCTGCATTCAGAGCCAATTGCAAGGGGTCACAAATAACGACAGTCTTAATTAATATTCATGAGGCCACTCATTCTTTGGCCCCTGCAAATGGGCATTATGTGATGCAACCATTTGCCACATAGATCGCATAGCAAAATGACATGCAAGTCACAAAACGTTTGTGTGTAATTTATACTTATTTGTGAGCTATATGTTTGTATATTAGCCCCCATCTTCCTTAGCCTGCAATCAACTTGACAGTCCCAGAGATTCAAGCTGAAGCTGAAAACACAAGTATCGTTTACCTTCTATCATGCACATGAAGATCCTTCCAGATTGCAGCAGGCAAGTCGTCTTCCCTTATTCTGTTCCACACAGGTTTCTCCTTCTCTCCTCCTTAAGGCGGCCTTCTCCTGCCTCTCAGGAATCAAAGACAATCTCCACCCTACCAATTTCCCGTTGCTCCCATTGCTCGCTGTTAACGGTTCTGCTTGGCTAAGTGTGACCTGTCTATGCTAAATGACCATGGCCCACATTATGAGTTGATACTTTAGGATCACTGATATAATATCTTGTATAAAAGATCCCTGACAAAAATATAGAATACAAAAATATCGACTCCCTATACTTAAACAGGAAAGTAAAAAATATTGACTAAAAAAATATCGAAGTAAAAAATATAGATGTAAAAAATGTCTATTTAAAAATATATATAAAATAAAATATATTAAATATTCATATTAGTTTTTTCAACAAAATTAAATTCAATATACAGTTTAACTAGATATAACAAATACATTTAATTAAAAAAATATAAACACAAATATAATAATAATGCATACATATACATATATTTAACTATTATCTTTATTTAATTTTTAAACTTTAAAATTATATAAAAATAATATATATATCAATATTTTAAAATAAATAAACATATAACAAATAAAAACATTAAACTATATTTTAAAAAAAACTTACATTAGTAGGGAAAATGTTGGATAGCAAAATAATAAAATGTACTATTCCAACTCCAGTGAGTGCAACAGTAGCAAAAGTGGTGGATAGTGGAGGTGTAAAAATGAATATTCCCATTCCAATAAGAGAAACAGTAGGGAAAGTGTTGGATAGCGGAGTTGTAAAAATAACTATTCCCACTCCAGTGAGAGCAAAGGTAGGGTAAGTGTTGGATAGCGAAGGAATCAAATTTACTATTCCAACTCCAGTGAGTGCAACAGTAGGGAAAGTGCTGGAGAGCGGAGAGGGTAAAAAATACTATTCCCACTCCAGTGAGTGGAACAGTAGGGAAAGTATTGGATAGCGGGGGGTAAAAAACTGCTATTCCCACTCCAGTGAGTGCAACAGTAGGAAAAGTGCTGGATAGCGGAGGGGTAAAAATTACTATCCCTACTCCAGTGAGTGCAACAGTAGGGAAAGTGTTGGATAGCGGAGGGGTAAAAAAATACTATTCCCACTCCAGTGAGTGCAACAGTAGGGTAAGTGCTGTATAGCGGAGAGGTAAAAATTACTATTCCCACTCTAATCATTATAGAAAGTGTTGGATTGCAGAGAAACAAAAATTACTAATAACATTTAAACAATAGAACACATTAAAAAAACTCATTAAAATAAATAAACAATATTCAAAATATATACTGTTAAATATATTAAACATATAAAAAGAACACATATAATATAAATTATATGTAACAAAAAGCTACAAATATTATATAAAATTATTAATACATTTAAAAACAATAAGTATTTAAAAGGAGCAAATATTAACAAAGAAAAAAATAATGTAAACATACATGTATTTATTTTATTTCCTACCCTATTACACCACACCACTAAAAAAACATTAACAAGATGTATTTAAATGTATTTCCATAATTAACATTAATAATTAATTAAAAAATAATATTAATTAAAAAATAATAAACACTTTTTGAATCACATGCTTTAACACTATAATATCCACAACACACTCCTGAAACTATTTACACAAGTACCATAATGATTTGCCAATTAGTTAATTTAAATAATTAACAGCAGATTAATTAATTCATAATAAATTACTTTCCACATTTAACACTATAACATTTCAATTAAACAAATATTAATAAATAAAAACTATTCCAAATAAATAAATAAATAAAATAAAATACCAGTATTTATAAAGTGCAAACAATTACCCGAAGGTGTGAAGGACCGTTGGGAAGATTAAGCAAAGCTAAAGCCCAGAGTCACATTGTGCTGGGCTAACCTGCCTCCGGCGCCAAGGATCAAACAGTGAGCCCCGTGCTCCGGAGTCAGCCACCCTAGCCGCTGTGCCAATATAATTAAATTACTTCCCATCCTATACCCCTATAAACCCACAACCTGCTACAGAACTAGAAACGCAAAATTCAAATAATTAAAATTAATAACTACGATAAATAATCAAAACATTGTATATCATTAAATTAATTCCTACCCTATTCCCCACTAAACCCAGAACCCGCTTTGAAACTAAAAATGCAAAATTCAAATGAAAAAAAGATAAAAAAATGTTTTTAAAAATATTTTTATTTTCATATCAAGGGCACGTTTAAGCATATACACATGTCTTCTTCAGTTAGTCACATAACATTTTACGCCTCCATTACAGTTTGACCACCAACAATACCAATTTTCTCTTTTTCCCCCATTATCGGTGTCCCTCTCCTCGATCTCATGGTTGCTATCTAATAATTCCTTTTCATAACTTTGCGGTAATTAAACTCCCTCTCCCTCCCTCCCCGGCACTTCCATGTAACATAAGGCGTTGTATTTATGAGCAATGTCCATTCTGTAGTAGTCCGTGACATAATGTCCATTTGTCCCGCCATCACTTCTAGACAACGGTACTGTAAAATACTCCCAGTCCCAAGCCTGCAACCTGTACTCCATGTATATGGTTTCCTGCGTCTTATGCTCTACCTCTCTCGTTTGTGTCCCCTCGTGTACCCACCATCCTCCAGCACATTCACCATCAACCCAGGCATTCACTAGATGTGCATCTCCGTACCCCTTTCAAAGTCTGACATCATCGTATTCCAATCTAAAGAAATCAGTAGTTTGTGTAGACCCCTACGCTCCTCCCTTTGTAGCTCCTGGCCCTCCGCCTTAACCCATCTCACCACCTCATTACTCCAAGATACCACACTCGGTGGTTTCGCTGACTTCCATTTCATTGCTATCATCCTCTTCGCTAGTGACAGTGCTAGGTCTACGAATCTGGTGGCCACACTCCTCTTCTTCTCTTTGTGTCCCAGCCCCAGCATGGTGTATAGTACCGACTCATAGGGTCTACCTGGGGCAACCTCCCCTAGTATATGGTGAATTGTGGCCCAGTAACATCCCAACTTGCGGCAGTCCCAGAACATGTGTAGCATACCCGCGTCATCCTGGTGACATCTAGGGCATTGATTGGACGCCTCGGGGAACATCGCCTGTATCCTATGTGGCGTTAGGTACGCTCTATGTACGATCATAAGTTGAATGAATTTGAACTTAGGGTTTCGTGACACTTTCTGGGGGAGTTGTAGTATCCTCGCCCAGTCTTTATCACTAATGTCTCCGCCTGTATCTCCCTCCCAGCGTGTACGAAGGTAGTGCAGCGTGGTAATTTTACTTGTTCGAATACCCTTAGCGATCCACTTTGTCAAGTGGCTGCCCGACCCCATGAGGTACTGCATAGTGAGTAGGGCCGTCGCCTCCAGTTCCACGCCATCTCTCGCCCAGTGTGTGGAAATGTAGTGCGTGACTTGTGCATGTAATATAAACATCGACCTCGGTGTCTGGTGAATTTGTAGAAAGTCCGTATGTGTCAGAAGTCTGCCCTCGGAAAAGAAGTCCCCTACCTGCGTCACCCCAGACTCGCGCCATGAACTCAGCCTACGTTCTGTAAGTGTTCCTGTTCCTAAGGGTATGCCCAAAGAGGTATCTTGGGCGCATAAGCCTGTCGATTGCCAATGTACCTTAATGCTGCTCTCCACTGCTGTATAGCAAGTTTAAGCAAGGGGGGGCCGACGGTGGTATTTTCTCCTTGGGGAGCAACAATCGGTGTATGTGACCCCTGCTCCTATCTGCTTCTGACATGGTCAATTCGTGCAAGTTGCGACCTGCCAGCCAGTAAGCCAGCCACTGGAGCTGGCAAGCGTATCCATACGCTACCATATCCGGCACTCCCAACCCTCCGCCGTCCGTCGGCAGTTGCAGTTTGGCTAGACTTATGCGTCTCCTGCCCGTACCCCAGACCAATCCCGTCACCAGTGTATTCAGCTGCTTAAAGAAGGCCCTGGGTACCAGTACTGGCACATTCGTGAAGTAGTATATCAGTCTGGGCAGGACCACCATTTTCGAGATCGCCGCTCTGCCTGCGACCGACAATGGTAAGGTGTTCCAAAAGCGAATTTGTGGTTTTAGCGCATTAAGGGCTCTACCCAGGTTGCCTTCGAATAGATCCTGTTCGTCTCTATAAATTTGTATACCTAGGTATTTGAATGTTACCGGAGCTATTTGGAATTGGTAGGGGACGAATTGTATGTGCGTATCGATCATGGGCCTGCAAAAACCATACCCGTATGATTTAGACGCATTAATCTGGAGACCTGATATCTCTCTGAACGTTTCAAACACCTCCGATATCGGTGCCAATGGGTCTGTCATGTTCCGCAGAAATAATAAAATGTCGTCTGCGTATGCAGAGATGACATGGTGGGTATTAAGTCGGATTATCCCCATGGTATTCGCCATGGTGCGGACTTTTATCATCAGGGGTTCTAGGACAATTATAAATATGAAAAAAGATTCATAACTACTAAATGTTAACACCTATATTAAAAATACAAACAATTGTTATACAAAAAACATACATCACATACATTCGATTCAAAATCTTTATTCGGATTACAAGAAAAATCCATAAAAGTGCAGTCTTAAAATACAGTTCAACATATTCAAAATTACAGTACCTAAGTGCAAATAAGTGTTTATACAGTACATATGATTACAAATAACAAGTCATGTATTTCCAATCTGGAGTAAGAAAAAGAAGACGTCGATAATCATAAAGAGTACAATAGATTAAGGGCATTCCATACTTCTGCGAACATTAAAAATAACTTTTTAAAAAGTACTTGTGCGGAATATGAGTTCATCATTTTCTAATTTTAGGAGCATAAGATAGGACTGATTCAAAGAAAGAGGTCTATATTTTTTAAAATATGGGGCTAAAAACCATTTAATATATTTCATATAAAAGTTGCACATAAAAAGGAAATGTAGATCACTTTGTTTACTAATTCCGTCACAAGGACACGGAATATTTCCATGTGAGCTGTGTCCCAAAGGAAAGCAGAGGGAAAACTTTATCGTTCCTGCTCTCATTCTAAAAAGTAACGATCTTTCCCAACCGCACATTGGTAATATCAGATACAATGGCAGTAGTTGAGTTGATAAGTCATTATTAATATAGGACACAACAGTTTGTTTCCGCATCTCTTCTGACAGTCTATTTCCATTATAGATAGCATATAGTTCAAGTTGAACTTACTTTTTGTCGGAACGCTTAATATGAGATGGATTATCAAAGAGGTCTCCTCTATCTATACTAGACAAACTTTCTTTTATGCCTCAGAGCCATGGGATCTTATTCCATTTGTCACAAGCTAGACATTCCCTTAAGATGTCCTGTGTTAGGCTAGCATAATCATTTACCCAGATAGCCAGCCAAAATAATACAGGCCTGGCAGCAATAAAATCGCTAATATAGGGTATATTCAACTCTGAGTGGCAAATATACCCTGATGATGAAATGGGAACCCCCAATAATTTCCTACACAGCCGATTCTCTTCTTTTTGTAAAGTGGGGGTTTTTGAAGAACCCCATATTTCGGCACCGTAGGTTACCACTGGTGTGCATTGGAGCCTATATATCTTTAAAATGGCTTTAGTTGCTCCAATTTTCCTTGGTTTGGGAAGGGATAAAATTTAATTTATAGCCTTTGAGAACTTGCCTGTGGCGTGGGCAATGTGCCCACCCCACAGGCCGCTCGCAGCAAAGACTATACCTAAATAAGGGAAAGTTTTAGTTGAGAGCAGCTTATCAGCTCCTATTGCAATAGAGTTTAGTTGCCTAGCGCCAGGCCCACAGGACATGATAAATGATTTTTTTAAATTTACTTTAAGATCCAAATTCCCCATATAAAATGAAAAATCCCTGACTAGTGCACGTAGGGCATTTGGTGTTAATCCCATGAGCACAGCGTCATCCGCATACAAAAGACAGGGTAATAGGCCTCCTTTGATTTTAGGTACATCTGAGGTAGCCATCTTGAGAGAATTGCTCAGGCCATTTATATAGATGATGAATAACAGTGGTGCTAAAACGCACCCCTGTCTCACACCTCTTTCTACTCTAATTGGCCCAGAAACTGTGCCCTCCATGTCAATCCGAACCTGCGCCTTTGTATCTTTATGCAGATATGCAATGAAATGTACCGGGGGGGGGTCCAGGCCGTATGACAAAAGGATCGACCACAATTTTGACCTATTTACTAGGTCAAATGCGGACGATAAGTCCATGAATGCAAGGTAAATGGGAGATGCCTTAGCTATATTATATTTACTAATTAAAAGATTTAGATTTAGGCATTGTTCAATAGTCCCGACCCTGCATCTAAAACCCATTTGACAACGGTCTAGTACCCCCATTTCCTCAGCCCAATCGTTGACTCTATTGTACAGAACCCTGCCCATGATCTTCAGTGTATTGTCCAAAAGCGAAATAGGCCTGTAATTTACAGGATCAGATCGTTCTCCCTTTTTGTAAATCGGCACTATTATACTTGTGGACCAGGATGCGGGTATTGGGACATAAGGTAAACTGTTAAAAAGATTCACAAAGATTTCCCCCCAGAGTTCCGGTTTATACTTAATTATATCTATTGGGAAGCCATCAGGCCCAGGTGCCTTGTTACCAAGGCTCTGATTGATGGCCATGGTGACTTCCCCCATGGTGATTTCTAGAGGTTCCAGCGTTCCTTGGGCATAGTCTTCTGTATTAACTCCAGAACTAGCATATATTTTGGAAAAATGCAATTCCCATTGCTCACTTGCTATAGTGCAGCTAGTTGGAGTTAGTTGCTTACCCATTTCACGCATCTTTTTAACAGCAGGCCAAAAGGTTGTACTGCTCCCTAATGCAGCAGCAGTTGTTAATGCCTCCCATTGCTCAACTAATAGACCAGCCTTCCTTGAACCTATAGCTATTTTATAATTTTGTCTGGCGGCCCTCACATCCTTTAAACTTCTGGGTTTGCAGTTTAAAGCTCTACGAAGAGCTTTATTAGCTGCTGAGCAATGCGAATAGAACCACCGTGGCTCAGGGGTAGTCAATTTAATAGGGACACTTAAAAGGGATTTTATAATGTTACACAGTTTAGAGAAGTCTTTTACTATTCTTTGGTAGTTCTCATCATCCAAGGAGCAGGATTCAATTAATAGACCATGGTTACTTATGATTGTATTTGTTACGTGGCCACTATCTATCCCTCGCCATTTTAGTCTTAAGTTATTAGTTGAGGTCACAATGTCCCTTGCTCCCAGGAAGCGTACAAAAGCACTCGGGGGACCTAAGCCAATGTTAACCTCCAGGGCATTGTGATCCCCAAAGGCAGTTTCAAGAACACCAGCCTTCTTGACTCTATCTATTAGGTCAGAAGACATAAAGATATAGTCCACTGTACTAGAGAATTCTCGTCCTCTGAAGGTTGGAATATAAGTAGATGGCTCATTTTTATTAACATCCATTATGTCTTTTAAGATGTGTTCTTTAAGAAAATATTCTAATTCTTTGCCCCGTTTGTAGGCCCTATCTGTTTGTACATTATCCCTTTTAGATGTTATAAACTTTGCATTGAAATCTCCTGCTAAGATTGTCCTAATGCTCACCTGATTATGTGATTTTTCCACTATTTTTGATAATTCCCCGAAAAGATCTATATAATTCTTATTCGGGGTTGAGCTAAAATCATTGTTATAAAAATTTATTAAATAGTATGGAAGCCTACAAGTATACTCAATTATCTGAATGTTTGGGTTTTTAGAGGGGATCAATTTTATAGACCCTCCTATGTTTGTCTTAAACCCTATTAATAATCCTCCTATCGGGCGGCCAAAAACAGGCATTTCGGCCTTAATACAATAACAATGGAAGCCTTCTATGTGTACAGATGTCAGCGCCTAGGTTTCCTGCAATAATATTATATCTTTATCTGAGATAACCTTTAGCCATTCTAAATCGGTGACCCTTTGTTTGAGTCCTGCAACATTCCAGCTTATAATCCTAAATTCCTTATTTCGCACCTTTAAATATTCCCTGCCACTCTTCATCACATCACATACATATAAAATATATACTAAAATACATAACATTAATTAAAAAAACGATATTTTTAACAACTATATTTTTCCAAACAATATTAAACACTTCGATATTTTAAATATCGCTAGTACTTACCTAAAATCGATATTCTTAACCACCATTGTTTGTCTGTCGATATTTTTCCCTCGATATTTGTGCAAGTCGATATTTTTACATCGATATTCTGTCCCTGCACCGATCCTTGCAGTATCCATGGAAGGGTGACTGCTACAGCCAGTTCGTAGGTACCCCGTGTTCCCACATTCATTTTCAGAAATGAGCAGAGGCAAAGGCTAGACTCCACGAAACCCCCACCCTGAATAGTGAGGGAGGCTTACAATGTTCTTCCCAGGAGCCTTGCCTTGCACAATCTGCAAATCTCATAAATTGAAAGTGCAACCGTTATTCCCATGTACCAATAATAAGATACTAGACTAGGGTAAAACCTATACAAAAGGGACCTGGTAATTCTGGATCCAGCAGGTTATTCCACATACCAGGGTGTGTAACTTGTGATACCTGTTAACGCATCAAGAGATATCAGCTGAAATCATCAATTCCAGCCCAAGCATATCCCCACAGTGGCAATAGGAAAAAAATTAATGCGGCCCAAGTGGTATGGCTTCCATTGACAGGTAGATGTAGACCTATATGCATTGAAGCTGGATATTGCCCCTGTCTGTAGATTTAGGGCTCATTATGATGGTGGGCGGACATCAGTCCACCAGCCATCACAGCAGTACTGGGACCGCCCGCCAGACATGCGGCGGTCCCACGGGTGCAATTAGGATGCGCCCGCCATACTGGCGGGCGCATCTTGGCCTTTTAACATTGCAGACGGTGCTGATGGCTGCAGCACCGTCCGCAATGCTAAAAGGCCGTGCTGAGCATTTCCCTGCACTACGTTCAGTGCAGGGACATGCAGGGGGTACCATGGGTACCCCCCAGTGCACCGTTCCCCCGAACACAGAGGGGGCCCACAATGGGCCCCTAAAACAAGTCTCCACCTGTCTTTTTAATTTTAATTATTTTGTGTCTTTTTGTGTTGTATTGTCTTCCCCCACCCTATTGCTGCACTCGCTACGCTGGGGAGTTTTTGTAAGCATCCCAATGAGAAAGCATGTCACACATCTGTATGAGTGAGGGCAGTATTAGCACATACAGCACCTGCCATCACACAACATATTTTATTACTCCCTACTCCTTGTGGTGTATTAAGTGTTTACAGGGGGTTCAGGGTAGGTGAGGCCGTACCCTCATCCCTTCTTTTGTGTGTACTCCTTTATAGTACAGCTCACCCTCACACCCACCTAGCCAGCAAACCTGAAATCAATTAACATTCAGGAAAAGTGCAATACAAATGCAAAGCGCCAGAAGAACAGTGTCCAGCGGCGGCTCCTCGCTAAGGTGTCTGGTACTATGGTACCCTGCGAGGCTCTCCTGTGATACCAAAGTACCAGAAACATGTTTAAAAACCAATTACAAGACCCTGAGGTTAACAGCCTTAGAGCAAGCCATAGTATGTGCTCAGTGGGGGTTAGTCACTTGCAGTGGTTACGGTTCATCTCCAACCCACCACTGTACATTGCTGAAGGCTGTGCGTAGTGGTGGGGGTGTCCATGGGTGAATTGGGCAGACGGCCTAGAAAGAAGCCAGATCCTGTGACAAATCCCTGTTGCACTCAGGGCAGTTGGCTGCAAGCGATTGGTTGGGCACAGATTCAGGCCGGAACCCATGCCCTGAAAACAACCCCCACTCGTACTGCCAATGGCTGTGCACAGGTGGGCATTGTGTGGCCATGGGCGGTGGGGGTTGTGCCCATATCTATCATCTGTGCAGAGCTGTAGGCAGCCTGGGAGCTGGCAGTAGGTTGGCTGAGGGGTTGGCCATATGCTCAGCTTTGAATATGATTTTTAAAAAATGACAGAAATTCCACAATAAAACAACAAAGTATTATATCCATAACTCCATTATAGTTAGGAGTTGAAATGTGATAAGAAGTAATGTTTGAAAACCAAACTGAAATTCACCAGTTATAATTAAGTGAACTAACTATAACTTGCGAATCACATTCCACTGCTTATGACCACCCATATTACATCACTCATATGTTAAATTACATCATCTCAAATGGCACCTTTGATGACATCACTGATGAGATCACTGATAACATCATAGTCATATACAGCATAGATTTCCTGAGAGTACCTGTGCAGGGGCATAGAATGGAAAAAGCATAAGCCCAAAAGGCAAGTGTGGTTGTGCATGTTGAAAGATATATGGTAGAGCATTTACCACCCAGTAAAGTCTTGGGTTCAAGTAATACATGTTAAACAAGGTAAAGGTGAACCACACCTGATATGAATTGCAGAGGCATGTTTCCATGTAGGTTGTAGCTTAAAGCAACAGCCTGTTTCCAAAACTCTGTAAGAAAAGCCAAAGCTTCTTTTCACAATAGATTATCCACCAGTGGATGTCTGGGCACCTGCACATGTTAAATTATTGTAATACAATACTATAGATACATTCTCTATAACAAGGACATTTATACAATTTGAATTTTTATTTCCAGAACTTCGCTGAAGGTTTTAAACTAAGGATCCAAGTTATAATTAACTCAGTGCACTATACTTGGTGAATTTCATTTTTTTGGCTTTTAAACTTTAGTCTTTATCTTATTTCAACATCTAACTATAATGTCACTTAAACTCATCTATATATCTATATACATATTCACTGAAACAAACAAACATTAAAGTAACGTTATAGTTAGATGAATATGCCAGTGACAACATTAATGTTTTGGACTGAAAAAATCATAGAAATTCACCAGTGATAGTTAGCAGAGCAAATGTCCAACAGGACAAAGGTTCTATGTAGTAGATACTTAGGGGTCTATTACGATGCGGGCGGACACAGTTGTGCATGCAAATGCAGGGGGCTACCCCCCATGTGCACTCCCCACCCCCCTACATCCTGGGGGTCCGCAACGGGCCCCCAACTGCAAACACCGCATGCCTTTCTGCCGCCACAGAAAGGCTGCTTCCCGCCTGCATATTAATATAGATGGTGGTGTCTTGCAGATACCGCCAACATATTCAACTCTTTTCCGCCCAGTCGACTTCATCGACCAGGCGGAAAGGGGACAGACAGTCTTCCCATCCGCCGCGGTACCCCCCGCCATCATAATATGGCGTGGGAAATGGGAGGCGGGCGGGAGATAATGTCAGGCGGATCGCCACCGCCGTGCTGGCGATCCGCCCGACAATATAATAGACCTACCTCTAAGTATTGTAAGCAGCCTTGAGTATTTGGATGGAATCGTCTCAGCATGACAATTTCTACATAAGATAGAAGACTGTGTGCACACCAGGTACTATTGACGTACGTACATGTGTTTGATAAGCTTAAGATGTTTTCACCACAGTATAATGGCAGCAGGTAGTATGACCTTTAGCACCTTCATAACTTGAGATTTTTTAAACAAATTCCAAACAGTGTCTCTTTGTACACGTTTCTGCTAACAGTGTGCAACAGAATAAACTCTCCATAGAGTAAACACTGTTTACAGTACCCACTTTTCTACACATATCCACTTCATTTCTCGCTGTAGGTTCAGTGACTGTGAGGGGTTTGATACAGGGATAGGCTGTCCATTGTAGGGCATTAGGTGTGTAACAGATTTTGAGTACCTGGGGGAACTTTGCTTTCTCTGAACAGCTGTATGCAGATTGAACACTGTGTGTGTTAGGGGTTACCCATCTGTCTGCGGTTGATTGTTAATGTGCGCCCGGCTACTCATGAAGAGTATGGTATAGGGGTCAATGTTGCACATAACACAAACTTGCTTCACCTAAGGCATTTGTATGTGTGATGGCATTACTGATGCTTTATTTCATTTTGAGCTACTTTGTACTTACTTTCAGGCCTCTAATGCCATACTAGCTCACAGAGTAATGTGTACCAAAGAAACTTGGATGATGTCATAAATAATCTCATTTGGGATGTCATAAGTGATGTCATAAATGATGTCATGGCACATGTCATGAGTGATGTAATATGTGAGGTCATAAGCAGTGTATGGGGGGGCCCAAGTTATAATTAGCTCTGCTAAATATAACTGGAGCATTTCTGTGTTTCTTTTAGTGCAAAACGTTTGTTACCACTGACATTTCACCCAACTATAAGGTTAGTTCAAACTTTGCTTTGTCACTGAATTTCTAGTTTTTTTTAACCTACAGTAATATTTATTGCCATACGTAAAGCCAAACCCCCGACGTGCACAACCTTTGGCAAACCCCCAACAGGCAGCTAACCACACGCTGACCATGGCCTTCAGCTTTGCACAGCCAGGGGTTGCCAATAGTGGCCAACCCACTTGGAGGCAGCCGACCCCCTTGTAGGCAACCAACTTCACCCTGTGCACAGCATTTTGTTTCACTTGGCATGGGTTTGGCCACATGGCTTAGCTTGCAGCTAGGCTCTACATACAGCTGGCCCCAGGCAGTCACCCAGAGGAAGCCAACCTCATGCCACGCTCAGCCTCTGCTCATGCATTCTATGGGATTAGCCGCATGGCCTGTGTTGCAGCCAGGCCATGCTTCCAACTCACCGCAGGCAGCTAACCCCACGCAGCACACTGCCTTTGGCCATGTGCAGAGGGGGTTGATCATAGGGTGTGGTCTTCCACCAGGTCCTCTGGCCAAAACCCCAGAAGCCTGCCAACCCCACACTATACACAGCCTTTGCTGTACACAGCATAAGGTTGTCCTTCAGGCCTGAGGACCCCATGGGACAAGTATAATAAGAATGGGTTGGGGGTGTGGGGCCCCTCTACTGAGCCTTATTAGGCCACTGGGATCCCAACTCCTGGGGACCTACAAATTAAAAAGGGGAGAGCACCATGTGGCCCCCTTCTCCGAGTTTTTTCTGCCCCCAGGGACCCCATCCCAAGGCCTCTGGTTAATATAGGTAGGTGTACTGGTGCACACCCACTGCACCCACTATACACACCTTTGGGGCTGTGGGGGGGGGAGTCCCAGGGCCCCCACTGCCCCAGCCTGCTCCCCGCATGCTGCAGGAGCAGACATTGCTCCTGCTCAGAGGAAGCAGCAATTTATGCAGCTACTTTTGGGAGAGAGCAATCTATTGATCTGTTTCCCTGCCGGCATGAGTGTAGGAAGTGAAACAAGTCTGCTCCCACTTTGAGGGAGCACGTTTAAAGCTCTCGTCTGCTGGAAGCAGACTTTGTGCTTGCTCCTGTTTGATGGGAGTTTTAAAAATGCTCCTGCCAAACGTGCCAGGGCAGCAAGGGAAACTGCAGTGCAACAGGGATGTGCTCGGGAGGGTGGCTACACAGCCCCTCCCCTTTTTGGTACATTTTGGTCCTTGGATGGGCCGCCTGGGGCCTTTCAAGGCTTGGGTAGGAGGACTGCGTGGCCCTCCTCCATTTTTGCACATATTTTGGCTCTACGGTGGATGCCAGAGGCCAAAAATGTCTAGGGAAGGCGGGCTTTGTGCCCCCTTCCTTTAAAAAATGGTGCCCTGGTGATGGGCCCCTCTGGCCTATAATCGCTCGGGGAAGGGGGCTGTGCGCTACCTCCCCTTAATTAACCAATGGCGCCTAGGTCTGCCATTTTGGGCTTTTTTTTAAGAAGCTGCAGGAGTCCTGCTTGATAGCTGCAGACATTGCAGGTTTTCTTTCAATTTTGGCCCCGGCGGGTCCCTCTGGGTGCCCCCTATGGGGCCTATGGTGGCAGAGTATCCCTACACTCCCCTTTCTATCTTTTCTTTTTTTTAACTAACTTCAGGACAGAAGACAAAGTCCTCAAGTCTTGTAATGGCTGCCAGCAACATTTTTCTGATGTTGGTGGTGCCAATCAGAGCACTTACTCCCGCTGGAGTCTGACTCCCACGGGAGCATTTTGGCCCAAAGGAGATAAAGTCAATCAAAATGCTTGATTTTCGAATTAGCGCTCCTGCAAGAGTCTCCCCAGTCTCTTGCAGACCTAACTGTCCGGATAAACAAAAAAGTTTCACCTCAGTTTCTCCAAAACGACTGAACTGATTTACAACAAATAACAAAAAGAACAATCTGTGGATCAAGATCTAGCTTCCTGCCAAATTTCGTATCATTCCGGTCAGCAGTTTTTGCTGTAGCCTTGCCTAATGAAGACTATGGTAAATGCATGAGGATTTTGCCTTTTTGGACCACCCTTTTTTCTCAGCCCCTGCTTGACCTATCACCCTTAAATATTCTATAGGCAAACTAGTAAAAAAGTAGCACCTTTTTGGAAAGTAAATCACAGCTTCGTCTCTAGGTCACAGACTATGGAGTCACTCTTACCTGATAACTGAAGAATTCAGGAGGAAAGTGGATTACCCAAAAATATTTAGATGAACTAAAAATTAGAAATAAAGGGTACAAATTAGTGTAAGGAAGGTACACAGAACTGGGATTTCATTGCTAAAAAGTGAGTGGTGAAGAGCTTGCATCCGTGACTTTCATGTGGTAGAAAGTCCTAAGATCGATCAAGAATCTCTGACACCGCCCGTGGGGCCTATCAGGTCTTGGCACACTCAGGGTTGACCTCTGGGGCAAGAGGGGTGGCGGTCCTGATTGAAAAGAACATTCCCTTTCAAACCACACGCCTTTTGCACGACCTATTGGGCTGATATGTGGGAGATCTAGGATTGTGGGGAAGGACGGAGGTTCTCTGGTCTGCGTTTACACACCCCCCAGGTTGCAGGCGTCCACCATGTCGAAAGTAATCGATATAATGATTGAGGCACCTTCCCCTTTACATGTAGTGGGTGGCGACTTTAAAGATGTAATGGCTCCGGCTATAGACCTCTCTAGAGGAGGGGACAGACATACATCGACCACACCGCTGCGCGCCTCACTATGTTGATGGGACTGATGGATGTTCGGAGGGACAACTTTCCCCACATCAGACAGTTTTCCTTTGCCTCAGGGGCTCATGGTACACATTCTAGGCTGGACTATATCTTCGTTCCCAGAGGGGAAATAGGCGACACAGTGCGCACTTAGTATACAGCCATGGGCCTCTCTGACCACTCCCCGCTCATGGTAGAGATGGGCTTAAGAGAGAGAGAGAGAGAGAGACGCTGCCTGCAGTTGGAGACTGTGCCCATGGGACTTGCAAAATGACAAAATCACATGGGGACTTAGGGCAGATACTAAAGTCTATTTTGCAAAAAATAAGGACTCTGTCTCCTCTGGAGTTACGGTATCAATCAATCAATCAATCAGGGGTTTGTAAAGCGTGCTACTCACCCGTGAGGGTCTCAAGGCGCTGGGGGGAGGGTGGTGAGCAGATCCGGATCAGTCGAAGATCCAGGTCTTGAGGTCCTTCCTGAACATGTGCAGGGTTGGGAAACATCAGATGGTAACATGGATCTCGTTCCAGGTCTTGGCAACGATGTAGGAGAAGGTTCTCCCGCCAGTTCTATTTCTGCAGATGCGTGGTACCTCTGCCAGGGCGAGACTGGCGGAGTGGAGGTTCCTCTTTGGTACGTGGAAGGATACTCTGTCAATGAGGTATTTGGGTACGATGCTGTTGAGGGATTTGTAGGCGTGGTGAGGAGTTTGAAGGTGACCCTCTTCTCGACGGGGAGCCAGTGGAGGGATTGGAGGTGTTAAATCATGTGCTCATGGCGTGGTGTCCCTAGGATGAGTCTGGCTGCGGCGTATGGATGGTTTGGAGTTTGGGTAGAAGAGTATTGTTGATTCCAGCATAGAGGGCGTTACTGTAATCCAGTCTGCTGGTTATGAGTGCATGGGTGACGGTCTTTCTGGGGATCCACTTGAAGGTCTTATGGAGGACGCGGAGGCAGTTGAAATTGGTAGACGCGACGGCATTGATCTGGTGGTTCATAGAGAGGGAGGAGTCAAGGATGATGCTGAGGTTCCGAGCGTGGTCTGTCGGGCTGTGTGGGCTCCCGAGGGCGGAGGGCCATTAGGTGTTGTCCCATAGAGGAGGAGCAGGGTCCGAGGACAAGGACCTCGGTCTTCTCTGAGTTTAGCTTCAGGCAGCTGTCTTTCATCCAGGCTCCCATGTTCTTCATTCCTTCCTGGAAACAGTCTGGTGTCTTCGGTGTTATTCGTGAGGGAGAGGATGAGCTGGGCGTCGCCGGCGTAGGATACGATGCTGAGCCCATGCCGTCTGACGATGGCGGCAATGGGAGCCATGTAGATGTTGAAGAGCATCAGGCTCAGTGATGATCCTTGGGGTACTCCGCAGTTGATGTCAGTGGGTTCAGAGAGGAAGGGGGGAGTTTGATCCTCTGGGTTCTGATAGAGAGGAAGGATTGGATCCAGTCAAGGGCGGATCCTTGTATCCCTGCGTTGTGGAGTCTGGCGGCTAGCGTGTGATGTGAGACGAATCGAAGGCTGCAGAGAGGTCTAGAAGGATGAGGACTACGGTGTGTCCCCTGGCCTAGTAGCCTGAGGATGTCGTCAGTGGCGGCGATGAGGGCGGTCTCGGTGCTCTGGTTGTTGCGGAAGCCGGGGGGGGGAGGCGTCTAGGATGGAGTTCTCTTCGATGAAGGCGGTCAGCTGGGTGTTGAAGAGTCTCTCGGTGACTTTGGCTGTGAAGGGGAGGAGAGAGATGGGCCGGTAGTTTCCCAGGTCCGTTGGGTCGGCCGTTGGTTTCTTGAGGAGGGGTTTCACTTCCACGCATTTCCAATCGTATGGGCAGATGCCGGTTCTGAGGGAGGTGTTGATCATCCGTCCTAGTTCGGGTGGGATGGCAGTGGCTGCCCTGTGGAATATATGAGGCGGTAGGGGTCTGTTGGGGCTCCTGAGTGAGTTTTCTTCTTGGTTGCGGTGATGTACTCGATGGACGCGGGGGCCCAGGATGTGATGGTTGGCTTCTTGGGGGTGGTGGGTAGTGGGGTGTTGTCTGGTGCTGGTTCGCTGAAGTTGTCGTAGAGGGCCTTGCTCTTCAGGTGGAAGTAGGAGCTGAGTTTGTCACAGAGTTCCTGGGAGGGGGTGATGTCAGTGGTTTCACAGGAGGGTTTTGCTAACTGCTGAATAAAGTTGAACAGTTCTTTGATGTTGGTTGTATTGGTCTTAACTTTGTCTCTTATTAAGTGTCTCTTATTCGCTGGTAGTATTCCTTAACGACGATCTTGTGGTTGTTCCGTGCTTCCGTGGTTTTCTGGTTCCGCCAGGCTTTCTCTAAGCGTCTGGCTTCTTGGAGTTCTGTGGTGAACCAGGCGACCTACAGAGGGCGTTGTTTGGCAGGGTGGCAGAGAGGTGCCAGTGTGTCCGCGCAGCAGGAGACTCAGGGGTGTGAGTCCCTGGCTGCGGAGTTGGTATTGGTCGTAGCACAGGGGGGTCTTGGAGGAGTGCGTTGTTGAGTTGTTCCTCAGTGACCTTGCCCCAGTTCTGTAGTGGCGGGCGCGGGTGGGATTGGGTACGGTGGTGGTGTCGAAAGTGAAATGGACGCGGTGGTGGTCCGTCCAGTTGGGTGTTGTGGCTGAAACGGATGTTTGACCCTCCCGCAAAGATGTGGTCAAGGGTGTGACCCACTCTGTGGGTGGGAGTGTTGATGAGCTGCTTCGGTCCTAGGTTAGCAAGGTTCACGAGGAGTGTGGTAGAGTCAGGGTCATTGCTGTTGTCAAGGTGGAAGTTCTCCCTGAGGAGAATGTAGTCCGTGGAGGTCATGGCGTGGGGTGCGGCGAGCTCGGCGATGGTAGTTGCAGGCTGGGCGCGAGGTCCTGGCTGTCTGTAGATGAGGGTGCCGCATAGCGTGGTCCTGGGGCTGGGCTGGATCTGGAAGTGGAGGTGTTCTGTGTTGGAGTGGGGGTCACTCGTGCTGGATGTGGATAGTCGGAGGGGGGTCTTGTGTATGATGGTCAGTCCTCCTCGTGGTCGGTGTGAGGGGTCTTTTCTCTGGATCTTGTAGCCATCTGGGATGGCTGTGGTGATGTCGGGCTGGAGGTGGTGTTGGTCCATGTTTCCGTGAAGAATGCGACGTCAGGTGAGAGGGTGTCATGCGATGTCAGGTGAGAGGGTGTCGATCAGGTCTCAGATTTCGATGGCGTATCTGTGCAGGGAGCATACATTGGGAAGGATGCACATCAGGGTTTCGGTGGAGCGTGCAGCAGGCGGCCCTCTGTTGGCCGCGGGCACCTTGATGACGGTGTAAGATCTTCGGCAGGTTCTGCACGAGAACTGCCCATGAGTCGTGGTTGGCGATGACCTTACCCAGTAGGCGTGGCCTCTGTGGTTGAGAGCGTGGAGTGTGGCTGAGTCATAGCGGTGGGGTCCAGGAGAACAAGGGTCCCTGGCGCTGGTCGCGGTCGGGGACGGGCGCAGACGGACTTGCCTTAGGCGTGCCTTCCGCGCGCCAGCGGCATACCCGCTGTGTGCAGTCGCAATTTAGTTGGGGAGGGGCGGGAGCAGAGGTGGGGAGGCGGGAGCAGGGCTGGATCGCGGGAGGGGCCGCAGGGGCAGCAGCGGCAGGAAAAGTATGCACAAGAGATGCGGGGGATCAACAGGGACAAAAATATCACAAGAAGTTACAGTGTAGGCTCGAACCCTGCTGGGAGAGAGGGCTCTGAAGCAATCGATCAGGCTGTTAGGCGGAGCTGCAAGGTAGGGGTATAAGACTGTACTAAGGGATAGGGCCCAAAATCGTATATCTATATCTAAATGTGATAATGATACATGGCATTTTGTACGCATTGTGATTAAATAACAGTTTGTTTACTTCATACATTTTTATGTGTGTATTGACATGTATGATTATTTAATTTTTCCTTTGTCATAAAGACTGTATACTGGGACACCTTTATTCGTACCATAGTGCACCCAGGTCCCAGTGACTTTAATGGGTATACCCTTCTACTGTAACTAACTCTGAGCAGGTGCATACCTGCGAGGTATTTCTTTCTTTTTTGATTTAGTCTAGCCTTCACTATGGTGGAGAACGAACTTCTTTCTTACACGGAGGAGTATATCAACCAATTGCTACAAAACCCATCTAATAATTTCCTTTCAGCAACCACACCCAATATAGACTTCACACTCAATGATAAGATTGCGCGTCTGGAGCGCTTGGAAAAACAACTAATTCGTACCCGCCTCCATGGCCATTTGCTAACTAAATATTTACAGCATAATATCATTCCCGTGGGTTTGCAGATTAAGGTAGACCCAGCCATCTTTGTGGAAATCCGAAAATTTAAAGAGGGCTTCAGTTTTGTTGTGAACAACTGCTCCCGGCACTGGATGGTGCTGGGAGTAGAAACCGCAGCAGAACAAGTCCAGGTTCTAACTAGGGAAATCGCTGCCCTGAGAGCTCAAATTGCCGGCGACAACACCCTTACCAACGCCAAGGGCGCACTTACTAGCCTGGAGGCCACTCTGAAGGATTTTGAAGTAAATACCCGGACAAAACAACTAGAGAAACTTGCGCATGACATGCGCCTCTTTGATAAAGAACGTGTATCCATGTTTACACACAGACTACTATAAACAGGACAATCAGGGCCGTTTTACGAATCGGAACAGAGGAGGCTACAGAGGACGCCAAAACTTCACAACTTTCTCAGATTCCTCATACAGCTCTGGGAGAGACACTGAGCAACCAGGGCCCAGCTCATCCTATAACTATCAGGATTTCGGATACCCACCTCAACACCCTTTTTTAGGACAGGGCCAATGGAGACCCCTCAGAGGCCGCAGCAACAACTGGTCCAGAGGGCCCCCATGTGGCCAGCAACCAAGCAACACGAATTGGGATGGGGACAGGGCCAAGGCCAGAAGCAGGTCACATTTCGACCAGAAAGCCATGGAGAAATATCCACCAGATGGAAGGTGTACCGGTGGTAACCAACCCTGTTGTGAGCATTTCAACACACATCTTGAAGGATGAAGAAATCAAAGTTCTAAGTAGAGGCCTATTATACGTTCCTACCTCACCCCTGAACAAATTTGCTTTGAAAACTGAACTCTACAGTTTTTGCAGGAAAATCCGCCTACAGTATTACTTTAATAACTCCACAACCCAGCAGAGAACATCTGAGACCGGATTGAGAGTACCTTCTACATTTTTTCCGACATATGCTATGACTAGTAAGATACTAGCATACGAGAACGTGGTCTCTCGAGATGTGGACAAGATTCTGGGTGAACACAAGAATACACAATTCAATATTAGTAATGCCAAAAAGAAAACTCTGACTGCTCTCAAGGACAACAAGAAGGTTGTTAGAAAACCTGCGGACAAAGGCGGTGCCATTGTGGTACAGGATGTGGACAAATGCAAAGAGGAAATCTACAGACAACTGACAGATGCGGTCAGTTATAAAAAACTACCTGCAGATCCTTCAAAGACCCTGGGGCAAGAGATCCTACAAGATACCCAAAGAGGGCGAGACCAAGGCTTCATTACAGATCAGGAATTCCAATTTCTAAATCCAAGCCATCCCAGACTTCCTAGGATGTACACTCTGCCCAAGATCCACAAAAGCATGACTAACACACCTGGCCGGCCGATCATATCTGGTTGTGGTTCCATGTTGGAACCTCTCTACAAATATATTGATCACTTCCTCAAACCTATTGCTGAAAACACCAAAGCGTACCTTCACGACACTATGCAAATGATCAATATAGTGGTGAAAGCCCTTTTGACTCCACCAAACAGCTTTTAGTAACGTGTGACTTTGTGTCCCTATACACGAGTATCCCGCAACTATGTGCATTAGAGGTCGCAGAAAGGGCACTCAACCAAAGGATAGCACCAGTACCGGTCCCTACGGATTTCATCATCGATCTTCTTAGAATTGCCATGATGAAAAACTTTTTCGTCTTCCAAAACGAGTTCTTCCTGCAGACGAAGGGAGTAGCTATGGGGGCTTCATTGCCCCAGATCTGGCAACCATATTTAAGGATGATTTTGAAAGGAGATACGTGTTCAGTGACCAGAATCCATTCAGTAACAATCTAGATCTATGTGTCCGCTATATAGACGACGTCCTTTTGATTAGGACAGGAAAAACATCCAACCTAACATGCTTTCACACCTGGCTGAACGAAAGTAGCCCGGACATCCAATTCACACTACAATCTAATGATAAACGCATTGATTTTTTGGATATCACCATTTTTGACGAAAACGGTGCACTTCAAACCACTCTCTACAGGAAACTGGCAGAACAGAACTCTCTGCTGCATTACAACAGCCACCGACCAAGGGATTAAGGGACAACCTACCCTTCGGGCAGTTCCTGCAGTTGCGCAGGAACTTCTCAATGAAGTCGGACTACATGATGGAATCGGAGGATTTAACCAATCGCCTGCTGGAATGGAGCTACCCTGCTAGACTGATCAAACGAGCACGCAAACGGGCATGGTATAGCCCAAGAGAGAATCTGCTGCAACCAAGGGATAGAAGTGACTCCACCTGTGAAAGGATGATCTGTGTGACAACATTTTCGACCAAAAGTAATGCTATTAAAAAGATTGTTAACAAACACTGGGCCCTCATATCAGATGATATCGAGCAAAATGTGCTTCCCCTTCATGCATACAGAAGAGCAAAGAACATTAGAGATCAAGTAGTTCATTCCTTCCTTGACCCTCCAGAGTCAACCACCGTGCTATGTATATGGAACCTTCCTCCTATTCTAGGACACCATAGATGCGGATCCTGTAAAGCCTGCCCAACCACGATACAGTGTAAAGAGTTCATGCACAATCAACGGAAGACTGCCCAGAAATCCCACACAAACTGCAACACGAACGTGATATATGTTATTCTATGTCCGTGTGACCTAATATATGTGGGACAAACTCAACAAAAAGTTAAAACCAGAATACTGCAACATTGCAGTAGGATACGCTGCGAAGTACCTGGCACCCCACTAGTGGAACACTGCAAGAGACTAGGCCACACTCCTGATACTCTGAAATGGACTATTCTAGAGAAAGCAACACTCGGACCTAGAGGTGGGGACATTAGCATGATCTTGAATATTCGAGAATCAAAATGGATGTCGTTCTTCGATTCCATTAATAATGGACTCAATGAACTGGAAAGTAGCCACGCACAATTGGCTGCACTGTCCAGATAACATATTGGTCCCGCACAGAGATACTCTTTACCCGCCCGCTACTCATTAAATCTAGACACCATGTGGCCAACACTATGATTGCTAATCAAATTATGGTTCTGTCAATATGTCACATGATGTATAATGATCCCTTGTAAACCATGGACACCACACCCTCCTGTTTTGAGAAGGGCGCGCCCCTGCAACCAATGTATGCCATGTATTTTGTATATCTATCGATATTGAATTACCATCGATACATTGTGGTGCTTTCATCCTCATGTAAGAGAGATGCGCGTCACCAAAACTCCAAGTTTTGCGGAATAGGAGTTGTTTGCATTTTACAGTCTTTCAACATGGCCTGTCAAACCATGGACGCCTCACCCTCATTTCTCGAGAGGTGCGCCCCTTTTGGATATATTGTGTACATTGTCAATACTTGAATAACTTTGATGCATGCATCCACTTGAAAATTGATGTGGCACCTTTATCCTCATGTTTTGAGAGATTCGCGCCAATAATAACTCACCTTTCTTATAGTTCGTCTTATGGGGCACTCTTTGTCGATTCAATGCTCTCTCGGCATGCTCGGTTAAGTCTTTCTACCATTATCATACGTATCATGCCTTAGAACACGTACACGCACACAGCGTATATCTACATAACCTACGCGGCCAAGTCACGGCGCGTTTGCAGATTCGTGCGGCATACCAGCGGACCCCTTGATCGACTGAAGGCAGTTTTGAAAAGCAGGTATTTTTCAACACCTGAGCTCCTCAGATTAACATAGCGCTACACGCCATGCGAACCGCGGACTTATTGCTCCTTGCCTGTTCTGTTGTAGACATCACCGACTGCGGAAGCGGCAACCGCTGATGCCTCCTTACTTTTCATAGATACATGTCCACAGCCTTAAATACAAGTGAGTGTTCATGACTGCGGCACTTCCCTTAGGGTCTCACTAATTAGCGATGCCCTCTATCATAACCTTTTTACAGTGTTGCTCCCTCCGTGTTTTTATTTGTAGCTACGACTGACCCATGCGGTAGCTCCGATCTACTTGAATTATACTTCTATGATCTGGCATCGACACTACCAGCCGTGAGTGCACCTTTGTTCAAACTTCAATTTCTAGCATGGTCTGTTCCCCTCGAATAATGTCAACAATGCCTGTTACTTTTTAATGTTTTACAATTCGTTACTCACCATTTTTGGAGCCAGACGGCCCAATTCCAGTGATGATTTCCTCACGGTAAATGCCTTCCGGCACCCCCTATTTTATAATTCACTATTCGTTTTCATTAGACTTTACACTCACCCCTTTTAATTGTTTTAGGAGTCCGGAAGCCCCGCCCCTTCCCACCACCGTCCTGATGAAGACTCAGTTCTAAGGTCCTATAGACACCTAGCACCACGTTTGGTGACGAAACGTCGTCAACTTTCCTTCCCCCATACCAGCCTGCGCCATCCAAAATTGAGGACATTTATTTACGCGCAATGAGCATGGTTTTGTCGGAATATTCATTGGACATTTACCTGTTCTTCTCACAGTTGGCTCTTTGGTGACGCCAACAAGGAATAATCGTCGTGAAGCTAACGCCCAGCCTCTCCCCTCTTGTTTACTCAGGATATTTGGCACATATTTTTTCTTCACATGCACTTTATCCTATTCTCTCACACCTTGGGGCACGAATGTTACTATATCTAAATGTGATAATGATATATGGCATTTTGTACGCATTATGATTAAATAACTGTGTGTTTACTTCATACATTTTTCTGTGTGCATTTACATGTATGATCATTTAATTTTTCCTTTGTCATAAAGACTGTATACTGGGACCCCTTTATACGTACCAAAATCGTGTAGCATGGGAAAAAAAGGAAAGGGATAAATATCTGACAGAATCGGAACATAGTATTACGGAACTAGATAGGCAGATTGTCCAGAGTAGCAACCCTGGATTGTCCCACTAGCTTGCATCCCTAAGACTGTAGTATAAAGAGCTGGCCTCTGACAACGCCAAGAAATTACACCTGGCGACACTGGTAGGAGATAAGGCAGGGAAACTCCTAGCCTGGCTTGGCAGGAAGGAGGTTCGAAATAGACGGGTAAAGGAATTGATAGATCGCCAGGGAACCAAACAGTCCAGAGACGTTGGGGTAGCCTTATCCTTTGCTGTGTACTACAAAGATCTTTATAGATGGCAGCCGCAAAAATCACAGGCTGAGATTCAGGAATATCTGGGCCTATTCCCTCCCCTAGGTTAGAAGAAACAGAAACACAAGCACTGGACGAAGACCTGTCACTCACTGAGGTTCAAGAGGCGGTGGCAAGGCTACACCCTGGGAAGGCCCCTGGTACCAACGGGCCTGCGGAATTTTGTAGGCGATACATAGTCATCCTATGCCCGCACCTTCATTGGCTCTTCGTAGAAGCCCTAACAGAGAGGACTCTTCCTGCGAGTGGCCACCATTGTGGTCATTTACATGGAGGGCAAGCCACACGATCAAAGTGGGTCCTATAGACCCATCTCTCTGCTGAACTCAGAAGTTAAGATCCTGGCCACCATGCAGGTGACTTGCCTGCTGGGTGTAATTTCGGGTCTGATCCACGAAGATCAGTCTGGATTTATGCCAGGTAGATCTACCCGCCTGAACCTGCACACACAATTGGCTTATGGAGGTGCAAAAAAGGGCGAGTCCTCCTGTGTTTCTATCAGTAGACGCCAAAAAAGCATTTGACGCTGTTAACTGGCAGTTCCTTGATGCCACCGTTGCTAAATTTGGGCTTGGACCGAAGGTCCGCAGCTGGGTGGCACTCCTATATAACCAACTGATGGCCATAGTGCGGGTCAATAGCCGGTGTTAGACACCCTTTCCCATCAAGAGAGGGACAAGACAGGGCTGCCCTCTGTCACCTCTACTCTTTGCGCTCACTCTGGAGTCCCTGGCCTGTGCCATCAGGATACACCCCCTGATTTGAGGTTTCCATGTCAAGCCTGAGGACGCAGAGGAGGAGAATATCTCTCTCTATGCTGACGATATTCTGATGTACATTACACATCCTGAGACAACCGTTCTGACCCTCTTCGACGTGATTACAGACTATGGGCGACACTCAGGTTATAAAATCAATTGGAATAAATCCACGTTTTATTGCCCGACTAGCCCACGACTAGATTGTCCCCTTCCTGGTGAGCTACGAGTGGTGCAGAGGGGCTTTAGATATTTAGGAATTTTTGTCACGCCTCACACAGAGATATGTAGATGGGAGAATCTGGGCGGCGTCTTGAGCCACTTTAGGGCCGACGTAGAGAGGTGGAAGGATCTTCTTCTCACCCTGCTTGGTCAAGCGGCTCTCTTCAAAATGATCACATTGCCTCACCTTTTATATGTCCTCCAAAACTCTCATCACCCTCTGCCAAAGTCCATCGTCACAGAATAGATAGCAAAATCAGATTGTTAATTTGGCAAGATGGACACCCCAGAATTGCACTTCAGACGTTACAGCGTAACCCCTATAACAGTAGGATTGCCCTCCCTGACATAGAGGCTTACTATTGGATGTTACGGAAAGTAAGACTCTGCGTTTAGTTTCTGAGACACGTCAGTGTACTGACTCAAATGTACGGGGGAGTTTAGTCTAAGGAGAGTCCCAGGTCTTAACTGATCTATAAAGGCAGAGGGATATTGTACATTTGTGGCACTGTATACCAAAGCATTAGTTAATAAACATATACAACAAAAATATTTTAAAACAATTTGCACAATTTATTATAGTACCTCCCTTCAGGGTTACACTCTAATATTTAAAAAAACCTTAAAAAGGTTATGCTTCATCATAAGGTATACATAAACCATAAAAAAAACAGTCAAAAGAAAAAGGTTGACGCGGCGTTTCGGTGTCATTAGAATAGTTGCACCTTCATCAGGACATTTGACAGTATACACTTTTCATCTTTAGTAGAGGGTTTGTTTCTGGAAACTTCTAAGACGATTAAACAAGTTTTCACTCATGTGTTTCGTCTGGTGGTTTTAAGCAAGCCTCTTCTTGATAGGAACGTCAGTGCTTATCAATCGGCACGGAGGAGCCACCGTATTTAATTATCGGGCCTTCTTCATATGTGGATAGCGGATTCCTTCATCAATTTGGAATCACAGTACGATAACTCGTTTGCACTTGAATAATGTGAGTAGTTTTCCGATGCGAGGGGGCACAATATCCTTCCTTTGCTCATAAGTCTTTAGTAGAGGGTTTGTTTCTGGAAACTTCTAAGACGATTAAATAAGTTTTCACTCATGTGTTTTGTCTGGTGGTTTTAAGCAAGCCTCTTCTTGATAGGAACGTCAGTGCTTATCAATCGGCACGGAGGAGCCACCGTATTTAATTATCGGGCCTTCTTCATATGTGGATAGCGGATTCCTTCATCAATTTGGAATCACAGTACGATAACTCGTTTGCACTTGAATAATGAGAGTAGTTTTCCGATGCGAAGGGGCACAATATCCTTCCTTTGCTCATAAGCCTTTAGTAGAGGGTTTGTTTCTGGAAACTTCTAAGACGATTAAACAAGTTTTCACTCATGTGTTTCGTCTGGTGGTTTTAAGCAAGCCTCTTCTTGATAGGAACGTCATTGCTTATCAATCGGCACGGAGGAGCCACCGTATTTAATTATCGGGCCTTCTTCATATTTGGATAGCGGATTCCTTCATCAATTTGGAATCACAGTATGATAACTTGTTTGCACTTGAATAATGTGAGTAGTTTTCCGATGCGAGGGGGCACAATATCCTTCCTTTGCTCATAAGCCTGTATTAATTGGTTCGGTCTCCCTGCTCCTCCGTGTCCATGTCGTCGAGAGTCTATTGGATGTCCCACATGATGCCCATAAACGAATCGACACACAAGGACAGAGACCACCCCACATACCGTCTTGAGAAAGAGTTGATGCACCCACACACACATCTGCACTATCTCTATGGGGGATGGGCAGTTCACGTCTACTACCCGTGACCCAAGTGACCTTGTAAGTATGGAAGAGAGCTAACAAGATCCTAGGTTGGACGCAACAGATTACGCAAGCTATACTGCTCCGGGTAGGGAATTGGCTTATAGAATTGTGAAAACTCACAGGGTTTGAGACCTGGGACCTTCTTGGGTTCGCCACGGTAGGGGACATCACTGAAAAAGGAGAACTTAAAACGTGGGCAAAATTTAAAGAAGAATATAATATGAGTGATTCCCAATTACTTAAATATGGCATGCGGAAAACATCCCTAGCGAGCAATTTCCAGAATACGCTCCCTTAGGGGGTATTGTATTGTATTTATACAGCGCTTACTACCCCTGACGAGGTGTCAAATCGCTTTTTCCGCGAGCAGCATGCTACTCCGGGACCCATAGAGGATTAGTGTTGAATTAGTTTAGTGAAACATGCAAGTAAATTTTAAGTGGTGGATAGGTTAGTCAGTTTTTGGGATTCGGAAGGATAGCAGAAGGATAGAAGAGTAAAAAAAAAGGTTTGTACTTATATAGCACTAGTTACCCCTGATGGGGTGTTGAAGTACCTTACTCCGGAAACCCATAAAGGATTAGTGCTGAATTAGTATGGTGAAATATGAAAGTAATTTGAGTGGTGGATATTAGTCAGTTATTTGGAGTGGGAAGGTTAGCGGAGGGATATAAGGGGAAGAACGATTTGCATTTGTGTAGCACCTGTTACCCCTGATGGGTGTTGAAGCACTTTTCTGGCCAGTAGGACGCTACTCCGGAACTCAAAGGATTAGTGTTGAAAATTAGTATAGTGAAATATGAAGTAATTTGAAAGGCGGATATGTTATTCAGTTATTTGGTTAAAGAAAAGTAGGTTGCAGGATAGAAGAGGGAAAGAGGGTTGTAGTTATATAGCGCTTGCTACCCCTTGATGGGGTTTTGAAGCACTTTATTGGCAAGTAGCATGCTACTCTGGATCCCATAAGGATTAGTGTTGAATTAGTATGGTGAAACATGAAAGTAATTTGAATGGTAGATATGTTAGTCAGTTATTTGGATTGAGAAGGGTTGGGGAGGGGTAGAAAAAGGAAATGGTTTGCATTTATATAGCACTGGTAACCCTGATGGGGTGTTGAAACGCTTTATTGGCGAGTAGCATGCTACTCTGGAACCCATAAAGGATTAATTGTGAATTAGTATAGTGGACCCGCCAATGAGGCGGGTAGGTTCCTGCAAGAGGAATTGACAGATAAAGTGATCTCCCTTACATACAAAACCATTAATAATAACATCACCAATGGACTGCTAGGCCTCCGCGCAAGGTGGGAGAAATATGTGGGGTCCATTGAAGATATTGATTGGGAGGCGGCATTAATGCACCCCAGGGAGGTGGCTTTAAAGGATAGACTCCAACTCATTCAATTTAAAATACTGCACCGAATATTCTATGACAGGGATTGGCTGCATAGGATGGGGAGGGCGGAGTCACCATGTTGCCTGATATATACCGCCACCTAAAGCGATTTCTACCACACGATCTAGGCATGCCCCGCACTCCTGCCTTTCTGGACACAGGTGGTTGAAGAGCTGGGAACTGTCCTGGGAGTGACGTTGCCAATGGAACCAAAATTCGTGCTATTGGGGATTCTGAGCGAAGTTGACATAACTAGATCGCAGTTGATTTTTACCTCCCTAGGGTTGGTTGTGGCAAAGAGAGACATTGCCAGAAGATGGGGAGCGGCCGACAAACTGACCATCCAGGAATGGATGAGGGGAATGGACATTTACATGACAGCTGAACAGGTTACATATCGTAGCAGAGGGTACCCGAAAAAGTTCCACAAGATCTGGGGTCCGTGGAGAAAACACTTTGGGTTAGACATAGGAGGCGATACTCAACAATCCACTGTGTACAACCCATAGGAGACCCGGACACAGAGACCCATGCCCATAGCACCTTGCAAGATCACTCCCTCATTTTATTAGAGATTGTCCCCTGGTCCATGACGCAGCCATATAACCATGACAGATATTACCGCTGGCACACGTAGGCCTACATCGACCACTGGAGGGGAGGGAGAGGGGATCATGCCGATACTGCTTATATTTGATCAGGTTTGAGATCTTATCACATTAATGTATCAAGTAAGATTTCTTGTGTTCTAATTGTTCTGTTGAATAAAACTAAAATAAAAATATATATATAAAAAAAAGAATCTCAGACACCATCTTCATGTTCTAAAGCTAGTCCTCCCATTAGCCAGTCCTTAGGGATCCTCAGTGTGCATTCAGGCACCCCCTCAAAAGACATTTACTGCAGTGACCACAAAGCTTGCCTCCAGACACAACCAGCTACTCTTCACAGACCGTCATCCTGCTTTCAGACACCAGTGCTTAGTCCTTGGACACATATTCAGCTGTCCATAATACAACCGCAGAGAGGCAGTCCTGAAAAGGCTACAAAAAGTCCATGTTTCAGTTACTGGGGGGGCAGATTATCCACCAACAACTATAGCTACTCCACTGGCCAAAATCAGTTTCCAAAATCTACAGTCATGTTACTCAGATATGCAAAACAACACTAACTCATGGAAAATGTATGTTACATTGTGCCACCCAGCACTGTATCGCAAGGCTCAACATTTCAATAAGTGTTGTATTACAGATTAAATAAATACGGACTGTCATTTGCGCATATTTGTGTATCTTTAATTTTGAAGACCTTGATCTTCTCATATTTTAACACTGAAAAACAAAATGAACAATTGAGAACTGAATGGCGGCATTCCTCATATAGACAAGTGTGTATTGCAAGAAATAGCCAGAGAGGAGAATTGCCCTCTTCAAATATATGGATGTCATATGCAAGGCAAACATCCTTGGGGAGGAACACTTCGGAGGCAGTATGACGACGAGTTCAAGGCGCGCATGGCATGGGTCCCCGATGCGCAATGTGGGGAATCAGACACAGACCTTTGGCAACAGACAATGGGGTCTGAGGAATTCAGCAAGATGATATACGCGGTTAGTAGCTTGCCAATTGTTTATTGTCCCTTTCAGGCTCATCCCAACCAGGGAGTGGTGGGTAACTCCACTTAAGGCCAGGAAGGGCAACAAGGATCTTGTCGGGATTTCAACAAAGGCTTGTGCAATCAGGAGCATTGCAGATTCCAGCAATAATGCTCTAAGTGCTCCGTGAAACATCCTCTGGTCAACTGCCACGGAGCTGGGGGGTGGCAGGATCGCAGCTAGGAGCCAAGGCTCCTAATGGCAACAGGATGCAGGGGGGCAGTGGCATCCAGTGGTGGAGGCTACAGGGGGGGCACAGGGATCTCAGGGGAAAGGCTTGTACTCCAGTTAACATGGCCTGTACACATTATCTCTAATAAAAGAGAGGGACCCAACACTAACACTCGTGACTTTTTGTATTTGCACTATAGAACGATACATTTAAGAGTAAAGGCACTTTCTCATTTTATTACGGAACAATAGCACTAATATTATCTCCATTCTCCATAGATGTAAATTACCTTCTAGAAGTAGTAGCTAATAGGTATTTATGTTAAGCTTTATTGCATAGAATATGAACAAAATACCGCTATGCATATTAGCAATAATGACTACGATAAAATCGAATGTGCCAGGGTCATGGGAGAAATATTTCGTTACTATATGAGCACCAGTATCACGAAAAATGCCAAAGATATGTATGCACTGTATGGTTCACTGACCTCATTGTAAAGTTATTTATGCATCTTATGGCAGCTATTGAAAGGTTGTTTAACCAGATGCCTATATTTTTTCCCATGTGATAATTAGATCAATATTGGAAGATATGAATTTTGGAATATTTAAGTTTTTGAATGCGGTTGGGTAGTACAAAGTATGGAGCATTGAGGATTTGTAAAAGTATACATTTTGTCTATGACAATGTTTTAATTGACATTTTGTTTCTGTTATGTATCTTATGCTGTTTATTGTTCTTGTATTTCAGATATTAATTTTTTTTGTGGGATTCAACTATTATATCCTGAAGAAGGTGTTGGCCCTTTAAATACGTGCCCACCGAAACGCGTCGATGCATTTTTGAGTTGAAATACGCTAAGTCCATGAAGCAACAACTCTGACCACAAAAGTGATATATGTGTCAGAGTGTGATTGCGTTTCGACTATTGTATTTACCTCATTACAATAGGAACTACTCATTCCTTACTTCTGTTTCCCACTTTTGTGTTTTTATTTTCTGTGGTTTTATTCTGTATAAACTGTATAAATTCTTATCAACTAATAATGTACTGATGATAGGGTATATTGTGTTTCTAATATTTGTCTGAATAAATTGTATATTTTTTATGAGGTTAATTTTATATTTCCTCTTTGTTCCTCTTTGAATTTAATGCTGGGTGTGCAAGTATAGATGTTATAGAATTTCACCCAAAGGGGAACTCCTGTTTTGACATTTCTCCAGTTAACATGCACAGGCTCACGTGTTGGTTGGGCTCTTACCCGAACAGAGGGGATGCCCGTACCTTACTGGATGGTTTACATGGGGTTTCAAACTGGGCAACATAGGACTGATAATGGGACGGTGGGCGGAGAACCTGAGGTCAATTAAATCACACCCAGAAGTGGTGCACGAGAAGCTAGATAAATAAGTGCGGGAAGGGAGGATGGCGGGGCCCTTTGATAATTGGCCCTTAAAAAATGTGATTGTTTCACCCATGGGGGTAGCGCCCAAGAAAGAGGAGGGGCAATTTCACCTCATACAACACTTGTCCTGGCTAGAAGGCCAAGCAGTCAATTACTTTATTGGGGATGACTGGCCTTGTCGTCTTACTCCTCTGTAGAAGTGGCTATGGCTATGGTGGAACAACCTGGAAGCCAAGCCTCTATTGCTATCGGTACATACGGAGGGTTTTCAATTGCTGGGTATCCAATTTAAAGGGGCCTGGTATGTATATAAAGCCCTCCTGATGGGATGGTAGATTTCATTTGCCCTCTTTGAGCCCTTCAGTACGTTCCTGCAGTGGCTCTTTGTGAAGGGAACAGGTCACAGGAAGATGACACACAATCTGGATGACTTTTTCATGGACACTGATTCCAGTTTCACCGACTGTCAGCGGCTGCTGTTTAGTTTTCAGGAGCTCATGGAGGATGTGGGTGTCCCGTTGACCCCGGAAAAAGTGGTGGGTCCGGTGATCACCATTTCTTTTCTAGCCATCGAATAGGATTCAGTGGCAATGATAGTGCCTTTCACAGGACAAAAGTCTGGGCATGCAGGTCCTCGTGGACCAGATGTCAAAACCAAAAGTCACGGTCAGGGAGGTGAAGTACTATTGAGACACCTAAATTTCGCATGTAGAGTGGAGCTGGCGGAGAGGACTTTCTGCAGACATCTCGGCTTAGCACTGACTGGGCTGACATTACCAAACCATCATGATAGACTGTCCCCAGGAATTAAGACAGATCTATGGATGTGGAAGACCTTTTTGGAGTCATTCCGATGGGCCCACCACAGCAATTTGAATGGAATGTTCAGATTTTTTCAGATGCTTCAGGCGGCATAGGTTTTGCTCTGTATTGGCAAGGGCACCGGTGTGTGGAGGAATGGCCAGATGGCTGGAAACATGAAGGATGTAGCATTGCATTTCTTGAGTTGTTCTCATTAGTGGTAGCAGTGACACTGTAGGGGGCCTGGCTACAACACAGAAGGGTATTTTTTAGGGTGGACAGCGTGGCAGTGGTGCAAGTGGTTAATCGACATTCAGCGAGAGATGCACAGGTCCTCAAATTGTTTAGGGTGGTTCTGCTTGAATGTTTGTGACAGGATATTTTGTTTAGAGCTAGGCACATACCGGGTGTGGACATTGACATTGCGGATGTTTTGCCTCGTTCGCAGTAGGAGAGGTTCCATGGATTGGCAACAAAGGCAGACAGGGACAGAACTTGGATACCACCGGAACTATGGACAGTGGGAGACAGACGATGTGTCAACTGGTACTAGGGTCTCCAGCACAGCCTATGCATGAGACATATTATCAGGCTTGGACAGAATTTTTAAGCGCCGGAGCTCATCGCAGACAGTGGGATTGGCAGAGAGTCAAGGACACTGTACAGTTTATACTGCAGCTGACCAAGAAAGGTTTATGCAGAGTCACAATTTCAGGGAAGCTAACAGACATTGCATTCATGGGGAAACTGTTGTGGGGGTATGCGGCATCAGCAGGAAAATTGGGAAAGAGGATGTTAGAGGGTTGAGCTAGGGAGCAGGGTAGGTCCAAACAGAAGAGGATGCCCCTTTCTTGGGAGGTTTTTTGTAGAGTGACTCATAGTTTGCCAGGGATCTGTCAGTCACAGAAACCGTGTTGTTTCCCACACTTACATTGTGGATTTTCTTTAGTGCTTTTTGGATATCAGAGTTGCTGGGTCGAAGAGGGGTACATGGCCTGAATTGGGAGGAAGTCACCTTTAGGCAGAGCAAGGTGGAAATTCGATTGCTCAGGTCCAAGACGGAGCAGCGGTTGAGGGGAGCAATGGTTTTCCTTGAAAGGCAGGCGAGAGAGGTCTGCCCAGTACTGTGGGTTAGAAAACTCAGGAGTCAGGCAGAGGGACAAATAGGGCTAGTATTTGTCCACCAACAAAGGAAGCAAGCAACTTCTTTCCAGCTTTTGGCAGCCCTGCGGAAAGCGGTAACTTCATTGGGCTTGGTGGCATCTCAGTTTGGCACCCATTATTTTAGGATCCAGGTAGGACAGAGGCAGGTAGAAAGGGATGGTCTAGGGAACATCTAATGGGGCTGAGTAGGTGGGCATCCGATTGCTACCCCAGGTATTTTAGAGCTGATGTCAGGGTAGATAGAGGGTGACGTGTTTACACTGTTACTTTTCCAGGTTCAGTTCTAGGCCCCTTGTTTGCAGCATTGACGGTGTGGATTGTAGAGCATTTCTTGGGCAGATTGGGTCGCAGTGAGGAACACGTGGGTAAGGAACCTGAGAATTCTTGGCAGCACTTTGTCTGTAGAGGGGTTCAGGAAAGGGGGCATGCGGTGGAGGGAGTTGATCCCCAAACTCCAAAAATTGATGAGGAAGCATATTTGCCCGGATATATTAGTCTTCTATTTGGGAGAGAATGACATGGTGGTGGAAAAAGCGTTTGCTTTAATGCAATCCATGAAGCAGTATTTGAGAGAAGTAAGGGCACAGTGTTCAGGGTGCTTCATAGCCTGGACTGAATTTGTTTCCAGGAGGTGCTGCAGGGGTGCATTGAAGCCGGCAGCCATAGATAAAGCCAGGAGAAAAGTAAATAGGGAGATGAGGCATTTTTGTAGGGAGGATGAGGTAGGACAGTTGCAACAGGATGATATTCGTTATGAAGACGCTGAGTTCTTCAGGGATGATGGTGTGCGTCTTTTCTTAATATGGTATGAAGCTATATTTGTTGGAGCTGAGGGATTTCTTGGTTCAGACCCTGCAGAGGCAGGAATGAGTAGTCAGTTTAAGGGCGGGGCAGAAAAAGTGAGGGGTACCTTTAGCTGGTGGAGGTTGGCCCAAACGTTTGCAGGCCTTCACTTACTAAAGTCTTACAGTTAGGTTGTTTAATAACATGACATGATATGTGTATTTGTAATGCACCTATTTACTCGTAGGCATCTTGACGCTGAAGAACAGATGTTTAATGTTAATCAACGGTTTATCGAGCTAAGGTAGATGAAAGGCTGAGTGGATATGCCGGGATTTGACCTGTAACCATGAGGTCGAACACATGCCTCAGGAGTAGATGCATTAGTCCACTGAGCCACCAGACCCGGAATAAGCTAAAACAGGCTAAGCAGGCAGAAAGGGGAGGGGAAGTATTGAAGAATTGACACTGGAAGTCCTGGAGCTACAATTTTACGTCATAGGAACGCCAAGTTGAGCAGAGGGTGTTTAGTTCACTGCTAGGCAGAATGGGACAATAAAAAGAAGACAACAGGTCTGGAGGTTCACCTTCTAATTTTTAACAGTGAAAAATGCTGCTAAACATTCCCCACGCCACTTCCAGAGAAGAGACCTCAAGAGGCGTGAAAATCCCTTAAATGCTTCTGCATTATCATTCATTGTGAAGCTGTTGCTTTTGTCTGATAAAAGTCTTAGAATAACACCAAGTGACTATAAAAGGGCAGAATTCACATTTCACGAATCCGCTGCAACGGAAGCGTTCTGGCACAGCGGGTGAGACGCCGCTCCCAAGGACTGCATAAGGACACACAGAGAGGGTATAAGCTATCCATTTGTAAGCGCAGTCTGGGTGTGACTATGACTCACTGCAGAGTATATTGACATGCATTAACCTTGTGGATTTCTCTTCAATAAACCTGCTACCGGAGATGGTTTTCTGCCAGGGTTAGAAACTCTGTAAAACAAGGCTTTCCATTATTAGAATGAAGTAATCTTTGTTTTCTAGTTAACGAGTGTACTACACAGGAAGTTAGTAATGGTTTCACAACGTGACGGCCTCAAAGAGTATTTGTGAAATATAGTAAATTGTGAAACATTGTGCTAATCTAGAGACAATGTGCAATGTACACATGCAGCTGGGGATGGGAATGCACAGAAATGCCGACCTGAGTACATGTGGTGGCATACATAATGCACAAGAACACAAACCTGTGTACATGTGGGAAACGTGCGTAATGCACAGAAAACACAAACCTACCTACATGTGCGTGGCATGCGTAATGTATAGGAACAAAAACCTGCCAACATGTGGATGGCATGCGTAGCACACAGAAACACAAACCTGCGTACAGGTCGTTGCGGGCGTTATGCATAGGAACGCAAATATCTGTGTGAGTTATGTTTAGGTTATTCAAAGCTGTAAGCCATTCTTTGAATGTCAGTAACTCGCAGCTGTATTTCTGAGTGCAGTCAGTTACACAGTCGAATTTCCTCAGATTCAGCGCTTAGAATATTTATGACAATTTCTCCGCTCTATTTACCGCGTGATTGCTACCGTCAATGCAACTCAGAGATGTAAAAAGGACTGTCCATCCCTTAAATGAAAAGCCAAAATGCAGAATACCTGTCTGGTGATCGCGATGTGGTACATTCCTATTTAGGTAAATTATTACATGGTGGCAAATCTTTTTAATTAAACTGTACTTAGTCTGTAAACCAACACACACTGGACCTGGTGCTGAGTCCCAGATCCAACATAGAAAACAGCACCACGGTTCACCGCAACTCACCTGGAAGAAGAAAAAGAGACAACAAATGTTTTCTGAACAGGAAAAGAGCACGAAGGAAAAGGGGTAAGGAGGAATAGAGGGAAGGAAGAAAAGGATATAGATGGGGCGAGAAGAGGGGCAACTACAGAAGATGGGAGAGTTGGGCACTGGAAAGATTTAGAGAACGAGATATGAAGAGAGGCGCTGCAGGTGGAGAAGAGAGAGTGGCATGGAAGTTAAACGCAGGGAAAACAGCGAGAAGGTTGACTTGGATGAGGAAGATCGGATGGCAGGACGCATGCTGCTCTAAAGGGAAATCTGTGATCTACGAAAAACGGACTGCATTGTGTTTTGAACATAAAAAGGCATTCACAGTGTTTTGTGAAATTAGGACTATTATTCATTATGAATAGTTTGAGGAAGAAAGTGTGGAAGGAGTGGTTATTCTGTAATGCAGAAAGCTGCTAAAAGGCATAACATAACGAGTGGAAAAACTACAATTGCATCAGTACACTGTAATATAATGCATGTTATCGCAGATCATCCTACAGAAATGGCTGTTTTCTTTGGAATTTCAACTACATGCAGCTCTGGTAAGAGAGTTACCACGTTAATTCTGGTTCATCATAAAACTGTGAATGTGCTATAATAGAGCAATTTCTATTGCTGGTGCTTTCTGATTTCCGCAGAGGTTATTGTTTGTAATGTTTCTTACCACGGCTAGCAGATTGACTCTGAGAGGCTCTGCATACTGAAACATGTTCGTGTCTCCTGGACCCTGCAGGAATCTGAATTTCAGAGCAGAAAAAAGCCTTCAACTCATCATGACTCACTGGATGGTTCTGTAGTGAGGCTAAGCCGTCAGTAAGGGTGTCTCTCACTCAGTTCACACCACATTAGTGGAGCTGTCTTTTACTGTTTCCCTTCAACTTGCAGGCCCACCATACCAGGAAGTGCCCATCGCTGAGCCCATCCATCCTGATTCTAACGCACCCTCCAAACAATGACCCTCGGCCCCACCCATTGAAACTGGTGAATGTCCCACCAGTCCAAGCTTTGGCAGAAGTGCCAGAAACAATCTCAGGAAGGAAAGGACCCACTTCCCCAGGATACCTGAAGGATTGCACCGATAAGATAAATGAACAAGCTAACTGCATATTGCCCATGTGTCCAAATAAGTATTGAGGGTGCTCTCAGCACATCTCTCATGGGAGAGACTTGCAAGCTTTCTTCAGAAATTGAACACAGGGTGAAAGTCAGTTTCCCTATGCCCTCTTCAGTAAGTTTGTTCACGTTCTCCTCCTTTATGCAAGGTCTTTCTCATGCAGTGTAATAGAAAAAACTCACAGAGATTCCTCTTTGAGGGTCATGAAAAAAGCAGTAACACATATCTTACACCTTCTGATATGAGGTAGTGATCAAGAAGAAATTATCAAATATTGCTCAAGATAAATGTAAAGACTTCATTAAAAAGGGAAGAGTTGGGTTTCTTAATTAAAAGAAGCAGCGTTTTGCTTTTGAATTTTTTCAAACACAATAGTGCCTTTTAACTGGGGTCCTGAGTCATAAATACCCCGAGAGAAAGGTCAGGAATTTGCTCCTATAGTCTTACTACAGTGAATAGTGTACATTTGCAAAGAATTATAAATTGTTAAATAAGTAAACGGGAATAAGTCAGTCTATGTGAACATAACCTATGAATGTTAATGAGAAGTCAAGATGAGTGGAGTCATTTGGTATGTATTAAATTTGAGAGAGCTACGGTTTACTCTTTTATGTGCCTAAATTACTATTTTGCAAAGTATTATATATTCTTAGATGAGTAGGGAATCTGAAAGCAGACTACACAAGAAACTGATCTGCTTGCAGAAATGTCTCTGACCTAGTTTATACCATATCAGGTTTTATCCAGAGTCCAGACTCAAAATATATTTCATGCACCTCAATTGTTATTTTTCGATATTTACTCATATTATCCTAGGACACAGATAAGTACTAGATTATTTAGACTGGTACAATGTTGAGAGAGCGCAAACTGACCTAAATGTATGAGTGCATCACACTTACCTGTAGTAAGCACAAATCATGAGGAGAAATGCCATGAGTGCTAGTAGTATCTGCAATTATATTCTGAATGTATAGCTAATGTAGAGATTTAAGTAGAAGTGGAACTAATACAGAAATGTGTGACACTATATGATTTTATTAGATGTGATTATTTCTGAATCCATGTCGTGTAGCTGCTAAAATGTAAGATGGCATGTGGTTAAACGCAGAATGTGGTAGGCCTCAGGGCCAGAGCTAGAAGGTGTTTCTTTTTCACGACATAGATTGAACTAATGTTTTGGTCATTGCATTAATGGGCCATGATTTATAGATGTGTTTACTGAATAATAGAATAAGAGTATTAACATGCTTTAATTAATGAAGAAGTTGAATGCTATAATTATTATGAGAAATGCTGTAGGCCTGAAATGTTTTAACATTGATTTACACGTACATGTCTGGGCCGAGAAATGTTGCGAACCTTTTTGGAAGTCTATGAGAGTTGGGTTCTTGGCTGCAGATGTCTGTCTGCAAGGGAGAAGGGAGGATCCGATTATAAATAATATGAATAGAGGTCTGTTCAGTAGACGGTCCAGACATGGAGGAGGGTTCTGGAATGTTTAAGGGGTATCAGCGGGCCGGAGAAGAGTCTGAGAAGCAAGGTCAACTCCAACGTATGAGGCCCAATACAAAGCAGCATGGAAAAAGCCAGAAGCTACACCACGTGAGGGGCGTCTCACGAGGGGCGTCTCAAATGTTGTTGACTGTTTTGTATTAGGGACAGCACCCCTGGGTGGAGTTAGAGCAGATGCCTGAGGACCCTTTAGAGAGCGGATGGGTAGGCAGAGAGGGGTCATGACTGGAGAACTATAGGTTTTCACCAAGAGACTAAGAGTGAGTGACTTCCCTTGGGGGTCATTCACTGCTGACACCTTTGTTAGGTTGAGACTTGGTTAAGTAGGGATACCATCTAGAGCAGGGTAGGGACAGCCTAACCTGTGTGTTTTCCTCCAACTTAAATGAAGGAGAGATCTCAATATGCGTCAATGCTGATAGCTTTATTATTCTTAGAACTTGTGCTGGTAATTTCCGTTGCTCGTCTGAGGGCTTTCAGAGAGCACATGTATGTAGTTGGACCTGTGTATCTCGTGAATCTCATTCTGAGATGCCTGTATTTGCAGCTTATCCTATCCTTACAATAAACTTTTGAAAGCTAGAAGTTGTTTGTGATCTTTTGGAGCGGAGTCCTTTATTGGGTGAACTAACTTGGGGAGAGAGGCACTTTCTTCCTTCAATGACAGGCAACAAAGGTTCAGTCGACCAGATCGGGGTTTAGATCAATAGTGATAAGGTATCGATCAAAATCTCGCCCTTCCAGTTGGTAGCTATAGAGGATGGTTGCCTTCTTGAGGACGGTGACCTAGGCCAGGTTAGCTTACCCCAAGGCCCCTAGAGATCGATGATCGGAAGAACCGCCCGCCGAAGAAGATCCGGATGACGTGAGACAGAAAAAGCAGCAGTATCGGTCGAGAGTGAGTATAAAGGGTCATGCGTGTTAGATTGCGGTGTTTTTGTATTGTATCTATGTTGTAATGTCTGGCGGAGTTGAATGTCTGTAGAGTGACTGTGGAACAGGTTGTGAGCGCGCGCAACCGGTGGAAATCTTAAGTGAGAGCTTAAGTGGTTCGGGTGTATCGGACACCCAGAGTAATTGTCAAATAGTGTGAAGGGGGTCATGAGGTACCATTGATCACCCGAAAGACCGAGATAGGGGGAACGTAAGAGTGAGTGCGTGAGTAACGGACGCTGGTCGGAGGTTACTGTGTGTGTAAGCAACCTATCAGAGAGACGATAGACATTTCGTCAGTTGTGTTGACAATTACATATAGACTGTGGACGTACAGTCGAGGGAAGTGACCGCTTGGTCGGAAGTAGTCATTTTTCGGTGTATGAATGGGACGCATGCATGACCGGGAGACGAGTTGAGAAAGGAGGGGTGCTGCTGCGAAGCGGAGAAAAGTGACGTCAGGAAGTGTCGCGCAGTGATTGGCTGACCGGAGAAAGACCGTGCTGTGATAGGCCAGCTAGCAAAGACGTCAGAAAGTGGCGAGCTGGGATTGGCCGACCGGAGAAAGACCGCGCTGCGATAGGCCAAGTTAGCAAAGCCGCGACAGGATTGGTGGATTGTCATCAGGAAGTAAACAGAGTAGCGAGGCTGGATATTGTGCGCATAATTATGAAGTGTTTTAAATGGCTGAGAGCGGCGTTTAAAAAAGAGAAGCGGGGATCGGATGAAGGGGAAGAAGCCCCGCCGGAGGGTACGCCGGCTCGTTACATGGCAGTGAATGTTGGGCTGCATACGATCCTTTGGATATCAGAGTGGAGTAAGATTACGGAAGGAAATGAGGAACTGACGTTCCCGAAGTACGGGACGTTCAGATTAGAGGTGTTACATCGATTAAAATCAGTCATGACCTCAATGAGACCCTTGCCTAGACCGACCCAGTTTGAAGCCCTTGATGCATGGATTAGGGCAGCGCATGAAAAAAATATGAACAGACGACAAGAAAGGGTGAAACGATCGGTAAGGGCAGTGCAGGATGCCAGGTGGGATGCGGATGCTAAAAGATGGAGAGTGCATAACATGGAAGTAAATAAACTGTACCCAGTGTTAGAGGTGCCCGGAAATAAAAGCCCCCTAGAAGAAGATGATGAGAGCGAAACAGAGGACAGCCTGATAAACAGATTATTGACAGACAGGCCACCCCCGTATAATAGAGCAGGGGGAGAGGTCGAGCATAGTGAAAGAGAAAAGGGGGGCAATGCAGGAGAGCATGGACCGCTTCCCAGTTCAGAGTGGGATCCTGAGGCAAAGAAAGAGCTGTCCCAGCCTAGTCAGGTGCAACAGGTAGTCGGGAGGTTTGTGGTACAAAGAGCGCCGGAAACGGAGTGCGCCACATCCTACGGATTACCAGCTGCACTGCAGGTACCTGTTACCATAGGTCCTATAGTATCGATATATGACCCAGAGAGAGCAAGAGGGGAAGAACGGGTACGGAAGGACGGAGAAAGAGCAGAGACGGCAAGGAGGAACGATACGATCAATTCCCCAAGTCAGATGCCGATACCCAGAGAGTGGAGCACCCCGATGCACACAGCAGGGGACCCAGGAGGGGATCCCGGGGGCCCTAGATGGCCAGTGGATCTGAGGGGATCTGGACGAAAATCCTTTCAAGAGCTAAATGAGTACATGAAGAAGTGGGATGAGGCAGTGGAGGCTCACAAGAGCATCATAGCTGCAGAAGCTGAAAGGGAAAGTCAGGACAGCAGAGCTCGGACTCACTGCGGGGCTGGGGAGAGCTGCCCGGAGTGGGACTGGAGAGAGAGAGATAGTAGGGGAGTCACCCATTGGGCCCGGAGTGGAGATAGAACGGACCTGGAAAACGGGGGTCCCGGGAGTGGAGGGGTGGCGCGCCCAATACTCAGTGAAGGGGAGAGGAGAACGCAAGAGTACAGAAACAGCTTTAAGTGTACCCACTGTGTGCCCGGCACCAGAGAACTGAATGGGAGTTGTGAGAGGTCGCACCATAGTCCCTGTGATGACGGAAACGAGCGCAGCCCAGGGAATATGGGGAACCAGGAAGGATCGTATCGGATACTGAGTGATACTAGGCAAAGGGAGAGTAGCGACCAGAGGGAAAATAACAGAGAGGAGTACGGTGAAAGGAGAGAAGAAGGAGAGAGTGGGCAGAGCAAGAGTGGGGGTAATAGGCCCGTGTTCCATCACCTTCCAAGATCGGATGGCCGAGCATGGGACCTGGAGAGATGGGAGCAAGGGAGAGCACTCATTAACTCTCCCGAGCCCAAACGTAGAGCTCGGAGTTGGGATGGTAGGGAGACCAGTGAGCCCCCTTCGAAAGACGTATTGCGAGCTGAGATAAAAGCTAAGAGACTCGATGTCGCCAGCTTAAGGTCAGACCTGGATGACATGATAGATGGTACCCTGCCTTTAGAAAGAATGGAAATGTATGAGCAGGATGAAATACTGTATATGGCAAAGGACATCACTCGAAAGGCGAGAGCAATCCATGAGAAGTTAGTCGAATTAGCAGGCAAATATATGGTGGACCTGTCAAGAACCAAAGCATTACAGGGTAACCACAGGCTACATTATACAGATCGAGACCTAGATGAGAGGAGAACGATCGGGCTGAAAACGCACATAAGGGAACTGATCACTGGAATAAGGACATGGAGGGCACTAGATAAGTGGGAAGAGAGGTGGTCCAAGAAAGGGACCGTCAGGAGAAGCACGCTTGGTACGACACCAGGAGGGCTGCAGGGAATAGAAGCATACCCTTTGCGTGAAGTCGCAAATGGGAATTATGTACATGTCCCTTGGAGTAGGGGAGATTTAGCTGCTTTTACCACCTCCTTCCCCAAATTGCGGGAAAGCCCAGTGGAGTGGTACAAGCAAGTTGAGAGATTTGTAAAAATCTCAAAGGTCCTATGGATAGATCTGAACACGCTGTTTGACATTGTAGTACCAGGAGATCTGTGGACAGCATGCAAGGTTAGCGCTGAGTGGCCCACAACGGAGCCGGAGAGAGATGCTAAGACTAATGGGCCGTCCGAGATTGTGATGGCAAAATTCGAGAGAGTGATGACTTGGCTGAAAGAGAAAGTGCCAATGCAAGACATAGATTGGGTCAAAATAGACCGAACCAGACAGGAACCCAAAGAGACAGTCCACGAATATTATGAGAGATTGCTGAAGGCGTTTAAACAGTATAGCGGCTTGGATGTAATGGATCCAAAAGACATAGGGCAATTTGTGTCCAAGTTCGTCCTGGGACTGAGACCGGATATTAGTTTAATGATTCAGCAACACTTGATTTGTTGGCAAAATAGACCCCTAGACGAAATACTGAGATATGCCAGGTACTGCTGTGATGAGATAGACTCCAAGGCTAAGAAACTAAAAGAAAAATTGATGGTGGTACAGATGCAGGCAGCAGGGAAGGGGGGACAGCAGCAACAGCAGCAAGGAACAGGTACAGGAGGAAAGAAGCAGTACAGTCAGAACAAGGGCAATGAGGAGAGTTCCACCTTTAGACCCAGAATAGACATAGCTGCCTTGAAGAAAACGACTAGGTGCCACCAGTGTAACGAGGTGGGGCATTGGAAACGCGAGTGTCCCTACAATGTAGAGATAGGAGAACAAGAGGAAGAGGAGGAAGAGGTCCAGAGAGCGCCTACGAGAGGGGTGACGCCATACCAGGGAAAGGTGCTCAAAGGGGGGGGGGCTCCTCCCCGAGCCCAGTTCCCGCAACCTCCCCGAGTAGGGAATATGGGTAAGACCTATAGACAGATGCCCCTGTTTGTAGAAGGAGAAGAGTGCTATTATGTGGACCCATTAACCGGACAGAGAGTGGAAAGAGAAGACTGCACCCTCGGGGCAGCCTTGGAGGTGGACCAGAGGGGACCCTATGTCGAAGCAGAAGTAGCAGGGTGCCCCACGACATTTCTGGTGGACACAGGAGCCACTAGGTCCACGATCAGATCAGCTGCAGTTCCAGACCTGCCCATGTCTGGAGAGACCATACAAGTGGTGGGGGTCGCAAACAGGAGAATAACCAGCCAATTGACAGAACCGGTACAGGTGAAAATAGGGAAGTACAGCGATGAGCACCAGTTTGTGGTTTGCGATTCAAGTCCTGTGTGTCTGCTAGGCAGAGACCTGTTGTGTAAATTGAATTGTACAATATACTGTACACCTCAGGGAGTGGAGGTATTGACCAATGATGATGACGCAGACTTCAAAGTTGCAAACTCAAGAATATGCGTGGAGCTGTACCCTACTTTAACAGTAGATGAGCTCCCCTGGGACTTGAGAGAGACAGTGGCACCAGAAGTATGGGACTTCACTGGGGAAGAGATTGGATTGGTCAAAGGGGTGGACCCAGTGAAAATTGTAGTGAAACCGCATGCTGAGTTCCCAAGAACACCCCAATATAAATTGACTCCAGAAACGATTGCAGGCATAAAACCCGTGATCGAGTCCATGATTAAACAGGGAATACTGAAAGAAATCGTGGGTAGTCCATGCAACTCCCCGATTATGGGTCTGCAGAAACCAAATGGGAAATTCCGGATAGTACAGGACCTTCGAAAGATTAATAACATAGTCGTTTCGTGTTGTCCAGTGGTACCGAATCCATCAGTGATACTGTTTCAGATTCCATTCCAAGCTGAGTGGTTCACTGTGATTGATCTTTGTCAGGCTTTCTTTTCGATCCCTCTGGACGAAGAAAGCCATTTTCTTTTCGCATTTAAGCTGGAAGGTCGCGTCCTAACATGGTGTCGTATTCCTCAGGGGTATACAGAGAGCCCATCGATCTTTAACCAGCTTTTGAAGAAAAATCTTGAAAGTCTAGTGCTGCCCCAGAAGTCAGTTCTGGTCCAGTACATAGACGACCTCCTCGTGGCGTCAGAAACAGAAGAAGCTTGCAGGGAGGACTCCATTGCTTTGTTAAATCACCTAGCTGCCAATGGGCACAAGGTGTCCCCGGGAAAGTTGCAGTACTGCCTGACAGAAGTGCAGTACTTGGGACACAGAATAGAGAAAGGCAAACGAAAGGTGTCACCAGACAGGATAGAGGCGATCATGAAAATGAATGCGCCTAAGACACAGAGAGAGGTCAGGATGTTCTTAGGGATGGTGGGTTATTGCCGACAGTGGATCGCGAACTTTTCACTGAAAGCAAAGCCCTTGCAAAAACTGACGCATAAGGAGGTGAGCGATCCGGTACCATGGGACAAAGACTGTTTGATGGCATTCCTACAGCTGCGAGAGGACCTGTGTCGTGCTCCGGCATTGGGAATGCCTGATTACAATAAACCATTTTTGCTTTACTGTTGTGAGAGAGAAGGTTGCGCGTTGTCTGTGTTAGTCCAAATCCATGGGAATGCCCGTAGACCAGTTGCTTATTTCTCGGCTACTTTAGACCCAGTAGCCGCAGCGTTGCCCGGATGTCTCAAATCCGTTGCTGCAACGGGTGTCAGCATTGAGAGATGTGAAAATATTGTCATGGGGCACCCGTTAGAGGTGTGCGTGCCTCATTCTGTTGAACTGTTGATGACCAGGACCAAAACACAGCATCTGACCAACAGCAGGCTCACGCGCTATGAGCAAGTTATTCTTGCTGCAGAGAATGTGACCCTCAGGAGATGCTCTGTTTTGAACCCTGCCACCTTGATGCCACTCCCAAATGATATCGAGGATGATGATGAATGTACAGACCATGACTGCCTCGATGTGACTGAACTATGCACCAAACCCAGACCCGACATCGTAGATGAGCCACTGACCGACCCAGATGAAATTTTCTTTGTCGATGGCTCATGTGTAAGAGACGAAGTTGGGCAGTTGAGAGCAGCTTACGCTGTTTGTACAATTACTGGAGTTGTAGAAGCTGGGTGCCTGGAAGGAGTACACTCCGCTCAGGTAGCCGAGATTATTGCCTTGACACGTGCTTGCTTGGCAAGCAATCAAATTCGAGTCACCATATACACCGACAGCCAATATGGTTATGGGGTGGTTCATGATTACGGGCAGTTATGGTCTCAAAGAGGGTTCATGACCTCTTCAGGCTCTCCCATTCGCAATGGAGAGTTTGTGCGCCTGTTGTTAGAGGCGTTGCAATGTCCAGCAGGTATCGCAGTTGTAAAGTGCACCGCACATACCAGAAATGAGGACTTCGTCTCGAAAGGCAATAGATATGCCGACGAAGTCGCGCGATATTGCGCAGAACAAGGGTACTCTTTCACAGAGGTGGAAGTGGGTGGAATAAATGTAAGGACTGAATTAGCTATGATATTGGAAACTGTTGATACTTGGGACGAACTGGCAAACATGCAAGAAAATGCTCCTGATTTTGAAAAAGAAACATGGGAAAAGGCAGGATGTGTAGTGGGTGAGTCCCATTTTTGGGTCTCAGCAGATGGCAGAGCAGTGTTGCCCAATGAGATGGTGAGCCCAATGGCCAGACACATACATGGTCCCGTACACCTAGGGAGAGACGCTATGCTGAGAGTGTTTAGACAGACTTGGTACAATCCTAAGTTTAGAATAGCAGCAGAAGCAGTGTGCCAGCGTTGTGTGACCTGTCAGCAGCTGAACGTAGGGAAAAGAACACCAGTTGCACTGAGTCACATAGGAAGGTCTGGAGGTCCATTCAATCGAATGCAGATAGATTTCATTGAAATGCCGAGGTGCAACCGCCTCCGCTATGTCCTGGTGGTTGTTTGTGTATTCTCCAGATGGGTTGAGGCATACCCTACACGTAGGTGCGACACCCTCACAGTGGCCAAGTTACTGCTTAGGGAACTCATTCCGCGCTTCGGGGTGCCGGCCTCTTTGGAATCAGATAGGGGAACGCATTTCAACAGCGAGCTTGTGAAGATGATTTGTGCGGCTCTGAACATAGATCAGAAATTGCATTGCAGTTACCGACCAGAAGCCTCAGGAATTGTGGAGCAGATCAATGGCACGATTAAAGCCAGAATTGCAAAAGTGTGTTCCTCAACGACCCTGAGTTGGCCTGACGCCCTGCCATTGGTCCTCATGAGCCTTCGTAGTACCCCAGACAGAAGAACGGGGTTGTCACCACATGAGGTGTTAATGGGGAGAGCAATGAGGCTGCCATCTGTCCCAACTACTGCACTGTTAAATATCACAGATGATATGATCCTGGACTATTGTAAGGGGCTGTCTGACGCCATTCATTCTGTGTCCCTTCAGGTGCAGGCTGCCGAGGTTCCATCGTGCCAGGGCCCGTGTCATGACCTGTATCCTGGGGACTGGGTCCTGGTGAAAAAACATGTGAGAAGAAGCTGCTTGGATGTTCGTTGGCGTGGGCCCTTCCAGATCATCCTGATCGCGAATACGGCTGTGAAGGTGGGAGGCCTGCCCAATTGGATCCACGCGTCACATACGCGAAGGGTTCCAGCACCTCGGGAAGAAACAGCTCCTCTCTCGGATAGACGTCCAGCAGAGGACCGAGAAGCCATAGAGGGGGCTAGCCAAGCTGTAGAGGTGCCAGCGGAAGCAGGGAACGAGTCTGACCAAGCTGAGGACGGTCAGTACAACAGCGAAACAGACGACGCTACAGAAGGAGAAAGTAGCTGGGAGTACGAGTCAGACACTGACAGGTCTGACAGAGAGCGAGAACAGACAAGAAGGAGACGGAGTAGAAGGGCACGTGGAGAAGCTAATTGGCCGCAAAGAAGGAGCTCTAGCCTGAGGTCAACTCCAGAGATAACCCTTCCTCCGATATCAGAAGACTCAGACCCGGAAGAAGGTGCTCAGGGCGCTGGAGCACCGGACCGAAGAAGGTCAAGAAGAGTGCGTGTGCCTAACAGAAGATACTCCACACCTGAGTGGACATATCTGGCGACAAATGTCTTTGAAACAGGAGACAGGGAGGATTCGAGCGGTGGTGGTGTCCAGTTCTGAGCCCATCGTCACCGTGGAAATACGACTGTTGGTACCCGGAGTCGAACAAGAAGGGTCACTAACATTCATGCTCCCCAGACCTCCCCGCCTCAGCAAGTTAAAACACATGTTTCTTTCAGAATTGCAATTCCCCGACTTTGGTACAACGATAACAGCCCATGAAGAGCACAATCTTCGTTTGGAAATACTGAACTTTGCTATCGAAGCTGCAGGCACAAACTTGATAGTAGATGCTTAAAGGACTTTGTAAATAAAGCGAGCAGGAAAAAGAAGATTACCTAGCGCCCAGGAAGCAGAGAATATTAGGGAACTTCCCTTGAGTTGATGGAGAAGGGCTAGGGTTGTCTTTATCGAACTGTTAAAGGACTTTTGCGAAGAAGGTTGTCAGCTTCCAGTTGTGTGGATTCTAAAGACAAAAGGAGTAAAAAGAGACTGTAAAGGAACGTGAAGAAAGGAACTTTGTGCCAAGATAAGAGAGAGCTATATTGTCTGACGAAATGGAAGCCGGCACCCAGAACCGCAGAGCTAAATGTATAATAGGTACACTAATAGTAGGAGTGATAATATTAATAGCTTTAGTGGTAACAATTTCTTATGTAAAGGGACATGAGGAAGAGGCGAAGGTAACTGATGTGAAATCTGTAGAAACGCTTACACCCACTGTTGCTGGTGAGAAAAGGGAAAACACTCAAGAGAAAGCGTTATTAGCTGCAGAAGCCCGCAGGTTACACGTAGATGAGTCCCAAGGAGACTTTAGGTCAAATGCTTATGCTAAACTCTTATATGAATACGTGGATGCCATGGAGGTTAAGGACTGTTACGTCTGCATGCAGTTGCCGGCGTCTGTAGATGAAGGCATTAGATATCATCACCTCCCGCTGACATATGGCATTACATGTAGCTTATTGCTTAGTATATTTTATGAGAGAGATAGTTTTGAATACTATTTCTCCAATTATGATTCAGTGTTGCCAGAAGTCCCAAATTATAAGCAGATGAACAAATGGGACTACTGGAAGAGTGAAGACAGACTGGCCAAGTTCTTCATTCCTTGGATTACCTTAGATACTTCACATGCCCGTAGAAATAACCTGACATGCAAAGTGTCAGAAGTCGAGAAGAAGTTCATAGGGCAGGTGGATGATCGTTACAGGAGACAAAAGATTTTGAAAAAATCAGGACAATGGAAAACAGATTGGACCGAGGAAGAGAAGGCACACAAGAGAAAGGGTAGTAGTGGTCCAATAGCTTTAGATAAGACGCAGAAAGGAAAGCTATGTCTTCACCGAGCCAAAACGTATTATGAAAATGTATACGTGGGAGAAGTCAGCTGTGAACATGCTTTCAATATAGAGTACTATACTAAGGATTTCCTGAAGGGAATGCAAGTGATTCCAAATGTGTATTTTGTATGTGGAAGAAATGCCTACGTGAGACTACCTGACAACTGGTATGGATCATGTTACCTAGCAATTGTCTTCCCCAAAATATATCATGCACAAGACTTAGAGATCATCGAGGGCAAGACATCATCGAGGGGAAGGAGAGATATAGGAGATGCAGAAATGGTTGGAGATGTCTTTGGAGCTATGTTCCCTCTTTTGGGACTAATCCTTAATGATGTTAAAATTAGACGACTGGCAACAGTCGTCGACAGGTTGTCTGCCAGCACTGCTCAGTCCTTAATGCTGGTAGAGGGAGAGATGCAATCGATAAGGGCTATGGTTCTTCAGAACCGTCTTGCGTTAGACGTCCTACTAGCAAAAGAGGGCGGAGTCTGTAAGGCTTTGAAGGTCCAGGAATGTTGTACTTACATTCCAGACAATTCGAAGCCCCTTGAGAAAGTTATTAGGAACATAACTGATATTCACAAGGAGATCGAAGACTTGAGTAGAGAAAATGTCTGGGAAAAGGTGGGCCACGGAATGAGTAAAGTTGGAGGGTGGATCTCCACCTTAGGCAAAAGCTTTGTGTGGTATATACTAAAACCTATCATCATAATATTGATCTGTGGGATTATATTGTGGGGATTGGTGAGGGTATTCAAATGGTACAGAGCAAAAAGGTCAGAAAGGGCCCAAAGAGAGCAGCTGCAGAGATTGGCTGCCATACAAGATAATCAGTACAGGAGTCTGAGGGCTCTGGAAGCGCAGAGACAAGTTATGCTAGCAATAACTGCAGTTTAAATGTTAGTGATGACCCCGAGAGGTCATCAAAGGGGGGAACTGAGAGAGCGCAAACTGACCTAAATGTATGAGTGCATCACACTTACCTGTAGTAAGCACAAATCATGAGGAGAAATGCCATGAGTGCTAGTAGTATCTGCAATTATATTCTGAATGTATAGCTAATGTAGAGATTTAAGTAGAAGTGGAACTAATACAGAAATGTGTGACACTATATGATTTTATTAGATGTGATTATTTCTGAATCCATGTCGTGTAGCTGCTAAAATGTAAGATGGCATGTGGTTAAACGCAGAATGTGGTAGGCCTCAGGGCCAGAGCTAGAAGGTGTTTCTTTTTCACGACATAGATTGAACTAATGTTTTGGTCATTGCATTAATGGGCCATGATTTATAGATGTGTTTACTGAATAATAGAATAAGAGTATTAACATGCTTTAATTAATGAAGAAGTTGAATGCTATAATTATTATGAGAAATGCTGTAGGCCTGAAATGTTTTAACATTGATTTACACGTACATGTCTGGGCCGAGAAATGTTGCGAACCTTTTTGGAAGTCTATGAGAGTTGGGTTCTTGGCTGCAGATGTCTGTCTGCAAGGGAGAAGGGAGGATCCGATTATAAATAATATGAATAGAGGTCTGTTCAGTAGACGGTCCAGACATGGAGGAGGGTTCTGGAATGTTTAAGGGGTATCAGCGGGCCGGAGAAGAGTCTGAGAAGCAAGGTCAACTCCAACGTATGAGGCCCAATACAAAGCAGCATGGAAAAAGCCAGAAGCTACACCACGTGAGGGGCGTCTCACGAGGGGCGTCTCAAATGTTGTTGACTGTTTTGTATTAGGGACAGCACCCCTGGGTGGAGTTAGAGCAGATGCCTGAGGACCCTTTAGAGAGCGGATGGGTAGGCAGAGAGGGGTCATGACTGGAGAACTATAGGTTTTCACCAAGAGACTAAGAGTGAGTGACTTCCCTTGGGGGTCATTCACTGCTGACACCTTTGTTAGGTTGAGACTTGGTTAAGTAGGGATACCATCTAGAGCAGGGTAGGGACAGCCTAACCTGTGTGTTTTCCTCCAACTTAAATGAAGGAGAGATCTCAATATGCGTCAATGCTGATAGCTTTATTATTCTTAGAACTTGTGCTGGTAATTTCCGTTGCTCGTCTGAGGGCTTTCAGAGAGCACATGTATGTAGTTGGACCTGTGTATCTCGTGAATCTCATTCTGAGATGCCTGTATTTGCAGCTTATCCTATCCTTACAATAAACTTTTGAAAGCTAGAAGTTGTTTGTGATCTTTTGGAGCGGAGTCCTTTATTGGGTGAACTAACTTGGGGAGAGAGGCACTTTCTTCCTTCAATGACAGGCAACAAAGGTTCAGTCGACCAGATCGGGGTTTAGATCAATAGTGATAAGGTATCGATCAAAATCTCGCCCTTCCAATGTCATGACCTTGTCTCTGTGAAGTCAGTTGCTGGGGCTTGCTGAAATTGTCACAATATTATGCTTCCATCAATGCGGACAGACGCTTGTCAGAGTTGTAGAGAAAGGGGGACTCCTTGCCTTGTGTGGAAGGCAGATAGGGCATGGAGCTCGAGAATGGTCATCAGAGGGAAAGGGCCTATCTGTTGGCTTCCAAGCGGAGAGGGAAAGTGAGTCAGGGTTGGGTCCTGAGATGTAGATGCAGCAGACATGGCATTATAACATCCGTGAGGTAATGGGTAGATTACATTATTACCACAATGTTTATTACATTTCTGCGTGAGCAGTATTCTTCTTTCGGGTAGGTAAACATAATGCGGAGCCACTGGTTCCCGCACTTAGCATATCAAATAGCTTTCAGAAGATGTTAACAATCCATAAATAATTCTAGCCACTTTTGTGATGATATAAATAGATGTATAAGTGAGGAAGATACCGCCTAAGACTCTCTGCTTGCAGAAGGATTGCTGGGTTTGGAAAACCACTCACACAAAGCAGGGCATGGGCAGCTGTTATTCAAGAGCTGTTAGCCCAGACTTGCATATTTAACAGGGAAAACATCAATAAATATTGATGGCCTTAAATCGATGGCTGCACTAAGGCTACAATCTGTTACATCGGATCAGAGTTGACACCAAACTGACACAAAGGCACAGAAGCTTTCAATGTGGATGTAGCGTTGTCCTGACATGACCCATGAGCAGAAGAATAGTATAATAGTGTGTGGAGTATACAGCTTCACTTTGAAGGAGTAACTACTCTCATGCACGAAGAAATGAAGTCTATTCTCACAGCTAAATGCAGCTAGTTGAATTTAGCAGAACCAATGAAGCTAAACGGAAAGCAAACAACATAGACAGGAATATTAAACACCATAAAGTACTGAAGCAAACTGCACAGGAAAGGTTAATAAAAGAGACTGGAATGTCGCGCAGCAGGTCGAAGCTAAAACACTATTCACATAAACAGTATCTAGGGGTCAGATGACAATGTGACTCGGCTGTGGACACGGACACTAACACAATACTAGAGAAATATAGTGGATACCCAAAAATGCAAACAAATGTGACATGTGATTACCAGGTGGCAACTCAAACAAATGTTGCCACCTGGTAATCACATGTCACATTTGTTTGCATTTTTGGGTATCCACTATATTTCTCTAGTATTGTGTTTAGTGTCCGTGTCCACAGCCGAGTCACATGGTCATCTGACCCCTAGATACTGTTTATGTGAATACTGTACTTTGGGGTATGTATCTAGTGTGGGTCGTTAAACTTACCCTTGGACCCTCCGATTAATTGGTTTATTGTTTGTGCGAAGATAAAACACACCTCCCAGTTACACCGATGCTGAAGCTGTATAACCTGCAGTGAAAGGACTATGTGCACGAGACCAGTAAAAAACATCCTAACAAATATACAAATAAATGTTTAGGTAAATATCCAATAATTGGAGACATAGAAATGTGGACAGATATATTAGACTGCTATATATGGAAGGAGAATGTAACACACCGGAAAGAAGTTTCAATTTATATATTTGAAGATCAAATCAAATATTGAAGGCAAAAGCAATATACATATTTAGTTACGCACAAAGGGATCAAGTGACTGTGGTGACTTGTGGGGATATGAAAAACACACTATATACAATATAACAATGCAGTGAACAGGGGGAGAAAAATTGTAGTTCGTCTTGAAAACTTTGTACATATGGCCCAGAGTCAATTAAATTTTTCTTTTATATACATGGGCCCTGTAAAGACATATTGTATGTGTTGATGTTTCGACCCAAATTGTAGCGCCGGGTATAATACGTCTTAGAAGGGTCTTCTTCAGGACGAGGGGGGGGGGCGGAGGTAAGTAGCCTGTTGGTTTAATAAGAATTTAGGGTCAGGTGTGTGTTAAAAAACGGGAGCCATATTGATAAGAGGTGGAGAAAGGGCTTACCGAAGTGCAGAATGCTAAAAAGTCTCTGCAGAGCCGGGGTCCGAGCAAATCAGCTCAAGTTACCTGGGGAGGGGTTAACAAAAGCTGCATCAGTGTATGAGCATATATTAGTAGAAGCTTTAGGTGTTGGGCAAGGGTCCAACAGATAACTAACATTAATTAATTTCTTCCAGGACGTTAGATCTCCACATCATGCCAAATCAGGTCCAGAATGCCAAATCAGGTGCCAACCAGAGGTTGGACCTGGGACTTCATGGACAATGTGTTATCCAGCAAATCTCTGAGGTTTCCTACGACTGATTGCTCAGTGTGCGGCAGCGATATTCTTCTGGCCCCGAGGGGTACCAGTTACTGATAGCAGGTTGGCCTAAGAAGACAATCTCAGATTTATCCGAGTTGAATTTGAGCTGGTTTGCCTTCAGCCACGGCAAAACCTTAGAAAGGCAGGTCCTGATACTTGCCCCGTCGAAACTATTCCTTTCCCGCAGGTGAACTTTTCATTATTTCTCTGCATCTGGCAATCACATTAACATGCATGTTGATTATATGAGCAAGGCGCTATGTCCTAGGTGATTTATATATATGTATAGTTGAATGGGAACTGAACTTGGAGGGCTAAACAATGAATGGTGTGCTGGGTTCAAAAGAGAAGTGAAAAGTAAAATGTAAAAAATCAAGTATAGATTTAAGCAGTCAAAAAGGATTAGATGAGGTATAAGGCTTCCCGCCCTTTATGATCATTTATGAAAAACGGATGAAAATATAATAGGTAAGGTTGTAGTCTTAATATAAACATTTGGGGCCTCATTACGATGTCAGGTTGAAAGCCTCCTTCCGATAGTCGGAATATCCTTGACATAAGGCCACATTTTTAATTGCGTCTTCAAGCAAGACTATGTGTAAGCAGATTTTTACTTTGTGAACAAAAAAATCCTGCAACTCTGAAGACATGGTAAACAAATAAACATGCATGAGCGTTTTGTAAGTAAAAACAATCTGTTTTTGTGACAGGCTAAGACATCCAAACATACGGCCAGATTCATCAACGTAAAATCAGCTCGCAAAGGGCCAGATTCTGAGAATCTGGCCCTTTGCGAGCGCAATTTTTGCATTTGGGATTCATCATCCCAAATGCAAAAATCGCTATTATAGAATTCGCAATTTTGCGAGGAATTGCATTTAAGGAATCTCTATTTGAGATTCCTTAAATGCAATTCATTAAACATTTAAAAAATGCGAATTCGCAATTTTGGGCCGCTATTTAGCGCGAAATCAAACCTCGTGGTAAGTAGCGGAAACTTAGAAAAATGCACTTAAGTGCATTTTTCTAAGTTGTATGTTACACACACACATGTCCTTGGGACATGTGTGTGCGTAACACCAGCGTCCAATATCAGCGTCCAATATCTGTTTTTGTGAGAGGCTAAGACATCCAAACATACGGGCAGATTCATCAACGTAAAATCGGCTCACAAAGGGCCAGATTCTGAGAATCTGGCCCTTTGCGAGCGCAATTTTTGCATTTGGGATTCATCATCCCAAAAGCAAAAATCGCTATTATAGAATTCGCAATTTTGCGAGGAATTGCATTTAAGGAATCTCTATTTGAGATTCCTTAAATGCAATTCATGAAACATTTAAAAATTGCGAATTCGCAATTTTGGGCCGCTATTTAGCGCGAAGTCAAACCTCGTGGTAAGTAGAGGAAACTTAGAAAAATGCACTTAAGTGCATTTTTCTAAGTTGTATGTTACACACACACATGTCCTCGGGACATGTGTGTGTGTAACACCAGCGTCCAATATCATTTCAGGGGTGCAATAGGGTGTCCTTTGGACACCCCTGCACCCTTGAAATCGCAAACTCAAAATGCGAATCGCTAATAGCGATTCCCACATTGATATGTCTTCCCATTCATTCCTATGGGCCTTTAGGCCCATAGGAATGAATGGGGAGTTATTCCTTATTTGCGATTAGCAATTAGCTAATCGCAAATAAGGAAGCTGTAGGAATCGCAAAATAAATTGCGATTTGTACATAAATCCCGTTTTGCGAGTCTGTAATAGCAATTCCTTAATAATCGCTATTACAGACTCGCAAAACGGGACTTTGATGAATCTAGGGGATAGTTAGGTCTGCTTTTCCATAGACAAAGTGTTTTTGTTTCTGCTCCTTTCTGGAATGTTTTGAGATGATCCTTCAAGCAGGGCCGAGAAAAAAAGAGGCTCCCAAAACATAAAATTCCCATGCATTTTCTATAGACATGTTATAGCAAACACTGCTGAACAGAATTACACCAAATTAGGCAGGAAGCTAGATCTTAGTCTGTAGATTGTGCTTTTTGAGTTTTGGTGTAAATCAGTTCAGTAGTCTTTAATACATTTAGGGTAAAACATAATTGCATATTTTGGCATTTGGGCTCGCGAGAGTCCACCCCTGGGGCTGAAAATGCAGAAAATGGGAAGGGGGCTGCACGGGTCTCTCCCAGAGCCTTAAACAGCCCTGGGAATCCCACCCCTGGAGCCGATGCCTTTGGGGGAGGGGGCTGGCGGCCTCCCTACAGTCAATCAATCAAGGAATTTGTAGAGCGCACTACTCACCCGTGAGGGTCTCAAGGCGCTTGGGGGGGCAGGGGGGGCTGCTATTGCTCGAACAGCCAGGTCTTGAGAAGCCTCCTGAAGGTTAGTAGGTCTTGGGTCTGCCGTAGGAGGATGGGGAGGGTGTTCCCGGTCTTGGCTGCGAGGTAGGAGAATGATCTGCCGTCAGAGGTTGCTCTTCGGATGAGGGGGACCGTGGCGAGGGCGTGGTCGGCAGAGCGGAGCTGGCGGTTCGGGGTGTAGAAGGTGAGTCGTCTGTTGAGGTATGCTGTTCCGCTGTTGTGGAGTGCCTTGTGTGAGTGGGTGAGGAGCTTGAAGGTGATCCTCTTGTTGACGGGCAGCCAGTGCAGGTCTCTCGGGTGGGGTGTGATGTGGCTGTGTTGCGGGATGTCGAGGATGAGGTGGGCAAGGCGTTCTGTGTGCGTTGCAGTCGTTTCAGTAGTTAGACCGGGGCTCCTGCGTAGAGGGTGTTTCCGTAGTCCAGCCTGCTGCTAACGAGGGCCTGGATAACCGTTTTTCTTGTGTCGGTGGGGATCCATCCGTAGATCTTGTGGAGCATGCAGAGGGTTTTGAAGCAGGAGAATGAGACGGCGTTGACTTGCTTGGTCATGGAGAGTGTTGAGTCGAGGACGAACCCCAGGTTGCGTGCATGGTCGGTGGGCGATGGTGCTGTTCCCAGGGTGGTCGGCCACCAGGAGTCATCCCAGACTGAGGTGGTGGAGCCGAGGATGAGGACCTCAATATTGTGCGAGTTCCGTTTCAGAGGGCTTTTATTCATCCATTCTGCGACAGCTTAGGGTGCGGTGGCAGACCATGTCGAAGGTGGCTGAAAGGTCCAGGAGGATGAGGGCCGTGGTTTCGCAGGACCCTGAAGTCATCAGTGGCGGTGATGAGGGCAGTTTCGGTGCTGTGGTTGCTGCAGAACTTGGACTGGGACGGGTCCAGGATGTTGTTCTCCTCGAGGTAGCGGGTCAGCTGTTTGTTGATTGTTTTCTCGATGACCTATGCCAGGAATGGGAGTAGGGAGATGGGCTGGAAGTTCTTGAGGTCCCTTGGATCCGCCTTAGGTTTCTTCAGTAAGGCGTTCATCTCTGCGTGCTTCCAACTCTCTGGGATGGTCGCGGTCTCGAAGGAGATGTTGATGGCCTTGCAGAGATGGTGCGATGGTGGTGCTGGCTTTGTTGAAGATGTGGTGTGGGCATGGGTCTGATGGGGAGCCAGAGTGGACGGTGTTCATGATTTTGATGGTGTCGTCGTCATTGATGTTTGTCCAGGTGAGCAGGTGGTCGTTGTGGGTGGTGGTCGTGGGATCTGAGGTGTCATTGGCTGTCGTGGTGGTCTGGTCATCGAAGCGGTCGTGGATGTCTGCGATCTTGCGATGGAAGAAGGTGGCCAGGGAGTTGCCCAGGTCTTGCGATGGTGGGATGTTGTTGGTGTTGGAGCTGGGGTTGAAGAGCTCTTTGCTGTTGTGTGCGTTGTTGTCGAGGCACTCCTTGAAGGAGGTCCTTTTGGTGGATCTGATGAGGTGGTGGTGTTGGCGCATGGTATTCTTGAGGACTGCGTGGTTCTCCGGTGTCTGTTCGCAGTGCCATTTCTTCTCTAGACTTTGGCGGCTTTGTTTTGATATCTGGAGGTCCACGGAGAACCAGCTGGTGTTCTTGTTGGTGTGTCTGTTGGTGGGTTTCTTGATCAGGGCAAGGGTGTTGGCGCAGTCGTTTATCCAGCGCTTCAGGTTGCTGGCAACGGAGTCTGGGTCGGTGGGGTCGGAAGGTGGGCTTTGGGCAAGGGCGATGTTTGTCTGGTCTTCGGTGACTTTGCTCCAGCTGCTGCGAGGTATCTGTTTGGTGCGGTGGTGCGTGGTAGGTTTCTGGAAGGTGAAGTGGATGCAGTGATGGTCAGTTCAGTGGAGTGTGGTGGTGTGGCTGAAGGAAACGTAGGAGCTTGCGGAGAAGATGGGGTCAAGCGTGTGGGCGGCGGAGTGGGTGGGCGTTGAGACGAGCTGTCATAGTCTGAGGTTGGCAATCAGGGTGATAGAGTTGGTGTCGTTGTTGTTCTCGAGGTGGTAGTTCAGGTCTCCGAGGAGGATGTAGTCCATGGAGACGATGGTGTGAGTGCTGACGAAGTCACAATTGAGTCGCTGAACTGAGGTCAGGGTCCGGGGGGGGGGGGTCTGTAGATCAGAGTTCCTCTGAGGGTGGTGTTGGGATCGGTGTGGATCTGGAAGTGCAGGTGTTCGGTGGTGCTGAGGGTATCATCGGTGCTGGTCAAGACCTTGAGGGTGGACAGGTGAATGATAGTGATTTCCCCTCCTATTCCGTTGGCGCGGTCTCTGCGGGTGATCTTGTAGCCATCCGGGATGGATATGGCGATGTTCGGTGCCGAGGAGTCGTTCATCCAGGTCTGTCAGGAAGGCGACGTCCGGAGAGGATGTGTCGAGCAGGTCCCAGAGTTCGATGGCGTGTTTGCCTGTGGAGCCGGTGTTCAGGAGTATGCATCTGAGGTGGTTGCGTCTTGTTCTGGCGGGTGGATTGGCAGGTCGGCTGCTGCTGAAGCTGTAGTTCCAGCAGAAGAAGGGTCCTTTGGTGCGTTTTGTGGCTGCCAGGAAGCAGGAGTGTGATCGTCCAGCGTTGAGTGCGTAGAGGGTGTGGCATCGTAGCGGAGGCAGGCGTTGTGGTGGCCAAGGGGTCTGGCGCTGGGCGCGATCCAGGCGCGGACAGGTGCAGACGGCTTGCCTTAGGCTCGCCTTCAGGGATCCAGCAGTGCGGCCGCTGCACATGGCCTCCATATAAGGGGAGGTGGGAGGGAGGAGCAGCTGGGATGCGGAAGCAGGTGGTGAATGGGAGAGCAGGGGGCGGGCCGCAGGGACGCAGCGACAGGAAAAAAACAGGATGGACTGCGGGGGGAGCAGAGGGCAAAAACAGGGCACAGAAAAGAATGCAGGAGGGAAAAAAGGAAATTTAGGCAATGCAAACAAGTACAGCAAAAAACAATACAGAAGCGTGGGGAGCAACCTGAATGAGAGCAGGGTCAAAGGTGCTTGAAACTGTCCTGGGGAGCCCACCCCAGGAGCAGATGCATTAAAGTGAGAGGGGCTACATGAACCGCATCCCTGAGTCATTAATGGCCCTGGAGAATCCATCCCAAGGGCCGGCTCAGCAGCTATGGCTGGGGTGCCCACCCCAGGGGCATGGAGGTTTCCCTGCCTGCACCAACAGAGAGAATTTGTAATCTCTTGCCAAGTGGAACCAAAAACCAAGTCTGTTCCGAGTTGGGAAGAGCTTCAAAAGTGATCCCTCCAGCTGGGAGAGGACTTTTGATCTGTTTCCCTGTCCATAGTGATGCGGTGTAAATATTGCTGCCCGCCTGCAGGAGCAGTGTTATTAGCTGCTCCCTCCGGGAAAGAGCAATGCCGGCTCCTGCCGGATGTAGGGGGCTGGCTGGGGTCGCAGGAGCCTTCAGGCTCTGCCACGGCCACCAGTGATAGTGTGGTGGGTGCCCTTAATGGCATAGGGAGCTAAAAAACAATGGATTTAGGCCCATATATCTGTACTGGAGTGAATATTTGACATTGTTCAACATTCTGTCCATGAATTGCTCTTTTTGCATTTGTCACCCTGAGTAGAACGGGTATGCCCAGATGTGGGTCCCATGCTCTCCATGCCACTGGAGTCAAGCTAGCCTGGCTGATGAGGGGTGAAACCCCGAAACCTGTTACAGAATGCTCGTTTCCGTTCCAGGGAGGAACTGGCCTGGCAGTTTGGGCTGGACTGATCCCAGAAAGAGCAGGATCAGGACTGATTTGCATAAGGCTGGGTTTAAACTGGAATGGCATGGGGAGCAAAAAACGATGGATTTAGGCCGGGATCTCTGTCCTAGGGTGAATGTTTGACATTATTCAACATTCTGCCCATCATTTGTTCTTTTTGCAACTGGATGTGCACCAGGGCAACCACCCTTTGTTGGCCAGGGCCTGGGTAATGGGGTCACCAGGGCTGAAATCGGACCAGGGATGAGGCCTCCCTCCCCAAGCCTCTAAAGGTCCCAGGGAGCCCACACCAGGGCCAACATTCCAGTAAATAGGAAGGGGGCCATGTGGACCTCTTCCCTAAGCCATTAATGGCCCTCTGGACTCCATTCCCCTGAGCCGCTTCAGTAGCTATGTCACGGTGAGCCCACTCCTAGGACATAGTAGTTTCCCTGCCCGCAATGGTGCAGGCATGGCAACATGTGTTTGCTCTTGCTTGGCTGGAGCATTTTTGAATTTCACGCCAAGCGGGAACAAGCACTAAGTCCGCTCCCAGAGGGCTCGAGCTTTGAAAATGCATGGGCAGAGTTGGCTGGAGCCGCGGGGATTCTCCCGGGGCCCCCAATGACTATGCTGGGTACCATGCAAGGCCACCAGGGCAACCACCTTTAAATGTGAGGACCCTGGGGGAAGGGATCACCAGGCAGATAATGGCTCAGGATGGGAACCACACTGCCCTGCCTCCCATTTAATTAAATGAGTGGTCAAGGGTGCTGGGGTCCCTGGGGCCGATAACACCATTTGAGGTGTCATCAGTGATGTCATAGAACATGTCATGAGTGATGTAATATGTGAGGTCATAAGCAGTGCAAGGTGGGGGCTCAAGTTATAGTTAGATCTGCTAACTATAACTGGTGAATTTCTGTTGTTTTTTTGTAGATCAAAACATTTATGCGGTCACGGACACTCACATAACTATTTTTTTAAAGAGTGGTCCCTAGTAGCATGGAAATGCACTAGGGGACTGGCTCATCCTGATCATTAACACCGCAAAAAGGATAGCAGACGCTATCCTGATCAGAATTCAGGCTGCAGAGGGTGCAATTAAGGTCATTATACAGACTACGGCCTACAAAACCAAGTTAGCAGAAATCAACGCTGAGATTGCTGACAACAGGGAATAGTTGATGAAACAGAAAATTACCAAGCTCCAAAAAGACATACAGAAATTTTCAACTGAAAAGGTATACCCATATCTCAAGGCAGACTACACCATAACTGCAAGTGGTTACTCCTCGGATGATAACTCTGGTCAATCCAGGAGGGGCTCGTCATCCCTGAGTGACTCTAGCACTGGGAGTTGGGACAATAAAAAGACCCGTAATTATCAACCACCCATATACTCCCCCCATACAACATGCCACCTTATCAGGGTCCTCAATTTTGGAACTATTCAATGTATCAACAAGGGCCACAGCCCCCTATTTTCCAACATGGCTCAGAACAACCTTTTTTAGACAGAGGCTGGGGCAAAGGAAGAGAGCGCATTACAGGGCACAAAAGAGTTCAGTGGCAGGAACAACCTGCGAGGCCAGTCGAGACCAGGAGCCAGACGAGGGGGAAGAGAAATTAATCATCAATCTCTCAACCCGGGTCCTCACTGCCATTGAAGAAAAGGTCCTGCAAAAAGGCTTAGGCTTTCTTCCTACTCCCAAGGTTGATACATTTTGCGATCATTGTGAAATCCAGGATTTCTTTCGCAAGATAAGACTTCAAGCGTTTTTCCAGGACAGAGATCCTCCGTCTGTGGAGGACTCCGGCCTACGTAAACCATCGACCTTCACCCCGAATTGTAGCATGGTACCCCATGAAGTCCTGATGTTTCAACAGGCAGTACTCAGAGAACTGAATCAACCCAGCTCAGACCCTCCGTATCACAACCTGTCAGCCGCGGAATCTATGGCTGTCAGGAATTTGGCTAGAGATAAGAATATCACGATTAAACAAGCTGAAAAGGGGGTGGGCACGGTGATTATGTCCTCTTCGGACTATGATACTGAGTGCTGCAGACAGTTGAGTGATAGGAGGTACTACACCCCCATCCAGGAGGATCCAACTCCCAGATTAAGCAGAGTCATTTCCATAATGACGTTCACTACAGAAAACGAAGAGTGGATCAATAAAAAAGAATCAGAATTCCTTCAGACTAAAGAAACAATAACACCATATTTTTACTGCCTCCCCATAATACACAAAGGGGTGACCCCAGTTCCAGGAAGACCTATCATGTCTGGCATTGGGTCAATTCTAGAACCACTGTCCATATTTGTGGACCATTTTATCCAACCATTGGTCAGGGCGACACCATTATTCATCAAGGACACAACCAATGTCCTCTGTTTCCTGGAGGGACTTCCACATCCAGAGGGAGTTGACCTTTTGGTCACCCTGGATGTGGAGGCTCTTTACACTAACATTCCCCTGAGGGCGACCCTTGAGGTGATAGAGGATGCCCTGTTTAATCAGGAATGGAATTCACCAACACCAGTACCCTTCGTGATGGAGTGTGCCACCCTAGCGTTAACTGAGAACTTCGAATACAAAACCCAGCTTTACCATCAAATGCTTGGTACATCTATGGGCAGCACGTTTGCACTGAGCTTAGCATGTATGTACATGTCGGCCTTTGAAGAAAGGGAGATCATCAACTCACGAAACCCTTATCATGCCAACGTGCTGCTCTGGAAATGCTTCATAGATGACATCTTGATCCTATGGAGAGGGGATCACTCCAAATGCGAATAATTCTAGAGATAGATCAACACACTTAATCCATTTCTACGATCCACCCATACCATTTCAACATCTGAAATCCCCTTCCATGATCTCCTGATTAAGTATGATGGGGACCTCATTACTACCTCCTTATATCAGAAACCCACCGATAAAAATAGCCTATTGCTTTTCAGCAGACACCACCCTAAGGCATTGCGACAAAACTTGCCAGTGGGACAGTTTCTACGCATTAAGAGGAATTGTAGCACTCTACAAGAATACCAACGTGAGTCTAATACTCTGATGAAAGATCTGATCAGACGTGACTACCCCCAACGAACCGTAGCTCTAGCACAGAAATGAGCTAAACACAATAGCCTTTTGGAAGATATCACACGAGAACCAGACCCTGCCATAACATGTCTGACAACTTTCTCATCTGATTCTAATCGGATTAGGAACATAATCCGCAAACATTGGGACATCCTGAATACAGGCACTCTCTCGTTACCCATCCTGAAATTTGCTTACAAAGGCACTAGCAACCTGAAGGATCTTCTAATACATAAAGACCTCAACAACCCAAAGCCAATCCCCAAAAGACACTGTGGGGTCTGCCACCAGTCAAAGGCCATTATCCCTGTGGCTCCTGCTCTGTGTGCCCCAAACCAAAACCACCAAAGAACTAACTTTTCATAATGGGGTCACCTGGTCGATTACGAAACACACTAATTGTAATTCAACGAACTGTATTATATCCTGACCTGCCCCTGTGGTCTCCTTTACATAGGCATGACAACTAGACAGGTGAAGGTACGCATGATGGAACACAAAAGTAACTTCCGTTGCCACAAAAACAACACCAAAATGACAACACACTACCTTGACAAACATCATGCCCATGACTCATTTAGATGGGCTGTACTTGAATCACATCAAGGAATGTCTAAAAAAGCTCTGTTCTGGCTGGAACAGCGATGGGTCCTTCGCATTTTCAATGACAAGGATGGTCTTAATGAAGACATCCCATGGAGCTCACTAACCTGATTAGTCTATAAATAAGCAAGCCCTGGATCAGCAGCCTCATCACCCGCTCAACCCCTGATGACATCATACCCAAATACCGACGTTGGCATCAATACAATACCTTTTAGTATGCCCAGTCACCTTATACTCAAAAGATCATTGGGAACATTGGGACACCCACCACTTTGCCACTAGACACCATAAGTTCTCACTACGCCACACTCACGTGTCAAATAGTTTATCAAAAGCACTGTCTCCCTCCATATGAACTCTGATTATCAACTTCTGATATTTTCTCTACATTTTAATACACTATCGTGACCACTCACTACGATACAAGTAGTATTCATACACTGGCCCGATTTACCTTTAGACACCATGAGCCCTTGGACAATCTGATCCCTCCAATAGGACACATCAAACACTGTCAATCCTCCTGTTCCGGGAACAGCCTTGGAGAAAAAACTAAGACATCCGCGGCATCTCTGGGGGACCTGTTATTTTCTGTCTTCCTTCGGTGCAGTGCAATGCCCATTCATCATTACGAGGAATTCCAAGATGGCGCCTACTACCGTGGGTTAGCGGTCTAGTGCTCTCTTGACACGCGGTTCGAGCAACCAGGAAGTGTTCTCCCGCGTCACTTACTCAGCCTGGGTATAACTGCTCCCCGGCCGGTTGGGATGGAGCGTCCCAGTCTGGAAGGAGCGCCGGGGTAGGATACAGGCGATCCTTGTATGGTAAAACCGTGAGTACATGTCAGCGAGCCGTTACTATTGACCTGAGACCCACCACTTTGGTCCACGGGCTCACACTAAGGGGGACAGTGCGCTTGGAGGTTGATGTTCAGTCCCCTTTGACTCAGACTTGTTTTTCTGCTCACCTCCTCAAAGCAGAGTTATTACTGGCATGTGAATAGTTGAAACTACGCCCCCTGTTGCTCAGCAACTCCAGTGCTTGCATATTTTATCGTGGACGTTTATGTTTACAATTGTGTGCCGATACTCCGGCTGCTTTATTTGGAGTGGGAGTATGTGAATTGTGATCATGGCTAATTATTGTGTTGTGACTTCGCGCTATGAGATATATGGGACACAGCAAGGTTGGCGATATCTGGTGTCAAGTCGCTCCTAGTCCCGGGTCCGACAAAATTGTTGGATGGAATTGGGTTTGGCCACAGCTAGACACCAGACAACCTGGCCTTTCCTCTTTGTTTTAGCAGCAACTTCTGTAACTACAATAAGCGGGTCCTAGCATCCACTCACACGCCTTTCCTCAGCAGTGACCGCTTCGGGCGTTCACTGGTGAGTGTAGCACTGTCTTGGGCACTGCATCGGTGGTTATTTACAGATCTCAGGCCCCTTGCCAGTGTGTAAAGATGTCTATAGTTTTACCCCCATCCCTTAGGACACTACAAACTTAGTGTGTGCCTCCACCAGCACTGGTTGCCACATGTTCTCGACTTCATTTGGGTGAGTTCTCTAGGGCAGGAAACTTTTCTTGATCCCTTCAATGTCTATTTATATCTAAATTGCTGCTGCTTTAGTTGTTTTTAATGATTTTCATGTGACCAGTTCATACATATGGTTCACAGAGGACGCATGCCACAGCTCACCTGTGTTCCTCATGCGCTGAGCACCACACACCTTGTTTGGTGCACTTCACTGACCATTTCGCAATATATTATGGTAACTAATTGTTGTCATGTTATGTTTTTTATCTCTTGCAGGTTGAGTTAGATCTACTAGTGCCACTTTTTAGGGCGCTGTACAGGTGGTCATACATTCACCTTAATGGGGTCTTGACCACTACCAAAAAGTGTAGGTAGATCATTTCTTTATTGGTCCTGAGGAATTGCCATCACTAGATTAAAGGCAAGAAACATGTTGCCCTATTTCAATAGCACACGTCTCCACACACCTTAAAGTGGGAGGGTGCGTCTTTTAGTTTTTAACCAGGGCAGTGGCCACATCTCATTAAAATTGTTCTGAGTGGACCACTGTTCCCTGATTTAACCCATACATACACCTTATTATCACCTACACTCATATTCACACTAGGGGCCCTCACACGCGCTGCATCCAACGGCTTGAAAAAAGATCTCCGCCAAGTAGGCCCCTTCGAGGGCGCCTGATCGGGTATTGCATCGCCGACCCGAGTAGGAGCAGGCCCGATGATGAAGCAAGACACCCGCTTGTAGGGTGTGTGAGGGTCTTTTTCTGAAAAGTAGGAATCCCTTTCTCCTGATCTTACGTTTCTTCACACGTCAGGGTACACTATCCCCCTGTTTGATCTGACCTCCACCTGCTCTTTTCATTAGGAACTTCATACCTTGTTTGTTATACTCACATAACTATAACTTTGCTTTTACCTTTGTTTTTTCTGTGAATATATATGCAGTATGTAGTTATAGTTAGGCCCTTGTTTCTTTTCAAAAAGCATTTTTCTTTTGCCAATATCCTTGGCGCCATTAGACGGATCTTTGTGAAATTTTGAAAACTAATGGGGTGGTCAGGTCAGCTCATGTGTTGAAAGTTTCAGGGTGATTCGTTAAGCAGGGGCCGAGAAAAAGGGGGCGTCACAAAACACATTTTCTCCATGTTACCGCCACCTCCCTGGGTTTTTATTTTTTTTAAAAGGTGTGGGAGGCTCCTACCCCCCACGCAGCCCCGGGGACGGCCACCTCCCCAGGGCTATATTCATTAAAAGCAGGGGGCTACGCAGCCCTAGGAACCGCTCCTCCCAGGGGCTATCTTTGAAAATGAAGTGTGGGGGGGCTCAAACCCCCCTACACAGCCTCGGGGACCACCATCTCTCTGGGACACAAATCACGTAAATGCGGGGGTCCGTTGGGGTCCCCCGGCTCTCCCTGGGGCAAAAGAGAAGTTAGGAGGGGGGGCATGCGGCCCCACTCTAGGAGCCCTCCTCGGACCTGGAGACTGCCACCCCCCCTGGGCCGGCTTCAGCAATGTCCTGGGGTGCCCACCAGTGGGACATTGCAGTTTGTTATGGCAAGGCAGGAGTACTGCTCCCGCCATGCCATAGCAAACTCTCCTTCGGTTCACGGAAGCAAGAGCATGGAAAATGCTCCTACTACCATGAAGCAAAGCAGAACTGCTTTTGGGCAGCTGCCTCTGCCCAAAAGAAATGCAAGACCTATTCATTGCAAATGCTTATTTTTCCAGCTGTAGTGACAGCAGGCACATCGATGTGCGCGTGCTCACACTGCTCACTTCTCACTAGGGGAGAAGATACAACATGATAATGCCAGGTGAGCCTTACAGGGGAAGGGAAATCCTTTAAAGTGTCAGGGAGAGGTGTGACGCTGCAGCCAGGGCGACTGACGCTTTAATCGGGGGATCACGGTTCGATTCCTGGCGCTGGGGGCAGATTAGCCCATCACCTGACTCTTGGCAATAGCTTGCTTAATCTTCCCGACGGCCCCCAGCACCTGGAGACCCTTACGGTTGATTGTTTGCGCTTTACAAATGTGGATTATTATTATTATTATATTCTCTCTGGACTTCCCTTCTCTTTTTGAAACTCAGGAGCTGCAACATCATTGTGGTGTCACCAGGGCTTTAAGTGGAAGCTTTTTTAATATTATATAAAAGTTATATGTGACTCTGGGCAATAGCTTGCTTAATCTTACCGACGGCCCCCAGCGCCTGGAGACCCTTAATGCTCGTCCTATTCGAATACTTTGGTGAAGAGCGTCATTTTGTGGCAACATTGACCTCTAGCTGACTTTTTCAAAAACCTGTTTCTGGCATTGAATACTTGCTTCAATTCTAGTAGGCTCTTTTTGGGCTATAATTTTATTTCCCTGGTTATTCCAGTGTTTCTCCTGTTTCCGATGTATAGAAATTTTATTTTAAAATGTTATTTGTTTACTCTTTTCACTTCATGGACGATTTTGATAATTCTTTTCAGTATTTTTGTTAATAAAGTTTTCTATTTATTAATAACCCCTATTTGGACCAAAAGTTTCCAGGCTGGCCGCTGGAAACCAAAATACCCATGTGAATACTCTACTCCCAGGTTGTAGCCCAACCAAAGGGCTGTACATTTCTGCAAACAAAAGGATGAGCTATGAGAGAGAGGGACAGACAGACAGACAGGCTGAAATATAAAATATTTGTACCAACAGACATGCTGAGCTATGCGAAAGTGCGATTGTCACCGACAGGCTGACTGTAGGATACAGGAGCAGGCAGACATGCTGGAATTATGGGACAGAGGGATGGACAGACAGACTGGTATTCGAAAGAAGAACAGGCAAGTCGACCTAGATACTGAATGTAGAAGAAACAGACAGGATGAACTATGTTAAAGAGGGACAGACAGACTGACTGACACATGAGAGGGGTTGGAGCTAACAGACTGGCCGAGGTATGGGGGAGAGGTACAGACACACAGACTGATGTATGAGAGAGAGATAGAAGCCAACAGACAAGATGAGCTATGGTAGAGAGGGACATACTGACTGATTTAGGAAACAGGTTGGTACAGACATACAACCTCACTGAGATGGTGTGTGTTGGAGGACAGATAGACAGACAGCTCTGAGGGAGAGGTACATACATACTGACTGGATTAAGAAACTGAGAGCAGCTGCATCAACTGTAGAGGAGAGAAACTAAGAACAATGTGTAGACAGGCCGGCAGATTGTATATCGGCCATGTTGGCGGATTAACCTTCCTGAGAAGACAACAGAGTAAGATCTGTCTGACGTAGACGTGTCTGAATCCGCCAGCGTGGATGGACCCGCCGTCGGAAGAGCCGTTCTGAGATGGAACCATCCTCGCAAAATCCTGTACCCGTCCTATGTGGCTTTTCACAGTGGTGACTCCGTAGGTCAGTTTGGACCAGCCACTCCAGGACCGGAGGGAGATGAGGCAGCCTCAGAAGTGAAACAGAGCGGACGATGGAGCCAGCGGCCCTTCCATCAGTGGGCTGTCCGCCTCACTCACATAAAGAGGATATACTGAGATACACGTGCAATCCGCAGGCTTCATGGCGCATCCTTCACTACCCCCTCATTAAATCAAGACCCAAATATCCAACTGGGACACAGGTTACAATTGTAGCCAATGACGTTCACTGATAAATCAAAGGCACAAAGTTTCAAAAATCAACCCACGGTAAAGTCAGCCCTTGGTGCTGAAATGGTATCCTATGGCCATTCGTTACAATCTAAGTTACTTTCTGCCCGTATTGCTGAAATGTTACCTATGGCCGTCCCGCCCTATTAATGTTATTCTCTGTCCCTGGAGCTCAAATGTATCCTCTTGCGGTTCAGAGGTGTTAAGTTGTTTTCTGTCCGTGGTAGGGAGACGTTCTGCGGTGGGGCCCAGGCATTAACGCCATGCTCTGTCTGTGGTGCTGAAATATCCTGTGGGGAGTTGGCATTACAAATACGGTATTGTGGGCCTCATTCTCAAACTACTGGTCTCTGGGCTTGTTAGGGGATATTTGCTATGGTGGCTGCCATTGCCAGCTCCCTCATCAGGCAGAAGCGACAAGCTCGGGAGCGAGAAAAGTCCAACGCAGGCAAATATGTCAGCAGGCCCAGTAAAAGCAAGTAGACATGTGGTGAAAGCGCCATTTAAAAATAAACACGGGCTGAGCGAAAACAGATGGCCCCCATTTACGACAGCCGCAAAGCAGACGAGGCAGTCAGGATGGGCCGGCGAAAGGGCGGAAACAAAAATAATTAATTTCCAATGGCAGGCCGCCATTTAGCATAAACGGTGATGCCAGCTAATGGAAATGAGGGGCAGGGCTTCAAGTCCCCTTCTGAAATCAGCTCTCTTACAAAATCTCTCGCCAAGCACGCAGAGCTTTGCGCTGCAACGCCAGGCAAGACCTAAAATGGAAGCTGGCAACTCACCGGAGGCCCCGCCCCTTTTCTCCATTACTTTGCAAATGCTCCTCCTGTGGCACTCTTGGTTGGGGTACAAAAGTCCTTTTCGATACGGAGGGTCCTTAGGTGAAAACTAGCCCACCTGTTACCTCCAGTAATCCATACACAGCACTTGGTGCACTACTGGTGGGGCGATGAGGTCCCCTTGTGTCCTGAAGACCTCAGGACTCAAGGGGACATCATCCTCCAAGCAACAGTGCACCAGGAAGCACGTTTGCAGAGTGGTGTAAAAAGTGGGCGTGGCCCTGACCCCCTCTCAGCAATCCAGTTGCACCTGGCCTAATTAGGTAACAGGAGGGCTAGATGGTGCCCAGGGACCCTCAAGAGGCAAGGGGACTTCATCCCCCAACCAAGAGCACGCCAGCATGCGCTTTTGCAGAGTGGAGGAGAAAGGTGGCGTGGCCTGCGACCACCTCTCAGCAATCCTACTGTGTGGGGTTTATGTGAGGTAACAAGTAGGCAAGTCGGCCCCTAAGGATCCCTAGCAGAGAAGGGGGCTTTATTCCCCAACCATGATCGCACCAGGAGGCGTGTTTGCAGAGTGTCGGACAAAGGGGCGTGGCCTGGTATCAGAACTCAGCATTCCTGCTCTGTGGGACTTACTGGAGGTAATAGGAGGGGGTAGTTGGCCCCCAAGGACATCCTTGGGGCCCAACTACCCCTCTTGTTAACCCCTTGAGTGCTTGTGACGAGCTCAGCTCATCACAGCCGTTGGAACGTTCGCACAAGGGATAATTTCCCCGTTGTGCTGAACGTTCCAAATCGGGTGTAGCTGACACGAGCTCAGCTCGTCATGAGTGCAGCTCCATTGTGCCTCATGACGAGCTGAGCTTGTCACCAGCACAGCGGCGCCGCGAGCGGCCCCCCTCCCCCCGCACGGCGGGGGAGAAACACCCCGCAGTGAAGGGGTTAACTCCAGTAAGTCCACACTGTGACTGCTAAGAGGTTTTCGGAGGCCACACCCCCTTTCTCCACTACTCTGCAAGCGTGCCTCCTGGCGCACTGGTTGGGGATGAAGTCCACTTTACTCCTGAGGGATCTTGGGGGCCAAGAAGCTCTCCAAGTACCTCCTGTGAGTCCTACGCAGCGGAATTCCTTAGCACTGGTTGGAGGCCCAGCCTCATTTTTTACCACTCTGCAAACGTGAGTGCTAGTTTAAAAAACCTTAGAAATTCACCAAAAAAAACACAGGTTTCAGGGACGTTATAGTTAGCAATTATCATTTTAAAAACCTTAGAAATTCACTGGAAAAACCTAAGGTTAAAGGGATGTTATACTTAGTCTGACATTTCATTCGTACAAAACCAGAGAAAGTCAGCCGTTATAGTTAGATGAGGTAACTATAACCCACACCCCTGCAATGTACTACTTATGACCTCACATATTACATCACTCATAACATGTTAGGTGACATCACTGATTACATCACTGATGACATCACAGATGACATCATCCAGTGACTGAGTGTTTTTTTAAAAGTTCATGAGTGTTAAATATATATACCAAGGTGTATTGGTGAATCAGAGGGTTTATGAGTGATTGTATGGATGACTCAATGAGTGCGAGACTGACTGTATAAGTGAGTGATTAGGTGTCGCAGTGAATGTATGGGTGAGTGACTGGTTGTGCGAATGTGTGTATCTGACTGTCAGTTAATGTCTAAGTGGGTGTATGAGTGTGTTAGTGGGTACGTGAATGGCTATATGGGTGATTGGTTGGTTGTCTGACTACATCTATGGTGTCTGAGTGTCAGTGTTTGTGTTTGTGGGTGAGGAGGTGTGTGACTGCCTGTATGGAACAGTGTGTGGGTGAGTCAGTGGCTGTATGGGGTAATGTTGCATGTGTGAAAAGTGGTATGAGAGTGCGTGTCTGTATGGCTATGTCAGTGACTGAGTGCATGAGTCAGTATGGGTGAGTAACTGAGTATGTGAAAGGTAGTATGCATGAGTGATGGGGTATATGAGTAACTGTATGTGTGAGTGAATGAATGTGAGAGTGGCTATATAGAGGAGTGCATGCTTCTGTCAGTGACTGTATAGCTGAGTAAGTATGTGTTCATATTTGTTTGAGTAAGTAAGTGGGTGGGTGTGTAACTGTTTGGGTTAGAAAGTGGCTGTATGAAGTGTGTGAGTAGTTCTATGGGTGACTCACTCAGTGTGTCAGCACCTGTATGCCTGTATGAGTGGACATGTCAATGGCTGTATTAGTGAGTGGATGTGTGTATAGATCAATGAATGATTGAGTGGGTGTGTAAGTACTGGTATGGCTCTGTGAAAGGGTTTGTGAATGGTTGTGTGGGAGTGGCAGTGGGTGAATAAAAGATTCTATAGTGTTGTAAGTGGGTGTGTCAGAGATGCAGTGGATGATTACAACACTGATGTCATCAGTGATGTCATTTGAGAAGTCATCAGTGATGTCATTGACCATGTCATGAGGGATGTAATAGGTGAGGCCATAAGCAGTGGCTTGTGGGGGTGCTAGTTATAGTTACCTCAGCTAACTATAACGGCTGAAATGTTCTGGTTATGTGAAATGTCAGACTAACTATAGCGTCCCTCTAACCTTTGTTTTTTGTGTGTGTATGTATATATATATATATATATATATATAAATATATATATATATATATCATCACTTTTTTCCTTCGATTAGAAAGGATAAATGGGCGCACTCCCTTTGAATTTCCACAATTTCATTTATTTTAAATCATTAAAGGCAAAAAGAAAGCATTTGATCAAATGCTTTCTTTTTGCCTTTAATGATTTAAAATAAATGAAATTGTGGAAATTCAAAGGGAGTGCGCCCATTTATCCTTTCTAATCGAAGGAAAAGTGTGATGATGTTGAACGGCGTGGTTCCGCCGTAGGTCCACGCACCCGCGAAGAGCGCTCAATGGCCGGGGACCAGTGAACCAACGTGTGGAGGATATATATATATATATATATTACCTACTGGCGGTCGCCAGTAGGTAGTTATAGTTAGGACCTACTTTCCATAGGAAATCCACAACATTCTATTTGGAATAACTTTGGCGCTGGTGGACGAATCTTCGTGAATTTCTCCAAGAAAATGGCCTGCTCCTTTTGGGGGTGATTCGTCGAGTGGGGGCCGAGAAAAAAGGGGGGTACCAAAATGTGTTTTGCCCATGCAATTTTCCATAGGGACCTTTAGCCAGGGCTACAGCCCTAACGGCTGAACGGAATTACACCAAATTTGGGTAGAGAGAGGTAGAGTTTGGTTCGCAGATTGTGCTTTTTGTTAAATGGTGTAAATCTGTTCAGTAGTTCCTGAGAAAATCGAAAGTAAAATCATAGTGATATCTAGAGATGAAGTACGGCACGCGTACCGAAATCCATACAATTACGAGCAGGAGCTGCATGCTGATTGGATGTCAACTGTCTGTCAACACTCCAAACCAGGAAGGGTTGGCAGCCATCTTGTGCCTCGGTAGCACCGAGTCACAAGAAAACAGTAAAACAAAGTTGAAAAATAAGGAAAGGGGGTAGTGTAGAAACATGTTGACCCTCTAGGCCTACTCTAGGCCTACTCAGGGGGTCCCACATGGATCTTTAGGCGCAATTTAAAAAAAAAAATAAAACAAACGCGGGGTACGCGTATTGTACTCTTATGTGTTGGAAAAGGAAAAAAAAAACTAGAAGTCCGTTTTATTCTTAATTAGCTCCCTGGGGGGCCAAATACCGGGGGCAATTTTTTTCTATAATGGGGGCTTGGAAGTGTCCAACAGGAACAAAAGAATGAAAAAAAAACTAATGTAGAGGACAGCGATGCTCCTGCTTCCTGCGTTTTATCAGGTCACTAGACTGTTTCCCATAACACAAAAGTTTATTGCAATAAATGCATAGAATTTTAACTTTAGCAAAATCAGGATCAATTTGTGGGTGTGGACTGCTTGCTGAAAATGCTGGTGCAGCAGTTGATGTGCTTGGTGCAGCAGCAGGTGAGTTGTCCTTCAACCTCTGTGTTGCAGCTCGAGCAAAGTTGTTGGGGTGTAAGTTCTTCACGTGTCGCTCCATATTTGCTGTGCCAAAGGAGTATTTTTTAGATGGATCACCCCTTGAAAGAGTTTGGAAAATTTTACAGGTTACTTTTGGAGCATTAACCTTTTTTTGCCCATCTGGAAAAGTAAAAAACTGCCAAATTAGAGCTTCTTTCCTCTTCTTTGGAGGTTCTTCAGGAATGAAATAGTCCTCTGAAATATGGCTGGAAGAGGAGTCCATTGATGTTATTATGGTAAACTTCATTCTATTTGACAAGATTCTCAGAAGAGATGCTTCTTCTTAGAAAGTCAAAGTAGAATTATTAAAATGGGAGGGAAGTTTCAACAGTTGTAATAGGAAGTTTTATGAACCAATCAAATCTCTTCTTTTAAAGTCACATGGCTTTGTGTACGCTTACGCTGTGATTACGGTACTCTTACGATGCGAGTACGCATGACGTTCCACAGCGATTTGTGTAATTACTTTAAAAAATAACATAGGATTATTGGAACTTAAAAAAATATGTTTTCATAATTATCCTAGATAATGTCTTCTGTTAGTATGTTCATTAAATACATAAATATATGTTTTCAAACAATTAAAAACCTTCGCGTCTTTGCGTACTGGGCGCCATACATGACGTCACACGGAAGCTTTGGTGCGACGTGTAACGTGAAAGCATATTCGTAGCGTATGCTGAGAATGATTAGCAGTACAAACTATGGTGCAATCACTCTCTCACTGTCAAATCAGAGCACAGGGCGCGCCATGAGAATGGTTAGAAGTGGTCACTCATTGGAGATCCGATTCAGCTGTGTGGCTTATCCACAGTATCATAACGTTACTTTTTAGCCTGTTTAAGTTTGAGGTCTGCATGAAATACTATGCTATAGGCATAGTGGAGAAGCGTGGCTCAGTGGTTAGAGGCGGCAGACCCGGAAGCTGAGATCGACCGTGGACCAGGGTTCGATTCCCCGCCTCGGCGGGTCTCGGGCTCAAAAATTCCACGGACTTGACAATTCTCGCTCCGGTGCCTACTCGAATCACGGGGTCACACTCTGCAACTCTGGGCAATAGCTTGCTTAATCTCCACTACGGCCCCTCGCGGCGGGATGCCTGGCTTTCACCTTGTGGACACCCTGCCGGGGTTTCTCACAGGGGAATACCAGGACGGGTTCCCTAAGCAAGCGCCAGGATGCCCTTTGGGTGACAGGTTTGCGCTATATAAGTACACCTACATTTACATTTACATATGGATCTTTAGGCAGCGCTTATCTCCATGAAGCTTGGATATTATCATTTACATATAAGTGCCTGAAGGAGGGAAAAGAAGTCTATCTGAATGGCGAGGATCGCAAAATAGCACCAGATCACTCCTTAATTTGTAGACACATACAATTGCATGGCTCTTGTAATCTAGATGCGCCTAATTTGGCCTGAGTTTTGAAAGGCACTCTGACACCTGCTATCATACCAAAGTTCAGTTTACTGGAAACGTAAGTTATTTAATTTGAAATAATGCAGATTGTTGTGCAATGTTAGCAGGCATCACTTACATGATTACGGTAACGGAGCGTGCGGTTTGCTATAAAAAAGTTGTGTTTACTCCTCTGCATGGGAAGCTGGATGTTTCCATCTGGCCGTCGATTCCGACCTTGAAAGAAGAGTCAACCAAATGAGCCGTATAAGAGCGCTATTGTCTCAAAAAGAGGTCGCTCTTACATCTGCTAGAGAAACATTTGTCCTTCATGTAGCAAACACCCGCACAGAAGTGCATGATTTATTAAATACAGACGTGCCCCTGCATTTTGGTGAGTTAATTCAGAGTATCTTTAATGCGTCCTTGACTACGGGGTTACCTTACTTTTTTAAAGTTAGAAGCAGTGGCCTTGTGACTTCTTTTCAAACTATATTTGGTGTCTTCTCAGCATTTTTTCATTTGATGTTTTCCAGCATCTTTGGTAGATTCCCCTTAATACTTGCATTAGTTGCCGGTGTGCTTTTATTAATTTGTTTACTTAAATATGGATGCAGATCCTGCAGCACACGAGAATATGTCCCGGCTGTTGCTGGTCCACAACCGAATACTTAGTTATTACGGAGCGCTGCCTCTGGCTACATTGAGTGCAGCTTATGGATTATCGTTTCGATTCTCCTTTTTCACATGCGTTCAACCGGTCTTCCATTGCCTGAGCTGCGATTTCGACTGGGCCCTGGATTTGTGTCTCTGCTGTACGGTGTCTCCCAACGCGGATTATGACCAGCTGATGAGCCACTTAGTGGTTCATGACTTGCTCTGTTCTGGCGGTGGGATTATGGCCTTAGCAGCAATACATGGAATATTGGGACGTTGGAATGTTTTTGCAGCGGCGCATGACTTCTTGGCATGCAGTTACATTGAAGATGACCCGAGTTTTCCTCCGATGGGGATAGAGGCTCCGGTCATTGAGGAACATGTATGTTCTTTCTCACTATTGAATTAGATGGCTGAAATGTTTTCAGATGAGAACAATGACTACCTCTTGGAGGTTGTTGCAACATACTGTGCTTATACGCTGTTGGATTAAGACTCTTTTTTCTACCTATTCTTTAATATTTAGTTACTGTTTTCTATCAAACAGCGAATAACTTTTTTTGAAAATTTGAACTTGACTCTGCTTTTCAGGCTTGGACTCTGCATTCCTAGTTCGCCCACGTTTATATCACGTGCTTCGATTGAGGGAGGGTGTCGTGGGCTGAGCCTTGCACTCACACCGTGTTAAGTTAGCATGGGTTTATTAGAAACTTAAACGCCATTTTTGCTTTCCTGCTCTGCTTTGCACGCGACATGCACTTGTGATATTGTTTAGAGAAGGCTGAGTATTTTGCTTCACATGAGAATAATTTGTTATGCTACATTTCTAGACTGCCTTGCTAGTTTAGTGTGTATAGTGAGAGCATGGAACATCAAGGTTATCCTGGATGCTGGGTCTATTATTCGGAATGATCCTCGCACGTTCGACCCATAACACATATGCAGCTGTGGCCACCTCTGATACTGGCGAGTTTAATAATGTATTGTGGAGGCATAATTACACACAGTTGGAGAACATTCGTATCCTGACAGTTTGTGCAGAACTCAATGTGATCCACTACTGCTGAGTACCAGAGGTATGCGTCCGCCCATGTAATCCTATGAGGCTTTCTGTAGTTATAAACTAACATGGTAGGTAGGGAGGGTGAAATGTAGGTATATTTTAAATCTGTTTCCTTTTAGCATTATAGGATGCTTTCTCCCTTTGTATTTTATGGAATAGTAACAATGCTGACAACCTTGTTTCTGATAATATGTTTGGTTGTATTATCTAAGGTACTGCGCATGAGATTACGGCATTAGAAATAAACATTTCCAACTTGCACGTGTCTTTATTTACTCCTTGTTTTGGACTGGTGTAAGACTATAACGAAAGAGTGCTCTTTTTATCCACCTTACTTGAGGTAATCTAAGTTGCATGTTCTGGGTTGACTAGTCATTGGTGTTTTTGCTATAGGACGAAGAACCAATGAGTCACTGATTGCTAGTCTGGTAGGGGGTTTGGGTACTAAGGTGGGTTTTGGTACACCGTAATTCATTGAGGTCCTAAGTCTTTATGCACAGTTCTGTGTAGGAGCAGATTTCCTGCAACAGAAGTTACAACAAAAAGGCTAGATAAAGGGCCTTGAGAATCAGAATATGAAATTGAAGAATAATTGATAACCCCAGCCAAGAAAGGGAGCAAGTGTGCAAATTTACAGTGCCTTCGGCCGGGGTAGTTGTTACAATAAAATGGCTCGATAAAGGCCTGCAGTTTGAATAGGAACATGAAATAGAAGAATAGTTGATAATCACAGTTAAGGAATGCAGCAAATAGTTGTGTGTATGTGTGGATGGTGTGTTGATTGAGTGGAAGATGAAAAAGGTAAAAAATAAGAAAGGCTGGAGACACGCAAACTACCCACTGCCTTGTCAGTGAAGTGGATCTTTGGATTTCCAGCTCATTACACAGATAGGGTGTTGGATTCCGCAGTGGGAGCAAGAGAAACGAGTACCACATCTAAGGAAGCAAGCTAGTGCATAAAGTACACACAGTGTGTGGTAGAAAGGACGCAAGAAAGAGCGGAAGTGTGCAAATTACCCACTGCTATTCATGGGTAGTAGTTACCAAGAAGGCTGAATAAAGGGCCTGCACTTTGAATTTGTATTAAAGAAGAATAATTGATAAGCCCGGCCAAGAAAGGCAGCAAGTAGGTGTGTGTCTTTGTGGATGATGTGTTGATTGAGCAGAAGATGAATAAGGTGAAAAATAAGAGAGGCTGCAGAGATGCAAACTTTCCATTTCTTTGTACGTTATAGTTAGGAATTAGCATTTAAAAACCTTGCAAATTCACTGAAAAAAACCATAGGTTTTAGCCACGGTATAGTTAGGAATTAGCATTTAAAAAACCTTCACTGAAAAAAATATAGGTTTCACACATGTTATAGTTAGCTGGACATTTCACTCATACAAAACCATTGAAATTCCCCCGTTATAGTTAGTTTAGCTAACTATAACTCGCGCGTCCGCAATCCACTGCTGATGAAGTCACATATTACATCACTCATGACATGGTCAGTGACATCACTCATGACATCTCAAACTTTACCTACAATGCAAATGGAGGTAACCAGGTGTGATTTCAGGCGCACAGCATAAGTATGGCAAAAAGTAAGGTACATACAATAAAAAAAGGGTGCTCAAACGCAAGAAAGGGAGGGTCACCCCTCTTCCCTACAAACCCAAAACGTAAGTTCCAGGTGCAACACTCTTAATAATTCCTTGCTGAGCACTCCAAATTCCACAGTTAATATATAATATACAGTATCAATCCAAGTCACAAGTAAATGTCCAGGTAATCCAAATCAAGCAAATTGTATCTAAATCATGTCCATTTAGACAAAGAGTCACTCCAACTGAGACACCAAGGATCGTCGTTGGTCACAGTGTAGATCCGATTTTATTATACACTTCTCCCAATCAATAAAGGGTTGCAGCAGCCAACACGTGTTTCGTCAGGCATTCATATCATGCCATACCGACTTCTTCAGGACTGCAGGCCAAGAAGATATAATAGAAACATAAGGAACTGTATGAAAATACAGTATAAGGGACGCCTTTGGAAAAGTTTACACATTATCAGATCACCATCAACGTGAAAAGGCATAGTCCTCAAGTGATTATGTTTAAAAAGAAAAGGCACCTGAATAGAATAGTGCAAACCAAGGTGTCTACAGTAAACATAACAGCACCCAAAGCTCAACATAAGTCAATTATATAAATATTTCAAATGTATTTATCAAAATAAGTTATCTTCGTGAAAAAGGGAATATATTCTTCAGTAGAAAAACAGGATCGAGACCTGAAATGATAGGAATCCATCCTTACTCTCGCGTCTACAGCGGGCTCACAGTGCACAAAATGGCCATATCAAGTAAATCATACTCACTCCGCTAGCTCAGGGAAAATCGTAATATGTATCCACTGTCATTACTACAATAGCGAATATGGTGAGTTCGAGCTACCCAAAGCTGGTGAAACCCTAGCAGACAAGAGATTGGTTACGTACACGACCAGTGGGTTTTTACTACTGCGGAAACTGCAGTTCATGTCGATGGGCTACTAGGAAAATACAATCTTTTGAGTATAATAACACAGGCATTTTTAAAATCAATACATTCATTAATTGTGAGACTACCTTTGTGGTTTATATAATAGCATGTTCATGTGGCAATATTTATGTAGGTAGCACTGTAAGACGATTGAAAGACCGGATGGTGGAGCACTTCCGTGCCTTAAAGAATGGGGATACTAGATACCCAATAGCCTCCCATGCTATCCAAACTGGTAATGATTCTGTCAATCATAAATTTACATATCATGGAATTGAACATGTTACCTTGGACCGACGAGGTGGAAACAGGATCTTGAAATTAAGACGAAAAGAAGCGAGATGGATTATGGTCCTGAGTGCAGTTAAAGAGGGTTTGAATTTAGATTCAGAACTGAAGTTTTTCTAGGAGATTACCTATAACTTTCAAAGCAATGAATATACAAATATGGTTGTATGTATAATGTGTAGACTTGAGAAGTCACTACATATATAACATTTGTGCAGAACCATACAGATGAAATGTCTAATGTAAATGTAGTAACCTCTAATTCAATATATAGGGGAGCTAATCAATGTTTATTATAAACATGATGTGATGCATGAGAAATATGTAAATGTTACTTGGATACAGATAGTACTTTACTAATTACATGTATGAATATTCCTCTTTTGCCTTTCCCAGCATCGTCCCTCTCTTATTGCCCCCTTTCTCTTTGCAGTGGTGGTAATCCGGGATCAGGGTTACTGGAATGTATGGAGAACGCCTGTGTCTTGCATTCTGCTGCGGGTTTCGCGATGTATAGATAGGTCTTGTGGAGATAGGTTATTAATAACTTCTTCACTTTGTACATCAACCAGCACTGGTGGCATCACCCACTAAGACTGGAATGACGTTATTAATAACTTCTTCACTTTGTACATCAACCAGCACTGGTGGCATCACCCACTAAGACTGGAATGACGTATCTAGAAAAGAAGGGTTTGAGTACCCGGACCTCGTTTAAATAATGGGGACGAATATTTATATTTTATTATTCTCCATTTGAACAATTACATGGAGTATTTAATATTTTCCTTAGTTTACTTATTCTTAGGTTTACACCGTCGTTTTACTAAATCTGAGAACGCATGTACAGTTAAGGAGTAGATATCATTATCGATAGTGTGCGTTCTCGGAAGTACTAATTACACTCCTTATAATACTGATGATCTAAGGAGACAGATGACTACAGTTTAGTATTCAAAATCTACAAATATAAGGAGATGAGAAAGACGGATAGAGACGACTAGTGGGTAACTAGCTACTCTAAGATGGCGACCTTTTTGATACCGCTTGGGATGCGGTTACTTAAGCAACATGGCGCTTGTGGTGCACGCCATTTGGCGCTTTTTATGCCGGAGTGAGCGTACACGGTGACAGAGACAGGTAAATCCTGAATAATGGGGCTTTTTGAGCGTTTACAGTAATGAGTACCGATTTTAAATAGGGAATTCATTTTGTTCTTTTATTTATATACCAGCAGACTGACGCGTAGCCGTGTTCGTCTGAGTAACATTTTTGAAGATATTTATAACTGACTAGAAGACTTGGAATACGATATTGATACGTTTGACTACCGATGTGGAGGTGAGTGTGAATTGAGTGTTATATAGCTATATGAATACTAAGTCAACGTATAGAGGGTACTCTTACTGTATGTTATACTTATGTCTACCACAGGAGATATACGATGTCTTTACTGTGATTGGGGCATACTGGGAGCTTGTTTTTTGGACACCATCTATGCCTTTTCACGTAGATGGTGATCTGATGATTTGTGTAAACTTTTCCAAAGGCGTCCCTTATTCTGTATTTTCATACAGTTCGTTTCTATTATATCTTTTTGGCTTGCAGCCCTGAAGAAGTCGGATAGAGACGACTAGTGGGTAACAAGCCACTTTAAGATGGCGACCTTTTTGATGCCGCTTAGGATGCGGTTACTTAAGCAACATGGCGCTTGTGGTGCACGCCATTTGGCGCTTTTTATGCCGGAGTGAGCGTACACGGTGACAGAGACAGGTAAATCCTGAATAATGGGGCTTTTTGCCTGACGAAACACGTGTTGGCTGCTGCAACCCTTTATTGATTGGGAGAAGTGTATAATAAAATCGGATCTACACTGTGACCAACGACGATCCTTGGTGTCTCAGTTGGAGTGACTCTTTGTCTAAATGGACATGATTTAGGATTAAATATCTTTTATTGAGCATGTCAACACAGAATAGGCACAGAACTGCTGTAGGAGGTCGTCAGACCACCCGACAAGTGACAAGTAAATCAATACAACAAGAGGGAGTACAGAACGGTGCAGTACTAGCAAGGTTGCAATTATACACAGCAAGCCGCCTACAACCCGGTTTGGGCCGTCCGCGTCTAAAACGGGGCAATGTAAGTGCACGAACAGTCCTCATTGCCGGATCTAGCATGATGGTGGACTTAGAATGCGTAATTGTGTCCTGCGGCCTGCCATCTGCTCCACCACCGACTTGCACTTCCCCCTCATCAAAGTGGTGCGGGGTCCGCCAGAAGCGCGACATACCTCCTTCGTCTGACACACCTGATAGACAAAATACCCACCCCCAGCCCAACCTTCCCAACCCAACTTGAAGCCCAACAAACCACCTCCCTCTTCCCCTCGACCTCCCCCCTACCTCATCTACTCCCCCCCCCCCTGTGTCCCTCCCTGTGTGGTCCATGGTCACCCTCTCTCTCACTTCCCTATAGCTTCCACCAACCTAACGGGTGGGTTCCTCTTCCTTCCTGCGTAGATCAGTGTCAGTCAGTCTCAACAACCTAAGATACCTCGGGCAGGTTACTTCTACAAATTCAGACAACAGGAGGGCTAGGAAAGGCTTCCAAAGGTCAGCGTATTTGGCCCCTTCTCCTGCCTTGTATAGGGAGAGCCTTTCCATGCCCAGGACCATCCACAAGCGGTGGAGCCAACCTTGGCGTGTAGGAGGTTGCGCAGAGCACCAGTGCGTAAGGATATTCTGTATTGCTGACCCCAGCGCAATGGCTATCAGGCGACCGCTCCGTGACCTTAACGGGTAAGTCAGTGCATTAGGCAACGCTAGAATGACATACGAGGGGAAGCGTGGGATTTCTGTGTCAAAGTGGGCGTCAACCTCGTCCAGGACCTGTTGCCAGTAATCTTGTAGGAGCCTGCAATCCCAAAGTATGTGTGTTAATGTGCCCAATTGTCCACAACCCCTCTAGCATAATGGGTCCTTGCTACTATCCATTTCATACAGGTGCTCTGGAGTATAGTACCAGTAGGTCATCACCTTCGTAAGGGTGTCTGTAAGCCCCATGTGATAGGCCGAGTGGCGCGCTCTATAGTATATTCCCTCCCATTCCTTATGCGTGAGAGTTCTCCCAAGTTCCCGCTCCCAGCGCACCCTGCTCGCGCTGTAGGTGTATCTGTGTTTGTGCATGAGTGTTTTGTAGAGGTCCGAGATTAGCTGCTTGTCCGTCGTGCGAGAGATCAGCCAGAGTTCAAAGTCCGTTAGGCGCCTATCCGCTTCAGATCTAATCGCAAAATTGAGAGCCCAGTGTCTGACTTGGAAGTACCGGAGTCTCTCCGATTCAGGGAGACCAAAATCTTGACGGAACTGTGGGAAGGGTATCACTCCCTCAGATCCATATATATGGCAAAGAGCACGGCAGCCAGCCGGTTTCCAACCTCCGAAGGCTTTCTTATCCATCCCCGGCTGGAAGTCGGGGTTGTCGAGGATGGGAGTGAGCGGTGACAGTATGGTGGTAAGGCCTTGCGAAACCCCCACCTGATTCCAGATCTCTAATGGTACTCGCGTGATGAACGACGCATAGAGGTTGGGCGGTCTGTGTGCCCGGTGCATGAATGGGATCTCTTGCAAGGTCCACCCAGCAATCGCCTGGTCCTGAAACAACCAATGCTTCCCAGATTCCCAGCGGACCCATTCTGCCAGAAAGCGCAATTGCGTCGCTTGAAAGTATGTAGCGAGATTCGGGATCCCGATTCCTCCTTGTTCCGGTGCAAGCATCGCTATCTGCGACTTCAGACGAGGCTTTCTCCCATTCCAAATAAATTGTGAGAGTTCTGACTGCATCAGTTTAATCCAGCCTTTGGGCGGAGTGAGGGGTATAGTGCGAAAGATGTAAAGTATCTGGGGGAGAATCGTCATTTTGACCGCAGCGAGCTTGCCGAGCCATGACAGCGGGTAATATTTCCACTGCCCCAGTTCCTGCCTGATTTTCCGTCTCAGTTGGGAGTAGTTAATATCGACTGTGGTCCGCAGAGAAGGGGCGAGTTGTATCCCGAGGTACGGGACCGCCTCCGTGGCTCACTGCAAGGGAAACGCGTCCTGCAATGTGGTGCATGTAGTTGGTTCTAGGGACAGGTCCAGGGCCACTGACTTCGTCATGTTGACTTTGAAGCCCGATACTCGGCCAAACCTGGCAAGGTCGTCGAGGCAAGCCGGGAGAGAACTCCTGGGCTCGGCGAGGGACAACAAAACGTCATCGGCATATAAGCTTATGGTATGCACATCGCCCCCAAACTTGATCCCTTTGACCTCCGGGTCCATGCGAATCAGCTGCGCCAACGGCTCCATGTAGAGGGCGAACAATAGGGGAGATAACGGGCATCCTTGTCTGGTGCCCCGTTCGATCTTGACTCGGGGTGAAGAGTAACCGTTCACCTGGATCGTTGCAGAAGGATATTTATAGCAGTTCATTACTCTGATTCGAAACTTGGGTCCCATACCCGCCTTTATCAACACCTTCTCTAAGTATGGCCAGTGCACTCTATCGAATGCCTTCTCGGCGTCGATAGTCAGCATCATGTATTCGCCCTGCGTACGGGAAGCTTTCTCCAGGAGGTGGAGGGCCCTTTTGGTGTTGTCGGAGGTCTGCCGCTCCGGAATAAATCCAGACTGGTCCGGATTGATTAGTCCTCCCATACATGGGCCAAATCTGGCGGCGAGAATCCCCGTATAGAGTTTGAGATCAACGTTCAAGAGGGAGATGGGCCTGTATGCTCCACACTCCGTATGATCCTTGCCAGGCAATGGAGGCCTCAAGGAGATCTCCAGGGATCGCTCCTTCCTCCACAAATGAGGTGAAGAGTCTAGAGAGCAGCGGAGCCAGCTGAGCACAGAAGATTTTATAAAAGCTCGCCGGGAAGCCGTCCGGGCCAGGTGCTTTGCCCGTTTTGAGTCGGGAGATAGCTGAAATAACCTCCTCTGGGCGGATGTCTTTCTCCAGGCAGTCAATTTGGTCTTGCATCAGGACCGGTAGTGGGACCGACGCTAAAAAGTCCATTTCCGCCTCCGGGTCAGGTGTGGTAGCTCCATATAGCTCGGCGTAGTAATCCCCGAAGGCCCCTGCTATTGCCCGATCCCCGGTGACCGGCAGGCCATCTCTCCCCTTTAGTTCCTGGACCTCTCGTTTCTGGGTGATTGTGCGCCAGGAGGCGTCCGCATCTATCTCCCCCAGTGTAGTATGCGTGTTTGAGCCGTAAGGCCGCGTATTCCGCCCTGTCTAAGTCTAATGCCGCCAGTTGCTGACGCGCCGCCTTCAACTGATGCCATATTCTTGGGGCCCCAGTCCTCCTATGAATCTGCTCTAGTTCCCTAGTTTTCTGAGTGAGCTCGTCTCTCTTGGCTTGACGTTCTACGTTCTCCCCCGCCGTGATCGAAATAAACTCTCCCCTTAAGACCGCTTTCAGTGCCGGCCACTGAGTGGCCAGTGTGGTGTCCTCGTTACCATTGTGGGACAGGTAGTCTTTTATCGCCCCTTGGATTTTGGCAACCGCCTCCCCCTTATGTAGCAAGGATTCCCGTAGCCGCCACACCCTATTAGAGCGCGGTGCCACTGGCCCGGAAAGGGTGATAGTGACCGGCGCGTGGTCAGAGAGAGAAGCCGTACCAATGTCAACACTAGTGACAAGCGACTGCGTAGGTGTTGAGACAAGAAGATAATCTAGGCTCGCATATGTTTTGTGTGCAGTTGAAAAGTAAGTGTAGTCCCTCTCCTCGGGATGGAGCTCGCGCCATGAATCTAAAATAGCGCCCCCACCTGACTAGTGCGCTGGCATGACCTATCTAGCAGATTATCAAAGACTAAATTTAGGTCTCCTCCCAACAAGAGATGGCGATCCGTCGTGTCCGTGGCGTCCGTGAGCGCTTTATGCAAAAACTTTTCCTGACCCTCGTTGGGCCCATAGTTCGAGCCAACCGTGTAATTCAGGTCACCTATGGCAAACCTATAAACCAGCATTCGGCCTTTGATTTCAGCAATTCTACCCAATACCTTGCCCTTGAACTTGCGCGCCACCAGTATTGCCACTCCTGCCCGCTTGTCCGGACAAGAGGAGAAGAATTGAAGGGGGAACTTACTAGACTTAAGACGATGGCAGTCCTTAGCCAGTAAGTGTGTTTCCTGCAAGAGACATATGTCTGCCTGTGGCTGTTCTAGAAGCAGCAGGACTGCTTTGCGCTTTACCGGGTTGTTCAGGCCCCTCCCGTTCATAGTGAGAACAACTACGTCACCCAGCCCCATGTATGGGAGTGATACCACTAAAGTGCCATGAAATCGGGCCTGCGCTGTCCCTTCCGTGGATCCCAGAGCCACCCCGCAGCACCAACAACCTATCCGACAGGGAAGTGAACATCCCATTCCATTCTATGACCATGACCCACAACCCACCCCCGCCTCCCATCCCCACCCACCCCCAACTCCTGCAGACCAACCCCTCACCCCCCCCCCCCCAAAACTGTAGAAAGTTGAAAATTAACCTGACAATTGTCCACACTTGATAGTTCGGCGTGGGGAAATGTGTCCGGGTCCATTGCGTCCCCCCTCCCCCTGCCGCCTCCCGCTGTCTTCTCTCCTCATCCGCGTCTAAGGAATCTGCAGGGCGTCGAATCCGATGTTCATCCATTGCCGGTTGCCGCCAATTCCGTCGCCGCCGTCTCCACCGCTGACCGTTGACCTTCCTCGATCACCTCTGGCGAGGGGCGTTTCGGCCTACGTCTCCTCCGTTATTGCCGCCATTGACCTTCTGCCTCGGATCTTGGGGCCCCTTCGGCGCGTGGACCTTCATCCTCCTTTGGCTCGTCGATGCCCAAGAGACGGCATGCGTCCCTGAGCGACCTAAGCTGGTACACTTTGTTGTCCCACTTAAACACCAGGTGGAAAGGATGGCCCCAGCTATACGAGATGTTGCGTCGTCTCAGCTCCGTGGTGACCGGTTTGAAGGACCTACGCTTTTCCAAGGTGAGGGCCGCCAGGTCCTGATATAAAGCCGGGGAGTGCTCGCCGAAGGAGATGGCCCCCATTTGTCGTGCTTTGCTCAGAATCTCTTATTTGGTGCGGAAGTCTTGAATGCAGACCAGTATGTCTGCCGGCAAAGCCGTGGAAGCTCTTGGGGGGCCGGTCCGATGGGCCCTATCGATGCGCAGAGCCGAGTCCGCTGGCCTGCCTAGAATGTGGTTGAAGAGGCCCTGTGTGAAGTGGAAAAGGTCTGCAGTGTCAGGGGAGTGCTTCACTCCATGGATTCTGATGTTATGCCGCCGAGAGCGGTTTTCCAAGTCCTCCACGTGGGATTGCAAATCCACTTGCTGATCATGTATGCGTATGATCTCCTGTTGGAGCGCTTCAATCTCGACGTCTCGGCTATCGCCTTTAGTCTCCAGTTCTGCTACTCTTTCACCTATGGCGTCAGTGTCCCGACGAAGCTCTCTGATCTCCACTTTCAGCTCCGATTTAAGGGCCTGAATGTCCTCTCGCAGGCCGCTGAAGAGGGGCTCTAAAAAAGTTTTAGTAATCGGCTCCTCCGTGGTCGGGGTCTCAGTGGCAGAGGTGACAGCCGCCATTTTGCTTGCTCCCGCCTTTTGTCCGGGCGAGTTGGGGTCTGCCCGCTTCCCCGCTGCGGCAGGAGTGAACAGCTCTTTTATGGATCTGTCTTTACGCACCCTTGCTGGGGACATGACCCCGCGGTCCCGTGACTTGCACCGGACAGCCCCGTTCGTCCCGGCGGCTCTAGTCGTCATGTGGGGTTCCACCTCGCCAACCTGGCGCGGCACTGCTGGCGCGGTACGCCCCTCCGTGGGGCCCACCGAAGTTGTCTCCCTCTCCCCGGGATCGCCGAGTGCAGCTTCAGGCACCCCCGCCGATCGCTGCTCCGCTGTCCGATCCCTCGCCTCCAGCGCCCGGGTGTAGCCACGACCAACGGGCCCTCTTTCGCCTCCCAGGGAGCAAGGGTGGAGCGCTGCTGAGCCACCGTGAAGGACCCCTACTCCGCTATTCAAGCTCGTCCTCGTTCAGCGGCTCCTCAGGACCAGTCTTTCTTGCCACCCCGCAGTAGGCCGGCAGTGCAGTTTCAAAATGGCGGTCACCCAACCGTTGCGCGGGGATCTCTATCGGCCGACCAGCCCCCTACTGACTCCCGCGGGAGACTTGGGTTCCTCTCCGATCATGCAGCAACGTTGCTCGTTCCTCCGGGACCCATATGCTGGGGCAATATCTCGTCGCCGTGCCTCCCAGTACTACCGGGTGCTTGGCTATGCTGCGCTCGGCAGGGAACCCTCCGCTCCTCACCTCTGTCCCCCGTCGGCTGGGCTCCGCTCCAGGTGCCGGGCAAGCGGACCTCCGCTCGCGGTGCCTCACTCTGATCGGCTCGGCTTTCTGTCACAGTCTGCAGGGTCGGCGGCGGCAGGCCCGCAGCAGCTCCGGGGCAGGGGCCCCCCGGAGCCTCGCGCAGAACCGCACAGGTCAGGCCCGCTACCAAGCACCGACCTCAAGTGTAGGCGAGCCGGCCGACGCGCACCAGATTCGACTGCGCTCCGCCGCTCACCTCGGGGTCGCTCCACTTCCGCTGGGCCCCCTAGGCCTCACCAGGCCGCACCAGTCCGGGCCGTACACGGCGTTTCCCAGCTTCAACTGCGGTCCACCCGGGACCCCACCAGCATCAGGTGCTTCAGGGCAACAAACAGTCCCTAAATGAGCCCAAACGCGGACGAGGAGATGCTGTGTAGGATGCTATGATAGCGGCCGACAGCGGGAGCTCCGAGAGGCACGTCCGTTCACACCGCCATCTTGGCCACGCCCCAAATTGACATGATTTAGATACAATTTGCTTGATTTGGATTACCTGGACATTTACTTGTGACTTGGATTGATACTGTATATTATATATTAACTGTGGAATTTGGAGTGCTCAGCAAGGAATTATTAAGAGTCAAACTATACCTAACTATAATGTTAATGTTTGTTTTTTCAATGAAATATGAGTTTTTTAAACATATTCACCAAGTTTCCTCACTGAACAATATTTCTGACTGTGCGCAGCAGGGAGCTGGATGCAGGGCCTGGCCCGAAGTTCACTCCCCAACAGGTGGCAAACACCCTATCCCATACGGATTTGCACAGCGGGAGGTTGGACATAGCGCCTGGCCCTACACCCAGCCCCTCTTGGGCAGCCAACCACCAGCTGCGCAATGCCATGCTTGGTGGGGAGCTGGACGTAGGTCCTGTACCCAACTCCCTGTGGAAGGCCAAACCCCTAGTGCAGAATAACCCTCAATGGTCAGTCAACCTCTCATGGACCACAAACCAACAATTACCATTATTCTATTTATTTATTTTTTGTGTACTTTTTTTACACTCCTGAGGAACTACCACAGAAATGGCACTCCAAGGTAATGTGGGACAGTGCAATCTTCACTTTTTACCACTTGCACCTCTTGAACACTCCTGTGATACACCGTGGTACTCCAGTGGGACCACACAGGAGGGTCATAGGACCTACACTTTTTTTTTATTTTGGCCCCATGAGCCTCCTAAGGGTCAACAGGTTAGGATTCCCCCTACCTTGCCTCCTGGTATGTTTTAATTTTTTCAAAGACCAAACATGGGAATTGAGTCCCTAAGTAATGAAATGGCAGCTGAAACATATTGGTTTCAGTTACTGTCAGCCAATCAGATCCCTTGGTCTCGTAGCACGAGTACCAGTCCCACAGGACCGAAAGGTCCAACAGGAAAGAACAAGCATTTGCAATGCAATAGGTCTCGCATTTCCGAGACTTTGAGCTATTGCATTATAAATGGCAATGCCTTTATACAGGCGGTGCAAAAACATGCACTTTGTACTTATAGTTGTTGCTTATGAGAAGTAAGGCTGGCAGTAACTGCGCCTCTTTTACTGCCAGCCTTGCTTCTCCTAAGAAACGGCTATAAGTACAAAGTGCATGTTTTCAAAACACATAAATAAAAGGCGTTGCCATTTACAATACCAATAGCTCAAACTCTTGCAAATGTGAGACATATAGCATTTCAAATATTTGTTAATTGATCCATGTGCTGCACCCCTGAACATTCTGCAACAGACAGTGCAGCGTTTTACACAAAACGTGCTTAGTGCACATGATTACCTGGAACACGCGGAGCTCTTTATAGAACAGGCAGGTGCCTGAGGTGCTTTTGAGACAAGAGCACACAAAGCAGGACTTGATTAGAGAGGCGCTGAGTGCAAGTCCAGGTTAGGTGAAAGGTCTCTATGTTCACCTAATAACAAGATATCCTCAGGTCCATTTTCAGGCACCGACTATTGTTTATGGAGGGAAGGAAAGGAAACAAAAATAAACTGGGAGGAATACATTGTGGGCAAATTACTTAATGTCCATGCGCTTAACAAAATGAACGTGTCAGTCTGTAACGCAACTGGTGCTGATCGATAGCGCTATAATACATTTGGGTCGAGTTTGCGCTATATGAAACAAAAAGAAAAATATCCTTGCTGCCATTTCTATCTGCCAATGGGGAAAAGAGTCATTAACACCTTGACGCGGTGCGAATTCCGCCGCGCTGCTGGTGATTGATTGGGTGGGCGGGGTATGGACGGCACTCGGCCGTCCTCCGCACACGCCCACTGTGATGTTGGATGGCCGAGGGCCATCTGACGCATGGAAGGGGTTGAGATTCCTTAGTAGGGATACTTACTTGATGAAGAGCTGTTTGTAACCTCCTAATCACAGGTTCGAATCCATCAAGGAATGGATAAATTAGGGCCAGCTGGTTACATAATTATAAGACCTATTGTTCTGGCAGGTAAGGACAAATTAGCTTTGATGGGTGCATTACAAAGATGAAATACTATTATACTTCATTGAAACACAGTGGCACCTGAGATCAGTGCTATGAAATTCCCGCGTGGTATCCAGCGCTACACCAAAAAGCTTATATAAACAGAGCTCAGCATAGTACCTGCAGCTGACCTCCTCTGGGTGTGCTGCAGGATGAAATGAAGGGTGCTGGAGCTGCTGAGGGGTCTGTGGAAACAGCCTGTGCTTGTAAGGAGTGGGGGGGATTCCTCAGACAGACCCCCTTCCCCGGAGGCACGTCTGATATCACTGCCACACTGATGCCTCATTTGTGCCAAGCATTCCTCTGCTGTTATCAGTGACACCCACTCCACCCGAGCCCCTCCCTTCTAAAGCACACCTCTCAAACATTCCCTGCTATTTTAAGGAAAACAGTTTAACATGGATACATTTAAGCCCTTCCCTGCTGATGACGAGCTGGACTCGTCATGGCACACACTGGGCGTGTGCTGATGACGAGTCCAGCTCGTCATGGGCCCCTCCCTCGGGGGAAGCGCTGGCGCTCCCCCCTCGGGTGTTTGATTTCGCCCCCACGAAGGGGGATGGCAGCAGAAGCTCCCGCTGCCACCCCGACTCCCCCATGGGAATCCCATGACGTCAGCGCGCACAGCGCGCGGTGACGTCATCAGGGAGTCCCCGACGCTCGGGAAGCCATTTGCTTCCTGAGCGTCAAGGAGATCGGTAGGTGTTTTTTGTTTCGGGGGGGGGGGGGGGGGTTTGGGGCCGCAAGGAGGCATCAGGGGAGAGGAAAGAGATTTTCCTTTCCCCTGATGTCTCTTTGCAGGGCATTTCTGCCTCACGATCGTGCACAACACTGCGATTGTGCAGCGGAAATGCCCCCACTAGCACCAGGGATTTAATTTTAGATTGTAGGAAGCGACCCCTTGGGCAAGGGTCGCTTCCAGGTGGGGGCCAATCTTAATTTTGATTTTCTGCCCCCCCCCTGGGGACAAATCGGCCTGTTTTTTGGCCGTTGGGCCCCCAGGGGGCAGGGGGGCGGGGCAGAAAATCACCACTAGCAAGAGGGATATTCACGGGGGCATTTTTGTTACAATGGAAGCGACCCCTTGGGCAAGGGTTGCTTCCATGTGGGGGCCATTATTTGATTTGCTGGGGTCAAATCGGGCAGTTTTTTTGGCCGTTTTGCCCCCAGGGGAGGGCAGAAAATCGCCACTAGCACCAGGGTCTTCATTTTAGAAATGTAGGAAGTGACCCCTTTGGCAAGGGTCATTTCCTGATGGGGGCCAAATTTAGATGTAGATTTTCTGCCCCCCCCCCCCTGGGGCCAATCGGCCCGTTTTTTTGTCCGTTCTGCCCCCGGGGGGAGGGGGGGGGGGGGACAGAAAATGCCACTAGGCACCAGGGATTGGTTTGTGGGCATTTTTTTTGCAATGGAAGTGACCCCTTGGGCAAGGGTCGCTTCTTAGAGGGGGCATTTTTCAGGAATGTTTTTCTGCCCCACCCCCACCCCCCGGGGGCGAATTGGCCCATTGTTTCGGCTGTTTATTGGCCTTTCTGGCCCACTAGGCCCTAGGGATTGTGTTTTTTTTTGTCCTCATTTGCCTGTACCTCATTACCAGAAACTATATAGCCAACCACCTATTCGTGCGACGGAAATGGAGCGCACTCTCCACCACCATAACCTTATACACCAGCCTGGCGGGAGACTAGATCTGGGTTAACTGAGGCATTGATGACGAGTGGCAACCTGCCAAACCCATCCCAGACTCCGTCAAGGTAGAAACTACCACCAGGCCCAGCTCATATCTATCGAAACCACCACAAAGGAGCTTGGAGTTTGGAGGCATAATCATAAGACCCGGGGGAAAAAAAAAAAGAAAAAACCCCGGTGTTGGACACTCGACCACTAACTCCAAGAAATCAAAAGATTCCAAAAGGTGAGGTTGTTGCTACTACATGGTCTGGCCAGATCGAATTTTGATGTTTCATATAGGGATGATAACCAGCTGGCATGTGTTGGCGCCTTAGAATCGACCCAAAATTTACATATCTGTCGCCGCGCGAGTAAGATTGCATAAAACAACAGCGGCCTTGCTAAGCCAGTGACATTGTCATCCATCCCAGAGATTACCAGTGTTAATGAGCAGGGTAAGGTTACTTTGAGTATCGAGCCCAAAGTAGACAGGACTTCTGCCCAGAAAGCCTTGATTGGGGGACATTCCATGAACATGTGAACATCTGAGGCGCCCTGGAGACTACACTTGTTGCAGCATTTCCCGGGTTGAAACTTCGCAAGCCTTTGTGGTGACCAATAGGCTCGATGAACCGAGAACAGGTGATTCCGCCTCAACCAAGCAGGCTTGACAGTTTTATAAAGAAGAGCGAATGATCTTATCCACCAGTCCTCCCCTCGAAGATCCATGTCCTCAGCCCACAGTTCATCTGGGAGGTCAAAGTCCCCATCCACCTCCTCCAGGATTGCCCAGTACCAGTGCGCCACCTCCTTGCTCCCCGGAGGTTTCTCCACAAGCTGTTGTTCTAGCACACTACACCTCCCCACTAGGGCGTTCTTTTGAAGGAGCTCTCTAGACCAGCTTACAAGTTGTATGTATTTAAACCTTGATAATCTTGGGCCGACCCTTTCATACAATTTGTCCCACTGTATTAGTACCCCGCCTGCCATTAAGTCACCCCATCTCAGTATCCCCCCCTCTCTTAGTGGTATCAAGAGGTTGTCGCCCAGGCATGGGGGGAGCCCCGGAGACCCCCAGATTGGAGCCAGATTTGAATAGTAAGCCAACCCTGCCGTCCTCTTAATCCTTGTCCAGGCCCTGGCCAGCGACTGCAAGACCTTCAGCCTCACCTTTTTGAAGAACTTCTGTTCCCCAAATTTAAATAAAAAACCGTCCATTGGCAAGCCTGTTCCAGTTAACATGGCCCTGTACATTCTCCCTGCTGATGAGTCTGTTGGAGTTTTCAGCAACATTCTGGAGAATGACAGCTGAAAGGCCCAAGCGTAGTACTGTATGTCTGGAAGAGAGAGCCCGCCCTTTTCCCTCCTCCTCCTCAGTTTCTTCCAAGCTATCCTGGTGGACTTGTAGTTCCAAATAAATGAGTTGATCTCCTGTTGACATTTCATGATTTGCTTTGGCTCAAAGGCTAGAGGAATGCTGTTAAAAATGAATGTGAGCTTAGGTAAAATTGACATTTTTATTAGACTCACTCTCCCGTAGATGGTCAAAGGGAGAAAGGTCCATGCTTTTAAAAGTGCCCGACATTCACGGGAAACCCGATCCAAATTGACCTGTGCTATATTCCCAACTTCCTGGGTGATCTTAATTCCCAAGTAGCGCATTGAGGAGGTTAGGTCCAGTTGTGTGTTGTTGATATTCCACACCCTTATCTCCGTTTTCCCCACATTTATCTCATACCCCAAGATCTGCCCGAATTCTTCTGCTCTCCTGATTACTGTCGGGAAGGCCTGAACGGGATCTGACATATAAATAAGGATGTCATCCGCATACATACCCAGACACTTCACCCATCCGCTATACTCAAAAGGGGTGATATTATGTTCCTCCCTCAGTATCTGCGCAAAAGGCTCTAGATATAAGTTAAACAGGAGTGGGGAAAGGGGATAGCCCTGCCTGGTTCCCCGTGATATTTTAAATGGCTCTGTGAGTGTACCATTGACTAAAAGCTTAGCATTGGGGGCTCTGTACAGGAGCTGGATGGTTCGACAGAAGTTCTTGCCTAGCTGAAAGTTCCTTAATACTGCCGCCAGGTAGGGCCAATTGACCCTATCGAAGGCCTTAGTGGCGTCTAGGGTTAATGTAGCCAAGGGTAAGGTGAAAGTTATGGCGATATCTATCGCCGCAACCAGGTCCCGGGTTAAGTCTGCCAACTGGCGCCCCCTAATAAAGCCCTTTTGGTCTTCATGAATTATCAAGCCGATCTCACTTGCCAACCACGCTGATAACACTGCGGCGAAGATCTTATAATCATTATTTAAAAGCGAGATCGGCCGATAGGACCCGCAATCAGCTGGGTCCTTACCCGGTTTCAGTATGAGGACTATGGTTGCTTCACTCCACGAGTGCGGAGGCACTAACCCATTTATAAAAATGTCATTAAATAGCGCAGTCAATGTTGTTACTAGGACCGGACACAAAACCCGGTATAATTCCCCGGGTAAGCCATCTAGCCCTGCCGCCTTCCCTTGCTTCAGTTGACCTATCGCCTTACTTACTTCAACCTCCGATATATCCCTGTCGAGGCATTCTGTCTGATCACCTGTAAGGATGGGCAGTTGGATCCTGCCTAGCCATGAGTTTCTTGCCAGGGGATCAACTTCGATATCCTCAGTGTAAATATTTTGAAAGAACTCCTGAAAAGCGCTACCAATCTCAGTATTGGTAGTCCTGACGGTCGGGTCCCCCTCCTTTCGAATTCCCCTTATAAACTTTTTGGATTGATCTGTTTTTATCTTCCAAGCCAAGACCTTACCAGCTGCCTCCCCATATTCAAAATTCGAGATCTTACTTGCCGCCCACCTCCTCTCCACTCTTTCCTGTAATACTTTATCCAACTCTGACTTCACCTTAGCCCGCGCTTCTTGCTCGACAGAGGTTCCCCCTGAGGTACCGCACCTCCTATCCAAGCTATCCAATTCTCGTTCTAAAATCCTAATTTTCTCTCTATAGGCCTTTCCTCTGTATGAAGCTCGATTCGAAATATACCCTCTTAAAAAAGCTTTAGGGTTTCCCATACAGTGCTGATTCCCGCTGAGTCTAAATTGATTTCTAGGAATTCAGACACCTCTTCTGACAGCAAGTTAGTCTCCACCTGATCTAACAGTATCGTCCGATCAAACGACCACGACGAAAAAAAATTCTGTTGAGTGACTGTCAGGAAGAAGACTGAGAGATGGGGGGTAGATACCGCAACCCCTTTACCTCCTCTCTAATATTATAGCTGAAGAGGGCTTAGTCAATCCTTGAGCTGTGTCTATACTTAAGGTTCCGGTAGGAGACCCCGGGAGAAATACCCTTACCCTTTCTCTCCAAACGTCTGCCAACCCCAAAGACGACATAATGGACAGCAGAATGGGCCTTGACTTGGATGATACCATCGTACTGCAATTTGAGGACTTATCGAGCTTGGGGTTCAAAACGATATTAAAGTCCCCCACCCATATAAGAGGGTCGTTCAGAGTGACTAAGGCCCCTAGGATTTTGAGAAGGTAGGACGGGTCATCTTGGTTTGGAGCGTAATAACCTACCAATATATATAGTTGACCATCTAACGTCATTTTACACATCCTACCAATATATATAGTTGACCATCTAACGTCATTTTACACATCCCTAGGGATTGTGTTTTGTAGTGTGTGGAAGTGAGCCCTTGGCCAACGTTCGCTTCCAAAGGTGGTTATATTTTTGGATGTTTTTTTCTGCCCGCCCCTCTTGGTGCCAGTTGGTCTTTTTTTGTCCTTACTGCCCCCGTGTGAGGGGGGGTACAGTAAGGACAAAAAGACCGACTGGCACCAAAGGGGGTAGGCAGAAAAAAACATCCAAATATATAACCAGTGTCTTGGTGGAAAACCTCACCTAATCCCCATTGGTCTCAGCCATATTTGAAGGCCCATCTGGCCGAATGTCCATTTGGGTGGCAAATTTGTGTGTTATATTTTTAATGGTTATATTGTTTGTGAAATGTAATAGTAATTTTTTTATTTCTCTATTTCATTCTAGTTCAAGGCTTTTGCTGTTTGGATTGTTGTAGGTTGTGGTTCTGTTACTGCTGGTTTTGCAGCTTGTGTAGTTGCATGTGCTTGGTAAGTAAATGTAGTTTGTACTACTTTCCCTAGATGAATGTGTTTTTGTAAAAGGTGTAGTAATATCAGTTTGTTTGGCTCTGTGATTTGATTGTCAAAATATTTTTTGCATTAGTGCTTGATGTGTACTTTGTTGTCTAATGTGTATTTTTTTTTCTTTCTAGTGGGATATCATTGCTTTTTGCTGTGTCTCAGCAGAGTAGGTGCTGGTGAGTGTAGCTATCTTTGGTAAGAGTTATATTGTTTTGGAGTGTATAGATCTTTGTGTTAAAGCCTTACCTTGTTTACTACTTACTTTGCACAGTGTTGGTTGTTGTTGACTTGTTTGTGCAGTCTTCTTTCTTAGTAAGTATAATGGCTAGTAGCAGGATTACTGCTCAGCAGGTTGTTGGTATGCTTTTTGAGTCTTCCTCTGACCTTGGTTCAGAGACTGACTTCTATTCGGAGCCAGAGGTAGGAGGGGAAGATTCAGGCAGTGAGTTTTCTCTTCGCATGGAATCATCGGATGATGAAGCTTCTTCTAGTGCTGATGAAGTGCCTATGTTAGAGGAGGACATTGATGTGCCGGTAGTGGGCCAAGAGGCATCTGGGCTGCAGCCTAGGGCCGCAAGGTGTTCGTCGGCCAGAGGCATCTGGGCTGCAGGCTGCGCCCAAAAAGCTTCACATTGCTGTGGTGCGGCAAGAGGCATCTGGTGCTGCTAGGCTTCCTGGTGGTGTAGTGTGGCAAGAGGCATCTGGGGCTGATAGGATTCCCATTGGTGTAGAGCGGCAAGAGGCATCTGCAGCTGCTAGGTTTCCCGTTGGTGTAGGGCAGCAAGAAGCATCTGAGTGTCCCAGGGCTCCCCACAAGTACCTGGCTCTTGTGGTGGGTCCTCGCAGAGACGACACAAACTACCCCCCCACACACACCCTACATTGCTCTGGATAGGTAACAAGACCAGGAATTGAATGCGAGTGAGGATGGCTGCCAAAAAGTCTGGGCAGGAATGCTGGGAATGTAGGTGGTGGCAGAAGTCCCTCTCGTGAGTAGTCCCAGAGCACCAACTGAACGGGGAGACAAGGGAACACAGATTAACCACCGTTCTCTGGCCTGCAATCACTATCCACAACACTCATATGGGACACAGCTTACCTCCTCATATTTACAGCGGCCCTGCTGCCATCATGGAAAACGAAAGGAAAGGTATCCACAAGCACTCCAGGAAGTGGATATAAAGAAATGTCAAGCGCTCCTGCGCTGCAACCAAGGTAGATACCAAGCGCTCCTAGCGTTGTAACCAATGGAAATACCAAGCGCTCCTGCGCTGTAACCAAAGTAAATACCAAGCACTCCTGCGCTGCTACTGGGGAAATGTCATGCGCTCCTAGCGCTGCAACAAAAAGGAAATACCAAGCGCTCCTGCGCTGTAACCAATGTTAACTCCAAGCGCTCCTGCGCTGCTACTGGGTAAATGTCAAGCGCTCCTAGCGCTGCAACAAAGTTAATGTCAAGCGCTCCTAGCGCGGTCTTAAAGGAAATGCAAATGCACTCCTGCGCTACCTACACGGAAAGGCAAGCGCTCCTAGCACGGTCAGGATCCGGACACAGGAAACGGCGTTTGGCAACGGGAACACGCCGTGGAAAGTACACGAAGCGCCGAGCTTCGGGGAGTCGCGCGTGATAAGCGACCTTCCCCAGAAGCTCTGGTGACGTGGCCGCGCTTCCGGCCGTCGACTCAACCGCTACCAGCCGAGACCGGAAGTGAGGATTCCTGTACCCATACGAGCGTCCACAACAAGCACACGGACAACAGGCAAGCGGGGAGGAGGGTGGGGGGGAATCTAGGAACCATGACACTGAGGCTGGTAGGCTTCCCGTTGGTGTAGTGCGGCAAGAGGCATCTAGGCTGCAGGCTGGGGTGGCTGCACTTCCCGTTTATAGGGATGGCCTCTGGGTTGACCCTGGCATGGTGCAGCCGGCATTGCCAGACTTTACTGGTGTTCCAGGGTGTAGAGTGAATACTGAGAATTTTCTGCCAATACATTTTTTTCAGTTGTTTATGGACGATGTGTTTTTGGCAGAGATTGTAGAGCAGACTAATTTGTATGTAGAACAGTTTTTGAGAGACAACAGTGCCAGCCTTAAGCCCCATTCTAGAGCTACCCGGTGGACTCCCACAAATGTTGAAGAGATGACAAGTTTTTGGGATTAACTTTTTTGATGGGCTTGCTAAGGAAGCCATCAATGTCTTCATATTGGTCCACTATTCCCTTGATGGCAACAGCTATATTTCCAGCAGTCATGAGTCGTGATCGGTATTTGCTTCTGCTTCGAATGATGCATTTTGTTGATAATGGTTTAGCATTGCCACGAGATCACCCTGATTGCGACCGTCTTTTTAAGATTCGGCCTGTCCTTGATCACTTTGGTGATCGTTTTTCTGTGATCTATGCTCCTGGTAAAGAAATAGCAGTGGATCTTTGGTATTGTTCAAGGGCCGCTTGGTTTTTAGGCAATACATTCCTAGTAAGAGGGCACGCTATGGAATTAAACTGTATATGCTGTGTGACAGTGGGACTGGATATGTCTTTAATTTCAGGGTGTACACCGGTAAGGAGTCCAGCATTAACCCCCCTGGTTGTCCTTCCACTTTTGGAGTGACTGAGAAAATTGTGTGGGAACTAGGTAGAGGATTATTTAACAAAGGCCACCATTTATATGTAGATAACTTTTACACTGGTGTGCGGTTGTTCGGGGAATTGGCCAAAGTGGGCACTGTTGCTTGTGGCACAATGCGCTGTAACCGTAAAGGTTTCCCAAAAGACTTGTTTGCAAAAGGCTTGTGCGGGTACAGTCTATTGCATTGCGATGTGAGGAGCTTCCAGCTGTGAAGTTTTCAGACAGGAGAGATGTGTACATGCTGACTACCATCCATGATGAAAGCACTGCACCTGTGCCTGTTTGGGGTCAGGCTGCTGAAGTGCGCAAACCTGTGTGCATTTTAGACTATAATAGGCACATGGGTGGTGTTGACAGAGTAGAGCAGAGGTTGGAAGGGATTCTGGGTAACAGAACCTGGTGGGAGGCAGTCAAGTCACCCCATCCTGAATTCCCCTGGGTGTCTAGTTTGTAAAAATGTATAGGTTTGCTAGGTTTCCCTAGGTGCCGGCGGAGCTAGGGTTAAAAAACTACAGGTAAGCACTTTGCCAAAAAAAGGGCCATTTTTCACAGCGAAATTGAGGTGCGACCACGTTGCGTTTTGCGCCGTTTCCTGTTGCAGTCACTAGGCTGACCCACACAAGTGAGGTACCATTTTTCGCAGAAGATGTTGGGGAATGCGGGGTGGTTGAAATTTGTTGATCCACACAGATTCCAGAACTTTCCACCACAGAAATGTGATGAAAATGTGTTTTTGTTGTCAATTGTTTAGGTTTGCAAGGGATTCTGGGTAACAGAACCTGGAGGGAGCCAGTCGAGTCACCCAATCCTGGATTCCCCTCGGTGTCTAGTTTTCAAAAATGTATAGGTTTGCAAGGTTTCTCTAGGTGCCGGCAGAGAAAGGGTTCAAAAACTACAGGTAGGCACTTTGCCAAAAAGGGGTCATTTTTCACTGTAAAATTGAGGTGCGACCACGTTGCGTTTTGTGCAGTTTCCTGTTGCAGGCACTAGGCCGACCCACGTAAGTGAGGTACCATTTTTCTCAGAAGACTTTGGAGAACGCGGGGTGGGTGGAAATTTGTTGATCCACGCAGATTCCAGAACTTTCCACCACAGAAATATGAGGAAAATGCGTTTCTTTTGTCAATTTTTTAGGTTTACAAGGGATTCTGGGTAACAGAACCTGGTGGGAAGCAGTCGAGTCACCCCATCCTAGATTCCCCAGGGTGTCTACTTTTCAAAAATGTATAGGTTTGCTAGGTTTCCCTCGTTGCCTGCCGAGCTAGGGTACAAAAACGACAGCTAAGCACTCTGCCAAAAAAGGTCATTTTTTACTGCGAAAATTGAGGTGTGACCACGTTGGGTTTTGTGCCATTTCCTGCCGCAGGCACAAGGCCAACCCACACAAGTGAGGTACCATTTTCATTGGGAGACTTGGGGTAATTCAGGTTTGTAAAGTAATTGTTATTTCCTGTTGAGTTGTGATGCATTTCTGCCTTCCAAATGAAAGACATTGTGTAAAAAAGAAGTCATTTTGAAAAATGACCAACAATTCTCATGCTAATATGAGTATTCCCAATTTTGAAAATGTGCAAATATGTACTGTTTCTAAACTCTATAATTTCGTTCGTCTGGTTCTTGGTGAACCTACAAGTGCTATATATCCCCACAACCAGGAAGGTCCAGCAAATGTAACGGTATATTGCTTGCAAAGAGCTGTCATAATTATAAGAGGTAACAGGTAAAAACGTTGACACAAAAGGCTGTTTTTTTCAACTAATTTTCATTTTTTCCTATATTTAACTGTTAGTTTCTATAGAGAAACCTTCATGGATTTAGACGAATGACCCCTTTCTGAATTCACAATTTTGTCTACTTTAATAAAATGTATAGCTTTCCAGGATCCATTATTGCTTTCATACTCATTTTTCCCATTAACTGGAAGGAGGTTGGAAGCACTAAAAATAGCAAAAATAGGCTATGTCCCAGAAAACTGCCAAAACTGTGTGAAAAATGTTGGTTCTCTGAAAAAAGACTGTCATTCCCTAAAGGCTGGGAAAATGGTGATTACAGCCCCACCAACCTTTTTTTGATAACATTTGCAGGGACAAACCCAGAGGCCTTCCTTTGCAGCCTGTTTTTCCCATTTTTCTGAAAAAAACAAACAATTTACTGTATTTTGCATAATTTCTGGAACCCCTCCAAAGGAATCCACAAACCCTGGGTACCTTTAGAATCCCCATGATGTTGGAAGAAACGGACGCAAAATTGGCGTGGATACCTTATGTGGCCAAAGAGTTACAGGGGCCTAACCAGGCACTATCCCAAATAGCCCAAAAAAGGCTTAGCACAGGAGGGGAAAAGGCCTAGCAGCGAAGGGGTTAAATCTCTTGAATTGGTAAAAACCTGACGGACTCCAGGGACACGCTTCCTGTTTTTATTAATCTTTGCTATGAACTAGTGCTGTCACTTCATCAACAGTAATACGAACATTCACAAACACAAAACATGTAACTTCTGAAGGTTTCGAGCAGGTAGCAGAGGATCTTAAAATATGACTCATGCTTCTTCCTTAAAAATTTATTGTGAATTTCCAAAGCCTTCCTTACCTCGAGATCGGAAGTCGACAGGTGTTCACTCAGGGTCCTGCAAGTCCACAGAGGTGTGCACCCAGTGCCGTACTAGTGCAGAGGTGTGCATGCTGTGCCCCTACCAGTGCAGAGGTGTGAACCCGGTACTTATACTAATGCAGAAGTGCACATGCTAAGCCTATTCAAAACTATTTTGCCAAAGCAATTCATTTTTTTACACAAACAAGTTTACTAAGGAATTTATCGCAATGGCGAAGAAACAGAAGGGGTCATAGGCGTTAAAGCGAAAAGCACTGCTACGGATAAGAGAGATGGCCTGAAAGACAATGTATTTAGGCTGCCACAAGGAAACCCAAACATGAGCAACATGCTTTCAGAGAGAGGTTCTGATAATAGGATAAGCTAAAGTAAACAAACCATCTGCCTCTGTCTGTGATGTGTGCAGGGGCTCCAGGGTTGTCAGTGCTTCCTACATCCAGGCAACACAACAGCGGTTGTCACGTAGGAAATATGGGCAACTGCTGCCAATAAGCTCATGGGCGCCAATGTTAAATAAAGTTAAAGCATACACAAAGAAAAAAACATGCCAGTCTCCTCCAAAGCAGCACTCCTGAGCTAATATACATGAAGGGTGGTGCAGAGATATAAAAGTGAAAGCACGATGTCCATGAAGTGGGCGCCCTGCTGAGCTACAAAAACACTGCACAGTGAAATCAAATAAGGAGCGAGGGGCGGGTGGCACTGGGTGGGGGGGACACAGATGGCTGGTGGCGGTGGGGGGGTGAGGACGAGGGGAGGACGACACAGACGAGCATCGAGCATGAGTGAATGCAAAAAACACAAAAAAAGAGTTCCCCAAATAACAGTTACCCTGTCTGAGCATAACAAACGTGTCCTTGGTCGGTGCTGCACAGGAGAAAGAAGGAAATGGTGTTGGCTGCTTAAACTAATTACACGGCAGCAAAGAAGACCAACCCTGCCTGGAACAAATGGGAAGCAGCTGGCGGGAACTACCTCAATTTACTGAATACTTTAGGTCTTGCGACAGCGCATGTGCTGTCTAAGCTCGACCCAAAAAGACATCTATGCCAATCAGAATGCTTTCTTTTAACCAGGGTACTTACTCCTGCAGGACCAACCATCCAGATATTACTATTTTTTTTAAGTGTAATTTCTCTAAAACGGCTGAATGTATTTACACCAAGTCACTAAAAGCACGCTTTCTGAGTAAAGATCTAGCTTTCTGCCAAATGTCTTGTAATTCTGTCCAGCCATTTTTTTAGGTCGAGCCTGAATACAGCATGCGCTGCCCTGTGAGGCATGCTGTATTCAGGTGTGGACTTGAAGCTCTGCCCATCTTTTCAATTGGCACTTGTTACTGTCCTTTCTAAATGGTTGCTTTTGATTCATGAATAGGCTTAGTAGTCCCTTCTTAGTACCACATGTTCTACATTTGTAACCTCCCATGAGAACTTGCCCTTTTACTTGTGTTGTTACACCGTATGTTTTATTTACAGTCTGTGAGCACTAATTTCTTTAATAATTTTCTCCTATTGCAGGCACAACATGCTTTCCTGCACAGGTGACCCGCTTTTACATTTTTTACCAATGGCAGGCAAAATGCACCTTTGCATCAATGTAAATTTTTTTTTTTTGCAGTGTGGCACACTTTTACTATAGCAGCCACACACCTTTTATTTCCTCAGGCCTTTTTTTATGTGGGCTTGCCATATTTAATCTTTTTGTTTTAAAGCGCACCATGCCACTCTTTTGCTTTAATGGTGGTCGCGCCCCCTTTCTTCAGACACTGCTCGCTGTATTCAGCTTATTGTCAAGCTCAATACAGTTAGCGGTGCTTAAAAAAAGGGGCCCTGCCACCATTAAAGTGAAAACATGGCATGGGGAGCTTTTACAAAAATAAATTGTACAGTTCACACACAAATGTTTTTTTTGTGAAAGCGCCTCATGCTCCGCTTTCACTTTAATGGCGTCCACGTTCCTTTCTTTAGACGCCGCTCTGCGCTGCTTGCACAGCTGAGCATCGCCCATTAACACATGGGCCTTTTCTCCTGCTCAATGCCACTTCACATTTGAAGCCCATCCCCCAACCCTCCGAAAACAAATGCAGCATTCCCTCCACCAACTGAAGCATTTCCCTCCCCCAACCCCTCCATTTCAGTGTGCTTGGAGTGAGGCAGCAAGAGACACGGAAATCCATGAAACAAAAATACTTATTAACAAGCATTTGCAATGCAATAGGTCTTGAGCTATTGTAATTACAAATGACAATGCCTACTATTTATGTTTTGGTTTTCAAAACAGATAAATAAAATACATTGTGATTTACAATGCCAATAACTTAAACTTTTGTAAATGAGAGACCTATTGCATTGCAAATGCTTGTTCTACATTGCTTCTCAAAATTCTTTTGGGAATTTGAATTGGAACTTTTGGCAAATGTTCCTTTTTTTGCCCCCGCCCCCCAATAGATCATCCGTGGCTACTGATCTGAGTAATCGCAACGTACATATGACCCTTAGACCCTTATGTAACCCTGGGCAAAGTACTACGCTATGCTTGCGTAGTTTGCGCAAATTGCGCAAATTTGCACTATGCGAATTGCACTTAGCACAGTGCGAACACGTGTAGCGGTTATTTTTTGCTTGCTCGCGGTCCTCCACGTCAAGTTGGCGACTGCGAGCGAGCAAAATGAAAACCCGGCAAGACTTTTTCCTCGTTCACGATCAGCAACATCAAGTTGGCGATCGCGAGTGTGGAAAATAAACCTCCCGGTGAGATTCTCAACGCGGGGAGGTCAGGTTTCTCATTGCGAGTGGTCGCATATGCCCGCGACAGCTCGCGATGAGAAACTACCAATCCGCGTTGAGAAAGCTGCAGCTCAAGTAAAAATCTACTTGGGCGGCAGTAAAAGACAGCTCGCACTGTGCAAGATGCCGTTTTCAATGATTGCACAGTGCGGACAAGTATTTGGCATTGTGCAATCATCGCGAACTGCACACGGGTGGCTCGCGAAGTGCACTTTGCGTAGCTGTGCGTAGCGCTACTTCGCGAACTACGCCCAGGGTTACCCTTATGTATCAATATATTTCCCCATAAATTCAAAATCCCTTTGATATTTAAAGCCCCTAGTTCATGCCTGCGTCCCCCTAGAACAAATCGTGTGACCGTGATCAATTCCCCTTATCTATGAGGCACAGTTCCCTTTTCTTCCAAACTCTCTCTAACTATGGATCTCTCACAAAGACGCATGTTGCTCCCAATATGTCAAATCTAAACAGGATCTTAGCAAACAAAAATGTTGCCGCAGGCAGCCCTTCATTGCAGTGCACTAGATATCACACATACCTGGATTCACTTCATCTGGTGCAGCTTCATAAAGGAGCACCCTCAGACATGCAAGCAATGCTCACGCAGGTGGCGTGATAAAACATTTCAGATTTCACCACAAGTAAGTAGGGGGGTTCTGTAATTACCATTAATAATGCCACCACTGAATATATAAAGGGCAAGCCTAGCTGGAACGAAAAAGTGAACAACAGCAGCACGCCACTGCCTCTGAAAGAAACCCTCAATTTTAAGAGAGGGTTCTGGCCTGCCCTAAGCTAAGACTGCCAAATCTGGCCCATATTAAGTTGGCCCTGGTCCATTCACTACATTGCCCACAGGAGCAAGTGTTACTACACAGGCATTCGATAATACCGGCGAGTTGGAAAAAGCAGCCCACCCACACCAGGATCCATTTTTTAAAATTTTTATCAGGACAGTACCTACTGTCTGGAATAAATGTAATATTTTCATAAAAGTTGCGCTGCCCAATTTAGTGTTCCTCGACAGTGCTACATACTGACAGTATATTTCTGGTGGATTTAGGGGTAGTCAGTGGTTGATTTGTAAAAGAAATAAGTGCTGGGGCTCTCCTCAGGAGGCAGCTTGCACCAGCACATTTCTCCTGTTATCACTAACTAAAACAGAACCATCTACTAACTATGAAACAAGTGAGGAGAGGATGTGTCATAATGGCCAGAGCTGCTGACGGCGGCGCTGGGGAACCAGGTTCGAGTCTCTGCGTCCGCTCAACATCCTGTGATTCTGGGCAAATAAATGTTTCTCCCTGTGTCTACCAAAAATGAAAGTGTCCTTAACTGGTGCTCATGTAAAGCGCTTTGTGTCTAGTTCATGTTATAAGTGCCGGTGGTGATGATTAAGTGCTGGTGCTGAGCACCGGAAACCACCGGCTCAAATTAAGCACTGGTGGTATTAGGTAGTTGTAGGGAAGAGGACAGTGGCAAGGTGGGTGCCGCTGTGGGAAATGATCAGCAGGAGATAGACCACCTGGGTTCCAGAAAGGATTCTGACTACTCTGTGGGTACTCATTGCACTGAAGCGCTGGGGGTGGTGCATAAGGCATTCTCTAGACACTAGCATGTGAAGTTATTGTGTACAGCAGAGGGAATCATCGCTGCTCTGGTAAAGCTGGAATGAGGTAGGAGATGCTCTTTATCCCTAGCAGGGCCTGCCAGTGCAGGTGCAATGGTTACTTCAGGTACTATACAGTTTATGATGGCACATAACAGGTGTGATGTGGGTGCTCCTGGAAGACTGAAACAGTACACAAGGACTTCTCCATGCTCGTAGCTTATTATGAAAGTGCATATGAGACAGTTCGTGCCACTGATAAATGGGTACGCGGCCCTCTTGTAGACCACTATGGGGGCCCATGGGCGGAGCAGGAGATTAAGGGAATCCCAACAGTTCCTAGATCCAGCAGATATTATTGTGCCAGATAAGGGCAGCCCCAGGTAAATATACTGGATGTATGTTGTTACAACGCAGGTTGTAACAACGCATACCTTTACCACGCGGCCGCTACAAAGCAAGTCGTTACCACGACTTGCGTTGGAGGGCGCGGATTTAGGATTTTTATAATTTTATATTCCAACACCAGTCCTCGTGGATAGTAGGGAAGGTGTTGGAATATAAATTTATAAAATTCCTTATCCCACAGCGCCCTCCAGCGCAAGTCGTGGTAACAACTTGCGTTGTTACGGGCGCGTGGTAAAGGTACAGCGTTGTGAAAACTTCGTGGTAAACGTTGTTTACCAAATATACTGAATTTCCAATTCGGGGACACGTTGAGCGGTGCCTGTACATTGAGGGAACTTTATATTCACTTCCACTGGGCCCAAAACAATTGCCTATTTAAAGGGCCATCAGACTCTTTTTGTTCGAGTATCTTCCTGGTTGGGAATTAACAAGAGGCTTGTTCAAGCTAAGTGCATGATAAATATAATTGCACAGTAAGAATGTCACATCCATCTGTCGCTATTAATATTAACCCAAATGTACTGATATCACTACTCATCCCAATGCAGTGTCATTGAACTTTACATAAAACTCACACATTGTTCAGAGACAATATATCGTATAAGTGTGTAAATCAATGTACGGGATATGTTACAGAAAACAGCGAAGATTACAAGGTGTAGGAGTACCACATCGTCCTTACTGGCAGGCAATGTTGAGTGCAAGGTCAAGAGAAAGGCAACATCAAGATTTAAAAAGTAAACCAGGGGCTGGGGGTTGTCTGTATTAGTATGACTTTATTATTACCCAAAGGAACCCTTTTTGACAACCTTAGAATAATGACAGATTGATTAAAAAAACAATAAGGCTCTAGCCTACGCCTTGTAGTTTGCATGCAACTCCTTCGTGCTGGTTCAGAGCTTAGTTTGCTAGATTAGAAGAATTGCAATGTACGAACTACAAGTAACAAAGTAGAAAAAAGTAAGGCATCTACATATTATCTACATAAAATAAAACCTGTGATCTGCATGTTACATGATGTGTTTTGCAGCAGGCACATTAACCCGCTGCACTATTGTACAAAACTCTGACTAGACAAAACAGGGATCTCTACAGCACCAGCAAGTGCATTAACAACCAGAGTTATTTTAGCATTATTATTATTCCCACAAAATGGCTGGGCACACGAAGAATATCTGCAACAGGTGCCTTAACCCTATATGATATTTTAAAAAGCAGCCTCTGCGTGACCAAGTAAATAAGCGACTACTGATTTACTGATAGTTTGCGGTAAGTTTTTAAAAAGTAAATGTATACACTGACTATCAAACAGTGCTTTTCGTGACTCCACCCCCTTTCCGCTGCCACACCCTGAACCCCAATTGATGGGTTACTGGAGCACATTTTTCCCCAGTTCGGGCAGAGTAGCTGGTTAATCACTTCTCCTGCAGCTTTATTCGGACAGGTCTTGAGTCATATCCCACAGACCTCCTGGTAAGTAACAACGAGGACCGGGCACCACCTGGTGCTGACATTTTGGGATAAGGCTCACGAGGCGCTATGCACTAACTCACCCAGAAGATGAAGTTGAAGGTGCAGAGCAGGTACTTGATGCATCTCATGATGCCGCTGACTCTTCCCATGATGTACAGCTGGAGTTAAGCCTGGACCGGAGTTGGATGGAGCAGCACCGAAACAGCAGCTCCGAAGAAGCAGAGACAGAAGTCCCGCTGCACGGATGATGAGCAGCAACTGGTCCTTTGCAACGATGCACCGAGGACTGAACAACGAGAACAGGGTGCAGCAGCAAGCAAGGGGAACGGCCAGGCGCGATGATGTACTGAGGATGCAGCAGAGACCAAAACACGGGCAGGAGGGGACCCTCGGGAGCGATAGGCAGCCAGACGCTCAAGCTCAGCGCTACTCTCGACCTGCCAAGCCTATCTATGGAAAGAAACATACACGTTAACCGAGGCGAGCCCGAAACAAGCCGAATCCACAAAACGAAGCCAAGCGGATAATAAAGGAAACAATGACCATGCTAAACATATAGTAGAAGAGCGAGCGACACAGAATCATTTGTTTACAATAAATTAGTACTAGCCGCTTCACTGCATGTATGTGTTTTAATGTTCATAATGTTGAATGTTCCTAATGGCAGTACTACATTTTTAATAGCAGGCTGGTGGTGTTATGATGATTTGTTTATCTCTTAGTATAATAGCGCAGTGATAATATCAATTGTTCTTTTCAGCATGCATAATCCGGTTAAAATTGTTATTATCGTTATAGTTATTATTATTATTATTAATCATTACTATTGTGCGTTGTGGGTGATACCATGTTAGGATATTAATGTTTTTACACAGTACACACTTAAAACCGAAGCGTCTAAATATGTGTGCACAGTGCTTAAAATGAGCCGGCGGTAGGGCCCACTGACACACAGTTTTGGGGACCAGCACTTATTTCTCCTCATCAGACTATGACCCAGAGCCAGTGGTGGCACCGAATGCTATAGCCCATTGCTTTCAAGCAGTGCGAGAAGCAAAAACATAAAATGATAATAACTTTCAGTTATCAATTTATGTTAGTGCTGCTTTGCCGGGGGGCGGGGGGGCGGGGCTGGTCTGCTCTCTGAGCAGGAGTGGTTTGCCCACTCCTAAGTGCGCAATTACTGTTAGGTCGGCTCTCTCTGGCTGCCCAAATCAGTCATGCGCACTTTCCCCGTTCTCCATGCAGGCTGCATTACACCTTCTCCATTTGGCATGAACACAGTTTTGTGCATTATACACCTCCTGCATCCTAGAAGGCCAGACCATCATTTATTCGTCACAATACCTGACAATGGCTGCATAAAAATGTACAGCACGTTTCTGCTCAGACAGTGCACCATTTTATTCAGAAGGCATGCGTTCTGGATCCAGTTGTTTACTTTCGTTAAAAAAGTTCACTAATTGCATTGCATATCCAACGTTCCAAAAGAAGAAGGTGATATGTCTACATATACTTAAGAGCTACTCTGCTGCATAAAATACACGTTAAAGTGATATTACTACAGGGACATGGGTAAGCAGAAATTCTGCATTGTCCCACACATGGCAGGTTATAGATTAAAGAGTAGGCCATTTTAGGACTATGTATGGGGCATCCTACCCACAGCTGGGACTGCATTCCAATGGGAGATGTGCAGTATGCAATTACCATTAAAGTAATATAAAACACTTATAAAATAAATTAAGCTAGGGAAAAAGAATTTGAGCAACCTCTAATCATGACCTTGGTTCTATATGGCCGTCCTTTGGCACGTCAATCATTGCATCATGGTCAGCTTCCTCTAAGTCAGAGGTTCTTAACATGTAGCTCAATGAGCCCTTGGGGTCAGTTTACTTACTTGGGGGTTCCACAACCGTTTAGAAAATTAAATAACATTTGCAGATAAAATAAACTATATATAAATATAGAAGTAAAATGTAAAGTATAACATTTAAAAAAAATCCTATATATGTGAATTCGTTTGGCATTAGAGGATACACATTAAGTTGGTATCCTTAGCTGGATTCGTGGGAGGAGCCCAAGTACAGAAAATAGAATCTAGTCTGAACAATGAATGACCTCAATTGAAGCACCAACAAAAACAGAGCATGCATTAGCAGCAGAAAAGGCAAAGTGATATGCTAAAGTCTAATATTTTACTTGATCCTTTATAGAAAAAAACCTAGTTTAGAAAAGTTCTAACCTTCTAATTAAAATTCGTTCCTCTCTTGAATTCAAAATGGAGGTTTTTTTGTTGTCTTAAATTCTTCTTTTTTTAAGTTCCAATGTTTGGCAATCACTTATTTAACCCTAAGTTTTAGAAATTGTTCAGACATAACCATTGTTGTCTATTCAGTATGATGCACCCAGATTCTGAAGAATATAGTGTTGCCCCAAAATAAGTTATGGTGTGGTTTCTGTATTGGAAGGTATTTCAGCAGCCACAACACACCCTAAGGTGGTATTCCTTGCCAGAGCTTTTGGAAAAATGCCTCATAACTGAACATTAAACTTCATGGAGTATTGTTTGCCCCTCGCAATATAATGTTCTCTGTTCCTCTTACTTTTTTATGTGTGCCTACTGACTTGTCCTTCACAAACTGTTGATTGTTCTGGTAGACAGATTCTGCTTGATCACCTCAATATCGCTAACCTCTTCACTTTCTACTCGGCTCGACCATTGACACTAAATATTCTGAAATACATATTGTTATAAAATTGGGTCTCTAGTTGGCAGAGGTTTTCACACTGGTCAGGTAGGGACCACAATCCTAGTCAGGGTAAGCTGGATACATACTTTTGATCACCCTCTAGTAGCTTGGCACAGAGCAGGCAGGCTTAACTTAAGAGGCAGTGTGTAAAGTATTTGTGCAACACACACACAGTAACACAATGAAAACACCACAAAAAGACTCCACACACGTTTAGAATATTAGAGAATATATATCTGAGTAAAGCAAAATCAAAACAATAAAAAGCCATTCAGTAGAAGTCAAGATATGAATAAAAAAAACAATAAAGGCAAAAATAGTGGTTAGAAGTCAATAACAATCAAAAAGTTACTTGAGGTTGCGGGGACCTGTACAAATCCAAAGTTCAGACTGACCACGATGGTGAGATATCAGGCTACAAAAATCGAGCAGGTCCAGTAGAAAAAATACCTTAGATGGAGCAAGCATCAGAGTAGAAAGCACGATGCATCCATTCCGATTCACACAGTGGGTTCCCGCGTGGTCGTCAAGCTCTATACAGATTAATGCACTGCACTGTTTGAGGCACTTTCCAGCCTCAACCTGACGCAGCATGTCACCTCTCCCACTCACATCGGGGGTAACATCCTAGACCACATCTGGACTCAGGGCATATCACTTTTTGACCTATTTCCCCTTGTGTCTGGTCTGACCATTTATTGATCGAGTCCTCCATCCTTATAACGGGCCTGGTCAGGCCTCCCTCCCGGCTTGGAGGGTCTGCTCGGAATTGGAAGTCTCTTGACTCGCCTGTCTTCCTCTCCCTACTTGCTAGTACCCAGCCCCCACTCCCCGAGTCCTCAGACATCGACATCAACACCATGGATGCCAATATCTCTCATTGGTTAACGACGGCCAGCGACACTTGTGCACCTATTACTTGCTATTCCCGCACCCATCTTAATAAATCCCACAAATGGTATAATTCCATCCTAAAGCAACAACATCTGGAGCTGCGCCGATTGGAGCGCAGATGGCGGCGCCACTACCTTGCCCCCGACAGGGAAGCCTATGTGTCCGCACGCAAAGCCTACAAAGCTGCAATCATTACCACCAAAACCACTTTTATTTCCAACAGGATCTTAACAGCTCCTAACAGATCCAAGGAGATCTTTAAAGTCCTCGGCGAATTGACATCGGACGCCAGGACACTCCCGATCCCACCCCCCTCCTTGGAATCCTGCACTGCCTTAAATTTCTTCTTTATCGATAAAATCACCTCCATCAAGAACTCTATCCCCCACCCGCTCCTCCTTGCCACATCAGATCCCTCCTCTGTCAACACATCCACTTTCTCCCAGTTCCCTGCGCTCGACCCAGAATCTCTCGCTAGACTGTCTGCCCGGGTGAAATCTGGATCCCCCAGGGACTGTTGCCCTCCCTTCGTGCTTCGTGATATCTGCCATACCCTTCCCCACTGCATCCTTCCTTTACTCAACTCTTCTCTCAACTCGGGCACCGTCCCCAGGTCATTCAAAGAGGCCACATTGGTGCCTCTCTTAAAAAAGCCTGGCGCCGATCCAGCAGTCCTAGCTAATTACCGTCCCATTTCCCTTCTATCCTTCCTATCCAAAATCCTTGAGGCTCATGTCACGACTTGCCTCTCAAATTTCATCGAGGAGTCCAGGTACCTGGCACCCAACCAGGCCGGGTTTAGACCAGTTAACTCCACTGAGGCCGTGATTCTCGCTGTGCTGGATAATCTCAGACGCAGCGAGGACAGAGGACAACCCCAGGCATTAGTACTACTCGATCTTTCGGCGGCTTTCGACACGGTGGACCATAACATCTTAATCCACCGTGTCGAATCCGCCGGAATCTGTGGGGCCGCTCTCTCCTGGGTCAAATCCTTTCTCGAGGAAAGGTCCCAGGCAGTCAGCTTGGGTCCTTTCTGCGCCACCAGCGTCCCCTCTTCTTGCGGAGTCCCCCAAGGATCTTCTTTGTCTCCCCTTCTTTTTAATTTGTATCTCCAACCCCTCCTTCACTCCCTGGGTAAATGGGATATCACCGTGTTTAATTACGCGGATGATTTACAGATTATTTTTCCCCTCACTTCCCCTGATGCTGCCATTAATTTCCAGGCTGTTATGACACATATCCAGCTCTGGATGAACCAAAATCAACTCAAGCTCAATCCGAGCAAGACTGAGCTCCTCCTCCCGGGGAGAAGCGCCCTCTTCTGGGGCCCTCAGTACTGGCCGATTGAGCTTGGAACACCACCTTCCCCTGCTGGATGTGTCAAGAGTCTCGGAGTCTTGATTGACTCCGGGCTCACTCTCAAGGCACAGGTGAGCGCAGTAACATCTTCCTGTATGTTCCAACTCTACAGGATACGGAAAGTCGCTCACCTCCTTTCACCTGAAGCCTTGCTGCAAGTCCTAATAGCCCTGGTGATGTCCAGGTTGGACTTCTCAAATTCCATCTACTACGGTCTCCCTAAAACTTTATTGTCAAGGTTGCAGATCGTCCAAAATCAGGCCGCTCGGCTGATCTTTAAAATCCCCAAATGGCAGTCTGCTCAACCTCTTTTACGCCACCTTCATTGGTTACCAGTGAACGAAAGAATTACCTTTAAGGTTCACTGTTTGGTGTTTAAAGCTCTCACTGGTTCTGCCCCCGCGTTTCTCAAGTCTCTCATCACCCCTTATTGTCCCCCTCGTACCTTGAGGTCCACTCATCTTTTGCTCCTTGCCGTTCCCCGTTTCAAACTCTCCAGATCGGGCGGCCGCAGCTTCTCCTGTCTAGCACCCAAGCTATGGAACTCTCTCCCTCTCGCACTTAAGTCATCTTGTTCCCTTCTCTCTTTCAGGAAATCCCTAAAAACTATACTTTTCCCCCATTAACTCCCCTCCCTCCCTGATCTTCCCCCTCTTTTTCAGTCCAATCAGCGCCAGGAAACCTTTGGTGACAGTGCGCTCAAGAAATTTGCTATAACATAACATAACATAACATCATCGTTGCGATGCGCAGAGCATCATCATCAGGCCATGCTGGCTGTGGAACCACTGTTGTTGAAAAGCCTCTGTGTCACCTGTGAAAGGGCATGCGTGTGTTCATACTGGTGCAGTGGTGATGATATGTCGGTTTTGTAGCAAAACAGCTGCAGAACCCACTTCTGAGTCCCAGGACTGAGGAGGGCACCTCAGGCAAGGGTAGGACTCACAGATGGCAGAGTCCAGCAGCACCATCAGGATTGCAGGAAGTCTTTTGTGTCCCTGAGACTTCAGAAAACATGAGGCAAGCCAGGAAGCCCTTGGAGCCTCTCTGGGTTCACGTGAGATGAATATATGATGTTACAACTCATGCAATTACAACGCATACTTTAAGAACGCAGTCTTTACATCGCAACTATCATTACATTGCATGATTTTTACAACGCATGCCATTACAGCAATTCTTTTTAAAACTACAATCTCATTGCATCCCATTACAACACATACCATCACAATGCATACCATTTCAATGCATACTACTTTTAGGGCAAAAATAGGGTAAGTGTTGGATAGTGTAGCGTTAAAAATACTATTCCCAATCCAGTGAGTGCAACAGTAAGATAAGTGTTGGATAGTGTAGGGGTAAAAATTAAAAAGTGTTGGGTAGTGTAGGGGTAAACATTACTATTCCCACTCCAGTGAGTGCAACAGTAGGGAAAGAGTTAGATAGTGTAGGGCTAAAAATTACTATTCACATGTACCCCAAAACCCATACCCACCCTAATACTTAAAAAATCTCCATTACTCACTTTTTAATGCGTTATAATGGTATGCTTTGTAATGGCATGCGTTGTAGTGACGTTTTGCAATGGCATGCATTGTAATGGCATGCAATGTAAAGGCAGTTGCATTGTAACAGTTGCATTGTAAAGGGAGGTCATTGTAATGACAGCATTGTAATGGATGTTTCCCAGTGAGATGGGTCCAGTCCTTATCCTCAGCATGGCAGAGATCAGCAGGCAGCAGGGCATCTCAGCAAAGCATAGAAGAAGTTCCTCAGAATAGTCAGCCAAGGCAATCCTTACAGCACAGCAGTCTTTACTCCAGCAGAGATCTTCTGAGATCCAGTAGTGTACTGACTTGGTAGGGTCAGAGCCCCAGTAATTATACCCAAAGCCCCTTTGATGTAGGGGTGACATCCAAGCAACTCTCTAAAGTGCACAAGAATCCCTTTCAACACAGCCCTGTCTGCCAGGCAATATGTGGGGAGTTATCAGTACTTATTGAAGTATGTTAGTTCCTCTCTACCCAGGGAGACCCATCAGAATGCAGATGAATGCAGATGAGTGCTCAGAATGGAGATTAACCTCACCTTCCTGTGTTTCTGGCTATCTTGAGGGAAGATACAAAAGTAGCTGTCACCCAGCCCGGACATTTATTGGAGACCGGCTGCAGGCACACAAAGCAAAGTGTAGAGCAGAGAAATGTCCACTTTCTAAAGGGGCATTTCTAAAATAGTAATGTCAAACCCAACTTTACCACTAAAGAGGATTTATCATTACCATTTTCAAAGAGATGAAATACAATTCAGCTACTCCTTTCTAACCATGAATTCCAGATTATGAGTGTTTGAAAGAATTCTCAATGCCAGCCTATGAGTGGAGTAGGCCTCACACTAGTGATAACATAAGTTTGGCTATTTGTCAATACCAGGGTACGCAAAGCATAAAAGTACAAGTCATACCTTTTACTTACATGGCTCCCTGCCCTTAACCCCTTGCTGCGGCGTTAATTCCGCTGCAGCGCTAGGGGGGAGGAGGGCCGCACGGCGCCACCATGCTCGGGATGGAACCACTCCGTCACGAGCCTCGGGCGGCTGTGCTTGTGACAGAGTGGCTCCGTCATGGCCCTGCCCGCTCAATAGAACGCTCAGCGCAGGTGCAAAATCGCTGCCGCGCAGGCGTGGCGGCGGGGCCGTGACAGAACAACTCCGTCATTTGCACAGCCCGTCCGTGGGTGTTGATGGAGTGGTTCCGGCACCAGCACCCAAAGGGTTAAGGCTACGTAGGGCCTACCCTAGGTGAGACCTATATGTATTAAAACGGGAGTTTTAAGGCTGGTAAGTAGTTTTAAATGCCAATTCAAAGTGACAGTAAACTGCACACACAGGCCCTGCGTTGGCAGGACTGAGACAGGTTTGAAAGGCTACTTCTGGGGGTGGTACAATCAGTGTTGCAAGCCTACTTGTAGCATTTGAAGTACAGGCTCTGCGTATATGGTATATCACTTTACAAGGGAAGTAAATCAAATATGCCAAACAGGTGTAACCCAATTACATCATGTTTAGAGAAGAGAGCACATGTACTTTAGCACTGGTTAGCAGTGGTAAAGTGCTCAGAGACATAAAACCATCAAAAAGAGAGTCAGAAAAAAGGAGGAGTAAGGCAAAATGTTTCGGGTAACCCTGCCAAGAGGCCCTTTTCCAACACATATGCCTCTGAGTAAATATCTGAAAATCTGAAAGATTTGGACAGGCGGCCATGTATGAGGCGTAGGCGTGTGGCTTGGTTATCAATGACATTTCTTAAATTCCAATGCTTTAGTATGTTCTCTAGATAAGCAACAAAATATTTCATTATTTCGCCTTTTATTTAGTCAACTTTGTTAAAAGTGTGCCTTTCATAGTCAATATTCGTAACAGGCTCAAACTTTTTTGACAGTACATCTTTCAGCTTTTGATGTGCTTTCAGATTTTTATTCATATGTTTTTTGATTATGTGAGGTGACCCTATCCTCTTCAAGGTTTCTGATCAAGTTTGTTACATTGTTGTCCAATGTTTCTTCTAGCACTTTGAACCTGTCAACTTTATTGATTTATTATAGCCATGTCGAGCCTAGATTTGACCTTTTCATGATGTCAAATGCTATCAAACAGAGCAAGTTGCTTAAAAAAAGCCATTGCCTTGTAAATTAGATTCCCTTCTTGTGATATTGGGGGAGTTTCACATAGCGCGAACTAGACCCAAAGGTATCAGAGCGCTTCGTATGAGCACCAGATGGTATATTTACAAGAATTGCCACTAACTAACACTAACGTTAGTTAGCTTCTATTTACTTACCGCCACGTACAACCGAAAACTATGGCCATAGTTCCAATGTATTTCCAATACGTCGCTACATGGTGATAGGATCTTCTCGCGGCAGCAAATGTTGTCAACATGAACGTCATTGCAATAAAAAATCTTGCCGCTCGAAAACGCACGTTAGTTAACGTCACATCACTTTTTTCACGCTTTGCGGGAAAAATAAACTACAAGAAGCCCTCAAAGCACCAAAAAAGAAATACACTTTACCTGGCAGCAAAATGGAGCATGTTGGACCCAATTCAGCAGGAGACAACAAACACCCAAACCCTTTCATCAGCCAGGTGGAACAGCCAGAATCCCATCGGAATTGGAAGAGGAAAACCAGAATCAGCCAGTATGAAAATGATATCCTGATTGCGGAGGTGACAGAGAAACCAGCTCTTTGTCAGCTCCAGGGTGCCATCGGAGACCAGAAATGTCATTTGGCAGTCCATTGTGACCAATGTGAAAGCAGTAGCAGAGGTCAAGAGAACAGTGGCCAACTGCAAGAAGCGCTGGCATGATGCCAAATGCAACACCAAGCAGAAACTGTCCAACAATCGGAAGGCAGCAGTGCAGACTGGAGGTGGGAGTTCAGTGCCACAGGAGGAGCTGGGTGACTTGAAGGAACAGGTGTGCGGTCATCTGCGATGAGTCGGTGGTTGGAGTCGAGGGACAGGACAGTCCTGAATATGACCAGCTACATCAGCAACAGGCTAAGTAACAACCAGGGACAGTGGGGGGTGAGAACCAATGTTTCCTCTGTCCATCTAAATATGTCTCAGTGCCCACCCACACTGTGTGCAGATCAAATTCCAGATACATAGGTACTTGAGGGTATATCCACATGTCACTTTAGCTGCTGAATACATATAAAGACACATAATGGTGGTGTAAGTGACTCTTGATCCATCAGACATGCACGTATACGTATGTAAATATATAGACAATCGACCCTTTATGTGTCTCCTAACTCTGGGCTACATTAACAAGGAACGGGGCATATTGACTAGAGAAGGGGTGGTGCGTTGCATTAGCCTCCTTAACTCAACGCCACGCTCTGCTAATTCTGGAACACAGCTGCACCTCATTGACAACAATATGATGCAGCCCTGTGTGCCACCCTGGACTTGCGCACAATTTAGCAGCCTAGTGCCAATGCAGGCACCCTTGCACCTTAGTGCAAGGGTGTCTGCATTGAGGGGAAGATTGTTTAAGTGCAGGAAGGGGGACCTTGATGGGTATCATGCCATGACACATATAAAGACAGATTCCTCAACATATTTCATAAGATGACAAAGCAATACTGCTGTAAGAGGATGAATGGTATAGGATAGATAATGCCAAAGTGTGTTCTGGGTCAAATCCTTGAGCTGTTGTGCTGTAATGCCCATCACAACACCCCTTGCCCTAATGTACAAGGCTGTGTTTATACATGTACAGTGGCTTTATGCTGTCTAGTAAATAATACAATGCACATATCCGCTCCACTTCCACATGGAAAGTGAAGCTGTTGTGGGGACAGAGGTTCAGCAAAGATGCCCCTAAGTCTCAAACAACATACCCACATCATGTAACCAATGTTGTATGAGCACAATTCCTCCAGTTATCATGTGTATTTTTAAATCAGCAATTTAGTATCATAGGTAAACATATTCATCAGGCCACTCTAAAGCAATCTCTAAACTGAACTTTGCTAGCCAACTACCAAATCTCCAGTTCATAGAAACACATTAACAATCAGTGACACCACAAACTACTAGGAATTAATAATAAAAAATACACACCAACTATACCTAAACCTAATACTAACAACCTATCCTAATTGACACTAATCTAACTTGTACTAATTGTGTCCTATACTAAACTAACTACCTTACCTAATACTATATACATAACAAAATATATTAAACATCAACCCACCTCCCCTTTAAGGCACATCCGGGGCCGGGACAAAGACAGCTTAACCTAGACATGAACTAACTAAACAAACATTCTAAACAAGTATAAATGTTTTCTTTCTTTTTTTTCTTTATTAAACACATCGAAAAGACATCAACCCCCCACCCAAAAGAAAAGGAAACTTAATCCAAAACACTAAGTACAAATTTCAAAATATACTAAAACCAAGCTACACCTGACACTATTCTAAACCTAATCTTAAACTACACTTATCACTACCTACTAAACTACAGGACAAAAACGTATAAAAAACAGGATTTAGGGAATAGGGGGACTGTACATGGGGGACAGCTGACATCCGTAGGGCCTCAGTAGAGGAGACCCCGGGCCCCCTTAATATCCTGGAGGTGGCCCTTAAATCCTGGTCCCGTTCTAGTCGGGCCACATGGACATTTAGGTTGTAAAGCAACCTACGCTCCCTTTGTGTCAAGCAGGAAATCTGTGTAAGTCACACTGTCTGCAAGGAAGATGTGCCTGGTTGAGCTGTTTGTGATTGTGCACCTGGGTGTTGCAATGAGGTGGTTGCAGCAGGTTGAACCAAGGTGGATGTACTTGGACCAGCAGATGGTTGGGGATGTCTGCCACTCCAGATGGACACCAGATGGGCCAGGCATTGGATCTGTGTGCCAGTGCTGTGTAGATGAGGCAGCCAGGCCAGCACGTTTCTGTCCACTTTTCTTGCTGCTGCCTGTAATGGACTTCCACTTTCCGGATGCCCTCTCTTCCCTGTACCTCGGTGCCATATCATTGTACCCCTTTGCCATATGAGGTTGTGAAAATCACGTTCCTTGCGCAGGAGAAACTGCCTCACCTCATCCGGTGACATGTCTGTAAAGAAAAAACACATGTCAAGTTTTGAGAATCACAAAAATTGACAGCATTCTGCATGTATCTCTCAAACAAAAGTGTAACAAAACATTATCTAAACACTCTCATCAAATGTTAGGTATGTCCCACATGACCTGACAAGTTCAATGTAAACAATAAAAAAAATCAAAACCTGTTGCTGATACCGACATGTTGACTTATGGTATGGTACATAGCAAGGGTAGAGTGCAGTGACAACAGTTGTAGGTTAGCTGATTGCAATGAGGCTGCGGACAAACACTGACTGAGTCCAATAGGGAGCGGTCCTCGAGGATGACGTTTTCCAGGCCATTGCAGAACCAGCCCATGACACTAACACAAAGATAGTAGTCTGCACTGCTTGCAAACATGCCAGATGACTAAGAAGCACAGTGATAGTCATGTAGGACAGTTTACCAAATCAAATTTCATCATTTAAAAAAGAATTTAGAGTTGTCAACACAGCTACACATCCATGTGTGATGATGTATACATTTACTTGAAACATCTCAGTAACCTGGCTGCCAAATTTGATGATTGGAAGCCAACAGGGCATATGTTCCCGGGATTATTGCGGCACGTTGTTAGCCTGCTCTGCACCACACTGAGCTATGCCACGATGGGAATGCAACACTGCTGCATTTCAACATCATATTTTGCTGCACTGCTTTTCCACTTGTGCCAGTGTGAAACCCTTCATGCTAGTGCAAAGACAGGTACCCTTGGACAATAGTGCTAGGTTGTTTGAATTTAGCAGAAAATAGTTCATGTGATGGAAGGATCACCATCATGCACCTGAACAATTATTGACATTTATCATTTGCCATGTGTGCCACACAGATGTAGATCACTTCACAGTCCAGAGCTTGTTTGAAATCATGTTTTTCACGCTCTAACCTATTACACACTACCCCATATTCACGCTGCCCTTGTGGAAATGGTTCTGTGTAATGATGAATGGGCTAAGTGATGTAACAATGCCCACCCCTTTCACTCTAAATGTAGTATGAAAGTGTGTCTAACGCATGAGTTGCCGTTGATCAACGTTGACTTGAGTAACACTGACTTGTGACTGAGGCTAACACAGTCTTGCCAAGACAATGACAATGTTGGTTACAGGGGCCTTGTAAATTGCATAAACATGGAAATGATTCACAAGATTCAGAATCAAGATGCAAAGTCAGCTCTGGTACATATTTTGATGACCTAAATCTTTTTTACATTTGCCTAGATTCATTCACTCAAGTCGTCATTGGGGCTCAAGCCACTCATCCATTTGTTTCACATACCCCAGTTCTCAATTTGGTTAGGAGACTTGCTCTTTGGAGTTCTAACTGTCAATGACAACTGTTACTCAAAATAACTGTCAATTGGTGACAGCCACGGCAGTGCTAGGTGGCAAGGGATTCCATGCCTGGTCATACCCATCAACAACATCAGTCAAATGTTTCCTCTTCTGTATGTACACTGTGAAACTCACCTGCATTGGCTGGAGTGACACACACATTTTGCATCAATGGGGTCAGAAACAGTGTTTCCGTAACTCTACAGGATTCATGGTCCAAATTATTCAATGCATACTAAACCTACCAAACTTGATGTAGCTGTGGCCATGCAACACCCGAAGTTGACATGTACACATAATACTATGACAAGAAGCCATAATCACTTTGTGATTTGGATGAAATACTTCACAAAGTGTTTGGCCTTTGTGTGACAGTTCCATTTCGCATTCATCTTCGCATGAGTACCCACAGTGCAGCTTACTTAAATATCAGAGTTGTGGGAACAAAGTGGATAGCATGGGTGGAAACACCATATGAGAATGGTTGTGCATGGGCACCCTTTGTAAAGAATGCTATGTGTTCATGTTTGTCTTAAGTTGTTTACAATATGCTACAACACGTTGCCAATGCTATTCAACAACAGATGTGCCATGATCAGGGGTGGACACTTGTCATCATTTACAACAGTGTACACTGGCAATGGCTAGCACCAAAGCTGCCCACTTGCACAATTCTGTCAGAGTGCATACATTTTTGGGATGCTGCCTAACAGGCTCGATGACAGGCTAAAGTCATGAAATTACTGTTATAGTTGCTCGTACAGTGCAAGGATGCAGTGAATTATCTGTGGAGATTCAACACCAACTCAAGCAGGCCAATTCAGTTCTCCATCAACAAGTGATGATCATGTGCATAACTCTGTACTTGATGCTGCCTCACCACACTTGAGGTGAGGTCCATGTGATGCACAGCCACACTGTGTTCACCGAGATACAGGACCATTGGCATGATATATTTCTGTCAACACATACAATCAAAATGTTGGGGCAAGGCACGCACCAGTGGCATGTCGGTCCATGAAGGCATCCATGTCTCCCTGTGTGATGAATGGTCTTCCAGCTGTGACAAAAGGATGAAAACAAAGCTATAGGTATTACACATCACATTTCACACGTCTCGCTTACATTATTGAAGTAATCTTAATTCAATTTCATTCACCGTAACAGTTCTGTGTGTGTCCACGTTGCATACATGTAGGGATGTGTTTTGCCTGTCTGACACACAACACATGACAATTGCAGCCTTGTGGCCTACAGGACAATCTTGCCAGTATCTGTGATCCAAATCTGACTTCAACTTGATGTACAGCTTCAAATGTTACTTTCTACCTCTGCTACGTCAATATACTTGACGTTGTGTAGTGAAATGGGCCCATAAGTCTTAGCACAGGTGTATCAGGACACTTGACACGTCAATACCCCACATTGTGTATCACAAAGCTTCTCAGCCATGAAATTATGTGAAGCGTTCTAATGGGAATGCGAGTTGCGATGGACAGTACACCATGACACCCATTTCATATTGCAATGGGGCACATTTAAAATGGGGGCATAGATGTTGTCCTAAACATAAATTGAGGACAGTCGAATCATACTATGATCGCAAACAACTTTGGTCTTGTACTTATCCTCTTGCCTGCCAATGATGACTCCCAGATGATCCAGTAGGTCTCCTTCAGGGCCAACACAATCCTGCCAACGGTGCTCCTACTGCTGGACAGTCCTGTCCACACCAAACATCTGCATCATGTGGTTAATGATGTGCTCCCACCTGACCTTCCTGATCTTGACGTCATATCCCTGGAGGACACGTCCTCCAGACTCCACCATCCATGGCAAATAACATTTGACCAGCTAGAGGAAGGCCCCCAATGCCCCCTCGGACATCCTGCCCATCATCTCAAAATGCTAAAGTTAACACAGCAATATAAACATAAACCCCATAAAATACCCCAAATAACAGTGAAAAATACACTAAGACGTACACCCGACAAGACAGTCAAGAAGATACAAAAAACACTTAAGGACAAAGACACAGGACTCAACAGGGACAGTAGAGACACTAGCCGTGTGGTTGAAAGAGAAAGTGTACAGTACTCCTCCATGGAACAGGATGCAAACTGACATCACTTCCTGGGCATTTGCGGCCCGTTTTTGGACTTTGAGGCAAAATTTTACCCACTAAGGGGTACGCAGAAATATTTCCTGTTACATACTGTATTTTGCAAGTATTTTCACTGACGTTATAAAAATGATTATTGCTTACGTGGAATAGCTGTTAAATTTTGCCGCGATTTGCTAGTTGATCAATACATATACCATGTTTCAGGATTTAGCATGCCTGAGAACACCAAACGGCTATGGGACGCGAGCTGTATTGTGTAGTTGACTCTAGGCAATCTGTACTGTCTTGATATCAATGATCACAAGCTGTCAAGCGGCACTTGTTCCTCAAATTAATGCCTATCTATGACTAGTAATGTGTGGAAAAAAAGTCATTCATCTGTGGTAGTTATTATGATTAGCATTGGTGGTATGTGTCACTACATGTGAGACTGTTACATCACACATTGCTGGGATGTCTGTGCCAGTTTGATGGGCTTGCAACACACATGTACTTGGACAACAGGCAGTCACTACTTGCATTTGAAATTTGTGATGTAACATACAAAGCAAAGCTATGACTGCAGAATCACATTTGAGTTTTTGATTAGCTGGAGGCAGAGATGTGCACATTTACGACGGGTTGTGCAAAGGCACTCATGGCCATATTTTCAAGAAATTGTGCTACGCATTTTTGAGTCTGCAATGCATGACATGGTTTTGACCGGTGTTTATAGACCAGATCCATTGTCACCATTTCAACATACGCACATTCGGAAGTTACAAGGTGTAACAATCTTTTTTTTTGTCCTCATTTGTGCAATAAACAGGGTTTTAAGGAGATATCAGGGGTCTCCCATCTCTCTGTATCGGCTTGAGTCAGCTTCTGGTTCCGAGCGGCCCTTCAAAACGATAGACCCCAATAATAATCCACATTTGTAAAGCACAAACAATCACCCGTAAGGGTCTTTAGGCGCTGGGGGCCGTCAGGAAGATTAAGCAAGCTATTGCCCAGAGCCACATGGTGCTGGGCTAATCTGCCGCAGGGCATCGAACCGTGATCCTCAGATTCCGGAGTCATTCGCCCTGGCTGCGGCGCCACACCTCTTCCTATCCCTATAGTTCCAACGAGTAAACTGCTTTCTGGGGCCACCAATGCAAGTAGATTTTTTGTGGATTATTGCTGTTTTGCATAATCATTGGACATAGCTCTTGTTTTCTATCCTGCTAATTTCCTATATTATATTTCTTCTCCCAGATGCCCTACAAACTTGCCCTCTTACTTTGTGTCCCATTTCTGTCCATTTTGTTAATTTCCTGGACCGAGGTTACCCACTCCCCATGGGTGGACAAGGTATTAAATGCCCACTTCATGCAAATCTCCTGTCTAACCAGTAAAATCAAAATGAAGAGTACATTTCTATGTTTCTTGCTTAGTTTTGCTTACTCTTCATTACAGCTCAATACCCCAAAAATGACAAATTCCGTGCTTACCTCTATATGTTGGCCCATCACTTCCGTTAGTGTCTCACCCACGTAATGCCAGAAAGGTTGGAGCTGGGGGTACTGCCAAAACATGTGTATATCGTTCGCCTTTTATTCTCTGCATTATGGGAATACTTCACCTCTTGTTTGTTCAGCTTTGTCCAATATGCTTTATGTGCTGTAAATTAATGATTCTTTCTGAGAGGTGCAAATTTAGTAATATACCAACATGTAGACATTGACACTTGCCATACGTCTGGTAGATCCAGCGTCGGCAGGTTGTTTCCCCAGATTTCGATCGGCAAGGTAAAATCCCCATCTTCTGCTGATATTAAGCCCCAGTAACATCTTGAAACTTAATTTTTTTGCCTCAAGTTATCGTGCATCCTTTCTTTCAGATCCCTATTCCCTGACCCCTCATTTCCTAGTGAATTAGACCAGCTCTTTAACTGGTAGTACTTATATTTTGATATATTTCCATTGGTGCTTATTGAAAGCTGTTCCCATTCTATTAAATTGTTTTCCTCTAACAACTCACCCCATTTTCTTATGCCTTCTTTTTCTTTAATTTGATTGCAAATGTGTCCGTCAGGCAGTTCGGGGTCCATGGGGAGTCCCAGATTGTGGCATAGTCACTGTAATATGGTATTTTCATGGTTATCCTGATTTGGTACCATAATGTGCAGGCTGGCCACAGCATCTTCAATTTCACTTTGTGTGACCGAACTTGTATAGGAAGAAGTTGCCTTCTGGCTTCATCATGGCTAGCAGGTATGTGGGGTAGCATTGGTATTCCTTTAATAGCACTCTCACATTACTAAATTGAAAGGCTCCATAGTACTGATAAAAGTCTGCGGTGGCTATCCCTCCATATTCTTTATTCCTTCAAAACTCGTTCCAGGCTATTCTAACTCCCTTAGCGGCTAATATAAAGCTGCTTAGCTCTCCTTGTAGTTTTTGAAACCACTCTCTCCCAAACTCCAGTGGTATAGTATAAAAAATGTATGTACATTTTGGGAGGACTGACATTTTTTAAATGTTAAATCTGCCAATGAAGGTTAAAGGGAGAGCCTCCCAGCTTTTTAATAGCTTCTTAGTTTCAGAGATAAGTTTGTTAAAGTTCAAGCGGGCTATTTTGTCAACTTCTTGTACTATTAGAATGCCAAGGTATTTTATCCTATCTTTTACGAGGGGGTTGTTGCTTTGCGAGTTCCACTCCATGATTTCTGTTTTTTGTTGGTTTATTTGGTATCCAGAGACTTTCCCAAACTTCTCCAGCTCCTTTAGTATTATTGGGAATGTGACTGAGAGGTTATTTGTAAAAATCATTAGGTCGTCGGCATATAGGGTGACTTTCTTTTCCCATCCTTGATAATACAAAGGGTTGATTTTATAATTGTCTCTAAGACTACAGGCTAAGGGTTCTATAAAGAGGTTAAAGAGCAGCGGGGAGGGTGGACAGCCCTGTCTGGTGCCCCTTTTTATGCCTATCTTCTCTTCAATGTTGCCATTGATTAAAACTTTAGCTGTTGGATTTTTGTACAACACATTTACTGCCCCTGAGAACACCCCCCTAGATTGAACCTATCGATCACTTTAAACAAGAAGAGCCATCTGACCCTATTGAGGGCTTTTGCTGCATTGAAGGTGAGAGTCGACAGGGGATCCTCTTCTGGGAAGCCACCTCTATTGCCCTAATCAATTCATGTGTCAGTTCTTGAATTTGTCTTCCCTTGACAAAACCCTTCTGATTTTGATGTATCTGCTGCCCAGCCTTCTGGACAGTATTTGGGTATATATTTTTCAGTCACAATCTAGTAGGGATATGGGTCTGTATGACTCACACTGTTTAGGATCTTTCCCTGGTTTCAGTATGATCAAATAGTTGCCTCTTCCCATGATTTTGGCATATGTTGCCCTTTTAAAAAGATGGTATTGAATAGCCCTGTTAGAAAAGGGGCAAGCTCGTCCTTTAGGGAGCTGTAGATTTTGTTTGGTAGCGCATCTGGGCCCGACACTTTCCCCTTTTTAAATTTTGCCATCGCGCTGGCCACTTCCTCAATGGTTATCTCCGAATTAAGGTAATCTCTCTGTTCTTGTGACAGTATCAGTGTTATTACTTTTGCAAGACAGCCATCTATTTGTTCCTCTGAGGCTATGGGGTTCTCTATATACAGGTCTTCCAAGAACCCTGTAAAGTCTCTCTCAATCTATAGATCTGCTGTACTGGGGTTTATCCTGTCTTCTAGATGCATGGCAGATATCTTATTGCGGGTTTGCTCTGTTTTAAGTTTCCAGGCTGGCATTTGATGCAGCCTTCCCCATATTCATAATGGGAGAGCTTGCTTGCCTCCAACTTGTTTCTAACTGTAAGCTCCAGAATATTAGCTACCTCCTCTTTTTTCCTATGTATCTCCTTCTCTATTTTGTCAATTTCTTTTTTTTTTTTAAATATTTTTATTGAGTTCCCCCCCCCACATTTTTCCAATAGATCCGATACATTTTTACAGTACAGAATTTACATACACAGAAAGTTCGACATTCAGCAGAAAAAACAAAGAAAAGATAAAAAAAAAAGAAACAAAAGAGGCAGACTTTTACCCCTATTTACCCCTATTCTTCCATTGCTCAATAGGTAACCATATCCTACCCCCCAATGCCCTTGCCCTTCTGCCTTTCCTATCATAGATGGCCTTCTCCAAGTTGTATGTGGAAAGAAGCCTTGCTATCCATGACTGGAATGTAGGTGCCGTCTTATCGAGCCAGGCCCTTGCAATAATAATCCTAAAGACTGCCGTAGCCATAAACAAAAATTCTGGATATTCACTATTATCTCCTATATTCACCCCTAGCATTATCAACTCATCCGTTAATTTAATCTTCATCCCCAGAGATCCCTCCAGAAATTCTTCGATTGCCAATTTTAGTGTATAGAGTTGTGGGCATTGTGCAAACATATGTGTAATATTGGCACTACTTGAGTTACACCGCGGACAATTTATTCCAGTGCTACCCCCCCACTGGGCAATTCTAGCAAGTGTATGATACAGAGAATAAACCGTCTTATAGTGCTGAGTTTGTAACGTTGCCGAGCACAAAACAGACTGGCCTAGATCTAATGAGGCTTGTAATCCCTCGGGGTGCGCCCCTACTTGTTCCACCCATTTCTTGGCATATTTCTCTCTATCATCTGTTTTTAATGCATAGAGCTCTGCATACAATTGCCTGATCGTACAACGTATGCTACGCTCCAAATAGTCCATTATCCTACAGTGAGACAGCCCTGCTGGCCCGCCCTGTTTCTTATAAAAATAGCTCCTCACTTGTAGATATTTAAAAAAATTACTTCCTGGTATCTTAAATTTGGTTTGAATATCCTGAAACAGTAGAAACACCCCTTTTGCGTCCAGCAAGTCCCCTAATTTCTTAATCCCCTTGCCATCCCAATCCTTCATAACTGCATCCCTGAAGATCTCTGCAGGAAAAGCGTTGTTTGTATACAACCTCAGATATCTATTATACCTCCCAATTCCTAGCTTTTTCCCAACGGCCTTCCAGATTTTATATATAGCACTTAGTGTCTTAAACCTAGTGTGTTTAAAGTAGGCATAATCCACTGTATTTACTAAGGCATTCTCTGCCTCCTTGCCCAGAACTGCTTCATAAACGTTCACGCAGCCCAATCTCTCTCCATTCTGACTACTACCTCCTAATAACACTTGAGAGTATTGGAGAGCTACTGCCCAATAGTACAGCCTAAAATCAGGTGCCCCCCATCCCCCCTTCTCCCTCGGTAGTGTCAAAAATCGATATGCTCTACGTGTCTTTCCCTGTGCCCATATTAGCCTGTTCAATATTGCTTCTATTCTATTAAACCATGTGCCATCAAAGTATAAGGGAATCGCTCTGAAAATATATACAATTTTTGGAAAAGTAACCATTTTAATCATATTGATTCGCCCCATTAACGTCAAGTGTAAGTTATTAATTCTCTCTGTATTTCTTTTGACCTTCCCTCGGAGTGGCTCCATATTAATCTCTATTAATCTATCCAGATCCGCTGACACCCTAATCCCCAAATACATTGCTTATGAAACTACCCTCGTATCCTGGAATGTTGTGAACCTATTCTGCACTACCTGTGTCTTTCCTCTGTTTATAAGATACCCTGAAATCACCCCGAAATTCCTTGTCTCTTGCTCTATTTCGATCAATGCCCCCCCAGGTGCTGGTGTTGTAATGGCTACATCGTCCGCATAAGCGAATAATTTATATTCCTGCTCATGCAGCCTAACTGGGGGAATCCTATGGTTGTAAGCAAGCCTTCTTAACAACGGGTCCAGATATATGGCAAACAGTAAAGGCGAGGCTGGGCATCCCTGCCTAGTCCCTCGCCTGATCTGTACTGCCTTCGTATAGGATTTATTAATTCTTATCCTGGCCGACGGGTGTTTATATAATGCCTGATTTGCATTTATGTAGCCGTTGCCTATACCAGCCCATTCCAAGGCTTTCCACAGATAGTCCCAGGAGACCCTGTCAAAGGCCTTCTCGGCATCCAGAAAAATAGCCGCGACAGGGTCTCCTGCAACCTCGGCTGCATCTAAGATGGTAATCATCTGTCTTGTATGTTGGGTAGTCCCTTTGCCTGGGATAAAGCCATGCTGTGCCGGGGACACCAACCCTTCGATGACCTTACTCAGCCTTTTTGCCAGTGATTTAGAAAATATTTTTGCATCTGCATTCAGCAGCGTTATTGGCCTGTATTAACCTGGCTCTGTTGGAGGTTTATCCTTTTTTAGTATCACAATTATATCCGCCCCAGCCCAGGACTGTGGGATTACCCTACCCCCCTGTGCCATGCAGCAGATTGCCCACATGTCCGTCCCTAACACATCCCAAAAAGTCCTATAGAATTCTACTGGAATTTGGTCTTGACCTGTTGCCTTACCAGAGGGGAGACTGAATGTCGCCTCTCTTACCTCCTGGATCGTTAACGGCAGGTCTAGCTTTTCCCTCTCTTCCATACTTAGCCCTACCTGCGGTACCTGTGACAAGTATTCTGTAATCCCTGTCTCTGCATTATTTGGGTCCTGCTCGTATAGTGTTTCGTAAAACCTCCTGAACACTTCCTGTACCTCCTCCACCTTATTAACTATAGTCCCTGTACTGTCCTTGATTTCTTTTATTTCCCCTGCTGCTAATGTTTGCCTAGTCCTAATTGCCAACAGATGGCCCACCCTCTCATTAAATTCATAGCATTTTTCTTTTTTTGCTAGGAAGTTCCCTGCAGCCTTTTGCGCCAGACTTACGCCTGCCTCTGCCTTCTGTACCTCCAGGTCCAACCGAATCTGTTCAATAGGTTCTTGCCTACTTATCGCTGCCACTAGACCCTCCTCTAAGCTCACCAACCTTCTAATCCTCTCTTCCATCCTCTCCTTTTCCTTCTTACTTCTTAGCATAGTATAGCTTAGTGTCTCTCCCCTCACTCCAGCTTTAAAAGCATCCCACACCATATCCGCTGAGGCCGAGTACCTGTTCATGTCCCAAAATTGTGTTATCCATTCCTGCATCCTTATAACATACTCCTTCTCCTTCAGCAGCCCCCGTTCAAATGTCCATGCATTAGTCGTCCTGTCCCTATTTTTAGCCAATGTCATACTTAAAACCAACGGGTTGTGATCCGACACTATCCTGGGAAGCCGTTCTATTACGGCCCCACACACCAGTGAACTAGAGATGAAAAAGTAATCCAACCTAGCGACCGTTTTATGTGGAGCTGAATAGTAAGTGCTGCCTGTGCCTATTGGGTTTTTCTCCGCCCACATATCCACCAGAGCGTTATGCCGGACCAAATTCTGTACTGCTTTGTATGTCTTTCTCTTCCTACCCCGATATCTACCCCCATCCCTGTCAATTAGGCCATCCAGACCATTAATATTAAAGTCCCCACAACATACTACGGGCTCTGGCCACAGTGCTAATTCCCCATCCAAAAAATCAAGCAACTCAGGTTCATCTTCAGTTGACCCATACAGTGAGGTAAGTGTAAATCTCCCAGCCAAAGTTTCCACATCCAGCAAAACCCATCTCCCATCTTGATCCTCTTTTTTTTTTTTTATTTTTGCAGCACCTTTCCTAGCTAATACCGCCACCCCCTTATTTCTACCTTCCTGTCCTGTATAGGCAAGCACCTCAAACCCCATTTGATCCAACATGAACTTATCTTTGCTAGCCACATGCGTCTCCTGTAGACAGACTATATCAATTCTCCAGAATCGAAGCACCGCATCTAGCTTTTGCCTTTTCTCTCCATTATTTAACCCGCAGATATTGAGCGTAATTATCCTAACTGCCATTTATTCATGCTTAGTTTTGCCAACTTTCCAATTGCTACTATAAAATTGTCCGACCGCTGCCTCCCTCCTTTATATGCTTTGCAAATCTGTACTGTATGTCTCACACCCCCATCACCTACACCATCACCATCACCACCCTCCCCCTTTACCCCCCCCCCTCTGCCCCCCCCCCTCCACTGACCCACCCCCCGCCACAGGCAAATAGGTCACAGATGACCTATGCGTGACCACTGTGCGTTGTAGTGCCGCCCCCCCTCTTCTACCCTCAACACTGATCCACCCACCATTTTTTCCCCAGACCCAGGCTAAGAAGGCCAGCCACATCCCCCCTATCAACCTTCCTCATTTCCCCTGTACCTTCCCTTTTACCTATTCCTTATTCCTAGTTCTCCCTTGTTCTGTTAATTCTGCCAAAAATTCGCCCGCCTTTATTTCAGAAAAAAACATTCTTGTGCGTCCTGCAGAGGTAACTTTTAACTTTGCCGGGAACATTAGGTAAGCCTCTGCCCCTTGTCTCTGGAATGCTGCAATTAGTTGTCTGAGTCGCCATCGCCTCTCCACTGTCACGTGGCAAAAGTCAGGTCTAGCAAAAAATGTTACTCCTTCAAAAGATTTCTTGGAATCTGGCCTGGCTTTCTCCATCAGCTCTTGTCTTGCTAGAAAGTTCCCCAAAACCACCAACATGGCCCTTGGGAGCGTATCTGCGCCCCCGTCCCGCCTTTTCTTCATTGTCAGTGGAAACCTATGGGCCCTCTGAACTTCAAGCTCCCATTGCCATGGCGCCTCTGGAAAGGCCCCCTTTAGCAGCTTAATGACAAAACCTCTTGGATCTTGCCCCTCCACACCTTCCTGAAGCCCAAGGAGTCTAACGTTATTTCGCCTCTGGCGGTTTTCCAAATCCTCGACCTTCCATTGTAGGTCCTCCACAGCCTTTGTCTGTTCCACTTTAAATGCCTGCCAGTCCGTGACTTCATCTTCCAACCTGCCAGTTCTCTCTTCAACTCCTACCACTCTCTCCTCGACCTCTTCGTATTTTTTATTTACTTTCCTAATTGAGGCTTGAATTTTTTTTGTGTCGTGCCTAGCTCTCCGGCTTTCCGCTCTAGCTTCTGCTTGTATCTGTTTTAAAGTGGCAAACATAATGTCCAATTTCCCCCCTTCGCCTTGCCCGTCTTGGCCATCCTCTCTGTACATGCTGGACGTAGCTGAGTAGTCCCATAATAGTTTCTTGTGGGTGCTCAAAGGCGAGCCTGCCTGTTTTGTTACCACCTTGCGCCTTTTCTGGGTGCGTCTCCCCCTGGAGCCTCTGGAACTTCCGCTATCCCCAGAACCCAGACTTAGGTCTGAAGTATCTTTCTCCTCGTCGCTGCTGGCAATAGTGGATTCAGACTCTTCTGGGACCGAAAAGAACCTGTCTCCCTCGGCCCCCTCGGTGATTTCTGCCTCTGTCTGCCCCTTCTGTGAGCCAAGGCTCACCAGGCTCCCCCACTTTGTTCCCTTGGCCCCCCGCATCTGAGCCTGTTCCACAAGCATCTCCGCCTCCACCTCTTTTAATGCGCTTAACATTTGCGATGTATTATGGTACTCTGTCCCACCAGCGTCCGCTCTCACCCTCAATTCGGCGTTTTCCAGCTCTCCTTGACTCTCCTGCTCCTTCTCAGAGTCGTCCGCCAACGCTGCCGAGATTGCCGCGGGAAGCGTGAGGGCTGCACCCTCCTGTTGCCTAACAGCACTGCCGCTTGCGTCCTCGAGGACGTTACCGCTTGTTACACCGGGCGGCTGACTTGTCGTAGATATTCCTGATGCCCCCGCAGCCGCTATCAGCCCGAATGCTTCTGACACCGATGGCTGCCTATAGGTAGGATCTTTCTCGATCTTCTTCTTCTCAGTCAAGTCCCACACCGGCCCTTCCTGGGTCCCGTCGCTTCGAGCAGCCGCAGCCCTGGCCAGCTTGCTCTCCTTCTCCTTCTCCTTCTCGTTCGCTTTGTCCAGCTTACGCTGCTGGGCTTTGGTCGCCGCTGAGACAGCCGGTGTAGAACGCTTGACCGGCGGCGGCGGCATTTTAGTCTTTGGGATAGTGCCAGATTTCCCTGCGTCTCTCTGACTCGCCTCCTTACTCAGGCTGCCAGGCATCGGCTGCTGTCTCTCCTTTCCACGTTGTGCCATCGCCTTCTCCAGTACGTTAACACGCAGTGCTTCAGCCAGGGATATAGTCAATGCCTTTGCCCTACCCCATAGGCATGAAGCTCTGAAAAACACGCCGTTCCTCCTCTGCCAAAACGTCCTGCTGCTTCTGCCTTGTTGATCCTTTACTAGGCGGAGAATGAACTACATACTACTGTTTTTAGGACATCTGCCTCCTAGGTCTGGCCTTGGGTCGGAGAGGGGGTGTGATGCGACTTCCCTCTACAGCACTACGGCGGCCATCTTGCCTCCCCTAAAAGGTCTATTTTGTCAATTTCTTGTGACTGTTTAGTTTGCTCTAATACTCCGTCTGGGTGTTGTAATTCGCTCTCCATCTGATTAAACTCTTTCTTGGTATTTCAATGTTTGACACCTGCTAAACTAATCAAGTTTCCCTTCAGAACAGCTTTATATTCGTCCCATATGATCTGTATAGAAGTTCCTGTTTTATTTATTATGAAATATTCTTTTGTCTCTCCTCTCAAATTTCCTTAATCTGTTGATCAAAAAGCAGTGTTCTATGAAGTGTCCAATTTGAAGGGGGTTGCGCCTTGCCTACTATTAGATCCATTCGGACAACAGAATGGTCAGACAGATGCGCTGATAGGTGTTCGATTTTCCTGAAATTTTTGCCTAAACCTTTGTCTATTAAGAAGAAATCTAGCATGGAAGAGTGCCCACATTTTTATTTTTAAAGGTAAATTTATGTTCTTTAACCCCTTTAGTTTTCCAGACACCCCTTAGACTAAGGTCATCTGTGTAACGCTTCAACCAGTCTCCCATTTTAGGCAGATTAAACGCCTTCCCTTTGGGTAGCCTGTCTTCCCTTGGGTTCATTATCAAACTAAAGTCTTCACCTAAAATTATTGTGGCAGAGAAATCTAAAAGATGACTATATAGAAATTTTAGGTGAGTCGGATCATCCGTATTTGGCCTGCAATATCCTGCCAGGACATATACCTTGCCAGAGAATCTAACTATTGCTGAGACCCACCTCCCCTTGGTATCAGACCATGTTTCTTCTACTGTTACTTTAGCCGACTTTTTAAACAGTATAGCCACCCCCTTGACACAAAAAGCGTGATTGGTTCAAACATACATATTAATCCATTTTTATTTTCTCACTATCTCTGCCCATTCTTCCTACCGTAGATGTGTTTCTTGTAAAATTATAACTCCACTATTTGCTGATCTTAAATATTCCAGGATTTTCTGACTTCTGCTCCAGACGATAAGGCTATTCACATTCCATGTTAATATATTAATTGATATCTGGATTGTTGGAGGTGTTTTGAGTGAGCCCCGACGTCTCCTTGTTTCTTGGTTTTCTCATGATGGACAGATTATTTTTTTCTTTTTTTCCCTATTGCTCCCACACCCAGTGCAAATATATTTCCATGCTTTCTTTGTGAGTTCCCTTCATCTCTCCCCCTCCCCGGGAGAACCCTCCTATTCTTACTTGGGCGAAAACCATTTTCGCACCTTTCGAGATCCCTGCTCTCCGGACATTTTGTGCTTTCCTCTTTTATCTTCCCTTCTTCCTTTCTTCCTTTTCATCCTCATGTTTGTGATTTCTTCTGATCGATAAGAGCTCCCACCTCCTTGGGGTCTTTTATATTGTGCATTTGGTTTTTCCACATTATTTTCAATGTGGCTGGGAAGCGCATCTGTACTGATGCCCCTAAGGACCTTAGTTCCTGCATGCGATGCCCTAATTCCCACTGTCGATCCTGTGTAGCTTTGGAGATGTTTGATTGGATTCTGAAGGTCTAAGCAATTTTGGTATAGGAACTAGTTTTAAGGGCTTCATTCAAAAATTTCTCCTTCAGGATGTAGGTTTTGAAATTAATCAGTATTCTTCTTGGGGTTTTTCTTAATGTTCCTTTCCTTAATGGGTCTCGATGAACCCTCTGTATGTCTTCCGTCAGAAGTCTTGGCTCTATCCCAGGGATGAACTTTTTCAAGAGGTCAATAATAAAACACCTGATATTTTCTACTTCAGTCCCTTCTGGTACATTCAGGATCCTCAGATTGTTTCTTTTTGCTTGGTTTTCCATTGATTTGAATTTTTCCCTTGGATCCTTCTCATTGGATTTCAGTATTTGTATCTCTTCCTAGTTCACCTCAACCTTCCTCCCCAACTCATCTAGGGAGGCTTCCACCATTGATACTCGTTCCATTAGAGTGTTCATTTTAGCCTGAAGGGCTTCACACGTCCCCTGTATTTTCTCTTGGTTTCTTTTTGTGGAGGAGTGTGGTTCAATGGTTAGAGCGGCAGACCCTGATGCAGAGTTCTGGCCAGGGACCAGGGTTCGATTCCCTCCTCGGCGGGGTCTCGGGCTCAATTTCCTTGGACCTGTTCATTCTCGCCTCGGTGCCTATTCTAATCACGGGCCCCACGCTGCAACTCTGGGCAATAGCTTGCTTAGCCTCCACACCGGCCCTAACAGCGCTAAGGATGCCTGGCTTCACCCTGGGGGTGCCCAGGAGTGGACACTTCACAGGGAAAGCCAGGAGGGGTTCCACAGCGGTATGAGTATCAGCGCCAGGAAGCCGAATAGGTGACACCGCAAGGTGACCGTCTGGTGACAGTGCGCTCTATAAGTACCATGACATTTACATTTACATTTTGGATGTGGTGAAGTTTTCCCTCATTTCTGTTATCAGGGTCTCAATTGGTTTCTCTACACCTGTGTGTCCGCTTGGCTCTTGAGATCCTCGCCCCTCTTCTTGTCTTCCGAGTTCATCTTGCACTTGCAGGTCCAAAGGCTGAGTATGTGGCACTCCCAGCCTAACAATCTCCTCTGTGGCTAAGGCTTGATATTTATTGCTGCTTAGGACTTTCTCCCCTGGGGGGGGGGGTTCTCTGATTGTATCAAGGCCCATCTATTACATCTGGGTTCCTGTAAAAAGCTCAGCCAACTTTTGGGGGGGGGGGGGGTTGTTTAGATTGAACATTAAAACATGGAACGTAAAGAGGAGGTAATTTTGACTTTGGTGCCTACAGGTCTACCTCTTCCCAGAACAGAGGTGTATTCTGCAGATTGATCTCTAGTGCCTTGTTTTGCCTTTTTCTTATTGGTTACAGCTATTAGATGAGGCTTTTTCTTGTGCCTCCAGTCGTAGTTTCTAAAATTAAGGCCCTATTTTGTAGACAGTAGCTTATTCCCCATTTCTGGCTCTGATCCTCTTCATGTACCTGATCCTTTATAGAAAAAGATTTTTTGAATCAATGTCAATATCAAGCTCCTGTCTCTCCTCCTTCCCCCCTGCCTTGTTCACTTACCGAGCTCAAACGCTTCCAGACCAGTTGGTCCTCAATTTGTACACCGTGTGTTTTGCGAGACACTGCTCCGCTATACTGTGGGCTTCCCAGCGTGACCCGGAAGGAGACTCAAGCAGCGGCCCTTCTCCTGGTGCGTAGGACCAAAGCCACGTCCACCCAGACAGTGCTTCCTGGGCATTTGAATCAGCGATCTCCCGTGCTGCTCCCTACGTCGCGTCGCTACCTTGCGGGAATCCTGGCTGGCCACGAGATGTCGAGCACCATGCTGCATAGTACCTAAGGTAGGAGGGAAGATATCATGAGTTTATGTCCGTTTTGTGCTGTGTTGTGCTCGTAGAGTTTGGGAGCTCTCAAACGGGCTGCTCAGCCGCCTACCATGTTCTCCTGCCCTCACGCTCGTAAGGATCTTCTTGTGCCAGCCATATTTAAACATCAGTCTAGTGTGACAGTGATACACATCTTAGAGCTAGTATAGACAATGAAGTGACAGCTGGCCAGATAGCAGACAAAGGTATTGATGTTAGTGAGCCCTCCCTGATTTTCCTGCCACTAAGGACTACAAGAGCTTACAGTGACACCTCTGATAATGCATAGATAAATGTGTATGCCAGATTGCAGAATGGAGAAGCAATGTCCTAATTATGCATAGGTCAACGAGACCCACTAAGCCATGTAAAAACATGTTGTACACCCATATTCACAGTTGAACATGACATTGTTGGCTTGGAACAGCAATGCAGCACTTTGCACAGCGCAATCCTTGCTACAGCAAATCATCCTATTCCTGTAAGCGCAGACAGCCCCATGGACTGGAGACCACGCTGTGCTTTTGTGTGAGGCCCAGAGGGATAGACACAGATACCTCAGAGTTACTGCAGACTGATATTGATGTTGATGCCTGCATTGTGCACGAGACGGTGGGCCATGGCTGTTGACATTGATGCATCAGCAAAGATCATCACCAGGTGTCAAGGCCTGGCATGTTAAACGTTTACATATTGCTGACATGAGAAATCCACATGGTGCAACTTGTTGTGGTGATCATTTGAGGTACTCCTGATCCTGAACAAAGGGTGGCCTGAATTGCATGACACACACCAAGAGGACACTAAGGTGACAGGGGAGACATCCTATTTTTGGCTGTGTCTCTCAATGTCGTTATGCCGGAGCAGGTTGTGCTGTTCGTTGATGTGGAGGGTGAGGTCTCTAAGCTGGACAAAACTTGTGATACAGGGGACCTGTGACTAGGCAACTAAGAGGGTCCACTTGTATCTACTGAATCTGAAGTTCCCCTACATATTCGGAGAACACTGCTGTACCCAGGCGTGTGTAATCTGGACTGACAGAGGATTAAGCTGGCTGACTCAGTAATTTGGAAAGGGTGGTGCGGTTTGAGGCCTGGCTTTGTTTTCCAGTTTGGAAGATAGTTGGGTTTGAAGCAGAGGAGGCCCAGGGGTGCTGTCTGACGATTAGCCGTGAGCACACTGGGTGTACCACCCAGAGTTCCATGGGGAATGTGTAACATATGATTTGCTTGCAAAGTGGCCATTCATGAGGCAACCAGGTGGTGCAGCCTATCCTCGCCCCATGTTCTTGAGCTCTTGGGTGTACGGTTGATTTCCCTTAGTGCTATCGGGACAGATATTTCTGTCTGGCATACACCTGATTGGTTTTGAGGGGCTGATTGGCCCACAAGACTGCAGCAAATGCCATACATGGTGTCTGTCCATCTTGTGCAACAATGCTTTGTGAAGAGTATGTTGTAGATTGCTTGAGAGATACAACATTGTGTGACACTGTCATTTATTTTTAGATGCATGTTTATCTATGTGTTGAACTGTGCCTGCAGATGTGTGTCTATTTTGATTGGTGTAGTTGTGATGAAGAGCAAAATTACACACATCATGCAATTGACTTGAGTAAACTTGTAGTGACCATTCAGAGATAGGTGGTGCAACTTCATGGTGCTACAATTTTTTTTCTTGTCTGTCCGATCCAATACAATTTCCATTCTTGATGCAATAGGTTGTATGTTGCTTGCACGATCTGGCTATACTTATTGGTTTTCCTGTAGCACTTCCCTCATGTATGTCTGTTCTCTATCTTGGGGGTGTCAAGACAGAGTAAGAGTTATTTATTGAGAATGTAGTCCGTTCTCCACCTTCATTGCCATGCCACACTCATGTTGTTGTGCATGTGACAACACTTTCTTGCCATTGCATTGACAAGTCCATAGTTCTACATACACATTGTTGAGTGTTGATGCCTTGACAGTTGTCCCATGGCTAACCTATCTTTCATTGTTTGTGCTTATGGAACAATAGCATTGTCAGATCAGTGCAGTGTTGATGGATGATTCATGCAGTGTTAGTGATGCATGACATGTGATTATTGGTCAATCCAGTGACACATACATGTGTCATCTAGGTAGGTAGTTACACTTTCTAATGTTGGATGAATTGGTATGATTGGTGTTTGAAACATTCCCTGCACTTTATTGATACATCCGTTATTCTAGCTGTACTATCCTCTGTATCTGCATCCTCCATACCCACAAATGGATCCAGTCCACATTACACATGTATATTTGTGACTATTTCAGTTACCATTTTTCCTGTGGCATGGAATTCACAGATATGTTGTGTTTCAACTTTTATGATGGTTTATAGCTATGTGGCCCCAGCTACAATGATGCGTCAGACACACAGCCTATGTTTTGCTATGCTCTTGTATGAGTACAGCCCTGATTGTGCTCCTGTGAAGACACAACACACAGTTATTGATTCTCACTGAGGGACTATACAGAGTAATATGTTCAGATGCCCAATACTTTGTCCCATTCCCGCTCTTCCTTTAATTGGTGTCATATCCCCCGCTAGGTAAGAGATCTGCGTGGCACTGTTGTTTTGTTAATGTGACTTTACATGATTGATCAACTTCTGAAGTCACAAACCAAGCATACAATACATTGTTGTAGTGTTATTATATGTTTCAAAATAACAATCTGTGGACTTTGGTTTTCAAAAAGGCTGGTGACGGGACATTTGTTGATGGTGAATATGTAAAAAAACTGCAGATGATGGCATCCCTCCTTGCTGTTCCAGCAGCAGAATCTGTGGTGTGTCTTGCATCAGCTTCTTCGTCCTGGCCATCCTCCAGATTGTCCTGCTCCCCCTGGTCATCTCTCAATGGTGTGTTTGTCCATCCTCAGATGTTGTGCAAAATGCAACATTTTACAGACCAATTTAGGCCTGTACAGGAGTCTCCCCCCCGAAATATCAAGGCAACGGAACCTTGATTTAAGGACTCCGAAGGTCAATTCAACGATGGCCCTTGTGCGTCCCAGTGCAGCATTGTAGTCTCTCTGTGCCTGTTGTGGGTCACTTTGATGGGGGTCACCAGTCATGGTGACTGTGCATAGCCTTGATCACCTGAAACAGAAAATGAAGAAAGCTATCCATTAGTATTTGTGCCTGCTGTGTTTGCAAAGTGTATTTTTTTCTTTTGTGTCCATTTTGCATACTTGCTGCATCATCATGTTGTGGTACATACTATTGACCTGCATCACTGAAAGTGACTTGCCTGTACTTTACAGCCTACACATCACAATGATGCCATTGTCCAGGTCCTGTGTATTACCTCCATGCTGTGACCGTCAGGATGTCTGGGTCGCTCAAAACACCTTTGGGATTATTTACAGGGCCATTACTCTACCAGTACTTCACTTATGCACAGATTGTAAATGAGGCACTGGTGGCTCATTAGCCTTGTGAACCAGTTCCCTTGACTTTTGGCACATTACTATGTTAGAGCATCAGCAAGATCCATCATTGTATGTTATTGTGCTGAGGGTAGCTGACACCGGAAATACCTGGATGCTTAATGTTGTACTCATTGGGGATTATTTCCATCACTCTTGCCCCCAGGGTAGGTCATCGTTTGAATGACAGTGGTACTGCTACCTGGTGCACTTGACTTACTGGGACATGTAAAGACAACATGTATATTGATGTCATTGGGCATATGTTAACTTTGACCCTGCTTTTATGTGTGTTGGGGTCATACCCATAGATATTGCCATGTGTGTTCCCACTCAACACACATTTGTTTGTCTACGTTGATGCATCACATTGCTACACATCACCAGGGGAGGTGTAGGGATGGGCAAAATGCAGTGAGATTTAAATTTCTATGGTTTGTATGCTCTTTCTATGCATGCTACATTCTGACATGACCCAGAAAAATGCTAAATCAACTTTTGTGATCGTCTGTGTGCAGTTAGATGTCACTTCATGCAGAAATACTTTCCTCCCCATGTTGCAGGCACACTTGCATAATGGTGCATGGGTGCCTGTGTTTGTGCATGTCAGCTAATGGTGCACCAGCGTAGGGGATAGCAGGGTGATCTGGCATCTTCAAGTGCATATGGCACATGTGTTTGTTTCAGAATGGATGCAGACCAGCGCAAGCATATGTCTTGTGGCATGTGCTGCATTGATTCCTTTCAATTTTTTTCTGATGAGTTCTGCAAGATCTATATTTCGAGAGTGACATAGGGGTTTGTGAGAGTATTTCTGCCCTACTCCCTAGTTGGGTCTAATTACATAAGTGTGATTCTTTGGCATTAGGTATTTGTGTATAGTAGTTAGCCCAAATACAATGTATGTCTGATTCAATTTCCAGCATATGCATTCTCACATGGTTGAGCTGCATGATTGGTGACTTGAGAGCTGTGGTGTGTTCAGTTTGTACTTATCAACAAGCAGTCCATTTCCATAGGTGCCATTCTCGAACCGCTGGTTGATGACCAATTGTCATGCACACTCCCTGGAAACTTGGCAACGACATTGATGAAGAGGTTCAGGTGATCCACAATTGGCTCCACTTTCATTGAGTGTGTGTACTTCCTGTTCCTGTGTATATGAGCAGTATCCGCAGGAGGCACAAGTTGCACATGGATGCAGTCAATTGCCCCCAACTCATGTGGAAATCCAGCAATGTCATTGAAGCCTTGAATGCTGTCAAGTAGTTCTTATGCAGTGTTGGGGAAGCTTATGTGCTGCGGCGTCAGGCTGATGATGTCATCAAGACAGTCGCGAGGAACCTGGAGAAGAATGCATGTGCAGCACAGCAAGTAGCTTTGTCTGTGGAGCGATGTTGGTGCAGCGCTGGAATGGTGCCTGCAGCCTTGGCACTATCTGAGTGAGTAGGCGTAGCGTGAATGTCCTTTTTCGCCTGTAGTGGGCTATTACCACCTCTGGCCGGAGGTGTATGAGGGTGATCCATTGGCGGTAGAACCGCTCTCTTCTGCGGCGCTGCCTCTGTGGTGGTGCTGGTGGCTGTGGTGGCAGTGGTGGTGGTGGTCTTCTAATAGCTCCAAGCTGCAAGAGTAGTACCTCCATGGTGTCGTTGAGAGTGCAAATGAGGGTCTGGGATTGTCTCCCTTAAATACAGGTGTCTTTGCACCATTTTGTAGACCAGTTATTTTCTGGTCTTAAACACCTGCGGCTAACTGGAGTTAGCAGCAGTTTTGAGGGGGCTATTGCTGGACAGAAATTTCATTGTACATATCGCGAAGTGGGGTTCACAGCAGTTTTTGCACAGGAATGCCCACCTTGCATCTCATCTTCGTTAACTCCCATTAACAGAAGTAGCGATCTAAAATATTCACGGTCATGCCAGAAAAGTGCTGCTAACTGCAGTTAGCGGCAACTCGTAAATATGGCAATAAAAAAACAGCTGTAACCTCATAAAATAGACGCTACAGCGGTGTTAAGTTATTGTAAATATGCCCCCAGTTACTTTACAGATGGACACATTCATTTTTGTTAGACATGGGGAGATAAAGTGATTTGCCCAGAATCACAGGATGTTGAGCGTTCCTGCCAAAACTCGAACACTGTTCACCATCTCCGAAGTTGACTGCTCTAACCATTAGGTCACATCCTCTCATATTGTGACAGCAGTAAATTTCAGTGTTTACTTGTTTGTATTCTTGGCTTCTCTTCTATTTGCTTGGATGCTCTTTAAAAGTGTGTAGAAGAAGATCAAGGCCACGAGATCAAGGAAGTAGCATGGAGCTTAGGGAACTTACTGTGAATTATGGCAAAGACATTAAAGCACTTTGAAAAGCTTTTTCCCTCGGAGGGGTCGATGTAAAGGTAGAGTTTGGAAAACCATTGTTGCACAAAATGTTATATTGATTGTTTTAGTTCAATTCCATTAGTGTACCTGGTCGAAATTAAGATTTTTATTATAAGAATTTTAATTTCAATCGAAACACTAGCTTGTTTAATGATAGCTTTAGACAAATGAAAGATGCATTTTAAATGAGGGCTAATTAACGGTTTTGTAGTGGTGAATAAATTGTATTGGAATGGTTTTAATCTACTAAGCAAATACAACTAATCTTGAATCTTGGATACTGCAATGGCACAGGCTGCATGAAAGTGGCTATTACATGAGATATTTCCTCCAATGCAGTTTTGATTGCCTTTGACATTTCTAGCAGTTTATTGTTTGAAGTTGCCTTTATTAACTCGACCTCTCTACCTGGCCTCATGGTCATGCCTCTTGTTAGAAATGGGGTCCCTGGCTGGCCAGGGCTTGCGCCAAAGTCAGTCAGAGACCACCATTCCTACGTCAGGGCAAGGGAGTTACACGCCAAGATAACCCCTGCTCACCCCCTTGGTAACGTGACACGAGCAGTAAGGCTAAACTCGGAGGCAATGTGAGTTAAGTGTTTGCACGCGCACCCAGCAACAACACCCAAGGCCCACCACAAAGGAAACTCCACACAAGGTTATCTGAAAAAATAGCCTTTGTATTGTACAAAACACATTAGATAATAAATACACACTTTACAATGTGCCATAGGCACGGGCATAATTTACAGGGGATTAGGTGCATGGGACAGGGCCACAGGCGCCACTGTCAGGAATAAACACTTTTAGAACTAGCACTTGGTAGAATTAGCACTTTGTAGGAATAACCCTTAGCACATAGAACAATTGTAGAACCACATAGAAAATGTAGCACAAATAGAACATAAAGCACACAACCAGTAACCACTGGTAAGAGGTAAGTACCACCTACGCAACCCTAACCACCTTAGGAGAATGTCACGCAGGAAACCAGGACCTTACTAGCATCACCTGTACTAGAAGAACAACCACCTAAGTATCACAATACATTTAGGGGTATAAGCATGAACACATTATACATGATGCATCACAACACATTCAGAGGTGTAGGGAAGGAAAACACATGATACATAAACATACATTCAGCGGTGTAGAACAAGGCACATGACGCATCAAAACACGTTCAGAGGTGCAGCAAAGAACAATTGCGCAGAAATCACATTTAGGCATGAATACATAACCTGTCCCCGGCCAACTGACCTCTCTGGGGCTTAGAACGCCCTGTATCCCAAATGTCAGGGCTGGCTGCAGGCAGCCAAAGAACAAGCCTAAACGTGGCAGCTGCCCACTAAGTGCTGGGCAGCTGTAGTAGGGACCCTGGCACCAGCGTGCCTCCTGGCTCTCTGCAGGGCTCCTAAACAAACAATCAATGGGGCCAAGAACCACCTGTGGGCCTTGCAGGCTTGGTGGCCACAACACTATGCCCCTGGGAGCCTCGTGGGCTCTGATCAATGCTGCCATCACTGGGGGAGTGGCCCGCTGCCAGCTGGGGCCGCTCCACCACCAGGAATGCCGGGGATCGTTGGAGCCTCCTCGGCTCGAAGAAAAATGCCCCCGTAATGCTGGTGCTTCGTGGGCTCTAAATAAAGAATGCCCGAAACGTTGGAGTCCCACTCGGGGGACTCGAAGCGGTGAAATGCCCTCAAGAGCCTCTCGGGGCTCTGAAATAATGATGCCCCCGTTGAGCCCCTCTGGGCTCGTCACAATGCGGCACTCAAGAGCCTCTCGGGGTCGCACACCAAAATGCCCCCTGAGCCTCGCGGGCTATATGCACCAATGCCCTCTTGGTTGGAGCGGCCCGCAACGGCGGGCCCGCTCAGAACTGGAGCCGGGTTGGGACCAGCTACACTGTGGCCTCCTTACTCACCGGGCGGTCCCGGGGACTCCGCTCTCCTCAGACAGCTTCTTCTTGGGTTGCCAGGGTGTCTCCGGCAGCAGCGCCTCCCTCCTTCCTCCGGCCGGACTTCCAAAATGGCGGCCTCGCTGGGGAAGGGGCCACGAGAGTCCTGATTGCCGGGCAACCCTCCGGCCAGGCTAGCACGCGGTAGGCGGGCGGGACAGCCAATGGCAGTGCGGCCCTGCAGACGAGCTCCCAGGCTCCGGGTTGCGCTGCCGAGGCCCGCGGGATGATTCTCCCGGGTTAACGAGGGGTAGGCTCCCTCTTTTAAATCAATAATAAAGGGAGGTGGGCACTCGCTGGGGTCAACAACCGGCATCAGGTCCCTGGCGGGGTGGGCACCTGCCAGGGCACGCGACAATCGGCAAACAATCGGGGCAAATGCCGGGTGGGCACCGGCTGAGAACAAAAGCGCTCTCAAGCGCTAGGCAAATAAAGCGCTCTCAACCTCTAGGGGCCGAAATAAAGCGTTCACAGGCGCTAGTGGCCCAATAGTAGCAACCAAGTCCTTCAGGAGGTGGGGGGCAAGGCTGGGCCCAGAGCCCGCTCACAGGGTCCTCCTAGGCAGGGAGGCAATCCCCAGGGGTAGTCCTCCTGGCGCCCAGCAGCAGCCCCCCTCAGCAACAGGATCCAAGAAGAGAACAAATTGCAGGGGGACACAGCCCCTTTTTATACATTAAATCCCTTTGTCTCAGGGTGCAGGGTGGGGGAAAAACCAGTCGCAGCTGGTTTTGGAGTACTTTGTTTTCCTCAGCCACCCTTTCCATTCACTAGGCAGGCTAGGGTCATTAGACGCACCACAGGGGGCGGAGCCAGCATTGTGTGGGGAAAGCCCAGCCCTATTCAGGTGCCAGGTGCACCACTCCCTCACATCACACATGCTAATCTCAACACTCACCACCGGGGCAGACCCATCATGACTCATGGAGCCTGGCACACCAGCCAGCTCCAGCCAATCACACGCCAGCACATTCACTGCACAGACAGGCACACTTCTAGAAGTGGCACTTCCATATTAGACACATTCACGCCGCACACATCATTGCGCAGCATTCAATCCCACGAGTTCACACATACCAAACTCGGGCCTGCACACCCCATGCATCAGGAACTACCAGGGACACATACATTCCCCATGCATTTCTATGGGAGGGCAGGCCTATCTCACCACACGCATTCAGAGTGCGCACACACTTTCCACTGGGACACAGTGAAAGTGTGCAGAAACCAAAAATCACCATCCCCAGGTCACATATAAAAAGCAAAAAGTTCAGGGGTGAACCTGCCAGAAGGGCCAGGTCCAACACCTCTGTATTGAGTCTTTGGGTTTTGACCTGATATTAATATGGCAGCTCCCCGTCTTATGAAATTTTGCATGGCCGCATGACTTCAAGATGGTGGAATAAAGAATGAGTAAAAGAGACTGCTAGAATGTGCCTAGCCTAGTGATGGTGGTGGGATGGTTGCTGGTGAATGGAGCCTTTTAAAAAGTAAGCCTTTTAAAGAGCAACTTTGTGGAATAAATGCTCCAAGCCAGCACCCTCACACATTTGTGCCTTTAGGACAAATAGTGAATTTATGCTGCACTTTTTAGTGTGCATCTGGCACTCAAGGCTGTGACAGATGGTCACATGGATTGCAGAGATGCTCCTTTCAGCCTGTGGGTGCCTGTGCATGACTACAGTTGAGCAATCAGGGATCTTGATATGTACTTGTAAATGTGGCTATGGATTTTGCAAAATGTGGCGACAAAGGAGGATCAAATGCATTTTGTAGGCAGGGTTATATGAGCCCACGGCTACACTTTCATAGTGCACTAAGGGCAGTGCAGATTGTAGAATGCCACAAAGATGCACTGCGAGAGGGGTGTACTTACAGGATTTAAAAGGACAACTGTGTCTCCAGATGTCAAGTTGTTTTTGACACAGGTCATACCAGAGGACACAGATACTCAGCTGTGACCATTTCTTAATTACAAAAACCTTCTGTAGTACTTATTTTACTAATGACTGAGCTTGTGCCCGGGAATATCTACTGGTATCCTAGCTATTCCCCCCACTCCTTCTTGTCCCATTCTTGGGCAAGAAGTGTCATTGTCCTGGAGGGGCATGCCCATTGCTTAACCTTGCAACTCTACACATTCCAAATGACTAAGTAAATAATGAAGATGTCAAAGCAGTGTCCTACTATGATTGTGCATTCGATTTGATATTTGTGTTCAATCAATCAATTCTTTCTTTATTCGGATATTAAAAATAGATATCCATAAAAGCACAATAAAATACAGATATATACAGTCAAATGATACACAATCAATTAATAAAAACCACAGGTATATATATACAGTCCTCATTATCGTTCTACTGTTATATTACACAGTGTTAAGAATTGATTTACGAAATTTAAAAACATCTTTAAGAAAGGCAGAAACTGAAGCAACAGTTAAAACATTATCAAGTTTCCTGATAGCCAAAAAAGCAGGGCGACACAGATTAAGACCCATTATCCTTAATAGCGGGACAATACATCTTTTCCTCTGGGCAACATAGTATTTACAAAATAGCAAAATGTGCATGTCCGATTGTGTGGACAAATCATCGTAAGGACATTTATTTAGGTCCTTGGTCCAATCATTAATTTTGGGATAGCTAAAAAATCTGAATAAAATATTCAATCGAAATCGAGTTAACAAAATCTTTTCAAAGCCTTTCATTTGCAATTTCAGATATGGCTGGATTTCGCTTGTGATCAATATCAGCTGGTGCGCTATCACTGTACTTTTCATCATCTCCAAACAGGACCTTTTGTCCTCCAAATGTAACATACAAGTATGCTTTAAATCTTTTCTAGTAACATTGGATATGAGGAGAGGATCATCAAAGTATTCTTGGTGGCCAATCTCCATTAGGAAAGATTTTACATACACCAACCATCTTATTTTCTTCCATTTTTCTATGATCATTGCGTCATTCAAATTGCTCGGTTAAAAGCGCACTCCTCTGTGGTCCACACTCTGTGTCATAATAAAACTGGCTGAATTTTAATTAAGTCTTCTATATAGGGTAATCCCAGCTCCATATGGCAATTATAAGTGGACACACAATCAGTGACTGTTAGGAGATTTCGCAAAAAGGAGTTTTCTGCTAGTTGTAATGGTTTGACATCAGCAAAACCCCATATACCTGCACCATATGTGGCAATTGCAGTACTAGTGGCTCTGTATATACGGTTAAAAGTTCCCTAATCGTTTTTTTGCCCATTTTTCTTGCACAATTTTGTACAGCCATGAGTGATTTGCTAAACAACAGTTTTCATGTGGTAATTGTCGTATTCCATTGGCCGGTTTGATCGAACAGTATGCCCAAGTAAGGGAAAGATTGGGTAAATTCAAGGGGTTTTGAATTTATGAACATGGTTTTCTTATTCTTTAACACCCTTGGTCAACAATTCATACAGTAAGTCTTTGAAGCATTTACCCTCAAATCTAAATTAGCCATGTAATTTGCAAAGGATGTAATCATCTGCTGCATGGCCAACGGGGTTCTGGCCATTAAAACCGCGTCGTCCGCATACAATAGCGCAGGAATCGATCTTCTGCCTATTTGTGGCATGTCCCTGCACTCCCTAAGTAGTACCTCTTCCAGTTCATTGATATAGATTGTAAATAGGAAGGGGGCGAGTACGCACCCTTGCCGTACTCCTCTGTCAGTTATAAATGATGTTGTACATTCCCCATTCCTACCAAATCTTACCGTGGCCCGTGCGCCCCGGGACAGCTCTTCCACGAAGTTAATTATGTTCACGTCCACATCAAGTTTCTCTAGAATCAGCCACAACTTACTATGGGTTACACAGTCGAATGCCGACGACAAGTCGACGAACGTTAAATATATGCGGTTTTTCCTTGCACTTACATATTTCTCTAAGACAATGTGCAAGTTAAGGCCCTGCTCTATAGTACCTAGATGTTTCCTAAAACTGTATTGGAGGTCACTAATTATAGAGTGATCCTCAGCCCAAACCTGTAATCCGTTCAAAATTACCCGCCCAAAGATCTTAATGGTAGAGTCAAGCAGGGATATCGGACGGTAACAAGCACAGCTTGACCTGTCTCCCTTTTTAAATATAGGTATTATGATTGACTCATACCAGGAGGATAGTAATCCATTTGAGCAGGATGCGTTAAAGAGTTTGGTGAGAATTGGACCCAATTAGGTCATATTGTGTTTATATAGGTCGACGGGAACCCTGTCATGGCCAGGAGCCTTCCCTCCCCAAACTTGCCTTTATGCCTGCCATGACCTCATTCAGTCTTATATTTAGATCTATCTTGTTACTTTTTGAGGTCGCCTCGTCCTGTACAACTATTAACTGCAACTGTTCCACAGGGTCCACCATACTGTACAAATGTTCATAGTGTTTCATCCATTCTGTGCCCCTTATGGCTATCTCGATTTTAGCTTTACCTTTGTCTTCAAAAAAGGGTGCATAGACTGCCTTCCAAAAGGCTGCTACGTCCCCGCTCTGGGAAGCCTCGCACAAAGATTCCCTAGCCTCCCTTTTTATGGTTTCCTTCCTTTGTTTTTGTTCAGTTTTATATACCTTGCGACATTCTTTAATTAAATCATAGTCTCGAGGAAGATCTTTTAGGGCTTGTTTCAGGTTAGTGTGAGCCTTTGAACAAAGGGTGTCAAACCATCTCGGGTTCTGTGTTTTTATATTTTTCTTGTTTACCCATAGACTATTTTTGATCTCCAAATTTATGGTTAAAAAATTACTAATAACCGCGAAATCTGAAGTATTAATGTTGAGGCACTTATCAAAGCTCGATTTGCATTGCCTGATAAGTTTTCGCAGGAAGTTTTCCGGGACCACCTTGGTCCATTTCAAAGAGTATCAATTTTGTCGCCGTAAAGCAATATCCTCAACTGCGTCCCTATTCAAGTTGCCTCTGTCATGGATATAATCAGGATTTGTAACTTCTAGACTTAGTGGGAAGTGATAACTTATTGGTGTGTCTAAGGTTTTAAAATTAGTCACTTCATTTACATGTCTAGATGAAATCAAAATGAAATCAATTGTAGAAAATGATCCTCGCCCATTAAATGTAGGACACAAATTAACCATTGGTTGACATGCTTTATTTGCAAAGCACATGTCATTTGAAAACAAAATTTAATTTAGTAAGTTTCCGCAACCGACATGGTCAAAGTGTGATAAACATGTTTCCCTATCCAAAATGGTACCACACGCCCCTTGCTCTCCCCTTCTACATAATAAACAGTTAAAGTCCCCTCCCCAGACTGTGAGGACTTCCTTGTTTTTCCAACACATCATATTTATGAGGTCTATTGAAAATTGTTTCATCACGGCCTCCAGGGCCTCAGGTGGTATATTGTTAGAGAAGTTTACAATCAAAAGGCATTTCTTCTTGCTGGTGTGTATCTGTACCATTTGATAGTATTTGTTAGTGACTGGGACTTCTATTTTATCGCATTTCAGGAGGTTTGATATATAGGTACATAAACCTCCTTTAACTCTGCCTGAAGCTGAGTCTAAGGCCGGGAAAAAAAGGGTTTTATAACCAGTAAGATGGTAAGCATCCTTTACCCATGTTTCCTGCAGATTAACTATGTCAAATTCATTTACCAGTTTAGACCAATTTTCATCTGTCTGCTTGGATCTTAAACCTGCAATGTTCCAGAACAGTATTGACCAGGTTCCAGTCTTCAACTTATTCTTCTTTATGGCAACACATTTTGGAGCATGGCTTACGGTAATCGCTTTTTCTACCTGTCCATTTTGCCTCATCGTGCCATCCCCCGAAGTTACCTGCTCATCCGAGTTATGAACCCCATCTATAGTAATTAATGCAATCGATGGGCATTGTTCTAAATCACCAGTTGTCTCAGTTAACAATGTTAACCAATACCAGACGTGGGGGTACAATAGTAGATTCTCCCATTTGAAAAGCTGGCACCAGGTATACATATTTGGCCTCAGAGCAACTCCTCTGTACACCTTCGGGCCATGGAGGACTTAAGAAGGTCTGCCTGAGCATTGTTGCTAGAGCCCTGCCTTGTTCTCCAGCTGACTGCCTTGCTGCTACCAGAGGACTGCCTTGCTGGTTGAGGCTTGTCTTGCTCCCCAGAACACTGCTGCTAGATGCCTTCCTTGCTGCTTGAGCTCAATACTACCAGAGTGACTCCACGGTATAGTAGGCTGGACTCCTGTGCAAGCTACAGGGTCCTAACAAGCTCCAGAACCCTTGAACCCTATACCTGGCCAAGTGGTGCCCCCAAGCTCCAGACCCTTGGCTGTGATCTTAAAGTTGCTTCTCCTGCCTAATCTTACAACTTGGGGCGTAGACAAATTTCCACCAAAAAGTGGCCTGAGAACCATCAGAAAAAATCAACCTACCTGATCACCGATCTGCCCAAGGCACCCTCTGGATGGCCTGACCCCAGGAAAGCCCTCGCTATGTTCTGCAGCAGAAAATTCTGTTCAGTAGGATCTCTTGGAAAAGGTATCTGGCCTTGTGAAGCCCTCATCAGCTAATTCCAGCAGCTTTACCCAGCTGGAGATTTTCGACTTTCAAAAAAGTGACAAGTCAAAAGGTAGCAATCTTCACCTTGACTCCGTCCGGCGGCTCCTTGAGGATGATGCCTCCTCCTTGGACAAAGATAAGCCGAGATCGGGCCCAATACACTTCATGTATCCGACCGGTGCTCCATTGCGGTCTGTCTTAATGTTTGACTTTGCCCCAGTCTTGCACGGCTAGAGACACGCGTTTTGTACTTTTATCTTTTAAGCTCTATTTTGCACTAAAAACTTTACTAAATCATATCTTTAGTTATATTGATTGAATTTAATTTGATGTCAATTAACTTATTAAAAGTTTCTCTATTTTTCAAAATTGGCCTGGGTATGTCTTGTGTTGTGTTTCCACTACATTACATTTTTGTGCCGCATAAATACTTTACACATTGCCTCAAAGTTAAGCCTAACTACTTTTGTGCCAATTTACCAGATGGTTAAGCACAAGTTAATTCGGTGACTCTTGTGGTTCTGACTGAAAAGAATTGTAGTTGTTGCTTGAGTAGGTAGGGTTTTCACCCCACCTCAACTAATAACTGAACTTCTTATCTGTGGCATAAAGGGTTTGTTGGATAATTCTATGACTTAAAAAGTTTTAATTGGATGCAAGTTTTGAGGATGTTATGGAGGAATGGAATGAGGAACTAATCATTTCCCCATGTTATTAAGGATTTTAGTCTGGGACTGAAGGCGTTTTAGGTTTCAGGAATGTGCAATAGAATGGAATGTATGCATGAGAGACACTCATTGCATAGTTTATAGGCAAATCCACCAACTCAAAGACAGTCAACGCAAGTCTCTATGTCCTAGAAAACATAGCATCTTAGATATTACTTTATTGAACTCTATTGACGCCGATAGTCTGATCATTGGTCTGAGAGTGGCATCTTAAATGTAGCTTCAATATCCAAAGGTACCTAAGATGCCTTCTAAAAAAGGATGCCCAGTGGGATCCGCAACTGGTGTTAAGTATGAATGAGATGTCGTGTAGCTAAGCTACATTTAAAAAAGAACTCTCAGAATTGGGAGAAAGGGTAATCATTTTAAATTTAAATCACTGTTATTGATTGTTAGGCCTAGCATCTTTTGGTGTGGTTTCCCCAGTCTTTTTCCTTCTGAACGTCTGTTTTTGACTTTGTGCTGAAATTCTTTTTTGCTGGCTTTGGGACTCTGGACATTTTTCCACTGCTGATCAGTGCTAAAGTGTATGTGCTCTGTGTCTAAAATGTCATATCTTTGTTTTTTCCATGAATGGCATATTTGATGAACTGATATGTCTCTGATACAGTGCACTACATGTACCCAGGGCCAGTAAATCAAATGCCCATCAAACCCGTCTCAGACCTGCCACTGCAGAACCTGTGTTATGTTATGTTATGTTATGTTAGGTATTCTTGTAAAGCACACAGCTGCCTCAGCGAAGAGGCGACCCGGCACTGGTCGCAGTGTCAGAGGAGAGCTAGGGGCTAAGCCAAGGGGAACAGGTAAGTTTTGGTGGCCTTACGAAAGGACAGCAAGCAATCCATACGACGGATCTGAATAGGGAGGGAGTTCCAAAGTTTTACAGCGAGATACTGGAAGGACCGGTCCCCTGCTCTGAGCCACTTCACACGAGGGACAGAAGCCAAATGTTGCTCGCCCGAGCATAGCTGGTGGGTGGGTACATATGGAACCAGTAGGTTGTACAGAATCTCAGGGAATGAAAGCTTTAGTATTTTGAATGCCAAACATAACGTTTTGAATTCAATCCTTTTTGCGATGGGTAACCAATGCAGGCGACGCATTGCACAAGTCATGGAACACGTTCTAGGGAGCCTCAACAGAACTCGGGCGGCTGCATTCTGGACTCGCTGAAGACGAGTCACTTCTGCCTTATTGGCTCCTAGCATGAGTGAGTTAGAATAGTCGAGCCTGGACAGAATAGTCGCCTGGACTATCACTTGGCGGGTGAGTGGGTAAAAAAACAACAACATGGGCCTCAGTCCCCGAAGTAGGCCAAAACAGGTACCTGCCACCTTTTTTGTATACTCCTGGAACCCAAGAGTGGGTTCAAAGCACACCCCAAGATTTTTCACCACCGACTTCGGGGTGGGGGCGCTGCCCAGGGTCACTGGCCACCATTGCGTGCTCCAAAGCCCCTTATCTCTTCCCTTGTCTGTGTGTGCAGTTTTAAACTGCCATGTCGACCTGGGAAGTTCACCTGCTTGCCAGTTCCAAACCTCCCCTTAAATTACTTGTAAGTCACCCCTAAGATAGGCCCAAGGTAGCCCCATGGGCAGGGTGCAGTTTATTAAAAAGGTTGTGCTTTTGAGTTTTACATTTATTGGCAGTGAAAAACTGTTAAATTAGTTTTTCACCACAGCAAGGCCTATCTCTCCATTAGGTTAGCATTGAAGCTGCCTTGTAACACTTTACATGTGTAACTTCCAATTGGGAGCAGGTAAGAAAATTGGAGTTTGGTGTTTCTGAACTCACAATTTAAAAATACATCTTTTAGTGAAATTGTTCTTTGAATTGCTGGTCTGAAATGACACGTTTAGAAAGTAAGTAGGCATTTTCTTACTTTATCCATTCTGCGCCTCTGCTTGTCCATAGAATAAATGTCTGGATCATGGTGACAGCTGAGCTTTGTGAATTCACTCTAGACAGTCACACACAAAGGGAGCTGACCCACCACCAGGCTGATGGGACTTCCTGAGCTAGAGGGGTGGGATGAGTTGACACGTGCACCTGAATATAGCTGTGGCTGATCCCACACAAAGAGCAACATACCCCCTGTTGTGTATCTGGAGCCAGGGCCAGGAAGGACAGGGTCTTGTGCACTGCAAAGATCTTCCTTTGAAGTCTCTCTACATCAATGGCTAAAATGGGTATACTTACTGGACCTCAGACACCATATACTCAGAACTCTTCTGGACTAAGGAAATACTGCCACAAAGAAGAGTTGTGCTGCCAGGAGAAACTGCCACTTTGCTGCTTGCTTTGCTATGTTGGTATGCTGCCTTCTGCTTCTTGTCTGTGAGTGAGAGGACTGGACTTTACTCTCTACATTCTGCTTTATAAGGTTCCCTAAGGGCAAGCTTGCATCTTGTTGCTGAGGTCTCAGGGATATCAAAGACTTCACCTGCATCTTGCTGTGAGCACCTGGGCACCTCTGCCAAGTGGTACCAAATGCAGTCCTGGACCCTTGGAGGTGAATTTAGTGCTATAGCAAGAATCCTGTGTATCAACTCCAAAGCGTCAGTCCTGAACAGGCGGATCCCTGTGAAACCGACGCATCGCTGCTGCCAGCGCCGAAACCGTGGACACAGCTGGCCGAGTGCACAACGCAAAGACCCCGACTATCAACGCAGCCCGACTGTGCTGCAGTGCCTCTGAAAAACCGGCAGTGGGTGAGTCTCTAGTACCGCCTCACCAGTCTATGACGCACCACTCCGACTCTGATGCCACCGCAGCCCTGCATGGCTTTTGGTTGATGCCTACCCTTTAGCCCAGCAGTTCGACTTCAACACCAAAGAATCTACGCATCGCACTCTTGACATCAATGCATTGACGCATCATCGACCCCATGTCACCTTGAGGAACCGAGGTCTTGTACCAAGCAACTGACGCATCACCTCCTCTGTGCACCACATCGTCCCACAGCTTCAAAGCTTCAATTACCTTGCAACTCCTAAGGGAACCTACGCATCACCTGTATCTGTAATGCCTCACCTCCTCTGTGCCATGCATAGGGGCATATTTACAAGAAAGCGTGCGAAGAGTGTCATTAAGCCAAGAACGCTAATGACACACTTCGTCACTTTAGAAATGCAGGGCTGCACCATATTTATTAGAATATGGTGCAGCCCTGCATTTCCCCTTGCGCTGGTGCTAAATTAAGCAGCCGTGTGCCAATGCAAAACACACAAGATGATGGACGGAATGTTGCACAATGGCAAAACATTCACCCCAGTCACAGATCTGAGTTTAATCCATTGTTATTTTTGCTCACCAAGCCACCCCAGTTCAGACATGGTCATATGCAAATCATTCTTGACCCTGTGCCTCATGGGGGATGTATGACGTTACAACGCATACATTCACAACGCATACCATTACAACAAAACTTTTACAAGGCAGGATCCATTACAACGCAGCTGCTATTACAACGCATGCCGCATGCCATTATAACGTAAGTATGGGTAAGTACTTTTTTTTGTTTAAATTAATGGGAATGTGATAGTAGTGTAAGTGTTGGATAGTGCAGAGGTTAAGATTACTATTCTAATCCAGGAGGGCGTAATAGTAGGGTAAGTGCTGGATGGTGTAGGGGTTAAAATGTAATTACATACTTACGTTGTAATGGCATGCGTTGTAATAGCAGCTGCATTGTAATGGCATGCGTTGTAATGGATCCTGCGTTGTAAAAGTTTTGTTGTAATGGTTAGTGCGTTGTTTTAGTTGTGTTGTAATGGCTGTTTCCCCTCATGGGGACAGTCCAGCCCGAACTGCCAAGCCATGTCTTCCCTGGACCAGAATCAAGCATCCTAGGACCGGTTTCTGGCTATCAGCCGTCTTCAGCCAGGATAGCTTGACTCCAGTGGCGTAGTGAGCACGGGACCCACGTCTGGGCATACCCTTCCCACATAGGGTGAACAGCAAAACAAACAAGATGATGGACGGAATGTTGCACAATGGCAAAACATTCACCCCCAGTCACAGATCTGGGTTTAATCCATTGTTATTTTGCTCACCAAGCCACCCCAGTTCAGACATGGCCATATGCAAATCAGTCTTGACCCTGTGCCTCATGGGAACAGTCCAGCCCGAACTGCCAAGCCCTGGACCAGAATCAAGCATCCTAGGACCGGTTTCTGGCTATCAGCCGTCTTCAGCCAGGATAGCTTGACTCCAGTGGCGTAGTGAGCACGGGACCCACGTCTTTATTGCAAGGGTGCCTGTGTTGAGTGGAAGATTGCGGAAGACTGTTTATGTGCAAGAAGGTCTCTCTTCCTGCACATAAACAATCTCTAAATACAATTTTGTAACTTAAATGTCTGCTGCTTAATGCTTTATGCAGCACACATATACTTGCAAAACTGCATTTTTTTAAATGATTGTTTATGTGCAGGAAGGGGGACCTTCCTGCACAAATACGTTACACATTGCCGCTTTTAATTAGCCTGACTGCTCTGTGCCAAGCTACCAGAGGGCGAGCACAGGTAAACCTTTAATGTGTATTACACTTACCCTGACTAGAGTGTGAGTCCTACTTGGACAGGGTGCATTGCTCTGCCAACTAGAGACCCCATTTCTAACATTGATGGTAAAGCAATCAGATGAACAGAGTATAAACGAAGAGATATAGAACAAATCATTCATTAAACCAATATGAGCCATCTCAGTCCAACTCCTTAATTCATCAACCACAACATTACTTCCACTTCCAGCACAAATAGTAAGATGGAGAAATTGGCTCAGTAAAAGGGGGCATAGTCACAATGAAATCTTTTTTATGACTATGCAAATTGTTCAATAAGACACATGCTTTAGGACGTCATAAACAGCTAATAATGGTGCCTCAAGTCTAAGGCTAGCACTCTGTGTCCCCAGTAGTAAATTACCCCTTAGTGTATCACTCTGCCTTGTTGCACGAACATTGTCTCTCCGTCTTACTCGCAAAATATCTCTGCAGCTTCCACCTGTAAATGTCCCTTGAATTGCACCTTGAAGTTCTGTTCTCAAGGCAACATTTAGCTGCCTAATGCCAAAGCAGGCATCCTTGCACTATAGTGCAAGAGCACCTGTGATGAGGGGAAGATTGTTTATGTGCAGGAAGGTCCTCCTTCCTGATCATAAACAATATTTAAATGCCATTTTGTAACTTCTATGTGTGCTACTCAATTCAGCACAAATAGAACTTGCAAAACGGCATTTATTTCAAATGATTGTGTATGCACATTCCTGCACATAAACATTCATTGGCGTTTTGCTGTTCCTATGTGTGCTGCACAACGCAGCACACATGGAAACAGCAAAAACTACGGGGAATAAAGCATTTCTCCCCGTTTCGTCTGTTTAAGATCAGGTTTTCCCTGGTCTTAATTTTGGTACTGCCTCCTATTTCGCTGCTCTTGTAAATAGGGTGCAGCGTCAAAATGAAAGGGTGTTGCGGCGGAACGCCCACCACAAAGCCCATTGCCCGCCCCTTTCAAGCCAGGTGTAGTTTGAAAGGGTGCCTTATTTACAAGGCAGCGTTAAGCCACGTTAAGTGGATTAACGCTGCCTTGTAAATAAGGCGAGGCTCCTAACGCCACCATGATGTTGTGGTGGCGATAGGGGCTTGTAAATATGCCCCTTAGTTTGCCATTTAATTCTTTTATTTTCTCCATCAGAATTCACAGGTTTTAAGAACAGTTGAGGTAACTTTCTCCATAAGTTTCCTTGTAAACTGCAGACATCCCATGAAGCAGCCAGGACCAAAGACTCCCTCTCAAATGTGTTATCTCTGAAGGCATCCTTCCTCTGAATTTTGCCACTATTTCTCTTGTATCCTGTTGAAAGCAAAGAAGTCTGCTCCTTAATCCATTTTGGTTTTTGCCTTGACTTCTTTGGGATGTATGATGCAGCCATCTTAAGCGAGGATCAAGATTTACAAATATATGGATGAAGGGGATGTTCTCTGTCGCATTGTCACCATACACCATCTAGGAGATCCACTGCTAGCACCCATACCATGTAAATAGGCTGTCAGGCTAATAACCCCATGAGTTCCAGACTTTGCAGCAAAAGCTTTCAGTGAGCAGAAAGTCCTGGTGCTCCAGAATGCCCTTTTCACTGATTCCAATTGGGTCTCTACCTGTTCCTTCTCATCATTACTTTGTCCTCTCCTGACTGGATTTCTTACCAGCATGGGTCAGAGATGATCAAGGCCATCATGGATGCCCTCGGAGCTCCATGGCATTGCATCTCTTGTGCTCAATGCGGTTGTCTGAGTCATTATGGGTTGACTCAGGTTCTCTTCAGGGGCACACATTTTTTGGCTTCCTCAGAAGTCTTGGCTTAGCCAATCACAAGCCTGTATCTGCCTCCCAGTGCCCCAGAAGTATAACCTTTGCCAGAGCTGTGACCATTTTAAAGGTACAAAATGAGCCATCTTTATACGATTATCACTAGAACTGCAAACAAACCATGAAGTAACAGTTCCATGATAAAATCTAAGGACACTGAGTGTCAGGATCTGTGTGGATCTAGAAAGGGCTGTGACAGTCGCCATTTAATCAGCTCATTAAATGGCACATCCCCCAGTTTGGCTCATCTGAATCATCGTTGCCTAAATCAGACTTACTTATGCATTGTAACTGAATTTGAGCCATATTAACCTTCCGATTCACTGTATATATTGAACACACTGTCACACCATGCGCCGTTCATGCTGAACACAATTGTCACTTGCGTCGCTATCCTTGTGTCACTTGCACATACCCAGCACCAAGTCCAATTCGGGTTGTTTTGTTATTTATTTATGATTATACGATGCCATGTGCACGTTCTAAAAGAATGTGAGTCTCCTTATTTCTGTTCTCGCAATGCTTTTCGCATGCATGTTTAATTGTCTTTACAATAATACCAGTTGGGATATTGTTTGCTTATTTTGATTACCTACCCTGATCCCAACGCGGTCTATGGATCATACTCCTGTAGTTAGTTCAAAACTCTACCTGGGTAAAGACATGCATCTTGTCACGCCTTCTCACTGTCAGCCTGGCTGGATGCCTCAAGGATGCTGTAAAATTGAGTGCAAAAAGTCCTTATCTGTCTGCAATGTTTTGTTGTTGTTTGACGAGCTTACTAAAGCCTGGAAACAGAAGACTTTTACTGTCCTCTATGCTTATTTTTTTCATTTCATCTGCGGATGTCAACACTGCCTCTTTCATTGTTTATCTTGATCACTGCTTGGGCACACTCCCAACAGATTCTCAGATTAAAGGGAGTATTTAGCATTTACTGCACACTCATAGTGTGGTGCTGGCATCAACTAGTCATAGTTACTCCTCCTTCCGTTGCATACCTTCGGGTGTTGAAGCACATGGGTTCTGAAAAGTAAGTTGGTAGGAAGGTCGTGATAACATTGCAAGAAGAAAGCTGCAGACAGTAGACGAATGGTGAAGTTAGCAGATTGATTTTATTTTTATGATGTTGTGTGATTGTTGATACTGGCTGTCATGATTTCTTTTTATAGAATGTCTGAGTTTGATTTATCAAAGGTTCGCTTTTAATAATTTATCGTTTTTACTTTGTGGCGACTGCCCCTCTTACATATCACATTACTGTTTGATTTGTTTACTGTTTGTTCTTCACTACTTGCTGTTTCGTGTGTCATCTTGTGTGATTGTTAAACCTGGTCGCTTCTGTGGTATGCTGCTTTTAAGAAGTTAGTGTTGATTATCCAGACAGTTCCATGCCACACATTTCCAATTCACACCTCATAAATCCACACCAAATCACATCATTCAAAACAACAACACAACTACGCAAGACGCCACATACATTCAATCCACACCACAAAATTACACATTATGCCAAAAATGTCAACAGCACACCACATAATTAAACTCCACTACATACCACTCCACATCACAAAATACCATTCGATATAATTCAAATCCAACACACATAATTCAACTGCACACCATATACATACACTTCATAACACATGGGTCATTTACAACGCCAATAGCTCCAACTCAAGCAAATGTAAGCACATAATGTCTTCTTGGCCTTATATAAAGTAACAAAAATGCTACGCACTTTTTTATTACAACTATTCAACATTCTGCGTGTCAGCCTCACTGCTCTACAACATACGTAAAGACATTGGAAAAGCCAATAGCTCTTGCTAAACAAAGGCGAGACCTATTGGCTATGCCAATGCTTGTTATGTATCCTGCATCTGAAGGGTAAGTAGTGGGGTGAATAACGTAGGTTCTTGCAATAGTAAACGCGAGGCAAGAAGGGATCTGGCTCAGCCTGTACTCTCTAAGCAATAACTATATTTCCCATAGCTTTGCAACATTCCAGGAATGAGTCATGAGGATATCAGACTTAAAAATCTATATGCATCTATTATTTCATGCTGGTCTGGGGTATGCATCCAAAAACATGTCAAAAAAAGCTAAATGGCACATGGCATCACCTTTCCCATTATGCCATGGGCCCTACATTGTTAATAACAAAGTTGTAAAAATGTGGTCCATAATAATGTTGTGGCTAAAGCTCTGGCCAGCCACAGAAATTACATTAGTGGATGCTTCTATCTGTGCAAGTGGCTATTATCTGTCCGCCCTAACAAACAAAAATGCTTATAGTAGGAATAAAAACAGAGTGAACAGAGCAACTTTAAATAGTTTTACTCTGTACATTAGACCATAGAATTCGTCCTAAAGATAGTGTGAAAAATCTTGAAGTCTATTTAGACATCTGTGAGACATTGGGAAGGAAATGCGTAAAAGGTATTGCCCCCCCTCTTGAACTGCCTAATTTAAATAATGCAATAGACCCCCACAGCAATCAGGAACATTCTATTTGGATCCATAGGGCTACACACCATATTTGGATTAAGAAAAACACATAACATAAACTAGGAGAGCAGTTCAGTGGCTGCCATTTGGAGCGCAAATTATACAAATTCTTTTTTCTTTATTTAAGCGGAAGGAGGGCGGTGCTCCTCTGTACTAGTGGAATATAATTAGAGATTACTGTCATTATGGAACTCTACACCAAAGTGAAGGAAATCTATTAATTCAGATGCAGGCAAATCCCACTAGAGTATGTGGGTGAAACTGTTTTCTCAATTATATCAGGAAATAATCCGGCATTCCGGGTTATAAGAATACAATCGACTGTACCTACTTAGAACTCTTCGCCATTGTGGCGACATTGGGATGGCCAGTGCTTAGAGACGGCTTGTGATAAGCTCCTTTTTAAATGTCTTGATAATAATGACCACAATCAGCAAGGCTTCTGTATTTTTCATGGACAGTGCCAGCACTTCCAGTAAGGCTACCATACATTTACTAGGACAATATCTAAACTTCTTTGTGGACCCATTATAGGATTGTAACAGTTTTATGATTTTAGAAAATTCTTACAAAATCCTTCGCCTAAATCAAAGTAGCTGCGATCAGAAGGAGTGGGGGGGGTCTGTCGTGGTGTTAGCGGGTGTAATCTGTAGTATACGCAAATATATGGGGCAAGTGAGCTCCTGGAACAGTCCTGAGAGGTGTTTTATACAGAATCGCCATTGTTTATTAAACTTAGGTAAGGTATGATTGACCACCGCTGTTCATTTTTCCATCCCCAACAAATCCCATGTATGTGTTGGGACAACATCAGTACCCCATCTTGACAACAAGACCTGTTTTTGCTGCGCAAAAGCAAGGGTGTTGGCCTTACCTTACCCATTGTGGCCCTAACTACTGGTGAAATGTTGACCCCCGGTGGACGTTGTTTGCGCTGGAGCCCAGGGATCTTCTATATATGGACACCCGCCACTGCTTGATCTAGAAAACACCAATGTTTCTCGATCATTGGGCATTGCCATTCGACCATATAGTGCAGTTGCGTAGCCTGGTAGTATTTCATTAGATTTGGGATACCCAAGCAGCTTTTGGCCATAGGTAAGTAGGACCGCTCCCTGGCCATTCAGGCCCACTTACCAGCCCATATGAAGGATTTGAGTGCCATCTGCAGTTTCTTCAAGGTAGTGGCAGACGGCGCTAGCGACATCACCTGCATAGAGTAAAGGATTTTTGACAACAATGTCATTTTGCCCGCTGCTACAAGGCTCACCCAGGAAATTGGACTTCCATGTCAAGATTGAATAAGAAATGCAAAAACAATTGATGGACAGAATGCAGAACAATGTCATACATTCACCCCAGTACAGATATCTGGGCCTAAATCCATCGATTTTTTGCTCACCATGCCATTCCAGTTTGAACCCAGCCATATGCAAATCAGTCTTGACCCTGTGCCCAATGGGAACAGTCCAGCCCGAGCTGCCAGGCCACGGCCTTCCTGGACTTGAAACAAGCATCCTAGGACCGGTTTTACCCCTCTTCAGCCAGGATAGCTTGACTCCAGTGACATGGAGAGTTCGGGATGGACTGTTCCCATGAGGCACAGGGTCAAGACTGATTTGCATATGGCCAGGTCTAAACTGGGATGGCATTGTGAGCAAAATAAAGACGTGTTTAACCCAGATCTCTTGACTAGGGGTGAATGTTTTGATTTGTTCTGCATTCCGTCCATCAATTGTGTGTCTTTTGCTTTTGCCCCCCAAGATTGAATAAGAGGCTTCACTGCCTTTAAGAGTTCTGAGTAATTGCAGGTCACTGTGTCCTCTATGGTTGGGAGAATTTGAATACCCAGAAATTGAACTCCCCGCTGTGCCCAATGAAAAGGGTACTCCAATTTCAAGTGTTGTTGGTCTTCCTGTGGGATAGAGATGTTGTGTGCCTGAGTCTTGATGGTGTTCACCTTTTAACCCAAGACCTCCCCGAATGCGGTGAGCTCTTCTATAAGAGGAGGCAGTGAGTGGTGTGGATTCGTAATGGCCAGCAGCATGCCATAAGCATGTAAGATTATTTTATGTGATTGGCCCCCCAGCCAGACTCCCTCTATCTGTGGGTGGTGACGAATGCTTTCCGCCAAAGGCTCTATGTAGAGCGCAAATAGGAGTGGTGAGAGGAGACATCGTTGACGAGTCCCCCGAGAGAAGGCAAAGGTCGGGGACTTCGTATTGTTCACCCTATCTAGTGCTTTGGGCCCCGCATAGCCCACCCAAATCCATCGCTGGAATCTGGGTTCAATGCACACTGCCTCCAGTACCTCCCGCAGGAATGGCCAATGGATGTGGTCATAGGCCTTCTCAGCGTCTATTGAAAGTAATAGGGTTGGTTTGTGAGAGTGCCGTGTCATATCAAGTAGATGGAAAAGCCTTTTAGTGTTGTTCCCGCAGGTATGACTTGGTATGAAGCCAGACTGGTCAGGCTTAGTCAGCCCCAGCATTTATCCACCCAATCTAACCACTAATATCCCTGTTAAAATCTTTGTGTCAACATTTAGTAATGAAATGGGATGGTAGGAGGTGCCGCACTGGGGGTCTTTACCTGGTTTGGCCGGCACTATTATTGTGGCCATGTGCATAGATTTGGTTAGTTCCCCAATCTCACTGAATGAGTTACACAATCGGGTTAGTATTGGGGGGCAAATTGTTTGTAGAAAGCTGGTGTGAACCCGTCTTGTCCTGGTGCCTATTCGGGTTGTAGTCTCCCGATCGCCTCCTGCGCCTCCCGGTCTGTTATGTCCTTCTCCAGAAGTGTGACACTAGTGGCCTGCAGTTTTGTTATTGGGGCCTGTGTGATGTATGGGGTGCGGTCCTCTAGAGACTTTCCCTCTGCCCTAAAGAGGTCCACGTAAAAGCACCCAAACTCATTGCTATGCCCTCGTCCTTTGTTATGAGCTCATCATTGCCGTCCTTAAGGCTTTGCCCGCGCATGGAGTTTACCATCTTTCGCAATATGTGCGCCAGTAGTTTCCCTGCCTTGTTCCCCCCTGTGTAGTATTTGTGTTGCATCCTTAATAGTGCATCCTCTGCTGTATCCATGTCCAACGTCCTGAGCTGTTTATTCACTATGGTCATTTGTTGCCTAGATTTGTGTGAACCTGTGCACCGATGGGCCTCTTCTAATTCCTTAACAGTACCCTCTAGGTAAATGCGTTTCAGTTTTAGGTTGAGCTACGATAGCTATATACTTGTCTATGATAACTGCCTCCCAGAATGTTGCTATTGATATATGTGGTGTATAATTGATGTTGAGATAATCTTCAATGGCTTCCCCCACTTCTTTATGTGCGGCACCATAGGATAGCATTTTGGGGTTGAGGCGCCACAACCCACCGTTCCGATGTAAAGTCAGTAGGTGCAGGTCTATTTGAATGGGAGTGTGGTCTGACACGGATGCCACCTCAATGACCCTAAGCAGACGTACAAGTGCTATTCTCTTAGTTGGGGAGTTGAGACCTCTGACATTGAGGCTAAATATGCACACCATTTCCCTATGAGTGTGTCACCACTGGTATTATCCTCCCACCCCGCACCCTTTACCGCCCTCCTAGACCCAAATGTTAAGAGTGACCGTATGATGGTATGAGGTGCATATGTGCGTGTAGATAACATAGCAACATTAACAAGTAATAAAACAACTGCACCAACAGGTGCACGGCTTTCAGTTCTGTAGGGAGGGTCCATGTCGGTCGTAGTCCGTTGCAGCGTTCTAGGAATGATAGGGGAGTCCTCTGCTCCGGCCGCAACCAGTTAGCCTTGGTAGGGATCTGTATGAGTTCTGTTGGGGGTCAGCCAGCCCCCTGCCAGCAAACCTGAGGGCAAGTCACTGTGCCATCAATCTGTTTCTCTGTCAGGGGATCGTTGATACTCAGCTAGTTGTTGGAGTAGGGTCGTGCGCTCCATGATGCTCTCAGTTTTTGTTGCCCTGCTTTTTTGTTATTGCGTGCGATTTTTTTATGTGCCATCCTCGTTTTGGGTTTTGGAGAGGCAGCTGAGGTATTGAGCTTTGAGACGAGGTTTCCCTGTTAATCTCTATATTCAGAATGTCCGCTGCTTCAAGGGGTGTGCATACTGCTCATGTCTCACCTTGCCAAGCGAAAATCAGGCAAAATGGATGGCCCCACTTATATCGCAATCCTTTTTCCCTCAGGAATTCTATCACTGGTTTAATTTCTCGTCGCCTCTGTAGTGTGATATTAGACAAATCCTGGTAGAGAGTCACTTTATTGCCCTCGAAGAGAACGTGTGGCTGATTATGCACCGCTGCCATAATTGTCTTTTTGTGTTTATAATTGTGAAGGCACGTTAAAATGTCCTGGGGGGGTTCCTGGGGCCACCGAGGGACGTTCTGCCCTATGAGTACAATCCAATAGGATTTCCTTACCCTCCAGATCCGGCACTATCTGGCGAAAGAGGCGCAGTACTTAGTCATCCAGGCACCCTGCATCCACCTGTAATGACACTCCCTTAATGCAAATGTTTGACCTGCAGGATCTGTTTTCCAAATCCTCAAGATAGAAGTTGAGGTCCGTGTTGCGATCTCTAAGTTCTAAGAGTTCACGGCGGTGTGCTTCTAGTTCCTCTTCCCTGGCATTCTTCATCTCGTTTCACAGAGTCCACTCTATGCTTCAGTGCCCCCTTATCGTGGCGCAGTTCCTTGACCTCTGCAGGTATCTCTATAAGAAGGGCAGCAATATCGTCTCTCAGTGTGCCAAAGAGTGCCTCCATGAAGCCCCTTGTGATGGGGGCTTCCTTGTTCATGTTCTATGGTGCTGCGACGCTGGTTGCCGTCATGCTTGGAGAGGTTGGGGTCGTTCCCGTTTTCTTAGATGCGCCCCTGGCCAGTAGGTCTTTGATGTTGGCTCACAGCAGCGCCATTTTGTGAGACACCAAACTTGCCCTCTCTGACATTGGGTGCACGGTTCAGCCACAGCAGATGCCGCTATCGACCACAGGTCACACCGGCAGGGTCTGTAGACCTTCCGCATCCAATGCAGCGAGATTGGGGCCGCCGCTCCCCCGGGAACCGATATTGTTACTGTTCGGCATGGCGCAGCTCTGCAGTTGCATTACTGCTCGAGCGCCATCTTGGCCACGCCCCCTTTGTGGGCCTTTTATGTCTTTATTGGAACACTACTAACACTTCACAATGAGACAGCTTATTTTTCGTGAACAGTAACAATGCTTCTAAGCAGGGCTGCTTTCATTTTTATGGAGTGTGCAAACGCTTGACAGCAGGACAATAATATTTATTAAAAGTGTCTCATCAGGCCTGACATAGTTTTGTTGGGCTCTACTACCATTTCTTTCATAGCACACCTACCATACAATTCATGGAACTGACAAATACTACAATTAAGGCTTCAATGTGTGTGTTACAGTGAAATCATTTCTCAGCAAAGCTGCTATACCTTTAAATTAAAGTACAAAAATGATTTACAGGATAGTGCTAGGACTTTTTTGGTCTCTTGTATTTAATATATCTTAAAATGAGGTTATAATCAGTTTCCACGGCGGAATTACTGTGTTCATTCACTTTTGTGTCGAACTTTTTGTTAATTTCCACTGTCTACACGCATTTATGATACTTCTACCAAAGCTGTTCACACTGTTTAAGCCCCATTCACTGTCAAGTTAAGATTTCTTCCCACGGAAAAGGCAGACAGCCTCTAACAGTATGCTGGAATGCTTGTTTTTTATTTCTAGGTTGTGTAAAGCAGATGCTTTCACTTTAGAATGATTGTGGATTTTCCTATTCATACCTGTGGACCTTTCTTTGCACTTTGTAGGAATTATCGGATTGATTTTTTCAACGTAATCAATTTGGTCATTATGATCAAATTCAAAATGTTGTAATAAACATTGCACGTTAAATATAAAGTATATATACAAGAGCTATGCTTTATTGTACTACTAAACAGGCAGCCACTAGTGCAGTTACCTTGCAGACAAAAAGGTCATGATTTGAATGGTGTAGCAGGTGCAGTAGCACTGGGCCCAAAAGTTTTCAGAATGTCTCTAAAAACATAATATTGCTATATTTGACTACTAATCAAGCAGTAACGCTTGCAGTAAACATACAGTTAAAAGGGACTTAATTTGAATGGTGCAGCAGCTGCAGTGTCACCGGGGCCAAAAGCTCTAGAGACGCCAGTAAACTCAGATTATTACTAAAATTTTACTACTAAACAGGCAGTCACAAATGCAGTTATCTTGCAGGCTACAGGTCATTATTCGAATGGTACAGCAAATGTAGTGGTACTGGTCCTAAAAGTTATCAGTCCTCTAACACCTAGAGTTGTATTATTTTACAACTAAACAGGCAGTCACAAGTGCAGTTGTCTAGCAAGTTTTAGGGTCATGATTTCAATAGTGCAGCAGGTGTAGTTGCACAGGGACCAAACGCTCCAGACACCCTACTAAACACCCATTATTGCTATATTTTACAACTGAACAGGCAGTAACAAGTGCAGTTATCTTTCAGGCGTTAGGTCATGATTTGAATGGTGCAGCAGGTGCAGTGACACCATACCAAAAAGTTGTCAAAACTGCTCTAAACACCTAATGTTGCTATATTTTGCTACTAAACAGACAGTCATAATTGCAGTTACCTTGCAGTTGCAAGGAGATTGATTTAAATAGTGCAGCAGGTGCAGTGGCACTGGGGCCAAAAGTTGTCATAACTCCACTAAACAGCAAATATCGCTATCATTTTACTACTAAACAGGCAGTCACGATTGCAGTTATCTTGTAGGCAACAGGGTCATGAATTCAATGGTGATGCATGTGCAGTAGCACCAGGAACAAAAGCTCTAGGCACCTCACTAAACACCTAATATTGTTATATTTTACTACTAAACGATCAGTCACACGTGCAGTTATCTAGCAGGCACTTGGGCCATGATTCCAATGGTGCAGCAAGTGCAGTGGCACCGGACCCAACATTTGTCATGACCGCCTCGAACCACCTAATATTACTATAGTTTATTACTATACAGTCAGACACAATTGCAGTTATCTTGCAGTTAAAAGGGGCTTGATTTGAATGGTGCAGCAGGTGCAGTGGCACCAGGGCTAAAAGCTCTAGGGGACCCACTAAACACAGAATATTGCTAAACTTTGCCACTAAACAGGCAGTCACAAGTGCAGTTATCTTGCAGACACTAGGGGCATGATTTGAATGGTGCAGCAGGTGCAATGGCACCAGGCCCAAAAAATAGAATTAATTGATTTATTAGCATATTATGTATTTAGAGAAGTTCTGACAACTTCTCTAAATTCATAATATTGCAATTACATCAAATAATTCTATGTTTTCCCTCTTTCATTTCATGCTTCAAAATTGTGCTAATTACTTACCCGCACTATACCACTAGTAACAGCACAATATATAGCCTTTTTGTACATTAAACAAGTCATAACACTTTAACTGACTTTCTGTAACTTATATTGTACAACTACTCCGCAATCTACAACTTACAACAAAAAGCTGATTATTATTAATCATGCAGGCGAAACCTAATGCTGCTGAAAATGCTTGTTAGATAAGCTGTTATACTGCACACGGGCAGTACCTATATATGTCAGCAAGGCTGAAATATAGTTATAATTAACCGTGGGCGGCCAGCTACGCTCCGTGCACGGAGTGCGCGTAGTGCCGTCTCCTACGCATTTTGCGTAGCGGGCGTAGCCAGGCGGCAATACGCGCGCTCCGCAGACGGTGCGTAGCCTGCCGCCACCCGCCTCCCTCCCGCCCTCCCTAAATATGTAAATAAAAGGATAGAAAGGTTTTAAAGACACTTACCTTGTCCGCCGCGTCCCCGGGGCTCCCTCTCGCCGTCCCTGGATTCGCGCCGCCATTTCGGATACTAATGCGCATGCGCGGGCGGCCGCGCATGCGCATTTCTCATGAGAAATGCGCATGCGCGGGCACCCGCGCATGCGCATTAGTATCCGAAATGGCGGCGGCGCGAATCCAGGGACGGCGAGAGGGAGCCCCGGGGACGCGGCGGACAAGGTAAGTGTCTTTAAAACCTTTCTATCCTTTTATTTACATATTTAGGGAGGGCGGGAGGGAGGCGGGCGGTGCGTAGTGGGGCTACGCGGAGTGCGCGGGTGGGCGTAGTTTTGCGCCCACTTCACGTAGCTCCGCGGAGCCCCACTCCGCACACTACGCCCAGGGTTAGTTATAATATGTGGGATTCTGCAATCCCTGTATAAATGCACACCTCTAATTTCTTTACAATCGGCACCTAGTGACACACTCTGTTACTGATTACAAAGAAAAGATGCCAGTATTCTTTATTACAATCGAGTTCTGACTACATAATGCCTGCTGACAGAGCCAGCAGCTGAGGTGAAAGACAGGTCAGGTCACTGAGCAGCTGTTTATAGCAATGAAAATGAAACATTGCTTTTCTTTCTTCCACTCTGTTGTAGTTTATGTACTATACAGTGCCTAGCAGAAAGTAGATATTTATGACGACATTTTTTTTTTTTGCACTCCTTGGAAATTTATAGAAAAGTTTGAATCTTTTTGCATTTTTTCTGCTCTGCCTTTGTTTTGTAAACTGACTTCATTCACCTGCTACTAATATCTTTTGTCAACAACTACTTAACAACTTTTTTAATGTGTTTAATTTTACACTATTGATTCTATTTTTATTCTTCATGTTTGCAAGCATGGTCTCTCTCTCATATGAAAGAGCTATGCACAATGCACAAAGGTTTTAAGTGATTGTCGGAAAAAGTGATGGTGTGATATTGCAAGTCCCCTCGGAGTTCCATAACGTTTTAAAGGAAACCAGCCTTCAGCCTAGGTCCTCTATATGGCCATGGAACTCCTCAATTTCTTCCAATATCTTTATAATGCACGATGGGTTACTTTATCCCATAAATCAATCGATACAAATACTTAGCAGCAAGAATGCTACATCTTTTATATGAAAGGACAAACAATTTTTATCAGATCTGCTATACATTTAATGAAAAAGTGCCAGCACGTCTTGGTTGGCTCCTATACTAGGACAGTAATGACACTTTTCAGCAAAGTTGCCATAATTATATTGAAACTTTTTCATGACTTTTGTCATCATTAATAACTTTCAGTTTCTGATGTGTCATATTTAATCTTGCAAGGCTTATACAATAGCTCAATGAGGTGCTTTTTTGTGCTGAGGTTTGTATGTGATTAGCAGATTTGAATCTGACCAAGACTGATCCAGACTTTCATCTTTTCAAAATTGATCAAATGATTATGAATTTTGTTCTATGTAAGGCATCTAAGCAGAAACAAATACGAGTTTGGCGGAGCGGGAACGCCCGCATCCGCAGTGCCAAAGTCGTGGTTCAACCGCATGCTAGAGTAGGAGTTTTCTCCTGGTCTGGCGGGAGATTCCTTGGCATTCCCACTGCGGTACCTATGTAATCTCTGCAATGGGAATGTCAAAATCAGTACCTTCATGGCATGGACTGCTGCAGTCCAAGCCATGTAGGTACTGGGGTGCATACACACAGGGGAGCACAACATGTGCCCCCCTGCATGCATCCTCAGGCCGAGATGCAACAGAGGGCCCTGTAGGGACCCCTTTGTTTCCTCTCTGTCATGATTTTCATGAAGGTGAAAGTACCATGAAAATTGCTGTGGAGAGAGAACATGTAATATGCCTAGCAGGACCGCCAAGCATATTTTGATTCCTCTGTTTCAAATTCAATTAATAAGGCAGTCTCTTTCAAATTTAAGACAGTTGCCTTGGATATTGGTAACTCTGTTGCCACTACTATTACTGATTCCCAAAATAAACCTAGATGTAAAAAAGTATTGAAAAGCACATTGTAGTATCTAACGATGATGGTCTAAGTGATGGGTCAACTCCAAAAGGGTTTTTTAATAAAAACCCTAATTGGTGTCATCCTTTCCAGGGTACTGATGGAGGCCATGGGAAGATGTCATATGATGACATTGAGAATTAATGAAGTGATGACATTTATGATGATGAATATGATGGGGGTCTGATGCCTAATAAACCTAAAATAGAAAAGCTCCAAGAGGTGATTTTAGATTCAGATATAAAACCCATGTTTGACCCCTTTTTACTGCAGTGCCCTTATTCTGTGGTATGGTTCCCTCCCTCTCTCATTAACGATTATGCTACTTCCAGACTCAAAACATCTATGGACCGGGCCTCTAGGGCCAAGATGCAGGGAGAATGCCTAAGACCTACCATCCTAGATAATATGGCTCTCACCCTTACTATTCACTGTAAAATTGTCACATTTGCTGGCAATGGTGGGAACGACCCCCACAATGGAGTGGATAAAGGGTGGGCATCCTGTCAGGAAAAATTGTTGTATGTGTTGGGTCCTCTTTCCTGGATTCTCTGTGCAGAGGAAGAGGCCAAATATTCTGGGGAGGTTTGGACCCAGAGGTAGTTTCCAGGTGGACCCAATGTGCCTTGTGTTTCCTAGGTAATGCAAATGCTGGCAATTCTTTTGAAAAATGGAAAGGGTTTTTTCTACTTATAGATCCTAAACTTCGGAAAATGGCCAATTCTGTTACTTCTGTTAATTTGCAAGGGGCCTTGTTTGGGATGATTTTATCTAAGAAATAGGTTGATATGTCCTCTCATTTGCTTCTCCTGATAAGGTACATGTATCACTCATGAGAGTTTTTGGGTGGGTTCCCCCAGGGCCAGTGGATTCTAGGGTCGGTTCACTGGCCGATAGTTCCCCTTCAGATCTTACTACTTCAACCGCCAATTCAAGAGCACCAGGCTGGTGTTCTTCCCTCATAGAAGGTGGGGTAGCCATTTCGGATTTGGCTCCTCTGGTGGTCCATCAAGGGGAGGGAGACTGCAAGATAAGAGTGTCCTCTTTCCCCCTGGAGAAAGTTTAGGGGGGCAGTTGGCTCTGTTTTCACAAGAATGGGGACAACGATTCACAGATCATAGGATTCTGCAGACTGTGCAAGGTTTTCAGTTGGATTTCAGATAGATTTCCCAGTTCACACCTTGAATCCACACCCAATGGTTTTCTCCCAAGTAGGGGAGGAACTGATATCCATAGAGGTGAGGGAGCTTCTGTCAAGAGGCACAATAGAACATTGTTCCTATCACTCAGGTGGTGCCAGTAATATTTTTCCTGTGTAAAAGAAAACAAAAAGTTCAGGCTGGTGATCAATTTGAGAAAGTTAAATTATTTATGGTTTATTGCCATTTCAAGATGGAAATAGTGTTTTGTCTAAAAGATATGTTGTTGGTAGGGGACTGCATGATTTGTCTAGATATTAAGGAGGCTTATTTGATGGTCCTATATTTCAAGGTCACAAGAAACATCTGCAGAACTTTTGGAAGGAAGTCTTTATAGGTTCTGGTCCCTTTACTTTGGCTCTCCTCAACTCTTTGGTGTGTTACCAGGCTGCTGAAAACAGTGTCAGAGTTCCTCAGGTCCAAGGTCTGAGAATGATTGTGTATCTGGATGATATGAATTTCTTCAGTCAGGAGAAGGCTCTCTTCGTATAGCAGGTGCAGTAGCAGTGGACCTTATTCAGAGTCTAGGGTTCATTGTGAATGTGGAAAAGTCAGATCTTGTTCCCTCTCAGTGGGTGGACATTTTGGAGATCCTAGTAGATGCAGACAACGGCTTGTTGAAGTTGCCTGGCAAGACATTGAAGAGGATCACGAAACAGCTGAGATCAGTCCTGGGTCAGACCCATATGTTATCAAGGCATCTAGCACAATTAGTAGGTTTACATGTATTGTCCATTTGAGTGATATATCTGGGCCTTTTTGTTACCAGGCTCTGCAAAGGTTAAAAATAATACACCTTCAAAAAGGTCTAAAATATTCTCAGTTTTTCCTTTTTGACAAAGAAACAAAGGCAGAATTATCCTGGCTGTTAACCCATATGGATGCCTGAAACGGCAGATCAATTTTTCCCTCTTCCCCAAAACTTGTTTTTGAATCTGATGCAGATCTATGGCATTGGGGAGCAGGGTGTGCCACCTTCTTGACTGGAGGAAGATAGTACAGGAGGAAGTCATCGTGGCAGATACATTTTTAGAGCTTCGTGCAGGCTCCTTTGCAATTCAAGACCTGGTGAAAGACAGAGTAAGATGCACAGCCCTCCTTTGCATGGACAATCTGACGGTGGTAAGATATGCCAACTAACCGGGGGGAACATGGTCAAAACCATTGTCTGAGTTGGCAAAGGCACTGTGGGGAGTCATCCTTGGTGTTCCACTCTTCTAGAACTCACAATAGATTTCCCTATGCAGTTGCCTGTTTTCCCTCACATCATGTAGAGCCCCCACAGCCAGTCCCATATGTTGCTACAACACAAAAGACTGGTCTTGGTGGCGGTGAACATTTTTGGATGTTTGCAGAGGCACTAGGACTTTCAGATGAGGCTTTAGGTTCTTGGGCTACTAGCACTGTTAAGGCTTACAAGTCAGGATGTGGTCTCTGGTGTGTCTGGTGCCTGGAAAGAGGTTGGATTCCATTTCAGCAGGTGTTGTGGAAGTGGCTAACTTCTTGGTCTCTCTAATGACAGGGTGAAAGGCCTATTGGACCACTGATGGGTATAGGTCTGCTATGTCAGTGGGATATAATAAGGTGGAAGAGCATCCCTTAATCTGCAGGTTATTGAAGGTTATTAGGTATATGAACCCCCTAAACCAAGGTACATAATTATGCGGGATGTTAATCTAGTTATGAACTCGTTTGAGGCTTGGGGTGATAATGATTCATTGTTTATTAAGTGGTTGTCTTCTAAGTTGGTGACGCTCTTGTGTTTAATCGCTTTTAAAATTGTTTCTGATGTTAGGGCCTTGGACATAACTGCTATGTAGTTCATGCCTTCGGGGGTTCATTTTCATATTAACAGACTGACTAAAAATGCATCCTCGTTCATGGAGTTTCCATATTTTGGTGCTCACCCCAAGCACTGTGAGGTAAGGGGCCTTCAGGTGCCTCAAACAGTGAGAACTTCTGTGCCCCTGATGCTCATAGCCTTTTCATCATCTTTCTCCCACAATCTGAGTGGACGGATTCAGTTGGTGATGATAAGAGTCATCTAACTGCTTTCAATTGCACTCCTCTCATCATAGACTTAGCCAAATCTCTCAGAGTCACCCTTGACAAGCACCTGAATATTAAAAATCATATCAGCAATGTATGTAAGGGAGCAAACCATTTGTTGAGGTCACTCAGAAATATCAAACCTTTCCTTCCACTAAATGATTTCAAGCAGGTGGTCCAAGCGCTTGTCTTGCCGAGGCTAGATTACGGCAGGAATACCCTCTGTGGCCTTCCCAAATATGCCCTGGCTCCACTAAGGTGAACACCCATTAGTACGCGGCTAGTACAACGCATACCATTACTTCACAAGCGTTAAAACGCATGGGATGTAACAACGCGTAGCCTTTACTACGCAAGTTGTTACATAGCATGTGTTGTAATGCTATCCCACAGTGCGATGACTGAAAAAGGCTGGGGATGCACGTTTTCCGTAATGCTGTCTCCTCTCTTCAGCTAATTGGTAGTGTTCTAATGAATTCATCAACCCAGGATCAATCTGCCAGCTCTCTGCCAGTTAATATGGAGAGACCGCGTAATGTGATTATGCCTGGCTCCAAAACAGTGCTCAAAACAGTGTGATGCGTTTGCCTCTGTGAAACAGGTCCCAGGCCCCTGGCTTAAAGCATTGCGAGTTTCTCAAAGTAGGTGTTCAGAAATCGAAGGCTTGCTCTTCCCATCCTTGACCTCTCAGAGCAGTGGTCATTGCATGCCAGATGCAGTTGTGTGGGTACGGGGCAGATATTTGACTTTAGTTTTTTTAGGTTTAAGCCACGCCCTTAATGATATAGGCAACACCCTTTAGGCACCCTTCACTTTTTCATAACACTTAAAGCCCCGACTTTTTAATCCTTAACAGACGATCACTGCCGCTTTATTTGTAAGAGACTTCATTCCTGTCACGCTTCTTACTGACATTATTTCTCCTCCCGCAGAATTTTGCACTGGCTCGCACATAGTTTCTGACTGCTGCCATTGCTCAGTAAATCAAGTCCAACCTCTAGCAAGCGCTCGGGCCTCTGTCTAGAGTGGCACGGCAGGCGAAAAACATGGACTGGATGGTAATGCGGTTTCGAGTGCATGCCAGTGGCTGTGATTAATTCAAGGATCCCAGCTAACACCTTTTGTGTGATTATTGTTCACTGTGGTAAAATTTAAATGTTTCCTTCTTTTTCCTGCTTATTTGATGATATAGTGAAGACCTTACTCATAAGTGCTGTCGATTGTATATAAATTACCTATTCTGGCAGCAGGATTTCAAACATGGAACAGTATAGTCTAGTGGGGTCAGGTTGAGGTGAGATTACAGAACCCAGGATGGGTCATTTATTTATTTACGCTTTATTTCACTCCTGCTGGTTTCAGGTTTCTCCCTTTGCAAGGGTTTTTCACTCTTCCTCTTTCTCCTCTGTCTTTCCGCTTTGTGTAGTTTTCCGTCTCTTGATCTGCAAAATGTCTGAAGTGGAAAAATAAGTGCCGGTCCCCAAAAGTGCAGGTAGCCCACACCGGCTCAAATTAAGCGCTGCTCATAGATCTTTACGGTCATTGTCTTCTCTTGGGCAGACAGCTTTACGCGCGATGTGCCTAGCAACCCTGCCAATAGGTGTGTATGTCTCTTACACCTGGTGTCCTTATGCATCCCGAAGGTCACCCCCTCCCTTCCCCACCTTAGCGTGTTGTGGGGCCCTGGGTGAGGCGTGATGGGCCGGGACACACCGGAGGGATTCCCGGCACCTGTGCGTGTGTGTTCGAAGTCCCTTTCTTGGCTCTGCACAGGTGCCAGAAGAGTCTGTCCAACAGTCGCTGTTCTGTGAACCAGTCACTGCATATCTCCTGGCAGGGGTCCTGAAAGGAGAATGAGAGGAATGAGGTAGGCCAGAAGGTAGCTATCAACTAAAATGACTTGTTACTTCGCAATCATGTGCATTAAAAACTTGCGTAGTAATGGTATTTGCAAAGTTAAAACTTTGTACTAAAAGCATGCGAACTATTGGTTTGCGTAGTAACGAGTCATATTCTTCACTAAGGTCATCACAGAACGTGGCGGCTAGACTGGTCACAGGCACCAAATGATACGAACATATATCCCCAGTCCTGAAATCTCTCAATTGGCTGCCCTACGAAGCACAAATTCAGTTAAAGATTGCCATGCTGGCGCACAAAGCCCTTCACTTCAATACTCCTGGGTACCTTGCGCAAAAAGTTGAACTATCCTGTGGTTTAAGAGCCTCAAGAAGTGCCACTACTTTCCTCTTGAAACCACTCATCCTTAACAAAAAAAGAACTTGTCACCGAGATTTCTCCGGCGCTGCACCAAAGATATGGAATTCTCTTCCACCGGAAGTACGCAGAATCTCTTCAACGAAGGCTTTCAAATTGGAAGCTAAACAATTCCTTATGAACAAATTCTTACCCTAAGAGGGATAGGCTCACTTACTCGTTGACATTGTTCCCACTATCATGGTACCTCCTTTTGTGATGGCTCTTCTTTAATGCACACTGTGCCCCCCCCCTGTTGCCCGTGTACACATGCGTATTGTATTACCCTCCTGGGCGCAATTTTCCAGCATTCTGCGACCATTACAGTCTTTTTTTTTCTCTCACTCTCGCTCTACCGGATGTTGATATTGCATTTATGTTCTTTCTCCCATCATATTGTAAAGCGCTCAGATATCCTTCGGGATACTTTCTAAATATATATATATTTTTTTTAATGAGAGGTAGGGTGAATACTTTCAGTCTGGAGGCACACTCAGTCAGGGGTGCTATGGCCTCAAAGGACTTTTGGGCAGGGACAACATTGGAGGACATTTTGAAGGCCATGGATTGGTCTACAATTTTCACATTTAAAACCTTCTATTGTAAACCTGTTGATCATGTGAGGATATCTATAATTGTGCACTTTGACATGCACTAATAGTGCCCCTGGTTTGTGTAATACAATTTCAGATTCTCTTAGCCAGTTGTGAAGGAGTGTCCTGATTTCATTAAAGACAACGAAGGTTAATATTATCCCTCCACTATTTCTCCCATGAATTGTTGTGTCTCTGGACTTTCCTGTCGCATCTGGAGCACCAAATCAGATATCAATCTGATGGGACGATGTGGCCTCCATCACAGCCTCGTACTACATTGCCCCCTTGTGGGCCGTCCGACGTGACGATGGCCGAGGGCCGTCCGAATCCCGTCCACTCAATAAAAGGTGTACATATAATCATTCAACTAAGCACACGCTTCTAATTGAACGGGCTGGGCTGCATACAGGAGAGGAGAGATACTTTCAGGTAGCTGGAGAGCTACCAGTAGCTCACAAGCTACTCTTTGGAGAAGCCTGGGCTAGAAGATTATGCAGTTCCCTGCCTGTTTGTGTGATCCCAGGTGACTATTTTAATTGTCCAAACATATTTTTTTTTATCAATTAAGAAAACACCTTTAAACATGTGAGGTTATGGTGTTTTCCCATCTGTTACACGAAATAAAGGGTATTCAAGGCAATATACTTCCTTTTTAGGTCTCGCCTATGCAGCGTGCATGCACTACACTAGGAGGACCTTTAGCCATCTGTCTTCACTTTTCAAGCACTGTACTTGTGCTCGTGGCAGTATCCACCTTGCGGGAGAGAGCAGCAGCGCTCCACAAGCATGAGTACAGTGCTTGAAAAGTGAGGACTGCTCCCCAAACATGTGCGCGTGCACCACTCACCCCTCCGTACTCCTTCACTGCAATCGCCCCCTCCTCCTATTTATAAGGCACAATTTTGCCAAGCGCGGGCCATGCCTTGCACATGCGCTTCTGCACTCGTGCACCGCTCACCCCTCCGTACTCCTTCACTGCAAAACGTTGCCGAGCGCGGGCCATGCCTTGCTCAAGTACTTCTGCGTGCAATCGCCCCCTCCTCCTATTTCAAATGCAAAACATTGCCGAGCGTGGGCCATGCCTTGCACATGTGCTTCTGCGCGAGCGCATCGCTCACCCCTCCGCACTCCTTCACTGCAATCTCCCCCTCCTCCTATTTAAAAGGCAAAACGTTGCTGAGCGCGGGCCATGCCTTGCACATGCGCTTCCGTAATCTCCTCTTTTTAAACTGAGACCACAACCATTAAAATATCCAGATTTGAACATGTAAAGCCAGAGTCAGAGACCTTCACCACTAGGCCAGAAAGAAGCCTAATCGCCTTTGCCGCTTCTCTGGTCCACCGTTTCACTGTCCCTTTACGGATCTGCACTCCAGTGGGCATGCTCCCGCCTCGCTAGGAGAGGCCCCGCCCTAGTTGGAGTTTACTTCAGTTTCACTTCTCTCCCACACTGAACACGTGATCAAGGGTTGACTCGCACACGTGACTGTGACCCTGCTTTTCGAACTATCACCAGTTTGTCTTTGTTCATGGCTGTGAAGCTGGGCACAGCACAAGAGTTGTGGCCTCACCAATGATCCGTTGAGTGCCACTGAAGCTTCATTCCCTCCAGTGGCTCTACAATCATAGAACTGGCTCTTCGCCGGGCATTGTTTCACAGTGAGTTACCATGATGGTTAGGTCAAGCCGTGTATTTCATCTGTTAGTAGCCCCAGTGATTACCACCATCTCTTCCACCCCATAGGCTGGTGACGTTCAAGATTTTTGACTGCATGTGGTAAAGTTTATTAATCCTTATATTTATTACAATAAGTACAGAGAATGTTTTTAGTTTAAACTACAAATTCGTACATACAAGTAGAAATATGAGCCAATTAGATGTTTTAAAATAAGTTGATGTGTAATAAAAACATATTAACAGGCTTACCTAACCGTGAGCTAAGGTGAACATTGGTAGGTGTGTCTGTAGCATCAGATATCATCTGACACATACTCAAGCCTCAAATCACTGCTACTTATGGCACTATTTTCTGAGATCACTATGGTATGCGCAAGTGCTTTCAATGAATCTGCCCATTTGTTGTTGTCCCAGAGTCAAACAAAGAACCCTGGAGTGCTACTTCATTGCTCTGTGCATTGTTAGTCTGAGGTGAAGAATGCTTGTTTCTCGCCCTACAGTTCATGCAGTCCCACATCACACTTGGGAAACAGCTGGGCCCTTGAAGGGGCGTGCAGTGCAGTCTGTAAAGCATAATGTCACTTTGCACTATCGCAAACAGTTTGATTTTGCATAAACATTTTTGCCTTCTCACAGGTTATTAGGTGTATTATTTTTGTTGTGCTTTTCTAAAACCTTACCTCAGTCCACATTAATATATGCAGCCATGAAACTCATTTCCCTACAAAGTCCCTAAATTGCATGTGCAGGGAAGTACACAGGCCCCATTTTTAATGTCAAAAAGCGTACAATTCACAAAACCACAGGCTTTATGACCACAAAAAAGGAATAAGGCATTTGAAGGGCTTCATGGTGCCTCTGTCCTTTGCGGTTCCCTCTGGAATGTATCATTAATCAGATACCGGCTCCCTAAAGAGGATGGCATCCATTTGCAAAGTGAAAGCTCTTCCGTGGAACAGTTTGCACTTTGCGAATATCAACGACAGTAATTGGAAGGAGCAGACAGTGGTCCAGGTCCTGCGTAACTGCCAACCCTTCTCCCCTTGGTCATTCTCTGAATGCCAACTTTTTAGGTCTTGCCTGCATGAGCATGCGCAAGCTCAGGCACTCTAGCTTGCAGGACTCTTGTGTTCTATAATGGGTTTGGAACCAGCCCATGACTTATCATTTCTTTGCAGCGTTGTTGCTCGTCTTTTCTGCCTTCTAGTTTGGCAGTGCTTGCCATGCATCACTTCCTTTTCTTTTGGTGGCACGTAGACCAAGCACAGATTAAAAGTTTAATTAGTGTCCCTCTGCTGGCCATCCACTGCTCATGCTGTGTTTGCATTTCTTCTTTTAAAAAAAAAGAGCTATGGCATGGTCAACACTGGCCCATCATAGCACTTTTTTTTACCTTCCCGCACCCCCTCACATCCTGTTTCTTCTCTTAACTACCACCCGCCTTACCGTTCCTATTTCTTCTTCCCACTCGCCCTCTCTACCTGTTTCTTCTCCACACTCCCACCCGCCCTCCCATCCCTGTTTTAAATTCCCACTAACACCCTCTCTCCCTTCTGCATTTGTTTCCCCCCTCTCAGAAGTAACCAAACAATGGGGCATATTATCAAGAACTGCGATAAAATTATCGCTGCTTTAGCTGCGATAATTTTATCGGGCTGCTATGGGAATTCACAAGGGCATATTATCAAGCCCATTATCGCTATTTTAGTGGCAGTTTCCTGCCGCTAATGCGTAGATAATTTTATCACAGTTCTTGATAATATGCCCCAGAGTTATGAAGTGGCCAGCGATGGCTGCTTTATAACGCTTTTTTTTAAAATGTCCCATTTACCCACCCGATCGCCAAAGACAACAATGCTTGTTATTTCCGAAATTGTATTGTCCTCAGGGCAGGGCATAAATGTTTTTGAGTTCACAATTAAAAACTAGCGATGCTTCTCAATGCAGTAACAATCAGAGTACTAAGGTGAATCGGTTCCTTGTGTTAAATAAATGACACTTTTTAAATTTTGAAGAGACATCTTTTAACATAGTTTTGAAATGATGGTGTTAAATGATTGACTTGGCAAAACTTTTAGGGCTTGGCTCGTGCACGGGCTCTTAGAGCCAAATCAGAACCTTTGCTCAGCTCTGGCTCGCCTCCCCTTGTTCACTTTTATTTTCTTGGCTCGCGCAACGCTAGTATCTACTGCACGGAGAACACAGGAAGAACAATTTTTACCTAAATTTACCCTGGGACTCTGACCAGTCCTTGACTTATTAAAAGGATAACATCAGTAGCAACCACTAGATGGTAGCATACGCCGAAGAATAAACAAAACAACCTTAGCATGTAAATGACTTTAGATCTGGGTAGTTTCCCTTGTTTTTTTTTAAGGGATTTAGACAAGAAAAAAGTGCTCATAGCGAAAATGACACGGTACATTTGTAGTCGGCAGTTTGGGACGGAAATATAGAAGAATTGTAAAGTTAATGGGTGAGGAACGGTGCCTTCATAAGCATCACCACAATAGCAGCTAAATCCTGTACCTTGTAAATTTAAGGCGCAGTCGCCCTCTGCTGGACTGAAGAAATATAATACTATATAAATCAGGGTAGAGGGATCCCTACAAGCTTATTGTTAAAAGCATTTGGAATGCATTAGCCCTCGCATTTTCTTTAGTGTTAAAGATACTGGCTTTGTAATGGACATGTTCGTTACTAGATGTTTGTTCTTAACACCTTTAAGTGACCTTAAGTAATGTTTTACGACTACTAGATTGTCAGTGAACCATATGTTTGTTTATGCTTTGGTAGAAGAGAGCATCCAGTACTTGAGGGTTAATAGATAGCGAGGTGGGGGAAGGTACAAGTCCTGTTGCAGTTTGTGAATGTAGCTTTAAAAATGCAGGTCCTTGGGCTTTCAGCGCTAAGAAAGCACTGCATTCTTGGTGTCCGAGTTAACGCACAGCACTCTGGGGGAAAAGAAATGAAATGGGGTGGGGAGTAGTGTAGAGTCACTGGAACATGAATGTACGGGCTAAAAGAAAGGGAGGATGAGCACAAGAAGAGGGGAGGAGAAATGCAAGGTGAGCCTGAACGTTTTTAGTGATAATTAGAACACACAAGGGCATATTCTCAAGGAGTTATCGCCGAGTTATCAGCACTTTATCGCAGCCAAAGTCACAATACAATTATCACCGCATTCGCAAGCTGATGCTAACAGGCCATAGTGGCACGGTCAGGGGGCAATTGACTGCACACATGTCGTACTAGTGGCCCCTGGCAACACTGCACACAATAAGCACAACAGAAAGCGCACTTATCTTACCAATGTCCAGGCAAAATTGATCTACAGGGGAATCTCTGCCAACGTCGTCGCCAACCACGCAGGCAGTGTGCATGATTCCTACACCTTCCTAAACCTGCGCTACCAGGATGGCACCCACGGAAATGCACAGCTCGTTGGCCAATACCAAATGAACACACCACACACCTCAACTCCACAATCATGGAACTCACAACACAGGAAATGCACACGTCACAAGCTCACATACAACACGCACACCCACCAGACACAACAGCACAACTTACTGTGGGAACCTGGGCCCGTCATGTACATTAGCCATCAACGGCATGGCACCTCAGCCACACAATAGCAGAATGTAGGTAGAGGTGGGAACCAGGCATGTGTGAAGGAGGCAAGTGACCGATGAATGAGAATATACACAATTTCTAAGTGTGGGGTGGGTGTGCTGGCCAGACTGCAGTTTGCAGACCACACAAATATCCATGTCGACACACACCGCTGGTGTTTGGAGTGTATTGGACGCAACCATGCCAGTGGGGAAGATCGAGGAAATGTAGCTTCTTACGCCCCCCCAGTATGCGTGAGCAGAGTGGAGTGGGCTGGCCAGGCGTACGTCAGGCCAGCGTAGGGGTGTGAATAAAACATATCTAACTCTGGGTGTGGTCCTCTTCCAGAATGCCCAACGTCTCTGGCAGGGCGGCGCCTCTCACCCCACCACGAGGCCGACGCCGTTGCCGTGAGCGGAGTTGCCTGTGATCCTGTGCGCCTGCTGCACCCCGGGATGCTGGTCCCCGAACCAGTCTTGCCCGCCCCTCAAACAACCATGGCCTCAATGCCTACCTGTAGACACCTGAATAACAAAATACCAATACCAGTACTGCAACACTAATTTTATAAATTGCACTAAATATAGTGAATCAAAACACCATATAGACAAGACTACTTGTTCTGTCTGAATTAAATCTTATTTTTATATAAAAATTTTTTGAAAAAAACACATTTTACATTTTTTTGTTAGCACCTTGGCACATAGGACACAAATTACAACTCAATTTTTTACATCACATATATAATACACAACATTAATTATAAACAATCGTCATTCCCAATCATACCATCCAAACTCACATTCACCCACTTACAAAAACAATCTGTACTGATTATTTACACATTATACATTTCACAACTGGTATCACAGTGTCAATGAATCAAAATCAAAAAGCAACCTTGGAATAAATTTCACTTCATTCTCTTCATTTGATGTTTCAAAATAACCTAAGGTCGCACTAACAGGTCTACGCGTTTCGAACACCCTTAATGAGGGGTGCTCTCATCAGGACCACATATCTGAAAGATATAAGGAGGTGTTTTTAGAATCACTAATAGCGGCACCTTCCTGAACTTACAAGGACAGCCTCAACTTAAGTCTTATTCCTGCCTTGTAATGGCGCGGGGTGAGAGAAAAGATTTCTGCAAGTAATCAAATGGATTGTTCAGTATCACACAATAAATCAATAATTGCCAAGAAACAAGACCGTCGCTTTTAGTCAACTTCGCATACATACTTACATGTGGGGGTTATGTGTACTGCCTTGATGAGATTGTATGTTATCAGGTTTGATTCCTGTAGGGTAAAGGTTTAGGAAGGTGCATTAGTTGCGGCTGGTTCTCTTGCTGTCAGCACAGCCGAGCGGATGGTTTGTTAAGGACTTACTTATGTGCAGTGCCCCGGTGTATTAACGTCTGGCGGCCGGATTGTCGTGCAGTCTACAACAAAACGGAGATTGCGGGTATTGTTAAGGATTTGGGCGCCTGTACAGCCACACTTGATTACCATGCGTACTCGTTCAATGAATTCTTACCGTTTTGCAGACACAGTCTCACAGTCGACTTTCTCCGTGGTTCACGTCCGTTTGCTTCTCAGCGGATGTCACGTGACTTGAAGTGATTGACGTGATGTTTACGTTAAATTGTGTTGATGCTCCACAGGCTTCTGGGAGTTGTATTCCCTGTTGTCGGCGCGTTAGCGAAATGTCACGGAGTATTCCATGCTGCATTGATAAATGAAACGAAAAACCTTAAATGGATAATCAGTGTAATTTTTTGGAGTGCCAAGATCGATCCAGGCTTGTAGAATTGACGTGATGTTAACGTTAGATCGTGGCTAGTGCTCCACAGGCTTCTGGGAGTTGTATTCCCTGTTGTTGGCGCGTTAGCGAAATGTCATGGAGTTGAATTGTGATTGTTCCATGATGAATGGATGAATGAACGGAACATCAGTATTTTTTAGGAAGTGTCAAGATCGGTCCAGGCTTATGAAATCGGTAGTTGTATGTCCACATTTCATTTTTCTTGTAGGATCCGTTATTCACAATGTAATGAATTGTATGCGATCTTGTAGGTTCTATCCTGTCAGATGGCAGCTATATAAAATATACAAATTTATTGTTCGATAATACGGACTCTGTAGAGGGCATGTCCATGGGCAATTATGACAGTTTGTAAATTTCTGAAATTTCATTGAGGCCATCAATCGCTGTATTAAATTTTATAATAAGCATGGCTTCTCTTCTGGAAAGTTTCTCATCCAAATCGCCTCCTCTAGGATCATTCTCAATTTTTGATAAAACTGTCCATTTGATGTCAGATTCACTGTGATTTTTTGTCTTCCAATGATTTACTAAAGGCGCTGTCTGTACATTATTTCTGATTCTGGATTTATGTTGGGTAATTCTACTCCTGATCTCCTGGTTAGTTTTCCCAATATAAAGCATGTCACAAGGACAGCGTATTCCGTAGATTACATAACGCGATTTACAATTAGTAAATGTGTCATGTTTCCAGAACGTTTGTTTGTATTTAAAAAGCGTTCCTTCTTCTGTAGTAGGACAGCAAACACAGGTACCGCACTTATGGTGGCCTTGAACTGGAGGTAAACTCAGCATTGATCTTATACATGGTTGTTTCTTTTGAGGTAGAGTTGCACGTACCAAATAATTGGCAATATTCTGATCTTTTTTTAAGGCAAACAAAGGTTTTTCTTTGAGTGACACTTCTAGATTTTCAACTAGATGCCAATTTTGATTTATCACTTTTTTGAGATGGTTTGAGTTTGGACAAAAAGTCGATACACATACAATTCTTTCCATTGGCTTTTTTTCTTTTTTTCTTAAGAGTTCTTCTCTTGGTGTCCACCAAGCTCTCTTCATAGAACGCCTCAAGAGTTTTTTAGGATAACCTCGTTCCAGCAAATTTTGTGTCAGATGGTTGGCATGGAGCTCATATTCATCTTTGAAATGACAATTCCTTTTAATTCGTAAATACTGGCCGAATGGTAGATTTTCTTTTAAGTTTCTTGGATGGTTGCTCTCAAAATCTAGTGCTTTATTTCGATCAGTCAGCTTTTTATATAATGTAGTTACCAATTTTTTGTCCGATGGATAGACTTCTACATCTAGAAAAGCCAGTTTTGTTTGGGAGTAATTTAGACTGAACTTTATTTCATGGGTCCAGTTATTCAGCCATTCATAAAAAAATTTGGGTTCATCTTCGCCACCTGTCCAGACGGCAAATACGTCATCTATAAAACGACTCCAATGTGAAATGTATTGAAAAAAAGGATTGTCTTTGTAGATGAATTTTTCTTCAAATTTAGACATAAAAAGGATAGCCAGTTCAGGAGCAAAGGGGCAGCCCATCGCTACTCCCCCTGTCTGAAAGTAAAATTCGCCATTAAAGTTAAAATAATTTTTCTTTAGGGCGAATGAAGCCAATTCTAGAATGAATTCAGTTGGAATTCTGACTGGTTTTTCTCTAGTCTCCAAAAATGAAGCAATGACTTCTAGGCCTTCAGTTTGAGGTATCTGTGTATATAAAGACGTCACATCTAGTGTGACCAAAAAATCTGAGCCTTCATTAAATTCAATGGATTCAAGTTTGTTTATGAAATCTGAGGTATCACGTAGATACGATTTTACTTGAGGTAGAAATGGTTTGAGGAAATGGTCCACAAATTTTGAGATAGGTTCCAATAAAGAATCACACGCCGAGACTATCGGTCTCCCCGGTGGAGCTGCTTGAGGCTTATGAATTTTTGGAAGGATGTAAAATTGAGGAATCCTTGGATATTTGCATTGAAGGAATTCAAATTCCTTCTTTCCTAATAGTCCATCGGTATGCCCCTTTCCCAAAATTGTCCGTAATTGATTATTTAATTCCGTCGTTGGGTCTCTTGAGACTTTTTTGTAGCAGTCTTGATCATTTAATTGCCTCATGACTTCAGTGATGTATTTTTCCTTTTCCCAGATGACTATTGAGCCTCCCTTGTCTGCCTGCTTAATTACGACAGATGTATCATTTTTTAGAGTTTCTAGAGCAGTTTTTTCCAATTTCGAGATGTTATATTTTATCCATTGCTTCTTTTTTTCCATGTTGTTAATTGCGGAGCGTATCGTTTTTTCAAAAGTCATCACTTCTTTTGGAATTTTATTAGAAGGAGGACAGAACGAAGATTTCTTTCTTAGGCCTGTTGTTTCTTGATGTTGATCCATTGGAGTATTGGCAAAAAATGTTTTAAGTTTTATTTTGCGGCAAAATTCGATAGCTTCCGTCTTTAGTTTTACAAAATTGGTATGTTTAATTGGAACAAAGGTAAGGCCTTTTTCGAAGATACTCCTTTCACCATTTGTTAAAATTTCATTTGAAAGATTGTGGATAGGTGATGTTACCAATTTTTGTAATTCTGTCGACGTGTCGACATCTCCCATGGTTGCTGGTTGTACCTGGGGCGTCCTCTTGTTTGTGGTTGGCCTCTCCCTAAAAAAGGTTGTTGTTGTGGTTGTTGTTGAAAATTGCCTCTTTGATTGCCGTTTCTACGTTTATCGTTACTGTCACTCTCCCCGCTACTTGATGACGAAGTGTCCGAGAAGGTGATAAAATTTCTTGATGACCGACCTTGGAACTCTCCTAAATGACGTCTGGATTCTGGTCTTGAGTAGTAATCCTGCTGAAGGAACGGATATACTTTCTCCAATGAGAAGTTTCGTTTATCCTTCTCAAATTGGTTGCTTTTTTGATTTATTGTAAGATCTTTAAACTCCAATATTTCCTTCTCGACTTTCTCGAGGAGTGTTTTTGCGTCTGTAATAAATTGATTTGTTTTTATCTCTGATTCAAGGGTCTCAATTTCCTTCAGTTGGTCAACTGAGAGTCTCTGAGCCGTCTCTATTGTTAGGACCATGAGGTCCCTACTACATTTAGTCTCGATGAAACTATACCCCTTCTTATAAATTGGATCCTCCGTGAAGATCACTGGAACGTTTTTGATTTGTAATCCTCCCGGGATTGTTCCTGCTCGTAAATGTTGTAAAAGGAAATGCCCATGTAGGTCCGTTCTGATCTGCTTTTTCTTTAATCTCAGAAGTTTATCCGTTTCATTTAGATTTTTTGCTGAAATACTTAAGGAAGCTGATGCAAAAACAGGTGGTGCCTCCAGTAGTTTTTTAATATGATCCTCGCTGTACGCAAATGTTTGATCTTCTGACATTATATGTATATGTTTTAACGTGTTTGATCTGTGTCCTCAACCATACAGCGTGGTCTAACCACGCCACACTCACTCAGAATTTAAGTCACAAAAAACAATCTAATCACCTCAAAACCGGGCGCTAGACAACCTCACAGATAATTATCTGCTAGTAAACGTGAAACCAAGAAAAGGGTTCGGGCTCCATGCAGTAAGGTCAAGCCTCACTTGACTGAATAACAAAATAACAATACCAGTACTGCAACACTAATTTTATAAATTGCACTAAATATAGTGAATCAAAACACCAGCATGTGTCGAAGAGGGCCCACCACATGCCGGTGCAATCTCCAAGCCCAAGGGCCGCAACCTTGGCAGCCTCCTCAGTCCATCACGGCCTCAGCGACACAGGCCCGCAGTACTCATTTCTCGTTGACGTACTCTACCAGCAGACACAGCGGACAAGTAGGTCACACATTTGGAACTAAGTCTTGATTACACCATGGCAGAGCACATCAATTATGCTGAGTTTATGTCACTATACTCCATTCGATGTGGTGTCCCCAAGTCTGTGCATAGCATCACAACTACACGTGCATGTGGGCCCACACGGACTACTGCCCTCGGCCTACACTGCACTCAAGTAGGTCACACAATTGGAACTGAGCATCGATTTTTCAAAGGCCGAGTACATATCTGTGCATGTAAGGAGAGGCATAAGAGGATTACAAGTTTCATTTGGGAGGAAAAAATTATCATCGTTATGGAGGTGATCGAACACTACCAACATCTGCCCTGGTGTCACTAACTCTGTGCATCGCGAGCCTACGACACATAGCTGTGGGCCACTGCTGACCACTGCCTCCGGCCTACACTATGGTCCAGTAGGTCACAGAGTCTTGATTTAGCAATGGCGGAGTTCGTTTCAGTGTACTGGCATCATTGCAGACTGCATCCCCTGTCAGCTCCGATGCCATTAAGTCTGTTTCCCGACATTCATGGACACTTTCTGGTCGAACATTGGTGGCGTCTGAGTCTATGGACTAGGGGTAGTTTTCATCCTCATGTAGCTGATATTGAATTGGTGGTGGCAACGAAGCTGTAGCACTCCACTCCTACATTTGCTGTTTCTGGATAGCTTCTGCCCTCTGCCTCATGCCCTGGAGGACACCTTCCACTGTCCCCTGCAACCCTCCGCCACATTTACCTTCGACCTCGACGAGGACCCGCTCAGTCTGCATGGCCCTACCTCAGTGTACCGCAAGTCACCGTCCCATGGTGGTTTGCCTGTGCCGACTGCTGTGCATCCAGGGCCACTAACTCTGTGCTGCTCAAGTCAGGGAAACGGTTTGATTCAATATTTGAGGGCCTCTGAAACGATGGCCTTGGGGTCGTCAACGCCATGTGTCTGTGGCCTTGCGCTGTCTGCTGCCTCTGGCCTCAACTGTGGTCCACCAGGGCTCACACATCCAATCGAGTCCTGACCGGCCCGGACATGGCATCCCCACACGAGGCACACACCACCATCGCCAGGACCACCTCCAACCGCCATCTGCCAAAGTCGAAACAGTGGTACTGGCTGACTAACGGAGTTGCTCACACCTGTCGTGGATGCCATCATCTGCCTGATACCCTGCTCAGCACTCCAGGTGCCACTGACTCAGTGCACCTCAACCCAAGGACCGTTACTGATTGAGTTTTGTGCTGTGGAGAGGTTGCGCAGCAATGTCACCTCAGGCAGTGTGGGAGACCTGGGATGTTGATAAGGAAGATGATGCAGGTCTAATGCACCCCTCTGCATCAGGAATATCCTGAATGGACACAATCCTAGTCATTTTCATCACATGAGCGCGCTCAGCTCTAGTGCCCCAACCTCAGTGCACTCGAACTCATCATGGACACTTCTGTTTCAATGTTGGGTGACCTCTGAACTTGCTCCAGCTCCCTCCATGTTGCTCAGCAGTTGAGTCTGTTATGCAGGTGTTTTCTGTTTCTGGTGCACTGGTGTCCACTGTTCAAGTTGTTGCCTGCACCAAGCACTCCGTGAGGGCAGGCTTACACTCACCCCACACACATCCAGCATAGGCATCACTGTACATGTGGCCCTGCCAATAAAGTGGCGCACGTGCCCATAGCCAGTTCAACATAATATCTGCATGTGTCCCTGTGGTCTTGTTGAATGCATGATGGCCCTGGGCCCTATGACATTACATTGTGCTGTGTACAGCGAACGCAGACATGTCATCGCAGGCAGCGGGTTAGAGCTTGGACATGTAGCTTTGTTGTCACCCACTCAATACATAAGGAGAGTGGACTGGGCAGAGCCAATGTGGGTGTGTGACTGATATTTGCATGCCCCTGGGTGTGGTTCTGTACTGGGAATGTGCATCTGCATGTGTCTCTATGGCAGTGTGGGTCTCCTTTGTGGGGTGTAGGTGGTCCCTAAAGGAATTTAGACACCCACGTATGGGATCTAGTTCGCCTTCCATGTGTTCGGACCCCACCCGCACCTGTTCGGCCACCTCCTTTTGGCGTTCTGACACCTGGCATTGGGATGCCATGTGTGGGTCGGTGAGGTGTTGGGAGCCAGCCATGCTTGCGGGTGCTTCCTGCTGTGTGGTATGTTGCAGGAGCTGCCTTCTCCTGTATGTAGCTTGGCTGCCCTGGTGGTCCTCTCCGGCATCCCTGATGAGTGCTCCTCTCTGCACTGCTGGAGGTTTTGTGTGTCCCTCTGCAATGTGAAGGGTAGATGCATGTTGAAATTGTGTTGACATGTATGTTGGCACATTGTTCGTGTTTAACTACAGACTGTATGACAATGTACATTATGACTGTTTGGGAGGTGCTCTATTTAGATGCGGGACAGTTGACATTTGGACTACATGATGTATGTGAGGTTGTATGCGTACATTTCCATTTCACAGTTTCCAGCTCTGTCAGATGTAGTTGACCAGTTTCTGCGCTTCTGCAGAGCCAGTTGTGTCCTCGGTTCTGCAGTGTCGGGTTTGCGCATTGTGCTACAGTGTCGTCAATGTGGATGTGCTGTGAGTGCTATGTGTGTGTGCTGCAGTGTGCCACGGGGATCAGGGACATGATTCTGAGTAATTGTGGGTGTGTAGTGTACTACACATCATTGTGCATGTGTGCCATTGTGCCCATCTCCCCCCGTCCCCCCAGTCCCTGGTCGTTACTCACACTGGTGTTGTTGTGTCAGGTTCTCCCGAGCTGTGTCCGGACTCCTGACTCTTTGCACCATCTCCACACTGATGACTGTGGCCTCCATTTCCTCCAGCTCCTCCTGTGGCGCAGGACTCCCACCTCCTGTCACCGCTGCTGCCTTCCTGTTGGCAGCGGGTTTGTGCTTGGTTTGATTTTCACATCATGCCAGCGCCTCTTGGCCTCCTCCATTGGCCTCCTCGAAATTCCGACTGCATTCCCAGTGGTCTAATTGTGGGTCAGTTGATGCTAGTGTTCGGTCACCTCCGTGACGCTGATCTTGTTTTGCTGGAGACTGTACCCCGTCTTCCTCTCCCTCTTCTCCTTGGCCTTCCCCGCCCCTTTGTTCCTTGTTGGTGGTCTGTGGGGTTTGCGTTGGCCCCTGTGCTCGGTCAGGGTGCATCCATGTTGCTACGCACTTTGGAATGTTTCTGGTGTTTTATTTTTGTAGCTTTTATAGTGCATTTTTTCACCGGACAAGTGGGATTTGCAGGCCTGTCGCTGGTTTTTGCTGGTTTTTGTACTGCGATTGGCCTCATCGCAAGATTTTTTGCTTTTGTGTTTCGCATTTTTGCAGCGTGGCGTTGATTTTAATGCAGTCATTTGACGCGTTATCTGGAGACTATCGCATGGTACCGCTGTGTTGAGAATGCTTAGTTAACATGGCATGATTTTCCCACGATACACTACGATGTTGGAAGTTGTGTTACGTTACTTTTGCGATGGTTATCACACGTTCTTGAGAATATGCCCCTCAGTAGACTATGTGGCAGAAGGGAACATTAAAATCAGTGACCTCAGAGGGATAATGGGGGTGGGCAAGTAGTGTTGTGGGATGAGAAAGGGTGTGGTGAAATAAGGCACAAAGGGGCATATTATCAAGGGGGTTTATCTCCGCTTTTTTGGCTTTAAAAGCCAAGAAAGCGGAGATAAAATTATCTCCCTATTACCTAGCTGTCGCTAACACCAGTTAGCGACAGCTAGTAGGAGATAGCGACCATCTTGGGCCCCACTTTGCATGTCAGTGATATTCATCACTAATGACATGCAAAGTGGGCGTGCCAAGATGTTAGCGACTGGAAACAGTCGCTAACATCGCTATCTCCTATTACCAACTTTTGGAGATATTCGCGCTAAGCGCGAATATCTCCAAAAGCTAACACCTGCCCTGAGCAGTTCTTAGCCATGTTATCCAATGGGAGGTGGATAACATGGCTAAGAGCATTAGCTCGGTAATGCATGAATATCGCTGACTTTTCAGCGATATTCATGCATTGCGGCTGTTTTTTATCACATTTGCGATAAACCGTGGTAATACCAAGGTTTATCTGCGATAAAAATCGCCGCAGCTCAGCGGTAAATTTTTGTCTCTAACCAAGCAAAAGCTTTGGTAATATGCCCCAAAGATATTAAGTGACGGAACAGGAAACAAAGCTTCATTTAATTTTAATGAAACAAATACAAAAAGAGCTGCAACCTCGGAGGGGTGGTGTGTGAGACTATTTTGAGAATTATAACAAAGCTAATTCCTATACTGAGTATACTCTTTTAATAAAAATGATTTTACATCAACAATTAAGTACAAACATCATCGTCATTCCAGTGACTATTCAAAATATAATAATGTAATCATAGGCTTTATATAAAAGCAGACACCACCAACATATACATGAATTCACTGTTCCTATGGGCAAAGCACAGAGCACCATAAAGCTTGCTAAATAGGTGCTGGTGGGCTAACCACCTTTGTGATTATTTAGTGCTTTGAAATAACATTAAATTTAAGTGGCATTGTTCAGATACATGACATCTATCGTGGTACAATGTGTGAAAAGATCTGTCTGCACACAGTTTGATCAGAGCAATATAATTTATTGACAGAAAATGCAATCAAAGGATGTAGCCTTGCAGCTAGAGTGGTCGACCTTGGACCTGGAAAACCGGGTTTGAGTCTTGGCAACGACGTTCAACATCCTGTGATTCTGGGCAAATAACTTAATCTCCCTGTGCCTAACAAAAATGAATGTGTTCATCTGTAATGAAACTGGTGCTCATGTAAAGTTCTCTGATACCCAATGTCACGGGTCTAATTGCAAGAGGTGAACCACTAAAAGGAAAGACTGTTTGAAGCTAGAACAGGCTTTAATTGATGAAGTCACACAAAGCTGCATGATGACAAAGATGTATTGTTTTGAGAAGTGAGGGTCTTATGAGCTCAGTTCTCAAGTGCATCATTTTAATGGAATACACAAAAAATGTTTACACTAGGTACAGTTAGTGCATATTACTGAAATATATAGATCTAAAGCATATGTTTTATCTTAAACACTAAGGGGCAGATTTAAGAGCCCCCTGAACCACCAGTATATCACTTTTTGTGATGTACTAGAGGTGCATTTCACTTCTCCATATTTACAAGGAGAGGAAAAGCCACCCTGCGTGACTTTTCCTCTCCTTGTAAAGATGGCCCCTTCACAAGCAGCACTTTGCGTGGAAGGGGCGTTCCATGGGTTTTGCTGTGGGTGCTACCAGGCAACACTCAGGAATGAGACACATTTCCAGATTTACGAGGAATCGTACATCTGGAAATGTGTGTCAATGCTACGCGGCGTAGCAGGGAGCAACGAGGAGAAACGTTTTAATGTCTCCTCGTTTTTTTCCTCTTTCAAAGCGTGCTGCATTCTACAGCACACATTGAGAGAGGAAAATGCCTGTAGTGATTGTTTTTGGTCAGGAAGGTGCCCCTTCTTGCACAAAAACAATCTCCCCATGATGCAGGCATCCTTGCACCATGGTGCAAGAGTGCCTGCACCGGCACATGGCTGCAGTTTGTGCACCAGCGCAGGGGAGAGCACAGGAATGTGACACATTATTGTAAATATGTTGCATTCCTGTGCTTCGGAAGTGCTGCACCTTGATTGCATTAACCAATCGAGTTTTATAACGTAAGAGTCTATTTCCCATTGATTAATTTGGCTTGGATTTTTTTTTAGGTGTTTGCATAATTTTATATGCAGTCCCCCCAAGATGAAAAAGCAACTAAGTAATTTTACTCCGGATCGGTTCCCGTACAGCTTTTTAGGCACCACAAGCACTAGGCTCAATATGCATTAATATAAAATGCAATAGGCTCACATGTCATTGTGATTTACACAAGTAGGGTGAAACGGGACCATAAGGGTTTTTAGTCTTTACACAGTATTGGTGTTTTGGGGGTGCTCATGTACTGCTGCAGTCTTAGATACCAGTGTACATGCATCCTCATCTCTGCTAAATCCGAAAAAGAACGAGCATTGAGTCGACCCGGCATAAACTTCTGCCCAAGCAGACATTCCCTGATGTATATGTCAGCCTGCAAGCACGTCTGGATATTAGTGCGGTTTGTGCAAAGACACAAGCCAATAAAAAATATGGGCGGAGGGTGGGCAGGGCTTCTCTCCCATACTTTACTACAGCAGTCTCGCTGGGGAGCGCATGCACGCTGACTCAGGCTCGACCTGAAAATGTTAGGATCTACAGCACTAGTACTTACTTTTATACCTTTGATCAGTAACCCTTCCAAACTGCAATTTTGCATCTTGGCCTCTTTTTTAGGTCTCACCTTTGAGACATGCTGTAGCTACTCTGCGGAGTTCGAGCACGCCCTTCCATTTTCTTTATTTCCTGTTAGCCCCCATCGTAAATATGTGCTTTTCTTTGGTGAATCTGATGTATTAGTCCCACCTTTTGGTGTTTTGGCCCCTCCCATGGAGCTTGCCCCTGTCACATGTAGTCTTACTCCTTTGTTTATTTATGTGCTCACAATTTTTTTCGTTTTCCTCTGCTCGCATTTTAAGATTGCAGTTATATTTACCTTTCTGACTAAAATGCATTTATCTGGTTTTCGATTGTCTTGGCTCATGTTTTAGGATTGTAGGTATTTATGGCTTTATGACTAAAGTGTGCTTATCTGGTGGCATCTTTACTTTATAAATGCAAAACAACAGTTGATGGACAGAATGCAGAACAATGTCATACATTCACCCAGTACAGAGATCTGGGCCTAAATCCATTGTTTTTTTGCACTCCACACCACCCCAGTTCAGACATGGCCATATGCAAATCAGCCTTGACCCTGTGCCTCATGGGAACAGTCCAGCCCGAACTGCCAAGCCATGTCTTTACTGGACCGGAATCAAGCATCCTAGGACCGGTTTCTGGCTATCAGCTGTCTTCAGCCAGGATAGCTTGACTCCAGTGGTGTAGAGAGCATGGGACTCACGTCTGAGCATACCCATCCCACTCGGGGTGACAAACGCAAAACAACAGTTGATGGACAGAATGCAGAACAATGTCATACAATCACCCCAGTACAGAGATCTGGGCCTAAATCCATCGTTTTTTTGCCTCCACACCACCCCAGTTCAGACATTGCCATATGCAAATCAGACTTGACCCTGTGCCTCATGGGAACAGTCCAGCCCGAACTGCCAAGCCATGTCTTTACTGGACCGTAATCAAGCATCCTAGGACCGGTTTCTGGCTATCAGCCGTCTTCAGCCAGGATAGCTTGACTCCAGTGGTGTGGAGAGCATGGCACTCATGTCTGAGCATACCCATCCCACTCGGGGTGACAAATGCAAAACAACAGTTGATGGACAGAATGCAGAACAATGTCATACATTCACCCCAGTACAGAGATCCAGGCCTAAATCCATGTTTTTTTGCCTCCACACCACCCCAGTTCAGACATGGCCATATGCAAATCAGCCTTTACCCTATGCCTCATGGGAACAGTCCAGCCCGAACTACCAAGCCATGTCTTTACTGGACCGGAATCAAGCATCCTAAGACCGATTTCTGGCTATCAGCCGTCTTCAGCCAGGATAGCTTGACTCCAGTGGTGTGGAGAGCATGGGACTCACGTTTGAGCATGCCCATCCCACTTGCGGTGACAAATGCAAAACAACAGTTGATGGACAGAATGCAGAACAATATCATACATTCACCCCAGTACAGAGATCTGGGCCTAAATCCATCGTTGTGTTGCACTCCACACCACCCCAGTTCAGACATGGCCATATGCAAATCAGCCTTGACTCTGTGCCTCATGGGAACAGTCCAGCCCGAACTGCCAAGCCATGTCTTTACTGGACCGGAATCAAGCATCCTAGGAGCGGTTTCTGGCTATCAGCTGTCTTCAGCCAGGATAGCTTGACTCCAGTGGTGTAGAGAGCATGGGACTCACGTCTGAGCATACCCATCCCACTCGGGGTGACAAATGCAAAACAACAGTTGATGGACAGAATGCAGAGCAATGTCATACATTCACCCCAGTACAGAGATCTGGGCCTAAATACATAGTTTTATTGCACTCCACACCACCCCAGTTCAGACATGGCCATATGCAAATCTGCCTTGACCCTGTGCCTCATGGGAACAGTCCAGCCCGAATTGCCTAGCCATGTCTTTACTGGACCGGAATCAAGTATCCTAGGACCGGTTTCTGGCTATCAGCCGTCTTCAGCCAGGATAGCTTGACTCCAGTGGTGTGGAGAGCATGGGACTCACGTCTGAGCATACCCATCCCACTCGGGGTGACAAATGTAAAACAACAGTTGATGGACAGAATGCAGAACAATGTCATACATTCACTCCAGTACAGAGATCTGGGCCTAAATCCATCGCTTTTTGCACTCCACACCACCCCAGTTCAGACATGGCCATATGCAAATCAGCCTTGACCCTGTGCCTCATGGGAACAGTCCAGCCCGAACTGCCAAGCCATGTTTTTACTGGACCGGAATCAAGCATCCTAGGACCGGTTTCTGGCTATCAGCCGTCTTCAGCCAGGATAGCTTGACTCCAGTGGTGTGGAGAGCATGGGACTCATGTCTGAGCATACCCATCCCACTCGGGGTGACAAATGCAAAACAACAGTTGATGGACAGAATGCAGAACAATGTCATACATTCACCCCAGTACAGAGATCTGGGCCTAAATCCATCATTTTTTTTGCACTCCACACCACCCCAGTTCAGACATGGCCATATGCAAATCAGCCTTTATGACATTGTTCTGCATTCTGTCCATCAACTGTTGGTTTTGCATTTGTCACCCCGAGTGGGATGGGTATGCTCAGATGTGAGTCCTATGCTCTCCACACCACTGGAGTCGAGCTATCCTGGCTGAAGACGGCTGATAGCTAGAAACCGGTCCTAGGATGCTTGATTCAGGTCCAGTAAAGTCATGGCTTCGCAGTTTGGGCTGGACTGTTCCCATGAGGCACAGGGTCAAGGCTGATTTGCATATGGCCATGTGTGAACTGGGGTGGTGTGGAGTGCAAAAGAAAGATGGATTTAGGCCCAGATCTCTGTACTGGGGTGAATGTATGACATTGTTCTGCATTCTGTCCATCAACTGTTGGTTTTGCATTTGTCACCCCGAGTGGGGTGGGTATGCTCAGACGTGAGTCCCAGGCTCTCCACACCACTGGAGTCAAGCTATCCCGGCTGAAGACGGCTGATAGCCAGAAACCGGTCCTAGCATGCTTGATTCCGGTCCAGTAAAGACATGGCTTGGCAGTTCGGGCTGGACTGTTCCCATGAGGCCCAGGGTCAAGACTGATTTGCATATGGAGATGTCTGAACTGGGGTGGTGTGGAGTGAAAAAAAATGATGGATTTAGGCCCAGATCTCTGTACTGGGGTGAATGTATGACATTGTTCTGCATTCTGTCCATCAACTGTTGGTTTTGCATCTTTACTTTATAAACACACAAAGTATTTTTTGTTTGTTTACTTTGCTTCATTTTTTTTATGAATGTTGTCTTTTTGTTTTTCCGTAGAAAACATGTGTAGCTGATAGCACTTTTACTTTTACAGCTGTGCGTCCCCCATTATGGCCTGGATCTGCTGTGAAGGTAGTGCGTCCCAGTGTCATATTTACTATTTAGAAGATGCACTGGTGTATTTATTTTTGGCTGTTATTTCAATGGCATATTGATAGAAATGGGATTTCCGGTTGGCTAAGGCTTGCGCCCAAGCCTGGCAGAAACCACCACTCTAGTCAGGGCAAGGGAGATACACACTGATGATAACCCCTGCTCACCCTCTTGGTAGCTTGGCACGAGCAGTCAGGCTTATCTCAGAGGCAATGTGTAAAGCGTTTGCGCAACACACACACACAGCAGCAACACACAAGGCACACCACAAAAGCAACTTAACACAAGGTTATAACAAAAAATAGCCTTTGTATTATCATAAACACATTAGAAACATAATCACACATTTACACTGTGCCAACTGGCACTAGGCAATATTTACAGGGGGATTATATACAAGACCATGCCAATCGGGCCATGGTCAGAACCATTAGAACAGGTAAGTAAATATAAAACACAACCAGTATCTATTGATACCATAATAACCTAAGCATTATATCACATTAGACATAAACCCTCAGTAGGCCCAACCCTTATCAGCATAAACACATTATGCCAAGGGCCTCACTAGCAAGAACTCATTACGCAAAATCGCATTAGGCATAAACACATTATCCTAACCCTTAGGAACTTGAACACTGAAATGACTCCCTACTCAATGGGGCTCAAATACCCTACATCCAGAATGTCAGGGCTGCCAATGCAGTAGGAACCAAACGCTCGCAATTGTGCTGGGGCAGAGAAGTGTCTCTCACTCCTTCAACAATGCCTCCAAAGGAATGCTAGCCTAAACGTGGCAGCTGTCCACTAATTGCTGGGCAGCTGTGAAAATTAGCTCTGACACCAGCGTGCCTCCTGAGTCCCTCTCTGGGACTCTAAACGAAATGCCCCCAAGAAAAAGAATGGGGCTGGCACTACTGTGCCCCACTGGGGCTCCTAATCAGCAAATGCTCCAATGTTGCAGCCGCCCGCTCTCTCTTGCGGTGCAGCTGGAAAATTTGGCTCGGCACCACTGTACCTGAGGATCCCCACTCTGGGACTCCCAAACTGAAATGGCCCCAAGTCAAACTCCGGGACTTCTAAATACAACCACTGCTCCGCCTTTCAGTCTCCACTCACCGGGGCTTAGTCCAGATTCCTCTGGCCTCTCGCACACCATTGGGAAAAGGCACCAAAAATGTGCCTCGACCTGAGAGCCCTCACTCACCGGGGACTCCTCGAGGACTCTGTTCCTTTCGCTGGGGAGACTTCGGCTGACCTCTCCTCGCATCTGGGTGATTTGCAGCCGGTGCAGCAGCATGCGGGGCTCTCCCTTCACTTTGGGGCCCCCCAAATAAGTTGCAGCCCCTCTCATCCTTTCCTGCGGCACTCCTCCGGCCACAGGAGCAGAGGGGGCGGAAATGGAGCCTGCGAGGCTCTCACGTTTGTTGGCAGGCCTCTCCCACAGTCAGGTGCGGGTACCTGACATACGGTTTTGGGATTGGGCCGCAGCAGTGATTTTTCGGCAGCGGCTCAGTGCGGGGTGGGCAACTGCCTTCCAAATACCTCAAGCGGGATGGGCACCCACCGTTAATCAAACGCATAAAGCGAGGAGGGCTCCCGCTCGTTCTGGCATTAAAAACACAGGGTAGGCTACCACAAAAGTGCACAAAAACATAGGGCGGGCTCCCGCTCTCTTCACGCACTGTGGGGGAATCCCCACGTCGAGATTTCCTCAGGAATTATTGCAGCTTAGCGCTGCAAAGAGCACGCGCTTCTCTTCTTGGGGCCAATTAAAATGAAAGCGCTCCCAGGCGCTAGGTGCACAAAGATTCCTGTAGTTGATAAGCATGAGCCACTGCAGTAGTTCCTCGAGGTCCAGGGGTTCAGGGAGGCCAGCAGCACACAGGGCCCTCCAGCAGGGAGGTAAGCCCCCATGGTGGTTCCTCCTGGGCCCCAGCAGCAGCAAGCCCCTCACAAGAACAGGAATGCACCCCATACATGGGGTCTCAGCCCCAGCATTTATACACCTTTTCCCTTTGTCTACACCAGCACAGGGCTTGGGGAACCAGCAGAAACTGATTCAGGGAGGAATTGGAGCACTCTGTTGACAGGGCTCCTCTTCCTCATTGTTAGGTGGGGGCTCGCCATCAGACACACCACAGGGGGGTGGAGTCAGCATTCACTAGGGAAGGCACCATCCTATTCAGAGTCAGGGGATTACCCCTCCCACTACTCTTAGCCCAGGAGTTCCATTCAGCCTACCGCTGACACACCCTGCCCCTCCTGGAGCCACACACACCACTCAGTCCCTGTCACTCACAAGCCAGACATGCAATTCACATCAGGTAGGCAGACACATAGCACACAGAAATGCCAACTTCTAAATGTGGCATTTTTCAAATAGTTATAATAAACCTACGCATAGCATTGCACAGCATGTGTTCTCACCATTTCATACATACTAGACTTGACCGCACTGCTCCTCTCATAACAGGAATTACCCCTGACACACCTTATCAGGGAATCCCCATGCATTCCTATGGGGAAACATCCTTTACGACGCAACTTTTACCACGCAGTGCCTTTACAACGCAGGTTTTTCAACACAAGTCATTACAACGAATTTCGCTGGGGGCGCTCTAGGATAGGTAATAGTTTAATTTACTATCCAACACCTTCCCTAATATCCACGGGGACTGGAGTTGGAATAGTAAATTAAACTATTCACTATCCAGCACCCCCCAACGCAAGTCGTTGTAACGACTTGCGTTGAAAAACCTGCGTTGTAAAAGCATGCGTGGTAAAAGCATGCGTTGTAACAACGTACATCCATTGCTATGGGAGGGCAGGCCAATCTCACCACACCTACACAGAGAGTGCACTCATTTTACACTGGAACACAGTGCTAAAGTACCCAGAGGCCTAAAACCACCAACACCAGGTCACAGACAAGGCAAAAAGTTCAGGGGTGAACTTGCCAAAAAGGGCCAAGTCCAACACATATAACTGTGTGTTCTAAACAGTAAATATGTAACAGTAACCAAATAACCCTCTCCCCTCATCACTGCTTTAAACCCCCATTGTTCTAGTGTGTGCCATTTTGTTGCCCAGGCGGCGAGCAGGGGAAGGGGCTAAAGCCACGCCTGTGTTATAGAAGCCCTGGCCACAACACCTGGGAACAAGGCTCACCTGAGGTAGCAAACAGAGGCCGTTGAGCCTCACATCTACTGACATCTACTGAAATAAACAAACAAATTATATTTGGTTTGCATGCTCTTTGCACAATAAGGAGATTACTTCTGCTCTGCTCAGTCTGTGTTTGTGTTCCTGCAGCCACAGCAGCCAGAAAGGTACAACATGCAGACAGGATCACAAGGCTGAAGAATTGGTTAGTGAATCGTGTGAACCTAGAGTAAAAGAAGGAAGTCAAACTTAAATTTATTTTTCTTGTGACTGTAGTTTCATGGAAATGCCATTTTCCTGAAGTAGGCACTGCTAACTATACAACTGTTACTGTCTTAGATGGTCGTTTCTCCAGTGTTTGTGATCAGAGTTTCCAATTCACAATGGCACCATCCTTTTTTCCTGTTATATAATTTCCTGTCTAGACCATACATAATGAAGCCTTGGTCAGGAAAGGATGCACTGCAATGCTTCTGTTTTTGATGATTTTGCTCTCTTATTCTAAAGCAGTATTCCTTACTGATTTTGTCACCTAGCAGACTATATGTTGGGCTGATTCACCCCCTGAACCAGGGAGGCATTGGTGCCTTACTCATTGACCCCTACATCATTCACTATCTGTAACCAAGGACAATCAATATTACCAAGAGGTTTATCTAAACTTTGTAGCTTTGTCACCTTTTCTTGTGTGTATTAACTTCAGAGGGGCACCATTGCTACTGGGGATGTAGCCCTTCCTTTAGGCAATCAAGAAGGAAAGTAGGAAGACCTTCACTTTATCCAGACTTCATTCTCCCACTGGGACAATCAAGCAATTGAAGAACATCATCAGGAGATCAAGTGGCACAAACCCTGAGCAAAGTCAAACATTATAAAATCATACCTAATCCCTGTTGCTTAAGATCCACAAGATCTTCCATAAAACCCTTCTCTGTTTATCATGTTTTTAATAAGGTACAAACCATTTTTGCTTAGACCGGGTCTTTGATTCATAATATCTAAGCCTTTGCCACTGTAAAAAAGTAGAAAACAATATACACAAGGCAAATTGTAAGTCAGAATTATTTTTTCAACTTGCAAAGTTGCATTGAATCCCATAGTGAATTACAAAGGAAAGGGGGTATGTAATACAGGTGCCTCTCCCTTTTGTAATTCTCTTTGCAGTTTATCAATTTTTCAGTAATTCTATAACCACCCTGATAGACTTTTCACTTCCTTCCTTCACTCTTTACTTCACTCTTCCCTCGTTATTTCTCCTATGTACAGCACCTACGCAACGGTAACCTTTTCGTGAAGATGACCCCGACTTACCAAGTGTCGAAATGTCGTTGACTCCCAGTGCAACTATTAGCGCTTGTCTCTGGTTCACAAAGTGCTAAATTATTTTGTAAACTCATGTAAACAATTATTTGTGAACCCAAAGTGCTTTGTAAATATTTCACTATTGTTCACCCTATGTCGCTCATCTCTGTGTCACTTGTCATTCACTCTGTTCACCTTGTGTGTCACGAACACGTATGTGCTCAAAGTGTTTTCTGGTTACACTTACATTCAGTGTAAACAGTACTGTCACTATGGTTGCCCTACACTTATTCTAAATACATAGTGCCACCGGCACATTCTTCAGCTTGAGTCTCCCTTGTCTTTTCCTCTTGCAACTATATATGCATGTTTATATAATAGCCAATTTTGATTATTACCTTTTGAGACATTGTTTATGTTACATATGTTCATCACCCAGGTCTCAACTGGGCATACAGGTGTACTCCTGTCATTTGATCGCTCTCTGTAATTAAAAATGGCGCAGTATGTGAAACAATATGGGGCATTGGATCCGTGTATGTGGAGAACAGTTTTGCAGGATAAACTGTGTGATAAAGGATGAGGAATATTGAAAAAGTTATGAAGATGTTGATTGTGTTGATCTGTGGGAGAATGAGATTGGGCATGGAAGGTAGAGTAAAAGGCTGCCCAAATGCAAGGTCTTAATGGATGGTGAGCCAGTTGTTGGTATGGTTTACTTTTGTGCATTATACCCCAGTATGAGTGTTTTTAAAAAACCCTAATGTAAGAAGAAGCTGGAATCCACCACTATATGTTGAGGTGGCATTTCAGGACATAACATTGATTTAATGGGATATTTGTAGTCTGATAAAAAGTTAAAGGTAAGAATAATTAGAAGCAATGTTTATTTTAATTAGCTGAAAAGGAAATCTGTTTTGAGTTGGTCTCATCGGAAATAGTTTGGCATGCAGTTGGATCCTGGAGCTGATCCTCCAGTCTATGCTGTAAGTGCACGTGAGTGTATGATAGAATGATATGTGGAAGTTGAAAAAGAATTCAGTGAGGAGTTTGGACAAGAAACAATAGAATGGTGGCTATGACATACAATTGCAGATCCATATTGACATAAGGCCCGGGTGGAACTTGAGGAGTTTCACTCTGTTGAGTTACCCAAAAACTGTGTGAGATTCTGCGGAGTTCTGCCATATGTAGCACTGCTCGTGTCGATTTTTCACACCAGGATCTTGTCGCGCACTGTAAAATCAGCGCAAACAGCACCACGCAGCATGGCAGAGGGCGTTGCTTCCTTCTGACTCATTTACATTTTCTACTCAAGTGCCATCTTTCAAACAATGAGAGGCAGTTTTCTTAACGTGAATGGTAGCAATATGCTGCCACCATCCACGTTGAGAAATCTTGCCAGGAAGTGGTCTAGCACTTCATTTTCTCACTCATGGTCATCATCTTACCATTGGGAAACCATGCACGAGAAAAAATTCTGCCACGCCTAAATTCTCTGCTCCAAGTGGAGTGGGCAAAGCTCTACAAACTCCTCTAGAGAAGTTGAGTTTACTTCCCGCCCCTAATTGACATAAGATAGAGGGGTTGAGTATCAATAGAACAAAAAATATGTTAATTGGCGCTCACAGACTACCAAACTGCTACCAAGCCGTCCCAGGACACACCCATGGACCCTTCACCTGCCTCTCCTGCAAGTTCGACTGCATCAAGACCCACACCAAATCCACAAACTCCAAACAGAGCTCCGACACTAACCACCTGAGATGCTTCCTGCTCAACACCCGATCGGTCCACAGACACGCCATTGAACTCTGGAACCTACTCGACACCACCTCGCCAGACGTCGCCTTTCTTACAGAAACCTGGATGAACGCCTCATCAACGCCCGACATCGCCATAGCCATCCCGGACGGCTACAAGATCATCCGAAAGGACCGCATCAACCAAACAGGAGGAGGCATCGCCATTGTTCATAAGAACACCATCCGCATCACGACCAGTTCTAACGACACACTCGCAGCTACCGAACACCTTCACTTCCAGATTCACATCGACCCCAAGACCACACTCAGAGGCACCCTCATCTACAGGCCACCAGGACCCCGCGCACAATTCAGCGAAGACATCACTGACTTCATCAGCCCACACGCTCTCCCCTCCGAGGACTACATTCTACTGGGAGACCTCAACTTCCACCTGGAAAAGAACAACAACAGCAACACCACCACCCTTCTGGACAACCTCGCCAATCTCGGACTCAAACAACTTGTTGACATCCCCACCCACTATGCCGGGCACACGCTCGACCCAATCTTCACCTCAAGCAAGCACATCTCCTTCAATCACACCACAGCTCTCCATTGGACAGACCACAGCTGCGTTCACTTCAACTACAAAAAGACTACGACCCACAACCAAATCCCCGCAGAAACTGGAACAAAATTACCACCGACCAACTCTTCACATCGCTTCACCAAAACCCTCCTGCAAAATCATCGGACCCAAAGCTTGCAGCCACCAACCTCACACAATGCATCACCCACAGCGCTGACGAATTAGCACCCTTGAAAAAACATCAAATCAAGCAAAGTAGCAAAAAAGGCCCCTGGTTCAACGATGACCTTAAGAAATCCAAAAAGTTCTGTCGCACCCTCGAGAAAGCCTGGAGAAAAAACCCAACCACTGACAACATGGCCACCTTCAAGAACGCCACCCGCAAACACCACCAACTGATCCGATCCACCAAGAAATCAGCATTCAAGGATCGACTCGACAACAACGCCCACAACAGCAAGGAACTATTCAACATCGTCAAAGAATTTACCAACCCCACCGCCCGCACCAACGACATCACCCCCTCCCAAGACCTCTGTGACTCCCTAGCCTCATTCTTCCACAACAAAATCGCTGACATACATAACAGCTTTGAAAAGCAGTCCGAAGACCAGTCCATCCCACCCACCTCCGAACTAAAACCCCCCTCCAACAACCTTTGTGCCTGGAACCCAATCACCACTGAAGACACCATCCGCCTGATGAACTCCATCCACTCAGGATCGCCAACCGACCCATGTCCCCACCACATTTTCAACAAAGCGGACTCCATTATCGCACCCCATCTCCGAGACGTCATCAACTGCTCCCTCAACTCCGCTACCTTCCCGGAAAGCTGGAAACATGCCGAACTCAGCGCCCTTCTGAAGAAACCCAGCAGACCCCACTGAACTATAGAACTACCGCCCCATCTCGCTCCTCCCATTCCCTGCCAAAGTCATTGAGAAAGCCGTCAACAGTCAGCTCGCCGCCTTCCTCGAATCCAACAAATCTCTCGACCCTTCACAGTCCGGCTTCCGAGCCAAACACAGCACCGAGACCGCCCTCATTGCAGCAACAGACGACATTCGAATTCTACTGGACAACGGAGAAACAGCTGCCCTCATCCTACTTGACCTCTCCGCAGCCTTCGACACAGTCTGTCATAGCACTCTTATACAACGCCTCAGAAACGTCGGAACACAAGGAAAAGCATTGGACTGGATCATCTCCTTCCTCACCGGAAGAACCCAGAGAGTCCGCCTCCCCCCTTTTAAATCAGAGGCCACCAAAGTCATCTGCGGCGTACCACAAGGATCATCACTCAGTCCCACCCTCTTCAACGTATAAAGGAGTCCTCTCGCATCCATCGCGCGCCAACACAACCTCAACATCATCTCCTACGCCGACGACACCCAGCTAATCCTCTCCCTCACCGAAGACCCAAACACCGCCAAAACCAACCTACACGAAGGGATGAAAGAAGTAGCCGAGTGGATGAAGAACAGCCGTTTAAAACTGAACTCGGACAAAACGGAAGTCCTCATCTTAGGTTCATCCCCCTCTGCCTGGGACGACTCATGGTGGCCACCGGCCCTGGGAAACGCACCCATACCTACGGACCACGCACGTAACCTGGGCTTCATCCTGGACTCCTCCCTCTCGATGACCAGACAAGTCAACGCCGTCTCCTCATCATGCTTCAACATCCTACGTATGCTCAAAAAAATCTTCCGTTGGATCCCCACCGAAACAAGAAAGACGGTCACCCACGCACTGGTCAGAAGCAGACTGGACTACGGAAACACCCTTTACGCCGGAACCACAGCCAAACTACAGAAAAAACTCCAACGCATCCAAAACGCCTCAGCCAGACTCATACTAGACATCCCCCGCCAAGCTCACATTTCCGGTCACCTGAAAGACCTCCACTGGCTCCCCGTCAACAAGAGAATAACGTTCCGTCTCCTCACCCATGCACACAAAGCCCTCTACGACCTAGGACCCGAATGCCTCAACACGCGCCTGTCCTTTTACACCCCCACCCGCCAACTACGATCGTCCAATCAAGCCCTCGCCGCAATTCCACACATCCATAGATCCACCATTGGGGGAAGATCCTTCTCCTATTTAGCTGCCAAAACCTGGAATTCTCTCCCCAGCCACCTCCGCCTTACACAGAACCACCTCTCCTTCAGAAAACAACTAAAAACTTGGATATTCGATAAGTAAAGCACCCCCCTCCCTCAAGCGCCTTGATACCCTCTGGGTGAGTAGTGCGCTATACAAATGTTAAACTTGAACTTGAACATGGTATAAACACCCAGCTATCCTAGGGTGTAATGATATTCGAGAACATATGTCCCTGCATCCAAAATCCAAGTGATTACACCAAAGCACACATCCAATAAGTAGTCCAAAATATATGTAATCCAATGGGTCGTAGTCATAGAGAGTGTAGAACGTTTCCAACGTTTATTAACATCTTCTAAAAGTTCATCAATTTTCATAAAGCATTGATTGAGAACTAAATTAGATGTCACAAGTGTTTCTTCAGAAAAAAAACTTTCTCAAGGCTGTAAATAGCATACATAGACGAAATGTAGAGCATGTTTGAAATGAATGACTACTGGACAAATATAACAAATTTAATGTGAGATAGGCACCAAAAACTTGTAAAAAGCCTGCTCACTATAGAACGAAGCCCAGAAAGTGATACGTGCTAAGAAAGAAGGCTCACCCAATGGTCAAGAGTGTGCATAATGGTGAAGAGGAATGACAGTGTTTAGCCAAAGGTCAGTACAAACATCTGTAACCTGCATGCATGATAACAGGTCTCATGATAAAAAGTCCTGAAGAATAGAACGCAGTGTGAACTCAATTGTAAAGTCATATCAAAAGCAAAATGCAGTATAAAGAAAGAGGAACAGCTCTAAATAGGTATAGATACATGTAGGTCAACCAGAATGATTGTCTATGGTCAAAATTTTAAGTGCATGCCCACCCTGTGTCTAACCTAAACAATTATACAGACCACTGAGTGTCGCTGTATGTTATAAATAACAGATAGAGTAGACTCAGTTGTAGTGTGTTCAAATATGAGGCAGAAAGCGTCATTCAAATGAGGAGTGTTGGAAATGGCCTTTTTGTAGTGTTATTCCAAGTCTTTTTGCTTCTTCCTCCTATTTTTCCTGTCCTGTTTTGTTGGCTATTGATATTATGATTGGTTATCCATGGTTGGCATATTTGAGTTACTGGTAAGTCCCTAGTAAAGTGGACATCTTGTGCCAGGGCCTTTACATTAAATGCTACTAGTGGACTTGCAAGACTGGTTATGCCACCCACATGGGCAGCCCTGTAACTTCATATCCGACCTGTCACTGTAGTGTCTGCACATGCAGTTTGTAACTGCCCTGTTGCCCTGGCAAGGGCACCCACTTGCCAGGCCTCTAACCTTCTCTTTTCTTACATGTAAAGCAGCCCTCAGGAAGGCCCAAGGTACCCTCCATGGGCCAGGTGCAGTGTATGTAAAAGGTAGGACATGTGCTGGTGTGTTTTACATGTCATTTTACTGAAATACTGGCAAATTGTTTATTCGCTATTGAAAGGCATCTGTCCTATAGGTTAACACGGGAGTTACTTTGTAATATCTTACAAGTATACAGTTCCATTGGGAAAAAACAGAGAAATAAAGTTTAGGCTCTTTGTAGAAAGATATTTTTTTAATTGTGTGTTTGAAAATGCCACTTTAGGCATGTTCTTGTTTAACCATTCTGTGTGCCTCTGCTGGTTTGTGTATTGACTGTCTGGTTTTAGATTGACAGGGGCTGGGGATGTGCATTCACTGTAGACAGCCACAAGGCTGGTTGAGGTGTGTGCTGCCTTTCCTGGGTGACTCATAGCTGAGCTGAATACACTGTTGCTGCATTTAGAGTGGTGGGAGGAGCTTCACTTGCACCTGGATAGGCAGTGTCTCCTCTGCACAATACTGTCTCCACCTCCTGCAGCGAAGCTGGGCCTCCCTGTTCCCTCTCTGGTCTGCATGAGGTGCTTGGCGGTGATTGGGGATTGGGGCAGTAATACATGGCCCTGATGATTCTGATTGGTTACAATGGGATTCATAAGTGAGCTTGGCAGGCTATATCACTCATTCCGGATTTATCGAGCTGGAAGGGAGAAGCGCTGAGATATATTGAATATGAAAGGTAAGAGGTAGAATAGGTTTTAAGATATCACCAGAGATATTTTCAGGAATAGGGAGGGGCTATGTGTGATAACCAGTAATGTATTTTGTCGTTTTTTTAATGTAGATTTATTTTGAACTTTACAAGACTTGGGGAATACAGAAATTTCTCAGCACAGACTTCCTTGGCATACTACTTTGGTTAAGAGGTGAGCATGGTAGGCATCCTGTTATATTTGATGGAATTATTAGGAGAAGTAAGGCATTGTATAGTAATGACCATTATAATATTCTGTTTGGCATGCAGCTGATCTCATAAATATATCGAGTGGGATCAAGATTTGAATTGCAACTATTGGGATGTGGTGCTAACCTTGAATTGTGGAAGAAGTGATCTCAAGGTGAGCTGATGAGGCGTAGAGTTAGATATTTTTTATAGTTTACTCTAAAATAGAAACTAAGGCTTTGAACTAAGTAATATTGGTATTTATTTGCTAACAGTTGTAATAAGAATACCTGTCCGTATAGGGAAAGTCCACGATAGATACTGACCAAGGGGATTTGAATTGATTGGAGGTGAGATTATTCAGCCTTTGTTTCTGGGGGATCTGTTTCTTACAGGGATAGGCCTTCTGTGTTCACTCTCCAACAAAATGATGGGATATAAGCATGGATTCTGCGAATGACTTATAATAAGAATACCTGTCAGTATAGGGATAGACCTACTTAGAGATGTAATGTTTGGAATCCACCTTCCATTTTTGAGGAATGTTGTTTGTAATGTTTTCTCATGACACTACATGTAGCTATGTTAATTTGTTGAGATTCATGACAATCTTTTTAGATTGTTAAATATGCAGAGTAGGAATTTAAAGTTGGAGTTAGTACCATCCCTTTCTTTTGTCTATGATTGTTAATTGTAATGTACAATTTGATTGATTATGTGTGGATTTTTGATTATGTATTTTTTACTTTACAGCCCTGATGATGTCCCGGATGGGGACGAAACGCGTTGGCTGTTAAAAGTATTTACTATTGTTTCAAGTTGGCTGACATTGATGACTTGATTGAATAAAGAAAAAGATCAGACTTCTGGAAGACCTTCTTTTTGGACTTTTTTTGATTTGCAAACGTGATAAAATTAATTTATTGTAACATTTATAAGCTCCTTCTGGATTAGTGGGAGCTTTGTCAGTAGTGGTTTGTGACGATGAACCATTAGGGGTTCAGCGTATTTTTTGTATACTAATAGGTGTATATATTTATTAAGTAGCTTGCCAGTGCACACAGGAGCGGTCCCTCATTATCCTCTTTAAAAGTTTGGTCATGGCTCGAATCTGTGAATTATTGTGTGCACTGATGACATATAGTATGGAATGGCAGGATGTCCATTTCCTATAAAGTTTGGATCCAATGCTTGTGCCATCAGCGAACAGAACCACATGTAGGTATTCAACTTGTAGTGCACTGTGATGGTGCATAAAACATTATGGGCCAGATGTATGACCTACCCATTTTGCAAGTCTGAGACATGTTTGCGATTCCCACAGGGGTCGCAAATTACCTGCATCATGAATATTCATGAGACAGGTTGCAATTTGCGACCCATTTGAAATGGCCAGCACTCACAGGGATGGTGGCCTGCTGAGATCAGAAGACCACCATGTCTGCGACTGCTTTTTCAATAAAGCAGTTTTCTTTCAAAATGCAGCCCATTTTCCCTAAAAGAAAATGGGAATCATTAAAAAAATATTTTTGCATCTATTCAAAAAGGGGAAGGTGTCCCCTGGGATTCCCTTCTCATTTGCGAGTAGCTTACCACCTACTTGAAGTAGGTAGTAAATTGCGAGTGTTTTGGGTCGCAAAACAATCATATATACAAGTGAGACTCACTGTAAGGAAGGGATAACCTGGCACGCCCCTTCCTAATAGTGACTTGCAAACCATTTTTTGCGAGTCCGTAATGGTTATGGACTCGCCAAATAGGGTTTGTACATACCACCACCATTTTTAGCGGTTGCAAGTGGGCCGATTTTCCATTGCGATCGCTAAAAACATTCTCCATAAACTGTGCTACTAAATCTATGCTACCGGCCCAAATCATAAGCACAACTTCACCATAACTTCCCAGGTAGATCATATGTTCTGAAAGTTCTAATGGGCAGTAGGTCCAAATATTTTGTCTCTCCAAAATTGCCATGTATATATTGGCAAAGGATGGTGAAAATTTGAAACCCAGGGCCACACCTTGTGGTTGGGTGTACAATTCCCCATTGTTTAGAAGGACATTATTTTCAAGAATGAGCTTAGTTAAGTCAGTGAGCATATCAGTGTATTCAAACATGGTAGCACCTCTACAATCCAGATATTGTTGAATGGCTTGTAATCCTTTCTCTCTGGCATGCAAGTACACAATGAACACACATCCAGTGCAGCAAAAATATTGCCACCCGTCCAACTGAAGACTAATAGTTTGTTAAGTATGTTTTTTGTGTCATGAAGGTAAGATGGAAGATTTTTTTCCAATGGCTGTATGCATATGTCTATAATTTCTGATATACGTTCAGTGTGAGAACCAATGCCTGATATGGATATGGATCTCGCAAGAGGGAAATATCCCTGTTTGTGGATCTTGGGGAGAATATATATGCATGATGCATTAGGTGTTGCATTGAATAAGTATCCATATTACAAGTCAGAGATCAAAGAGAGATCTATCCAATATGTTTGTTTACGTTGGATGCTCTGAGTGATGTCCTTGAGAGGGTTATGGTTGATCTTGTTATAAGCATTGGGGTTTGATAACTGTTGGTCAATTTCACTGAAGTAGTATGGCTTGTTTATGACCACAAAATGCACCATTTGTCCCCTTTCTTTATAAATATAACACTAGCACAATGAAACTTGAGGGGGCCCCCCTGCAAATTACATGGAAGGGCCCCCACTGGACTCCCTCAGGAGCTCTCTGGCCAAGGCACTGTCCTGAGTGGTCCCCCTGAAGGTTGGGGGCCTCCCCGCACCGCAGGGGCTGGCGGGAGCCTATGTTATGTGACTGAATGATACTGGATTCCTGTGTTAAAGTGCTAGTCTCTCTTCTGTGGTCAGATAATTTACAAATGTCTGGATGTCTTGTATGCATTGCCTTCAAATGTATGCAAATCCTAAATAACCTTTCAATGTAAAATGTCAATAACGTTGTCAGAAGGAAGGTGGAATTGGGCTAAGGCCACTGTCAAGTTTATAATTAGAGACTATGTGCAGAGCAGACATAATTTGTGGTAGTGAGGGAATGGTTGACTGAGTTTCGTCTAAGGATAGCAATACCTGAAGGTCACATATGTCACGGATGTATTATTTTCCATCGGACCCATGTAAGTGGTGTGTGTTGTATGGAACATTCATAAAACTTTTGCATAGTTTTACTTTGCAAATAAATGTGAACAGCTCAATGTGTACCTGGGTAAATTCTAGGGGTGGGCGGAATTGGAGGAATTGTGTAATTCTGCATTACTCTTGTAATGGGTTACAGTTGTGTGGACTAGTGGATTGACCAGTCGAATTAATTTCCATCCTCTTCACAATTATGCATTCTCTTGACCATTGAGTGAGCCTTCTCTCTTAGCACGTAACACACTTTCTGGTCTTTGGCCTATTGTGAGCAGGCTTTTTACTACTTTTTGATGCCTATCTCACGTTAAATTTGTTATATTTGTCCAGTAGTCATCAGTTTCAAACATGCTTTACATTTCGTCTGTGTATGCAACTTACAGCCTCGAAAAAGTAATTTTGGACGAAACACTTGTTGGCTGCCTGTGACGTGTACTAAAGACAAAACAACATCTTGCCAATGCAATTCTGAAAAGCAATACAATGTTACACAGTTTATCACTTTCAACACGAAGAACGCAGTGTACTGTATAATCTGTAAGTATTACCATATTTATGTGGGGAGCACCATCAGACCCCTCAAAGACAGGATTCAAGAACACATAAAAAGCAATAGAAATGTGAATACAAGCTATCCCGTTGATATACATTAATATACTTGCCACACTAAATCTAAAATGACAAATATAAAGTTAAATGGGATATTGAAACTAGAAACGAACTTGGGAGGGGGAAACAGAACAGGTGGTTTCAGGAGACTCGGAAAAAATGGGTCATTAAACTTAGGGCAGTTGATAAAGGGATGAATAGAGACAGGGAACTACATGTTATCCTCATGGAATAACTTTAACGCCCATGTGGTGCAACATGCAGTCAATAGAATTGTTACATTTGAGCCTTAAGTCTGTTGCCATGACATTGTATCTACGTGTTCCACTGTTCTCGGTATAAAAAAAGTATGTATGTATACAACTTTGATTTATTTATTTCTAGAACTTAATGGTTGATCCTGTCTAATGAATTGTACACACGAGTCACATGAAATTATGTTTCATTTATTTGTCAAATATTTTACTTTGACAATCTTTTGATGTGTACAGTTTTAGGTTCAGATGCCTACGTTCTAATTTTATATTTTCTATGTTTTCTATTTAGATTCAGTTATACCTGACCTTACCATCTGAAACTCATGTAATCTTACCTCACTGATGGTGGTGGTACTATTAACTTTACTCTTGCTGACACTACTTTGCTCTAGAGAATGAGTATACTAATTCTTCCTAGATTACTTCTGCATACTAACATGCATTTATTTACTTGTTTTTGATATGAGACCCAACTTTGTCTCATCTGTTAATCCCATACCACATGTTTTGGTACTTTATAACAACCCTTTGCCTTATCCTACAAATGTAAATGTACAGGAATTTATATAGCGCAAATCACCAAGCGGTTTCTAAGCGCTTGCTTAGGGAACCTGTCCTGGTATTCCCCTGTGAGATTACCCCGGCAGGGTATCCGCAAGGTGAAAGCCAGGCATCCCGCCGCGAGTGGCCGTTGTGGAGATTAAGCAAGCTATTGCCCAGAGTCGCAGAGTGTGAACCCGTGAATCGAGTAGGCACCGGAGCGAGAATTGTCGAGTCCATGGACATTTTAGGACTCAAGACCCGGCCGAGCCGGGAATTGAACCCTGGTCCCGGGCTGACCTCTGCTTCCAGGTCTGCCTCCTCTAACCAGTGAGCCACACTTCTCCACAACCTCTTGCTATATACATGACAGATCTATACACGTTTTCTCCCCACTTTTATTTTATTTTATTTTATTTATTTTACTATTCTGTTATCAATTTTTACATGTATTCTTATTAACAAGCTTTTTTAGACATTTCAATATGATACAAAAGGGATGGCTTCCCTACTTTGTCCTTTATTGATTTTCTCACTTTGACCTGCACATTACTACAGTGTCTGAGTCTTGCCACAGTCTCTCAACACAGGCATGGAGGTTCAAATATACAACCTCTTGATACACAATTGACAGACATATGTTAAATGTTTTTTCCCATTCAGATTTTTTATTTTTTTATTCCCATTTGCTTCGATATGTGTATCAACCGGCTTCCTTAGATACTCCTATATGACGTCCCAGATGGATGGCTTCCCTACTTTGTCCTTTATTGATTTTCTCACTTTGACCTGCACATTACTACAGTGTCTGAGTCTTGCCACAGTCTCTCAACACAGGCATGGAGGTTCAAATATACAACCTCTCGATACACAATTGACAGACATATGTTAAATGTTTTTTCCCATTCAGATTTTTTATTTTTTTATTCCCATTTGCTTCGATATGTGTATCAACCGGCTTCCTTAGATACTCCTATATGACGTCCCAGATGGATGGCTTCCCGACTTTGTCCTTTGCTGATTTCCAAACTCTAACCTTCACACTGCAACAGCATCTCTTGACTACTTCGCACAGTTACAGAGGTTCACTGGCCCATCAGGTTAGTGCACACTCTCTTGTGTCCCTTCATAGATTTTTACTGTTTCCCTTTCTGTTGGCATATATTTTTATATATTGACTTACTGGCTTATCATGGCTTATGTAATGCCTCCTCATTTGAATGACACATTTGCCTCATATTTGAACACACTACAAGTGAGTTGAAATATTTATTGTGTTTTTGGCTACGCTATCTGTTATTTATAACATACGGCCACACTCATTGGTTTGCATGTGTTTTTTAGGTTTGACACAGAGTGGACATTCACTTGAAATATTGCCCATAGACAATCGTTGGGACATGTTAGTGAACCTATAGGTATCTACTTATTTAGAGCTCTTTGTCTTTTTTATACCACATTTTGCTTCTCATTTGACCTTACAGTTGACTTTACACTGCTTTTTTTTATTTCGGGACGATTAATCACAAGACCTGTTATCATGCAGATTACAGATGTTTGGACTAGTGGATTAACCTTTGGCTAATTACAGTCCACCATTTTCACCATTATGAATTGCTCTTGACCGTTTGGGAGAGCATTCTCTCCTAGCACAAATTCACACTTTCTGGTCTTCGATCTATTGTGAGCAGGCTTGTGACTACATTTTGGTGTCTATCTCACAATACATTTGTTATATTTGTCAAGCAATCATTATTTCCCAAAATGCTTTACATTTCGTCTATGCATACTGCTTGCAGCCTTGAAAAAGTAATTTCTGACGAAGTAAATATTAGCTGGATGTGACATGTAATTAAGTTCTCGATCCATGCTTTAACAAAATTGTTGAACTTTAAGATGATTTTTATAAATGTAGGAAACATTTGACAGTCTATGACCCATTGAATTACATATATTTAGGACTACTTATTGGATTTGTGCTTCAGTGTAATCACTTGAATATGGGTTTAAAGAAAAACTGGGAAGGTTTAAAGGCTACAAACACTTGATTGTGTTGTGGGAATATGTGAGACTTGCAAGACAAAAATGTAAGAATGAACCATTATTTTACAGGGGTTGGATTTGGGGAATCTTGCAAGCCATATGTTCAAAAGAGATAATTGAACTCATAGAGTCTTCCGACTGACTTTCACAAGTAGTAATTTCACTTAAGAGCTCAAGTTATTTGCACTGGTTTGGAGCCCTACATTGATTCAATGAGGTAGTATGTAATAATAGTTTCCCTAAAAAATCCCCATAAATTACTATCTTTGAAAGCAGGAGCATTGGTGTTTTAAACAATCAACCTAAAGGGTGCAGACAACCGAATTTAACTTATAGGACATTCTAGGCACTGTACGACTTTTATCACATCTTAAGCGGCATATCAGTACAAATGTATGACTTCAAGATTGGCTAGAGCTTCTGCATTATTCCAAAGGGTGATGAATTCATTATTAAAGGATGTTGAATGAAGAGTATCCAAACGACCGTTTGATCTTTGGCAAGCATTTTCTGGAGCACAGTAACAACTTTGTGAAGGCTTTGTCAATATTGCAAAATTCTGGTTTTACTGTAAAGTGGAAAAAGAAAAAATTAGAACAAGAAGAGGTTGAAAAAATGGAACACAAAATTTCCAAATTTGGAATAATGCTAAAAAATTATTATTTAAAGACCATTTTAAATGCTTCACCATCTGTGAACAAATAGCAATTGATATTGTTTTCGGAATTCACTGAGTTTTATGCAAGAATCATTGAGCATTAAGCATTGAGCCATTTTTGTGCAGGTTGTTGGAATTTGTTTATGATTATTGTTTTGCGAGAAAGAGATTGTGAAGGCGCAGTGTTTGAAACTATTTATAAGTGGGAAGAAATGAGAGGTTGAAGTGGACTTGAGTGGGTATGGACTAAGTGTGGTGCTGTCTCAAAAGAATGAATGGACAGAAAGGATTGTGGCAAAAGGACCTTGAGCATTCCGTTCTACAGAGACAAATTACTCCTTGATCGAATGTGAGTTGTAAACTTACACATGGGCATTAGAGCATTTTAGGATTTATCTATTGGGAATATTTTCTTATTTAATGACTGACCATAAGTCACTAGTAAATTAGGTGAGACTTGGAGGTGGTAGGACAGTGACTCACAGGTTGGCCAGATTGGCATCTAAATTGGAAGCATATCATTGTGGAGTAAATTATGTACCAGGGAAGTTGAGCATTCAAGTGGATGAATTGTCTGGGTTACAATTGCAGGTACAGGGTGATTAGCTGAATGAAGAGATGCACACTGACTTTGATATCTGCAGAACAGTCTAAACGACCTCTTCAAAGTTTTGTATGGATGAAATCTTGACCATTCGTGACATATAGTCCACAATAACAGCTGTTTTCAATGAGTTTTTTAATTAAACTTATAAGGTGAAAGTTGTTTTTGTTTCAGCTCTTGTATGAGTTTGTGGTCCACTGGTTTGGTAGCAGCATCTCCATCACATAATGTATTTGTTAGAAGAAGAGCATGCAACAAAATGCTCTTGATAAATTCACCTCATTCTTTTGCTACATCCATCTCTCTATGCACTTGTGAAAGTTGTTTTGTGTAACCTGTTTTGTAGTGGCTGGTTGGAAGAAACTCTGACAATGGCAATTAAAGCATGGATGTTTAGCTTTAGTGACTGTGCCAAACAGCTTTTTCTATTTCAATATAAATCTCTTCTGCTTCAGGTCTGCATATAGTTTCGATCTATGTTCCATGACATCTGGTAGACTTTTCTCTATATTGCTATCTACATATTGTTTGGTTACGAAGTTGCGTAGTCACAGAAGTTTAGTCATTTCAAAGGAGTTTCCTTGCTTTTGCAAGAAAGAAGAGGGCTTTTAACATGTTTATTAAAATGTTACCCTCTCTTTCCCACATGTTTGTGGTGAGGAACAGTTTCATGATGGCCCATTAATTTTGAATTTGTCATTTCTCTGAAAACATTTTAAATAGCAAGGGCTTCCTGGTAAACTAGCTGCCATTAAACAACACCTTCACTTTTACGTGTCTGAGTCACAATTCCCTATGAGCTTTTCTTTGATTTCTGGATCTACTGTTCCAATTTCATATTTAGAGCCACAGCATTGAACCTTCCCTCCCTGTCTTTTACCACAAAATGTTTTTGGGCGAAATTTCTGTAGAGGTGTGTAAGGGTTTTTCCACCTCTAGCTTCTTCACTCTTTCCAAATACCAGGATCCATATCTCAGGTAGTTTACACAATGAAATTTGTGAAACACAGTAATCAGTGAAACCATAGCCTTTACTTGCAGCTCCCAATCACTTTCCCGATCAACATATACCTTGTTTTTCACTAGAGCTATCATGTGTAAAACATTTTACCAATACTTGCAAAGTCTTGATTTTTCTTCATATTTTTTGACAAACTCTAAAATCTTGTTTTCATGTTTTCTGATTTTGAACTGAGTGTATTGACCATTGCCTGATTTTGACATTATGTCTTATGAATGAAGTGCACTGTGTGCCCTGTTCATTTCTGGGATAAGATATGTAAAACCTAATTTGTCATTCTTGCTCCAGAAAGCATTCCAACACAATGTTTCTATAGCCTCAGATATGATGAGCATACCTTGTAATGAACGAACATTATGAGTTCTGCTCCACTCAATACTGACTGAATAGATTTGCTTTGAAAGATTTCAGCCTCAATAAGTGTATCATCTATGCCACATCCACTGAGATAACTTCCTGCACACCACAACACAACTTTTGTCATGTGGAAAATGCCCATCATTCGTTAAAGATCATCAAATTATACTAGATTGCTCATAAAAATAAGGAAAACACCTTCATCACAGAAAATTGGCAAGATAGCCTGGTCTTCAAGCTGAGTGCACACATGTTTGAATTTTTTTAGATCTGTAGCATAGGTTATAACTGGAGATGGTATTACTGGTAAAATCCCAATCTTCTTAAGTGGGACGATATTCTGGGAGACTAGAGCATGAATTTAACCCCGAGGAGGAACTGGCTTTTCTTCATCCTTCAGTCACACTGAATAAGGGATATGAAAAAGTGTGTTAAATCAGGTAGAAGAGGATCCATATCCTCAGCCACTTTGAAACTTTCTGGTAGACTGGGATTTGTTGATGCTTTTAGTGATTTTGCACATGTTGGCAGGGCAGTTGGGTTATAAGTTTGCAGCTTTGTTTGTTTATGTCTACACCTGACACAGGTTATTTTCCAGAAGCTACTTCATAGGTACAGTCTTGAAAAAGCAAAATGGCAGTATCATGTGTGCTGGATGTTGCAGACAAAGTAGTGCTGTCTTCAAAATCAAAATTATCAAGAGCTGCAATTGTAAATCCTTTCCTGGTAAAGTGACTTGGAAGTTGTGTGCTATCAGATTCACTAGTTTTTACAGCATGAGCTGCTAATAAGTACATACTCCAAACTATGTCATTATAAGTTGTTGATATACCAATCCTATTCATTGAAGTGATTAGCTCTCCACATTTGCACTTGTCATAGCTTGCCTGGGCAGTCATCATGTGTAGAGGAGTTTTCTTTTTGCGTGATGTAATTCACAAAAAATGATTTGGAAAAGACTGTACATTTGCACAGTATAAGCCTGTCAGTTCATAGGATTGTCTCCTACTTCTTCGCTTATATCATCAAAGCCATCATCAATACTGGCTGCTTCTGTTTCGAACTCAAGGACTTTAGTTCGTAATAGTTTTGCTTTGCTGACATTCAAAAAATTATGTAAAAAATTTAAAGAAAACATCAGGCATTCTTGTTGACGCCCATGACTTGCACAGCTCTGTGGCATCACAAAATGTGTAATTAAGTCCAAAATCTGAGGGGCATATTACCAACAACTAGCGATAATTATCGCTATGTTGGCTTAGCGGCAATATTTTTATCGCCGAGCTGCGGCGATTTTTATCGCTTAGGAACCTTGCTATTATCAAGGTTTATCTCCTAAGCGGTAAAAATCGGCCGAAATGCATGAATATCGCTGAAAGTCAGCAATATTCATGCATTACCGAGCTAATGCTCTTAGCCATGTTATCCACCTACCATTGGATAACATGGCTAAGAACTGCTCTGGGGCAGGTGTTAGCTTTTGGAAATATTCGCGCTTAGCGCGAATATCTCCAAAAGTTGGTAATAGGAGGTAGCGATGTTAGCGACTGTTTCCAGTCGCTAACATCTTGGTACGCCCACTTTGCATGTCATTAGTGATAAATTTCACTGACATGCAAAGCGGGGCCCAAGATGGTCGCTATCTCCTACTAGCTGTCGCTAACTGATGTTAGCGACAGCTAGGTAATAGGGAGATAATTTTATCTCCGCTTTCTTGGCTTTTAAAGCCAAAAAAGCGGAGATAAACCCCCTTGATAATATGCCCCTAAATCTTTTAGGATGTTTCTTAAAATGGTTCCTGCTGATTTTTCTGCAACCTGTGACCTTATTTCGACTGCAAGAACTTCAGGAGTCAAATCAGCTGAGAACACCACACGTGGCTCATTCTTTTTGTTAGACTGACAAAAACGAATTCTGTCATTGTACATTCTCACCAGAACATTTTTTATTTAATTATTATGGATCTATACAGTTTCATCAATGTTGGCCATTATTTTTCTGATCTAATAATTGAGTGTAAACCCATAGCCAGAGTGGCTTTAAAACTAAATTTGCTTTTTCAAAGAGTGCAAACTTAACTGAAGGCTGGTGGTTACGTTGCTGCTGGGAGCTCATTGTACATTCATATTTTCGAATGTATTCATGTGTGCAGTTACGGTGGGCATACAAATCTGCTGCAAATACATTCACCTCGCTGTTTAGATAGCTACTCGTCTCAAAACATAATTGTGGATACAGCTAGCAGCAGATAAAAACATGCTTGCACTTTAAGACTAACATACTATGCACTTTGTTCTTTCATCAATTTCTTTGGCCCTTGTTCTGGCTAAACCACAGATAACAAATTGAAGATCCTCTGCGTTCTGATCAGTTGTTGCAGGTGGACGAAGGGTAGCCATCAATCTTCTAAGTGGATAGGCATTGGGGTTCATTGTAGTCTCTTTCTCAGAAGACTTGGATTCTTGTTGTAATTCGCTGGTTTCTGCTATGTTTTTATGAAGTTTTTTCCCAGGCTTTTTTCCATTGTATACGACTTGTAGCCCTTATTGTTCTAATGATAAAATTTTGATTCTCTTTATTAATTAGTTTCAATCTTTTGTGAACTTTGTTCTGCTGTATTTCTGCAGCATCTTGAAGTCTTTTCTTTCCAGCCGCAGTTCATGATAGCTTTCTTTTGGATTAGTTTGGCATACAAAACATTTTTCCTTGTTGAAGAAGACCTCAAATTTTGTAGCTAATAACACTCTGCCAGGAGGTAAAGATCCTCTGCCACCACCTGCTTCGCTCATGTTTATGAATTTGAATGAGGATAAACAAATGAGAGAGCTAGGACTATATTTGGGCCGTCCTTGTCCCTAGGTAAATATTAGTAAACAACTAGGACTGACCTGCCTAGCAGTTTGTCTGACACTGTAGTGCCCGGCACCCCAAGGGTTTGTTAGAAGAACCCTCACACACCAACATTGTTGGTGCCATGCTTCATCATCGGGTTCCCAGCTGAGTAGCCAAATGCTACTCAGCTGTGCTGCGACACCTGATTACAGTGGAGCTGGGTTTTTTGGGGGTGAGTGTGTGGTGAAGTGGTGTGTTAAAAATACCTCTGGGTCTCTACCTGATAATTACTTTATTCCCAGTGGTCCAGGGTATATTAAAAAAGGAAGTGGATAGCAAAAAGAGACAGTTTATTGCGCCTCAGTTATCAATTAGGTCGACATGTTTCCATCCTGGTCCTGTGGAGCCCAAAATAGGTGTTTATGTGGGTGAGCCCTTCATCACAAACAGTGAAATAAGGGTTTTCCCCACCCAGGACCAGATTTACGTTGTATTTGCATAAACAAATGGATTTTTCAAAGGTGGACGCGAAATACGGACAGTCCACATAGCATAAGTTAGCACACCTTAGCGCGTGGCTACAAAATGCATATACATGTGGTGTCATTTCATTTTGCCACTCACTTTCACTTTTTTAACCGACACCAATGTTTTAAGTCACTTTGAAAAAGGTTCTGAAGAAAGCCCCACAATTGTTTTGCATGAGCTGAAACATGTCGACCTAATTGATAACTGAGACGCAATTAACTGTCTCTTTTGTTATCCACTTCCTTTTTTAATACACCCTGGTTGGTGTGTGAGGGTTCTTCTATGAATTTGAATCAACTGAAAACCTGAAAACCTGAAACAAAAACACTATTCAAATAAATTTCCAATATGATGGCTAAAACACATCTTTATAGAGCCGCCTCTTTGGAAAATGGTGGAAGGGTTGCTCTGAGGACTTATTTTCTGTCTCCATAATACTATTTGACCCCCAAAACGTACGTGCAGGATCAGCTTCGATAATCATCAAATTACACCTGAATCCCCACTTACCAACTGTAAAGGACATGGTGAATTACTTAGAGTGTCTAGAAGTAATTCATCCTTCATTCCCACAGCTCACATTACACTCACAACCGTTCACTAGTCATCCTGCCCTCAAATGGGCTCAACTTTTAGTCTTCCAATCCACTCATAAGAGCACCCTGGTCACATGGGCACACCACAAGTTCTCATATGGGCATACCACTCACACCTCCCGTGATGCACTTAAGCAGGAATTCCTTTCACCCGGCACTCACACTGCTCACCCTACACTTATCATCACCTACCGTCACTCAGCTGTGGAGGCTGGTTTGAGATACAGGATCAGTCTTAGGTTGTGGGGATCAGCCAAGAGGGAGTGATGAAATCAGCCGAAGGCAGCAGGCGGGGAGCGTTAGAACAAGTTAAGGATGAAGCACTTCAGCTGAGGCTGTGTGCTGGTGTGGGAGATGACTGGAACTGCAGGCTAAGGGTGTTGTGCAAGTGGGGGAAGATCTTACAGCCCAAGGGGCTCTTGCTGGCTCTGCAAAGAGCTCTAATGGCCTTCAGTGTGAGGTGGTCACCTTGGGCCAGGCATGCTGTTTTTGCTGCTTTTGAAGGCATGATGTAGATTCAAATCTGAGCCCTGTTGGCCTGCATAGCAGTAGTGCTCTTCAGGGCATTTACTGGTTGGGAGAACGTGCTGAGGCTGCAGCTGTTATTTGAGATGGAAGCAGGCCGTGCTGGAGCAGGTGAAATTGGGGAGAGGGAACTGAGGCTGTAGGTTGGTGTAAGGGCAGGCATAAGGCAGTTGCGACGCAGGGTCTCAGGCTAAGGCTGCAGTGAACAGCACTTCTGGATTGCCAGAAACATTGGGCATAACAAACCTTTATTTTCTGAATGTTACTAATGCAAATGGGGAATTAAAACAAACAGACTGAGATTCCACTGCACCATCATGCTGGATATAGCAACCATTTTGGATAGGGGAAATCCCTTATAGGGAAGCTCTTTTTACCAATACTTCAACCGTTTATACTGCTGATTGCTCATAGAGCATTATCATCATCAAATGTAAATGTAAATGTAAATGTATTTCGATTTATATAGCGCACTCATCACCCAGGGGTCTCAAGGCGCTTGCTTAGGGAACCCGTCCTGGTATTCCCCTGTGAGATACCCCGGCAGGGTATTCACAAGGTGAAAGTCAGGCATCCCGCCGCGAGGGGCCGTAGTGGAGATTAAGCAAGCTATTGCCCAGAGTCGCAGAGTGTGACCCCGTGAGTTGAGTAGGCACCGGAGCGAGAATTGTCGAGTCTGTGGAATTTTTGAGCCCGAGACCCGCCGAGGCGGGGAATCGAACCCTGGTCCACGGCTGATCTCAGCTTCCGGGTCTGCCGCCTCTAACCACTGAGCCACGCTTCTTCATCACCAACAACTTTATTTTGATCACAAAGATCAAAAAAGTACACAGCACATTATTAGTAAAATACAAAATATAGATAGTTGGTTTTACACAGCATATAGTCCATAAAAATAATTTAAGATCCAAAATGTTTAAAACAGATAAAAGAATTGAGTGCATCATTAAATACATTTGGTACGCTTAATCCACAGTGCATGCCAATATCTGGAAAGGCCAAAGAACACTACTCTTTGTGCATCAGTCATCAACATTCTCAACACCTCAAGGTAGTGACTGGGGCCGACCAGTTCACATAGCGGAATTATCCACTTTTTCCTCGAAGAATTGTAATATGGACAGAAAAAGATCAAAAGCACAATGGATTCTAAGCTAGCATTGCACGCAGGACAGATATCATCATTAAAAACATCATTACACCACTTTATACAGAACAGTTTGTAGGCAAGGTCTTATAACGGAACTGAAAGAATAGTTTACGTGCCAGAGGGGGGACAATTTTATCAATGGTATCCTCAAAGCAGGAAACAGATTTAACATTTTAAAATTCACAAACGTCTCTCAGTTTTTGCCAGGGCTTGTTTTTATATAACTTCCCAAAACATTTATTTCAGCCTCACCCTCCGTATGATGGCCAGACTTTCTGGGTTTGACCAGAACCCCTCCATCCCAAGGCTCCGTAAATGTATTGATCTCCCCTCACCTTGCCTGTGCTGTGTTAGATGGATGTAATCTGATTGAAACATCTAAAAGGTTTCTCGGTATGCCCTGTTTCTTTAAAACTCTCCATAGGCTAGCTCACTGGCCTAGGTCAAATGCAGATCGTAGGTCAACAAAGAGCTTTCCTCCTTTGATTGCCACTTCCTTTCAATAAATATAAAGTAGGCGGAAAGTTTGTTCCAAAGTACTTATTTTTGCATGGAAACCAGCTTGAAAGTCACTCAGGATTCAAGACTCATAGATCCAATCCTGGATCCGTCCTAGGATTTGCTTACAAAAGATTTTCTGGAGGGAGTTGATGAGGCTTAAAGGCCTATAGCTAGCTGGCTTTGCTCTGTCCCCCTTTTTATATATGGGGACAACCTCAGCAATTTTCCATGAGAGAGGAATAGGAGTACCGGTTAGAATTGAGTTGGTGAGAAGATATATGTATGAGCCCCAAAGTATTATATTCTCTTTATATAAGTCATTAGAGCAATATTCTTAGCCATTACTATTGCATTGTTGTGAAGGGTCTATTTCTTGCACACTGCCAAGTTATTGTGTTTTAATGGAGCATCCATGTATGGTGAGGGAATGCAACTCATGAGTCAATAGGAGCTCAACAAGCACAGCACTCTTTCTTGGCAGCGCCACAAAAAATCTGCCCAATCAAATGCTGTTTCAAGGTAAACATTTGGGTGGAGCCAAACTCTCTCTGACAGTTGTGCTTCTTAAAGCTTTTTTCTGTTTATCATACAAGGTATGGCGGCAACTGTGCTTTCAAGCCAGTCCTAAAAAGTGCATCTCAGAAGTACTGAAACACATCCAAAAGAGTGTGTAAAAACATCAATCATAGCACAAAACATTAACTTAAGTACAATAACGCTTAAAGAATAACAAATTGATTTGTGTCATCTGTTGTGCCTGTACAAATGATTATCCAAAAGTAGTGAAGTGGTTTTGATAAAGGAATTCGTTTTTTCAAAAATTACCCCTTTTTCATTATTTTCCTTTAATGCCAAGACTCTTATACCATTCCTACCTGCACCCATTGTGCCCTTGACTCCCATTGAAAACATAGTATTGTAGTGTAGTTCCTATATTCCCAATAGGCTCTGCGCATTGGAATAATATATTCAGCAGTGTAGGCGTAGGACTGAGGTCGACTAGGTCCCTACTGACTATATTAGACTTAAGTTTTTGCCAGCTAGCTCAGAGGTACCTAGAAACTTTCTCGAATAAACGAGGAGGAGTTTAACCTCCCTGGATAGACAAGAAGGGATTAGCTTCTGACAACCATATAACATGACAACTTTGCTCCCTCAGAATAAGAGTGTATCTCTAGAGTCGTGTGAAAACAATAGACAGCTATTTCACTCAGTCATATGTGCGTACTTAGTTTCACCAGAATGCAGAGAAAAGAGAGACGGGCGTTTTCAATAAAAGGTTGTTATTTATTGAGCAGTCTTTTTTCTCATGCAAGAGAAATGAATTGCCACAATTGCAATACTCATAGTAAAGTAAAGTGCGTACAGTAAAAGGAGGATTATAAAATAATACTGTAAAAGCATTGATATGGTTTCTTAGCCATAAGATACTTTAAAATAGATAGAATATATATACATATAGACATTGACTAACGTACTCAACTGGTGCTTCTAAATACGCCTACCCCTGTGTACCTGACCTAAGCCTAATACGTGGGAAGGAGTAAGTAATTAGCAGATTTAGTTAAGTTCGTTTTGCCAAGAATCTAACTCAAGAATTCTCTTTAGGGGTTTAGTCAGCTCCGTACCTGGGTATTAGAAAGCAGGAGGTCTGGTATCTCTCTCTCAGGACTCGATATCCCAGTAACCCGCGAAGGTATCTGGAAACACCGGAGCTGGATTTCTCGGCAGGAGAAAAGACAGCGCCTCTTTCAGTGCGTCAAAAGGGAGGGGCAGCGTCCGTGGGCTCTCGCATCAGCTGGGCTTTCGGGCAAGTAGATAGCTGCTCCCAATACCACCACCGTGTCTTTGCTTAAGGCAACGTTGGTATATTTATACTTGTAAGCTGCCGGGTTTGACGAAAGGCTGGACATAAGACGTCAATAAGATGTCACTAAGAAATGGCCGTTCTTACAGTGCTTTACAGGAGTTCTAGGATGAAATCAAAACAAAGCAAGGGGGATTTCCCAGGTTGCTGGAGGTTTGGATTGTTTAGAGAACTTGTTGTGCTTTCTAGGGGGGCGGGGAAGTAGCCTTGCTTAATGTGACAGCATGTGCTATGACTGAATATGGATATGATTATTATGCCGTTGTATGGATATCATTGATAATAACAGGACAAGGGCATAAAATAGGAATATCGATTTAGGCTCCTAGATAAAAACACAATACCCACTCCACGATCTAATGTCCATCATTACTAAAACTAAGCAATAGTAAACATATAAAAGTGCATGTGTATTTCAACCCACCCCAAAATACATTTTTAGCATTTGAAATGGTGCATAGATATACACGAAAATTGATTATAGGTACTGTACGCTATTCAAGCAGTGTAATCATTCAGTAAAAAGATGCATATCTATATCAGCATGAATGATTTGCGGAATTTACACATGAAATGGCTCTTAATACAGAAAAAAGGTCGAGACCATTCCATCACATATAAATTCAGTTGCTGTAAATGTGCTAGAGGCTGAGGTAATATATTGTCTCTAGAGTTCCTAGAAATAGAAGCTCTGTTCTCTAAGAATAGTTCTACTTCAAGCAGAGTACATGTGCCAGAGAAAAAGGTAAATATTGTGGAATCGGGAAAAAAATAATTTCGCTTTCAGGGGAGAGAGAAAAAATATAGTTCCAAATATGTTCAGTAGCTTTTGTTTATCAAAGCCGAAGGCCGAATTCAGAGTTCAGGGAATGCTGTGTACTAGTTTGCTTAAAAAGTTATTATTTTTGCTCGGGGGAAAACATCATTTCAGACAGACTCGCAAAAAAGTTGTCTACGGCTTCAGGTGAAAGTTCGATTAAGTTCGAAAATGCCGCAACTGTACAGTCGTGAGAATGATTGCTATCATCGATGTCAGGATCAGCAATGCTCACAGAAGGTCGTACCTGAGTGATGTTGCTCTCATCTCGTACTTCACTACCCTTTAATCGCAGTGGTGAAGTCTCAACAAATGCCGTCATCAGAATGGGTAGCCGCTGGGGACAACACGATGCATGAGCCGTTACAGGACTTAGCAAAGTATCTGTATCCAATGGTACTGCTGATGGTAGTGTAAGACAGACGTCCAACATGCATTCTTCTCCGCATAGCAGACATCGAAGCACAGGTAAGATGCAATTCTGCCAGATGGGTCTGAATGAAAGAAACCAGGTCATATTCAGATCTCTTAGCCGGGCTAATCCAAGGACTTTAGTTATGCGGTCCCGATAGCGTATAGCTAGGATCGTTACTTCCATTGTTGCTGGAGTCTTGTCTGCGACTTTGCTTGCCATATCGAAGCAGAAGTATCAAAAATAAAATGCCTGCTACGAGTCCCAACAGAAGTGGTAGGCCGCCAAAGACAGAATGGACAAAATTAGGAAAAATGTCCAGAACTGTTTGGAAGGGTGTTAACAGTCCCGAAAAAATTGTCTTAAATATATGTGGGATACCACTGGTATCAGACATATTTAGGATTTGGCTTAGCATTTCTGCGAAATGCAGGGGGCAATTTGTTGCTAAAAGTGTATTTATCTCTGCCGTTGTCCTTGCAACTTGAAGATCATACGTTTCTTTTGATGACGTCAAGGGCACAGTTGTCTGTAAAAGAACAGACTTAATTCTGCTTAAAGTATCAATTCGAATAGAAGAGATATTCAAAAAGGGCCAAATCTTCGCCTCCATGTCTGGAGTGCTGTTTGGATACAATACTTGCATACAGCAAGTGACCATGGAACTAACGCTCACGAGATAAGCTTTTCCTGGCACCATGCCACAACATCTGTGGTCCACTATTAGAATATAGCTCCCGTTAGAAAGCCGTCTAAAGAATGGCTCTATTCGAGTTGCAGGTGTGCCATGCTGGTGACATGAAAGGTTATTTGAAGTCCCCTCACAAGCCCCATGCAAGTTAATACCTTGACAAAGAAGTATACCACTCAGTGATCGTTTACAATTGTTACCACTAAGAAATACATTCTGTTTCTTTTCACTATAACATGTGTGTGTGTAATGTAATTTCCATGATGACTTAATGTACCCTTTACCCAACCTTTCCTACTGGCCTGCTGGTATATACTCTTGACAGAATTTAAATTGGAAAGTTGTTATCGGAATTGTTATTATTCCATGTATTATCCATTCAATGACAGGTCTTTCTGACATTGTCAATGGTAATCTCTCAAGTTTTTCAATGCTCAGAATTGTATACTCTGCTCCTTTCTGTGCCAAGCTGATTTGTGTATCAGTAAGGTTAAAGATAGAGAATAGGGACGTTATGTTGATTAAACGCCAGGGCACGTAGCCTGAACGCAGATTTTGCAACGTTCAGCCAAGCTGTACAATAGAACGCAATTGGGACTGACCGTGTTGTAACATTAGTAAGTCCTGCTCCATTATATCAATAGCAGATGATACAATACTGTCCAGTGAATATATTCTGGAAGACAGAGTCATTAACCCATTGTCCACAACAGAAAGTGTTTTTTCCAAATTGATTTCCCGTATTTTTTCTGCTGTTTCAATTTGCATTATTTTCCAAGCTTCGTTGTACGCTGCGTATACACCGGCCGCTATGAAACGTTTTTGACGCTGTTTGCGTGGTCCCATTATGAAATCACGCAAGTCAGCACCGTCTTTAAGTAAAGTCAAGTGTTGCTTAATTTCTGCCAGTGTGGATGTGTGTAGCCATTCGAGGCAGAGTTTTCCTACACTGTATGTTGTAACTATCCCTGGATGTTGTCTCTGGGAGTATCTAGGGTCTGGCCTGGTCAATTTGAACCCCTGTAATTTGTTCAGGAATCTATCTTGACAGCTGTTTGTGTCTGTGGGCCAGATCAACCATTTTTTCCAATCAGGATGTGTTCTGTTTTGGTTAAAAATATGGGATACGTCTATCTCAACATCTGTAGTGCTATTACTGTCAGGTGTTGGCTTTGGAATAGACGGTTTGTTTAAGTCTTTAATTTTGGCTAGGCCAAGACAGGTTGTCTGTTGAATGGTGTCATTCAACAATATAATTTGCTCTGGGATCATGCAGGCTCTAAATAATGATTCTAAACCTTGGCCCTGCCAATCTTTGGTACCCCAGATAGTTTTTGTTTCAATGTTGTTTTTCCAGAAATCAAAACCAAATGTAGTCGTTTTTTCATAAAATGCTTCTGAATAGATTAATTTTGTGTTTGTCAGCATTGTTTTCATTCCTATCTTATTTAATATTTTAAAATAAAACGTTTCTGCTTCACTTGTGTTAAATCCTGAAAAATATGGGAATTTCTCATAAAATGTTTTCGAACTGCCTTTTGGTGGAGTTGCACAATGTTCCCATTGATTATAATTAAAAACATTTCTATGTTGAGCAGATTTATGCAAATAATGATGTGCAAAGTGGTTGTAGCAGTACATTTCTTCATAATTCGATGAACCTTGTAAATAATCATGTTCTTTAAATTTTGCTGACATAACTAAATCTGACATCATATCATTAATACTTTCAAAGTCCCAATCATCAGAGAATGTGCTCGGTTTTACAAAGTCACTTAATGAAACCTTAAACTGGTGTGGATACTTCAAGAGCTCGACCGGGCCATAGATTTCGTAATCTGTTTTGTCCCAAGCTACCCCACCGGGTATTGAATTGGCTGTGACATTTACGGATGATAGTTCTCTTTTCTCGATGTGAGATGACTTGTGTGGCTTTAGGACCAAGTTGATGTTCTGACTTGCTGTGTCCATTGTACTATATTTTCCTTCAATAAAATCTCCCAAACAGAGAACCATGATGAGCCATAACAGGAGGAAAAGTACACCTAACACAATCCAAAATTCAATCCATGAAGAAATCAGATAGGTTTCTTTGAGTTGATGAAAGAGTTCTGTTACTTTGTCTTTAAAAATTTTTGTTGTTGGCTGTTCTTCAGGCTCGCTTGGATCCTCAGAAAAGTCATCGAAGTTGATGAAGTAGCCAGATGCAGTTCTGTCAATTGTTGGAATCGCTTCAGGATTTTTATTTGCTTTTGCATCTTTTGTTTCATTAGCATAGTCTGAGGCTACATCGTTGTAGACTGGTGTTTCTTGACGAACTGTTGAAATTTGGGTTTCAAGAGGCACAAGTTCCATGGCATTGTTGCATAGTCCTTTTTTATTCACTGCAGGTTTATCAAATGTGATTAGTCTCTCAGTTTGAACCTCTTGTATTGTAGCAAGTTTTGGTGCTCTGCTACATCTTGGGAGTCCACTGGGCCTACTACTTATTATTGGCCACATGATTGTGGTTTTACCAGGTCGATGGATACAACTCGGTTCTCCTTTTTACCAGCAAGGGGCGGTAGAACTACTGATCTTGTTCCGCTGACAGCTAAGACAGGTACTGCTTTTCTGTAAGAAGGCCCAAATTCCTTCTTCACCGCTATTTTCTCTCTGACTAGATCCCCAATCTTTGGAATCCAGACAGGCCTTGCTGGGACAGGTGGTTTATCTTCAATGGATGTTGGCTGCTGTTTCAGCTTTATGTTGCTCAGGTCTTTTCTTGTTTCATTTAAGTCCTGTAAAATACCTAAACGATCTTTGATATCAAAGCATTTTTCTTCTACCACTGAAGTCTGACTATCTAAGTCCTGAATATGCATTCTAGTACTGAACAATAGTTCGTACGGGCTGAAACCTTTTAGAGAATTTCTTGGCAGATTATTAAGACTACGTTGGACACTTGTTAAATGTTGGACCCACCCATCACCCGAACCTAATACCCTCGCCGTTATAGATTGCTTTATGTCTCGGTTTTTTCTTTCCACGATCCCATTTCCCTCAGGATGGAAGGGACAAGAGTACCGCAATGCAATGCCCATGCTGGTCATGGCCTCCTTATAAGCTCGAGAGCTAAAAGCAGGACCCTGATCAGAATGTAGCATGCCAATTGCGTATGTGCCGATATAGACTCGCAAATCTTTTATAACAGTTCTGGCGTCAGCCGAGCGCTGGTGTCTACATTTTTAGTGAATCTAGTCTTAAATAATATACATTGGGACGCATTTTTCCTGTTTGATTTGGCGTATAGATCGCCTTATGCTGTCTACTAGGTGTTCTGGCACTACCTCGGCCGGTTCGCCACTGCGATCTCTGTTGCAGTTTTGACAGTTTATTGCAAATTTGTGATTATGCAAGCTCATTCCCGGCCACCAGTATTCTGATTGTAATTCTGTCAGAGATTCTTTGATCATCTGATGCCTTAGACCTAATCCCATATGTGCTTCTTGTATTAAGAAGATTCTCCTGTTCGTGTTTGGAATTACTCTATCCCCCACTCCAGGGATTCGAGCAAAAGGAACGGAGTTTGCATCGATTATGTATGTATAATTGAGTGGATAGTTCACGGGTAATGCTGCACAGTCGCCTTTTGAAGACGTTTTTACCGCCAGCATGGTTTCCCCGTCTATCTATTTTTCTGAACGCTTTTTTGTGGCTACGGAAGCCGGTCTAGTTGCTTCCGCTTTGGCTGTGTCAGCCAATGAATTCCCTGCAGCGTGCACGCCATCACGCTGATGACTCAGTGTATGTATCACGTGAGTCTTTTGTAGTTCTTTCTGCAAAAGAACTACCTGTTCCCAGAGCTTCTTATGCTTTATTGTGGCACCTGTGCCATCTTTGTAATCATTTTGAATCCAGTTCTGCAAGTCATTATTGTAAGATTTCACGCAGTAATGCGAATCGCACACTATTAGTGTGGGGAATTCGCGATCCGCATTTTCAAGCACCATCTTTAAAGATCTTATTTCAGCTCGCTGAGCTGAACAGTTTCTGAGTGATTCAGTCTTGGTAATTAACGGTCTGAATTTACCCAAGCGCCAGCGACCTTTAACAATCGCGCACGCTGCGTTGTAGGAGTTTTTCTCTACATCGTAATGTGCAAATCTGTCCATGTAGATTACACATTTATATTGTTCGAGAGGCAGAATGTCGATTGGCAGAGGATATTCTTCTTCATATTCTAGATTTTCTAGTTTTTTCATTTCCGAGTCAAAGTAGTATTTCACTTTTTCTGTAGCAAGAGAATTTTCCCATTCTATCCATTTTGGATCTAATGCCACGGTAGTTAAATTACGTGGGCTTGTTAATGACTCAAAGGCTGATTCTGCTGTTAACACAGTTATCCTTTTGCCTTCGGCTTGGGCTTTTTCTTTTGCTACAGCTGTTTGAACCGCATTTACAATATTTTCCGCAAGACTGAATGATTTTTCAGCTTGTGTGTACAAGTGTGATTTGTAAGCTATTGGTACCGTTTCTCCCTCATTAGAGGTCGGGTATGTGAATCCGCATCTTCCTGGGATGACTCGGATTACAAGGTTGCATGTGTTATCGCAAGTTTGCAATTTTGTTTTAGCTAACATGTCTGTTTGCAATGATCTCAAAATTTCTGTGTGTTTTTGAGTCCAATTGATTGGTTTGAAATCAGGTTTTATTAGTTCATAGAGAGGTTTAACCCTCTCCGCATAATTTAAGATGTAAGTTCTTCCGAAATTCAGAAAACCTAGTATTGATTGTAAGTTCTTCAGCGTTTTAGGTGCTTGGAGTACAGCACACTTCTCTAAGAAATTGTCTGCTAGGCTTTTGCCTTCACTTGATAATTCATATCCTAAAAACAGTACTGTTAGATGGGCAATTCGTGACTTTTTAAAGTTGAATTTGTAACCCTCTGCTGCGAACCCAAGTATTATGGTGTTCACTCTTTTCAAGTGAGTATCCAAGTCATCATCTGTGAGATAGATGTCATCGACATATGATAATGCCTCATCATCATAAATTTGTAGTAACGCTGTTTCTCTTGCTGAGAATAATCCTGGGCTATTCTTGAATCCCTGTGGGAGTCGACAGAATTTTTTTTGTGACTCCATTATTGAGAAAGCGGTCAAGTACCTGCTTTCAGGTGCTATGTTTTGACAAAAGAATCCATTAGGGATGTCTAATGTTGTTTTGTATTTTTTGCGCACAATGTTATTCATTAGTGCTGCACTGTGTGAATTTTGTACTGCAAATGTCTTGCAACATGAGTTAAGGTGTCTGTAGTCCAAAACTAGACAATATGAATAGTCTGGCTTGGAGACAGGAAACAAAGGAGTGTTTATTTGTGAGGTGCATGTTTCAATCACCCCCTGGTATTCAAGTTGATCTAAGATCTCCCTGACTTTCTTTTTAGCTTCTTGCTTAATTGGGTACTGCCTTTGTGCAGTTGGTTGACATTTTAATTGGATTTTGTGAGGAGGAGAGTCCTCATCCCATCTTACATGATTTGTATATAATGCAGGAGCTTGGGCTACTGCCCATTTTCTTGCATATGTATATTTTTTATGAATTGGAATATGATTTGAGAAGGCAGGCATAATCATTTCTTCGCCATGAGGGCACTCCCTGACAAACTCTGGTGGCCAGTCTTTCTCAGCTAAAAGGATGTCATAGCCTTTAGAAAGGTTATCCCAAAATATACCCCTTACTTTCCTAGTCTTATCTCCCTCTATACGTAATGTTATCTCGTATATTTTATGAGGTTTGCTAACTCTGGTATCTGCAGTTTCCACCTGAATGTATTCATTCGTGTCCACTGTCTCCATAAGATTCATCAGGATCCTGCGAGCTATGGTCACTTCTGCTGCCCTGTCTAGCATTGTCTGGGCCCACTCTCCGTTTTTCAGTTGTGTCCTCAGTATCCTTGGCATGTTTAACTATTTTAATGCTGCCTACCTTCTTTCTTGGAAATTGTAATTTTTTTACTTTGATGAGCAGGTTCCTTGTCTTTGGACTTGACGTGCTCTTCCCTGTGTTCTGACCGTCCTCTTCTTTCCGATTACTGCGAGGAAGTCTGAAAAGATCGAGAGGGACGTGTATCAATGTCTTGATATCTATCAGGTTTCTTTAGATTATCCCTCTTTCTAAGGTTGTATCTCAGAGGGCTCCCTCTGGGGAGACTTGTGTCCTTGGTCCGGATATGCTTCTCTCCGCCGAGGAGACCTACCTCTGGACTGGAATCTTTTTTCTTTGGGAGTGGATTGTTTATTTCCATCCCAGCTCTTTTTTGGAGTGTTTAGATTATTTTTAATAAATATCTTTTCAGGATTTTCAGTTAGTTGGGGTTTTACTGGTTTCCCACCCAAACTATCTCTACCTAGTTCTTCATAGGATTTTTCTATGATTCTGGCAAGTTCAATTGGTTGGTCTGCTATGTCTGTTTCTTTCAATTTCTGGCGGATCGCCACAGATGCTGCTTCTACTTTTATGTTGGCTAATAATATAGACGAGACCTGCCTGAAGTCTTTCAGTAATTTCATACCCAGAGTTAAAGCAGGTTCTGCACCGTATTCATTTTGAATCTGTCTTAGCACATCTGGTATTATCGCCATAGACGGAACACCATGTGTTTTTGTGTAAATGAAAGCAAAGACTGTGCCCCAAGTGTCACAGTCTTCCACATGTGGTGCGATCCCCATTGGAAGGCAGATTGTCAGAATTCTGTGTTTCTCAGTAGGGGTAGTATCTGGAAATACTGCCTCTATTTGAGTGATTTTTTGTGCTAACCAGAATGGAATTTGTTCCCGTTTTGCGGGTACTTTACCCAGACACGATTGCATGTTCTGTGGTGTAATTTTGTTTGTGTTCCCCTGATGAGGGGTCAGCTGTGGAATGTTAATAGGCGGTTGGACTGTTGAAGTCCGCATTACATATTGGACTAATTGTCTATGTATTTTAATTAGTACTTTTAGCTGGACTAAAAGTTTTGGTACTGACATTTTTTCGATGTCGGGATGTGTTGTGTAGCTGGCTAGAACCGGCCACATTGCTCCTGGTCTCCCTAGTGGACCGAGCCTGGTGATGTGATTATTATGTTTTAGGGCGCCTTTAAACCAGAGCAGGTGCTCTTGGTATTTTAATGGGATTTCCACCTCCTCGAAAGGAGTGTACTCATCCGGAGGTTCCTCTATTTTGTAATAGTGGAATTCGTGTGTGACAGCGTTTGCTGCTGGAAAGTTTATCCATGTGTAGAATACCTCTGTCTGCCGATATTCATGGGCCTCAATTACGAATACGACTATTCCACCTCTTGGTGTTAGTCCATTTTCTATAAGTTTAAGAGTTATAGTTTTTCTTATGTTGACCGGAATGAGTATAGCATTCGGGTCATTCTGTAGGAGACTTGTGTCATCTTCTAGGAGTCGAGCTCCTATTCTAGCTGCCTCCCTTTCTTCTTCATTTTCTGACATTTTTACTGACAGAAAGGTTTTTGTTGCAGATCAGGTTTCAAGGAAACAAAGATTAGGTGCAAAATATTTTGGAACACTGTATCCTTCAACGTTGACTATACCAAAAACTATACATAGGAATCTCTTCCTACTAAGTTCCGGCGGATTTTAACCTTTTACCCACTCCAGACGTCTTTTGGAGTATTTACGGGAAAAGGGGTCTGTGTGAAAATGCACGACTGAGTTACTCTAACGTCTTGCATTAGATTTATCGCCTCACCAAACGTTGGGCGCCATGTAGTGTAGTTCCTATATTCCCAATAGGCTCTGCGCATTGGAATAATATATTCAGCAGTGTAGACGTAGGACTGAGGTCGACTAGGTCCCTACTGACTATATTAGACTTAAGTTTTTGCCAGCTAGCTCAGAGGTCACTAGAAACTTTCTCGAATAAACGAGGAGGAGTTTAACCTCCCTGGATAGACAAGAAGGGATTAGCTTCTGACAACCATATAACATGACAACTTTGCTCCCTCAGAATAAGAGTGTATCTCTAAAGTCGTGTGAAAACAATAGACAGCTATTTCACTCAGTCATATGTGCGTACTTAGTTTCACCAGAATGCAGAGAAAAGAGAGAAGGGCGTTTTCAATAAAAGGTTGTTATTTATTGAGCAGTCATTTTTCTCATGCAAGTGAAATGAATTGCCACAATTGCAATACTCATAGTAAAGTAAAGTGCGTACAGTAAAAGGAGGATTATAAAATAATACTGTAAAAGCATTGATATGGTTTCTTAGCCATAAGATACTTTAAAATAGATAGAATATATATACATATATACATTGACTAACGTACTCAACTGGTGCTTCTAAATACGCCTACCCCTGTGTACCTGACCTAAGCCTAATACGTGGGAAGGAGTAAGTAATTAGCAGATTTAGTTAAGTTCGTTTTGCCAAGAATCTAACTCAAGAATTCTCTTTAAGGGTTTAGTCAGCTCCATACCTGGGTATTAGAAAGCAGGAGGTCTGGTATCTCTCTCTCAGGACTCGATATAACAGTAACCCGTGAAGGTATCTGGAAACACCGGAGCTGGATTTCTCGGCAGGAGAAAAGACAGCGTCTCTCTCAGTGCGTCAAAAGGGAGGGGCAGCGTCCGTGGGCTCTCGCATCAGCTGGGCTCTCGGGCAAGTAGATAGCTGCTCCCAATACCACCACCGTGTCTTTGCTTAAGGCAACGTTGGTATATTTATACCTGTAAGGTGCCGGGTTTGACGTAAGGCTGGACATAAGACGTCAATAAAGATGTCACTAAGAACTGGCCGTTCTCACAGTGCTTTACAGGAGTTCTAGGATGAAATCAAAACAAAGCAAGGGGGATTTCCCAGGTTGCTGGAGGTTTGGATTGTTTAGAGAACTCGTTGTGCTTTCTAGGGGGCCGGGGAAGTAGCCTTGCTTAATGTGACAGCATCTGCTACGACTGAATATGGATATGATTATTATGCCGTTGTATGGATATTATTGATTATAACCGGACAAGGGCATAAAATAGGAATATTGATTTAGGCTCCTAGATAAAAACACAATATTATTAAGTGGATGACAAAGGCTATATAGACTTAGGTGGTATACATTGTATATATGGACACTCTGAATACATAGCCTTTCTGGTAGAGGGCATGTGCCTCAGCCATGGGGACAGGGGTGGTTTGCCTCAGATGACCCAGAGTCTGTGCTTCTATGGCTTCACAAAGTGGGCCACGTAAAACCCCTTCAGCACTTGACTCTCAGTGGTGTCACTTTGGAGCAGTCAAATGCTTTCAGGGTGGTAGTGTAGGGGTATGGTAAATCAGATCACCCAGTAGAGTAGCATTTGTTAATCAACCCAGTACTTTATTTGGATAGGAAGCATACTTTAATGATGCACTTTTTTTAACCTTTTTTTAAACTTATCTTTTAGTCAGAATTGCAGAAGTATCATGTTACATGTTGTCCCACAGGGACACAGAGCAATGGAAAAAGAGTCACGTTTCCTTAAACTTCACCACTAAGGGTACGCGCACTAGAGTTTTGGTTGCGCATGACCCGGGTGTTCATGAACCTCCTCCTTCTGATTGGCTTGACTCAGGGTCATTATTGGACAGTGAAAGAGGACTGGTGGATTCATGGGGAAGAGAGCCTGGTCGAGAGAGGTCGGATGACGCTGGAGGACAGACAAAGGTAAAGGGGGCGGCAGCCGCAGTGTCTGAAGTCAAAGGCATGATGACGTGGGAGCGGAGTAAATACAGGAGAAAGGAGGATCAGATGACGGAATGACTACGGAGTCTGTTGGTCATAACCAAGAACACCTGAGGGACGGCGTGTTGAATGAGGCTGCTGTGATTTAACCTGACTCAATGGTACTCATTTTATCGAGCTTAGATCGATGAAAGGCTGAGTGGACCAGCCAGGATTTGAACCTGTGACCATAAGGTCGAACACAGGCCCCTGCTATGGATGCATTAGTCCACTAAGCCACCAAACCCAGCACATATAGACCAAAAGGCGTAAAATGAATGTCCTTGTATTTATGTTTCCTGGAGGGTGCATAAGCAAAGGAGGATGACTGGGTGTAAGGAGATGGATTACAGATCCCCATGACCTGCAAGGAATTGCTTCTCATCGTGGTTACCTGACAAGTGATTGATTGTATTTTATGTATTGAGAAATAAACTCAAGTGGCAAAGCAAACTTAGTGGGTCTTATACCTCTTGTCCTGTAACATGCATGTTATCACAGGAACCTCAATGTTTGCCCATACTCTTGGCCCCTGAGCGACATTGCAAGGCATACATCTTCAAATGTAACCCACAGGACAACTCCCATAGGAGTCAGTTGTGCTTGGAAAAACATTCCACTAAACATCAAACTTGGCAAAGACAGGCAGTGGGGCGGGATTCTCCAAAGAATCCTTGAACAGAGAGTAGGAACCAAATATACACATGGGCAAAGCCCCCCTTGCTCCTGGGCAGTTCACCACCTCACCTGGGCAGGGGGTCAATCGGAATGCATGTGTGGGGTAGTGATGATTTTTAAGCTGCTTGATCTGCTAATATAAGTATGTGATCTATGTATTCCACAGTGATAGCTAAGGGGCGCTCAGAGTACCAACCCACACCTGTACCCCCGGGCTCACACTCCAGGTCACAGCCTGTCCCTCTGTCTATGAATAGACGCACTTATAACAGTATACTGCAGCATGTACAATAATATGCACTGACACTTGTGCTAATGCATACTGTCTTTACTCTCTTCCTCTTGTCTCTTTTACATGAGTCCCTTCTCTTGTGAGTCTAAGCAGATCCCCATTAGGTTAGTTTGTGAGACATTAATCAAGGGCTTGGTTGCAGTAACTCCAGTTCAATTATGGTTGTACACAGTTCAGTACAGTGTCCTATCATACAGTCTGTCCACATTGCAGGTCTCTGTGTGTTTCAGCATCACGTATCCTATCTTTCTTGCTTCTAGGATGAGCCGCCATGGTTACAGGAGTGACTGTCGATCTTGGTAGGTCGCAGCAGGATGGGGCAGCCAGAGCTGCAGTCATGAGTCCTACAATGAATAAAGGTAATTGAAGTGAGTAGGTACACAAAAGAAAATTAGCCCTTTTAAAAAATTGTTAATTTTCTTTTGGGAGAACATCCATTTTCCTCCACTACATCCACATAGGCTCGGAATGTGGGATACCACAGGTCCCATTCTACCTTAGGATCCCCAGCAGTAGGCAAAAAGTGAGAAGGAGAAACAATATTATTCGACATTTCCATTAGATACAAAGGTAGATTTCAACTGGAAAAATTGAATTAATAATGGTCGCTAGTTAAACATTCAGAATATAACAAAACAGTATTAAAAATAATAAATTAACAAAATAAACGTAGTCACCGTGGTCAATTTCGTTTCTTGAGTGAAGTTTCATGCAGGTAGTCAGATGAAAAAATGTTTTTGATGCAGGAGTACATTAGATGTAGATGTTCGTTATAAGCTTTAGAAATGAGGAAGTAATTAATAGTCAACCACAGCGTATGCAGCGCAAGTTGAACACGAAGTGAAGAGAAAAAAAATTAATCAGCGAGATGGCAGATACGTGACACTTTGACCTTTGCGTGGCGTTAGTACGTTTGAGGTAGCGTCGTGTAGAATGTTGACGTAGAGCAGACACACAGAGAAGGAGAATGCTGAACTTCAGACGTCAACGCGAATCTTGAAGTTCAACACGAGCGCTGAGGTTCGCAGACCAACACGCGGCAGAATGTCGGTTAGATTTAAAAATATACAAATCGTGTGCTTCCAATGTTCCTCAGTGGTATCAAGAGAATGACCCCAAATACGCTAGAAATGGTACAGCGCAGAACGGTAAAATTGGTCAAAAGAAATAAGATTGTTAAAATAAAATATGCAGTGGCACGCAAACATGTCAAAAATAGGAACGATAATTAATATTTATGGAAGCACATCGCTGTGCACTGCCGCGGGTGCGATCAAAGCACTGAGTTAATTGCTGCTGCTGGTGCGATCATTTTACACGTAAATAAAATTGTTGAAATGAAATACCTTTAGAGATGCGTGAACGCTGTTCCTCAGTTATAAAAAATAATACTTCTTCTATCGGGCAAAGAGTGAGTCCTTCTTCATGGTATCCCGATCGTCGCCAATTTATGAAGTGAGTAGGTACACAGGTTGCAGAAGATGTAGTTTATTCAATAGTGAGGAAACAGCTTATACAACCACTAAGCTGGCAATGCTCAGGAGATCTGAGTAACTCCCACAAATAGAATATGGAACACACATAGAAAGCATAACAATTCTAAAGTAACAAGGTGATGTCATCTAAAAGGGATACTACAGTAATGGGAGTCAGTGAGGGCTCATGGCAGGCATCAGACCCATTTCTGGGTCACTGGGCAGCAGATGAGCTGCGTCTTACTCAGGTTTCAAAGCAGCATGCTAGCAGCCTCAGGATGCACTTTGTAGATACTACAGTGGTGACCTTCATGTGCACAAATCTTGGCATGAACGGCGATGTCCATCACTGACACAATTCTTGAATTCTGTGGTGATGTCAGCTACAAGAACATCACCGAGTTTCAATGACTACATTCACCACAGGTCTCCTAAAAAATTAGAGGGACCCTTTGTGAAAACAAAGGACTAGGGTTCAATCTAGAAAAAGTAACAGTATATCCGTTGGTTGGCAATACCGAGAGAACTCTTACTCGTTCAACCATCTAGTCACTCACATTCAATCATGGGGGACACAGTAACAATTGAATAAGCAGTGCGCATAAAATATTACTCTCTGGTGATATATTTTAGGAATAACTTGACCATGGTGCAGGAATCACTTCTATTCTAGAGCTCCTTGAAGGGGAATATAAAATGCTTCTCCCAACACCAGAATTGAGCATTTAAAACCATATATAAAGGATCAAGCATAGTGCAGATTGGGCAACAGCTAACCTCACTTCTCTTTTTCCGTTGCAGAGTCTCTAACACTAATAGTGGATTACATCCAATGTTGGTATGATGCTTCCTGCTCAGGCCTGAATATTGTGGCACAGGATTCCTATATACCCTTCATTTACTAGGGTCTTTTTTCCTCTGGTATGGCGGCGCCGCTCCGCGTCTGTCCAATATCGTTTATCATCAGAGAGTAATATTTTAGTCTTTGGTTTAATTCAAGATAATACCATTGAAACGCGTCGACACACTAGCATCGTAATCCGCGCAGTGGCTGCCACACTAGATACTGATTGTCCTTTGTACATCAGGGTCCAGCCCCAACATTACTTCACACAGATATGGTCCCTTTATGACAAAGTGGTAGTGTATTTTAAAACTCTCGTCTGTATTGTTTTTTTTTATTGAGTTTGTTCATTTGTTTTTTTACGGCGTGATGTTTTTTGATTTTGAATATGAACTATGTATGATTAACTTTTTTTTTATCATGCCACAATTGTTTTATATGTTTTTATTTTAATAAATTGATACATAATATATTAAATTATTTTCTTGTTTGCTGGCACTACTTTTTTAATTGTTACTGTGTCCCCCATGACTGAATGTGTGTGAGTTAGATGGTTGAATTAGTAAGAGTTCTCTCAGTATTTGTCAACCTAAGGATATACTGTTACTTTTTCTACATTCATAATATGCACAGCTCTTGATTTAAGCAGCAAGGTCAGCCGTGATTGTTCCCTTTGCATCAGCCGCAAGATTGACTGTCTGCCGACGATACCTCTTTTGGAGCTACACTTCTGGAGAGACTGCACCCACCCTCTTTCGCTCGTAGCTCTCTCCCTGCTCTCTTCTTAATCCTGGTAGAGCCTCCACACTAGAGTCTAGTGATTTCTGGCATTCCTTGGATAGTCACACCTCCTGCGGCTTGACAAGCTCTTTCACTCGAAGTAGGAATGCTGCCTTTTCAGTGCTTTTGGTCAAGGGTAATGCTCTTCCAGAAAGTAAAGACTCAAGGTGAGGTTACCTCTACTGTGGGAAGCTGGCAGTCACTCAGAAAACCAGTTCTGGTTGTACAGCAGTTCTTGTATGCTGCATAACACTTCCTTGGTGAATGGACTTTGTAAGAAGCTCCCACTTATATGCAATCAAAGCAGAAATATATATGTATGCAATTACAAAACAGGTTTGTGGTCGTTCTTCTGTCATGTGTCCTCTCTAGGCTGTTCTCCACACACAGCCTTTGTGTAGAGTGATGATCTTCACAGCAGGGTAGTCTCCAGCCTGGAGTACCTACAACAGAGGCACAAAGAGGCACATGTTTTTTGCAACTGACTTTTCACCAGCCACACTGATCAGTGATCAGGATGAAGACAAAAGGTTGCCCTTACCTAAAGGACTCTCTCACCCTGAACAACAGAGTCAAGAGTCTCAGCCCGACAACCTACCAAATGGCAGTATCATAGTAAAACTAATCAGTAGCTCCCCTAAGCAGGAGCTGCTTATGTGAATTTCTAAAAGGGCCTTGTCTCCTCACTCTATTTTCAGGTCTGACAGTAATACTTTTCATCTGCCTGTGAAAACAATCTCACCCACATCTTGTGCACAGGAGCAGGCTAGGGGTTTCCAAAATGGGACCTGCATGCCTCCATTACTCTGGCTCTCTCATGCACCTAGTGTGTGCACTATACAAGCCACAAACACAAAATCTATGTGGGATGTTGGTACTAGGGTTTAGGTTACACATTGATCCAGAACTTTACAGAAGTGGGACCAGCAACACAGTTAGACGCTCTGGTTATGATTGTGGATTCACAAAACACGGAATGTTGCCACCCCCCACTATGCATGCTAAACCCATGACAGCGGTGGTAGTCCACTAAAAAATGAGAGCACGCTTGTTGAACTCCTCCAGGTCACAGGACAGTTCTATGACTTCCTTTGTGTCAGGGACAGGGGTAAGCCTCTGCACCTCTTATATTAGTGTGGGCTTGGAGCCAAACACAATACTCGGGGCACGAGATATTTGCAGCTGTGCACTCAGGGCATGGCCCCATGCTTGCACACCCTACAGGGAACATTCTCAGTACAAGAGCATATTCATGCAATATTATTTTTTTCCTAAATTAATATGGCTTATCGTATGGTCTTTTCAGTGCATATCTGTTTAGTTGACTGCTGAAAATATGCTATTTTGTAGATACTAAACAAGTGCATATTTGTGTGTCAATGTACAATTATTGGTGTAAATATACATTCTCTCCAATCACTGCCCGTTCCTACACAGTGCACGGATACAAGAGTAGCTGCTCCTCCCCCTCTAAATAGTGAGTAGCTTTGAACTTTTCTTTTGTTTTCTTCTCAGGACTGATTAAGTAGTATCAAGGAAAGCTGACAGGAGCCAGTAAAGTCAATGATCCTTGCGACTTGGGGCAGATTTACAAGCCCCCTGCGCCACCAGTACGTCACTTTTTGTGAGGTAATGCTGGTGCATTGTACTGCTCCATATTTACATGGACAGGAAAAGCCACCCTGCGTGACTTTTCCTGTCCTTGTAAATATGGCCCCTTTATACACAGCACTTTTCGTGGAAGGGGCGTTCCATGGGTGTTGCTGTGGAACCAGACACATTTCCAGATTCATGAGGAATCGTAGATCTGGAAATGCGTCTCAATGCAATGCTTCCTCAGGGGAGGCGGAGGGAAGCACAACGAGGAGAGATGTTTTAATTTCTCCTCATTTTTTCCTCGTTCAATTCGTGCTGCATTCTATAACACACATTGAAAAAGGAAAATGCCTGTAGTGGTTGTTTTTGTGCAGGAAGGTGCCCCTTCCTGCACAAAAACTATCTCCCCACGACACAGGCATCCTTGCACCATGGTGCAAGGGTGCCTGCGCATGGCTGCAGTTTGTGCACCAGTGCAGGGGGAAGCACAGAGATGCAACATATTGTTGTAAATATGTTGCGTCCCTGTTCTTTGAAAGTGACTCAGTGTGGCGCAGCCAAATGGCTTGCAGAATGCACTGAGTCACTCTCCCTATAAATCTGTCCCTTGGTGTCTGTCTTGTTCAAACGAGACCGCCCTATGTCCGGGAGAGCTTACCTATTCCCGGAAGATCTGAGAGTGGCCAAAAGCCCTTAACGTAGGGCAGAAGATTTGAATAGAGAGAGCTGTTGAAGGGCCTGAAGACCTGACGAGATGACTTAAGGTCCAAAATAACAGCCGTAATATCTGAAGTGGTAGTACTTTAGGACATTCTGATTCCCTGACATTACAGCACAAGGCCTCCTCACCACAGGCCCTGCTGTTTGGAGGGAAAACCTGCATTACTTCCCACCCACCAATTTCACCCTCTTGCATCCCTTCCCCCTGCTCAACCACAATTCCAGAAGCTCAGAACAGTATGGTACACCAAGGCTTCATCAACTCTTCCTCAATTTTGCAAATGCCTGTGGGCCAGCAGAAGCTCCTGCAGACGCATCTTCTGATGACTAGTTCTGCAGCCAATTCAAACATTCCGGCCATCAACTCATTAACTATGGCATTTTCTCAAATAGACTCTAAATGCCTCACATGAATCCATCCCTAAATTAAACAGGCTTTGAGCCAAGAGAGCCTTTTAATCGCTGGCTAATAACAGACTGTTTTAGTAAAAAAGATAGAACAATTGAAAGATCTTCCTCAAAAAATATACCGACATTCAAAGAAAATAACCTGCTTTCAGACTACCAAAACAGATTCTTGTATGGGAGACGCACAGAAGCGGCACTGATTTCCAGGTGGGATGATTTTAAAACTACAGCGGCTTAAAAATAGAGCATCGTCACATCTATAACTTGACCTTTTCCTTGCCTTTGATACTGTTCATCACCTCAAGCTTCTACAGAGACCTGACAACTTGTGCAGGGCACATTACTGAAGCAGATTACACCTTTTCTGTCGGACAAATCATCATCTCACTCCTCTCTTCAGGTCAACTCCATTCAATTCACAACTAATGTCCTTAGCCCCTCATTAACATTTACCTTAGCTCTCTATTGCACCCAATCTCCTACCAAGTGTTAGTTAAGCCAATAATAAACAAAGCATACTTAATAACAAAACCCATCTGACTTTGACTCATACTCAATCAGACAATGTCTCAAACATTCAAATAATGGATGATTTCTAAGCACAGCAAAATAAACGTACCACAATTAGAAATATCCATATGCAGCAAATTGATCAAACACCACCAATCAATAATATGGCCTAGGCAAGAGGCCAGACACCAAACAACTGAGCCAAAGTGAGGAATATAGGGAGAAATAAGGTCTCTAGTCTGGCAGTCATAATATGATTGTGTTTGTCCAATACATTTAAACTGCAGTTTGGCATTCATTTCCTCATATTGGCTAAAAGATATCTCCACCTACATTGTTTGTAATGCTTGTCCATCCCCCTTCACTGTAAGATTTACTTCCCCCTCCCACAAAAGTCGAGTTTAGTTGTCCCCCTGCTTTTGCTCTGATTTCTTAGTGCAAAAAGCACCCATGTGTCCAAAATGGGCATGAGAATGCAAACTGTACTAAGTAAATAGTGCCACATGCAGCAGAACATAACCAGAAGGACAGGCGACTATTTGCACTCACTAAATGTGCTCTCACAGTATGATATTTTCACCTCAAATTACTCTTAATTACGGCAGATAAATGGCATTATAATTGGTAATTCTGCATGAAAGACTAACACAGAATTACTATGTTATATTTCCGGTTTAGGCCCATGTAGCGAAGCAGCTTTTTTAAATTTCATACATTGTCCTCACGAATAACATTTCAAAGCTGAGACCTTTTGCATACATTTGCATGGACAACAATGTTGGATTAGTTTCTCCTAAACCAAACTTGTTTTACATATAGCTTCACACAATATTATCACAACACCCTGAACATCATGTACAAGGTCTTGTTCCTTACTGCGTACAAATGACATCACTATCTTCATCCATGGGGCAACAGGGCTATCTACATATCCACAATATCACTAATCTGTGCGTACATCACAAGGCTGCTTTCTATTGTAAAAGTTGATCATCCTGATAAATTAGCAGAGGAGGTTCTTCCACTGACACCAAGGGCCCTTGCATGCTGAGAAAATCACCACACAGCGATCTGACATCTTGTGAGGGGTGTCCAGTTTGTGACCAAGACAGGGTTCTTCACTCTATCCCATCAGGTAATGGGGTTGGTTCGTCCCTTGGAGGGATTCCTGGCCCTACACCTACATGCAATATAGGTACACTCAGAGTGGGGTGCGCATAGTAGTAGTAGTACGCCAGATTGCTGCCTTGTCTACATGCCTACATATATACCGTTATTTAGCACTATGGTAGAACTACATCTACTATTTACATTGTTGGTGCTTGTAATCACATTTATCTGCTTATGTCTACTAATCATTGCAGCATACGTATTTCATGCAAGCTAGCTGGTTGATAGGATAAGTCCAGGGGGGTGGTGTCTGGAATAAGTCTTGACACCAAGCCCTTAGTTTATGTTGTCTTAACAATGCGCAAATCCTACGGATTGGTAGGAACTACACAGTAGTGCGCCGCCAACATTGGTTAGGCTCTTATTTAATGGTCAAATAGTAGTTCAGAGTGCTTTCTCAGAGACCTCTACTCACATTTTATTCAGAGACGCCCGTAGTGGTAAGGGAAACAAATCTGCCTCAGCTGACGAGGCATACCCTATGTATTGGCTGTAGATTAATCAAGCTTGGAGAATTAAAGGTCCCCACACTGTGCACACCATATCTCTATAACAAATTGACTAAGTACTACTGCTCTATCAATGACCAAACAACTAGGTGATGACATTGAAGAACAGATAGTTGGACTAAATATTTCAGAAAATTGCAGACAGGCAGGTACCATGAAATTGTTACAACATAGCCTTCTGGCAATAGGCGAAGATGTTACCTTCATAGTGGATGCAAAAAAATGGGGATTTTACCTAAGCCTCTGTTATAAATGAACCAATGAATGCTAAATTGGGTAAACCAAAATGTATTAGTTTATCCAGACTTTCAAGTCTTTTGAATTCATTCGCTTTTGAATTATTCAGTTATTTTAGTCTAGGCAAAACAAAGAACAACATCAACTTCACGAATTGCCATATACTCTACAATACAAAATTATTCCACAAAACACAAAAACTGTTACAATACTAGAAACATAACTACACAAATGATAATTACATATATATACAATTGCAATACCAAAGTGCTCTTAATCACAGTGAAACATGGAGCTGTTACTCAATAATGCAGTCTCAATCCTGATTATTCACCAAACTTTTAAACAAAAAGATGTACCGAGTATCTCAACCCAATACAACATACATCTGCTTCTGTGCAAATTTAGAATTGTTCTGCAATAATCACAATCAAATGAATGTAAAAAAAGTGAACAATGCCAACGCGTTTCGAGTCCCTTGGATGAATCAAAAGACTCTCATCAGGGCTGTCAAAGTCTGGTCCATGGGAACTATTTATAAAACACAAAAACAAGAAAAACTTTATCTATCTCGTCCTCCATCCATTCATTATTTACAAAAGAATTTCTCCCAAAGGGGGAGTGCAGCATACCTGCTGAGTTCGAGTTCCAGGGCTGCACTTATCATGCACTGTGGTCTATGCCGTGGGTACTTACTGCAACAAAGTGAGATTGTTTTAGCAAAAATCTGTGTTGCTATGAAACCATAATAATGAGGCCAGCAAGAGGGCAGTGTTTTACCTTTCGCGTTTTGGTGCCGCCGTCACGTTTATGTCACAGCCACCGGTGAAAAAATAATCCTCACGCGGATCACATATTCTAAAATAATGTGAATAACAGTTAGCAGGCTCACACTCAGTGTGTTTGCATTAGTTCATTGTGAGAAAATGCTCAACTGACTTACTTTAAGTCCGCCCTGAAGCGGTTCACCCCCGCTATGGATTGACGAATGTACTTGATTTCTGTGGAAATACAAGTAATACAAGCGGGTGTTAGCCATGGCTGCGTTGTGGCGCCGAACGCACCAGCTGTCTGATTCTTTGCGCCTTACACAGAAGCCTACCTTATCCTGTCTTCCACGTGGCTTCTCTATGCCGCTACCGATTTTCAAATTAATTCAAATTCTGAAAAGACAAACAAGCGGTGCATGCGTGTGTTAAACTGACCGCATTGTCCTACATGGCAAGCCGATTCTCATATACATTTCTGTACTGCACAGAGGCTTACCTTATTCCTCGTTTTGTGAAAACGTCTTCCCCACAACAAACAGCGATGGCTCAAACGCCTTGCGGATCGCGCGTTTGTTTCTCCAGCATTGAGAACAAAGTCATGTGATCGTCATGTGACTAGTGGGGGCGTGTGGGCCAGGAAGGTGGCTTCTGGGAACGGTAGTCCTTCGTGGATGGGGGTTACTGCCTATTGTTTACATTCTGTTGATTTCACTCAGGCAATTAAGCCCATTATTTACGCTATCGAACTTCATTATTAGGTCGGCTTCCTTTTGAAGTAAGGCCATTTCTACATTTGGATGATGCTTAGGATCAATCCAAAACAAAATCGTCCACCTGAAATCATTCTCGCTGTGGTTACAGCTCACAAAATGTTCCACCATGGGTGCAGTCAGCACTTTTTTCTTTATCCGTGAGCGGTGCTGTGTAATTCTGACATTGGCCGCCTGAGTAGTTTTTCCTATGTACACCTTGTTGCAGATGCACACCACAGCATAGACAATATTTTTAGTTCTGCAATTCGTAAATACATCATGTCTCCATGTCACATCATTATTGGAGAAAACATTTCCTTCAAGTGTTGCCGCACAGGACACGCAATTGCCACATTTGCGATGCCCGCAGATGGGTTTTAAATTCCATTGGGAAATAAGGTCACTTTTTGGCTTCGGGATAAAACTATCTGCTTTAACCAAATGTTGCCCTAGGCTTTTGTTTTTGCACATGGCGAAGATTGGTTTTTGAAGGGGAGGGTCCAGCGTTTCAAGTAAATGCCAGTTATTTAAAATAATACGCTTGAATTGGTTTGTGTGCTGGCCATAGGTCGACACACAGACCAATCGTTCAAGCTCCTCCTTCTTCTTCACTTTGAGCAAAGAGTCCCTCGGGATGAACCTTACTCGTTTCTTCGTGTGCGATACAACCTCATCTGACTCCTCTAACGACTCTAGGCAGAATAATTCCAAAAGACGAGGTGCTACATCGGCCTCTTCCTCTTCTTCTTTTTTAGCCAGGGGCGGGCAATCGCGCGTCCGCTTCAAACAACCATGGGAGATGCGCACCCGCAACAAGACTTACAACAACTAAATGTGTCAACTATAGTTAACCTCTCTGAAAAACAGCTAACAAAAGATGAGGAGATGCTCTTGGGCCTGGGCCTCAAGTTTGTCCCTAACAAAAAAACGGATTTTACAAAACTTAGGTTGGAAGCATTGAACTTTTGTCGGAAGATACGATTAAAGGCCTTCTTTGCTTCTGCCGAAATGACATCCAGCAGTGAAACTACAGGTTTGAGAGTTAAGTCAAGGTTTACACCGACCCAAAACATTCCCAAACAAATAATTGCTTTCGAACAAACGGTCTTATCATCGCTTACTAAATTGGAAAAAACGAAAAGATTTTTGAAAAATAACATCAGTAAAGGAATGACCACAGCAATCAGTGATTTGAAATCAGATACATCGATCATAATAAAGCAGGCTGATAAGGGTGGGGCGGTTGTGCTGTGGCCACGCTCCATGTACCTTACAGAAGGTCAGGCACATGTAAATAATCGCGATTGGTACAGGCCATCCATGGAAGACCCTTTACACGCGATTCAAGATAAAATCCAGAGAATATCAAGAGCTGGGCTGGATGAGGGCTTTCTGGGACCTAGAGAGTACGAATACCTGAATAAGAAATTCCCCAGAACACCGGTGCTGTATTTTTTGCCCAAAATACACAAAAACGCCCAGGTACCCCCGGGTACCCCCGGGCTGTGACTCTGCACTTGAGCCAGTATCGAAGTATATCGATTTTTTCTTAAAACCGTGCATAGTACAGGTCAAGTCACATCTTCGTGACACTACGGATTTTATCACTAAAATTGAGGGGAACCCATTTGATGCAGATACACAACTGATGGTAACACTAGACGTGGCCTCTCTATACACCCAAATTCCTCAAGATGAGTCTTTGGAAGTGATTGAAATTTATTTGGACCAGCGTGAGAGACCACACAGGGTACCCACGTCATTTATTGTGTCACTAGCAGAAATCACGCTACGGAGCAACTATTTCAAATTTGAGAATGAGTTCTACATCCAGATCAAGGGGACAGCCATGGGTTGTCCCTATGCGCCGGAGCTGGCGGTACTTTACATGGACCAATATGAACACCGTTTCATATATAACAACAATCCATTCAGAGACAATATACACCAATGGTTACGGTATATTGATGATGTCTGGCTCCTGTGGCAGGGGAGCCAGACCCAGTTAGATCAATTCCATGATTGGCTTAACTCTCGACATAGTGACATTAAATTCACACTGAACTCTAGTCAACATAAAATGACTTTTCTGGATGTCACAGTAGGCAGTAGCGAGGGAATGCTATTCACAACAATCCACAAAAAAGCAACAGATAGAAACACAATCTTGCATTTCAAAAGCTCACATCCACAATGTTTAAGAGAAAATCTGCCCTACGGGCAAATGCTTAGGATAAGACGTAATTGTACGACTTTATCTGATTTTGAGACACATGCCTCCCTATTTTGTAGAGAAATGGCAAACAGGGGGTATCCAAAAAAGCTGCTCTCGCACACGAAGAAACGAGTAAGATTCATCCCGAGGGACTCTTTGCTCAAAGTGAAGAAGAAGGAGGAGCTTGAACGATTGGTCTGTGTGTCGACCTATGGCCAGCACACAAACCAATTCAAGCGTATTATTTTAAATAACTGGCATTTACTTGAAACGCTGGACCCTCCCCTTCAAAAACCAATCTTCGCCATGTGCAAAAACAAAAGCCTAGGGCAACATTTGGTTAAAGCAGATAGTTTTATCCCGAAGCCAAAAAGTGACCTTATTTCCCAATGGAATTTAAAACCCATCTGCGGGCATCGCAAATGTGGCAATTGCGTGTCCTGTGCGGCAACACTTGAAGGAAATGTTTTCTCCAATAATGATGTGACATGGAGACATGATGTATTTACGAATTGCAGAACTAAAAATGTGGTCTATGCTGTGGTGTGCATCTGCAACAAGGTGTACATAGGAAAAACTACTCAGGCGGCCAATGTCAGAATTACACAGCACCGCTCACGGATAAAGAAAAAAGTGCTGACTGCACCCATGGTGGAACATTTTGTGAGCTGTAACCACAGCGAGAATGATTTCAGGTGGACGATTTTGTTTTGGATTGATCCTAAGCATCATCCAAATGTAGAAATGGCCTTACTTCAAAAGGAAGCCTACCTAATAATGAAGTTCGATAGCGTAAATAATGGGCTTAATTGCCTGAGTGAAATCAACAGAATGTAAACAATAGGCAGTAACCCCCATCCACGAAGGACTACCGTTCCCAGAAGCCACCTTCCTGGCCCACACGCCCCCACTAGTCACATGACGATCACATGACTTTGTTCTCAATGCTGGAGAAACAAACGCGCGATCCGCAAGGCGTTTGAGCCATCGCTGTTTGTTGTGGGGAAGACGTTTTCACAAAACGAGGAATAAGGTAAGCCTCTGTGCAGTACAGAAATGTATATGAGAATCGGCTTGCCATGTAGGACAATGCGGTCAGTTTAACACACGCATGCACCGCTTGTTTGTCTTTTCAGAATTTGAATTAATTTGAAAATCGGTAGCGGCATAGAGAAGCCACGTGGAAGACAGGATAAGGTAGGCTTCTGTGTAAGGCGCAAAGAATCAGACAGCTGGTGCGTTCGGCGCCACAACGCAGCCATGGCTAACACCCGCTTGTATTACTTGTATTTCCACAGAAATCAAGTACATTCGTCAATCCATAGCGGGGGTGAACCGCTTCAGGGCGGACTTAAAGTAAGTCAGTTGAGCATTTTCTCACAATGAACTAATGCAAACACACTGAGTGTGAGCCTGCTAACTGTTATTCACATTATTTTAGAATATGTGATCCGCGTGAGGATTATTTTTTCACCGGTGGCTGTGACATAAACGTGACGGCGGCACCAAAACGCGAAAGGTAAAACACTGCCCTCTTGCTGGCCTCATTATTATGGTTTCATAGCAACACAGATTTTTGCTAAAACAATCTCACTTTGTTGCAGTAAGTACCCACGGCATAGACCACAGTGCATGATAAGTGCAGCCCTGGAACTCGAACTCAGCAGGTATGCTGCACTCCCCCTTTGGGAGAAATTCTTTTGTAAATAATGAATGGATGGAGGACGAGATAGATAAAGTTTTTCTTGTTTTTGTGTTTTATAAATAGTTCCCATGGACCAGACTTTGACAGCCCTGATGAGAGTCTTTTGATTCATCCAAGGGACTCGAAACGCGTCGGCATTGTTCACTTTTTTTACATTCATTTGATTGTGATTATTGCAGAACAATTCTAAATTTGCACAGAAGCAGATGTATGTTGTATTGGGTTGAGATACTCGGTACATCTTTTTGTTTAAAAGTTTGGTGAATAATCAGGATTGAGACTGCATTATTGAGTAACAGCTCCATGTTTCACTGTGATTAAGAGCACTTTGGTATTGCAATTGTATATATATGTAATTATCATTTGTGTAGTTATGTTTCTAGTATTGTAACAGTTTTTGTGTTTTGTGGAATAATTTTGTATTGTAGAGTATATGGCAATTCGTGAAGTTGATGTTGTTCTTTGTTTTGCCTAGACTAAAATAACTGAATAATTCAAAAGCGAATGAATTCAAAAGACTTGAAAGTCTGGATAAACTAATAAATTTTGGTTTACCCAATTTAGCATTCATTGGTTCATTTATAACAGAGGCTTAGGTAAAATCCCCATTTTTTTGCATTTATTAGTGGCCCGACCTACCCTCTTTCCCAGTGGGCCCAACCCCCAGTTGCCTTCATACCTTCATAGTGGAGGCATAAGAAGCATTAAGAAAATAGATATTCTCTTTTTGGGTTAAATACCCAACTGCAGATTCACACACAAGGTTATTTCATGAATACATTGAGGATGAACTAACTGAGGAGTATTATCCTTACTTGGACATTAACATACCAAAAGCACATTAATTTGTTCATAGGTGTCCTACCCATACAACAGAACACGTGAGACTTGGTCGGCTCAGCAGAGAAGGAGCAAAGAGGCCAGTCTTGTCATCATATACACTGCATCCAGACATTGCAGCAAGAATGGCAAACTTTACAAAGATTTACTAAAAACTTACAGGAGTCTAACACAATATGTAATGAGAACATTGACAGTCCAACCTGCAGGGCTGCTCGGGCCACCCAACCACACATGGCTACCACAGGTATTAGCCCGCAAACACTAAATGCCATTATAGGAAAGGTTCCCACCAGTCGGTAGCACATCCCGTTCTGTATAGCACAAAAAACAGCACAGCTTGAAAAGATTTTTACCCATACGGGTCCACGGGAAAAACACAGAATACTGACAATTTGCTTCCTGATGGGGATGGCTCCTGAGGTAGAAGATTGCACCGCTTGGGGTACAGTCTTCACTGCCGAATACACCAGAACACATGGTACCCCCTCAAAATCAGTCATACCAGATGTACTGAAAGAGATTCAGAATGAGTATGGGGCAGAGTCTGCTTTAAATCTGGGGATGAAACTGATGGGCAATTTTGTCCAGATATCTACCATTATGCTGAGTTACATAACAGGGGAGGCAGCAGCAGTGGCTATATGCCTACGCCTGAGGAAATTCACAGCTTTGAAAGAGATAACTCTAAGCAAGCACTCGATTCTTCAGAGAAGAAATGGGATAAAAAGAAATGGAATTTAAAACAAAAAAATAAACAAAACAGGACAAAACCCAGTCACAGGGTGGGTCTCCCCACAAGAACACAAGAACCGGGGTTCTAATTTGCGAAACCGTGACAATATTAGAATGCCTGATAGGTATCAGGATACTGATACACATTAATCTCGTTCCTTTCAGGAGACATCCGAAAAACATTTAGAGAGAGACGGATGGTCAGAGCAAAGATGGGAAGAGCGGGTCAAGCCGTAAAAGGAGACACATCGCACTTTGGATGACAAAATTAAACAGGCAGACAAACTAAATAAATGCCCACGTTACTGAGGACTCTGCTTCTGAGCCGGGAATGGGCAGTGACGATGCTGGACAGTGCAGCCAAAGTCACTATAGATCACCAAAACCTGATGAACTTTCTGGCGGAAGTCGTGCTGAGTGAGCACATCACGGTGGAAACACATGATACCAGGCTAAGAGTCCCACATCGTTTATACAAAATAACATTCCAAATGGAGGGGGACATTCGCAGGAAAGTGAAGGGTCTCTTTTGGGAGAACCTGACCTATGGTTACAACATTATTTGGGCCGAAAAGTATTAGCCACCTGAGTTAGTATGGATTGCCTAATGGGAGAAGAAGTCATTTTACCTGCTTTTTCCAACCTCGTACCAAAATCAGTTTAAAATGTATATGGGCAGGAAAGGGTGTTAGCTTTACTGCAATCATGTTGGGTGAAATGCGACAATGCCGATTAAACAAGAGGCAAAGAAACAAGTCAGGGAGATCTTAGATCAACTTGAACACAATTGTGTGATAGAAAAGTGCACCTCACCCATGAATAATCCCTTGTTTCCTGTAATGAAACCTAATAATTCATATAGTCTAGTCTTAGATTACAGACATTTAAATTCATCCTCATGCACATTTGCGGTACAGAATCCACAAATGCAAAACAACACTAGACAGCTCAAATGTTTTTTTCTGTCAAACTAAAGCACCTAGAAGCAGATATTTGACAGCATTCTCTGTGCCAGGCTCTCAACACCAATTTTATATATTAACTCAGGGGTATAAGAATAGCCCAGGGTTGTTTAAAACCAGAGTAACAGAGTTACTTCAGAATTTTGATGAGGGGGGATTGTCCTATGTATATGATAGCTAGCTGACGGACATTGAATGAATGGAACACGTGTCCAGAGTGAACCAAATAATCCTTGGGTTTGCTCACCTGGGTTACAAATTCAATAAAAAAAAAAATAATTTGCCCACCTTAGTGTCTTATTTCTAGGGTGCGAGTTGTCAAGTGAAGCCAAAAGCCTGGCGGCACACTTTTTAGAAAATGTGCACTGCTCCAACCTCCAACGACTCTGAAAAGACTACAATCCATTTTAGGATTCTTGAATTGTTTGGCAGGACATACATCTTGGATTACGCAGAAAGGGTAAAATCTTTCTACAACTTAATTAGACCAGATTTTTCAGTGCACCATTGCACACAGAAACATACTGATATCCTACGTTCCATAGAAGCTGACATGATAGCTTCCAAACATTTACACATGTGTGTACTCTATTAACCTGGTGATCCGCATAGTCGCTGGACCAACCGGGTACTCCTACATTACTTTTTATGAATGCGATACAATACCTATTGCATACACATCACATTTGAACACGAATGCTGTAATGCACTTTGCACCAACAGAAAAAATACTCACAGCAGTACAGACTGCTGTATGAGTGAGAGCATTAGCACTGGGGAAATGCATAATTGATGTAAACCCTGTACCGACCTTTAAGGCCGTTACGAAGGAAAGCATTCTGTGAAAGGATGGCTCATTATATGATGTTCACTTATGTAAGTGTAAACCTTGCACGGATCCAGATGACCCTTTTTAGTTTAGACAACCTTATAAAGCTCTCTAAGTGGTATGTGTGGAGAGCATCTTTCAGGCTTAGTCCAGAAGGAGTGTAAATCAGCTTGTTTTACCAGCACATAATCCTATAGGTATAGATTAGGTGAAAAAAAAAACACACAGTTTATTTATAAAAATATGTATTTATTATAAGACACTCACTAACATATACCGATATCTCCTAACCAGAGATATACACAATGCACACAATACTTTGTAATAGAAACAGGTAACTAACACAGAATACACAGTGGTACCCAGGGGGAAACCAAACCATACACTAAAATAGTCGTATGCGAACCACGACTCAAATTAAGACAATACTCAGAGGACATAGAAGTGCCGGGGACTCAATGAACTACCTAAGGTGAGTTTCTAGGAGACCCACGGAGGTTGTGTGCAGTGTAAGAACACAACCGCGTTCTCCGTATAAATAAACGTGTAAGTTGTGGTTGCAATTTTAAAGGAGAAGGACACTTCCCATTGGACCCTGAAGAAACCCCAAGGAAGACAGAAGGTTGGAGAGCCACCTCATAGATGCATAGAGGTGCATAGATGTGTAGTGACATTGGAAACCGCAGTTGAACCCAATGGAGGACTTCAGGAGGATGCCTCTGCTGAAGCAGGTAAATATGTCGGGTGGAACCCAAATATGTATTCAAGTCCAGAAGTCCTTGATAGCAGAGGGGACAGAGTCTATGCCACTTGTAAGTGACCAGGAGGCACAGTAGACGAATGCCCACTGATGTCGGGTGCTGTAGACGGGTTGACGTGACCTCGGGCTGCAGTTGTGAGGACCAGATGATGCTGTGGAAGACCAGGAGCCATTCACAAGCTGTCACAAGTCAGATGTCGAGAGTTGAGGAGTCAATGTCTGTAGAGAGCACAAACAAGCCTTGGCCACTGCAACCAATATAGAAAGCGAAGAAGGTAATGTGTTAGGACCTGCAAGGTCCAGAAGACTCACCACAGGTAGGGTAGTCAGTGCAGACCCTGAGCAATCAGGGGAGCCTAGAGAACTCAGGTGTGACCCTCAACAGGACCCACAGGCCTGAGGCACTGGAGTCGCAAGAGGCCCTCGAGCAGCTCACCAGAAGAAGCAGGCCCACGGTGCAAGCGATGTGGTGTGGTCAAAGATTCTTGTCACTGGAGGTGTTTGAGGTTGGGGCTACTTGGAGCCCGAAGATCTTGGTGGAAGGAATCCAACAAGTCTTTGCAAGTCGATGCAGTGCACAGGGGTTCGGTTCCTGCAGCTCAGACAAGTGATACTGGCCTCAAACTTGGTGAGAGGGCAGGGTAGGCCTCGAGGAATGTAAAAAAAAAAAACCCCGTGTTGCTGAGCCTTTCAAATTCTGTGGGAGCTCAGGATAAGCAGACTGGTCAGCTTAGTTGCAGTGCCTTCAGATGCAAGGAAGTGACTCCTTCACTTCAAGGGAGATTTCTTTCAGGTGTCTTGGAAGCCCACAGGCCTTGGAAGGTTTCCTGTATGGAGCACAGGCATGGACGTTGCAGCAGACAAGCAGGGCAAAGAGATCAGAAGGAGTCTTCCCGGTTGCAGCCTTGATGCCTAGAGTGAAGTCCAGTGAAGTCCAGAGTGCCCAGGTGGTCGAAGTTGACATGGTGTCTGAATTGTATCATGTCCACCGGCGAATCTAGGGAACCACCCTCAGGTAAGTCCTTAAGTACCCTAGGGAAAGGGTTGTCCCAGCACAAGGGTAGAATCATGTCTCTGTTGTGCTGTCTGGGTCTAGACGACTGGTACCGGGAGCACTAAAGTCCTAACGGAGGGCCTTTACAGTGCTTGGAATCATACCTACCACACCGTTAATGGTGTGGGGTGTGATTCCAACATGTTTGACACCAAACATGACAGGGTTCGTTACAGCCAGTTTCAAGATGGTCATCGCGTAATGATGCCGTGCCCTTCTATATGTTATATGGCTTTCTCGCTTACAACCCAGGAGAATGGACTCAGAAGGCTGCACAGGTGTCCTGCTCATGCAGGGGCACCCTCACACTTAGAACAGAGCACCCTGCCTTCAGGATTGAAAAGGCTGGCTGTAAGAGTGACTCATAGGTTTTAAGTGCAGTGACACTATGTTAGAAGTGGAACAATTGAATCATCCAGCCACACACAGGTGTTAACCAAGTTACCCTTTGCCTCACCATCCAGTGCCCTGCACAAGTACCCCATGTCACTCTCCTGAGAGGGGCTAGACAGTGTTTGACTGTCTGTCACTCAACCCACACTCTTTTGGGCAGTCTCCACACTCACATACCAAGATTTCTACCATGAGGGAACCCCTCTCCTTGCATCTCTCATGTAGAGTCAGTAGTCTGTCCCTACCACCACTAGTAATATGATTCCCTGTGCCAGTTCGCCAATCCACTTCAGGGACACTGCACACCACTGGAGCTACCTCTTGGTGTATGTTAACTCCCTCTGTCAGTCAGGTGCCACATCTCTGGGTGTGTGTACTGTTCCCTCAGCACTAAATAACACCTCTTTGCTGCCACCATCTGAGCTAGACACCACCTCCAGCCCAGCCAAGCTCACTTCCTGAGATACACACATTTCTTCTTCTTGGGTTAAGGCCCTCTTGGCCTCCATCTTCTTGAACTCCTCATCAAGCTCTGTCAGCCTCTGCTCACAAGTTAGAAGCCAACCATATTTCTCTGTTACTCCCTCAATTTTAGGGATGTCCTCCTCCTCAGACTCCACTGGTAGAGTTGGCCCCCCGGGGTAGCTCATACTGAAATATGGCTTCCCTCTAGATCCTCCCTGGACCTTCTCTGCACAGGCAGCCCCCTTTCCTTGCAGAACACACATAGCTCCCTCATCGTATAGATGAATGTGCCAGAAGTCAAGTTCCATTTTCTGAAGACTTCACAGGTGCAACAACTAACCAGAGTCTCAGTATCAAAAATACTTCCAGGAGGATACCAGAAAACTGAAAAATCTGTATGTGGTTGCGTAATGGTCTGCACTATACTAGTAGTGTACACCCATTCACGGTATTTAAGGCATAAATGCAAGTCCAGATCCTCACCTCTGACTACCAATGTTAGAAATGGATGTCTCTAGTTGGCATAGGTAGGTACCTTTGCCCAAGTAGAGACCCTTCTTCCTAGTCAGGGTAAGGGAGATACACTTCGAAAATAACCCCTGCTCACCCCCTTGGTAGCTTGGCACGAGCAGAAAGGCTTATCTCAAAGGCAGTGTGTATGCATTTGTGAACACATATGTAATACAGTGACCACACTACAAATGGACACGACACCAGTTTAGAAAAATAAGTAATCTTTATTTAAACCAGACAAGACCAAAACGACAAAAACCCACAATACAGTAATAAAAATATAACTTTCAAATTGTAGAAATGGTTAACTTCAAAGCAAATTGCAGAAGCAACACTTTTTACACAAAGTACCTTGGATGCATCACGCACACAAACAAAAACGGTCTCAGGCAGGTGATGCGTTGGTTCCTTACACTCAGAGAAGGTGATGCATCTGTTCCTTGCTCCAGGGAAGGTGTTGCGTCGGTTCCTTACCTGAGAGGAGGTGATGTGTCGGTTTCTTACTGTGTGGGGAGGTGATGCGTTGGTTTCTTACTGCATCCCCCAACAATGCGACAGACCTGGAACCTCGATGCGATGCATTGATCCAGGACGATACGTGGGTTCTTGCAGCCGCACAGCAGGGCTTGTGTCGGAATAGGTGAGGTGATCTCCGACTTCATAGACCAGTACACTCAATGCAGTGTGCATCGAATTCTCGAGCCATGGGCAGGGTCTGCGCCGGTTTCTTCGGCTATGAGTCGGAAACAGGTACAGATGCGTTGTGATTTTCAGCGTTGATTTTCCAGCTCCAGCAGCCAGAACAACTGCCAGAGGCCCAGAACAGCTACAGGTACCTCTTGACAGGTCCGAACTCCCAGCAAGGAGGTTCAGGGGACCTAGGGGGGAAGTCTTTGTGTCCCTGAGACTTCAGAACAGGGGGCAAGCTATTCTTCAAGCCCTTGGAGGTCATCCTCAAGTTGAGGACACAGCAAACTGCAAAGTTCTTTTCCCTTCCCTTGGCAGAAAGTAGCCACCACAGGCCAACCCCAGTCAGCAAACAGCACAGGGGCAGTATTCCCCCTCAGTTTTTCCAGCTCTTCTTCTTTGCAAAGGCTCCTCTTATTTCCCAGAAGAGATCTAAAAGTCTGGTGTCTGGCCCCTCTTTTTATAAGACAAAATCCTTTGTTCTCTGGAGGCAGAGAGTGTCTGTGCTCAGCCAAAACCAGTTATGTCCTCCCTGGTGCAGCTTCTTGGCAGGAGGTGGAGACAGCATTATCCTTGGCAGACCAGGCACGTTCAGGTGTAAAAAGAAATCTCCTCCTCCTACTCTGAATGCAGCCCAGGTGTATTCAGCCCAGCCCTGACTCACCCTGGTAAGGCAGACACACCTCAACCCCCCCAAGTGTCTGTCTGAACAGAATGCACATCCCCAGCCCCTGTCACTCCAAAGCCAGAAAGTCAATACACAACCTAGCAGAGGCACACTGGATGGTTAGGCAAGAAGATGCCAACTTTCTAAAAGTGGTATTTTGAAACCCAGAAAGTAAAAATCACCATCATTAAAGGATGTATCTTAACACTCTGAGTTCAGGCATATCAAACCTTATTTTCCTATCTTGTTCCCATGGTCTGCTGTTATGAGCAAACTCCCCATTCTATGCTACTGGGACAGATAGCCTAACAATAGTGAAAAATGAATTTGGCAGTATTTCACTATCAGGACATGCCACACACATTAGGGCATGTCATGCCTTTCATATACACTGCACACTGCCCACAGGGGTACCTTGGGCCTACCCTAGGGGCGACTAACATATAAAGAAAGAGAAGGTTAGGGCCTGGCAAGTGGGTGCACTTGCTAGGTCGACATGGCAGTACCAAACTGCACACAGACACTGCAGTAGCAGGTCTGAGTTACATTTACAGGCTGCCTATGTGGTTGGCACAATCAGTGCTGCAGGCCCACTAGCAGCATTTGATTTACAGGCCCTTGGGACCCAAGTGCACTGTAATAGGGACTTACCAGTAAATCAAATACGCCAATCATGGAATCACCAATCCATAAACACAATTTACAGGAGAGCATATGCACTTTAGCACTGATCAGCAGTGGTAAAGTGCCAAGAGTCATTAATCCAACAAAACAGGGTCAAAAACAGGAGATCAAAAAGCAAAAAAATCTGGGAATAAACCCACTGAAAAAGCCAGGTCTAACACCCTAGATATAGGGAGCCTATATCTGTTGTAAGTGGTGTTAGCACCAGCTTACACAGGCTACAATGGCAGGCCTGTAGTGACAGTTTGAATGGTCTCCCATAGGTGGCATAATAGAAGCTTGAGCCTATGGTGGACCCCTGGGACGCCCATGCCCTGGGTACCTTAGTACCATATACCAGGGACTTATAAGGGTACCCAGTATCTAATTTGGGATGTACCTCAGTACTTACCATAACAATTTAAAGGAGAAAGCAGAGAGCCTGGGGTCCTGATGAGCAGGATCCCAGTCAGACTAGTCACATGGCACCATGCGCATCTACTGAAAGCGTTTATTTCCTTGAAATCGGCAAAGGAATTAAAGACCTTTTGTTTCAAAGATCTTCACGGGCTAGACTTTTCAATGGATTGCTTCGAGCTAGAGAATTGGCTGCTCCAACGTAACTCCACCATTTCATTCATGTCATTGAACAAAGCACTTCCTGCATTGTGATCTCGTCACTTCGTAAAGCACAAAAGGCAGTCAGACAAACCAGTACTTGTTGGATCTAATCTACTTCAAGGAAGAAGTCTGACGAGCGGTGTGGTTGTGAATCCCCTTTGGTGCCTTTCGTGTTAAAAGGTGAGACTTTCTTTTTAAATGCAGTGTATGCAGAACTTTGCTCACACCACCTACGGATTCATTTATTGTGGTGAGTTTCATGGAGAGCCATTTATTTACGCATGCGTGCGGGCGGAATTCCGCCCGTACGCTGGGATTTACTCATTCCCATGTTTCATGACGAGCTGGGCTCGTCATGAGCGTGCGAGGAGGCTACCTCATGACGAGCCTAGCTCGTCATGAGCGTCGAAGGGGTTAAAAGGTGAGACTTTTCTTGGATTAGTCCTACCAAAGCGGGCGAAAACCACCAAAACTAAGTTTAAGTGTGCTGAAGGACTTTATTCTAAGTTCTTGTCCTGTTGCTGTTTCAATTTTAAACACACCAGATTTAAACAATATTTTACTGCTGAATTTTAATGGATATTGCACTACTATGATTTCCGACGCATGGCTTTATTTCTAGGGCAAAATTAATACAACACTGTCATCTTGTGGTTTTCCAGCACTAATGCACCTGAACATTCAATATAGATAAAATACATGGGAGAACCTTAATAGATCATCGTCCTTCACTGCGTAGTGAACGTTGTTGGATCTCTTTCTTTCCATTTTCTCAGTTGTGTCCCTTTTTTCATCGTGTTTAATAGTCTTTTACCAGTTGGTGAGAGCACCTTCTTCATTAAAATGGCCCTGTAGTGTGAATGTTCCTTATTTTGGATGTACATTCAAGACTTATTTCAGCTGATTCACGCAGCCTTTTAGGTGTGAGCCTCTGTAATTGTTCTCAACTGAAGTCATGCAGAGAAGCACACTGATTTGCACAGCTATCGCACTCTAATCTTTATACTTGATTCATTTTGGTCACATATTTAATTTCAAAGTGAATGGTTTTAAATAATCTTACACATGTGTCTGTTTCTGATCAACATAGTTTGTTTTAAAAATGCTTCCTACTTTGTAATTCATGAATGTGATTTAATTATATTGTAGGTTCTATTTAAGTTTGCAGTATATTTAATATAATTCAAGTTCAAAGTACCACATTTTACCATGTTCACGCCAACTACTAATATAACGGTAAATCCACCCAAAGAATTCATGTGCATTCCGAGAGACCCACCTGTTCGTTGGTACAGTGGAAAGAGTATTACATTAATTATTTATTTACTATTGACCATGCAAATAAGTTATCAGTCGAGAGAAAAATGGTTTATTAATGCACAGTTTAGGACCTGAAGGTCTCCGAATGTACAACAAACTTAGTCAAGACATGGGGGCAGATTTATGTTAACTGGCGCATCCCCAGGGATGTGCCAGTTAACATGCGCCACAGTGCGCCACTGCTCCGCCACCCATGGTGCGCCGCATTTATGTTGCGGCGCACCATGGTGCAAGGAAGTGAGGATGCGTGACGCATCTCTCGACGTACGGGCGGCGCATTGCAGGAGTCATGTCGCAAGTGCGACATGACTCCTGCAATGCACAGGAGCCACCTATCCAATGAATTGTGCGTCACCCTAAGGAATTGACTTAGAAAGTGGCTGAGTGAAATCTCATAGATTTCACTCAGCCACTTTTAGGAGGCGTTCCTGCGCAGGAACGCCCCCCCCCTGCGCAGGAACGCCTCCTTATGGCGCAGGGGTTTCCAACGTGACGCATCTCCTAGATGCGTCACGTTGTAAATAGGGCGCATTGTTTGCGCCAGAGGCGCAAGAGCCTCATAAATCTGCCCCTAAGTTTCTGGTGATGAAAATGTTTTAACCAATTTATTAGACATTTGGATAATTATTTTTCTCCAAAATTGTATATTGGTGCTACTCGTTTCAAATTCTTCCAAAGGAAACAACTTAAGTATGAATCTTTTGATGATTTTGTTACTGCACTTCAGAAACTTGCTATGGACTGTAGATTTGGTGTTATAGAAGAAGAACTAATAAGAGACTCAGGGGCAGATTTATGATAACTGGCGCATCCCCAGGGATGCGCCAGTTATTGTGCGCCGCAGCTCCGCCACCCATGGTGCGCCGCATTTACAATGCGGCGCACCATGGGGCAAAAACGGCACAGATGCGTGACGCATCTGTGCCGTAAAGGTGGCGCATTGCTGGAGTTGCGTCGCAAGCACGACGCAGCTCCAGCAAGGCTCGGGGGTGTCCCATCTTTAGAATGCTACGTCAAGACCTACGCCTGCTTCAAGCAGGCGCAGGGTTTTGACGCAGCATTGGCCTGAAAGTGACTGAGTGAAATCTTATAGATTTCACTCAGCCACTTTTGCGAGGCGCACCTGCCCCGGGAGACCCACCCTGCGCCGGAACGCCCACAAGTGGCGCAGGGCTTTACAACGTGACGCATCTGCCTAGATGCGTCACGTTGTAAATGGGTCGTAGGGATGCGCCACGTTTACGCCGCAGTTGCGTGACGCAACCGTGGCGCATTCCCAACATAAATCTGCCCCTAAGTGGTCATGCATGCGTTTGAGTCTTCAATACAAGACAGGTTATGGGTTAATGGTGATAACTCTCTTAAAGATGTACTAGTAGTTGGCAGGAAAGCTGAATTGCCGGGTAGATGTGCAAAAGCTCTAAAAAATGAGAGTTCTGGTAGTGTACAACAGAAAACAGTTGCCAGAATCCTGCCTAGCAAATATAAATATAAACCCACTTCTAGATCTTTTGTTCAGAAAGGTAGTCATTCCAGTGAAAAACAATACAGATGATACCGATGTGAATATAAACATCATCTAGCTAATGATAAAAAGTGTCCTGCCCTAATACAAAGATGTACGGTTTGTAAAACAATTGGTCACTTCAGCAGTGTTTGTCATGCTAAGAAATATGGAAAAGATAAAGGTAAATGTATTGAGGAGTGCCACACTTCTTCCAATAATGAAGAAAACATTGATGAAGCTTGTTTTGCATCAGGCTCCATGAGTAAAGTGGTCCTCAATATTTCACATTCCAATGATTCTAACAAACCTATGTGTTCTATGTGTTCTATATATATTGAAGGTATTGACATACACATTGCAGCTGATTCTGGATCTCCTTTCCCCATTGTAAATGTAGCTGCATGGTCTGATACATTTGTAAAGAAACTTGGTCTGATCTACTTCAACCTTATATTGCTCCTGAGAGTTACATTGGTGAACCAATTGATTTCTTAGGTTTTAGGAACATTGGGGTAGATTTAAAAGCCCCTTGCGCCACTTTTGCGTAATTTTTCCCATGTTCAAAATGACGCAAAAGGGGCGCAAGGGCTTGTAAATCTGCCCCATTATGTTTAGGTTCAAGAATAGAAATGCACTTTGTAAACTTTATATTCCCAAGAAGGTTCCTTCTGTTCTTGGATGGAAAGATTAGAGGAAACTTAACATCATTCTTGGTCTTAATAGTGTGGAACGATTCCTCGTTTTAGATGAAGGTGAATGTTTAGGTAAAATGCGATGTGATAAATTTCCTGCGGTTTTCTTAGGTTCGTTCGGCAAATTAGAAGGTTTTGAACACCATATTCACCTCAAAAAAGATGCTTCTCCTGAAATTCACAAACTTCACAATCAGGGCCGGACTGGCTACCGGGCAGTTGTGTGTGCTGCCGAGCTAGGGTCTAATTTCTCTGTGGTGAGGGGGTATTTCGTTGATGGGGACCTGCGTGCGATTTGAAATAAAAAAAGCAAAACGAATTTCGGTTTGCACACGCATGTCCCCATCAACGAAATAAGCCCCCAGCACGGCAGCACACACAACTGCCTAGTAGCCAGTCCGGCCCTGTTCACAATATCCATTTTCGGTTAGAGAAGGAGTGGAAAAAGAATTATATAGGCTGGTAAAAGATGGTGTTATTGAGCCTATTGAGTCTTCCCACTGGATTTCTCCATTGGTCGCCGCGAGGAAGGCCATGGAAAGCTCAGGCTATGCATTGACCTGGAGTTCAGACAAAACTCCGACTCTGCAGCGGAGCAGAGTTAGCCAGCCCCACCATAATCCATATTTTAATTAATAACAAAAAAGCACTTACCTGCTGTGGCATCTCTGGGCTGCCCTCCTCCTCACCGCGATGTCTCTCTCCTCATCCTTGCCATCCTTGTCCATGCGCACGTGCAAGACGTACAACATAGGAGTTTGCATGGACGAGGACGAGGAGGAGAGAGAGACCACTGTGAGGAGGAGGGCAGCCCAGAGGCACCACAGCAATTAAGTGCCTCTTTTTTTGCTATAATTAAATTAGGGAGGGTGGAGGGGAGCGGAGCAGAGTTCCACTGAGTTTTTTTCCAACTCCATGGAACTCCGCGTAGTGGCACTCCGACAACTCTGCCCAGGCTGACAATTGGCAAATTACATTCCAACCAGGGCCCGGCATTTAGATGTCTGGCTTACAAAGAAGCCATGGCTAAGTTTGGGTGTGGACTTGTGGTACTCCTCCCCTATCATCTTGAGGGAAATTTAGTAGTCGAGAGGAAAAACCCTGACTTAAAGCAGTCCTTAATGGCAAGGGTATTAGGCTTGGACGGTAGTTGGGCACTTAACTACATGCCCAAAAAATATCTGGGGCTCGTTCATCTTATGTGTTCCTGTTTGGGATGATGATGTGGGTACCCGACCTTGATAGTGTCTGCACTGTGGCGGCTGAAACACCATTTGACCTCATTAATAGTTTGGATGTTTTAAAAGACCGAAAATAATACAGAGCTTTAAAAAGCAATGTCCAAGTAAAATGCTCTGCTACTGGGGAAGTGAAAATGGTGACAGCAAGACCTGCCTGGGTACCAGAGATTTTGGGCTATCTTACAGAGTGCCTGTACATGTCCTAGCTGTCAAAGGAATCAGAACTGTCCTTTGTCTATCTCCTGCTGGCCATTGAGACAAAAGGTTTGTCTCAATTGATGTGATCAATCCACACTATGTGGCCGATTCTCAACAGTAGGCCACGTGGGCTCCTAGGCAACCACAGCACTCCTATCGCTACCGACAGGAAGTTCAGATGGAAGCTTTAATAACGAATGAAGACTCCGCTTTTCAAAGAGAATCGACAAACGAAAATGAGATATGCTTCTGCCTATTGAATCAACTACAACTGTACAGTAAATAGGTACAGAAATTTTCATTAAAAAAATTGATGACGTCTATGTGGACATGCCACAGATTGAGTCATCTCCCAGTTCTACAAAACCTGCTCAGCTGCCAAGAATAGACCGGACGGTGTCTGACTACTTTGTGCATTATGACGATTTCTCATCAAATCCAAGTTAACCTGAGCTGCCGATACTGCCTTTCCCTTTGAAGCTTCGAGTTTATGCTTTCTATCTTTGGCTGAAAAAGACTTACTTCATTGTACCCTGAATACATTTATGGATTACAATTGTCTCACTTTTCCTGGTACTTTGGGTTGGTAAGGTAAATGTCTTTTTCTTACTTCTGAATGGAAGCTTTCTCCCAGAATGCTCTGCAGTGCAACTTGTGAACTTGGTTCTTAAGCCACATGCATCATCATACTGTGAACTAAGTTTCTTTAAATTACATCACCTCTAGCACTTTCTCTGAAGATTGGGATATTCAAATGTGCATCATTTGCTTTGAGATTTAGAGCAATCAGCTGCATTTTTAAACATTGAATTGTAAATGTAAATGTGTTGTATTTGTAAAGCGCACGGCTGCCCACGCGACGGGGCATCTCGGCGCTGCACTCATACCGCTGTGGAACCCTTCCTGGCTTTTCCATGTGAAATGTCAACTCCTGGGCACCCCCAAAGGTAAAGCCAGGCATCCAAGCGCTGCTGGGGCCGTTGTGGAGATTAAGTAAGCTATTGCCCAGAGTCACAGAGTGGGACCCATGATTAGACTAGGCACCGAGGTGAGAATTATCAGGTCCAGGGAGATTGAGTCCAAGAGCCGCCGAGGCGGGAATTGAACCCTGGTCCCGGGCCAGACCTCTGCATCAGGGTCTGCCGCTTTAACCATTGAGCCACGCTCTGAATTGTATGATGGTACAAGTAATTTTGGACACATGTTCTGTTACGAGCATTATGGTAGTTATTTTTTACATAAAGCCAGTAACCCATGTGCTGCTCATAATTAAAAACAATGGGAACACTGCCCAACACCACCAAAAGGTAGTTAAAAAGCGTTTGCACCAAAGTTTGCTTTTTTTCGGGTTTTGAAACCTCAGGGCCAGCCTCATATTACTATAGGCTTGCACTGATACCTGCAAAGAAAAATATGCTAACAAACACCAAGCTGATATACACTGCTTCCTTTATTTCCTAAATGTCTACACACGTTTTTTTTTACTTTTGGAAAGACACAATAGACACAAAGTCTATCTGGGGAACAAATGATTGGAAGGTTCAAGGGATGGAGGCCTTAATTAGAGCATGCCACATATCAAACCAAATGATTTTCCTGAACAAGACAGTGTAACAAACTTCATGTCTGGAAATAGTAAAAACAAAGGATTTGAACACACCTCAAATTCCTGCCTTCTCACATTTTGACAACTGGCAGCACTTTACACAGTGCAGTTAGGATACATTAGACACATGCTACGTAATGGTTCATTCAATTCTTCGGACCCCAATTGGAAGGCTTGGTTGGTTTGGCTTGTGGACAAGAACGGATGTCAATCTAGATTTCTGGGTAACACCAAAGGGTTTAGGAATAATAGGCCTAATCAACAATATGTACAGACAGAATACTCCGGGTGCTGATGACATATAGTGTTGGTAAGTTATGCCTAGATTGGCTAAAACCCTCAACACTCTCCCAGGTGAATCAACACTTGCCCTTTCTTTCTTATGGAATGGATCTCAGGGATGTTTTACTAAGCCCTGGAACCCACGTCAAAAGCACTTTTTGTATGGAATATACAATGAACTGTGAAACATTTCTAAACAGGAAGCTGCTGAGAGATTGCGTGAGATTGTTAGGGTTAATTTAGAAAAGGCTTTGGTTGTAGTTGACAATGATATGACCACTTTATCATCCAGAATATATTCACTGGGCAACACAGAGTCTTCCACAATTCACATAATACAACAAGACATGTCAATATTACAACATGGACAGTCACAATTACGGTCAATCATAATATTGAGCTGGACGTTACAAACATTACGTGCTGACCATGTGCCATGGCGTTACAGCGACAGCACAGATCTGTTTTCAGCATATGATCTAACAGAAAGGCAGATGACAATGGCACATTGAGATGCGAATTATACCATTTTGCACATTCAAAAATCAACTACCTTTCATCGTGGCTGAAACACCATTCACTGACTTGATAATCCATGGTTACATATCCCTACCGATCACGACCATTCAATTCCAATATTGTTTCCAATACCAACAGGTAGGCAGATATGAAGCACTAGGGGAAAGATATGTGCATGAGTATTGGGAGTTACCATTCAGATTTAGATGCAGGAATGGGGACAAAGATGTTTTTCTTAGTGGCTTCAAACGAGAAGGTGCCTTAAGCAGTTCCTTGGTTTGGAAGGACCTTTCTCTCCATGGAGTATGCAATGCTTCAATGGTGAACTCGTCTTGTTACCTGAAGGGTTTCCCTGCTGCAGTGATTCATTCTGTGTTCAGGTTGCTCTCGAATGGGAGCTATTTGATGCTGAATGATCAAGGTTGCTGCGGAATGGAACTGTGCATCACTTATCTAGTGACGGTTAATTCCATTGTCACTTGTTGCACACAAGTGTTGTTTCCACCTGCCCGCAGACTTAGGGTGGCCTTCGATAAATGTTTCCAACATAGAATTTGACTGCCTGAGCAAATTGAAAGCCATGCTTTTACAGAAGGATGTGGCCTTAACTTCAGCCAAAGAGACATTTGATCTCCTGGTTGCAAGGCCCTCTTTTGAGATAAATGATATTACTCCACACTAACTTCCTGCTGCATTTTGAGGAGCTGGTCCATCGTATCTTTAGCATGTCTGATACAAAATGAATAGTGCACTTTTTAAAATATATCGATTCTGGTTTGGTTAGCACCTTTCAGACGATATTCGGAGTTATACCATCTTTCATACACTCTGTGTTGGAAAGCGTTTTCGGAGGGCTCCCAATTATCTTTCTACTTGTGGCGGGAATACTGATTTTATTCTATTGGCTCTGCAACGGACATCCCAGTTACACTTGGAATGAAACCGGCACTGCTTGTGCTGCATAGCCGTGAACGCAAGATACACTGCTTCTGCACACCTCGGCTTAAAGAACTAAATGGGCACTGGTTCTTGCCCTTCAGGCATGTCTGGCTTGACTACATACAACCTGCCTTTCACTGCCTGCTTTCCAGCCATGAATGCGTCCTGGATATATGGCTCAAATCAGAATAGGTTGCTCCACCGAATATTGAAGTACTGATGGACCCTTTAAAGGACCATGCATATCGCTGTCTCCAGCGTATTCCATTGATGATGAACGCATCTTAGAGCCACCCTTGAATGCTTCAGCTCCAAGTAATTTGAACAACAACCTTGCGAACATTGTGGGACAGGATGCCTTCCCCAGCTGCTGCTGTAGGAACTGTATGGAATTCTCTTTGCTCCATAAATATGCTACAAGGTGTGCCGCTGGGAACATCTGTGGATGTGGGCAACAACAATTTTGCATCTACTACGTAGAACATATAAACAATTGGCATCTTTCCGTGTGGAAACAATTTGGTCTCTTTTTCAACAAAATGTGCCAAAACAGCTTTTTCTTTTTCTTGGCACCATGGCTTTCTGAGTGCTTGGGATCTCAAATATTATAATGACATCAATTTTTTGAACATATTTTATTAGGAAGCATGCTTTAAGATGCTTTTAAAGACTATTTTTATTTAATATTTTTAAAACTGTCCATTGGCTTTTTAGATAGCTTATTAGATATCACCCTTGGATTGAGGAGTGGGTGTTATATCACTGGATTAAGCCCATGTAGCGAAGCATCTTATTTCTTACACTATCCTAACAAATAACATTTCCAAGCTCTGACCTTTTGCATACATTTGCATGGACGACAATATCGAATTTGTTTCTCTGAAACTAATCTTGTTTTACATCGTGCTTTGCATAACATTATCACCACGCCCTGAACATAATGTACAAGGTCTTGTTCCTTACTATGTACAAATGTCATCACTATCTTCATCCACGGGGAGACGAGGCTATCTACAAACATAACTAATCTATGCGTACATCCTGAGGCTGCTTTCTATTATAAAAGTTGAGCCTTCTGATAGATTAGTAGAGGAGGTACTTCCGCTGACACCGCGGGACCTTGCATGCTGAGAAATCACCATGCAGTGGTCTGACATCTCGTGAGGGGTGTTCAGTTCATGACCAAGATGGGGTCCCTCACTCTATCCCATCAGGTAATGTGGTTAGATCGTCCCTTGGGGGAATTCTTGGCTCTACACCTGCACACACTCTAGGTACACTCAGAGTCGGGTCTGCATAGTAGAAGTGCACCATATTACTGCCTTGTCTATATGCCTGTGTATGTGCAATTGTTTAGCACCCTGGTGGAACTATATCTACTATTTACGTTGTGGGTGCTTGTATTCACGTTTATCTTCTTCTGTCAACTAATCATTGCAGCATAAGTATTTTATGAAAGAATAAAGTTGGTTTAATAAATATTATTGAAAATGTCCCACAGTGTGTTATCTGTATATTTCTCTGAGAATAAGTAAGCACAAATGACTGAGCGAAAAGTTATGTAATGTTTCCACGATCCATGAGGGGTCAGGGTTGTCATGTTCGTGACTGTCAGGAACCATTCACTCCCTGGTAGGTTAGAGTAGCTAGCTGGTCTATAGACCAACATATCCTGCAGACCTGTCTGGGATAAGTCTTGACACCAAGACCTTAGATTATATGCGTACAATCCGCAGGTCTTACGAATTGGCAGGAACTACATGACAACCGAAATTACTTTGATTATTCCAGCATAATTGACATTTCGCCCAAGCCTAATTTATATGTCGTGTGAAGGGCAAGATATCTGGTGGTCTTAAATGGGTAACGGATGGAATGCATTAATGTTGGAGTGTTCAGATGGAATGTGTTTATGGAAGGTAACGTGTTGAGATGGAAACAGAATGTAGGAGTTTGTGTGGGTTTGAAAGGGCAGTTGCTAGAATGGGAGTGATTTGGAAGGTGGGCTGGGCTGGGTTGCTTGCTTATCTGTATCTTGAAAATGAAGGACTACGATAAAGATAAACAGTGCTCCTGCCTTTCCAACACTATAGTTACTGAAACTCTGCAATTGGCTAACATGTACTAGCAAGGGTTGCATCAATGCTATTGGACCGTATTGGAGTCAAATGTAACACTTTGATAAGGGACAAATCTGACCTTTAGGTACATGAACTATGAGATGAACTATAAGATCTATGCACAAAGTATACACAAATACTGAAGGAGTGAGGATGAATAAAACAACGTGAACAGAGACCCCACACAATCACTTTTCCCATATGCCACTCACACTTGGGGAAACAAATGGTCCCAGATATGACCAGATCGAGCAGCACACACAGCCAATAGCTTAGAACATGCACTTTAGATCACCTGCATAACACAATAAAGAAGGAACTAGGGTCATGACATTTGCTCTCACCTATGACAATGGAATGTGCTCCCTGCTCCTCCCCTCTGCCCTACGGTCAAGCTTAGAAAGAGTGATGAAGCTCCAGCACTAGCGTCTGACTGTATTTAGGACTATCTACAGTGAATTCAAATCTCCTGATTGTTTTCTGGGATTATAATCATCACCATGGATACTGAAAAGCACTGCTCATTAGGGAATGTCTAGTTACCATGGGACAGAGATGTACAATAAGAAAGATGCATCTAAATTTGGGTTGTTTCCTCCACGTTTTCTGGTGCTGCACTAGAGGAGGGTGGCTTTTGGGTCAGGCTGCACCTGCTAGCCACATTTGTTATAAAAACAACTCTGTGAGCCAGAATATCAGGTCACCTCTTTACTCTCAGCAGAATGTTATGCGCCAAGTGCTGAGGAAATGATTACAACAGGTTAAGATGAGAGGTATATGACATACAGTAGGCAGCACAGAGGAACAAGCCTTTCGTTTGTAGCTGAGCCCTTTTCTCTGGCTTCTGGACTCCAATTCTCCTTGATGGTGTTTGTCTGTCCTTTTCTCTCGCTGTGCTCAGACCATTGTTGGAAGTGTTTGTTGCTGGGGTCACCAGATGCGAAATGTGCAACTACATTCGATAAAATGATGAAAAAGAGTCAAGTTGAATAACACCTTCTTAAGGGCTGCAGGAGGAAAGTTGATTGAGTTACCAGGCAAGGCCTTCCATAAGCAAATTTGTTATATGGGGCACAAGATTGCACTATCATTCCTGCACTACTTTCCTTCCTTCCTTGCTCATTTGTCTTGATTTTATGTCAAATGTTTAGCGTGCCTCACTGCTGCTATGATGCATTGTGGTCCTATGCCCCTGCTACTCTATTGATCTATCCTAGAGGAAAGTTTATAGCAAACACATATTCGAGACATGACTGGTATTGTCAAATTATCAAGTGTGATCAATTTAGAACTGCCATGTCATAGAGATGCTATGCTGCTCCCAGGTTAGGGAAACAACCATTACAAAGCAGTCATTACAACGCATTACCTTAACAACGTAATATAAGGTAAGTAATGATTTATTTTTTTCTTTTAGGGAGGGTATGGGTTATGGGGTACATGGGAATAGTAATTTTAACTCCTACACTATCCAACACTTACCCCACTGTTGAACTCACTGGAGTGGCAATAGTGATTTTTACCCCCTACACTATCCAACACTTACCCCACTGTTACCCTAAAAGTATTATGCGTTGTAATTGTATGCATTGTAATGGTATGCGTTGTAATGGTATGCGTTGCAATGGCATGCGTTGTAAAATCATGTGATGTAATGGCAGTTGCGATGTAAACACCAAGTTGTAAAGGTAGGCGTTGTAATTGTTTTTATTGTAACGTCATATATTCTCAGGTTATTCCAACATGCTGTTTCGAAAACTGTATCTAGTGTAAAGTCTCCCAAGGCAGAGCCCCTTATTTCCATGTCCATGCAGTCCTGCCAATAATCTATGAAGTCTACTGAGGCAGTCATTTCTACCCTCTCAATGGAATCCTGTCAACAATCAAAACAAATGGGGAATTAATTTCAAGGATTTTGGAAAGTAGTATGAGGAAAAAAGTAGTCTGGAAATTAAGTGCTCCTGGGATAACGATTTCGAGGTGGAGGTAAAAGCTGTCTCTGATTGTGTCAGAAAACCAACCTGAAACTAAATCTGCAATTGCTCAAACTTGAACAAGATCTGTGCGCATATTTGTGTAATTATATTTCTGGAATTTTGCTAAACCTATGTGAAACTGTGCAAGATGACACACATTTTGGTGTATCCAAAGTATCTTGCTGAGCCAAAAACTGCCCTATTTCGGGTTCTTCCAAGGGTATCGACGCTTTTCCATTATTTAAACTGTCTATTGTCATTGAGGGTGTAACATCTCCCATATCTTTTACTGTCTCCAAAATTTCTTCTGAGACTTTTAAGCCTTCAACTCCTATTGTATCCTCATTGACCACTTCTGCAGACATTTTAGTGCTTCCCCCCTTATCTGTTTCCATCTCAATTGCAAGTATCTGGAACGGATTTGGGGTTAGAAGAGTCGACCAATCTTGTTCTTTTTCTATAAACTCCGATGGGGACTGCACTAACTCACAGATGGAGTCTTGATCTTGAGATATGGGATGTGGCTTCAAAACCAATATCTTTGGAACTGGTTTGAAGTATGAATTTAGCGAAGGGGTTGTTGAGAGCTTATATCCTGCCCCCTTTTGCCTCTTTTCTTTTTTCTTTCTTAACAAGCCCTCCCCAGATCTGATGGGATTAATTTCTGTTTCAGAGCACTTTTTAACGTTTTTTTTTGTGTTTGTAGAGCTTTGGGCTTCCCCAGAGTAAATTTCTTGTTGTCAGAAATATTAAAATTATCAGGTTTGTTGCTCCTTAATAGATACCTGGGGTGCCCCTTCTCACCTGCCCCTCTCCTTACTTGCTTTGGATCCGCCGCCACTGCCTGTGTCTGTGTTTGCACTAGTAAACCTTCAGTGCCTCTTACCAACGGAGGGGCAGGGGGTGAGTTACTAAGATCTTCTTCTCCTCTCCCTCGGCCTCCACAAGTCGGCGTTCCAATCTTAGCTAGAATACGGCGTCCTCTGCCGATACCCTGAGCTGCTCTCCCCCAGCTCCCAGTCGGTGAATCCACCAAAGTACGCGACTCAGCCTCCTCGCTCTCAGAACCCGGCTGGGCTGAGGTCTCCGCCATGCGCTTTGAAACGCCAGCAATCGGCCGACAAACAGCCTCCAATATTGCCCGATAGCTCGTCGTGAAGCCTCCGCAGGCGAAGCCCGCTCTCCAAGTTAGTAAACTTCCTCCTGGAACCACGCCGCTGACTGCTATCTCATCCCGGCACCGCCACTGCTCCAGACACCCGCGACCCGCTGACTAGCCGGCCGCCATATTTTCCCACTTCCTCCACTATCTTTGGATACACCAGATTCGTCAGTATTGGCATTGCTAAGGAAATTGGAAAAAGATATTCATTTAGGGTTTGAAGCCTCCAGAAGAAACCAGGAACGTATAAGTGCTACCTGCACGTTACTAGAGGATAAAATTGATAAACTAAATACTCGTACGGAAGTTATGGAAACAGAGATGAAAGTCATGCAAGGAAGAATACTGGATAATAGCAAAGAAATTGAGATTATTAAATTCAGAGACAGAGAATCTGATGAGAGAATTGAGAGGTTGGAGAATATGCAAAGGCGCAACAACCTGAAAATTTTAAAAGTGCCTGAAGGGAAGGAGGGGTCAGACATAAAAAGTTTTGTAGTGCAACTGTTGAAGAAGGAATTACAGATAGTAGAGACAGAAGAAATGTTGCTATGTGATATTCAGAGAATACATCGAGACCCCTTTCGGCTTAACCCAAATCGCACTAAACCAAGAAAAATTTTGATTAATTTTTTAACATATACTCTAAAAGAGAAGATCCTGACAGCAGCTCTTAAGAAAAAGAATATAATGGTGGACGGAATCTCAGTTGATATCAGGTCAGATCTGTCACCTGCTACAGCTAGTAGACAGTGGGAATTGGGAAAACGATTGGCACCCCTTAGGGCAATGGGGGCAACGGCCCAGTTGAAATTCCCTGCTTTCTTGAAAGTAATGTGGCAAAATAAGATGCACACGTTCCGTACAGTGGAACAGGTAGATTCCTTTCTGGACCACTCTCAAGATTAATAGTAAAATGGACAAATAGAGGCATCGCCATTGTGACATCCACTGGCCTAGGCCTTGGGAGTTTTGGTTGGGTTATCCAGGGAGGGAAGAGGGGTGGGGGGTAATGTTAGTAGGCTTTGGGGTTGGGGCAGGATTAGGAGTAGAGGTAGGGGGAAGGAGGGGAGGGGGAGGGTAAGGGGAGAAAATATGAAAAATATTCCTCAGGAGCTTTCTCGCAGCCAAAGGAGAAAAAGGGAAATACGGGCGAGCTATTATGAGTGGGGCTAAGAATAAGGAGCTATGGTTCCTTACATGGAATGTGAACGGTCTCAGGGTTAAAATGAGGAGATTATCGATATTGAAATATTTTAGAAGACTCCCTTGCTCATGTGATTATTCTACAGGAGACCCACTTAACTGAGAAAGAAAGTAAGGAGATTTTTAGTGCCCAAAAGTGGATTGCTAATGCCATCTTTACATCTCAAGATATAGTAACAAAGGGGGTGGCAATTTTGATTAGGAAAGGGGCTAACATTGTTATTGAGGATAAATCAGTAGACAGAAGGGGAAGATGGGTGATTGTTAAGCTAAGATTGGCAGGGGAAGCCTTTGTAATAGTTGGATATTATGGCCCGAATGTGGATGATTCAACAATATTAGATAAAATTGAGGCTGAACTTATGGAATTTTCAGGAAAGATAATCATGGCCGGAGACTTTAATACAGTTTTAGACTGCAAACTAGATAGAACTGGAAACAACAGAGCTATAGTAAATGGTAAAATGGCAGCCAAGTTAAGGATGATTATGGCACAGCAAGGTTTATGCGATTTATGGAGATTGAAAGCAGTACAGCAAACAGGATTTACCTTCCACAATAAAAAATATAATCATAGTTCCCGAATAGATTTTTTTTAGTAGATATTAGGTTGAGAGATCGTGTCACGAAAGTGGTACATATAGGGGTGCATCTATCAGATCATTCAGCTGTGTGCCTAAATCTAGAACTAGTAACAGATGATATGAGCTCTGTCTGGAGGCTGGATCGCACTATCTTAGCGGATGAAGAGTACTTAGAATCCTTAAAGGGTGAGTTACGAGTCTTCCTGGATGTGAATGAAGGATCAGCTAAGGAGGACATAGTTTGGGAGACATGCAAGGCATTCCTGAGAGGGAGATTGGGAGCTCAGGGGGCAAAGAAGCGGAGGCTATATCATAACATAATTACTAATTTGGAGAAAGAAATTCGAGTTTGGGAAACTGGTCAAACTGCACAGGGGGGAAATATATCTGAAGAGGTAGCTAAAAATAAACTTCTTGATCTAAAAATAGAACTTACAGCAGTACTCGCACAAAGAGTTAAAGAAAGATGGGAAGCAAGTCAGCTGGCCCACTTTTCATATGGGGAAGGTTGTGGTAAACTACTAGCGTGGAAAGCCAAGAAAGATCTTATACGTAACCAAATAAAAGAGATCAAAAAAGTGGACTCAGGAGAAGTCATAACAGAAAGTAAAAAAATCGCAGAAGCATTTTATGATCACTTTGTAAATGTTTATACAGAAGATCTCTGCCCAAGTAAAACAGAGATAGAAAGCTGGCTACCCCTGGTGAAACCACTTTCAGACAATTGGGTGGGGGAGTTAAATAAGGAAATCACGCAAGATGAAGTGCTTAAAGTGATAAAGGAGTGCAAAAGAGGGAAAGCTCCCGGTCCGGATGGCCTCCCAGGTGAGGTATATAAAGTGTTGGGGGATATAATTTCTCCCACTCTATGTCAACTATTTAATAAAGTTTTTAGAGGGGAAGTAATAATACCAAGTACATGGAATGAGGCAATAATCACTTTAATTCTCAAACCAGGAAAATCCCCCAGCAGTTTAGATGCCTACAGACCTATTTCACTCTTGAATTGTGATTACAAACTTTATTCAAAAATTTTAGCTGATAGACTTAGTAAAGTTATCCATAAACTGATCCACGAAGACCAAAGAGGTTTTATCAAGGGGAGATATCTAAAAGACTTGACTTATACGCTGATTGGCATGATAGATATGGCCTCTACTTTTGAGTACCCCTTGGCAGTGATCGCTTTAGACGCTGCCAAGGCTTTTGACCGAGTTAATTTTACATATCTGAAAATATTATTGCAATATCTCAACCTAGGAGGGAATTTTACACAATCTCTTTTGTCATTGTACTGCTCACCAGTATCGCGTGTTTTAGTTAATGGAATTCTTACACATCCCATTAAAGTAATGCGGGGCACTAGACAAGCGTGTCCTTTATCACCCTTGCTCTTCAATTTGTATATAGAGCCTCTTGCTAGCAGAATTAGAGCCTCAGAAGATATACCCCCTTTTGTGGTTAAGGATTGGTCAAACAAACTTGGCTTATATGCAGATGATATTATCATTTATTCTTCTAATTTGAAGTCTTCTTTGGAGAATCTAGTTAAAATAACAAAAGAATTTGGTAAGATCTCTGGTTATCAGATTAATCAGGATAAGACCGAAATAATGGCCTGGAATCTCAATACGGAGGGGGTAAACACCAAATCAGAAATGAGATATCTGGGAGTTAGGATTACACAAAATATTGAAGAATTAACTAAAAATAATTTTGATAGGATTAAAAAAGAAGTCGTGGCCACATTAAAAGGATGGATGAATTTACCTCTCTCGATATATGGCCGGACTAACCTTGTAAAAATGGTGATAGTACCAAAAATCACATTTTTGTTCGAGACTATTCCACTTGGTTTCAAAAAAGAATGGCTGGTTAAATTACAGAGCGAGTTAACATCATTTATTTGGGCGTCAAAGGGCTCTCGGATATCATGGAAAAAATTAAGGAGGAGAATTAATAAAGGAGGATTGGCGGCCCCAGACATTCAAATTTATGCATGGGCTTTTTACTTAAAAAATTGTAGGATGTTGTTGGGTACCCTACTCAAATCTACAATTGGAGAAATATTTGGAATCTTGGTGAAAAGTTCTGGATATCATGAATTTGGTTTTCTATATAAGTTTGCGGACCCTAAATTCTTTAAAAAGGTGAGGCTTAAGATTTTGCGGGATTTGGCTGAGACATGGTACAAAATAAGAAAGTTATTAAAACTACCTTATTTTAGTTATATGGCTCCAATATGGGAGTCTCCGGGTGCTCCATTCTGGGCAAAAGATGCGCTAGCATTACACCTGAAAAAGGAACCCGCTTTGCAAAGATGGAAAGATTTGTTCCAGGATGGTCAACTCATATCATGGGGCCTCTCCCAACAAATGTGGGGATTGGTTTTTTCAAGATACAAGTACTTACAGATACAAAGTTGGGCTAAAGATTCGGAACCGTGATTGGAACTAAAAATGATTTTGAGTTGAAGTTGGAGATAGGGACTTTTAAGAAGGAAGTGGCCTTTTGGTACTGGGCAATATTGGAAATGGAAGATGGACCATTTGTTCTACCAGAGACCCTGTGGATGGATAGCTTGCCAAGGATCGCAACAGAAGAGCAATGGCAAGTAACAATGTCTATGCTTTATAGTATTGTCAAACCTGCAAACCTAAGGCGAAATCTTTTGTTTACTATCCACAGGGCATATTGGTCTCCTTATAGACTTTCCAAATTTAAACCTGGCGGAATTGTTGGGAGTCCGAAATGTAAAGCCCCAAATGTGGATGACTTGCACATGTTCGTTTCTTGTCCAAATATTATCCAATTCTGGCTGGATGTAAGTAATTCCCTATCCAAATCTTTGAATCAACATATTGAGGTAAGCCCCGAATTAATTATTACAGGAAGATATGATTTAGAAAACAAAAACATGAATAATAATGTTAGACTCATTTTTTATGCTATGTTGCTAGCGCGTAGAGAAATATGTAAGTTATGGGTCTCACCACTCAGTCCTAATTTAATGGACTGGATTCTAGCCATGAGGTATATGGCTAAGCTTGATATTGCAGATCATTCTAAGAGAAACCGAGGATTTTGGGTACCCTTCCTTTTGTGTTTTGGTTGAATATTTTTTGCTATGATTTCCGATGATTAAGCCCATGCCTATCTCGCTGATTTATGGTATTCCAGGTCCGAAAATAGAGCAGGAGGAGGACATACTTGTTGAGTCAGGTGGCCAAGATGGACCGTTTAGAGAAAGGCCGGATTCAAAAATAAGTGATGTCTATGCCTCACCACTCTAAATCAGGCTTATGAGATAAAAAGCCCAGTGGTAGCTCCAGATAGAAGTTATGGGTGGCGAGGTGGCAAATGAGGGAAAACAAAAAAACAAAAAAAAAAATAAGCAAAAAAAAAAAAAGATGACACACATTTTGGGTCCAGTGCCTTGCGTGACTTTTCTAGGTGAGGTCATACCTTGTTACTCAAGATAGTGGCAAATGACTGTTTCAAGCAGATAATGTGGCTCTGTTTGACATTTTCTGTTAAAGCCAGTCTCCCATAGGCAAAAGCATGCATATGGTGCACTTATTGAGTAATGCCAAATTTAGGAATTATACGAATGTAACTCCCTAACAAAAATTCTGCAGGAACCGACATTGAATTTATGATGTCTAGTGCAACTGACTCAGAGGCCCCATAATCCACTGCAATAAGATCATTCACCAACAGAAATCGCCATCTACTCCTCATTTAAAGATTTTGAGGCAGATTTACCCCTACGCTTTCCAACTCTTACCCTACTGTTGCACTCACTGGAGTGGGAATAGTAATTTTTACCCCTACGCTATCCACCGCTTTCCCTACTGTTGCACTCTCTGGAGTGAATATAGTAATTTTTACCCTCCCGCTATCCAATGCTTTCCCTACTGTTGCACAATCTGGAGTGGGAATAGTAATTTCTACCCCTGCGCTATCCAACACTTTCCCTACTGTTGCACTCTGGAGTGGGAATAGTAATGTTTACCCTCCCGCTATCCAACGATTTCCCTACTGTTGCACTCTCTGGATTGGGAATAGTAATTTTTATCCCTACGCTATCCAATGCTTTCCCTACTGTTGCACTCTCTGGAGTGGGAATAGTAACGTTTACCCCTACGCTATCCAACGCTTTCCCTACTGTTGCACTCTCTTGAGTGGGAATAGTAATTTTTACCCCTACACTATCCAACACTTTCCCTTCTGTTGCACTCACTGGAGAGGGAATAGTAATTTTTACCCTCCTGCTATCCTATGCTAAAAATATTGAATATTTATTTTTTAATATTAAGTTAATATATATGTGTATTAAAAAATTGCCTGTTTATTTTTTTACTTATATTAATTATTTTTTAATTGTATGGTTATTTAAGTTTTTTAAGTACGTTTTATATAACTATATTTATTATTTTATTAATTTTACATTACTTTTAATACATTTTAAACATTTGATATTTTAACAAACTATATTTTTTACAACAATATTTTGGATTCGATATTTTTGTACTTACCTGTTTGTAGATAGGAATTTGATATTTTTGCATTCTATATTTTGTCCACGATATTTTGGCTGGTCGATATTTTCCTTCTCGATATTCTGTCAGTGATCCCTCACCTACTTTGCTCTGCTTCTTGAACGTCAACAATTCATTTTTAAAATCAAATGAAAGTACGGGGCTGACTCTATTTGAATATCAAATTCAGGTAGAAACATTTCTGAAGGTAATGAAGCCATTTGATCGATCTTCGAAGAAATAACTGGCCACACAAATGGCTCAAGACTGTTTATCACGTAGGCATAAATAAGAAACACATGACCATGGCGTACAAAAATTTGAGAATTGTGTTGAAAATCTGGCTACAGCCACCTCAACTATATGTTGAGGAATTGCTAACGGCCAAAGAGAGTTAGTACACCACAGTGGCGAAGCAGCAAGGAGCTTAGCCCAAATAATAAATACCTCAGAAGAAATGCAAACTGCTAATACAGGATATAGGGCAGTAAGGTAGTTGGGGAAACGGAAGGGGGCTCAAGTGTGAGCAGTATTTCAGTTGGTGAGCCAGCAACCTCAAACAACGCTAGAAGCCGGAGAGGAGAAGGGCAAGGATGGGCCACTCATTGTTCAACCAAATACCAACTACTGGACGTCAAAGGTATAAATAGTAAAACATACAATCTCACCCTTTTCAAGAACAGAAAACAAATACACCTTAACTCCTCTAACATGGAGCAATAGGTTCACAATGTATATTCTTTATCTTCAAATTAACTGTGAATAAACAGACAATTTTGTTTGAAATCCAATACACTTTGGTATTTATTTAGAAATGTGCTTGTGATATGTACCTTAAACACAGTTGTTTATGGCATCATCCCTGCGGGCATGTCCCTCTGCAGCTCTGGCAGCATCAGGTCCTGGAGTTGTTAAGTGAGGGGATTTCCTAGATCATCTTCATCAGAATCATCCCTTGCAGGGTCAGTTGGGAGTCTTTTATGGATGTCTAGATTAGGCTGCATTGCATCACGTTGCTGAGTCTTACATTAGGGTAAAACTACTTTTGGGCAGACCGTGGAATTTGCCTTTAAGTAAACCAAATGACTACTCAATAATGTTCAGTATTTGTCTGTGACCAGCCTTGTACCTCCTTTGTTTGGGAGCTCAGAATGAAATTAGGGAGCCACAATTCATGAGTTCAATGCAATTGCGCTGCCACATGAAACTTAACATAGTTTCCTTAGAATTTATAAAACACCCGAATGTGAAGAAAAAAACGTTTTTTTAGAATTAGGCACTACGCCTTTCTCCTAAAAAAAGTTTGTCAAACATTTTATGTATTTTTTTTAATGCATTCTATTTTCCTTTAAGAAAAATTAGCTACATTTAAAATAACACATTGCCTTATTCAAAAGCAGCCACAGATATGGTGGTTTGCTGACCTCAGCAGACCACCATTCTGTTGTGCCAAAAAAATTATAGTGAGTCATAATTAGTGACCTTCGCATTAATATTAATGAGGTAGGTTGAATTTATGACTCATGCTGATTCAGTATTTTGTGAACCAATCTATTGGTACATGGGTTGGTTCTGAAAATATCTATGAATTCAGCATAATTCAGTGCTCAAGTTGCAACCACTTGTACTACATGCATTGTACGTAAATCTTGCCTTATATAATGTAGTCCTGCCTACAGACTCAAATACTACTATGGTAGATGGGACAGAAGCTGGGCTTATTATGAGCGCTTTTGTCCAAGTGAGTCAGATCAGTAACTTTTTATTCATAAGCACCACCTTGATTTTATTTTGTCACTTCTCCAACTGAATAAAGTTTTTTCCAGGTTGAAGAAGTTGGTACTTTTAACTTATCTCACTTAACCACTTTTTATCACAGATCACTACTGTACTACCAGTTGGTCTACCTCCGGGTGGAGGATAGCATACTAAAAAAAAACAATGATGATGGTGTCACATTGATAAACTAGGCAGATATACCGCCCGACCGTCTGTGTACATGAATGAGGATTTTTAAGACGGCCACCATACCTGACCCTGGTTACGCAGGTCCAAGTGATCCATTCTCTCTTGATTATTGATTTTTGCACAGAAGCTGAATGGATCTCAGCTTCTCTCTCCCCCTTTTGATTTAATACATGAAGAATGCCAACGTGGTGGGTTTACTTACGGGCAATCCGAGGGCAGGCAGCTGTGAGTAACCTAAGCTGCCTGCCCACCTGATGAGCCAAACAGCACCTTGGCCAGCCCAATCGGTGCTACCCTTTTCTGGGGGACTTCCCCCTTAATTAGTGTGGACCACCAGTCCATGACTTTACTCATGCCTTTCTAGGGGCAGCGCTTACAACCGCCCAAAGGACTAGAAGGGGACCGTTGTTTTCATACAGGGTCCTGCCGCAAAGGTTCCTGGGGTTTGGCATTGGGCACCCCTGTTGTGCTCCTAAAGCGGGTAACCCTATGTACTAATCTGCCTCAGGATCGCCCTGTAACTCTGCCATTGCTCTGGATGTGACTCCCGTCATATGCAGGGGTTCTCCACCAAGGCAGGCAACTTTACTCATTTACAACCCACCATTACCAGTGCTTCCCCCAAATCCAACAGGAACATGTCCATGCCAACCTCTGAGAGGTGTAGCCCGTCCTCCTTGAAGTACCACTTGGTGCTGGCATTCAATAGGTCAAGACTTATGAAACCCAAGCTCCTCTGCTCTGTAAACTTACGCATGGCTCTGTTCACCCTCCTGCTGCAATGTTCGATGGCCTCCCCTGACTTGGCCTAATGCCATATCCTACGCAGGATAATCTCTGACCAGCATAACTCGCGGTGCCACAAACACTTGCTAATCTCACCCCTGGTAGATTTCAATGCCTTTAATAGTGCACAGTGTCCCATGGTCATGAGGTTGTTGCCCACAAAGTGGATAACCATCAAGTGGGGAGAGCCCCCCTCCCAGGCTAGTCTGTGGCGCAGCTTATTGAGCAAGCTGTGCCACCGCATGCCCAGGAAACCCTGCAATATTATCTGTCTATGGTTGAAAACGTGCCTCCAGGTCCTAGTCTTGGCCCATTGTGCCACCCTGGCGATGAAACAGTGGCCAATCACCCACACCATGAACCCTGACAAGATGAACACATGTGCATTTGTACACTCTGTTTAATTGTTGCACACTCCAACACTACCACAAACTCTGAGCTATTCCCTTCCAAGTTCTACATCAGCAAAACACCAACAATTGGATGAAATACACAAACCAAACAAGGAAAACATATTTAACCCCTTGGGTGCTCATGACAGCTCCACGCCATCATGAGTCACGGTAGGCGTGTGCTCATGACGGCGTGGAGCCATCATGCCGCTGCCGCTCTGCCCACGCGTCACTAATTCCCTGCCTGGTCGGGCTAATTAATGAGTGGGCAGGATCATAACGGCACCACGCCGTCATAAGCTCACGCCACCCATGACTCATGAAGGTGTGAAGCCAACATGAGCTCCATAGAGCCGCGCTCACCGCCTAGCCCCCCCGCGTCGCGGCAGAATTCGCGGCGCAGGGAATGGGTTAAAACCACATTTTATTTACACAGTTTTCTGCCAATGTACCTTCCTGCCACTTTAAGGCTAAATGTAACACCTGTAGCATTGCAAATCCCGCCGCCATACCATCTTAATGTGATCAGAGTGGAGGTCCAACTTGAAGACTGGGGTAGCCTCTCTGATGCGGAATGAATGGCGAGAGTTTCGGCTGCCTGCCCCTAAATTGCCTGACAGTCCTAAACAAGACCACATCACCTGCTCAAACTGGTATCTTGTGAGAGGCATGCAATCTGCGTGTAGTAGCAGGTAACCCACCCATGTTGGGGCTTAGCGCCATGCAGTCTGTGACCAACCCGACCAGACAGCACTTCTTACTGCCCAGGGGCTGGAGCTCCAAGCTTTTTCTGAGCCCTACCTGGTTGGTCATGGATCTTCTTAACACTATTCTTAAGGCACCCCCTATTCTGCTGGTATCCTGTATGCTTATGGCATCCATTGACTCATCCCTCTTTGACCTAGCTACCAACTCGCTGACTCTGAAGGCCCCAAACAATGCCAAGCTGAAAGCTGTCACAAACAGGGTGGCCTCATAAACAGAAAATGTTGCCCTGTGCAACCAGTTTATCATCCCTTGTAGGATGTGGAATTCAATGTGTGCCCTGTTGTCTGGTGCCCATGCTTCTCCTCTGGCACAGCGTTTAAGTGCAGCTCTTAGGGGGAACACTCTGGTCAGGACATGGTGACCTCCCATTCTAGTATGGTAGCTGACTGCTGCTAAGTGTCCCGTGATCCATGAGTGACTCTTGCCCTGATCCCTGGTTCGTGTTATAAATTGTTGCACCCTTGTCGGATGCCCCACAGGTCTTACCTTTGCTTGTGAAGCGATTCCGCAGAGACGACAAGAGCCACCGCCCCTGTACCCACCTGACCCGTGCGGAGAGTGCACCCAGCAGGGATGAGATGGAACCAGGGAAGGGAGCCAGAAAAGGAATGGAGAGGCACTGGTGGTAGTCGAGCTTGGGTAGGATCTTTGGTACCGAACTGGGGAGACAAGAAAGACCCAATTAGAAAGAGACCACACCTCCCGCTTCCAGGGTAGACCCCCAAACACATACAGAAAGAATGTCCTTATTTACAAACTCACCAGGGTTCATGTAGACCTCTGAACCAAGGAAATCATGGGTGCTCCGATGAAGGAAAGGAAACCAAGGTAAGCGCTCCTGCGTGAACACAGCCAAAGCATAAGTAGTGCTCCGATGCCAAACTGTCATGCAAGTGTAGCGCTCCTGCGCTACTAAGGAAACAACCACAAGCACTCCTGCGCTGCCACAACCAAGTCATGAATAGCGCCCCAGCGCTGTACTAAAGTAATCCAAGTAGCGCTCCTGCTGAAAATGAACAACAAAGAATAGCGCTCCTGCGCGGAAATGAACGAACAAGGAATAGCGCTCCTGCGCAGAAATGAACAAACAAAGAATAGCGCTCCTGCACGGACACAGACCCAACAACAGCGTTTCATGCATTGCCTAATGTTCTGCGGCTGCAAGCACTCCTGCGGGCATAATACGGGAAACCACACGCAGGAAACTGGTAGCAGTCCTGCACGGTTTAGGGTTCTGCTTACCCGGAAACACCGGAACGAAGGGTGATGGCGTCCGTAATCTACCTGTTGTTGGGGCTCCGACAGGTACCAGGCGTATCCAGGAATCGGGGAAGAATCCGAAGCGCAGAGCCGTCGGGAAACGCAGCGTTTAAGCGTCTCCCCCGGAAGCGCTTCGGTGGAGGGAGGCGGGTCACAGAAGACTAGACCGGGACTCGACTTCCGCCCGGAAGTGAGTATCCCGATCTCCTGTATGTGTTCAGTGGCCACCCTGGAATGGCAAGACGCCGCTACATGACAACCTTGTGTTCAAGTGGTCCTGTTTCCCCACCTCATGCCCCTGCCACCTTGCAGAATGTTGAGACGCAGGTGCTGTACCCTCTCTTTGTCCCGGGGCGAGCAACAGTTCAGCCAGGTCCATTATTCATTGGTTCACTGCAATAGGTACCAAAGGTGCGGGTGGAATGGTGTCATCTCGGCTCTCGCAAGCGGCCATGCTTTCCAGAATCGGAGCCACTGAAAATGAGTGTGTGTCAGCGACCATATTCTTTACCCCTGGAATGTGCCATGCCTGAAATTCCACATTGTTCTGCAAGCAAGCTGGCATTAGTTCCCTCAGCAGACAGAGCACCAGTGGGCATTGTGCGGATTGCAAATTTATGGCCTGCACCACCGCCATGTTGTCCGACCAAAACAAAAACCCTTTTTGCAGACAATGACCCTGGCCATAGGTTCAATGCTGCTATTATGGGAAATAATTCCAAGACTCTGACATTGGCTGTGATCTTTCTCTTCTGTCAAGAGTTGGGCCATTTCTGTGCACACCACTCACTCCCCATTATAGCGCCAAAACTCTCCTTGCCTGATGTGTCAGTGAAAAGGTACAGTTCCGGGATGCCCCCCTCAGGGGATCTCCTTAGTAATCTTAGTAATGCCCCATTGAAGTTGGCCAAAAAGTCTGCCCACATTTTGAGGTCTTGTTTTAATCCTTTGCTGAGTCTGACTATGTGTAGTTTCCTTGTCACATTAGCTGTAGCCCTGACCAGCCTTCTGGCAAACACCCTACCTGCTGGTATCACCCTCACTGCAAAATTCAGTTTGCCCTGGAGACTCTGAATGGTGCCCAAGGTGGCTTAGTCTTTCACCAACACTGTCTGAATATCCTGAATCAGTGCCCACCCTTGTCCAACGGGAGTCTGAACATGCCTTTCAAAGTATCTAGTTCTATGCCCAGAAATGTCAGAACCTGCGCAGAGCCCTCCATCTTGCAGGTCGCCCGTGGATCAACAAGCTGGCCAATCAGGCCCGGAAAACTTTGTATTGCCACCATGTAGTTCTGTGTCCCACCCCCCCCCCCCAATAAACAGGAAATCATCCAAGTAGCGTGTCACCTCCTTCACACCATGTGACCATTGCAGTGCCCATTGCAGAAAACAGCTGAAGGCTTCAAAGTAGGCGCAAGACAATGAGCAGCCCATAGGTATGCACATGTCATAATAGAACTTGGCCTACCACTTGAAACCTAATTAGTGGTGGCTGTCTCCATGCATGCACTGGCAGCAGGCGGAAGGTTGATTCAATATCCACCTTTGCCAACCACCCATTTCCCAGCTCTCCCTACCATGTCCACCGCCAAATGAAAGAAGCAGTATGTGAATGAAGAAATGCCCCCTTCCAACCAATGGTTAACTGAATTACCCTGGAGGTATGCAAAGTGGTGGATAGGTGTAAATTTGCCCGGTTCCTCTTTAGGGACCACTTCCAGGGGTGAGATGACAAAATTATCCAGCGAGGGGGAGAAATGGGTCCACCACCACACCCAATGCTAGTTCCTTCAAAATGTTTGCCTGAACCTCTAACAGAAGCTTCCGGGTAGACCTTAGGTTTTCTGCATCCTTTCTTACCAGGGGACCTGCGTAGGATATCCTGAAGCCTTCCACAAATCCATTCGCTAGCAGTAGTCTGTCTTTGGTGTTGGGGTATTTCCTGAGCGAAGGAGAAGTGTGTGGAGGATTAACGGTGATGGGCCCTTCCTTGTCCTGGTGGCTACTGCGCTATTATCTGGGTTGGGTGGGATAGGTTCAAGGGGGAGGGCCTTGTGGGCTTATAGGTTCTCAATTCTCCTACCTTTGTTGGGAGAGGGTGTGGCCCTGTGTGTTCCTGTGCATGAAGCTGCTGGGTGTGATCTACCACACTTGCCACAGTTGTTGTCGAATTTGCATGCTTTCCCTCAGTAGCAGGACCATGCATTGAATAGTCTGCATGTACCCAGAGGAGATCTCCTGATCCCCCACACCCCTCGAAAGGGCTGACAATAAGGGAGACTCCCTTGCAGGCTCTGTGAATTAAATGCATTCCAGTTCATATTCCTGTTGAATGAATCCTTCTGGGGAGGGTAAATTTGCACATGTGCTGCATCCAAAGTGGACCTCTTTCTGGTCACAGCCCAATTAGGGGCACCTGGCCATCTTTTTTCTGAATTCCTTATTAAAGTTATATCAGCCAATGCCCCCTGATTTGATAGCCTTGTCATTGTATTGTATTGTATTGTAATTGCATTTATATAGCGCTTACTACCCCTGACGAGGCGTCAAAGCGCTTTTTCAGCGGGTAGCACGCTACGCCGGGACCCATAGAGGATTAGTGTTGAATTAGTATAGTGAAACATGCAAGTACATTTTAAGTGGTGGATAGGTTAGTCAGTTATTTGGATTTGGAATGATAGTAGAAGGATAGAGGAGGACAAAGGTCTGTATGTATTTATCGCTTGTTGACGCACGCTATTCAGGAAGCCTATAAAGGATTAGTGGTGAATTAATATGGTGAAATATGAGGTAATTTCAGTGGTGGATATTAGTCTGTTACTTGGAGTGAGAAGGATAACGGAGGGATAAAAGAGGAAGAAAGATTTGCATTCATATAGCACTTGTTACCCCTGAAGGGTGTTGAAGCGCTTTTCTGGGGAGTAGCACGCCACTCCGGAACCCATAAAGGATTACTGTTGAAAATTAGTATAGTAAAAAATATGAAGTAATTTGAGTAGTGGATATGATATTCAGTTATTTGGGTAGTATATTAGTATAGTTTATTATGGAATTTGAGAAGTGAACATGTTAGTCTGTTAATTTCAATTGAAAAGGATAGTGGAGGGTTAAAAGAGTGAAAGATTTTTTTTTTTTAGGTCTTAGCAATAGGAGGAGGCTTTTGGATGAGTAAAAAGGAGTTTTGGAGGGGAGGACTCAGAGGAAAGTGTTTAGAAAGGTTTGTTTTAGGGGACCGGTATAGTAAAAGCGGTGTCAGATGATGCAAGGAGGTGTAGAGTAGGAGATACAAGGTGGTCTGCTAGGTGTAATTACAGCGGGGAGAGTGTGTCTGAATGGGATGTAGTTATGTATGGTGTTGATTGGCGTTGTGCTAGTGATGAGTGTATTAGTTAGTGGTATAGGATAGAGTTGTGTACTGTTTGTGGGTGATGGTGGATATGTGTGGTAGTTGGGACAGTAGGGTGTGTAGATGTGGTTTGGTTGGTGGTGCATGCTGGTACATTAATCTGTGCATAGTGTTGTGCGTGGTGTACATTTGGTGTGAGTGTATTGCTTTGTTTTTGGATGTGGATGGTGTGGGCTGGGTATTGCTAAATGTGAAAAAGGGCAGCATTTCTGGCCCTTGTCCCGACCAGTCTCAAACAGGCAACTACCCTTGTCCTCTCCACCCTTAGCCTCGACGCCCGGGCTGAGACGCCCTAAGCCTGGCCTTTTATAGTACTAGTAATCAGGTGACCCTTTCAGCCAATGGGAACCCTAGCCCTAACATTATCCAATCACAACACTAGCCCTAAAATCTAGAACCAATAGGAGACCAGGACCTTACAGCCAATCTTAGCCCTAGTCCAAGCACCCAATCAGTTCAAAAACCCTGATCTCTACGTCCAATAAAGGACTTAGCCCTGCCAGTAGTCCCAACCCAAGTCCAAGCAGCCAATGGTACAGGTAGCCCTAGTACCTACTTCCAATGAAAGCCTAATCCTACTCTTAGTCCCACAACTAGTCCAACAACCAATCACACCAGAAACCCTAAATAGCTACTTCCAATTAAAGGTCTAACCCTAGCCCTAGTCCCATCCCTACAATGATTGAATCACAGACCCAGAAACCAATAAGAACCCACAAATACCCAACCAATGAGGACATTAACCCTAACCCAATAGAAACAGCAGATACAACCATCAATCAGTTACACATGTGTAAGTATGGGCGAATTTTGCGGATTCGCCGTCCGCGAATTTGCGCGTAATGGCAAAAAAATCTGCGAGTTCGCGGATTTTCCCGCGAACTTGCGGATTTTTTTGCTATTTGCACAAATTTGACCACGTGTGCCTATAACTTTGCCACCGCGCCGAAAGGCGTCGAGGTCCCTCGAGTGAGCTGTCCATCATAGTGAGGAAAGGGCGGGAAAACATTGCATACCCTAGTGTGTGTGGGGCGGGGCTTCTATGCGAGTTCACATGCCTCTTGTTTATAAAGAGTCAGAGACCGATCAGAGCACCAGATGAGGAGAAAGCAGCCTCGTGGTCACTGGAAGTACACGGGGATTGCGCTAGGGAAACTTGTGGATGCAAAGACCCCCATCAAGGATTACATCTAATTGTAGGTGGTAGATATGGGAAGGAAGCACACCTGCCTAGCCTCGACCGTGCTCACTAGTTGTTTGGGCGCCGAGGTCCCTCGAGTGAGCTGTCCATCATAGTGAGGAAAGGGCGGGAAAACGTTGCATACCCTAGTGTGTGTGGGGCGGGGCTTCTATGCGAGTTCACATGCCTCTTGTTTATAAAGGGTCAGAGACTGATCTGAGCACCAGATGAGGAGAAAGCAGCCTCCTGGTCACTGGAAGTACATGGGGATTGCGCTCGAGAAACTCGTGGATGCTAATTGTAGGTGGTAGATTTGGGGAGGAAGCACACCTGCCTAGCCTAGACCGTGCTCACTAGTTGTTTGGGCTGATTATTTGAGCTTCAACTGTGGCATGTGCAAACAAATCCGCCCGCGAGCGAATTTGCGAATTTTTCGGCAATTTCGCGAGATTCACGGATCGTGAAATTGCCGAAAATTAGCAAATGTCGCGAGCGGAACATATTTTGCGCCCATACTTACACATGTGCCAACCACTAGCAGACTATATAAGGTCCCAGCGACCTCAGACAAGGTTTGCTGGCCAGGGAGTTGGAAGCTGCTTCTCCTGTTCAGAATCTCCTAGGAGACAGACAGGGTCAATCCACACTTTGGACTTCTGCAGGTAAAGGCTTCACTAACTCGAAATCTAACAATACTGTTTGAATAAAACTTTACTCCCCCTGCTGGCCAAAAAACGAAGTGCACAGGCCCCAGTAAATACAGTTTAAACAGCTCACAGAAGTACCATCTGATGTAGAATATCCCTGTTGCTGGGGGGGAGGGGGCAGGGGGGCTAGCCTCACTGGCTTGTGAACACAAAATGGTGGCTGGGGGTGCACTGTTTTAACACACAGGTCTTAGCACAGAGCAAAGGAGAAATTTGGAGGGAAAACAGATTTGTCACCAAGGAATGAGAGGGACAAACTACAGAGGTTGGGCTGCAAATCTCACAATTCAACGCGTTAAATGCAAACAATCATGGGCAGGGAAAACCACAAGTTTAAGACACAAAACCAGCCAGTTTTCAATTGTCATCTCTGGCCATGCATGGTATCTCCCTTTCTAGTCCTCCTTCTTATTGCCCATCCGCCTAGTGTCCACTCCATCCTTCCCATGCATAAGCAGTGTAAATATGTCCCTCCTTCGCAGCTAATGGCACCTGCCACACCAGCGAGCATCGACTAGATACCAAAGTGGAACTGTGATCAGTGGCAGCTTGTCCGCCACCTGAAACATTTCCTTCAGTGCCTCACCCCCTTTGGGGGGAAGCTCTAAGCTCATGCTTGGTGGGTTGTCCTTTGCCATTGAGGGTTGTGGGGTTGTGTCCCCCATGGTAGGGACCTGGTTGTTAGGTGCCCTACTGCTCCTAGCGGCGTTATTGCCTGCAGCCTGGCCCCCCAGAGACTGACTCTCTGTTGGAGTTAGGGTCCCCGTGGGTGGGGTGTTGGCAGCACCGGTTGCCTGCTTGTTGCCCACTTGTTCCCCCCACACCCTTTCTGTTGCCGGTTCAGCTCACTCCCCATTGGTTGTATCCTCGTGATGGTGCTGTGCACTTGAGCTGGCAAACATGGTTTTAAAGTCCACCATGAAGCTCACTATAGTATCCATTAGCTTACCCATTCTGTCCCAGGCTTCTGAACTAGCTGGCACCACATTGCTATTGTCAGTTGTCGGCGCCACTAGTGCTATCTTGTGCTGTCTCACTGAGGCTCTAGCTTTTCTCACCGGAGCTTCAGCTGGGACTTCCCTGTTCGGGGGACTGCGGGCCCTCTTCAGCCTTGTAGGCTCTACATCTGCTGGCACAGGCGGTTGGACACCGGGTCGGTTCTCTTTAACCCCAGAGTGCTTGGGCTCTTGCACATTCATAGTTACCGATGCCCACTCTAATCCTCTTTCTTTGGCCATGTCCATGAACGCCACCCAGTCAGCATCCTGAGATGTGCTGGGCTGAGAATCACCGACTGTTGTCATCTGAGAGAAAGGGAAGGCATGCCCTGGCTATCCATGCCTTGCCGTTGAATCAAGCCTTCTAGCTCGGCCCTGTAGAAGGAAGGAAATGTGTTTGAAATTAACTGCTGCTCCTGCCCATGTTTCCTTATTCTGGTCCACCGGCTGCTGACCACGTCCTCTGTTATATTTACTTAAACAGTGCATGACACAGCGTACGCTTGATAAGATATCTTGACTCTGGTCGCTGCCGCCAGGCCCAATGCTCCAAGAACGTGGTTACTTTACAGCTCAAACTTGCATACTGAAAGAAAGACGCTGGCTATACAAAGCCATCAACTGGACACTGCCGGCTACCCTGGACTCTTTCCCTGCATGCTACCTGGTACCCTGGGCTCCTGCACGTGCCCTCATGACTTACCCTTGGGCTCCTCTTCCAAAACCAGCTGTGTCATGAGGCAGCGTGGCCAATCTCAGACTATCCATAAGACAGCGTGGTAACCCTGGAAAAAAGGTTGGATGGGGTATGAGACAGCTGTAAGTACCGGACCTGTGCCTCAATAGGTCCTTGCAGAGCCTTAATTATGCCCCTTACTTTGGCCTGCCCCACCAAGCGGCCTGCCATGCTGTTATTGCGTAGGTCTCATGCTCTTAGTCCTGACAACCCATGCTCTGCAGCCCTCTTCGCATTACCCAAATCTAGTTTGCTCTCAAACCTCCTAACTACCCACCATCTGGCAGTATAATGTACCTCCCAATGCCCCATGGTGTTGTCCCCCAAACACACCTTATCCCTCTCAGTCATCAGTCAGAATGCCCTGTAGACCCCTGCATAGTAAAGAAAACAATTCATTGTGAGGTTAGACAGTTGCATATCAGTTTTGCCCTTATTTTAACATCTACGGGACCCTTTCCCACACTGAGGGGTCTGGTAAAATGTCGGGTGGATCGCCACCGCCCGCATGGTAGTGGCGATCGGCCCGACATTCTCCTCCGCCCACAGCAATTTACCCCTGCCTGATTATGTTGGCGGGGGTACTGCGGCGCATGGGAAGACCATCCGCCGCTTTTTTGCCCGGTCGATGAGTCGACCGGGCGGAAAAGGCTTCAATATGGTGGCGGTGTCTGTTCGACACCGCCATCCATATTACTATGCATGCGGGGATCTGCCTTTCCATGGTGGTGTTGCCGCCCCGGAAAGTCATGCGGATTACGCTGTTGGGGGCCTGTTGCGGGCCCCTAGGGTATTAGGGAGTTTGGGGGTGCACACGGGGAGTACATATGGTACCCCCCAGCATTTGCATAACATGGCAGGCACCGCACGGTGCCTGCCATGTAGTGCATGCCAATGCACACAGTGCCGCCACAGCATTGTGGCGGGCGGTGCTGTGTGCACCACCCACCACAATGATGTGGATGGGGGATGCCACCTTGGTGGTGGCATCCTAATTGCCAGTGCGGGACCGCCACACCACTGGTGGCCGGTTCCAGCACCGCAAGGGTGGCGTGCGGACGTAAGTCCACCCGCCATCCTAATTGACCCCTAAGTGCCTTGGTGTTATAATTGATCCCCACTCGGTTATGCGGCAGTGCCACCTTGTGGCCTCTAGATCATACCTGCTCGGACCACTGATGTGACTTGCGGCCCCAAATATCTGTCCAGTTGGCCTCCTATTGCCATTGTGCTGCCAGCTGTGGTAAAAATGTGGAAAAGTATAACATTTCACATGCCTCAACAAACCTGAGCTGATGTGTGAGAATGTGAATGCCATGATCATTCTATGTTGAATTAATTAAACCTGCATATAACCATTCATTGCATTAGAGAGGCCATTTGTCCTTTGTGGTTTCTGAATGCATTCCTAATTTTCATTGACTTTTATACGTGCAGCACTTTTCAGAACTGGCTCTGTAAAGCCTAGCCTGCACTCATGAAACTGCAAGGCCGGAAGTCCCTCAGGTGGCTTGACCCGCCCACACGGCAGCAATGCTTCAGCCTACTTTTGCTAGGCCAGCCCACCAATCCGGATGTGCCTTCAACCACGTAGCCAAGCAACCGAGCCCCCTGGGAACGCCTCAGGAAGGACCCTCGCCCATGCCCCATGACCGATGCCTGGAGCTCGCCTCACCAGACATGTTCAAGTTCAAGGATTTATATAGCGCACTACTCACCCAGAGGGTCTCAAGGCGCTTGGGGAGGGGGATTATTATTTATCGAATAGCCAGGTTTTGAGTTCTTTTCTGAAGGGGATGTGGTTCTGTGTAAGGCGGAGGTGAGTGGGGAGTGAGTTCCAGGTCTTGGCCGCCAAGTAGGAGAAGGATCTACCTCCCATGGTGGATCTTTGGATACGCGGAACTGCGGCGAGGCCTTGATTGGAGGATCTTAGTTGGCGGCTGGGTGAGTAGAAGGATAGTCGAGTGTTGAGGCATTCGGATCCTAGTTTGTAGAGGGCCTTGTGTGCGTGGGTGAGGAGACGGAATGTTATTCTCTTGTTGACGGGAAGCCAGTGGAGGTCTTTCAGGTGGCTGGTAATGTGATTTTGGCGAGGGATGTCCAGAATGAGTCTCGCTGATGCGTTTTGGATGCGTTGGAGTTTTTTCTGTAATTTGGCTGTGATTCCGGCGTAGAGGGTGTTTCCGTAGTCTAGTCGACTCGTAACCAGTGCATGGGTGACAGTCTTTCTTGTTTCGGCGGGGATCCAATGGAAGATTTTTTGAGCATACGAAGTATGTTGAAGCAGGAGGATGAGACGGCGTTGACTTGTTTGGTCATCGAGAGTGAGGAGTCTAGGATGAAGCCAAGGTTACGTGCGTGGTCTGTGGGTATGGGTGCTGAGCTCAGATCCGAAGGCCACCATGAGTCGTCCCAGGCAGAGGGGGATGGTCCTAGGATGAGCACTTCCGTTTTGTCTGAGTTAAGTTTTAGGCGGCTGTTTTTCATCCAAACGGCTACTTCTTTCATGCCTTCGTGAAGATTGGTTTTGGCGGTGTTGGGGTCTTTGGTGAGGGAAAGGATCAGACATCCGCAGTCACCGCTGCAACTCAGGCCCGGGTACAACCTCAGTGGGATATCCTTATCCTTCTGCCCCCCCACCCAGCAGCTGGAGCCACCAGGCAGAGTGCCTGTCAGTCAGGGCCCGGGCACCCGAAAAAAACCAGGAGCCGTGCCCGACCCATAGCTCACCACCCCTGCCCCACCAGGTATTTCCACGATTAACGGACAAGCGATGGGGAGAGCGGGCGGGAGACATGATGGCAGCAGGAGCCCCCCAGAGGACCAAGCACAGGGCATCCGAGCTGCAAGAAGCTCCAGTGCGAGTGCGTACATAAGATGCATATTTTAATGCAAAGGTATACGCCCAGGCAGACTTACATAACAAGAACTGGCTATTTAAAAACACATTATGCAAAACCAAACAAGAAAATAGCGCAATGAACTGTAATGATATATAAAATAAATTGTAATTATATTAATAAAAATTAATAAATACATATAATCCTGTATACATGATATGTTTACACAATAAAATCTGTTAGTTCCTGATATATTTCTTTAAAAAAAGGGGGAAATTTGGTCAAAAATCAGGAATGTGATTATTCCTGATCCTGGTGGACTGGGCTGTTTCTGTCAACGCGTTTCGACAATATTTTTTGTCTTCATCAGGACAATAAATATTCAGCCACTTTTCTAAACAGAACAAAACATTGTTTAGTTTACATTCAGCATACAGTGCATTGCGTTTTGTTGAATTCATACATCAGCAGTTTTGGTTAGATACCTTTTTTCCCTAATAAAAAACATTATAGCCAGACTTGTACATTTTTTTGAGAGGGCTGCTAAATCTATAAAGCTGGAAACATTTTCTTTTTATCTTGCCTATAGTACAAGATTACTATTAAAATATCTTCAACCAATGTATTTATTGTGATATGTTCAGTTTTCTATTTCATTCAGTAGTTTCTTAAAAATGGATGTTTAGATAATTCATGATAATTCTAAAACATAGGAGAGCGAATAAAAGATAAAACACATATAGATATGCTTTCATGTAGATACAGGCGTAACATTTTAAGTTACCTTTAAAGTAACTTCATTTTTATTATTTTCTTTTCTTTTTCTAAATTAGTTTCCTATTTATCTATTCATTGGTTATATTACACATTCTTTAGTGAGCTATCTATCTGCATACGCATTGTTTTTTGTTCAATTTACAGAATTTTATCGCTCAAGTAAGTCACTCACTTTTCCCCTAAGCTCAGTGCGTTCTCCATATATTTACTCTAATTATTTAGCCTAATAGCTATCACTTACCTCAAATCAACCGAGTAAAACAAATTTCTATATGTTTCTGTAGTATAGAAAAAGCCAAAGCTTATGTTGGACCCGGCCTCGTGGCGTGGTCCTACCCCTCCCGCATGGCGGGCCCCGGACGACATCGGCCCTCCATCCAGCCCAGGTCGGCCTCGGGCACACCTCTGCACGCCCTCCAAACCACCAGATCCGCCACCCGGCGGCCCACAACCACTGACACGGCACCCTCGGGCCGCCCCAGCATTACCGGTCCGGTGCCCACCCCGGACCCTCATTCCAGGCCCGACGCCATCTTGGGCCCATCACGTCACAGACATGTGGTCCTGGACCAGCCGCGGCCACGGCCCCAGCGAGCCCGCCATCGAGGCACCAAGAACCCTCCGGGTGGTAGAGTGGCCACTCCACCAGAGACAAGGAGAGGGGAGTTTCGATGGCTCTCCAACCGTCCCCGGATGCCTGGTTTCGATCGCCCTCCGGCCTCCCTGGGCTCTGGCTCCACCCCCCTGCTGGGTGTCTGGACACCATCATCCCGGCCCCTCTGACCCCCAGGCGAGAGGGTCCGGACATCAAAGGACTCCAGACCTATATCTGGGCCAGCCCCGGAGTAGGACGGCAGTTGTATCCCGGAGTCGAGAAGCCCTGCTGATGCTGTCGCGGCTGACCCTGAGACAAACTCCCCTTGCTGTTCTACCTGGAACCTGCTGGCGCTGCCGCGGTCCATCTTCGCTGTAACCAGTTTGGAGCCTGCTGGCGCTGCCGCGGTCCATCTTTGCTGTAACCATCTTGGAGCCTGCTGGCGCTGTCGCGGTCCACACTCGCTGAACCATCTTGGAACCTGCTGGCGCTGCCGCGGTCCACACTCGCTGAACCATCTTGGAACCTGCTGGCGCTGCCGCGGTCCACACTCGCTGAACCATCTTGGAACCTGCTGGCGCTGCCGCGGTCCACACTCGCTGAACCATCTTGGAGCCTGCTGGCGCGGCCCAACCTCCCGGAACTCCCCAGCTCGAGGATTGAGAGCTGTGCGTAGAGTCTCCTTGCAACCGACCATCTATAAGACTGTCCCGCTACCTTGCCCCTTTGTCACGAGACTTTCCAGATCTCGGGATCTGCTGTATAGATTGAAACGATACTTATTGCCAGAAAAAGATTGAAAACTCTATCTACGTGTGGTGTATATTTGTAGTGGTGTGGTTACTCTGCTGTACGATTCTAGGAGAGGGCCCTCCCATCGGAGGCCTCTCGACCTCGCTCGGTCCCTTCTCTGAAGGAGGGGTAGACCTAGGGGTGGTCAGTCAGACACCTTCTGCCTCCCCCGGGTTCGCCTTTCTAACAGCTTAGCTCTCTGGTGGGGCTGGCTGGAAAAACAAAAAGGATTATCTATATTTTTCTTTATTAGCCTAATCACAGACCACATCTTATATTTTTCGTTTCTTCATCTTAAATGCTTAAGTGGGGATTTTTGATTCGCTTATAGTCTAATTTGAAACAGCTTGCGATAAACTTTATCTTCAAACTTTGTTGCCTAAACTAAATAGAAGGTGAAAACCTTTTTTGTCAGGATTTACATAGTATGGTACTCTCTATCTTTAAACTGATTGTCATTTTACCCTTTGTTCATTTATAGCTTTAATGACAGAAACATGTTTTACCTAGATTGGTTATTTTCTAAACACACTTAAAAGCTTGGTTGGAGGGAGTGAGGCACCTTTCTTTATATTTTGTAGTAGGTATGTGAAATCTCTGTGGCGAGAAAGATATTATTCTATTATATCACGATAGCGTTTTCGCGAGCCTCATTTCCTATTCTATACATGCCTCATTTGCATAATCCCGTGTTTTTTTACCTGTTCAAACATAATTCACTGCTTCCATCTCACTTCCACCTTCGATAGTCTTCCTGGCAGTATTCTTTATACACAAATGGTTCTGAAATGAGGTTTAATCAGCCATTAGCTAAAGATACTTGTTAACATGTTTGAAACATAGCCAACTCTAATGCTTGCTTTAATATTTTTATATATAAAACGCACATAATTTTAGTTCTGGATTGCCCAATCTTTATTCTTTAGAAATGACTTTAAAGAGGTTTCGTCGGTTCGTCACTGAAGCACACAGCTGTTCATATTAGAGGCAGCCTGTTTTAAAGAAACAATACGTTTAACTCCTTTAAATAATAATTTTTTCCTTTTCGTTATTAAGAGCTATACTTCTTTTGCTTTTACCTTTACAGAGCGTCAGTATCCGCAGCGTAAACGATGGACATAAGATGCATATCCTGAAGCTGGCGCTCGGGCACTATTTCCACTCTGTTAAAGCAACCAGGTTCTTAACAGTCAGCCTAAACCTTCTCCATGTAGGCAGAGGGCGCGCACAACCTGGAGTGCTTTGTTGGGCCGAACAACCCCTGCATGCCCATCCGGCACCTTGTAGGATGGGGCCTGCGTCTACAATCCAATCTCCAACATAGGAAGGCAAGTCCGTACTGTCCCACACTGGGGCACAATCTGCACCGGTCACAACCATATGCCGCGCAATATTAAGTTGAGAAGAGTGAGAGGCGCAAACAGGGCGTCCATCCTAGTCTATGTTTGCTGTTCCCGTCTGCCAGGCTGGGAAATTCTCCCACTAGTGAACCCATGGCAGTGCAACCAGAATACCTCACACAACTGCCAACACAACCAGTCTGTGTCAAGGACTACGCCGTCCCTTACCTTGTCTTGCTTGTGATGGCATAGGAATTTTGCAGGGACGCAAGGGACCAACTTCCCAAATCACTATTAGTAACTTGTGATTTAAAACTCACTACTAAGTTAAAACTAGCAATTAGGGAGGAGGGCCGGATACTGGACGTGACTGGATTCTTGCTGTCGACCTGCGAGGCAACAAGTGAAGGTTTTGATCAAACTTAACTCCTAGTAATTCAAACAAGCTACAAGAATTATTACACAATTAGAATTCTTAATTTAGGTTTTGACAATTAGCCTACCTGCGATCAGTGGTTGAAAGGCCTACGTCCCCGTATTTCTTGTGTTAGATTTTTGATTGATGAAATGTAAGAATCAGGCAAAGTCTTATGTTCCGCAAAGTATTCAGCTAAAAAATAGAAATAAATGTAAATGTCACTGTCCCTTTAAGTTCTTTCACACCTTACTTCTAAAACCTAACTAAAATACTTACTTTTGAAGTGTTGTGGCTTTTCTTGCGCTTCTTTATACACTTTACCTACTTTTAGAAGAAAAGAAATATACTCCAAAAAACATCCTAATAAACAATTCTGATATGACGGCTTCCAAAATTATACACTCTAATACTTTCCCTTTGCTTGTTAATTGATAATTTTTGCATTAACAAACACAATTAGTCTTGGTAACAAACTTGCAAGTCCGATTTTCTGACTTTAGTTGTGGCATCCGAAAAAAACTTGAAAGTTAAAGTCCTTCTTAATAGTTCCAAAAATGTGCCTTTAGTCTCTTGACCTTTCTTGTGAACGGCGCCTAAATATTACTTATCTCCTTTTCTTGTTTCTCCCTTCCAGGTCCTGCCGTTGTGATGAGAAAAGAATTCCGATGCTGAGGATCAAAACGGCAGAGGAATACTGCGTGGAAAATCAGGTAAGTCGAGAAAGTCCCCAATCAGCTCCGGTAAGGGAAAAAAACAGAAGGCAAAGCGCCTTCTTGAAGGTGGGTGCGGTCTTCATAACCGACCACACCCGGAAATGCCTAACACGTACCGTCACGTATTAACGGGGTGGTGCGTGGATAGGCGCTTAAGATTAGATGTGAACAAAGCACCGCAGAGATCGGCAGCGGTGAACTTTCAAGTTCTGTGTTTGTCCTTTGCAGCTCTTCAAGTTTCAAAACCGAATAAATATTCTATGCCACATAACCATGAATAAATAGGTGACACAAGTTCCTCAATCAGAAGTAACATCATAAAGTAAATTCACTGAGTACAAAACATGCTGAGCATTTAGAATGGTTCTTACAAGCGAATTATACAAAAAATTATACACCACTAAACACACTAACATTAAGGAGTGCTGGTGCACGGGAAAGGGGTGGGTTTTTATCTTATCAATAAGAATATTGATTCCTGTGCTCTTTTTAGACGTGCAGAATCAGGATGTGCATATAGAATAGTTATTCATGACGGTACTCCCCTCTCAAGATCCCCCCTAAAACCTTTGGGATACGTTTTGGTTTAGTTGGGTATCTGGTATGGAAAGCTCTTACTAATCTGTGTGCATTTTTTAGATGGGCTAATGGTTCCCAGGACCTTTCTTCGGGACCATAACCTTTCTAATCAATCAAGTAAAAAAGCTGTTCTCGAATTCTTTTGGCATCCAAAATGGCCTTTTCTTTAAATTCAGGACTTCCTTCAATGTTAATTGGAGGAGGGGGGCGGTTTATCCGTGTCTTAGGATTGTAAGGTTTCAGTAAGGACACGTGGAAGACTGGATGGAAGCGATATCGATTTGGGAGTATCAATCTTACACTGACTGGGTTCATCACTTTTTCTATAGGAAAGGGACCTATAAAACGAGGACTGAATTTCCTATTTCCTTTTTGTCATACATTTTCTGTGCATAACCAAACCTTGTCCCCTTTGGCATATGAAGGTTGAACTGAACGATGCTTATCTGCAGTGTCTTTTGGGTTTGTTTTGCTCTAGCCAGGTTGAACTGAGCTTCTAGATGGATAGAACTTAATTTAGAGATATAATCGTGCATAATTACAAAAGAACGGAGATATTTTGATAGAAGAATGTTCAAAATTGTTATATGCAAACTCTAATGCACATAAGATATCTAACCATTCATCATATATATTAGTGAACATGCATTGTAAATATTGTTCTACAGTTTGATTGGTGCATTCAGTTAAACAGTCAGATTGTGGATGATAACTTGATGACAAACGTACTTCCATGTTCAATAATTTATTCAAATTTTGCCAGACGTGAGAGATAAATTGGGAACCCCTATCTGAGATAACAATAGATCGAATTCCATGTAAACGTATAACATTGATCATTAAAAGTTGTGCTAAATCCATAGCGGGTGGAAGTTTTTTAATGGTATGCAGTGGCTCTTTCGTGTGAATTGGTCTACTACTGTTAAAATGGCTGTAAAACCTTTTTTGTTGGTGGAAGTTCAACTATGAAATCTAAAGAGATGGTATGCCACGGTTGAGGTGGAATGGTTAGGGGTTGTAAGAGACCACTAGGGGCTTGATGTGATGATTTATTTTGAATAGACACACCACAAGTCTTCATAAAAAGTTTGGATATCTTTGAACATGGAAGGCCACCAACATTTTCTCTTAATGACTTCATAGGTTTTAGTGACCCCTGGGTGAGCTGATAACAGATATCATATAAGTGCATAATAGTCTTCTGAATTTCTGGTGAAGGTACAATGATCTGATCAATGACGAACAACAGTTTCTCTTTTTCTTGTGAGAATGAGTATTTCTTCTTCCATTCATCCATGTCTTTTGACTCAATTTCTCTTGCGATGTCCTTAAATATATCACAGATTGAAAGACTAGCTTGAAAACAAGTTGTTGGTAAAACATATTTTGTAAGTACACTATAGTCAAAATCTTTTTCACCAATTTGAGATAAAGCATCTGCTTTCTGATTTTATTTTCCGGGCCGGAAAGTGATTACAAAATTATGATTGTTAAAAAATATCGATCATCGCAATTGTCTGGCAGATAAAGCTTTAACAGATCTTAGAGCTTGTAAGTTTCTGTGGTCAGTATAGATAGTAATTGGATGATGTGCTCCTAACAAATAATGATGCCATTCCTAAAAAACTGCTATGATGGCCAATAATTCTTTGTCTACAATAGCATACTTTAATTCTGCTGCAGATAGTTTTTGAATAGGAAGCTATGGGGTGCCTTTGACCTGAATCTTTATTTCTTTGTGACAAGATTCCTACTAAGGCGAACTGAGAAGCATCTGCTTCAGCAATGAAATATTGTGTTGGATTAGGATGACTTAAAATGGGTGCTGAGGTAAATTTCTCTTTTAAATCATGACAGGCTTTTTCAGCAGTCTCTGTCCATTCAAATTTGACCCCTTTACGAAGGAGTTTGGTGATGGGAGTTATTGTTTGTAAAACAATTCTGATTAAAGCGCCGATAAAAGTTTGCAAAACCTAAAATACTTTGTACTTGATTTACAGATGCAGGGCTCAGCCAAGTACTTACTGCTTCTATTTTCTTCGGACCCATCTCTATTCCGGAAGGAATAATGACATACCCTAAAAAGTCCACCCAAGAGACATGAAACATGCTTTTTTCCAATTTGACATAAAGAGAATTTAAAAGCAATTTCTGAAGGATGGCGCGTACTTGTTTCACATGCTCTTCTTTTGAATTTGAATCAATAAGTATATCGTTTACATAAACAACATAACAAACATCAATGAACTTATGCAATACTTCATTTATAAACAAGCATTGGCATAGCCAATATTTCTCGCTTCTGGGACCTTCTAAGTATTTAGTTATGCAGCACAATATCCTTGGTGCAACAACATCAACTGTTGCGTGGCTAAACACTTATACGGTCCCAAAGGCGAGACCTATCTGCTATGCCAATGCTTGTTATTTGTTGTTCTTTGGGGAAACTGGGCTAGTGCCAGGAGGGTCAAGGGTGAGTGGCAGGGAGGTGAGGAGTGAATGCCAGGAGGGACAAGGGTGACTGTCAGGCCATGGGGGTGAAGGGTGAGTGCCAGAGAGGTGAGGAGTGAGTGTCAGGGTGATGAGACGTAAGAGTCAGGAGGGTCAAGGGTGAGTGTCAGGGAGGGGAAGGGTGAGTGCCGAGAAGGGGGAAGTATGAGTGCCAGGGGTGAGGGGTAGCTGCCAGGCCAGGGGGGTGAAGGGCTAGTGCCATGCAGGTGAAGGTTGAGTGCCAGGTCAGGGGGATGAAGGGTGAGTGCCAGGGAGATGAAGGTTGAGTGCCATGGAGGTGAGATGTAAGAGTCAGGAGGGTCAAGGGTGAGTGCCAGGGAGGGGAAGGGTGAGTGCAAGGGGTGAAGGGTAGCTGCCAGGCCAGGGGGATGAAGGGCTTGTGCCATGGAGGTGAAGGGTGAGTGCCAAGGGGTTGAGTAGTGAATGCCAGGAGGGACATGGGTAAGTGTCAGGAAGGTGACAGTTGAGTGTCAATGCTGTGTGCCAGAGAGGGAGAAAGGTGAGTGCCAGGTGCATGGAGTGACAGCCAGGCCTGAGGGGTGAAGGGTGAGTGCCAGGGAGGTGAGGGGTGAGTGACAGACTGCAAACAGTAGTGAGCTGGGGTCTAGAAGGAGGTGTGGAGATCATCACCCAGTGTGTGCCAGGTTGGGATGCACCAGTGCCAGGCCAGACTTGGATGGATGCAAGAACCTCTGAAAGGCGGGTGCCAGGTCACTCGTACCCTTAGTACAGTAGTGGGGTGCACAGGAGAGAGTAACATCTTCAAACAAGAAACTATTAAAAATCCTGAATACTCCACTTTAAGGTCTTACAACCTTTTGTGGAAAATAATTAGCAAATGAATGGGCTTCCGTAGCGGACTTGTAGCTTGTTACAGCAACTTTTTGAGACAAAGTTTGCATTGCAAATAAGCCAAAGCTAACACAATTTGAATTAGTAATGGTAAGATTTGCAACGTACTAGAGACAAGTTAAAAAAGCACCCCAGAATTGAACGGAGGATGCAGAATAATAAAAATGGGGGCTATATTGGTCTCCTTTTCACAGCTGACAGCCAAAAAAACAGGGTGTTGTGGAGGACTAGGATTCTGGTGTGGTTGTGTGTGTGGTTGTGGGTGCTTGTGGTTGTGTGTCTGGTTGTGGCTTTGTGTGTGTGGTTGTGTGGTTAGGTGTGGTTGTGCGTGTGGTTGTATGTGTGTGGTTGTGTGTGTGGTTGTGTGTGTGGTTGTGTTTGTGTGTGTGGTTGTGTAGTTGTGTGTGTGTGTGGTTGTGTGTATGGTTGTGTGTGTGTGGTTGTGGTCGGTGTGTGTGTGGTTGTGGTTATGTGTGTGTGGTTGTGTGTGTTGTTGTGGTTGTGGCTGTGTGTGTGATTGTGTGTGTGTGTGTGTGAGGGGGGTTGTGTGTATGAGGTTGAGTGTGTGGTTGTGTGTGTGTTGTTGCAGGTATGGTTGAGTGTGGTTGTGTGTGTGTGGTTGGGGGTGTGGTTGTGGTTGTGTGGGTGTGGTTGTGGGTGTGTGTGGTTGTGTGTGTGTGTGGTTGTGTATGTGTATAGGTGTGGTTGTGTGTGTGGTTGTGTGTGTGGTTGTGTATGTGTGTGGTTGTAGTTTTGTGTGTGGTTGTGTGGTTGGGTGTGGTTGGGTGTGGTTGTATGTGTGTGGTTGTGTGTGCGGTTGTGTGCGTATGTGGTTGTGTAAGTGGTTGTGTGGGTGTGGTGGTGTGTGTGGGTGTGTGTGTTGTTGTGTGTGTGTGGTTGTGTGTGTGTGGTTGTGGGTGTGTGGTTGTGTGTGTGTGGTTGGGTAGGTGGCTGTGTGTGTGGCTGTGGTTGTCTGTGTGTGGTTGTGTGTGTGTGGTTGTGTGAGTGTGGTTGTGTGAGTGTGGTTGTGTGTGGTTGTGTTTGTGTGTGTTGTTGTGGTTGTATGTGTGGTTAAGTGTGTGTGGTTGTGTGTGTGCAGCTGTTGTGTGTGTGGTTGTGTGGGTGTGCGTGTGTGTGGTTGTGTGGTTGTGTGTGTGGTTGTGGGTTTGGGTGTGGTTGTGCGTGTGGGTGTGGTTGTGGTTGTGGTTGTGTGTGTGTGGTTGTGTGGTAATGTGTGTAGTTGTGTGTGTGGTTGTGGGTGTGGTTGTGTATGTGTGTGGTTGTGTGTGTGTGGTTGTGAGTGTGTGGTTGTGTTTGTGTGGTTTTGTGTGTGTGTGTGTGTTTGTGTGTGTGTGGTTTTGGTTGTGTGTGTGTATGTGTATGTGGTTGTGGTTGTTTGTGTGGTTAAGTGTGTGTGGTTGTGTGTGTGGCTGTGCGTGTGCGGCTGTTGTGTGTGTGGTTGTCTGTGTGTGGTTATGTATGTGTGTGCTTGTGTGTGTGTGGTTGTGTGTGTGTGTGGTTGTGTGTGTGTGTGTGTAGTTGTGTGTGTGTGTGTGGTTGTGGGTGTGGTTGTGTGTGTATGTGGTTGTATGTGTGTGGTTGTGTGTGTGTGGTTGTGGGTGTGTGGTTGTGTGTGTGGTTTTGTGTGTGTGCGTGGTTGTGTGTGTGGTTGTGGTTGTGTGTGTGGATTTGGTTGTGTGTGTGTGGTTGTGTGTGTGTATGTGTATGTGGTTGTATGTGTGGTTAAGTGTGTGTGTGGTTGTGTGGGCGGCTGTAGTTGTGTGTGTGGTTTGTGTGTGATTATGTGTGTGTGGTTTTGTGTGTGTGTGGTTATATGTGTGTGCTTTTGTGTGTGTGCGTGGTTGTGTGTGTGGTTGTGGTTGTGTGTGTGTTTGTGTGTGTGTGTGTGTGTGTGGTTTTAGTTGTGTCTGTGTGGTTGTGTGTGTGTGTATGTGTATGTGGTTGTAGGTGTGGTTAAGTGTGTGTGTGGTTTTGTGTGTGCGGCTGTTGTGTGTGTGGTTGTGTGTGTGGCTATGTGTGTGTGGTTGTGTGTGTGTGGCTGTGTGTGTGTGTGTGGTTGAGTGTGTGTGGGTGTGTGTTTGTGGTTGTGTGTGTGGTTGTGTGTGTGTGTGTGGTTGTGTATGGTTGTGGGTTTGGGTGTCGTTGTGTGTGGTTGTGGGTGTGTGTGGTTGTGCGTGTTGTTGTGGGTGTGGGTGGGGTTGTGTGTGATTATTTGTGTGTGGTAGTGGGTGTGGTTGTGTGTGTATGTGAGTTTGTGTGTGTAGTTGTGTGGGTGTGGTTGTGTGTGTGGGGTGGGGTTGTGTATGTGTGTGTGGTTGTGTGTGTGTGTGGTTGTGTGGTGTGTGTGTGTGCGTGTGTGTGGTTGTGTGTTGTCGTGTGGGTGGTTGTATGTGTGGTTGTGTGTGGTTGTGTGTGTGGTTGTAGGTGTCGTTGTGTGTGGTTTTGTGTGTGTGTGTGGTTATTTCTGTGTGTGTGATTGTGTGTGTGGTTGTGTGTGTGGTTTTGTGTGTGGATGTGTGTGTTGTGTGTGTGGTTGTGCATGTGGTTGTGTGCATGTGTGTGGTTGTGTATGTGGATGTGTGTGTGGTTGTGGTTGTGTGGGTGTGGTTGTGTGTGTGTGTGTGGTTGTGTGTGTGGTTGTAGTTGTATGTGAGGTTGTATGCCTGTGGATGTGTGTGTGTGTGTGTGGTTGTGTGTGTGTGTGTGTGTGTGGGTGTGTGTACGTGGTTGTGTGTGGTTGTGTGTGTGTGGCTGTTGTGTGTGTAGTTGTGTGTGTGGGTGTGTGTGTGGCTGTGTGTGTGTGTGGTTGTGTGTGTGTGGTTGTGGGTTTGGGTGTGGTTATGTGTGTGGGTGTGGTTGTGGGTGTGGGTGGTTGTGTGTATGAGGTTGTGTGTGTGGTTGTTTGGTGGTGTGTGTGGTTGTGTGTGGTTGCGGGTGTGGTTGTGTGTGTGTGTGGTTGTGTGTGTGTGGTTGTGTGTGTGTGGTTGTGTTTGTGGTGGTGGTTGTGTGTTTGTGTGTGTGTGGTGTTGGTTGTGTGTATGTGGTTGTGTGTATGTGGTTGTGGTTGTATGTGTGGTTAAGTGTGTGTGGTTATGTGTGTGGCTGTGTGTGTGTGCGGCTGTTGTTGTGTGTGGTTGTGTGTGTGTGGTTGGTTGTGTGTGGTTGTGTGTGTGTGTGTGGTTGAGTGTGTGTGGTATTGTGTGTGTGGTTGTGTGTGTGTGGTTGTGTGTGTGTTTGTGTGATTGCAGGTTTGGGTGTCGTGTGTGTGGTTGTGGGTGTGTGGTTGTGTCTGGTTGTGTGTGTGTGGTTGTGTGTGTGGTTGTGTGTGATTTTGTGTGGTTGTGGGTGTGTGTGTGGTTGTGTGTGTGTGTGGTTGTGTATGTGTGTGTGGTTCAGCATGGTTGTGTATGTGGTTGTATGTGTGATTGTGTTTGAGTGTAATTGTGTGTGTTGTTGTGTGTGTGGTTGTGTGGTTGGGTGTGGTTGTGTGTGTGATTGTGTGTGTGTGTGTTTGTGTGTGTGTCATTGTGTTTGTGTGTGGTTGTGTGTGTGGTTGTATGTGTGTGTGGTTGTGTGGGTATGTGGTTGTGTGCGTGGTTGTGTGTTTGTGTGGTTGTGCGTGTGGTTATATGTGTGTGGTTGTGTGTGTGGTTGTGTGTGTGGTTGTGTGTGTGGTTGTGTTTGTGTGTGTGGTTGTGTAGTTGTGTGTGTGTGTGTGGTTGTGTGTATGGTTGTGTGTGTGTGGTTGTGGTCGGTGTGTGTGTGGTTGTGGTTATGTGTGTGTGGTTGTGTGTGTTGTTGTGGTTGTGGCTGTGTGTGTGATTGTGTGTGTGTGTGTGTGAGGGGGGGTTGTGTGTATGAGGTTGAGTGTGTGGTTGTGTGTGTGTTGTTGCAGGTATGGTTGAGTGTGGTTGTGTGTGTGTGGTTGGGGGTGTGGTTGTGGTTGTGTGGGTGTGGTTGTGGGTGTGTGTGGTTGTGTGTGTGTGTGGTTGTGTATGTGTATAGGTGTGGTTGTGTGTGTGGTTGTGTGTGTGGTTGTGTATGTATGTGGTTGTAGTTTTGTGTGTGGTTGTGTGGTTGGGTGTGGTTGGGTGTGGTTGTATGTGTGTGGTTGTGTGTGCGGTTGTGTGTGTATGTGGTTGTGTAAGTGGTTGTGTGGGTGTGGTGGTGTGTGTGGGTGTGTGTGTTGTTGTGTGTGTGTGGTTGTGTGTGTGTGGTTGTGGGTGTGTGGTTGTGTGTGTGTGTTTGGGTAGGTGGCTCTGTTGTGTGGCTGTGGTTGTCTGTGTGTGGTTGTGTGTGTGTGGTTGTGTGAGTGTGGTTGTGTGAGTGTGGTTGTGTGTGGTTGTGTTTGTGTGTGTTGTTGTGGTTGTATGTGTGGTTAAGTGTGTGTGGTTGTGTGTGTGCAGCTGTTGTGTGTGTGGTTTTGTGGGTGTGCGTGTGTGTGGTTGTGTGGTTGTGTGTGTGGTTGTGGGTTTGGGTGTGGTTGTGCGTGTGGGTGTAGTTGTGTGTGTGGTTGTGGGTGTGGTTGTGTGTGTGTGTGGTTGTGTGTGTGTGGTTGTGAGTGTGTGGTTGTGTTTGTGTGGTTTTGTGTGTGTGTGTGTGTTTGTGTGTGTGTGGTTTTGGTTGTGTGTGTGTATGTGTATGTGGTTGTGGTTGTATGTGTGGTTAAGTGTGTGTGGTTGTGTGTGTGGCTGTGCATGTGCGGCTGTTGTGTGTGTGGTTGTCTGTGTGTGGTTATGTATGTGTGTGATTGTGTGTGTGTGGTTGTGTGTGTGTGTGGTTGTGTGTGTGTGTGGTTGTGTGTGTGTGTGTGGTTGTGGGTGTGGTTGTGTGTGTATGTGGTTGTATGTGTGTGGTTGTGTGTGTGTGGTTGTGGGTGTGTGGTTTTGTGTGTGTGCGTGGTTGTGTGTGTGGTTGTAATTGTGTGTGTGGATTTGGTTGTGTGTGTGTGGTTGTGTGTATGTGTATGTGGTTGTATGTGTGGTTAAGTGTGTGTGTGGTTGTGTGGGCGGCTGTAGTTGTGTGTGTGGTTTGTGTGTGATTATGTGTGTGTGTGGTTATGTGTGTGTGCTTTTGTGTGTGTGCGTGGTTGTGTGTGTGGTTGTGGTTGTGTGTGTGTTTGTGTGTGTGTGTGTGTGTGGTTTTAGTTGTGTCTGTGTGGTTGTGTGTGTGTGTATGTGTATGTGGTTGTAGGTGTGGTTAAGTGTGTGTGTGGTTTTGTGTGTGCGGCTGTTGTGTGTGTGGTTGTGTGTGTGGCTATGTGTGTGTGGTTGTGTGTGTGTGGCTGTGTGTGTGTGTGTGGTTGAGTGTGTGTGGGTGTGTGTTTGTGGTTGTGTGTGTGGTTGTGTGTGTGTGTGTGTGGTTGTGTATGGTTGTGGGTTTGGGTGTCGTTGTGTGTGGTTGTGGGTGTGTGTGGTTGTGCGTGTTGTTGTGGGTGTGGGTGGGGTTGTGTGTGATTATTTGTGTGTGGTAGTGGGTGTGGTTGTGTGTGTATGTGAGTTTGTGTGTGTAGTTGTGTGGGTGTGGTTGTGTGTGTGGGGTGGGGTTGTGTATGTGTGTGTGGTTGTGTGTGTGTGTGTGTGGTTGTGTGGTGTGTGTGTGTGCGTGTGTGTGGTTGTGTGTTGTCGTGTGGGTGGTTGTATGTGTGGTTGTGTGTGGTTGTGTGTGTGGTTGTAGGTGTCGTTGTGTGTGGTTTTGTGTGTGTGTGTGGTTATTTCTGTGTGTGTGATTGTGTGTGTGGTTGTGTGTGTGGTTTTGTGTGTGGATGTGTGTGTTGTGTGTGTGGTTGTGCATGTGGTTGTGTGCATGTGTGTGGTTGTGTATGTGGATGTGTGTGTGGTTGTGGTTGTGTGGGTGTGGTTGTGTGTGTGTGTGGTTGTGTGTGTGGTTGTAGTTGTATGTGAGGTTGTATGCCTGTGGATGTGTGTGTGGTTGTGTGTGTGTGTGTGTGGGTGTGTGTACGTGGTTGTGTGTGGTTGTGTGTGTGTGGCTGTTGTGTGTGTAGTTGTGTGTGTGTGTGGGTGTGTGTGTGGCTGTGTGTGTGTGTGGTTGTGTGTGTGTGGTTGTGGGTTTGGGTGTGGTTATGTGTGTGGGTGTGGTTGTGGGTGTGGGTGGTTGTGTGTATGAGGTTGTGTGTGTGGTTGTTTGGTGGTGTGTGTGGTTGTGTGTGGTTGCGGGTGTGGTTGTGTGTGTGTGTGGTTGTGTGTGTGTGGTTGTGTGTGTGTGGTTGTGTTTCTGGCGGTGGTTGTGTGTTTGTGTGTGTGTGGTGTTGGTTGTGTGTATGTGGTTGTGTGTATGTGGTTGTGGTTGTATGTGTGGTTAAGTGTGTGTGGTTATGTGTGTGGCTGTGTGTGTGTGCGGCTGTTGTTGTGTGTGGTTGTGTGTGTGTGGTTGGTTGTGTGTGGTTGTGTGTGTGCGTGTGGTTGAGTGTGTGTGGTATTGTGTGTGTGGTTGTGTGTGTGTGGTTGTGTGTGTGTTTGTGTGATTGCAGGTTTGGGTGTCGTGTGTGTGGTTGTGGGTGTGTGGTTGTGTCTGGTTGTGTGTGTGTGGTTGTGTGTGTGGTTGTGTGTGATTTTGTGTGGTTGTGGGTGTGTGTGTGGTTGTGTGTGTGTGTGGTTGTGTATGTGTGTGTGGTTCAGCATGGTTGTGTATGTGGTTGTATGTGTGATTGTGTTTGAGTGTAATTGTGTGTGTTGTTGTGTGTGTGGTTGTGTGGTTGGGTGTGGTTGTGTGTGTGATTGTGTGTGTGTGTGTTTGTGTGTGTGTCATTGTGTTTGTGTGTGGTTGTGTGTGTGGTTGTGTGTGTGTGTGGTTGTGTGGGTATGTGGTTGTGTGCGTGGTTGTGTTTGTGTGGTTGTGCGTGTGGTTGTATGTGTGTGGTTGTGTGTGTGGTTGTGTGTGTGGTTGTGTGTGTGGTTGTGTTTGTGTGTGTGATTGTGTAGTTGTGTGTGTGTGTGTGGTTGTGTGTATGGTTGTGTGTGTGTGGTTGTGGTCGGTGTGTGTGTGGTTGTGGTTATGTGTGTGTGGTTGTGTGTGTTGTTGTGGTTGTGGCTGTGTGTGTGATTGTGTGTGTGTGTGTGTGAGGGGGGGTTGTGTGTATGAGGTTGAGTGTGTGGTTGTGTGTGTGTTGTTGCAGGTATGGTTGAGTGTGGTTGTGTGTGTGTGGTTGGGGGTGTGGTTGTGGTTGTGTGGGTGTGGTTGTGGGTGTGTGTGGTTGTGTGTGTGTGTGGTTGTGTATGTGTATAGGTGTGGTTGTGTGTGTGGTTGTGTGTGTGGTTGTGTATGTATGTGGTTGTAGTTTTGTGTGTGGTTGTGTGGTTGGGTGTGGTTGGGTGTGGTTGTATGTGTGTGGTTGTGTGTGCGGTTGTGTGTGTATGTGGTTGTGTAAGTGGTTGTGTGGGTGTGGTGGTGTGTGTGGGTGTGTGTGTTGTTGTGTGTGTGTGGTTGTGTGTTTGTGGTTGTGGGTGTGTGGTTGTGTGTGTGTGTTTGGGTAGGTGGCTCTGTTGTGTGGCTGTGGTTGTCTGTGTGTGGTTGTGTGTGTGTGGTTGTGTGAGTGTGGTTGTGTGAGTGTGGTTGTGTGTGGTTGTGTTTGTGTGTGTTGTTGTGGTTGTATGTGTGGTTAAGTGTGTGTGGTTGTGTGTGTGCAGCTGTTGTGTGTGTGGTTGTGTGGGTGTGCGTGTGTGTGGTTGTGTGGTTGTGTGTGTGGTTGTGGGTTTGGGTGTGGTTGTGCGTGTGGGTGTAGTTGTGTGTGTGGTTGTGGGTGTGGTTGTGTGTGTGTGTGGTTGTGTGTGTGTGGTTGTGAGTGTGTGGTTGTGTTTGTGTGGTTTTGTGTGTGTATGTGTGTTTGTGTGTGTGTGGTTTTGGTTGTGTGTGTGTATGTGTATGTGGTTGTGGTTGTATGTGTGGTTAAGTGTGTGTGGTTGTGTGTGTGGCTGTGCATGTGCGGCTGTTGTGTGTGTGGTTGTCTGTGTGTGGTTATGTATGTGTGTGATTGTGTGTGTGTGGTTGTGTGTGTGTGTGGTTGTGTGTGTGTGTGGTTGTGTGTGTGTGTGTGGTTGTGGGTGTGGTTGTGTGTGTATGTGGTTGTATGTGTATGGTTGTGTGTGTGTGGTTGTGGGTGTGTGGTTTTGTGTGTGTGCGTGGTTGTGTGTGTGGTTGTAATTGTGTGTGTGGATTTGGTTGTGTGTGTGTGGTTGTGTGTATGTGTATGTGGTTGTATGTGTGGTTAAGTGTGTGTGTGGTTGTGTGGGCGGCTGTAGTTGTGTGTGTGGTTTGTGTGTGATTATGTGTGTGTGTGGTTATGTGTGTGTGCTTTTGTGTGTGTGCGTGGTTGTGTGTGTGGTTGTGGTTGTGTGTGTGTTTGTGTGTGTGTGTGTGTGTGGTTTTAGTTGTGTCTGTGTGGTTGTGTGTGTGTGTATGTGTATGTGGTTGTAGGTGTGGTTAAGTGTGTGTGTGGTTTTGTGTGTGCGGCTGTTGTGTGTGTGGTTGTGTGTGTGGCTATGTGTGTGTGGTTGTGTGTGTGTGGCTGTGTGTGTGTGTGTGGTTGAGTGTGTGTGGGTGTGTGTTTGTGGTTGTGTGTGTGGTTGTGTGTGTGTGTGTGGTTGTGTATGGTTGTGGGTTTGGGTGTCGTTGTGTGTGGTTGTGGGTGTGTGTGGTTGTGCGTGTTGTTGTGGGTGTGGGTGGGGTTGTGTGTGATTATTTGTGTGTGGTAGTGGGTGTGGTTGTGTGTGTATGTGAGTTTGTGTGTGTAGTTGTGTGGGTGTGGTTGTGTGTGTGGGGTGGGGTTGTGTATGTGTGTGTGGTTGTGTGTGTGTGTGTGTGGTTGTGTGGTGTGTGTGTGTGCGTGTGTGTGGTTGTGTGTTGTCGTGTGGGTGGTTGTATGTGTGGTTGTGTGTGGTTGTGTGTGTGGTTGTAGGTGTCGTTGTGTGTGGTTTTGTGTGTGTGTGTGGTTATTTCTGTGTGTGTGATTGTGTGTGTGGTTGTGTGTGTGGTTTTGTGTGTGGATGTGTGTGTTGTGTGTGTGGTTGTGCATGTGGTTGTGTGCATGTGTGTGGTTGTGTATGTGGATGTGTGTGTGGTTGTGGTTGTGTGGGTGTGGTTGTGTGTGTGTGTGGTTGTGTGTGTGGTTGTAGTTGTATGTGAGGTTGTATGCCTGTGGATGTGTGTGTGTGTGGTTGTGTGTGTGTGTGTGTGGTTGTGTGTACGTGGTTGTGTGTGGTTGTGTGTGTGTGGCTGTTGTGTGTGTAGCTGTGTGTGTGTGTGGGTGTGTGTGTGGCTGTGTGTGTGTGTGGTTGTGTGTGTGTGGTTGTGGGTTTGGGTGTGGTTATGTGTGTGGGTGTGGTTGTGGGTGTGGGTGGTTGTGTGTATGAGGTTGTGTGTGTGGTTGTTTGGTGGTGTGTGTGGTTGTGTGTGTGGTTGCGGGTGTGGTTGTGTGTGTGTGTGGTTGTGTGTGTGTGGTTGTGTGTGTGTGGTTGTGTTTGTGGTGGTGGTTGTGGTTGTGTGTTTGTGTGTGTGGTGTTGGTTGTGTGTGTGTGGTTGTGTGTATGTGGTTGTGGTTGTATGTGTGGTTAAGTGTGTGTGGTTATGTGTGTGGCTGTGTGTGTGTGTGCGGCTGTTGTTGTGTGTGGTTGTGTGTGTGTGGTTGGTTGTGTGTGGTTGTGTGTGTGTGTGGTTGAGTGTGTGTGGTATTGTGTGTGTGGTTGTGTGTGTGTGGTTGTGTGTGTGTTTGTGTGATTGCAGGTTTGGGTGTCGTGTGTGTGGTTGTGGGTGTGTGGTTGTGTCTGGTTGTGTGTGTGTGGTTGTGTGTGTGGTTGTGTGTGATTTTGTGTGGTTGTGGGTGTGTGTGTGGTTGTGTGTGTGTGTGGTTGTGTATGTGTGTGTGGTTCAGCATGGTTGTGTATGTGGTTGTATGTGTGATTGTGTTTGAGTGTAATTGTGTGTGTTGTTGTGTGTGTGGTTGTGTGGTTGAGTGTGGTTGTGTGTGTGATTGTGTGTGTGTGTGTTTGTGTGTGTGTCATTGTGTTTGTGTGTGGTTGTGTGTGTGGTTGTGTGTGTGTGTGGTTGTGTGGGTATGTGGTTGTGTGCGTGGTTGTGTGTTTGTGTGGTTGTGCGTGTGGTTGTATGTGTGTGGTTGTGTGTGGTGTGTGTGATTGTGTGTGTGGTTGTGTTTGTGTGTGTGGTTGTGTAGTTGTGTGTGTGTGTGTGTGGTTGTAGTTGTGTGTGTGGTTGTGTGTGTGTAGTTGTATGTGTGCGGTTGTGTGTGATTGTGGTTGTGTGTGTGGTTGTGGTTGTGTGTGTGGTTGTGGGTGTGTGGTTGTGTGTGTGTGTGGTTTTGTGTGGTTGTGTGTGGATGTGTGTGTGGTTGTGGGTGGGGTTGTGTGTGTGGTTTTGTGTGGTTGTGTGTCTGTGGCTGTGTGTGTGGTTGTGTGTGTGGGTATGATTGTGTGTGTGTTGTTGTGTGTGTGTTGTGTGTGTGTGGTTGTGTGTGTGTGTGTGCGTACTATAATTCATGCAAGTTGCATGTTGGGAGCAATTAAATTAGGGCCGATACCAATTTGTATAGTTGCTAGGCATTGACGAGCAGAGTAAATACGTGGTTGTGCACGGAAGAGACTACAAAGTTTGCAACCAATAAGTTTATTCATAAGACTAATAATAATAAGACTATTTTGATGCAACTCGAAAAAGTTTGCACACCATGATAATTCACATTTGGATTCAAATGAAATTGAAAGTGATCAGACGGAGGCAGAGGGGAAAGCACAGGAAATAAAAACAAGCAACTTAATGACCCGTGACGGAGGAGACAGATGGTGGCTGCGCGCGTGCACGCTCGCGTGAACGCAAGCGAGTAGCCAACCAGTTGCACTATGAAAACTCACCTACTAAATGTCTCGGCCAGGCCAGCGCATGCGCTGCATCAGGCGAGACCTAAAAATTGGAAACCAGCAGGAGCATTACTTGATATTCAAAAAGATCAAATTTGGTTCGAAATGCCGTCTTCCACTCGTCGCCCTCACAAACTCTCAGAAGATGGTATGCTCTGCGCAAATCCAATTTTAGATAAATGGTAGCTCCTTTGACTTGATCCAATAATGTAGGTATGAGTGGCAAAGGATACCTATTTTTAATTGGACCGTTGTTTAAGGCGCTATAATCTATACATGAGCGCAATTCTGCTCCCTTCTTCGGTATAAAAAATAAAGAAGATGAGACTGGAGACTTAGAGTGATGAATAAACCCGTTTGCACGATATTCATCCAGATAGGTTCTTAGGTGTTCGTTTTCTTTTTCTGTGAGTGCGTATATTCTACTGCACGACAAGGTTGCGCCAGGAACTAGATATTTTCTAAAATCAAAATCCCTATGAGGGGGGAAGAGTATTTGCTCTTTTCTTGTCAAAAACATCTGTTAAATCTGAATATCCAATTGGAACTCCTTCAAGCAGTAAAACACCCTGTAATTCTTTTGGAAAATTGAATCCTTGAACTATGTTTTCTGTTATTTGTTCCTGAAAACATTGGGTATGGCACTGAGAAGAATTAAATGTTATAGTTTTCCAATCTATACTAGGATTATGATGTATTAACCATGGAATTCTAAAATCAGCCTAAACTGAGGAGCATCAATGACATCAAAGGTTATGTGTTCTCTATGGATAGGTGAACAATCCAGTTCTAAAGATTCTGTCTGCCTTCGTATGGTTCCGGACGTAAGTTCTTTTCCATCGACCGCGCTTACAATTTCAGGATGACTCTTGATCTCAGTCTTTAAACCTAAAGTACTCGAAAATTGGGTATCAATAAAATTGCCTGCGGCTCCTGAATCAATGAGAGCATCATCTATCCAAGGGAGCATAGGACCGATAGAGGCTTTTAGTTTTACTTGAATACTTAAGTGCCTACACCCTATGGGTGGGACTATGGAGGCCAAACTAAAATAAGCACTCGACAAACTGACCTCATCTTTTATCGAGTATTCTAGTTGTCAGATTCAGCTTGTGTGATAGCTACTTTTGAAGTCTTTTGTTTGATTTTATTTGGACGCGTTGGGCATTCCTCAACAAAGTGCACAGTCTTGCCACAATAGAGGCATTGAATTAGCTTTCGTCTTTTCTCTTACTCTTCTTTTGAAAGAAGACCTTGAATTGTGTCAATTTGCATAGGTTCTACTGCATCTATTTTTATAGTTACTTCTTTGTGAGTATAGGGTTTATCTTTAAACAATAGTAGTTTATGGTCTGATTTTCCTCGCTGTCCTTTTCGTTTTGACAATCTATGATTTTGTTTTACAATCTGATCAATAAACTCATTAATATCTTCTGGGGGTTCTAGAATCTGCATAACCATGTCTTTTAAATCCTCTCTTAGTCCTCTATAAAAGATTGAAACTCTTTTGTTATAAGGCCAACGAGCTTCTAAGACCAGACGATTGAAAACAGAAATGTAATGAAGTAAGACAGAAGACCCCTGTTATAGATTCAGCAGTTCATTATCTGCTGATTGCACGAATACGTGCTTTGCAAATATCTTCTTCATACAACATTCAAATTCTCTGAAATTATATCAAATTGGATTGTCTCTTTCTACAAGAGGGACTGACCAGAGAGCCGCTTCTCCTTCTAAATATGACAAAATAAAGGCCACTTTGGATGAGTCGTCTGGAAAGGCTGATGTCTTTGCCAAATATTTAAGTGACATTGGCTCATGAAAATGGTGAACTTGCTACAGTCACCATAAAACCTTTCTAGTTGGGAAAGAGGGACTGGTACTGGAGTGATTACCTGAATTTGCATTGGGTTACTTGTTGAAGAAGAAGATGCAGGACTCGGGAAGGTTGCTGGTTTGAGAACTGGTTTTGTATTACTCCTTGTAGAGTCAACAAATCTCTACGTAAGGCCACATTTTCTGCTTTTATGTCATTTAGCATAGTGGCAATGTCCTGTAGAGAAATTTGTGAAGTAGCATCTATTGCGTCCAGGCGAAATGATCTACGTGGGCTTTGCCTTCTGTCAAGGACTACGCCGTCCCTTACCTTGTCTTGCTTGTGATGGCGTAGGAATTTCGAAGGGATGCAAGGGACCAACTTCCCAAATCACTATTAGTAACTTGTGATTTAAAACTCACTACTAAGTTAAAACTAGCAATTAGGGAGGAGGGCCAGAAACTGGACATGACTGGATTCTTGCTGTCGACCTGCGAGGCAATAAGTGAAGGTTTTGATCAAAAGTAACTCCTAGTAATTCAAACAAGCTACAAGAATTATTACACAATTAGGATTCTTAATATAGGTTTTGACAATTAGCCTACCTGCGATCAGTGGTTGAAAGGCCTATGTTCCAGTATTCCTTGTGTTGTTTTTTTTTTGTTGAGTTTAGAAAGCTTTATTGAATCAAATATGCCAAGTAAAACATCAGTACAGAAACACAATCAATAAGAGAAAGAAAAATAAGGGGGGAAATGGGATAATACAATATGAATGTGAAATACAAAAAACAAGAACCCCAAAAGGGGAAATATAAAGAATATACTGAGAGAAAATGCTTTTTTAAAGTTTTATGGAGTTGGGAAAGGAGAGAAGTAGGGGAAAACGAAAAGAAAAAGAAAAAGAGTGAAAGAAAGGTAGAAGAAAGGGGAACAGAAAGTAAGAAGGTAGAGGGAAGGAAAGAAAGATAAAAGAGAAGGATGTTGCAAATTAGGGCAGATGTCTGGAAAGAAAATCGGTTAAGGGTAACCATAACAAATCTCTTTTAATTAAAAGAGAGGTAGACGTAGCATGTGCACGATCAAGTCTGTGATGATGACATAATCAATTCCACCAGGCAGTAGAAGAGATCTTTGAGGTATCTTTCCAGTTTGAAGTAATAATCTGCAAAGAAATGGCTATAAACAAATCTATAAAATTACGAACATTGCGTGAAACATTCCAAATAGGAGAGGAACCACCTAGAAAAATGTGAACAATATCAAAGATATGATTAGAGTTTAAAATCTCATTCAGCTTGCACCATATATGTTGCCAAAGGGATGCTACCAAGGGACATTGAAAAAACATATGAAACAAAGGGCCAGATGTAGGTGGCCATTTACCGACCGCTAACGGCCAATTTCGGCCATTACCGACCGGTAAATGGGTATTTGTGATGTAGGGGCCCTATTTTACCGATTCGGTAAAATTACCGAATCTGTAAAATACCGAATCGGTATTTTTACCAATTCGGTAAATTCTAGATGTAGGTGGGACTCTTCTGAGTCCCAAAGGCCTTACAGATTCGGTATTTTACTACCTAATCCAATTGAGTGGTAAAATACCGAATCCAGGTGTGCATGCACATGTGTGCATGCACACCTATGCCATATGACAGACAGACATGCCCCTAGGGCATGTCTGCCTGTATTTGGGGTGCTAGAGGGTGTCAAAGTGACACCCCCTGCACCCTTGCTGAAATCGGTATTTACCGAATCGGTAAATACCGATTCGGTATTGCCCATTGATTCCTATGGGCTTCAAGGCCCATAGGAATCAATGGGCAATACCGAATCGGTATTTACCAATTCGGTAAATACCGATTTTTACAGATTCGGCAATTCAATTACCGAATTTACCTAAATCTCCCTCCTTCTATTTTACCGATTCATAAATACCGAATCGGTAAAATTCGGTATTTATGAGTCGGTAAAATAGAATTACCTACATCTAGCCCAAAGTGCATCAGGATGAGAGCATGACCAAAAATGTCTGGAGTCTAGGACTTTGAACTTAAAAAGGTCATTTGGGGTAAGAAAAAGTCAATTATAAAAGAAATAAAGAGTCTGAGTGGTGCTAGATGAACGAGAAACGGTGTGAATTTTAGACCAGATGGATTCCCAAATAGGAAAGGAAAAATCCTGTGCTAGATCCTTTTCCCATGCAAGTTCAGGTTTGGATTTGGGGCGATCAGAAATAGAGCGGGAGAGGATCTTATAAATGGTAGCCGCTTTGTGTGGGGTGGTAAAAGCTAAGGGAATGGAATCAGGTGGAACATCATCGGATAAGGTAGTGTGGTATGAGAAGAGGGTAGAGAGGGCCATTTTGAGAGCAGGAAACTGGGGAGAATGTATATTGGAAATTTGAAACGAGGAGCATATGGTAGGGAAATCCGATAAGGAACCATCAACAAAGAGCTCATCGATATACATAATGCCCTTGTCAATGCATTCCTTCAAGAAAAGAGCCTTGTTGTTAATCTTCAGAGAGTGATTGTACCATAACGGGATAAGGGAGTGTAAATGTGCTTGAGAATAAGAGGAGCGAAACAATGAGAGGGAAAGTGCCCTAGAGAGCTTAAAAGTGGGGGAAAGAAAATGTGTTGGGGGTTGAGATAAATGGATAGCAGCGAGAAAAGTTAAAGGCAAAAGCTGGGCTTGCTCCACAGCACTCCACGCAGTGGGAGAGGGAGGAGGCGAATCTGCAAGGAAAGGCCAGATTTGCTTTAAAGTAAAAGAAGAGTGAAAACGGACAAGGTTGGGAAAATTAACGCCACCTAAATTCTTTGGTTGCTGAAGGTGAGATATGGATATCCTGGATTTGCGGTTATTCCAGAGGAAACGAGTGAAGATATGATTAATCTGAGTAAAAAAATAGGCAGGAAGAGAAATAGGTAACATAGAAAGGTAAAAGTTAATAATGGGGAGAAGCATCATCTTAACAGTTGCCAATTGACCCCACCAGGATAGGAATAAGGGGGACCATCGCTCTATCAGGGCAGAAAGCTCGGAGAGAATATCTTTATGATTAATTTTAACGGTGTCCTTAATGGAAGAAGAATATAGGACACCCAAACATTTAATGCTGTGAGGATTCCATGCAAAACCAGAACCTTGAAACATATGCGTAAGACAGTATTTATTAAGAGGTAAGACTTCAGATTTATCGATATTTAACTTGTAGCCAGAGACTGAAGAATATTCAGTAAGTAAAGAAAAAAGTGCCGGTAAAGAGGTAGAAGGGTTGGAGATATAAAGTAAAATATCGTCCGCATATGCTGTGAATTTGATGTCTAATGATTTATAAACAAAACCGGAAAGGTTCTAATGCTAAAATAAAAAGAAGGGGAGACAGGGGACAACCTTGTCTAGTGCCTCTGTGTAGAGGAAAATAAGATGACTGAGCACCATTAACCCAAATAGAAGTAGAGGGGGACGAATATAATAATTGGATAAGTTTAATAATATGAGGACTAAAACCATGCCAGCGAAGGGCCCCAAACATGAAATCCCAATTAACCCTATCGAAAGCTTTCTCAGAATCAAGGGTGATAACAGCGAGAGGGGTTGTCATTTTAGAAGCTAAGTGAATAATATTAAGGAGAGCTCTAGAATTATTCGTGATAGACCTGCCCTTAACAAAGCCGGACTGATAAATGTTGATGAGGTCCGGAACAAAAGTAGGTAAACGGGAAGCTAAGATTTTTGCATAAATTTTGCAGTCTGTATTGATTAAGGAAATGGGCCGATAATTCTTACAAAGGGAAGGATCTTTATCTTTTTTGGGGAGTAAACATAACATAGCTTGGGTAAAAGAGCCTTTAGATTTGCCCGCGGAAAGAAAAGAAGATATCAAGAAGGATAAATGTGGTATTAGACAATTTTTGAACTGAAAATAAAAAAGAACAGTAAAACCGTCTGGACCGGGAGATTTGTCCTTGGGCAGGAGAGTAATAGCTTGTAATATCTCTTTCTCAGAAATGGGAGCATCCAAAGAAGAGAAATCGAGGTCAACGGATGAGGATTTGGGTATATTGAAAAAAAGGAATCTATTTGAGAAGGAGTTGGGGTAGATTCAGGGGTGTATAAAGAGGAGTAATACTGAACAAAACAATCAAGAATCTTATCGTCCGTGCAGTGACAGATCCCAGCGGCGTCAGAAATAACAGCTATCTTAAATTTTTGTTTCTTAATTTTAAGATAATTTGCAAGAGACCTACCCGCTTTATTACGCCCCATATATCTTGGAGTTGAATTTTAAAAGATGATTGCAGGCGGAGTCGCAGGAAATTTATTAAATTGAAGTTTAGCCTTGATGAGAGAAGAGAGAGCTTCAGGATAGTTGGAGGTATAAAAAATGTGTTCTAGATCCTTAATTTGTTTGAGAAAAAGAGAGGATTTGGAAAGGGTCAGTTTCTTTTTACGCGAAACAAAATCAATAATAAAGCCTCTGGCCGAAGCTTTAAAAGTGTCCCAAACAAAATGGAATTGGGAAGTGGAATTAAGATTAGTATGAAAGAAATCATCCATAAAAAGAGTGAATTGATCGACGAACTGAGGGTCCAAAAGAAGAGAATTATTGAAACGCCACTGGCGAGAACTGGGAGCAGGTGAGGGTAAATCAATGTCTAGGATGACAGGGGCATGATCTGAGATGAGAATAGAGCCAATTTCAACATTAGTCATAAATTGAAAAGTGTGTTGAGTGAGAAAGATGTAATCTATCCGGGAGTGTGAAGCGTGGACAGGGGAAATAAAGGAAAATTCCAAGGTATCAGGGTGAGAAAGTCTCCAGGAGTCAAGTAAGCCTCTAGAGGAAATTGCTCGGTAAAAGGATTTTTGCATTTTATTGGGAATATACCTGGTCTGAGATTTACGATCCAGAAAAGGGTCCATTAACTGATTACAATCACCTCCAACAATTAAATCAACACTAGTATGAGAGGAAAGGAGCATGGAAAAATCAGTCCAAAAAGTAGGGTCAATACAATTTGTACCATAAACATTACAAAAGGATAAATCAGTATTATTAACATTAACATCTAAGTATAACCATCTACCATCGGAGTCTAAACCTCATTTTATAACTGAATAGACAACGACTTATGGAACTAAATAAGAACACCATTCTTATTATTAACAGACGTGAACAGAAAACATCACCCACCCATTGTTTACGCAGAGAGGAGAGGTCTTTTTGGGAGAGGTGGGTTTCTTGCAACAGAGCAACTTGACATTTCAGTCTGGCTAAATGGGATAAAACCCGTTGTTTTTTAATCGGATTACGAAGACCTTTGACATTCCAAGAAATCACACGAAGACTATTCATTTAAAAATAAAAATAAATAAAAGTAAGCATAAAGATAGAAAAAATTGAGGAAAGAGAAGATAGACATGAGCAATAGAGAGATAGTCTAGAACGGAGCAGAAAAGAAAAATCTGAAAGGAGAAAGGGAAACCGAATAGGAGATAATAAGCCATTACCACAATATACGGAGAGAGAACATATGGAAAATATAAGAGAGGAAAGGGAAGCATAAGTACATGAAAAATGCTATGAAGAGAGAAAAAGAAAAGAAGAAAGAGATGGCGGAGAAAAAGAGGACTGGGAGATGACAGCTCCCCTGAGAAAGAAAGACGAGAGAAGGATGGCAAAAAAACAGAAAGGTTCCAGCCATACACGACAAATAAAGTGAAGATCAGCAGAGTGAGAGCGGGTGCAACAGAAGAAGACGACCGCTCAATAAAAGAAGATGATGTCAAATGCATGGCCACAAAAACATGAAATAAAAGAATGAAAAATAAGATACAAATAGGATGGGAGACCAAACACAACGATATAAAATAAATGAAGGAGACTTACCAAACATTTGTGAAGGGAAGGCAGCGAACTGGGGGGACTAAGACGAACAACAGCATAGTACATTGGGGAGAGCAGAGAACCAACACACTTGAAGAGGAGACCTAGAAAGCAAGGTAGCAGAACAAAGGAAGATTACAAGGAGGAACAGTAAGACGTGAAATTAGAAAACAAGAAACGAATTACAGTAAACAAAAGACATTGAGAGATTAAGAACTGCTGTGATCCATGGAGTCTTCTCTATGAGAGTGGATGAATTTGCGAAGATCAGCCGGGTCGTCGAAGATAAATGATCTGTCTTTATATGTAACCTTGAAAAAACAAGGATGAATGAGGCTGTATCTAGCGTTCATGGATCGAAGCGTAGGTCGTAAGTCCAAAAATTCCTTGCGGCGTGCAGTAGTCTGCTTTGAAACATCCTGAGAGAAAAAGAGTTTGTGGCCCGACAATAATAGCTGCTTGTGCTGTTTGGCAGAATGTAGGATAGCCATGAGGTCGGAATAAAGAAGAAAATAAGCAATGATGCCTCTGGGCTTTGAAGAGGGAGAAGAATTTTTGGGGCCAAGACGGTGCGCCCTTTGAATGTTCACATCCACATGCTTAGGCAACCCAACGATAGGTACGACTTGAGACTTCAAAAATTGGATAATGTCCGACCCCTCTGAATTCTCTGGAACACCATAAATGCGCAAATTATTGCGCCTATTTTGGTTTTCCAAATCGTCAGAGGTTTTCTTGAGCATTTCCACAGCCTTAGTGAGGCTATCAACCTTGGCAGCAACATCTTGAGCATCACTAATTTTTTGTTCAACATCCGATACCCTTTTGTCCAGGTTAGACCATTTATCATCCAATCTCTGTAAGGTGGTGGTAGTATTCGCCATAAAAGGGCGAATGAGGCGTAATTCCTCCATAATATCTTCTAGGGTAACAGGAGGTGGAGATTTTGAAGGGGAAGGGGGGGTCTTTCTTGAGGTGTTTACCAGCAGAGGCCGGGTCTTTGCGTGTGGCAGAAGCTGCGTTTGAGGCTTTCGAGTTATGTGCGTGTTCCATTGCTGCAATGCTGAAAAGACCAGCGTGGTGTAAGAGAAAAGACAGCTCGGCCTGAGGCTTGGGCTATGAAGTCCACAACAATGAAGCAAAAATACCTTAAAAAAGGGTGAAATGCATCAGGAGGCAGGAAACAGCGTAGAGATGATGTCACATATAGGAGGGTCGCAAAATGAGTCCTGAAGCCAGTGACTAACAATGGAAGAGAGAAGCCTGAGGTAAAAAATGAGTTCAGGACACAGCCATGGAAGAATAATAGGGAAAATGCCTCATAAAAGCAATGATTATTGAAGAAAAGATGAATAGAAGGCCAAGTCCAGGGAGCAGAGGCGATATATATATATATTTTTTTTAAACGAGTGAAAAAGGAAAAACAAAATGGCGGCCGTTCTTGAAGATTCATCGTTTTCGCATTTTTCTACATGAAAAAATGCAGTTTGCAATCTACAAACACACCCATCAGCAGGGGGGTAGTTCCAATGCCGAAAACAGCCGTTTCTGCCCAGAAACCCTAGCTGAAAACGGGTCCTTCTTAAAGGAAGCGCCGCCGAAATCGCGGACCTCAAGGGGGAGCGGCCATCTTGTCAAACGCGTCGTGCGCCCTCTCATTTTTTGTGTTGATTTTTTGATTGATAACATGTCAGAAGTCTTATGTTGCGCAAAGTCAGCTACAAAAATAGAAATAAGTAAGTTTCACTGTCCCTTTAAGTTTTTTCACACCTTATTTCTGCAATTTAACTAAGAAACTTACTTTTGAAGTGTTGTGACTTTTCTTGCGCTTCTTTATACACTTTACCTACTTTTAGAAGAAAAGAAATATACTCCAAAACCATCCTAATAAACAATTCTGATATGACAGCTTCAGAAATTATACACTAAATCACTAATGCTTTCCCTTTACTTGTTAATTGGTAATTTTTGCATTAACAAACACAATTAGTCTTGGTAACAAACTTGCAAGTCCGATTTTCTGACTTTAGTTGTGGCATCCAAAAATAACTTGAAAGGTAAAGTCCTTCTTATTTTGCAGAAGTTCCAAAAATGTGCCTTTTAGTTTCTTGACCTTTCTTGTGGAGGGCGCCTAAATGCTTAAATATTACTTATCTCCTTTTCTTGTTCCTCCTTTCCAGGTTGTGATGAGAGAAGAATTCCGATGCTGAGGATCGAAACCACAGAGGAATACTGCGTGGAAAAATCAGGTTAGTCGAGTGAGTCCCGAATCAGCTCTGGTCCGGGAAACAGGCTGAAGGCAAAGAGTCTTCTCGAAGGTGGGTGCTGTCTTTATGACCGACCACACCCGGAAAAGCCTAACACATACCGTCATGTATTAACGGGACGGTGCGTGAATAGGCGCTTAGGATTAGATGTCAACAAAGCACCGCAGAGATCCACTGCGGTGAACTTTCAAGTTCTGTGTTTGTCCTTTGCAGCTCTTCAAGTTTCAAAACCGAATACATATTCTATGCCACATGACCATGAATAAATAGGTGACACAAGTTCCTCAATCAGAATGAATGAATGAATGAATGAAAATAATTTATAACGCGCAAAACAATAACCCGAAGGTATCAAGGCGCCTAACAATAAAATCAGAAAATAAAACCATTCATCCACTACACATAAGCTTGCAGAAAGAGGCGAGTTTTAAGTGCACCACGAAATGCCTGTAAAGTGGGTAGGGACCTAAGGTCGAGAGGGAGTTCATTCCACCATTTGGGGGCAAGGGTGGAAAAAGCCCTGCCACCCCATTTGGCTTTTCTTATGCGAGGGGCTGACAGAAGCAGTTTCCCGGAGGAACGCAAGTTCCTTCCAGGGATGTAGTTGGAAACGATGGAGCTTACTCCCAGGTCACTGTTATTTGTGATGGCTCTATATGTCATACACAGGACCTTAAACCGTACACGGTGTTCTACCGGAAGCCAGTGCAATGTTTTCCTGGCTAACGTAGCCGATGTACGTCTGGGGGCATCCAGGACAAATCTTGCCGTGGCGTTTTGGACCACCTGTAAGCGCTGCAGCAGGCTCTTATTCAGCCCCGCATACAGCGCATTACAGTAGTCTAGCCGCGAGCCTATTAGAGCCACAGCTACCTGCTTTCTGGATTGGAGCGAAAGATATTTCCTGATCCTCCGCAGGGTGTGTATTAGGCCCCAACAGGTGGAGATGGTTCTGCTCACCTGTCCATTCATGTCCAGAGCTGGATCAATCATCACCCCCAAGTTCTTGGCCGAAATGGTGGGGGAAGGACAAGCTCCAAGTGAGTTAGGCCACCAACTATCTGACCAGATGTTGTTGTTCCCTCCAAACACCATTACCTCAGTCTTCTCTCCATTCAGTTTAAGGGAGTTCTGGATCATCCAGTGACCAACCGCCTCCATACAAGATCTAAACTTGGAGGCGGTCTGCACATCTGAATGGGAGAGAGAGACGAGGATTTGGGTGTCATCAGCGTAGGAAACTACCTCCATCCCGAAAGATCTTATAAGTCTGGCCAGTGGAGTCACATAGATGTTAAATAGGGTCGGACTAAGAGCCGACCCTTGAGGGACCCCACATAGCACAGGTCGGGATGGAGATAGAAACTCACCCAGTTTGACTCTTTGCTCCCTCCCAGCAAGGAAGGAGGTCAGTAGATCCAAAGCAGCCCCCCCCACCCCCGCATCCCTCAGACGAGATGTAAGTACTGAGGGAGAGAGGGTGTCGAAGGCCGCAGTCAGATCCAAAAGGACCAGGAGGGTGGTCTGACCCCCGTCCACCGTCCTACGGATGTTATCGAGGACAATGGTGAGGGCCGACTCGGTACTATGTTCCCTCCTGAATCCATGCTGAGAGGAGTCCAAACAGCCCGAACATTCCACGAAGGCCGCAAGGTGCTTGTTCAGATGAACTTCAAGCATCTTAGCCGGAGCGGGGAGCAGCGAAATTGGGCGGAAGTTTTTTAAGACCTCCGGGTCAAGGGAGGCCTTTTTTAGCAGTGGTTTTACCACTGCCTTCTTCCACTCCAACGGGAAGACACCATTTCTTATAGCTAGATTCATTATCTCCAGCAGCGGTGGTAAAAGGGTCTCCTGACACTGCTTAATGATTTTTAGTGGGCAAGTATCCATAGGGGAACCGGATTTGATTTTATTGGTCAAGAATTCAAGATCCTCAAGAATAAGAGGTGGAAAAGAATCCAAGGAACCCAATGAGGAGGAGTCAGGGGTTGGCGTGTTTATCTCAGCCGTAACAGTAGACACACTGATGCAGGCTCTTTGTTTTTCAAGAGCTAGGTGGATGTCCTCTATCTTCGTATGGAAAAAAGAGGCAATCCTATCGCATAAGTCCTGCGAAGGTACGACAGGGTCAGGGGCCTGTAAATTGACGAGGGAATCAACAATTTTAAAAAGCTCCTTTGGTGAGGAAAGTGAGGCTGTCAGGGTCACAAAGTAATCCTGTTTAGCCTGCACAATCTCAGCCTTATATTTCTTAATAAGGAGTTTGTGGGCCTCCTTATTTTTAAGGTCCCAGCTGGAGTGCCACAGCCTCTCCTTCCTCCTTACCTCTTGTCTGAGAAGCCTGAGGGAGTCGGAGAACCACGGGGCGGATGGCTTCTTCCTAGCTCGACGGCGGGTCAGTATAGGGGCCAGTTCATTCAGAGCCTCAGTGATAACATACTCAAAATGACCAACTGCGGTCTGTACATTATCCATGCCGGTGGTGGAAAGGTTAACAGCCCAGGGCTCAAACGAGTGACTGTGAATATTCCTGAAGTTTCTCGCCGTTTCCACAACGTGATTTCCCTTTTTGCCTCCTTCCTCCCCATCATACTGCAGGTGAAATGGTACTGCAAGATGGTCAGACCAGGACAAGTGCAGTGGATCCTTCGTGGTAAGGCGGACGTCATTTGAAAAAATTCCGTCCAACAAATGGCCCGCCCGATGAGTAGCCCCTTGGACTAACTGCACAAGTCCACAGGATGCCAGCCCTTCAGTAAGATTTAAAGTATCGGAAACATCATGTCGTTCTAGGTGATAATTAAAATCGCCAAGGATGGTAAAATTCTCCCGACCAAAGTATGGTTCCAGAACCTGCAGGAGACTGGAAATAAAGCCAGTTCGCGGGCCTGGTGGTCGATATAATAGAATACCATTGAGGAAAGGGCGCTGTACTTCCTTGATAGTAAAATGAAGTGCTTGAAAACACTCTGGGAAGTCAGGGATGGGTACAATATGACATTGTAGATGATCTTTATAAAGGATCGCTATGCCCCCTCCCACTCGGCCCTGTCTATCAAGTCTAGCCAAGCAGTACCCCTCCGGGACTGCTTCAATTAAATCAGGACCAGACGACTCCTTAGCCCATGTTTCGGTGACAAAAACAAGGTCAGGCGTTCTATCCGAAACCATCTCCCTAAACAGTATCTTATTTTTAACAAGGGAGCGGGCATTAATCAGAATGCCTTCTACTCCCTTGCTCCTAGGTCTGCTAGAGTCCAAGTGATCAGAGGAAGAGTGTTGGAGGGGATTGATGGACCTAGGGTTAAGATAACAGCCACAATGTAGAGGGGTGAGAAAGTCAGCAGGTTCAAAAGTATGCATACATCCCAAAATGCGAGGTTTTAGGCGCAGCATTTCCTGAAGGGAATAACTATGGGGGGGAGGTCTGTAAGAGTCATGGTTCAGAGTCCAGCCGCCCAGCGCGTCCTCAGCGCGGACGGGCGCAGACGGGCTGGACTCTGGCGTGACTCCGGCGTCACTGCGGCGCCCACGATGCGCGTACACGCTGCGCGTCATATCCTTACAATTTATAGAGGGCTCTAACAAGTCCACGTGCTATGCTTCAGCCAATAGCTGAAGAGCGACTAGCTCGCCCCACCCAAAATGGCCCCCAGGTCAACAGAGCGCTGGGACCAGGCTGCCCAAGTGGCAGTGAGAGTGGCAAGGTGCCACAGTGCAGGAATGCGATCCGTGGCAGAAGGACACAGGTAGGGGGGACTATACAAATATTTAACAGTTCTAGCTAAATTTAAAACCAGGGGAGAAGCGGACAAGGTAAAACAAAGCAAACGACAAAACGGGCGGTTTAAAATTGCAAATAGGCGGTAGCAGCCCGCTTCTAACGCGCAGCGCTATGTGCGTATGAGAGGTTCAGAAGTAAAAGCATAAAGTAAATTCACCGAATACAAAACATGCTGAGTATTTAGAATGGTTCTTACAAGCGAATTACACATCAAATTATACACCACTAAACACACTAACATTAAGGAGTGCTGGTGCACGGGAAAGGGGTGGGTTTTCGTTATCAATAAGAATATTGATTCCTGTGCTCTTTTTAGACGTGCAGAATCAGGATGTGCATATAGAATAGTTATTCATGACACTCTGTGGCCATACCCGTTCTCTGCTCAATGCGGCTCCCACCCTCAATGATGGCCTGATGCCTGCACAGGTCAAACCTGTGACTGCATCGTGCCTGTGCACCTGATGGGCCACAAGCCACCCACAATCCTGTTCAATTGCTACCCCTGAACGCACCGCCCCTAACACCACCAGCCTGTAGGTCAAGCAACAAGCCCCAAAGATGAGGGAGAGCAGCCAGCAGCAACGGGCACCACCCCTCCCACCGCCAGGCTGGAGGCCGTGCAACCATTCCCAAAGATGAGGGACAGCAGCCAAAACAGGCCCGCAAGGCTTGCTCATCCTCAAAACTCACTGCAATAAAACGATGAACGCCACTTGGTCCAGGGAACACGATGCAACACGGCTGACTGCGTGTCCAGCGAGGAACAAGGTGTGCTGGCTGTGTGTCCAGCGGGGAACAAAGAGGATGGCCAGTGGGTGGAGGCAGGTATAAATACCTGTCCCCAGCCCACTTAGCACCGGAAATGACCCTGCCGAGGCACCGGACATTGGGGACACCGTGGGATAAGGTCCCAGTGAATGGTGCATGGAGATGTGCCTGAATGCAGCACTAAGGTGTCCGCCCTCTTGAGCAGCACACATGTGTGTTGTGGGCAGGCGCTAATTCATCGAAAACAGATCCACACCACATGAAGGGGTTATCAGAAACCACTTATTCCTGCTCTTGGTTCTGGTACCTCTGTGCTAAATGCTACTCCAAAATGTGATGACTATAGTGCCTATATAAGCAACCCTCCCTACTTTTGCAGAATCTAGCATGCAATTGGAATAAATAAATCACAAAACACAATTTTGTTGGGAAAAGTTTGTTGCAGGTTTATTCCATACAAAAGTATGCAATGTAGTGGGTTAACTTACGGGCGATCCAAGGTCAGGCAGAGGTGACTAACCTATGCTGCCCTACTCGCCTGAAGATCCAAATTGCACTGTCGTCAATCCAATCGGTGCTACCAGTTATGAGGGGATTCCCCCCATGACTACAGTGAACCACTGGTTCACCACTTTAGGCGCTTTTCTTCACATGTATGATGAAATGATGCTCTGTTTGAGTTTGAGTGTATGCATTATGTGGTAGTGAGTTAGTGGTTGATTGATTTGTGCGTCATTTTTTTATTGCTTAATATGGTTCTGGGCTGATGTTCTTTTCCTATTGTACCCATTTAACCTAATGAAATTTTATATGTAATAAGATGATCAAAATGAATTTTTCTGTGTTTGTCATAATGTGAGTATTACTTAAAATGACTTTAAAAATAAATTCTGAAAAGTAAAACAGCTGTTCTGTGGGTGTTTTTGGTTGGCTTTATACTATTGGGGATGCCCCTTTTCATGTTGTTGAATATTTAATTCTCCCTGGTGGGTTGTTCCCCTTGCCTTTATCAACTTTAGGTTCTCAGGGTCCCTCTACTGTTTTTTGCATCCACCACTTTACTCACGCCCTTTTTAGGGTGGAGCGTTGCAAGGCAAGCCCCCAGTTGCTCAGGCTTCCAACCACCCGAAGGACTAGTGGGGGGGATGATGATTTTTTCTCCAGGGTCCTGCCGTAAAGACTCCTGTGATTTGGCACAGGCACCCCTATTTTGCTCCTGATGAGGTACACTTCCGTACCCTTCCACCTCCGGATCGCCCGTAAATCCGCCTGCAACACAAATGAAAAACATTAAACAGTCCTACCTAGCCGTGCTCACCAGCCGACATGCCAGGTATGTGGTAAGGTGGGAGACGGCGTGTCCAGTGCCAAAGGGGGCACCAGATGGGTAGGGGCAAGTATAAATACCTTGCCCCTACCCTCTGCGTACCGTAAGTGACACAGCTGGCAACCTGGGTTGGGGGACACCTCCATGGGGTCCCCTCAACTAGAGGGGTGGCGATGTGCCTAAGTGGCATTAAGGTGGCTGTTCTTTTAGGTGCCCACTGCGTGAGCCGCGGGACGCCTCATAGTGCCTATAGAGGCAACCCTCCCCCACCTTTGCAGAACCTAACATGCAATTGGAATAAATACATCACAATACAATTTTGTTGGGAAATGTTTGCTGTAGGTTTATTCTATACAAAAGTATGCAACGTGGTAGGTCAACTTACAGGTGATCCAAGGGCAGGCAGCGGTGACTGACATACGCTGCCCTGCCTGCCTGAAGAGCCAAATTGGACCATGGCCAATCCAATCGGTGCTACCAGTTATGAGGAGATTCCCCCCTTGACTACCATGAACCATTGGTCCACCACTTTACTCATGCCCTTTCTAGGGCAGAGCATTGCAAGGCAAGCCCCCGGTTGCTCAGGCTTCCAACCGCCCAAAGGACTAGTGGGGCACTGACAATTTTTTCTCCAGGGTCCTGCCGTGAAGACTCCAGGGGTTTGGTGCAGGCACCCCTATTGTGCTCCTAAAGAGGTACCCTTTGGTACCCTTCCACCTCCGGATCACCCTATATCTCCGCCAATGCCCAGGATGTGGCCCCACCAGGGCGTGCTCCGTAACCACCTGCAACCTACCGTTAGCCCTAGTAGGTAGACCAATTCCTTATCTACTTTTGACAGGTGTACCCCGTCGCATCAATACCATGTGGTGTTATACTAAGAGGCCACAACTAATTTAGCCAGCTCTTCTTATTTTAACTTGAATTGGAGTTGAACCATGCCCTTCGACCAATTCGAGGGTTCAAACTGATAACCATGTGCCTCATCAGAACCTTTGCATCAAAGGAGTTGTGTGACATGTCTCAAATTAAACAGTTTCATGTCCTTATGAAGATGTCCGGTGACCTCCTCACCTAAACCAAGACAAAGGTAGATCTAACCACCCGGTATGAGGCCTGAGGTCCTTTAAGGTTACTCCTAATATTCTGCCACATTTCATATCCTTATGGCCTGCAAAACCCATCAGTGTGACTGCTATCTTCAGGTGCTGTGTCAACATACTGGTGTCCCCACCCCAGCGTATGTAGCCCATTAACAGCTTACGCTAAAGGTATACCAGAGAGCCAAAAAAGGTTTGCCTTGCTTTTGTCTCTGAAGACATGGAGTAAAACATGTGAGTAAATATACCTGCACCTTCTTAAACTTGACTTCAAAATGTGTTCTGTTAATTGTAAGCATTTGCGCCCCAAACCTATATTTTCAACACTATTCGAGTAACAGCCCACATTTCGGAATTACACACCAACGCAACTGACCTGGCTGACTGGTGGCTTGCGTATGTAGCCCATAACCCTACTCTTGCTAAAGGTATACCAGTGTGCCAAACAGATGCCAAAGCTTTTGGATATTGAAAACCTGGATTAAAACCTACAACAAATTTGCCTGCCCCTTCCTAAATAAGAGTGCAAGTGTGTTCTTGTCATTGTTCGCATTAGTGCTCCAAACACATATTTCTCAGCATTCCTGAAGCCACAGCACACTTTTGGAATGACAAATTAACGCAAGCCACTTGGCTAAAGAGTAATTTTTTTCGCGCTTAATTACAGTAACCCTTTACTCACAGACATCGCAGAATAGCCATGTTAAGGAAGCAGTATAAGATTGCTGTTTCTACATGGAAAAACAAGATTAAAGAGGAGGCTTGGAACGCACTTCTAACAGTTGAAGTTCTTAAGGACAGTTCTAGATTTTGGGCCATTGTCAAATAAACTTTTTTTTTCTGGTACAGAGAATGGCTCTCTAGAATGTAATATTACAGAAGACCAGTGGCTTTCCCATTTTGAAACAATTTATGAGTCTAATGTTACTGTGGTTGCTCCCGCTAGCGTAGAAGCTGATAGGGTTTTTTCTCCAGTGGTCTTTAAGGAGGATGATGAAGAAAGGGCGATAAAAGAGATGTATAGCAATAAAGTTCCTGGCCCTGATGCTGTCCCTGCTCATCTGTATAAACGCAATCGAAAATCTTGGGCCAAAATACTAACTGATGTTTTTAATGTCTCAAGTTCCCAGGGTTTCCCTACATCATGGTCTTTATCTATGATCATCCCAGTTTTTAAAAAGGGCCAGAGAGGGGATCCACGTTGTTATAGACTGATATCTCTAATTCATTCTGCTGTGAAATTCCTAGCTAGAGTGATCCTAGTCAAAGTCACGGACTGGGTGAACGAAAATTAGGTTTTATCGAACCTACAATATGGTTTTAGACAAGGTAGGAGTACTATTGATCAGTGCCTTAACTTACATTTATTAATAGGTAAACATACCATAGCTAAAGAAGGCACTTTACAGTTGGCCTTTATGGAACTCTCCTCAGCTTTTGATCTGGTTTACAGATCAAAGTTGTGGTCCATTCTGCTGGATATGGGCATTAACCCAAGTTTAGTCTATTTCCTGGTGTATTTATACAGGGATCTCTCAGCTACAGTTAGGGTTACTCGTGAAGGAAAATGCACAAGGAACTTTAAATGTGGTAGAGGTGTCCGCCAAGGATGTATTTGGGCGCCACTTCTTTTTTCATTTTATATTAATAATTTAGAAAAGTGTTTAGACTTGGCAAGTTTGGACATCCCGCAAGTAGGAGAAAGGGGTATTCCTGTTCTCCTATACGTGGATGACGTTGTGTCAGTAGCCCGTACAGCCATAGGCCTTCAGAGGCTATTGGATGCCTTTGGGGCCTATATGAAGTCCTTGGACTTAATAGTGAACGTAGCAAAATCCCACGTTATGTCTATGGGTTGAAGAAATAGAAAAGTAAAATCATTTTATTGCAATGGAGCTGAGGTGTCTATGGTGTCCTCTTTTACCTATCTGGGGGTTCTATTTGATGAAAGAGGTTCCTGGGTCCCCCTACAGAAAATCAAAAGAAATGCAGTGGTATGATCAATGGCTGCTATTCAAGGATTCACACCGCATGTTGGGGCTAGGTCTTTCGAGCCATGCTTAATATTTACAGATCTAAATGCTTGCCTATTGCTCTCTATGGCTCTGACATCTGGGGCTACAAGCATGTGGAAGGGGTGCAGATAGCTGAAAATAAAGTTCTGCGTACCCTTTTGTCGGTCCCCCAATCAACCCCAACTTTTGTTATTCATTAGGGAATGGGGCTCGGATACATGTCAGACTCGATGAGGTTGGCCCCGGTAGTATGCTGGCTTAGGACATGGCTTAACCCAGACTTAACCCTGAATCATCAGATCATTCAGGACTGTGTTAACCTGAAGAAAGCCAGTAGTATCCTGAGGCTGCACTACGTCAAGCATAGTTTTTTTTAATTGGGGCGCTCAGATCTTTTTGATTTTCCGGATATGATTATAAAAGAGGATGTTAAATGGGTTAAATCCCAACTTTTGAATTTATTGAGGATAGAGTGTGAGGAGAGGGAGTTATTGAAACCCTCAGTTAGGGCTCACTTTCTGATAAAACCTCCCTATTGATTGAGCCCCTAAGAATTGTTACCAAGCCCTTTCATCATTGGCTTTTAACTAGATTCCGTTTTATCTTAATCAATTTCTCCTTAGGTAATCTGCAAGGCTGATGCAAACCGGAGGATATAGGCCCATGGCCCAGTGATAATTTTTCAGCACAGGACACAATGCATCTCATAATGTTTTGTGACTACTATAGTGAGATTCGTTGGAGGTTTTTAATTCCTCTGTTAAGGGGAAAGGGTTTCTAACAGGTCAGATCTGCCTTACTTAATCTTCAACTGCTTAACGATCCTTGGGTGATTTTTAACATTGCCAGTTTTCTAGTGGCAGCGGTTCGTCTTAATAAAAAAAAGGAAGCCTATGTTAAAATCTGTATTACCTTATAGCATATAGATAACCTCTGCTTTATTGTTTTATGAAATTATTCTTACTTGTGTTTTAAGCTCTTTTGTATTAGAAAATTATTCTTCCTGTATTAATTCTTTTTTATTTTTTTATAACTTATATGTCTTATTGGGTTACATGATTTTATTATATTCTGCAATGTGTACAGTAATTTTATGATATTAATGAATCGAATAAAGTGATTTGACTGACTGACTGACTGACACAGACATCTTTACAGACTTCTGCTTCTTTTCATGTCTCACACTTTGAGAACCCTGCCCCCTTTACAGGGCAACCACTCCTACCCACCTACCCACCTGGCTGGACCAGCCATAGGTCAGGCAGTCTCCAACTATAAGTGAAGCGTCCTGTGGTACCCTGAGTTGGCTGAGAGCACATTCACGTTAACTGGCCAGTAGGTTTGCACCTCATCCGAATTATTGATACCTCTGTTGAACCAATGTTGTGTCATAATCCAGTACCAGTGGGTACTTGCCTTTTGGGCATCACCAAGTCAGTCCCTTCCTTAGTTTAACCACATTAAAACTTGCGGTATCTACACACTTCCTTTTCCTTCTCTGACTGTACCATGAACGGAGTTAGCAGCTGTAGTCCTAATGTTAAAATTAAATTAAATTTAAAGCAGTAATTGTCTGGGCATGTACTCCCCTTCGACCTCTACAGCTTTGGTAGCTGGCCAGATCTGCTAGCTGGGGTACCTAAATTGCTCCCCCTTAGTGGTAATTTGTGGTAAGAAACCCTGTGTTGTGTATATGAACTGAAACAATCAGCTTGATGTGGATGGGTTGTCACTCAAGAAAGACACCTAGCAACCATTTGAAGCACTGCAGCTAGGAGAGGCTACAACCTGTTGCACCTGGCGCTATCATTTCGATGGCCAGGACCCTTTATGACTTTTCTGCAGTTGCTTCAGCATAAAGGAGACATCTAGTCATGGCTTGGTTTCGCAGCTATGTGAGATACCAACTATTGGCTTAGCCCAGCCATGTTCCTATTGTGGGGCCAGAAATGAGCACAGTGCCCCCAGGTGTGCACACGCTGCCTGCTTGGACTTGGAGTTTAGAGGCCATACATACCATTTCTCTTGCGTTTGAAATTACTATAATGTTGTCTCGCTATCGTATCAAACAACAACCCAGAGGGTTCTTTGTGTTAACTTACTAAAATTGCTAGGGTGCAGACTGGTGGAGAGCTGTGGACCTACTGACAACTAATCTACACATGCTCTATCTGGGTTTCCCTATGCACCAGTATTGCCCGCCTAGTAACACAACCTGGGGTTTAACCTAACTGACTCATAAACTGGTAGGGTCAGGCCCAGGTAACCATCATAAGGACTCTGCAGTCCTTTTGATGGAAAGAGGAAAGTAGTTATTAACTTCTGTGCTCTTGAATATCGCTAAAACTGATGTTACTTGAAATAAAATTAAGGGTCTGAAACTAATCCTTCCACAAATCCTGATCGCCAGTCAGAACCACAACTCCAAAAAACATTCATCCCTTCTTACCAGGCCAGTGTTACTTGAAATAAAATTAAGGGTCTGAACCTAATCCTTTCACAAATCCTGATCACGGGTCATAACCACAACTGCAAGAAACATTCATCCCTTCTCACCAGGTCCTCCTGACCACAGCAGATTAAAGTTTTGTTCCATCTGCACAGTGGCAGCATTCCTTCAACGAAGTAGATGACGCGAGGTTTGGTCACTCACGAGGCACAAGCCAATAGTTGACCAAGCAGCGAAGTATCCGGTCAAATATATTTGGACTGCACTCCCCTTCTCCCAGCAGTATGCCCATGCCGCATGAAGAGTTTGTGCCCAAGCATTAGTCTGTCCCAGTTTTGATTCCATCAGCCAGGCAGCTGCAAACAGTTTGCCTGTGGCTAAATGTACTTCGGCTCTAAGACACACCTGTATGCCTAAGGCCCAACCCAGCTAGTGTCGCCCCAAAGGGCGCACCATCCTGACAATGCAATGTTAAAATCTCTTCTCAGGCTACCTCCTCTAGTTGCTGTACTGCCTGAGTGCAGGCGCTGTGTGGTTGCACGTGAAAATAATGTGACAAACATCCCAACAAAGGTTTGCCCTTAATATCAACACTGTTGGCGAATAGGAAACCAGGAAACTTGGCCGAAGGGAGGAACCACGGGGCATATTATCAAGGGGGTTTATCTCTGCTTTTTTGGCTTTAAAAGCCAAGAAAGCGGAGATAAAATTATCTCCCTATTACCTAGCTGTCGCTAACACCAGTTAGCGACAGCTAGTAGGAGATAGCGACCATCTTGGGCCCCGCTTTGCATGTCAGTGAAATTTATCACTAATGACATGCAAAGTGGGCGTGCCAAGATGTTAGCGACTGGAAACAGTCGCTAACATCGCTATCTCCTATTACCAACTTTTGGAGATATTCGCGCTAAGCGTGAATATCTCCAAAAGCTAACACCTGCCCCTGAGCAGTTCTTAGCCATGTTATCCAATGGTAGGTGGATAACATGGCTAAGAGCATTAGCTCAGTAATGCATGAATATCGCTGACTTTTCAGCGATATTCATGCATTTCGGCCGATTTTTATCGCTTAGGAGATAAACCTTGATAATAGCAAGGTTCCTAAGTGATAAAAATCGCCGCAGCTCGGCGATGAAAATATTGCCGCTAAGCCAACATAGCGATAATTATCGCTAGTTGTTGGTAATATGCCCCCACATGCCTAAACACCTTACAGCACCATGGAAGATGGAAGTATACAATTGGCTCCGTGCATTAACTGGGATGCATAATAAGAATTGCAATGCGGCATGATTTAAAACCACTATTGAGTATGCACTGATGGGGAGTGAGGCTGATTTACCCCCCAACCCGAGCCGCTTCCTATCTGTTATTCTCATATGCTTAACAGGAAATGCAACTACATGCGTGGCTCCCGCAGCCCTTGACCTCTGTAAGCAGTGCACCATCGAGAAAGCCAATAACTCTTCCCATCTCCATAGGGCCGATACCGTAAGATTCGTAGACCATCTAACCCGGTAGGGGTCCCCAAATCAATTGATTACCGCTTCCAGCACTACAACAAGACCCAGTGACTTGCCCAGAATCACAGGATGGAGGGCCGACGCAGAGACCCAAACCGGGTCTCAACATGGTATTGATTAAGATAGTAAGATCAAGATACAGATACAGCCAGCCCCACCGGGAGCAGCTTTCTGCTGCTCAGCCCATTCTCCCAACTGACAAACACACTCACCCAACATTCCAAGCATCATCCACCCCAACATTCCAAACCACACTCACACTGGCTGAGCAGCAGGTACAACAGAATGCATTGGTGCAATCCGCCAGACTCCCTCCAACCCAGAGACCACAATCAGTGAACCAGCAGGGCTTTACACCCAACCTTTGAGGTACAAGTCAGAGACCTCAAATGCTAGGCCACAGCCTCACCAACCCCAGGCCATTGCCACAATGCCACTCCCATTCATTTATTTATTTATTTATGCATTTTTATATAGCACAGACTTTACCCGAAGGTGTCAGAGCGCTTCACAATAGGAACAGAACTGATACATGAGAACATTACAAGTGAACAAATTACAAAAGCAAACGTTACATTACATGAGGCAAAAGTGACAATCGTGAGCAAACAAAATACAAGAGGTAGCAAACGGTGCATTACAGGAGGAAAAGTGACATGTGTGCAGGTTACAAAAATGTAAAAAGTACAAGTACAGGTATAATACTGCAATAAATGGAGGACACTCAAACACAAGAACAAACTTTACGTAGGCAATGATGGCACTTGTGCAAGTATCTAAAGCAAACAAAATGTAAGAGGTAGCAAACAGTATGTTACAAGAGAAAAGTGACGTGTGCATGTTACAAAAGAGTACCAAACACAGGTAAAAGGATAGTATTGCAATAAATGGCAGACTCTCAAACCACAAGAACACACTGGGAAGGCACTTCCATAGTCATGGAGAATAGAAATGTTCTATCCTAAAAGGCAGCCCCTCTGCCTGCATACTTGTCAGAGGGCCGGGTTGGGGGGTGCAAGTGCCCTGTCTGCGAGAAACAGGGGAACCCCAGACGGCAAAGGGGAGGGGGCGGCCCTGGACTCCTGGGCTGACTCACCGCCAACTCTCTTGCTTACCCGAAGAATCTTGCCCGGTGCACGACGCAGACGGCATGTCCAGCGGCGCCAGAGAGGGTGCCAGATGAGCGGGTGCAGGTATAAATACCAAATGAGGCTGTTGCGCGTCACTTTTACGCCGCCGGTGCATCACTTTTTGTGACACACCAGTGGAGTAAAAAATGCGCCTTGTTGCGCCATATTTACAAAGTGACGCATCTAGGTAGATGCGTCACTTTGTAAACCCCTGCGCAACATTATACCTGCGCCAGGTATAATGTATGCAAGGGGGGCATTTTGACGCAAGAAAGGGTCATGGAAGTGGCGCAGTGAAATCTATAAGATTTCACTGCGCCACTTCCAGGACACAAATGCATCAATTTCTTACGCCTGCCTCACAGCAGGCGTAAGACTGACGCAGGCCCTTTCACATGGGGCTTGCCCCATGTGAAAGGACACATTGCTGGAGTTGCGTCACTTTTGTGACACACTCCAGCAATGCGTCACTTTTGCGCCATACAGATACGTCAGAAATACTGATGTTTCTGTAACTCCTTGCGCCAAGATGCGTCATACTGCAAATATGACGCATCATTGGTGTCGCAAGGAGGGCGCAGTGAAAAGTGATGCATCGCTGTTTTCACGCAGCGATGCGTCACTTTTCATAAATGAGGCCCCTCGACCCTACCCTCTACGCGCTTGAAGTGACACGGCCGGCGCGCTGCGCTGGGGGAGTCCTCCATGGGGTACCCTCAACTAGAGGGGTGGCGGTGTGCCTAAGCGGCTCTAAGGTGGCCGCTTCTAGGTGGCCCACAGCGTGAGCCGCGGGCAGCCTCATTCTAGTGACTTTATCGTTTTGCAGGCTATGATTTCGGTGTGACCATCGCTGCGCCATTTGGTGGAGATTAAACACGGCTGCAACAAAGCCCCTTTGTTCGCATGGCTCCAGACTTTACAAGTGGTTGTTATGTGCGCTTCCTGGGTTACAGCACAATGGAGCGCTGGCTTCCAGATGGCTGAGGATGACTCGCGCCCTGCATTCTTGACTTGCAGGCACGCTTGTACAGTTGCAGACACACAAGCCCGGCTGGCACTTCTTTCAAGAAGGGATGCCTTTTATTATAAACAACAATTAAAAAGAGCCAATAATCTGGAAGACATCAAAACATTTCGTTGCTGACGATTTGAGGTGAATATGGTCGAGCATAGTGCGTGTCGGGCGCATTGACTTTCTTACATCACAGGCATACATGCCCTGTTAAGTCTTTGATTTCTCGTGCCCTCCCCAGCAGAGAACCTAATTGAAGCTCTGGCTTGCTCGAGGTTTATGAAAATGACCTTGGCACCACATCATCTGTTTCACCCCGCGCTCTGCCGCCCTCTCTTTATAATCATCGATGTCATCTATTTTTTAGTGTGCCCCTCATGTGGTATCCATGTGTTAGCGAACCTTACTTCAGGAACAGAGCATTGCAAGTAATTGTAACCACACAGGGGGTTCACTCGAGAATCCGAGCCTGCAGCCTCCAGATGGGGGAGCTAATACGGAACAGCATTCTGCGTACCGAGGCACCGCCGAAGCAAGAGGCCCCGAGACAATCTCTGACGATCGCAATGGTATTTGCAGAAGTAGGTATGCTAAAACGGGTCAAGGCATTGTGCATGTGTTGTGCTCTGAGAGGAGGAAGGGGCTGCGCGCCAGATGTTCTCATCCAAAGGAGGGAGACAGGGCCCGGTTTTGAAAATCAGACCCTGACCTTGATCCAAAAACAATAACTGGTTGTTTTTCACTTCGAATCCGCCAATTTTCCCAAACAAATCTGATGGGCTTGAACGCTAGAAACTCAACTAACAGAGTACAACTTGCAAAATAGTCCTGCCGAGGCCCACCAAGAATGCCAAGCGGGCCCTGGAACATGCCTTCATCGGTAGGCAAGGACCAATCTCAGACTGGCTTTGAGAGTTCGGCCTAGACGTTGCTAAACTTGTTCAACACCTCACACTGCTTTCCAGAGCTGTCGTTTCTTTCATTGGTAATGTAAATGATTAAATAAAAATTCACTTCACTCCCAGAGTTAGACCAAATACATGCAAAGAAAAGTAAAAACTGCACTGGCTCTGATGATTTTGATTCAGTCCACTGCTGCGCTGGCAGATATGCACAGAAGATACACCGGGCTAGGGAGCTTGTGGTCCTGATAATGCCCATCAGGGTATTATTCACAACTTGCACTCAGTAGCTTGGCAAAGATGCCATCGGTCCGGGTGCAAGCAATTGATAGCCTGTAGCCACGCCCATGCCTGAACCGTACTCTTTGACAGACTTTCTCAACCGTCCACCTCTATTGCTCGTATGTCTTTATTGTGGTTCTCCCCTTAGTATGTGTGGTTATTGATTCTGTATTTCCATACAAGGGCTTGAGAGTCTTCAAAACAGACAAAAAGACAGGCTAACATGCATGGAGAAAATAGAAAAAGTTAAATGAATTAAGGAGGCCAAGCACGTGGATGGATTCTACCAGTCAGAAATGCGAAAGAAAAGGATCAATTTCTGAATACTCGGCAAAGTAGAAATATGTAGAATATTGTCCTGAAGAATAGTAGCGAGGCCCAAATTTACAAAGACTTTGCGTCAGGTTTGTGTTACATTTTTATCGCAAACTGACACAAACGTTTAGATTGAGATTTACAATTTAATACAAAACACGATTTGTGATGGATTGTAACCAAAAGTAGTGCGTACCTGCACATTGCACTGCCTTGTGTTGCTTTGCATCCATAATTTGATTTGATTTGATTGTAGGATTTATATAGCTCACGAATGCCCAAGGGCTTCTAGGCGCTCAGCAGAGGGGAGAGACAGAGTTCTTGTGGACAGAAAAAGAATTGTGTTCGTTTGTAAATAGCCAGTTCTGTAATAGGTTTCTTAATCCGAGCAAAGTTGGACAGCTTTTGATATTCATTAGTTCCATAGTTTTACTGTGCCAACGATAAAGCGTTTTCATCCCCAACGAGCTTGTTTGAATTTTGGTGTTAGAAGGAGTTTTCCCTGTGTTGAGCATAGGTGTCTAGGTGGATGGTACCAGATGAGATGTTGTTTCAAGATTGCTGGTCAATTTCCGTGAACAGCTTTGTATGCTAGGCATAGGGATTTGAAGTCTATTCTTTTCTTCATAGGAAGGCAGTGAAGTTTTTTCAAGCCTTCTGAAATGGATTAGAATTTGGGAATGTCTAGCAGCATTCTGGCGGGCGCATTCTGTGCTCGCTGAAGCTTTGATCATGTGCTGTTTTTGAAGGCCTATGTATAATGCATTTCCGTAGTCCAGTCTGGCCATGAATTGGACTTTCACTAGTGTTTTTACTGCTTCTCGGGGAATGAAGGTACGTTGTTTGCGAATTGATTTTAAAGTTAGAAACACGAGGTGAGGTGGAGAGACCTGAGTTGGAGTAGTGCTCTAAGCGGGCGCGCACTAATGTTCCTTATTGATTAGTTCTGTAATTTGCCTTGATCCCTGAAAGATTGCCTATAACTGTGATGTCTGTACCCTATTGAGCCGTAAGGTGGTCACCGAACTGTTTACACGTACTTTATTGATGATGCCGAGTGTGGTGGGGAACTGTTCTGTTGTTCCTTGTTAGCTTGTGTTCCTCCTTGAATAATTACCTGTGGTGGCAGGTGGGAGGCGAGATCAACAGAAGACGTGGGAGGGGGAATAAACAGGAAACAGCGGATATTAGCGTTCTACATATATTCTATGCAAACATTTGTATTTACTTTTATGGCACTTTCCACCTATACGCCGCCTGGCCTCCGTGATGTAGGCTACATGGCTGTGTCCTCCCCTGTGTGATGGCTTTGGTTCCTCACGTTTATCAGTGCCAGTAAATAGATCTGTTTGATCATGTCTTCTATGCTATCCGCAATAAACATATTTTTCAAAAAAAGTTAGAAACACAATGAGACAACTTTGTTGACCTGATCTTGGAAGGTAAGCCTGTCATCAAAAATGATGCCAAAGGTTCCTCACTTAATCTACTGGGGTAGGTATGCTGGGGGGTCAACAGTTCTGTGACCAAAGAGAGGTATCTGTTCCCTGTAGGAGGACCTCTGTTTAGGTTCCGTTGAGCTTTAGACAATTTGTCCCCATCCAATGGTTAATGTGGTGATGGAGCAAGGATTCGCACGTAAAGCGACTTGCTTGTATTCATGAACCTCGGTTAACCCTAATTAATTAATCAACCTGTTTGTCTTGTTAATTTGCCCTTTTACAAACACTCTTGGGGTGTCCGAGTGAAGCTTGCCTATGTGTTTACTAATCCGAATACGCTTGCAACCTAAGATGGCTGCTGCTACGCGGGAATTTCTACTGCGCATGCGTCGGTCATACTCACGTGACGTGACGTACTCGTAGTTCTGGAGGGAACCTGTTCGCATCTGCGCATTAGAGCTAAAATGGCTGCTTTGTGTTCTCACATGCAGGAAGCTTGCATTGTTACTTTTGCTATGCTGTTCGTTCTGCATTAAACCTAATGCTATAGTTTATTATACAGTAATGGGTATAGAGTAGTAGTTCATGGTATACAGTGTATTAATTTTTTCTGTATTCTAAAACTGTTTCTTTTCCATTTCATGGTACATTACGAAATATGGCCTGCTGTCCCTTGCCGTACTCCATGTTGCTTGATACTGAGTCTGCGCGAGATCTGCAAGTCTCCACAGCAATGACCTTTGGAACCTTGCCAAAAGGCAGTCCCAGCCAAGATGCGCTTGGGAAGAAGCACCCTCACCTAGTCGAAGAAGCTGAATTGTACTGACAATATTACATTGTATACAAAGTTAAATTCACCATTGTTATGTGAGGAGCATATGTCATGTGAACCCAAAATTCGATGGGCGGGTATGAAAATTATAATGAGGGGCTTGAGAAAGCTCAAATCGTAGGTGGTGTGATGACCTGTCCTATTCCTGTGTCCAATCGAAATTGGGGATTCTTACACTTGCAACATTTGGGGGGTGGAACACTGACCTGGAAAACAGTATAACTAGAGTAGGTTTAGCTAGAGAAATCGTCCGACTTGTCCGAATAGCTGACCTGTCACTGACCCAACGCACTCAATAGCTGATCGAGAACAGAGGTGCTGCGGAGCACTCTGTCAGACAGATTCACAGACCCAATCGGGGTTTTGGGAACCTAAGTGCTGGCGAAGCACTTTGCTGCGGAATTCGATAACCCAATCGGGGTTTTGACTGATAGCTGCAGAGAGGGTGTAGCGCAGGCATTGCAACTGAACTGCGGGTGCTGGTCTCAACTTTGGTGGTCCTGTCCTGATCCTAATCTGGTTTTCCTGTCCTGGTTTCCATTCTGCACCTGCTGGCCTACTGGCAACTGCATTCCTTGGGGTTCTCCTGTCCTTAAACTGACCTGTGGCCAGGGTTGGTCTCCACACCATTCTAGGTAAATATAAATCTGTGAGGGATACCCACTTGCGTCCTTTTTCTTTCCTTTCTTGAAATAGTCAAAGTCTTATCTTGTCCATTGTTCCTTTTCCTACCCTCCCTGTTCTGACAAATAATAAAGTCATACATTTTAGCTGTTTATTAGCATGTTCCAAATTTTTCCCATCCTTTAAGTCAATTGGGAAATACTGTTCATGAGATATAGATGTTCCCTTTCTTTACCCTCCTTTAGCCGAATTAAAGTGGTTGCTCTGGATTATTAGTGTGTTCCATTTTCTTACCTTCCCCATAGCTATATGGTTATTTCAAATTTCGTCAGTGCAAATCAAGTATCTTTTCCTTATCCACCTTTCTAGTAATACTCAAACTGTGATTTTCTAGCATGTTCCTCATTTTCCCGTCTTTTAGAAACGCCATATCAAGTCCAATTTCTGAAGTTTCTTATTAGCATGTTCCCTGTTCTTACCTTCCCTTTAGATTTCTAAATGGTTGGAATCATTTATTTTTTACATGGTTACACGCTTTTCATGATTTTGGTTATCAATAGTTTGAATACTGTAAACCTTATGCTTTCTAACCTTGAAGAGAACTAGATAAAGGTCTTCAAAACTTCCCGAGTCTGTGGTTATGATAAAGAGTGCAAATGTTAGGAATTTTATTTTAGACTGCTTATCTTTTCAGCTAGCTCCCTGATCCATTGTGATCATAGGTATCAAACAACAAGGATTGGTAAGTCTACGGTAATAGGAATTAGTTAGTATCTGGATTACTGGTAGTAGAGTGTAGGTTTACCCGATTTGTAAATATGGCAAATTGAATTTATGGGCCCAAATGTGCATATGGTAAAAATATAGTCGGGTGACCTGCGCGCTCTATCAGTAATTTTCTGGTATCAAAGGCATGGTTAGGGACTAGTTAAGATAGGTAGGTAGGTAAACTGCTGCTAACTGTGAACATTTAAAACTTGCTGCTAAATAAGTATTGATCGATCAAATGTAAACTGTGTTTTTTCATTTGAAATGTTTTGAAATATTTTTCTATTTTATGCTGCTATATTGATTTATGTATTAACAAAACTCGTCCGTGATTGTTATATGTTTGTCTGGAATCCCCGGGGGCAGAATAGCGAGTGGTAGAATAGAAGCCACCTCGCAGTGCGGTCAGTGTCTCGAGGAAAATTAGTGCATGGTTAGGCAGAATTGGAAGCACTAATTAGGGTTTTTCTGTATGAATGTATGAATAAATGATAGCAAAGAGTTTGCTGGCAAAACTTCTATTGTGATATAACCTAGTAAGGGTCACACGGAAGGAGTAGCTGGTTCGTCTAAGCTTGATTGTTAGCAAAGGGGTTCACTGGTAAAACTTTGGCCTTGGTATATATCCCAGAGTGGATGAGTCCGGAGCAGTAGCAGGTTCTCTAATGCTTGCGTGAAGGGTAGGCAGGAGGGATCTACTCGCAGTATATGAAAAGTAAACGGAAGGGATTTACTTGCAGTGAAACAAATCTTTTCTTTCTAGACACTCGAGTACAGTGGCGAATGTTTTTGCGTTGTAAAATAAACAGAGCACTTGCACTTTAAATAAAGAATTGAATTTTACGATACCTTGTGAAGGAGGGAGTCAGTTGCGGAGCTGCTCTGACGTCACTCAGTGCCGCGCTGGTATTGGTCGAGACAGCGGGTGTGTAGCCGAGATAGCATTGTAAAGGAGGGGTGAGCACAGGAGCGTGAGAACTCGTGTTACAAGATAAAACCGCGCACTCATTGGTTGAAATTGTTTGAAACCGCCTATTTGGTTGGTTGCAGAAAAATAAGAGACGCACTAGTATTGGAAGTGATTTTGTAAACAAAGTAAGTGATTTGTGAAAATATATGTGGTATCCAAGTCATCCAGAGATTCGTCCTGATCCAAGATATCAAGGTTTTGTGAGGGATCAGTGGAGAACAGGTAGAAATCGCATTATGTACGGAGGCAAGATAAAAATGACATTTGTAGATAAAGTAAAGAACTACTTTAAGAAAGATAAACCTATCAAAACGAGAGAAGGAGTTATCATTCCACCACCTAACACTCCCGCATCATTTATGTTAATCGACAGAGGCTACCATGCTTGCGTATGGTTGGAAAATTGGGTGGAATATACTAAAGATGACAGAATTTTAGCATTTCCCTTAGAAGGTACATTTAATGAGAGAATTTTGTTTAATGTGAGGACCCGAATGAATGATTTGCATCCCAGACCTAGACTAACGCAATATGAGGCCTTAGAAGAATGGGAAATATAGGCTTTTGAGCGAGACAGACCCAGAATTGACAAAGGGTTAGCAACATTTTATCCAAAGGTAAAGAAAGAGACCCGAGAAAAAAGAATGAAAGAATAGAGACAGAACATGATGGTAGAAGGACTGTACCCTGTATTAACAGTAGAAGAGCCAATGGGAGGGAAAAGGACAGAGAAAACAAAACATTTAATGACCACTGGTGATTCAGACGATGATTATCTGGAGGATTTGTTAATGAAGAATCCACCACCTTATAATGAGGAATCTAGATCCCTAAGCACGAGAAACCCATTCCTGAAACCCAAGTATGGTGAGGGACCAAGTATGGCAAATCCAAGTGCCCCGAGTTATGGCCCTCCTTTAATTCCGCAGATAGTATATGAAACCTCCATGGATAAGGTACTGCCGGATAGAGAACGAGAGGCTTTAGTTAAACAAGGAACAGAACTAATTCAGAAAATCTCCCAATTGAATACCAGTCCTGAAGCTCTGACAATTCCAGTGACTATTGGACCAGTTGTTCCTTTGTACGGGGACAAGCAAGCTAGTCCAAAAACTCCAATTATAACCCCATCTGTAGTACAGCCGAGAAAAGAGCCCTTGATAATAGACGATCAGGCAAGTGAATGTGAATCTGTGATTTCCTTGATGGATTTACCGATAAGGGAACCAGAAGGGAGTTGACAGAGAAAAAACACTCCTTTTAGCACAAGAGAAGTTAAAATTGAGTCATCTTCCGGTACCAGAAGTGCTAAGGTGGTGACTACTGAAGAAATCGACAGATGGACCCGAGAATTAGAGAAACCAAATCCTCAGCCAAAACCATTAGATATATACAAACTGAGAATAGAATTGGAGGAAATAATAGCTGAGAATGTGGGTTTGGACAGACTGAACACCATTAGCAAAAGTATCACCCGTAATACCAGAGTATTCCAAGAGAAATTAATGGACACCGCAGCTAGCATGGGAATTGACATTGGTAAGTCTAAAGTCTTGCAAAAACCCTATAGAGCAGAATTCTCTGACAAGGATTTAGAAAATATGAATGTGTCAGGGAAAAAGATGCAGATAAGAGAATTGCTGAACCTGTTACAAAAATGGGGAGAATTAGAAAAATGGAAAGCCAGGAGGGCAAAGAAAAAAGAAGAAATTAGATCCAAACAAATGACTTCTGAGTATGTCTTAAAAGAAGCAGAAAAGGTGGAAAAATTATATCCTATGAGAAAAGTGCCAGGTGGAGGATATATACATGTTCCATGGTCCCGACACGATATTGTGTCCTTTACAAATGACTTCCCAAAATTGCGAGAAAAACCTGTAGAATGGTACAGACAGTTCGAGAGATTTGTGAAGGTTCAAAAATGCCTCTTGAAAGATCTAGATGGTTTCTTTGACATCGTAGTTCCCGTAGATTTATGGACAGAATGTAAAATTGCTGTTGATTGGCCTAGTGAAGAATACGCCAGAGACCCAAAGACAGGGGCTCCTTCAGGGATGTTATGAGGAAGTACAACCAGGTAATGTTGTATTTGAAAGGAAAGGTGGCTGCAAAGGAAACTGATTGGACCTTGTATAAATAGAACTACCCAGAATCGAGATGAAACTGTACATTCATATTATGAACCACTGTTACAGGTGTTTAAGACGTACAGCGGACTGGATAATATAGAAATGAAGGACATGACCCACTTCATATATCGATTTGTGTTAGCGTTAAGGCCTGCGATCTCACAGTGGATCAAAGACAATAAAATCTGCTGGCAAGCTAAACCAATTGACGAAGTCCTTAAATATGCTAAGTATTGTGAAGATGAGCTGGAAAATAAACGAAAAGAATTGAAAGAAAAGGTAATGTGGGCACAGGTAAAATTAGCAGAGCACCAGGAACAGCAGTTCAGCAAAATGACTAATAATCAGAATCAGAGCCCCGGGAGTGGGGGAAAGCCGAGGGTAAAAATGAGTCGAGAAGAGGCAAGGAAAAAGTTTCCCTGCCACGGGTGCGGGAAGATGGGACACTGGAGGGACGAGTGTAAGGCTGCGCAGAATGGTAATGTGCAAATTATTGATTTAAATCCACAGACGCAGAATGAGGTACCACGGAAGACCCAGCAGCAGGTAAAACAGAATAAGTTGCCTCGTGCACCTAGGCCAAAGTTCAGGAGCAAAGCACAACAGGGTGAAGACACCGAAGTTTGGGAAGGAAGGGAGGATACAAATGCAGCAACTTCACAATTTCTGTTAAATGACACATTCCTCTGTGACGAACCTTACTGACGGTGCCTGAGGGGGGAGGACGAGGAGTGCGTCCTTGCCGGTGGACCAGTCAGGGCCATACATTGAAGGAAAGGTTGAAGGAAATGACGTCACCTTTCTGTTGGACACTGATGCTACCCGTTCTACTGTGAGAACAGCAGACGTTCAAAACCTACCGCTCTCGGGAGAAGCGATCCAAGTAGTGGGCGTTTCTAATAAACTAATTAGTACCCCAGTTACCGAACCAATGGAAATTAAAATAGGGAATTTTAAAGAGATGCATAGATTTGTTGTCTGTGACTCAAGTCCTGTAAACTTATTAGGACAAGATTTGTTGTGCAAAATGAACTGTACCATCTTTTGCACTCCAAATGGTGTTGAAATTCAGACCCCAGATGAAGACGGAATATACAAATTAATGTTAACAAGACCAGACTCAGAAATTAAAAGACTGACAATGCAAGACTTACCTGAAGAGCTCCAACAGACAGTGAAACCAGAGGTATGGGATTTTACTGGAAAAGAGGTAGGATTAATGGCAAATGTTGACCCAATTAAAATAGCGATAAAGGAAGATGCAGTCTACCTAAATACTAAACAGTATAAAAGGAGTGCAGAAGTAAAGGCAGGGGTTGCTATTGAAATCAAACGATTGTAAGAAGGAGGCATTTTGCAAGAAGAGTTGAGCAGTCCTTGTAACTCACCAATAATTGGCATAAAAAACCTAGTGGTAAGTACAGGGTCGTACAGGACCTGCGCAAGGTTAATAAAATTGTTGCTCCTTGCTGTCCTGTTGTGCCAAACCCTGCAGCGATTCTATACCAAATACCGTGGAATGCTGGATGGTTTACCGTCATTGACTTATGTCATGCATTCTTTTCAATTCCATTACATCCAGAGAGCAAATTTCTTTTCTCATTTGAATTCAACAGCCATGTCTACGTCTGGAATCGTGTTCCTCAGGGGTACACAGAAAGCCTTTCGATCTTTATTCAAATTCTGAAAAAATGCCTTGAAACCTTGATCTCGCCGGGAAAATCGGTCCTGGTGCAATATATAGACGACCTCTTGGTGGCGTCTAAGAGCAGGAAAGACTGTGTTGTTGACACCATTGCCTTACTGAACCATTTAGGTGAGGGAGGACATAAAGTGTCGCTAGAAAAACTGCAGTTTTGTACCTCATCAGTAAAATATCTGGGGCACCAGATAGAGCGAGGTATCAGGAAAGCTATCACAGAAAGAATTAGAATAATTCATAACATGGAATTGCCAAATACCCAGAGAGAAATCACAATGTTTCTTGGAGTTGTAGGATACTGTAGGCAGTGGATTGTGGGATTTGCAGTCCTAGCAAGACCATTGATAAAGATGACAAAGAAAGGAGCAAAAGATCCTGTGGAATGGGATGACGAAAGCATAACTGCTTTTGTAAAATTGCGAGAATGTCTGTGTACAGCTCCTGCATTAGGAATACCTGACTATTCAAAAGATTTTGCACTTTTCTGTGACACACGAGACAATTGTGCACTTTCAGTCCTGACCCAAATTCATGGTTTAACTCGACGTCCAGTGGCATATTTTTCTTCCACATTGGACCCAGTAGCAGCTGGATTACCTGGATGTCTAAAAGCTGTAGCTGCAACGTGCATGAGTCTTGAAAAAAGTGAGTACATTGTTATGGGACAGCCAGTAACGGTTTATGTTCCACATTCTGTTGTGATTTTGCTGACAAGACCTAAAACTCAGTATCTCACACCAAATCGACTAAGTATGAGAGAATCCTTGTAGGTGCAGGAAACGTAACCATTGCTAGGTGTAATTTTCTGAATCCAGCTACCTTACTGCCTAATTCATTCTCAGAAGAAGTGAGAGAAGAAGTTGAACATGACTGCATTGATTTGACCGAATTTAATAGACAACCGCACCCTGACATAAAAGAAGACCCTTTGACTAATGAAGATTATGAGCTGTTTGTAGACGGCTCATGCATGAGACATGAGGAAGGAGGCCTAAGCGCTGCCTACTTAGTGTGTACTGTGGGGGGTCCAGTGGAAGCGTCCTATTTACATGCAGTCAAGTCTACACAAATAGCTGAATTGGTTGCATTGACAAGAGCTTGTAAATTTGGGAAGAATTCGAAAATAACCATATATATTGATAGCCAGTATGGTTATGGGGTTGTGCACAACTTTGGCCAATTATGGATGCAAGGGGAGTTCATGACTTCTTCAGGCACCCCTATCAGAAATGGAAATTATGTGCCGGATTTACTTGAAGCAATCCAGTTACCAAAAAATTGGCTGTGGTCAAGTGTGCTGCTCACAAATCTGGCAATGACAAAGTGACAGCAGGTAATCGATATGCTGACCAGTTAGCCCAACATTGTGCAAAGTACCGAATAGCAATCAATATAAAGGTTGGGGGAAACGGAACCAGCTGCCAACTTTTGATGCTAGAAGGAATAAATACATGGGAGGAAGTGAGAGACTTACAGGACACAGCAGAGCCACTAAAAAAAGAAAATTGGAAAAAATGTGCTTGTCAGAGGAGGGTGGAAGATGGTGTCATTGTTTACCTTGATGATATGCCTGTATTGCCAGACTGTCTGCTTGCTCCTATGGCTATGTTGATACATGGAGGCACACATTTGGGGAGAGATGCGATGATTCACATATTCAGACAGGCATGGTTCAATTCGAAATTCAGAAACATAGCAGAGGCACTCTGCTAAAGGTGTCTGATTTGTCAGCAATTTAACCCAGGGAAGAAAACGTTATTGTTACCAGGAAGGATTGGAAAGGCAGAGGGCCCTTTTATTCGACTACAACTTGACTTTATTCAGTTACCCCCTTGTCGAGAAATGAAATATCTACTTGTCATTGTCTGCCTATTCTCAAAATGGGTAGAAGCTTACCCTACACGCAGGAACGATAGCCTCACTGTAGCCAAGTTGTTACTTAGGGAACTTATACCTCGGTACGGTTTTCCAGTCACAATTGAATCAGACAGAGGAAGGCATTTCCATAACAAAGTAATAAAACTGATTTGTGAAGCATTCAAAATCACACAAAAACTGCACTGTGCATATCGCCCAGAGGCTTCTGGAGTGGTAGAACAGCTGAATGGCACAATCAAATCAAGATTGGGAAAAATGTGTGAATTCACTCAAATGGAATGGCCAGATGCTTTGCCCCTTGTTTTGATGGGACTTAGAAGTATTCCAGACCGGAACACGGGCTTGAGTCCCCATGAGATACTGATGGGAAGAGCAATGCGGCAAGCATGGGTGCCAGGATACAAACTGATAAGCATATCTGATGATTTGGTACTAGAATACTGCAAAGAACTGGCTGACCAAGTGCGTTCTATCTCTCAACAGGTTGGGGAAGACGCTGTCGCCAGACCAACGACTCCAGCACATGACCTGAACCCAGGTGATTGGGTTGTAATAAAGAAACATACTCGGAAAAGTTGCCTTGCACCAAGGTGGGGAAAACCACGACAAGTAATTCTGGTTACCACCACAGCTGTGAAATGTGCAGGGGTATCTCGGTGGATCCATGCCAGCCATACGAAGAAAGTGACTGAACCTGAAGAAACCGAGGCTGAAGGTTGTCCAGCTGAGGGGTCTCAAGATATCGGTCCTGAAGTAGCTGAAGAAGAACAACCGAGCTCCAGTCAAGATGATTGGATCCCAATAGTCAACCTGACTATAGATCCTGTGAGTACAAGAAGACAAACCTATTTAGATAGACAGTGGGATAGTGAAGACAAGACAGGTGTAGAGGAAGATACTCAGATCATCAAAATCCAAATCAAATCTGATTCTGAGGAGGACCAGATAGGGAAAGAACAGGTAATTGACACTCCTCCAAGAACCCCTGAGCCAGAAGAGGGACAGATAGAAATTAGGGCAGAGGTTAAAGCGGAAGAAAATCAAAAGTTTGAAGTGCTTGAACAGGACCAGACAGGAATAGACAATTGTGTTCAGGAAGAAGAAAACGATACAGCACAAAGTCAAATTCAGCATACACCTGAACAAGGCCAGTTTAGGGACCAGGCAGAAGAAACCAATATAAGACCTGGACCTAGTCAGTTAGGGAAAAATACAGAAGACAAACTTGAAACAAATGTGCCACAACTGAACGAAAATAAAAGAGTGTTTGAGGAAAGTCAAGCCACAGTGCCAGTTAAAAGACTCAGAAAAGGAGACGCAGCACCTAGATTTGTGAAAAGATTAAGACTGCGACTAAAGACAATAAACGAAGAACCTGAGCAAATAAATGAAGTCTCAAGTCAAACTGACCCAGCTGTAATAAAAACAAAGAGAAGAAGTGCCCATATAAAGAAACTGAATAACAAGTATCAGAGTCCTGAATGGACTTACTTTGTATTGGAAGAATTTGAACATCTGGAAATAAGTGACGAAAGTGATGAAGAATTGATTACTTATCAGACCCACGAAGAAGCAAAACCAACCTGAAAGTTGCTTGAGTAAGCAAACTGTGCAGAGTTACAAAGAGGGGTTGCAGCTTCTTTTGAGTCAAAATGTCTGATTCCTCTGTGAATGGGAGACCGAGACGAGGTTGTTTTAAAACATGCTGTAAAGTATGTTTATGTAGTGTAGCAATAGTACTGAATAGCTATTCCTTCTATGATGAGTAAAGACCCAAACCTGTACCCTACTAATCAATTGCCAAAAGACACTGAATAATTACCGACTAGAAATACACCACAAAGAGTAGACGCACCAGAAAAGGTACTTAGCCTTAAGCAAACAAAGTTAGACTTAGAAGCACCAGATGAGGAAGGACTACATTATAATAAGATTAAGAATAAAACTCATTTAAATGTTTTCGCAAACCTGTTAGTACAATATGTAGAAGCTATGGAAATAGACGACTGTTATGTCTGTATGAAGCTGCCTACTTCAGTAGCTGAAGGTGTGACATACCACCATCTGCCACTAACCTATGGAATTTCTTGTAGTATCCTGACTAGTTTGTTCTATAGAAGAGGACCTTTACAGTATTATTATTCAAACTTTGATGTGATATTTTCTGAACGTCCCGTGCGAAGAAACCTGAACCCTGTACATACGACAAGAGATGTAGCCAAATACATGAGTGAATATTTTCTAACAGTAGGTAAAATAAATATAGATGACGCACACAAAGATAACTTGACCTGTTCATTACACGATAAAGAGAAAATGTTTCTAAATATGGTAGAGAAAAGAAGAAAAAGTTTCCAAAAGAAAGCAAAAGATAAGAATCAGAAAACCCCTAAATGGGCTGAAAGCATAGGGAACACCTCAAATGGTGGGGCTAATGCTGCTATGTTGCTGGATTTCGAAAAGAAGGGGAAACTTTGTCTTCAAAGAGAAAGAACCAGTTACTATAACAATATATTCTTTGGTTCCAGTGAATTTGAACCCAATTACAAGGTAATTGGGGGTTGGGGTTTCAAAGATGAGTCACAGCCTGTGTTTCCTGGAATTTATTATATATGTGGGAACAAGGCTTATTTCAAATTGCCTGACCATTGGTACGGGAGCTGTTATTTTGGTATTGTCTTCCCAAAGATATACCATGTGGGGAAAATCACTGGAAACACTGAAGGAACTCATGAATTAGTACGTAGTAAAAGAGAAAGTGTTGGTGAAATAGGAGGTGATATTTTTAGTGCACTGATATCTACAGTATGAGTGACTCTGAATACACACAGAATTTGCAAATTGTCAACAGTAGTAGATCGGTTATCAACTGACACTGCTGGAGGTTTCCTGATGGTCAATACCGAATTGGTTGCGGTCAGATCTATGGTTTTACAAAATCGACTTGCCCGTAACACGTTATTGGCAAAAGAGGGCGGAGTCTGCAGAATATTGAAAGCGCAACATTGTTGCACTTACATACCAGACAAAAGTGTGGAAATTAAAGGGTATGTGAGAAACATTACAAATTTGGAAAAAGAGCTTAAAACACTGGAGGTTGATAGTGCATGGAAGAGACTTACTGATGGTCTTTCCGCTGTAGGTAGTTGATTTTCTAACCTAGGTAAGAGTCTTGTGAGTAAAATACTGATGCCAATAGCGGGAATAGGTTTATTAGTGTTTATAATAATAATTTGCTGCAAATGTCGAAAACACAAAAAGAAATATACTGTGAAAGGGCGAGGAGTGAAAAGAAATGTTGATGAGTTCGAATTAGAAGAATTGAATAATCAGATTTACAAAAGGGTGAAATATTCTCATTCTAATAAAGATACTGAGAAAAAGCTAAACAGAAAGTTTGAAGAGATTGAACTGGGTGAGATGTGAAAAGTTGGCATCTGTTTCCTTAATTGTGATGATATAAAATATCATCAAAGAGGGGATTGATGGCGCAAGGATTCGCACGTAAAGCGACTTGCTTGTATTCATGAACCTCGGTTAACCCTAATTAATTAATCAACCTGTTTGTCTTGTTAACTTGCCCTTTTACAAACACTCTTGAGGTGTCTGAGTGAAGCTTGCCTATGTGTTTACTAATCCTAATACGCTTGCAACCTAAAATGGCTGCTGCTACGCGGGAATTTCTACTGCGCATGCGTCGGTCAAACTCACGTGACGTGACGTACTCGCAGTTCTGGAGGGAACCTGTTTGCATCTGCGCATTAGAGCTAAAATGGCTGCTTTGTGTTCTCACATGCAGGAAGCTTGCATTGCTATTTTTGCTATGCTGTTCGTTCTGCATTAAACCTAATGCTATAGTCTATTATACCGTAATGGGTATAGAGTAGTAGTTCATGGTATACAGTGTATTCATTTTTTCTGTATTCTAAAACTGTTTCTTTTCCATCTCATGGTACATTACGAAATATGGCCTGCTGTCCCTTGCCATACTCCATGTTGAAACTGAGTCTGCGCGAGATCTGCGAGTCTCCACAGCAATGACCTTTGGAACCTTGCCAAATGGCAGTCCCCGCCAAGATGCACCTGGGAAGAAGCACCCTCACCTAGTTGAAGAAGTCGAATTGTACTGACAATATTACATTGTATACAAAGTTAAATTCACCATTGTTATGTGAGGAGCATATGTCATGTGAACCCAAAATTCGATGGGCGGGTATGAAAGTTCTAATTAGGGGCTTGAGAAAGCTCAAATCGTAGGTGGTGTGATGACCTGTCCTATTCCTGTGTCCAATCAAAATTGGGGATTCTTACACTTGCAACATTTGGGGGGTGGAACACTGACCTGGAAAACAGTATAACTAGACTAGGTTTAGTTAGAGAAATGGTCCGACTTGTCCGAATAGCTGACCTGTCACTGACCCAACGCACTCAATAGCTGATCGAGAACAGAGGTGCTGCGGAGCACTCTGTCAGATAGATTCACTGACCCAATCGGGGTTTTGGGAACCTAAGTGCTGGCGAAGCACTTTGCTGGGGGTTTTGACTGATAGCTGCAGAGAGGGTGTAGCGCAGGTGTTGCAACTGAACTGCGGGTTCTGGTCTCAACTTTGGTGGTCCTGTCCTGATCCTAATCTGGTTTTTCTTTCCTGGTTTCCATTCTGCAATTGCTGGCCTACTGGCAACTGCATTCCTTGGGGTTCTCCTGTCCTTAAACTGACCTGTGGCCAGGGTTGGTCTCCACACCGTTCTATGTAAATATAAATCTGTGAGGGATACCCACTTGCGTCCTTTTTCTTTCCTTTCTTGAAATAGTCAAAGTCTTATCTTGTCCATTGTTCCTTTTCTTACCCTCCCTGTTCTGACAAATAATAAAGTGATACATTTTAGCTGTTTATTAGATTGTTCCACATTTTTCCCATCCTTTAAGTCAATTGGGAAATACTGTTCATGAGATATAGATGTTCCCTTTCTTTACCCTCCTTTAGCCGAATTAAAGTGGTTGCTCTGGATTATTAGTGTGTTCCATTTTCTTACCTCCCCATAGCTATATGGTTATTTCAAATTTTGTCAGTGCATATCAAGTAGGTTGAACAGGGTGGGTCTCAAAGAGGAGCCCTGTGGCACCCCACACATCAGCAAAAACTGCTTTGAACAGGAGTTGCCGATCTGAACATATTGATATCTGTTGTTCAGATAGGAATTAATCAGCTTTTGAGCAGCGTTCTTGACTCCTACCTCCAGGAGCCTTCTGATTAGAATTTTGTGGTTCACGGTGTCAAAGGCCGCCAATAGATCCAACAGGATCAAGGCAGCCTTGGTACCTGTGTCCAGTATTGCCCAGATCTCCTCTGCTGCCATAATCAGGGCAGTTTCTGTTCCGTGCTCTTGTTGGAAGCCATACTGAAATGAATCTAATAAGTCTGCTGAGGACATAAAGGTCGTAAGTTGGAGGTTGAGGATTTTTTCCAAGACCTTGGTCAGGAAGGGAATCCTTGCTATTGGTCTGTAATTGCTATTATCACTGGGATCTAGATTGGGTTTCTTTAATAAAGGGATGGATGGGAATGGGGATGGGGATGGATGCACCATGGGTGGTGCATAAGCGTTCTCATGGAACCACACATGGGGTTTGACACAAATGTCTATTGACAAAGAATTGTAGACATGGAAATCCGGCACAACCCAGAGGCAGAAATAATGAGGAGAATTTTTTTATTTCAGCTTATTTTCCCTCATTGCCTGTGTGACCCCTTCCTGCATGAAAAGTGTGCTCAACACAGCACAAATACCCTTGCACTATGATGCAAGGGTGTCTGCATTGGTGCATGGCAGCTTAAAGTGTGCCAGAGAGGGAGAGAGCAGAACAGCACCACATATTTGAAGATATTGTGCTAATATGCTCTCTCTTGTTCACACAGCACAGTGCGGAAGGAGAAGGGTCTTACTCCAGACAAGGTCTTGCAGATCCGTGGGATAGTGGCCAGGGCCAGATGGGCAGAGCAGAGATGTCTGGTCAGAGAGGTGGTGATTGAGCATTTCGGGTCCGGTGTTGTGGAGGGCTTTGTAGGTGTGTGTGAGGAGCTTGAGGGTGATTCTTTTGTTGATTGGGAGCCAGGGAGGTCTTTCAGGTGACCAGAGAAGCGGCTGTGGCAGGGGATGTCCAGGATAAGTCGGGCAGAGGCGTTCTGCAATTTCTTTTGAAGATTTTGGGTGGCTCCCGCATAGAATACGTTGCTGTAGTTGAGCATGCTGCTGATGAGCACCTGGGTGACCATTCTCCTGTACTTGATGGAGATTCACTTGAAGATCTTTAGAAACAGGCAGAGCCTATGGAAGCTGGAAGATGATACAGTGTGATTTGGCAGCTCATAAAGAGCGAGGGGTCGAGGATAGTGCAGTGGGTGCAGGCATGGTCGGTGGATGTGGGGGGTCCGAGCGCTTCTGACCACCAGGAGTCGACCTATACGGAGGAAGTGAAGCCCAGATGAGGACTTCGGTTTTGTCAGAGTTGAGTTTGAGACAGCTGTTTTCCATCCAGGTAGCTACTGCCTGCATCCCATTGTGGAATTCCTCCTAGCGGCTATGGGATCGTATTTGAGGGAGACAATCAGCTGGGTGTCCTAGGCATAGGTGACAAAGTTGAGTTTGTGGTTTCCGACGATATCTGCCAGGAGGGCCATGTAGATGCTGAAGAGGGTGGGGCTCAGAGAAGAGGCCTGGGGCCCTCCGCAGCTGATCTCTGTAGGTTCTGAGGAGACCAGTGGGGGCCTGACTCTCTGGGTTCGGCCTACAAGCAAGGAGCAGATCCACACTAAAGTTTTGCTGTGGATGCCGGTGTTGTGAAGTCTTATGCAGAAAGTGTGGTGGGAGACGGTGCTGAAGGCAGTAGAGAGGTCCAGGAGGATGAGGGCTGCGGTTTCTCCTCAGTTGAGGAGAGTGCAGATGTTGTCAGTTGCGGCCAGGAGTGCAGTGTCGGTGCTATGGTTGCTCCTGAAGCCAGATTGGGAGGGGTCCAGGGTGTGGTTTGGTTTGATGAATGCTGTGAGTTAGGCATTGATAGCCTTCTCGATGACTTTGGCTGGGAAGGGGAGCAGGGAGATGGGGCTGTAGTTCTATAGATACGTCGGGTCGGCAGAGGGTTTCTTCAGCAGGGGGTTGATCTGCATGTTTTCTGTCTTCAGGGAAGGTGGTGGTTTCGATGGATCAGTTGACGGTGTGGCAGAGTTAAGAACTTGTCTTTTAACAGAGGTTCACTTTATTGTAGATGTGAGAGATCGCATAATCTTCAATATATTCAAGTTCTTTCTTCAGAAACAGCCAACACGTGTTTCATCACACAGTGACTTTTTCAAGGCTCAGCTAAACATAAGCGAATGGTCACAAGTTCATGTGAGAGGATCCAAATGAAGTCAGTTGGTGCCTGCTGCAGAGCCCCTGGAGGCGGTCTCACCGCACGATGTGTTATAGTGAATGAAAATAATAGTGATGGTTGAGCTGTCTACGCAGACAAGACATTGTCAGATTGGAACTTACTATGGACTCCATCTACTCGTCATACACACTGAACTCTAATTTCAAAGTTTAACTATCTAGTCTGGGATCTTGGATCATTCTTCATATTCTTTACTACTGCATAGTGACCCAATCTATTACTTACTCAGGATCTGTGGTTTTTAATACACTTCATAGCTGTCACAATTCTGTGATGGACATTTCTGGAATCTGCAGAGAGCCACAATCACCCGCCCCCAGCAATCTCTCATGTCTCCTGATAAAAAGGGCTCCTCACTTGTGTGGGTAGGCCTAGTGCCTGTGACATGAAACTGCCCAAAACGCTACGTGGAAGCAGAGAATTTTTCCACCGAAAACGGACCCTTTTTCCAATGTGGGTAGCTCTACATTTTTGGACCATAGCATAGTTGGCACCTAGGGGAACCTAGGCAACCTGTACATTTTTTTTAACTAAACACCTAAGGGTATCCTGGGTGGTCTGGCTTGCATGGCTCTCACTACGTTTTTTTACTGGGAATTCCTTGCTAACCTCAAACTCTCACAAAAAAACTAATTTTCATTAGATTTCAGTGATTGAAACTTCCTTCCACCCTGCATTTTTCCCAAGTCTCCCAATAAAAATGGTACTTCACTTGTGTTGGTAAACTTAGCGGCCGCGACAGGAAACGGCCCCATTAGCAACATGGAGCAGCACATTTCTAATGTGGATAGGTCTATGTTTTGGACGCTAGCTCAACCGGCACCTTGGGAAACCTAGCCAGCCTGTACAGTTTCGAAAACTTGACACCCATGGGTATCCAGGGTGTGCTCTCATTACATTTGTTTACCCAGAATCCCTTGCAAACCTCAAACTATCACAACAAATATAGTTTCCTCACTTTCTGTAATGGAAAGTCCTGGAATCATCAGGGAGCTACAAACTTCCTTTAACCTGGCATCGAGAGACCTGGAGCAACTCTGAGTGGTAGGAAATTTGTGCCGGCCCGGTGGTCCCACAACTTTACTACACAGAAATGCAAGGAAAATGTGTATGATTTTTTTAGCTACATTCGAGTTTTAAAGGGGATTCTAGGTAAGACAACATTGGGGGATCTACACAACCTACACCTCTCTGGACTCCCCCAGGTGTCTAGTTTTCAGAAATGTCTGGGTTTGATAGGTTTCCTTAGATGGCCGCAGAGCCCAAGACCAAAAACACGGATGACCCCTTTGCAAAACCTGTTTGTTATGTGATAGACAATTTTGATGTCTCCACATTAGGTTTTGGGCCCTTCTCTGTCACAGGTACTTGGCCCACTCACACAAGTGAGGTAGCCTTCATGTTATGTTAACTATAGTTTATATAACGCATAATCACCTGCAGGTCTCTTAGCGCTTGTAGAGAGAATTTGGATTCTTCCACAATACATTTTGGGTCCTTCCCTGTCGCGGCCATTTGGCCCACCCACACACAAGGAACCATTTGACTCAGGGGACTTGAGGGAATACGTGATGGTAGGAACTTTGTGATTACCTGCAGATTCCAGGATTAGTCCTCACAGAAATGCTTGGAAAAATATGCCTTTTAGTCAAGGTTTAAGCTTTGCCGGGGATTCTGGGTAGGAAAAACCTGCTGAGAGCCGCACAAGTCATGCATCCCTGTACTCCCCTGGTTGTCTTCTTAAAAAAAATTTGCAGGTTTGCCTAGGTGACGGCTGTGCTAGGGCACAAAATCCACAGCTACCCATAATGACAAACAACCCCCCTAAAAAAAACATGGACTTCTTACTAAGAGTCATCTTATTACCACAGATATAATTATAGTACTAAATTGTTAAAGTTAATTCACCACTGCCTCTGCCTGGTTTCAGCAAATCCACAAATGCTGTCTTCAAAGTATATAAATATTTTAACCAAGCCTCCTTAGGGTCAGCAATATAACCACTTATGGCACCAACTGCTTAATGGTCCATTCACACGCCATTCGTGCACCATACACAAGACTTTCATACTGCCGGCTACGGGCCCAATCCAGAAAAGCAGTGCACTCAGATTAAAATACTGCATCCATGCAAGGGCCCATCACCTCCATACTCCACAGGACGGAATCAGTTTGACTACATTTTGCCACCTGTCAAGTAACCTCCTCCTTCTTTCTGAACATTCCCAAATGCATGCTTAGTGAACGTTTACTGATGGCTCCGATGACAGCCACATGAGGCTCAGGAAGACAGGTCTTCATGTGCCTTTTTAGCACACTCACTGTGCTAAATCAATCTCCTTTCAGTTTGTGGATGCAAGTTGGGGGTGTCTGAGTATGTTCCAAGGCCTATTCCTAGAACTGAGCAGGCATAAACTAAGGTAGACATGCTTGGGATTTTCCAAAGTTTCCTAATGAGGACATCATAAACTATGAAGAACTGTAGTTTCTGAAACGCAGGGTAGTCTGTGAGAACATAGCATATGTCCCATCCACTGTTATGTGCAGTGCTGTGACTGTAATGCACTTATCATACAGCAAACTGAACATCTACTAAGTTCTGATGGAGGATGAACCAGGCAAGCAAATTAAGCGTTGACCCATACGTTCCATTGTAATTCAATGCGAGTGCGGCACCAATGGGTTTGAATCCATAGGTAAATATGAAGTCATGATGTGTATCTGAACTACCTTTACTATCTGCCTTCGACCTCTGCAATATAGCTGGGAAAGCACACCTACTGTAAGCTTTTTTTCCCTGCTCGGTTCTCTGTCCTCATCAGAGTCCTGATTAATCCTGTATAATTCCCAAGTAAGACTATACTAATGCCTTCCGTCGCTACCCATTTGAAGCTCAAGAAAACATGTCTTTCATGCGTCATCAACACACTTACTGTTATAAATCCGCTCCTTCCTGTTTGTGGATGCAAGTTGGGGGTGTCTGAGGATGCCCTGCAGGACCTGTTCCTCGAACTGAGTGAGTATATCAACTGTTGAAACTAAAGCAAACATGCTTAGGAATACTGCCTAAGTTCCCTAAAGGAATAAGCCAAAGAAATGTCATGCGGGACTCATTCACCAATATTTTTACTTTTGCTTTGACAGTGTGAAAACTCGGGGCCAGATGTAGGTAAATCAGAAATACTGAGTTCGTAAAAGCGAATTTTACTGATTCGCTATTAAGAAATCGGTATTTCCTATGTAGGTAAAGATTCAGTAAAAATACAGAATCTTTAATATTCCTTATTACCGAATCGGTAATTGAGATTCGTTAATAAGGAATAACTACCCATTCTTTTCTATGGGCTTGGAGGCCCATAGGAATGAATGTCAGACATTCAGTATTAGCGATTCGGTATTACCGAATCGGTAATACCGGGAGGTATTTCAAGGGTGCCAGGGTGTACAAAGGTCACCCTGTTGCACCCCTGAAATGTGCATATGTGCACATGTGGCGCACATGCATGCCCTAAGGGCATGGATGTGTGCCACATGGCACTTTAAAAAACCCCAAAAAGTGTAGAAATCGGTAATTACCACCAACTTGAAGTTGGTGGTAATTACAGATTTCTTAAGGCTCAAAAGCACTCTTTAATGTGCTTCCTGCATTGCATTTAAGGAATCGGTATTACCGATTCCTTAAATGCAAGAGCAATAAGGAATCGGTATTAAGGAATCGGTATTTACCGATTCCTTATTTACTGATTACTTACCTACATTAGGAATGGCTAAATACTGGTCGGTAACGCTGAAATTGACTGAATTTCAGCGTTACCGATCGGAATTTAGCCACCTACATCTGGCCCTCAGTTACTAACCTGTATCATGCCACATGTTATTGAAAAAGGGTACAAAACACAATATCTTGTATGATGATTGTTTTCACATCTTATACTTATACTTATGTGAAACTAATCATCATACAAGATATTGTCTCCTATTCCCCTTTTCAATAACATTGGTTATAATACAATTTACTAATTGAGTTTGCACACTTTCAAAGCAAGTAGAAATGTTGGTGAATAAGTCCCACAGGACATTTGTTTGACTTATTACACTTACTCTGGTTCTTGTGGGCAATCAGGGTGGTCCTTGTGTAGAATACATAAGTTCACTAAGAAGCACTTCAAAATCCAGTCAAGCCTTTCATATTTTTCCACAAAGGCTACTCTATGAAAATGTCGCATATATTCTGTCCAGCAGTATGTGCAATGTGGGGACTATAATGCACTTGTCAATCGGCAAATAGAACACCTTCCACTTTCTAAGGCTAGATAAAAGTGTAGGCTTGGCAGTTCGGGCTGGACTGTTCCCATGAGGCACAGGGTCAAGGCTGATTTGTATATGGCCATGTCTGAACTGGGGTGATGTGGAGTGCAAAAAAACGATGGATTTAGGCCCAGATCACTGTACTGGGGTGAATCTATGACATTGTTCTGCATTCTGTCCATCAACTGTTGTTTTTGCATTTGTCACCCCGAGTGAGATGGGTATGCTCAGACGTGAGTCCCATGCTCTCCACACCACTGGAGTCAAGTTATCCTGGCTGAAGACGGCTGATAGCCAGAAACCGGTCCTAGGATGCTTGATTCCGGTCCAGGAAAGACATGGCTTGGCAGTTAGGGCTGGACTGTTCCCATGAGGCACAGGGTCAAGGCTGATTTGCATATGGCCATGTCTGAACTGGGGTGGTGTAGAGTGCATACAAACGATGGATTTAGGCCCAGATCACTGTACTGGGGTGAATGTATGACATTGTTCTTAATTCTGTCCATCAACTGTTGTTTTTGCATTTGTCACCCCGAGTGTGATGGGTATGCTCAGACGTGAGTCCCATGCTCTCCACACCACTGGAGTCAAGTTATCCTGGCTGAAGACGGCTGATAGCCAGAAACCGGTCCTAGGATGCTTGATTCCGGTCCAGGAAAGACACGGCTTGGCAGTTCAGGCTGGACTGTTCCCTTGAGGCACAGGGTCAAGGCTGATTTGCATATGGCCATGTCTGAACTGGGGTGGTGTGGAGTGCAAAAAAACAATGGATTTAGGCCCAGATCACTGTACTGGGGTGAATGTAAGACATTGTTCTGCATTCTGTGCATCAACTGTTGTTTTTGCAAAGGTGTAGACCATGCCAGAAAGAAGTCCATGATTTCCTGAAGTAGAGGAACACAAATTTTGAGGCTGTTTACCTAGCAAAGTAGTGGCCCATAGACGGTAGGTATCCATGCACAGGCATTGAAAGGTTTACCTAACTGCAGCTCCACCTCAGTCAATTTCCCAGTACTTTGCTTTAGTATGATACATCACAAAGCAATGAGGAAAACGCCTAGTGTGGAAGGGTAACCTACAGGGTTTGGAGTGGAGTCTTTCCCTGCATTCACTCTCAAGCTGTACACAAAGCCAGTAGAGCTCTGACACAGCATGTACAGCTTCGTGCCATAGCATGCTGTTTTGCTCACAATGTACTGCCTGAACAGCAGCTGCCCTCTGTACAGGATCAAGGACTCATCGACAGCTATATTCTTACCAGGAGTATACATCTCTGGAAACCAAGCCAAAAAATGTTCCATGGAAGGCAAATTTTGAACAACCTGCCTGGATGTCTCGGGGCAATGCAGCAGGATTGTAATTGAAATGCAGCATGTGCTGCAAGAGCAAAAAACAATCTCTGCTCATGTACTTTGCGTAGATGGGGGTTACCCACATCGTGCGAGTAGACCAGTAGGACTGCAAGGTTGGTTTCTGCACTAACCCTATTTTGGGCATAAGGTCCAAAAATATCTTCAACTCCTCCAGCGAAGTGGTAGTCCACTGGTGTGCCCTAGAATGGGGCCCTAGACTCCCTCCATTTTCCCTCAACAATTGTTATGCACAGAAATGTGTTTGCTGCACAATTTTATCAAGGAAGTCAACATACAAAAAGAGATGGACGTAGTCAATTAGCAATAAGTTGGCCGCATTGACTTTATATCCAGGGTCACCAGTGAAAGGTGGAATTTGGGGCTGATGTAAATTGGGGGGCTGCCAAGAGAGCACTCCATCTGTGCTTGCTGCTGCACAGTCTGCCCTCTGGGTTGGTCTAACCTGCTAATGTTGCTCCGCTGCGTAGACTGTGCTTGCAAAGGGGCAGCACAACTGTCTTCATCGCCTCATTCTGAATCACTGAAAGATAAGTTGTCCAATGTGACTCTGCAGACTGAAAAATCACTTCCAGATTCTGCTCCATTGTCTTCTCTCTTAGATGCTGTCTCAGTCTCTGAGCCTGACTCAGAGCTGTCCTCCATAACCCTAATTAGGGCTTGAGCAGCACTGATCCACCGAGACGCCATCTCTGCTACGGCCTAAAACCGTAGCAGAGTCATCAGTGATGTCACTGACCATATCATGAATGATGCAATATGTGACATTATCAGCAGTGCATTACGGGGGCATGAGTTATAGTTAGCTGAACTAACTATAAAGGGGGAATTTCTATGGTTTTGTACAAGAGAAATGTTCCCTGAAACCTATGCTTTTTTCAGGGAATTTCAAAGTTTTTTTAAATGCTAATTTCTAACTATAACGTGCCTGAAACCTATGTTTTTTTCAGGAAATTTCAATGGTTATTTATATGCAAATTTCGAATTATAATGTTCATGAAACCTATGGTTTTTCAGTAATTTTGAAGTTTTTTGTGATATTTTGTAACTTTAATATCCTAAAAATAGTTTTTGTAATTTTTTTGTTTGTTATTAAAATAATATAATCTCTTCTGTTTTCTTAAATATTAATATATATATTATTTATTTTTTGGGAGAAAAAAGTTGAGTCGCCCACCCATAATGTACCTATCTTGGCGGGTGTGCGGATTTAAACCCCCATATTGGTAAAGTGGTGAAGGATGCGCTTTTCAGCCAGCCCACCTACAGGGCGGGAACTACAACTCTACATGTCCCAGGTCTTTCCTGTAGTGACCTGCTGACCACAGGTCTAGTTGTCAGCAAGCCACAGCCACTCCCTAACGGCTGGTTTACACCCACACCACACCCATGCAGCACAGGCGTCACAGGACATGTGGCCCTGCCAATAAACAGGGCCGTGCACACGTGCTCGACGCCATTTCCACTCTCTATCTGGGTGTATACCTGTGGTTAATATGTTGGTGTCAGCGGAGGCACTTTGGCCGACACCGACCTCCCGCAACATGGTGATGACTTGAGGTGCACAGAGTTGGTGGCAGCCGAAGCACTTTGCCCGACACTGGCCTCCTGCCACGTGGCGATGACTTGAGATGCACAGAGTTGGTGGCAGCCAAGGCATTGTGGCCGACACAGGCCTCCCGCCACGTGGCGATGACTTGAGCTGCACTGACTTAGTGCCACCAGAGTTGAGCGGGTGTGCAGCCTGGGATAATGCGTAGGGTTCAATACATCATCCTGGCAATCAAGACCAGATTTGAATTGTGAGCTTGGCTGGACCATGTGTACGCCAAAGGCATCTGGCTGTACAGACATGACTCCTCTGTGTGGTGCAGCAGGAGGGACTGGGGGCCTGTGCCGCAGAATCCAGCGACGACTGAGGAGGTTGCTCCGGCACGTGGTGGACCCTCTTGGAGACACGCCGGTGGCAGCTGGTGAACACTGAGATCTGGATGCGCAGGGTCGGGCAGTCATCGATGGGCAGCAGACTGGTCTGGGGACCAGGGCTGGGATGCATGCGAAAGATGTAGGAATCATGCACACTGCCTGATAAGTTTGCGACGACATTAGTGTACAGGCCGCAGTGGTACAGTTTTGCCTGCAAATTATTGGAATGTGTGTGGTTTCTGTTGTGGTGATTGTCTGCAGTGTCACCAGGGGCTACAAGTAGTACATGTGTGCAGTCAATTGCCCTCAGCACATGCAGGAAGCCTGCTATGGTGTGGTTCCCTTGCTTGGTCTCCAGCTGTTCCTGCGCAGTGTGGTTGAAGTGAACATGCAGGTGTATCAAGCTGAAACGAATTGTGATGCTTACAGGTATGATAAATCCTGCATAATGAGAACGTAACAGAAGTTCATGTGGTTGTAACGTTCCTTTTCTTTCCTACAAAGGTTACATCCACACAAACTTCTTTTACGGTCATTTTGTGCAGGATTGATCATACCTGTAAGCATTCCGGTTTGTCCAAGTGCAACACATTGTACCATATTACGTTTGTGACCATACTAACGCTTGACCATTGTCTTCATTTATCCAACAGGTTTCTGAATACGGAGTTTTGGGATTTACAGGACGATCTTCAGTTATTTCAATCCACAAGTTGATGTTCCCCGTTGGGAATGTTACTCGTTGTCTGATGTTTTTGTGTTGTTCATTTATGTTTTTCTAATAAAGTACTGTTTTTCCACTACTGTTGACCACTAGACTTCATGACCTGGCGCAAACCCATTTAAGTGATGACAATCTTGGATCTTGAGCACAGAGACGTCAAGCAACGGCTGGGGTTGGGGTTGGTTGTGCAGGAATAGTACGATTTGGGACAAGCAGGTGGTGCGGATACAGGGGCCCTATGTTGCTTTTGTGGAAATGCATCCAATATGTGTGAGGATGTTTAATTGGGCTGGATGTGAGACTCCTCTGACTCTTGCAGTTGTTAGTTGGAAGGTACCAGAGGCCAACAGGTGCAGCAAAGCCGCCAGTAGCTTTGTCTGCAGAAGATGTTGATTGTCCTCTGTGTTGGTACTGTCAGACTGTGGGCAAAGTGGCAGTGTGCACCAACTTCAGAATGGGGCGATAATTCTTTTGCCACTTTTACTGCGCTAAAGTGCTGATAACTCTGCGATAAGTCCCCACTGTTGAGTTATCGGGTGACTCTAAATTGAGCCCTTGTGTTTATTAGGACTTTGTTGTAGTTACATGCGAATCACAGGAAAAAAGATGAAAAAACAAGAAAAGTGGGCAGGGTACAAACACCCTGACCCCCTAGGCCTGCTCAGGGGATCCCACAAAAACCCCTAGGGCCCAAAGAATATTAATATTTTGTGTAAATAAGCGGCTGGGTGCACAAATTCAGATAAAAAAAACAATGGAGCATATTCTCAAGGACTTACAGCTGAGTTATCGGCACTTCAGCACAGCAAAAGTGACGAAAGAATTATCATCCCTTTCTCAACCTGGTGGAAACGGCCGATATCGCCAGTGTTCCAGCAATAGCTTCCACAAAAAAACATCGCCACGAATGAGAGCGGCAACTAACTCTAATGATATGCAGAGTAAATGTTCCCGTGCAAAAAACCCACAAAAACACCACTTCCTGATATTTTCAACGACCAGCCAAATCTGCTATGCGATCCAAAAACAGGTGATAAGTCACGTTAGCAGTAAGAATTTAACACCTGCCTTTTACTGGTGTAAAGCTGGATGACAACCACAGTATGAAAGGGAGCCCAGAGCCACATCAGAAGACCAACACATGTCATAGAGCTACTGATCATGCAGCTCCGACACCCAAGAAGGCTACAACACCCACCGCCACACCCTAGGACCTCCCACCCAGACCACACCACCCCTACTATCACAGAGGCAGCACAGAACAGGACAGCGGACCGTCCCAAAACCGCCTGGCCCCTCAGCCAAACAATAGCTGAATGTTGGGAGAGGTGGGAACCAAGTATGTGTGAAGGAGGCAAGTCACCCATCAATAACAAGGCACAAGATGCCAAGTGTAGCGGTGATGTGCTGGACAGATCTCACTATGCAGAGCACTGACGTCTCCATGTGTACGTATACTGCTGGCACAACCATGTAACCTCAGGCAGTGGGGAAGATCTTGGTCATTTAGCTGTGTCGTCCCCCCCTGTAAGCAGAAGCGGAAGTGGACTGGGCTGGTCCAACGTACGCCACTCCAGCGTGGGAGTGTGAATAAATAGGCCAGGGCTCTGGGCGTGGTTCACTTCTGGGAAGGCCAAGGCGCCTGCCAGAGCATCGGCTCTCATTCTCACCCTGCCATGAGTCTGCCGCTGTGACCGCTGACCTCCTCAACACAGGACCCCCGCTAACCCAGCGGCCAAGCACCGCAGAGTTAAGTCTGTACAGACTACTGCTTTCGATGTACACTGCGGACAGCAGGGCTCACAATTCAGATGGAGTCACGATTGCAGATGGCGCAGTCCAGTAGGCAACAGACATTGCTACCAATGCAGCCCACCCGCACCATGCATCATCGCTGGCTACGCACACGCTGAATGCTTCTAGTGCCACTAACTGTGCAGCTCAACTCAACTCAATGCCACGTGGCTGTGGGCCCTTGCTGACCACTGCCTCCGGCCTACACTGCGGACAGCAGGGCTCACAATTCAGATGGAGTCACGATTACAGATGACGCAGTAAAGTAGGCAACAGATATTGTTACAAGTTCGGCCCGCCCGAAGCACACATCACCGCAGGCTGCACACACGATGAATGCTTCTGATGTCACTAACTGTGCAGCTCATCTCAACGCCACGTGGCTGAGGGCCCTTGCTGACAGCTGCCTCTTGCCTACACTGCGGACAGCAGGGCTCCCAATTCAGATCGAGTCGAGATTGCAGATGACCCATTCCAGTAGGCAAAAGACATTGCTACCAGTGAGGCCCTCCCAGACCACGCATCATCGCTGGCTGTGCACACGCTGAGTGCTTTGGGTGCCACTAACTCAGTGCACCACAAGTCACTGCCACGTAGCCTTATTGAGGCAGAATTCATAGGGCAAAAGACATTGCTCCCAGTGTGTCCGCCTGGACCACGCATCATTCTTGGCTGCACACACGCTGAGTGCTTCAGGTGCCACTAGCTCAGTGCACCACAAGTCACTGCCAAGTAGCCATATTAGGGCAGAATTCATTAGGCAAAAGACATTGCTCCCAGTGCGGCCTACCTGGACCACACGTCATCGTAGGCTGCTCACACGCTGAGTGCTTCAGGTACCACTAACTCTGCGCAGCTCAAGTGAACGCCACATGGCTGTTGGCCCTTGTTGACCGCTGCCTCCGGACTACACTGCGGTCACCAGGGCTGACAATTCAGATAGAGTCACGAATGCAGATGACGCAGTCCAGTAGGCAACAGATATTGCTACTAGTGCGGCTCACCCGGACCACACATCATCGTTGGCTGCGCACGCGCTGAGTGTTTCAGGTACCATGTGGCTGTGGGCCCTTGCTGATCGCTGCCTCCAGCCTACATTACAGTCAGCAGGACTCACAATTCAAGATTGAGTCTTGATTCATTAATTGCAGAATTCGTTAGGCAAAAGACATTGCTCCGAGTGCGGCCTGCCCGGATCACGCATCATCGCAGGCTGCACACACGCTGAGTGCTTAAGGTGCCACTAACTCTGTGCAGCGCAAGTCAATGTCAGGTGGCTGTGCGCCCTTGCTGACCGCTGCCCCCAGCCTACACTGCTGTCATCAGGGCTCAGAATTAAAATTGAGTCTTGATTCTTTAATTGCAGAAGTAATTAGGCAAAAGACATTGCTCCCAGTGTGGCCCGCCCGGACCACACATCATGGGAGGCTGCACACGTGCTGAGTGCTTCAGGTGCCACTAACTCTGTGAAGCTGAAATTGCCATATGCCTGTGGGCCCTTACTGACCATTTCCTCCAGCCTACACTGCGATCAGCAGGGCTCACAATTCAGATTCAGTCTTGATTCATTAATTTCAGAGTCCAGTAGGTACCTAACTATAACGTCCCTGAAACCTACATATTTCGACAATGTATTCCGTACACATTTCATCTTTTGTTCCGTAGGCCTACACTGCGGTCAGCAGGGCTCACAATTTGAATTCAGTCTTAATTTTATTTATTGCAGAGTGAATTGTTCTCTATGTCCTCGGATTTTTTCAAGAGGAAGTGACAAAAAGCATTTCTCGATATCTGTGCTAACTACGGCCTTCCATCTACACTGCGGACAGCAGGGCTCACAATTTAGATCGAGTCGCGATTGCGGATGAAACAGTCCAGTAGGCAACAGACAATGCTCCCAGTGAGGCCCACCCACACCACACATTATCGCTGGCTGCGCACACTCTGAATGATTCTGATGCCACTAACTCAGTGCAACACAAGTCACCGCCACGTGGCCTTATTGAGGCAGAATTCATTAGTCAAAAGATATTGCTCCCAATGCGGCCCGCCCGAACTACGTATCATCGCTGGCTGTGCACACGCTGAGCGCCACTGTTACCACTAACTCAGTGCACTACAAGTCAACACCATGTGGTTGTGGGCCCTTGCTGACCACTGCCTCCGGCCTACACTGCGGTCAGCAGGTCTCACACATATCCAATCCAATCCTGTCCTGCAAGGACACACCATCTTCGCTGGCTGCGCACACGATGAGCTCTTCAGGTGCCACTAACTCTGTGCATCACAACTCATGGACCCTTTATGATTGACTTTTGTGCGGTAGACACCGGACTCAACAATGTCACCTCAGGCAGCAGGAATATCCCGAAGGGACATTAACAATTTCTTCACATGATCACGCTCATCTCTAGGGCACCTACCTCAGTGCACCACAAGTCATGGACCATTTACAATACAATATTTTGTGTGTGATTTAAGATCAGGTGCCCCTACCTTAGTGCACCACAAGCCATGGACCCTTTATAATTGAATCTCTGTGTGATCCGATGATCCCTGTTGTAGTTGTTGCCAGCACCAACCATTCCCTGAGGGCTGGCTTACCTCACTCCACATGCATCCAGCACAGACATCACTGGACATGTGACCCTGGTAATAAAAAGAGGCTGAACGCATGCGCCCGTAGCCAGTTCCACTATCTAACTGTGTCAGTGTGTTCATTATATATGCATGATGGCCCTACCACATTACATTGTGCTGTTGACTGCGCACGCAACCATGTTACCTCTGGCAGTGGGGAAGGCCTCGGTTATGAAACTTTGTCTGGGTCATTCTATGACTACAATGGGTACAGACTGGATGATTAGAGTACTGCAATGAGAGTGTATTGTGAATTTATAATTGCTTGAGGATTGGCGGAGTGATTGGATAAGTACATTTGTTGGCGGAGCCTAACCCCCCAGCACGAGCTGGGATATAATTGGCTTCCAACCAGTGGCAACCCCGGCGGAGCATCAGGAATGCAAACCAAGCCTCGGGAGAGCCGACGCTACGCACAGAGCGTGAGTAGGCACCCACCTTCTTTGCTACGTGATCCCCTCAGAGTTTTCTCTAGTACCCTGGGTTACCGCCCACTAAAATCTAGGTCACTGGCTAGCGGGAATACTGCACGGATGTCTGGAAAACCGATTCCAGGAGCTTGGACTTCTTATTGTGTTATACAACAATCTCATTCAGTGGATACCCTTATGTTATGTTATGTTATGTTATGTTAAAATTTTGTTAAAGCGCGCAGCTGTCCCAGTTAAGGGGCGTCCCGGCGCTGACCGTTCATTTGTACGGGAGACATAATAGGCTGAGAAGATGAAAACCCTAGTTCAGAGGAAAAAGAAGAGTCTTAATGGCTTTCCGGAATAATGGTAATTCGTCAATGCAACGAATAGATACAGGCAGGGAATTCCACAATTGTGCCGCAAGTAGTCGAAAAGAAGGGCCACCAACACGACAAAGTCTGAACTTGGGTATAGTCACCAGATGTTGGCCCAAGGAACGCAGGTTATGTTGGGGACTATAAGGGGTTAAAAGAGGACAAAGTAGCTTAGGGCTAGTACCCTTAAGGATCTTAAACGCCAAACAAAGCATCTTAAACTGAATTCTTGCTTGGATCGGTAGCCAGTGTAAAGCAGTAATCGTGGCTCTGGCAGAACATCTATGTAGGAGTCCCACAAGAGCACGGGCTGCCGAGTTCTGTACTCGCTGGAGTCGTGAGATCTCAGCTTTATTAGTGCCAAGAAGTAAAACACTGGCATAGTCCAAGTGCGATAGAATTGTAACCTGGATAATGAGCTGCCGAACAGGTGCATTAAAAAACCTCAGAATAGGGCAGAGGCCTCTCAGCAGGCTCACACACGTCGCTGCCACCTTCTTTGTGTGGCACTGAAAATTAAGATCCGCGTCCAGCCAAACTCCCAAGTTCTTAACCACTGGCTTGGCTGTAGGCATAGTGCCTAAGGAAGCCGGCCACCAATGTTCGTTCCAGAGGGAGATGTTCTTCCCTACCAGCATCACTTCCGTTTTTGTGGCATTCAATTGTAGACAGTTGTCAGCCATCCACTGAGCAACTGCAGTCATCCCGTCTCTAAACCTTGTGGCAGCAGCAGAAGGGCCTTCGGCCAAGGTGACAACCAGCTGAGTATCGTCAGCATACGATACCAGCGTTAGGCCCCACTCTCTTGCCACAGCCGCATGAGGTTATACATAGAGATTGAACAACGTCGGGCTCAACGCAGATCCCTGCGGAACCCCGTGGCGGATGGAATGGGCTTGAGATAGAAAAGGCGGTGCTGACACCCGGAAGGATCTGTCCGACAAGAACGCACGGAACCATTCTAGGGCCTGGCCCATGATTCCGATAGCCTCTAAACGGTACAACAGGATGTTATGAGACACCGTATCAAAGGCAGCGCTAAGATCTAATAGTATAAGCGCTGCACTCTGACTGGCGTCAAGAATAGTTCTTAGATACTCGATGGAGGCTAACAAGGCAGACTCGGTACTATGACCCGGTCTGAAGCCGTTTTGCGACGGGTCCAGAATGTTGTTAAGGGTCATGTGTCGAGATAACACCTCGTTCACATGGGCCTCTGCCAATTTGGAAACCCAAGGAAGCAGGGAGATCGGCCTAAAGCTCTCAGGCAGTGAGGGATCAAGTGTGGGCTTTTTAATAATAGGAGAAACCCGAGATTGTTTCCAGGCCAGGGGTACTATGGCCATAGTAAAAGATAGGTTAAGTATCTGACCTAATGGTTTCTGTACAAGCTCCATAGATTCCAAAAACTGAGCCGGCCTCATAGGATCAGATGGAGATCCTGATTTGACCCTCTTACAAAGTTTCACAAATTCGTCACACGTGATCTCAGGTATCATGGTCAAAGTAGAGATCCCCTCCCTGACCGTGACAGGACTAGGAGCAGGGGAGAGCTGAGGGAAAGTAGCATAGATTTTCTGCACTTTATTCATGAAGAAAGAAGCAAGCTCCTCACATTGCTGTGCCGAGTTTATATGGGAAACGGAGGTTTTAGTATTCTTCAGTTCTTGAACAATCTTGAAGATATATTTCGTGGGATTAGAACTATCCCTAATTTTTTCGGCGTAAAAATTAGCACGTGTAGAGCAGATCATTTTGTGGTAGTGTTTTAATTTGGCCAGCTACACAGATTTAAGGTCATTTTCATAATTCCTTCTCCAAATCCGCTCGGCTCTTTTACACTCCTTTCTGAGTGCTCTAAGAGCATCTGAGAACCAAGGGTTGGAGATCGAGCTGCGCCCCTTGACCTATCTAACTGGAATAAGAGTGTCAAGCCCTCCCCCCAATCCAATCGCAGAATGCGGTATATGCGGCCTCAGGGTCAGCCAAATCCTCAACAAAGGTCTCTCTCAGATAGGCATGAAATTCATTTATATTGAGTTCATGCCAAGGCCTTTTGAACGTCAGAGTGGTCCTGTCAGTCTTAGGAGATTGTATTATCATCCAACTAGCTTTGATCAAATAATGGTCAGTCCAGCCCATAGGTATAGGTCGATCAATCTGAACATCTGGAATGTTGGAAAAAACAGGATCCAGTATATGTCCTGCTACATGAGTAGCATCTTGTACCAATAGGTCCAGTTGGAAGGCTGCCAGATCTGCTATCAAGTTACAGATGGCCTGATCCAACCTTTGATCAAAATGGAGATTCAGGTCTCCTAAAATAGAGAAGTTGGCAGATCTCACCACTAATGAGCTAACTAGCTCTAACAGAGCTTCACTGAACTTAGAAGCATGACCGGGAGGGCGATAGATATAAAGCCCAGAGAAGGTAAAATGCGGGCTTATATCTAATCTGAAGCGTGCACATTCACAGTTGCATAGATTCTCCGCCGTAAAGGAGCAGGGATACTGTGCTTTATATATAACAGCTATCCCACCTCCCCTAGAGTCACGATTGAGAGTCTTAATCAGGTATCCATGCGGAAGGGATAAACCAGTTATCCCTACCATATCATCCCGCAGCCAAGTCTCACAAACAAAAAGAACATCGGGGGATTCATCGCTAAGTAGCGAGTGAATTTCCATATGGTGTTTTACTAAAGAGCGCACATTTAATTGGAAAGCAGTGAACAGCGTTTGACTCCCTAAGACTTTAGTTTTCCGAACCCCAGAGGGAGTGCACGTAGAAAAAGTACAGGACTGACACCTCAGACTTGACTCACCTAACTGGGATGGCAACTCCACACAGACCCCCACAGTAGGCTTTAGGTTCATAAGTTGCTCTCTATCATACCTATGAAAAGAAAGCCGGTTCCGACCAGGGGAACTGGCGAGAGGCGATGGACTGGCGATGACGGGCGCAGACGGGCTTGCCTTTGGCGCGCCGCCACGTGCCCGCTGCGCCGTCGATTCCATAAGCACATAATATAGGGAGAGGGCAGGAAGCGCCAAACAACTAGAATGCTGCCCTGGTGTCCACCTAAGATGGCGGCACCGTGACTGCGAGCGCGCTAGTGCAAATTCCACAAGGTAAGGCGCGAATGACAGCTTAAAGCACAAGATTTAGAATCACTAAAAATTGGCGATTTACAAGTAAAATGCGAAGGTTTAAAAATATGGTAAATATCAGCCTAGAACCCCCGGCTCACGCCTCAGGGGAACACAAGTACAGTATAACAGAACGCGTGAGAGCGCAGCGATATTTAAAGACTGCAGAGGGCAGGAAACGCCAAACAACTAGAATGCTGCCCTGCTGTCCACCTAAGATGGCGGCACCATGACTGCGAGCGCGCTAGTGCAGTGCAAATTCCACCAGGTAAGGCGCGAATGACAGCTTGAAGCACAAGAGTTAGAATCACTAAAAATTGGCGATTTACAAGTAAAATGCGAAGGTTTAAAAATATGGTAAATATCAGCCTAGAACCCCCGGCTCACGCCTCCGGGGGAACACAAGTACAGTATAACAGAACGCGCGTGAGCGCAGCGATATTTAAATACTGCAGAGGGCAGGAAACGCCAAACAACTAGAACGCTGCCCTGGTGTCCACCTAAGATGGCGGCACCATGACTGCGAGCGCGCTAGTGCAGTGCAAATTCCACCAGGTAAGGCGCGAATGACAGCTTGAAGCACAAGAGTTAGAATCACTAAAAATTGGCAATTTACAAGTAAAATGCGAAGGTTTAAAAATATGGTAAATATCAGCCTAGAACCCCCGGCTCACACCTCAGGGGAACACAAGTACAGTATAACAGAACGAGCGAGAGCGCAGCAAGATTTAAATACTGCAGAGGGCCGGAAACGCCAAACAACTAGAACGCTGCCCTGGTGTCCACCTAAGATGGCGGCACCGTGACTGCGAGCGCGCTAGTGCAGTGCAAATTCCACAAGGTAAGCGCGAATGACAGCTTGAAGCACAAGAGTTAGAATCACTAAAAATTGGCGATTTACAAGTAAAATGCGAAGGTTTAAAAATATGGTAAATATCAGCCTAGAACCCCCGGCCAGGCCTCAGGGGAACACAAGTACAGTATAACAGAACGCGCGAGAGCGCAGCAAGATTTAAATACTGCAGAGGGCAGGAAACGCCAAACAACTAGAACGCTGCCCTGGTGTCCACCTAAGATGGCGGCACCGTGACTGCAAGCGCGCTAATGCAGTGCAAATTCCACAAGGTAAGGCGCGAATGACAGCTTGAAGCACAAGAGTTAGAATCACTAAAAATTGGCGATTTGCAAGTAAAATGCGAAGGTTTAAAAATATGGTAAATATCAGCCTAGAACCCCCGGCTCACGCCTCAGGGGAACACAAGTACAGTATTCCAGGTCCTTAATCTCTGTATCAAGGAATTTTGACTGTTGGATCCCCGGAGTCCCTTACCCTGGACCCCTAAAGCGAGTTGCTGGGTCCATGGAGCACCGGTAATAAAAGGTCCAGAATCCTGTCTGCAAGATATTCCAAGCCCCACAGCTGGATCATTGACATATGGCGGGTAGAATCTACGGAATTCTGTAAGCGAAGTGGTCAGAGCCGGCATATACGCCAGTCAGGGGCGCAACTAGAGCCACATTTCGGGAAAGGCTGAGAAAAATTTGGGGGGGGCTAATTCTTCCAGTCATAGGCAGAGTGGAGATGCAGGGGCTCTCAGAAGGGGTGAAAACTCAACAAAGTCTCATTTAAAGGTAAATGGTCCTTTAAAGACCTGTAAAGTACTTGGGTGCCGCGCTGAGAGTCGCGCACCCAGCGCATTCAGAGTAGGGGCCGTGCTGAGCGCCACGTGAGGATCGCCACTCCAAACTTTTCTGAAAAAAACCAGTCCACTTCCATTAAATTATATTCGCCCCGAGAACCCCATCCCCCGGGGCATGCCTAATTCTTGAATGTTTTCAGTAATCATTAGGAAGGGGGCCCCGTGCTCCCCCTTTCCTTGTCTACTTCTGACCCTGGGGACCTCATCCCCTGGGGCCTGGCCTCTTTGTTGGGGACTGTGGGGGGAGCTCCAATGCCCCCACGGTCCCGCTGGCTCCCCACCTCCTGCGGGAACCGGCATTGCTTTTGGGCAAGGTGAGCTGCTAACATGCAGCTCCCCCTGTCCAAAAGCAATCCTGCTTTGCTTCATTGAAGTAAGAGCAGGTTTTCCTGCTCTCGCTTCAATGAAGCAAAGCAGGGTTTGCTATGACAGGGTGGGAGTCATGCTCCAGCCCTGCCATAGCAAAGAGCAATGTCCCGGGAGTGGGTACCCCGGGACATTGCAGTAGCCGGCCATAGAAGGTGGCGGTGCCCAGAGCCCTCAAGGTCTCCAGGAGGGGGGCTCACCTCCCTCTATTTTCAAAGCCCCGGGTAGGTGGTGGTCCTTGCGGGGCCCTCAAGGCCCCTGTGCATATTTAATTAAATCCCCGGGGTGGTTGTCTCCAGGGCTTAGGATGGCCTCAGAGGCCCCCGACTAGTTACAAAACAAGCCTCGAGGAAGTGGCGGTCCCCGGGGCGCCAGAAAGGCCGCGGGCCCTCCTGCACCTAATTTACACAGCCCCACGGAGGTGGCAGTCCCCGGGGCTGCGGGGACCCCGCAGGCCCCCGCAATTTAATTATAGGAATGCCCGCGGGACCTGGCCAACCCTTTGCCTCATTTAAATGAAGTGGGGGAGCCCCTGCTTAATTTTTTTTTATTTCATCCGGATTCGCGCACCCAGTGCCCATTCGGACTTTTTTAAAACAAAAAAAATTGTTTTTGGGGCCTGGGGGTCCTTGTGAGACCCCCTGAACAGGCCTAGGGGGTCAGGGTGTTTCTACCCTGCCCCCTTTTCTTTTTTTAAAACCGTATCTCAATTGTTTAGAACCGAGTCACAAGATGGCAGCTAACACTTCCTGGTTTGGAGTGTTGGCAGCCAATCACAGTGAAGCTCATGGCCGTGGCAGCCAATCACAGTAAAGCTCGTGGTCAGGAGTGCGCCCGAACCCACCGCTGCCCCAGATATCAAAACTTTTATGTTTTGAATTTCTCTGCAACTACTGAATGGATTTACACCATTTTAAAAAAAAGTCTCTTTCTGAATCAAGCACTACCTTTTTGCCAAATTTGGTGTAATTCCGTTCAGCAGTTTGGGCTGTAGCTGTGGCTAAAGTTTCCTATGGGAAATTGATTTTAGAATGTTACTTTTATGAATTTCTCGACAACTACTGAACAGATTTAAACGATTTTAAAAAAGGTCACTTTCTGAACCAAGCGCTACCTTTTTGCCAAATTTGGTATAATTCTGTTCAGCAGTTCGGGCTGTGGCCTGTAAAACAGAATTCTATGGAAATTAATGTGGCAAAAACACTTTTTTGGCCCCCTCTTTTTTCTCAGACCCTGCTTAACAAATCGCCCCCAAACTTTCAGGATAGGAGCTAACCTGGATAAACCTTTTTTTTAAGAATTTCGCGAAGATTAGTCAAACAACGCAAAAGTTATTAGCAAATCAAAAAAAATGTTTCCTATGGAAACTAGGTTCTAACTATAACAACCTACTGGCCATCGCAAGTAGGTAATATATATATATATATATATATATATATATATATATATATATATATATATATATATATATATATATATTACCTACTGGCGGTCGCCAGTAGGTATATATAGTTAGGATTTTTTCTCTATGGGATTTTTGAAAATTCTATGTCTAATAACTTTGGCGTTTGTGGACGGAATTGGCTGAAATTTTCAGGAAAATGGCACATTTTGTTACTGAGTAGCCCTTGAAAATTTGGGGGGGGTTCGTCAAGGGGGGGCCGAGAAAAAAGGGGGGTCCCAAAACGTGTTTTTAACATTGAGTTTTCCATAGGGCGGTTGGCCTCACTTTTAGCCCGAACGGCTGAATGGATTTGCACGAAACTTGGCAAAATTGTAGGGACTGGTAGCCCGATGTGCCTTTTGTAGGTCTCAATATATGTGCTACAGTGGATTTTGAGAAATTAACGTTTAAAAAAAGATATATATCTGTAACAGCGGACCGGGCAGCGCTCCAGGACGCGTACTTTTCGCGCAACGGAGCTTTGTGAAGCGAAGCTGATTGGTTCTCCGGCGTCTGTAAACATTCCAAACAGTCCGTAGCGGCCGCCATCTTGTCTCTCGGTAGGATCGAGAGACAAGCCGAGGCCAAACCGAAGGGGCAAATGACCATAAGGGGGCATAGTAGATCCTCCCTGACAGTTTAGGTTTGATGTGGAGGTTTTAAAAGGGCCCCGCGGGGCAAAAAAAAATAAAAATAATAATAATCGAACAGCTGAATGGATTTGCACGAAACTTGGCAAAATTGTAGGGACTGGTAGCCCGATGTGCCTTTGCTAGATCTCAATATATGTGCTCCAGTGGATTTTGAGAAATTAACGTTCAAAAAAAGATATATATCTGTAACAGCGCACCGCTTCGCGTACTTTTCGCGTTACGGAGCTTTGCGAAGCGAAGCTGATTGGCTCTCCGGTGTCTGTAAACATTCCAAACAGTCCGTAGCGGCCGCCATCTTGTCTCTCGGTAGGATCGAACAGCTGAATGGATTTGTACGAAACTTGGCAAAATTGTAGGGACTGGTAGCCCGATGTGCCTTTGCTAGGTCTCAATATATGTGCTTCAGTGCATTTTGAGAAATTAACGTTCAAAAACAAGATATATATCTGTAACAGCGCTCCGCTTCGCGGAGATAAAATTATATGTGTATTACCTAGCTGTTGCTAACACCAGTTAGCGACGGCTAGTAGAAGATAGCGACCATCTTGGGCCCCACTTTGCATGTGAGTGATATTTATCACTAATGACATGCAAAGTGGGCATGCCAAGATGTTAGCGACTGGAAACAGTCGCTAACATCGCTATCTCCTATTATCAACTTTTGGAAATATTCGAGATAAGCGCGAATATCTCCAAAAGCTACCACCTGCCCTGAGCAGTTCTTAGCCATGTTATCCAATGGGAGGTGGATAACATGGCTAAGAGCATTAGCTCGGTAATGCATGAATATCGCTGAGTTTTCAGCGATATTAATGCATTGCGGTCGTTTTTTATCGTATTTGCGATAAACCTTGATAATAGCAAGGTTTATCTGCGATAATTTCTGACGGTAAAAAAATCGTTGCTAAGCATCGTTAGGGATAAATATCGCTTAACTTTGGTAATATGCCCCAACGTCTGTTAACGTTCGATTCGAAGGAAATCAGGAAGTGTTGAAAAACATTGTCTGCGCCATCTTGTCTTTTTTCAAATGCCACACTTTTGTCGTGCACGGCAGCCATTTTAGATGCCTTGACCAGACCCACTCTGTGCACGCTGTCGATCCTTAGCATGGCTCCCCACCCTCGCAAGCATCTCCCCCAGGCAGTGGTCACCCCCGCTCTCTGTCTTATGCATGGGTAATAAACCTCCCCCCATCTGCGCTGCTCTTCCCTGAGAATCACACCCTGTGCCCGCCCGACACCTCCCTTTCGCCCTATTCACTACCGCACCCTCTGACACTCCTTTTCCTCTGTGTCCGATTGTCCAGGCTGGTCCTAGGGTATCAGCTAGTCCTGCAGATGTAGTTTATGGCCACAGCTGTAAAGAATCACCCCTCTTCAAAGGAGTTATAGTAGATCAAGGCCCACACTCGATGAGATCCGTCACAGCAGAAGCGTTGCTATTATCTGAAAACCATCCTGTATTGTGATTGGGGAGGGGACCGAGCCTGAAGCGGAAGATTCCAGGGATGACTCTTTGTACATCAAAGTTTTTACAATTATGTGTCACATTAAAAATATATAGCACTCCGACAAAGTAGTAAGATTATAAAACTTTAATAATTTATAAATATATACAAGAAAACAAAAATAGTAATAACATATAAAATTTTTTAGGGAAAAACAACGAAGTAGCGGTCGGCTGTGCGAATAGTCCCAACGCAGCACAACGTCCAGATTTCCGGCGTGGGGCGTCGCGGGGGGTGGGTCATCAGTAGCAAACTGTTGTGCGAATAGTTCCAAGGCAGCAGAACGCGCTGAAATCTAGATGACACGAAAGTGATGTCTAGTAAGTTGCCACCCAGCAAATAACGGCATGGGGCGTCGCGGGGGGTGGGTCATCAGTAGCAAACTGTTGCGCGAATAGTTCCAAGGCAGCAGAACGATGGCACCAAGGTGATGTCCAGTAAGTTGCCGCACTGGTTTTGGTATCCTACAATGCTGCTCCGAATAACGGCGTGGGGCGCCCCGGGGGAGGCGGCGTGAACGGGCCTCTCCAGGTGGAGTGTCATCTGTTGTAGTGGGGCGCCCCTTTACCGTTTCAGTTGCCATTCCGTCCGTTTTTGGTCCACTGTGTCAAAAGCCGCAATTCAGCTGAGTTGCGCCCACTCTTGCGGTGCAGCGATAGGCGGCTGTCACAGGACTCTCAAAATGGCGGCAGGCTGTTTCCTTTTTGGGCCTGGTCCACTGAAATGGCCCTGGGACACCTTGGAAATCGGACGCTTGTCTGCTAGGTCTTGGACCCCATTCTCGAAAGCGTCCCCTCCGCCTTGAGAATTCATCAAAAGTTTTGGGGGCTCCGACTCCTGCAGGCTTCTGGTGGGGAGCGGCTGCCATGATTGCTCGCGGAATGACCACGACTGAGCTACGAGATGGTGGTGCTCTCATGCTGACGCCAGCTTCAGTCTGAAACATCCAGAAACAAGGTGGGGCTTTCATCGTTTGGGAAAAAAAAAAGTTTTCATCCAATGAAAAGTGTTGTTTTTAGGTCACATGATCAAGCCTTCCATCATTAGGAAACCAAAAGTAAAATGAACCAATGAAAAGTTTTATAAACAAGTCACATGACCTGTTATGCGGCATAGGGTATAAAATGCGGAGAAAATACGTTGGCACGTGAGGCGGCGTCAGTAGCGGACCGATGTGCGAATAGGCCGCAGGCAATACAACGCGCCAAGATCCGGATGGCACCGAGGTGGTGTCATAGTTGAGAGTTCTGAGCAGCGGTTGTAACACTGTCTGAAGCTTATTTGCAGCTGCTGCAGCTTCACTACGCGCCAAGATCCGGATGGCACCGAGGTGGTGTCTAGTAAGGTGCACTGGTGTGGCCATCCTACAATGCTGAAAGTCGGCGTGGGGCGCCCCGTTGGCCTGTGAGTTTGCGTCAGTAGCGGACCGATGTGCGAATAGGCCGAAGGCAGCACAACGCGCCAAGATCCGGATGGCACCGAGGTGGTGTCTAGTAAGTTGCCGCACTGGTGTGGCCATCCAACAATGCTGAAAGTCGGCGTGGGGCGCCCCGTTGGCCTGTGAGTTTGCGTCAGTAGCGGACCGATGTGCGAATAGGCCGAAGGCAGCACAACGCGCCAAGATCCGGATGGCACCGAGGTGGTGTCTAGTAAGTTGCCGCACTGGTGTGGCCATCCTACAATGCTGAAAGTCGGCGTGGGGCGCCCCGTTGGCCTGTGAGATGGCGTCAGTAGCGGACCGATGTGTGAATGGGGCCGAAGGCAGCGCAACAATATTTTCGGAATAGAAGACACCACTAGGCCCTGAGATGCCAAGATCCGGATGGCACCGAGGTGGTGTGTAGCAAGTTGCCGCACTGGTGTGGCCATCCTACAATGCTGAAAGTCAGCGTGGGGCGCCCCGTTGGCCTGTGAGTTTGCGTCAGTAGCGGACCGATGTGCGAATAGGCCGAAGGCAGCACAACGCGCCAATATCCGGATGGCACCGAGGTGGTGTCTAGTAAGTTGTCGCACTTCTGTGGCCATCCTACAATGTTGAAAGTCGGCGTGGGGCGCCCCGTTGGCCTGTGAGATGGCGTCAGTAGCGGACCGATGTGCGAATGGGGCCAAAGGCAGCGCAACAATATTTTCTGATTTGAAGACACCACAAGGCGCTGAGATGCCAAGATCCGGATGGCACCGAGGTGGTGTCTAGCAAGTTGTGGCACTGGTGTGGCCATCGTACAATGGTAAAAGTCGGCGTGGGGCGCCCTGTTGGCCTGTGAGATGGTGTCAGTAGCGGACTGATGTGTGAATGGGGCCAAAGGCAGCGCAACAATATTTTCTACAATATTTTCGGAGTAGAAGACACCACAAGGCGCTGAGATGCCAAGATCCGGATGGCACCGAGGTGATGTCTAAGTTGCGGACCGATGTGCGAATGGGGCCAAAGGCAACGCAACAATATTTTCTGAAGAGAATACACCACAAGGCGCTGAGATGCCAAGATCCGGATGGCACCGAGGTGATGTCTAAGTTGCGGACCGATGTGCGAATGGGGCCAAAGGTAGCGTAACAAGATTTTCTGTATGGAAGATACCACTAGGCGTTGAGATGCCAAGATTCGGATGGCACCGAGGTGATGTCTAGCAAGTTGTGCCACTGGTGTGGCCATCGTACAATGGTAAAAGTCGGCGTGGGGCGCCCTATTGGCCTGTGAGATGGTGTCAGTAGCGGACTGATGTGCGAATGGGGCCAAAGGCAGCGCAACAATATTTTCTGACTGACACCACAAGGCGCTGAGATGCCAAGATCCGGATGGCACCGAGGTGATGTCTAAGTTGCGGACTGATGTGCGAATGGGGCCAAAGGCAGCGTAACAATATTTTCTGTATGGAAGATACCACTAGGCGTTGAGATGCCAAGATTCGGATGGCACCGAGGTGATGTCCAGCAAGTTGCTGTACTGGTGTGGTCATCCTACAATGCTGAAACTCGGCGTGGGTCGCCCCATTAGCCTGTGAGATGGCGTCAGTAGCGGACCGATGTGCGAATAGGCCGAAGGCAGCACAACGCGCCAAGATCCGGATGTCACCGTGGTGGTTTCATAGTTGAGAGGCACTTCATCTGCAGTGGGGCGCCGAGATCCAGATGGCACCGAGGTGATGTCTAGCAAGTTGCTGTACTGGTGTGGTCATCCTACAATGCTGAAATGTAGTGGGGCGCCCCTTTACCGTTCCAGTTGCCATTCAGCTGAGTTTCGGCTGCTCTTGATGCTACAGCGACAGGCGGCTGCAAGAGGACTCTCAAAATGGCGGCCTGTTCTTTGGATTTGGGCCTGGTCCACTAAAATGGCCCTGGGACACCTTACAACTCGGACGCTCGATTTTTTTTTCCTTTCCTGTACATGCAAAAAAAGGTAAATGCCCGGTACGTTACACGCTTCATCTGCCACGATGAACTCTCCAGAGGAACCGAAAAAAAATATAGTTGTGGTAACTATACCATGCATCGTCATATGGAGAGGTGGCACCAATTAATTATAGTGCTGCATAAAAGAGAGATTTGGAGGAGAACCCCTGACCTGCTAGTACATTCATCAAAGAAGTGGCACTGAGAGCTTCAGAGGCAAGGGAAACGGTCCCAAATATTTAGAAGAACTTTGGAAAGATTAAAATGACATGTTTAGATTGTGGTAAATTAATTTCATGTGGACAGATGAGTGTTACTCTAATAAATACCGCATATGAACATCATCATAGTCGATGGTTGGTAGAGACATTTTGACTATATCCTGGACCTGCCCGTCCTCGCCCAAAATGGCGCCGGAATAAATGGGACTCGTAACTCCTTGTTGTGTACTGGTTGCAGAACCTTGAAATCACGAGATACGTATGCAGTTTTGAAGCACATGGCGGGCGGGGACGAGAATTTATTGAATATTTCGATCAGTGATGTCATTTGAGATGTCATCAGTGATGTCATCAGTGATGTCACTGACCATGTCATGAATGATGTAATATGTGACATGATCAGCAGTGGATTGCGGGTGCGCGATATATAGTTAGTGCAACTAACTATATATGGAATTTCAATGGTTTTGTGTGAGTAAAATATGGTTTTTTAAATGCTAATTCCTAACTATATATGGTCTATAACCTATGGTTTTTTCAGTGAATATATATATACATATATATATATATATATGTATATATATATTTCTCCAATCCTGGTTTTGAAATAGAAAAACAGGCACCGACTCCGTGGGATGTGATGATCAAAGAAAATCTTTATTCCAAGCGATGAAACCCAGACACGTTTCGACTGACAGGTCCGCCTTGTTCACCACATCTGACTTCACTAAGGTAAGTTTACAATATATCATGTTACACTCGTGACACACGGGAAAGGTGAGTTGTCATGGCAACCGGACAGGGGGTGAAGCACATAGAAAAGTTCGCGAAAAATTGCAAGTCACACATCATTATATACGAACAAACTTAAACTGTAAATAATATTTGAAATAAAAAATAACATCCTCCGTCTGTATATATACATGATGGGAAACTTATTTGTTGAAACGTCACAAATAAAGGAACAATTCTTGCAAAATCAATCGACAGGGAAAAAAACACCAGCTGAAAGCAATGATAGTGATGCATATTGCGTGTGCATCGTATTGTGAGGCTATGTTAATTTGGACCCATATCGACATGTTGCCAGTTTAGTCTCTAACTCGCCTCTTGGCTGGTATGTTCCCCTCATCCGTACTCTATCTCTTGGTATCGGTGTCCTGTGCATATGATTATAACGCTGGTGCGTGTTTCCTTGTGCCCTTGACCTGTAGTGGGAATCGCGGTATTTGCTGTACTTGCATATATACGTAGCCCATGTGGGCCCTAATATGGGTGTTTAGAAACCTTGTCTTGTTACGCATAGAGTGTCTGTTCCATTTGCCCAATAATTTGTGTGTTCTTTTACGGTTGTCGATGCTGTGTTAGGAAGATCTAAAAGTCATGTGCAAATTAATTTACAAATCTAGAAAAAAATGTGTGTTTGCCTAAACGAGAGTGGGTTTGAAATGTATGTACAAAAACGAAGAGTGAATCAGATGTTACTAGGATTGGGTTTTGGGAATGGAGGAGGCCAATGTAGCAATCTCAGCACTGTTACATCCTAGTATTAAAGATGTACGCTCATGGCCTCATCAGCATTCATGTCATTAGGAATTTTGCAATCCAACAAAATTATATATCTGGATTCGAGTCGTCTTAGTGCCAACTGTCTTTTGCCCCCTCTCATGTTCTTTTTTACACTGTCCATAACAAAATAGGTCAGGTCCTCCCCTCTACCATTGTGTTGTGTGTTGATGTGGCGGGCCACAGGATATGTGGGTCATCATTTGCGATGGCCCTGAGGTGTTGCAGTATCCTCACATGTACGGGATGGATAGTGCTGCCCATGTACATCATGTTGCAAGTGTACAGCAGCACGTACACTGCAAAATCAGTTTTGCAGGTGTCGTTTTTTTTTTAACTTTATTTTGCAGAATTTCAGAAAAACAAAGCAGAGCACAGGCACCAGTAAATATATGTAGCAGGTACATTTCAATAATGGCGGTACTTTACATTCTCCGTTGGGAAAACATAGCAGTTCATCCCGGGCATAACACAATGTGATAATCGTGTAGTTTTCCCTGATTTCAAGCAAAGTTTTTCTGAGAGGGGTGGTGACTGTTTTAGTGTTTGTTCCATGTTTGCAGGCTTTGCACTTTGTGCATTTGAAGAAGCCTTTCTGGGATTTGAGTCAACTTCTGCCTTTGTCCTGTGTTGGTGCATTGGATACTAGCTCTTGTTTCATGGGTTTAGCCCATCTGAAAGTTAACTGTGGCAGCTTGGTGCATGTTGGTTCTATGGTGGGATCACAACGGACTAAAGGCCAGGGCCCGTACATTATTTTACGAAGGTTGGAGTGGTATTTGTTGTACCCTGTAATTAGCCTTGGTGTGTTGTTTATTGATTCACCTGTGGCTTTCTTGCTGTTGTTGTTTTTATGAAGCAGATCCTCCCTGGTGGGGGCCATGCTCTTTCCTTTTGCTTTCTCTAGGGTTTTTGTCTTGTAGCGTCTCTTGCTAAGTCTATTAATAGGCTCTCAGTGGATTTTTGCAGGCCTTCTTGAGTGCTACAGTTTCTTTTCATTCGTAAACATTCCGCATACAGAATGCTTTCAATAAGGCTGGTTGGATGAAAGCTTTGGGGGTGAAGAATGGCATTCCGTAAAGTCTCCTTTCTGAAAGTTCTAGAGAGTACTTTGCTGTCCTTATGATACAGTTCGAAGTCAAGAAACACTATTGACTTCTTATTGGTGGTACAGGTAAATTTAAGGTTAAGAGCATTACTGTTGATACTGTCTGCAAAATCCAAGGCACTCTGTTCAGTGCATTGCCATAGAATAAAGATGTCATCTATGTATCGCTGGTATTTTTTTTTTTTTTTTTTTTTTTTTTTTAATCCTCATATTGCGAAAATTCTATGTGTATGGAAAATTTGGTTTCTACCTCTGACAGTTTTTTGTACCGTCATTGCCCATTTCCCTCATGTCATGAGAGTTTTCCTTTTCCCTGTTTAATCAGAGGAGACCCCTTGCCATTACATATTCACAAGTCTGTAATCAGAGGGAGAGGGAGCTAGCCACCTTGGCTACTCTATGAGTATCATACTCATATTCCAGACTGTGCTTTCGCTTTAATCATAGGATAGTGTGTTCTAACCTTCTTTATGGATTTAGGTGTTTCTCCATAATTTCCCAATAATTAAACCTCTTACTGCAATTACCCCGTCTGTCTAATTTATTTATCTTTATAGCGGAGTTCATCCATTCCCCATGTGATGGGGATGTTGGCCCAATCCACTTGATGCATATTTCCCTCCTTGCTATCACCATTAACACAAAAAGTAGCTTTGTTTCCATTACTGTTAATTTTACTTGTTCCGTTGTGTTACCAATCCCAAAGAGAATAAGAGTTTCACTTACTTTTAGATGTTTTCGGAATATCAAACTTAACGTCTTACCAACTTCTTCCCAGAATGTTCTCAGGGATGGGCAGCTCCAGAACATATGAATATCATCTGCCCTTTCTTCCCCGCACTTAGGGCATTTTTTAATTCCTGCATTCTTAAATTTTGAAAGTTTTTTCGGAGTCCAGTAGGCTCTGTGCAAGGTGTACAAGTGGTTTCTTTTCAGTCTCACAGATTTTAGTGTTGACCAACATTTCTCTATTGAGTCATCCCATAGGCTTGCTAGTTCTTCTGTATCTAGATCTTTCCCCCACGTTTGTTCTGCTATTTGGTAACTTTCCTCTTCTTCCATTATTAAAGTCCAGTACCATTTTGCTACCTCCTTGTTTATGGGTAAGATTTTTGTCATTTCTTTTTCCAAGGTTTTACTATCTTTGTCCTGTGATGGTATTGTTTTTGCCCAACTATTCAGTTGATAAAACTTAAATTTTGACATTGTTCCATTAGTGATTTTATTCATTTCTTCCCAGGATATCAATGTTGACCCATTTAGTAGTTGACCCCAATAGTTAATATTGTTTTGTTTTAAAGGGGTGGCCATGACATCTTCCAGACAGTTCGGGGTTCCGGGAGAGTTCCATATCGGAGCCATTGCGCTATAATAGGGAATTTTTAAAATCGTTCTCAATTGTATCCAAAGTTTTGCTGCTTCCTTAAGAACCTTTAGTTTAACTTTTTTAAAGTATTTTGGATGTCCAAATTTGAAGAGATAGTGGTCCTCTGCTTCTGTAGTCGCTCGCAAGTATTCCGGATAGTATTGGTGTATTCCTAGAAGGTTCCTTATATTTTTAAATTGGAAAGCCCTACAGTATTCTGTCAAATCCGGACTTGCGATACCTCCTTTCTCTTTCTTTCTCCTTAGCTTCCTCCATGATATTCTGGTTCCCTTGGAGGCCCATATAAAGCTTGCAATCTCTCCCTGTAGTTTTTGCAGTTCAGCTTTTTTGAATTGCAATGGAATATTATTAAACAGAAAGGTAAATTTTGGAAGTATATTCATTTTTATGATGTTGGACTTCCCTATAAAACTCAAAGGCAGGCTAGACCATACTTTAAGTAGTTTTCTTACATCTCGGGCTACTCTGTTTAGATTGTTTTGTGGTATTTTATCTATATTTTGATTTATCAAGATGCCCAAGTATCTTATCTCTTTTTTTATGTTTGGACTATGAAAATGGGTATTCCATGTCATTATTTCTGTTTTCGTATGATTTACTGAGTATCCTGAAACTTGACCGAATTGAGAAATTATTTTTTCTATAGCTGGTTTGGATCTCTCATATTCCTCTGTGAATAGCATCAGATCATCTGCGTAGAGTGATAGTTTTTTCTCCCATCTCTGATATTTAAAGGGAATTATATCTTTACAGTTTCTGAGTTTGTTTGCTAGGGGTTCTATATATAAGTTAAAAATCAGCGGAGAGAGAGGACACCCTTGTCTCGTGCCTCTACCAATTTTTATATTATTCGTAAGGTTGCCATTAACCAAGACTCTTGATCTAGGGTTTTTATAAATTTCTATCGCTGGTATTACCACATTATTCAACATTTCAGTGTTGTATGCCCTCATGAGTACTTGCTCCTCCCACCAGCCCATATGCAAATTCGCATAGCTGGGGGCGAAGCAAGTACCCATGGCTGTGCCTTGTGTCTGCTTGTATAGTAGCGATTCAAAAGGGGATGATGGACGGAGCGTTTGAGCAAATCGCTCTGCTTGTATAGTAGCCTATCAAACATAAACGTGTTATTGTACAAGCACCATTCAGCCATATGTAGAAGCTTCAAAGTGTGATGGTAAAAACGTATGTCCCTTGTGCTTAAAAAGTGTTTTAGAGTGTTCAGGCCATCTTTGTGCCTTATACTTGTGTACAGGCTTTGTACATCCAATGTCACAAATACATACTCATTACACAAATTACAATCAAAGGTCTTAAATATATATATATAGAGAGAGAGAGAGAAAGAGTGAGAGAGAAAGTGTGAATCAATCTCTCGCTATGTGAGACTCCCTCTCACTACTTTCTTTCTCTCTATATATATATCTATATATTATCTACCTGCGGTCGCCAGTAGATAGTTATAGTTAGGATCTATTTTCCATAGGAAATCCACAACATTCTATTTGGAATAACTTTGGTGCCGGTTGATGAATCTTTTCAAATTTTTCAAAACTAATCACCAGCTCTGGTCCGCTCCTATCCTAAAAGTCTTGGGGTGACTCATCGAGCGGGGGCCGAGAAAAAATTGGGGTCCCAAAATGTGTTTTCCCCACGCAATAATAAAAAAACATGCAAAACGGGAAAAGGGGGCAGGGGAGAAACACCCTGACCCCCTAGGCCTGTTTAGGGGGTCCCACAAGGACCCCCAAGGCCCCCCCCAATGTTTTTTTTTTAAACGGCAAAACCGCGCAGGATGCGCGGATCCTGACATAAAAAAAAAAAGTGTGGGCTCCCGCACTTCAAGGCTAATTAGCCCCCCGGGGGGCCAAATCCTGGAGGTTTGATGAAAAAAAGTGTGTGGGGGGCCCAAACTCTCCCTCAGACTGCCCCATATCATAATATAGGTGGGCTCATGGCCCCCCGCAGTCCCAGGGGCTGCCACCCGCGGGGCATGTTTAAATTGGGTGGGGGGGGCTCTCAGGCTCCCCCAGCCCTGGGGACCACCACCCCCCTGGGGCTTCTAAAAATTTGGTGTGGGGGGCTCTCAGGACCCCCAGCAACCACCACCCCCTGGGGCTTCCTAAAATCCGGTGTGGGGCTCTCAGACCCCCCCAGCGCCAGGGACTGCCACCCCTTGGGGCTCTGGAAATTAGTTGGGGGGCTCTCAGGCCCCCCAGCTTAGGGGACCCTCCCCGGGGCTAACTAGCCCACCAGGTGCTTCCAGTAAGCGCCACTGCACTGCATTGCAGAGAGGTGGTCCTGGCCGTGCCCCTTGTTACACCTCTCAGCAACACAGCTCTGTGGCGCTTATTGGAGGTACCTAGTGGGCTAGTTTGACCCTAGGGACCTTCAGGATTCCAGGGGACTTAATCTCCCAACTTAAAACGCTCCACAGGGCATGTTTGCACAATGGTTTAAGGGAGGGGATGGTGTAAGAAAGTGGCTCTATATATACTGGACCGAAGTAAAATCAGCCGCACTACGATTTCCGATTTACTCACCTGTTGTCAGGAGAGACCTCAGTGCTGCATCTTTGAGCCCAGTACTGATCCTGAAAAGTAATTTTAACCGTACTTACCAGTAACTTTAATTTCCTTCCATAGACTAACATTGACTGGTTTCACTTGGAAATTCTTCCAAGTGTGTAGTTTTGGAACTTTAAAATATTGCTCTAAAGTCAGCCGAACTACGAATTACGATTTACTCACCTGTTATCAGGAGAGACTCAGTGCTGCATCTTTGAGCCTAGTACTGATCCTGAAAAGTAATTCTTACCGTACTTACCAGTAACTTGAATTTCCTGCCATAGGCTAACATTGACTAATTTCACTTGGAAATTCTTCTGTCGATTTTTGAAACTTACAAATATTCCTCTAAAATCAGCCGAACTACGAATTTCGATTTACTCACCTGTTGTCAGGAGAGACCCAGTGCTGCATCTTTTAGACAAGCACTGACCATGAAAAGTAATTCTAACCGTACTTACCAGTACCTTGAATTTCATTCCATAGGCTAACATTCACTGGTTTCACTTGAAAATTCTTCTACATGTCGGTTTATGAAATTTACAAATATTCCTCTAAAATCAGCCGAACGCCGAATTCCAATTTACTCACCTGTTATCAGGAGAGAACCCATTGCTGCATCTTTTAGCCCAGTACTGACCCTGAAAAGTAATTGTAATCATACTTACCAGTAACTTCCTTCCATAGGAAACCATTGTCTTGTTTTCACTAGAAAAGTTTCTAAGTGTCTATTTTCACAAACTAGAAATATTCCTTAAAAATCGCCAGCATGACTTAAACGCATTCTTTTAACTGTTTATAGGAGATGCACCAGTGCTGGATCTAGGATCCACCACTGAGTAAGAAAAAGTAATGATAACACTACTTACCTGCTAAGTGAATGTCCTTCTGTAAGCTCACATTGACTGGTTTCACTTGGAAATTCTTCTAAGTGCGGAGTTTTGGAATTTTAAAATATGCCTCTAAAATCAGCCGAACTACGAATTTCAATTTACTCACCTGTTATCAGGAGAGACCTCAGTGCTGCATCTTTGAGCCCAGTACTGATCCTGAAAAGTAATTCTAACTGTACTTACCAGTAACTTGAATTTCCTTCCATAGGCTAACATTGACTGGTTTCACTTGGAAATTATTTTAAGTGTGGAGTTTTGGAACTTTAAAATATTCACCTAAAAACATCCGAACAACAAATTCCGATTTACTACCTGTTATCAGGAGAGACCCAGTGCTGCATCTTTTAGCCCAGCACTGACCCTGAAAAGTAATTCTAACCATACTTACAAGTAACTCGTATTTCCTTCCATAGGAATCTATTGTCTGGTTTTCACCAGAAAGGTTTCTAAGTGTCTATTTCAAGAAAAACTACATATATTCCTTAACAATCGCCTGTATGACTTAAACACATTCTTTCAACTGTTTACAGGAGATGCACCAGTGTTGGATCCAGGATCCACCACTGAGTAAGAAAAAGTAACAATAACACTACTTACCTGCTAAGTGAATGTCCTCCTATAGGATAACATTGGTGATTCTATGTAAAAAAGTTTAAGTGTCAACTTTTAAAATACAATAATATTCCTTAAACATCACTACTGTAACCAAAAAGCTTTTACACAACTGTTTATAGGAGATGTCCCAGGAGTGAATCTAGGATCCAGTCTTGTGGTTAGAAAAGTAATCAATAAAGTAACTAATTGCATTTAACAAGAAATTCACAATGAGCTCAATATTGCATAGTGTTTGTAATTGTGTTGCCCATTGCAGCAACTGTAACTACTGTACTTAAATGTCTATTGCCTATTTACAAAGTATTTAAACTAAAGTAATTAATTCTGAGAAAGTATATTTTGTAATGTAATGTAATTATAATATAATTTCAAAAATAAAATATCTAAAATTAAATAGTTTAAAACATGTAGTAAATCAGTATCAAAAACAAATATAACAATGAATAGATTTAAAAATTGTCATTTACAAAACCTTTCAAATTCACTGAAAAAAACCATAGGTTTCAGACATGTTATAGTTAGGAAATAGCATTAAAAAACCTTTGAAATTCACTGAAAAAAACATAGGTTTCAGACATGTTATAGTCAGGAATTAGCATTTAAAAAACTTTAGGAATTCACTGAAAAAACCATAGGTTTTAGGGGTGTTATAGTTAGCTGGACATTTCACTCGTACAAAACCATTAAAATTCCTCTGTTACAGTTAGTTGTACTATAACTTGCGCGCCCGCAATCCACTGCTGATGATGTCACATATTACATCATTCATGACATGGTCAGTGACATCACTGATGACATCTCAAATGACATCACTGATGACATCACTGATGGCATCATCCACGTGACCATCTGATACATCTCATTATACACTAGTATAACCTTTCAACACTCATTATAAAATATGGAGTACCATATTTGAAACCATTGACACACCAATTCAAGTTTCTAAAAACCCACTAAGTGATTCCTACATCTACACACACATCTAAACACTTACCTAAAGATTCACTCATACATGCTAACAAAAATCAATAGAACATTATCAAATATACGTATACACCGACATAGACATTACACACCAGCACACATCCTATTCACTTATGCAGTCATCCTACTCACTTATGCAAACAATTGATCATACTTACAGCTACACACTTATACAAACACCACTTTATTTATTCATATAGATAGTAACTCATACTTAGGGGCACATTAGGATGGTGGGCGGGCTTTGCCCGCCCGCCACCCTATCGGAAAACGGAACCGCCCGCCTTAAGGGCGGGGGTCCCGGGAGTGCCATTAGGATGTGCCCGCCACAGTGGCGGGCACATCCTGTATTTTCAGCATTGCGGCGGGCGGTGCTCTCTGCACCGCCCGCCACAATGCTGGAAATGCATTGCAGCATTTGCATGATGAAAGCGGCAGGCACCGCGCGGTGCCTGCTGCTTTCATTATGCAAATGCAGGGGGGTACCATAGGTACTCCCCTGTGTGCACCCCCCTACTGTGCTTCACTCTGGGGGCCCGCAGGGGGCGCCCAGAGTGAAGTCCGCCTGCCATTGAAAAATGCCCATGCTAATATGGCTGGCGGTGTCTGATAGACACCTCCACCATGTTATCCCTTTTCCGCCCCGGCCGTAAGGCGGCCGGGGCAGAAAACAGGCAGGCGGTGTTTCCCACTGCTGCGGTCCCCACCGCCATCGTAATATGTCGGGGGGAAGGCAGGGAAGGATGTCGGGCGGATTGCCTCCGCCAGGGTGGCGGTGGCCACCGCTACCCTGGCGAAGGCAATCCGCCCGACATCCTAATGGGCCCCTTAGTGTGTTATAAAATCACTATTACAAGTATGCAGTTTTTGACTCAGTCACTAATATAATCACTGAGCCTTATGTATACTTATTTATATACTATATACAACAACTGTCACATACACTGCGTTTTATATTTCTACTTTGTTGGACATGTATCATTGAGAAATATATTTACTCATCAACACACCCGTAAAGAGATTCACTCACCCAATCAACTGTTTTCTTTTTTTGTTTTAACTTTCTTTATTAAAAATACTTTTCCCCCCCATTTTTCTCCCACGACATCAGTACATATTCACTTCAAAATATTAATCGCTTCACCAAAAAATACAACAGAAATGCAAGAATCAGTCAAGGAAAAACCAACAGAGATGCAAGAATAAGTCCAGGAAATCATCTAAACAAAATAGTACATTAAATTTAAATTTAAAGGGTTCATATGTCATCTGCTAAAATATAGATCAGAGAATAAAGTAAACAGAAAAAGAAAAGGAAAAAAGAAAAACAAAATACCATTATAGCATTAGAGAAATATACAGAAGATTGCATTAACACACATCTAATTTTCACAGCATGTTCGTCAGTTTAAGCCAAGCTAATCCCACTGCTATTAGTTTCCATCAAGCCGCTGCCTTCCATCTTATAAGAGGAGCCCAGATTTTCTGTCCCAGCAATTTTGCTTTCATTCTTTCCCTTCCTTTCTTATATAGCTCTCTCCAACATAAATGTAGAGAACTATCGAGCCAACCATTGCTGAAATGTAGGTAGGAGAGGATCTAACCAGGCAGATGCAATGTTAATCCTTAGCACTGCCATAGATACAAAGAGAAAGTGATCAGCAGCACTAGTCTCCCGAGTACTACTTATCCCTAACAAGATTAATTCAGGGGTTAATACAACTTTTTCTCCAATTGAGTGGTCTAAATATTCCGTGATTGATTCCAGTATTCCCTGTGACCGCGGACATGAAGCAAACATATGAACTAGATCTGCCTCAAGCCCACTACATCTGAGACATGTGATCCCCGACACTCCACCCCATTGTGCATTTCTGGCCGGTGTATAATATAAGGAGAAAACCGTTTTAAAATGTTGAGCCTGAAAGCTGGCCGAGCATAACACCAACTGAGCTAACTCCAAAGATTTAAAAAATGCATTAGAAGCAGCGCCCACCCGCTCTTCCCATTTGACCACATGTTTAGGCAAATCATCTGGTTTTAAATTTATCAATTCTCCATATATTGCCTTAATAACCCCCTTAGTCCGGCTTTTAATGGTGTCAATTATTACACTGATATCAAAACCACTCATCCCACGTTTTTTATTCCCAAAAAAGCTAGGCAGCTGTAGATATTTGAAGAAATTGGCCCTTTCTAGCCCAAACTCCGTCTGCAGATCACTAAACTGGCAAAACCCTACTTTATTATTTAGGTCACCAATCTTCCGAGTCCCCTTTCTGGTCCACCCTGCCATTATCTCATCTGAGAAGATTCCTGGAAATGTGGGATTCCTATATAAAAACGTATAGTATTTGAATCTCCCCAAGCCAATCTTCCTTTTTACCCCCCCCCCCCAGATTTTAAATGCAGCAATCAGGGTCTTGAATCTTGTCCTCTTGTAATAGCTTGGCTCTATAAATTTAAAAAAGCAATTTTCTGCGTTATCTCCCATAACAATCTGTAGACATCTGGAAGATCGATTTGGTCTTCGTTATCCATATCTCCTGAGCTTGTTCCAACCAGTATCCCCATATATTGTAAGGCGGCTGCCCAATAATAGCTTAAAAAGTCAGGAACCGAAAACCCCCCTTTTTCCTGTGGTAAAGACATAAATCTAAGTGCCCGCCTAGTTTTCCCTTTTGCCCACATAAATCGATTAACTAAACCCTCCAAAACAAAAAACCAAGATCTTTGAAATTCTAATGGTATTGCCCTAAAAAGATACAATATCCTTGGTAAAAACAGCATCTTGATGATGTTACATCTTCCGACGAGGGACAGATGGAGATTATTCAATCTATCAAAATCTCCTCTTGCTTTCTTGACCACTGGTTCCATATTTTTATCTACCAGTTTCTCCAGATCTGCTGTAATCCGTATACCAAGATATACTGCCGAGTCAACCACACGCGAGTCTTCACAGCTTATCCACTGATTCTTTATTATTTGGCTCTTAGAGCTGTTAACTGCATAGCCTGACAACTTGCCATACTCTATAGCGATAGTCTTGACTGCCTCCAATGCCTTACATGGATCAGCAGTGGTAATAGCCACGTCATCCGCATAGGCAAGGACCTTTGTTTTGAGCCCCTGACTTATGACCGGACAAATTCTATTGCTAGCCACAAGTAGCCGTAAAAAGGGGTCCATGTATATGGCAAATAATAGAGGGGAAGAAGGGCATCCCTGCCGCGTCCTCCTCTGTATATTAAAGGAAGGCATGTAGTTGCCATTAACTTTTAATTGGGCAGTCGGGGCCCTATATAACACTTGGATAAATTTAATAAATCCCTCCCCCAATCAGAACCATCTCATTGTTCCCCAGAGGAAATCCCATGAGACCCTATCAAATGCCTTTTCAGCATCTAATAGCAAAATAGACATAGGGTCTTCTGAGATCTCCATCGCGTCAAAAAGAGTAATCACCCGACGTATATGTTGGGTTGTACTTCGACCAATAATAAACCCATGCTGACTTGGGTGTATGGTTTTTCATAAGATAACATTTAAACGGGTAGCTAAAATTTTGGTTAAGATTTTAACATCACTATTTATGAGGGTGATCGGGCTGTATGACCCTGGGTCTCTGGGTGGCTTATCTTTTTTAAAAAAAAACACAATATCAGTTCCCGCCCAGGAATCCGGAACAGATCCGCCCTTTTGAGCTAGCATCATTAGCCCCTTCGCAGCGGGGTAAATCGCCCCCGTGCTCATGACGAGCTTAGCTCGTCATGAGGCACAGTGCTCGTGTGCTCATGACGAGCTGAGCTCGTCATGACCACACCCATTTCCATGGAACGTTCAGCACAGCAGGGGAATTATCCCCTCGTGTGAGCGTTCCATGGCTCATGACGAGCTCAGCTCGCCATTAGCACACAAGCACCATGCCTCATGACGAGCTGAGCTCATCATGAGCATACAAGGTGTTAACTCTATGAGGTCTAATTCAATAGAATCCTTAAAGATCTTGTAGAGCTCTAAAGATCTGATCGGGGCCAACGACTTTTCCAGAGGGCAATTCCTGTAGGGCTCCTACGATCTCATCTTGAGAAAAAACCCTCTCAAGATTCTCCCTGTCTGTAACGTCCACTTTTTTGTTAGATACCCTATTCAGATATTCACAGATCCCACTTGGCGCTATAACTTAGTCTGCAGCATATAGCTGCTGATAAAAGAGCCTGAATGCTTCACATATTTCTGATGCCTCTGTAATAACTTTTCTTTCCAACTTTATAAATCACAGAGATCTCTCCGACTGATGTTTTTTGCCTAGCTCTTATAGCAAAGGTGCGTCCGACCCGCTCATTCAATTCATAGCAGTGTTCCTTTTTTGATAAATATATCTCAGCAGCCTTCTTAGTGAGGTGGCCTCCACCTTTTTCAAAGTCAGCTGCAATATTATCCTTTCAGCCGGTTCCCCGGCACCAACGATCCTAGCTAATGTTTCTTCCATTTTGTTTAGTTCTTCTCTTACTTCTAGGTCCCTCAATCGCTCCTTCTTTTAGGGACGCAAGCTGCAGCTTAATGATTCCCCTCTCACTCCCGCCTTAAAAGAGTCCCAAACAGTTCCCAACCCAGTGCTCCCCCGATTAAAATCCCAAAACTCCTTAATCCATCCCTTCATAAATACAACATAGTCAGGGTCATATAGCAACCTGCGCTCAAACGTCCAGCCAGCATTCTTTTTTTCCATTCTCAGAAAGTTAACAGTCAGAAGTAACGGATTGTGATCGGATATTATTCTTGGGTGCTTCTCAACACCTAGATCAGTCTTAATTTCATTAGATACAATAAAATAATCCAAACGGGAGACAACCTTGTGAGGAGCAGAAAAAAAGGTGCTTCCTCCCTGAGAAGAAATCAAGTAAGCCCAAACATCCAATAGGCCATTATTATGAACTAAATTGGATAAAGCAAGACCAACTTTTCTTTTTTTACCTAAGTATTCTCTTTCTGAGACACCCCATTGCACCCCTAAACCATTTATGTTAAAATCCCCACACATAATTATCAGAGCAGACCAGGTCGCTAAGCTGGAATCTAGATACTCTATTAACTCTGGATCATGACACGTTGAGCCATACACTGAGCACAGTGTAAACTTCTGATTATTTACCAAACATTCAACCATAGCCCAACGCCCCCACTGATCCACTGACTTCTTGAGAATCTTAACATCATTTCTCCGAGTAAAGATTGCCACCCCCCCCCCCGAGTACGAGAACCCTGTGTTGTAAATGCCAAGCGTTTAAACCCAATTTGTTCCATAATACGAGCTCTGCAGCCCTCTACATGCGTCTCCTGTATACACAAAAAATCTAGCCGAAGAATTTTCAACCAGATTGCCACCTTATTCCTTTTATGCTGTTCACTAAGCCCACATATGTTGACTGTTAAAATCCGTAAACTCATGTTACAAAGTTACTGGATTCTCTATGCTTAAGCCTATCTAGTATTAATGTTCGGTTCCACCGTACTTCCCTTTTAGTCATACAACAAAACACATTAAATGAGCGAACCAAATCAGCTTAAACCCACAAATAACTCATCTCCCGTAATCCCGCAGCTCGATGCCTCTCCTGTAGTACTGATGTCCTACATGACTCTCCCCCACACACCACCCCACCCCCCCTCACCACCCCCACCCCCCCAACCTCCCATACAGGCAAGCAGGTCAAGCATAACCTAGGTGTGTCCCCTGACTTCGCTCCCTGTCAGCACCGACCTCCCCTCCCGCAGTGATTTCAGCAAATTTATAACATAATCCCCCTTCCCCCCAAAAAAGCCTACCACCACACTACCAATTCATACAGGGAAGAAATGCAACCAGCGAGGAAAGAGAAAAAGCCTCTAACTCTGCCACCTCAAACATGACCCCTGTGCCCTATATTGCAATAATAACCAATTACATTTCAAGATTGCCAAATTGATACCTTAAAGTTCAGTCCTTCTCTGTACTTCCCGTTCCCGTTACCAGACCCAGGGATCTTCCCTCTCGTTCTTCGGTAATTTCTGTAAGGAAATCTTGAGCATTAATTTCAGAGAAGAACATCCTGACCTTCCCTCTATAAATAACCTTAAGTCGGGCAGAAAAAAGCAAAAAAGCTTCACATCCCAGGGTTTGAAAAGAACTTTTCATCTGGCGCAGTCTCCAGCTCCGCTCAACAGTTGCGTTGCAAAAATCCGGTCGAGCGAAAAATGTGTGTCCCTCATAGGATCTTTTGTAATCAGGTCTAATGCGATCCATGATTGCCTGCCTTAACAGGAAATTACCAACGAAAATCAGAATAGCCCTGGGTCTCCCCTCTTGGTTTTTTGGCTGCGCTCTCTGCACCATCGGGAAGCGATGTGCTCGTTGTATTTCTGTGTTCCAATCCAATTGGGCCAGATCTGGGAAGGAGCCCTTCAGTAGTTTCACCACAAGGGACAGGATGTTATCCCCTTCGACTTTCTCCTCCACGCCGAGAAGACGGATATATATTCGGGGCTGACGATTCTCACAGTCCTTGAGCTTCCAGTCTATTGTGTATATGTGTGTTTCTCCTGAGCAGTCTTGGAGACCTTCATTTTTTCGACTTCTTCCTCTACTACAGCTGTTCGCTCTTCTAGATGGGTGATTCGGCCGATCATATCAGAGCAAAGCTTGTTTGTTTTACTAATGGCACCCTGGAGATTCTTCGTTGCCAGATGCGACCTACTGCTTTCTTGCCTGGCCTCCCCCTGCATTTGTTTGAGGGTTGTATATTGCAATTCCACTGTTGCCGTAGGGGGTGTACTTCCAGTCTTGCAAGCCCCGACTGTACCCACCTTCACATCTGGGGTATTAGTGGTGCAGGCAGATAGCGTTGACGCTGAGTAATCCCACTCCAACCCTCTGCTAGGAGAGTCCGACGATCTAGTCTTGGTCCTGACACGATGCCTGGAAACCCCTGGCTGGCTGTCATGTCTCTTCTGCGTGACCGGGGATTCTTCCCCTGTCTCATCTCCTGAGAAGCTCTCCCGTGATGTTTCACTTTCGCTGGTCTGTGTAGTGTCCGCCTCTTCATTTACTGAAAAAAATGTATCTGCATCTGGGGAGAGCAGAGGAGCACTTGCCCACATCAAAGTCTCCCCGTCAACCTCGTGCATAAATGGTGCAGCACCCTATTGTCAGCTTGGGGCATCATATGTTCCATACTCAGATGAGCCAAAGGGGTCGTATTCGACTGATCTGATATCTGCAGAGGTACTACCTCCTCACCAGCAGTTCTTGTATCCATTGCATCCATTGCTGCTTCTCCAGGGCTACCAGGTCGACTACAAACATCCATGTTTCTCCTTTCTACCTTTTCCATGGAAATAAGCTGTGTCTTTTCCCTTCTTGGTGCCATTTCCATGTCTCCCACAGTTTCCTCTGCGGGAGCTGTCACTCCATTGGATTCTGTACCGCTTAATTCTAGGCCCCCCACGGTGTTTACAACAATTTGCGGCATCGTCTCGAAAGTGGGACTGCCTGTCCCAGAATGCATCAGACTGGGAGCAGGAAATGTCTGGTTTCCCGGCTTCAAGATCTCGAGTGCCCCAGCGGCTACAGCTGTTACGGCTGGCCCCCGAGCATGTATCACCTCGGCACTAGTGACAGTCATCATATTCACATCACTCACTGGCATCATGGCAAAGGTTCCCCCACCAGCGCCGGTACCTCCAAATGCCTCCGCCAATGACATCCGGCGCATTGTGCACTCCCCAGCAGCGGCCGTTCTTAATCGTGTTCCACCGGCCACCCCTACCGCTCCAGTTTCAGGTGCCCTAGTCTCCTCACCTTTTTTTAAGAGCCCACGCCGTATCTGCACAATTTTTCCACCAGGGTCAGACCCAACAAGGAGATCTTTCTCCTCTTTTTTTTGCTTTTTCTCTTGTTTGTCTTTAATGTTTTGGGCAGACTTCTCAGCATCTCCCCTTTCACTGCATTCCACTGCAGCGCATTCTGCACTCTGCTCCTTTGGCACCTTACTTGATTTGGGAGCCATGCTTGAGCGCCACCAGCGCTTCACCCGAACTGCAATCACACAGCAAACCAGCGAGAGCCAAGAGAGGAGCAAACCATTGAGAATCAGCGGATGACCAAAGGAATGCCGATCCTGGAGACGGGACCGACTCACCAGTAGGTGGCACCCGCTGTCCGTGTAGCTGACCGTGTAACTTTCGCAAGCAGGAATCGGCAGAAACTGAGGCTGGTTAGGCATAAGGGCATGGAGGTGAGTTCGGCATGTAGAGCAACAGAATTCAGTTTTTTCCTTATTTTCCAAGCGCTCAGCAATTTACACATTCATCGCGGACATCCCAGGAACAAAACTTGGTCATTTAGAGCTTTGAAAACCTTGAGGCTTCTACCTTGGCGCAGGAGAGGAAGGTCAGTGCTGGCTATAGTGAACTCAGTCAGTGGCCATCTTGCCCCGTGCAGCACTCAAATCAACTGTTTTCACATGCAGTCTTAACCTCATATACCTACTAAATCAACTCTTTACACATCTTTGGACAGTCAAACACCTCCCACCCAACTACACACACATTCACTCTCCTATACAAATGCTCATTTACTATTAAAAAACTAATATACAGTTTCACATAGCTAGTAACCAACTTATACACTAGTTTACACAACAAGAGAGAGATACAGATATTCACACAGTTAAAGCACTATCCCATATATTTAGTGAAACACTTTAAATTAGTCACTTAGACAGTCAATCACAGTGCTACTAAACCCTCCATCCGGAAGATTATACATCCTCTTAGTCTTCAATGCAGATTCCTATATATATAATACTTATGTAAATATGGAAGCAAACCACATTCACTGGATGATGTCATCAGTGATGTCAACAGTGATGTCACTTGAGATGTCATCAGTGATGTCATCAGTGATGTCACTGACCATGTCATGAATGATATAAAATGTGACATCATCAGCAGTGGATTGCGGGCGCGCAAGTTATAGTTAGTACAACTAACTATAACGGAGGAATTTCGATGGTTTTGTACAAATGAAATGTCCAGCTAACTATAACACCCCTAAAACCTATGTTTTTTTTCAGTGAATTTCTAAGGTTTTTTAAATGCTAATTCCTAACTATGAAATGTCTGAAACCTATGTTTTTTTCAGTGAATCTATATATATCTACATATATATATATATTCACTGACAAAAACATAGGTTTCACACATGTTATAGTTAGATGGACATTTCACTCATACAAAACCATTGAAATTACCCCGTTATAGTTAGTTCAGCTAACTATGACTCGCCCACCCGCAAGGCACTACTGATGACATCACATATTACATCACTCATGACATGGTCAGTCACATCACTCATGACATCACTGATGACATCTCAAATGACATCACTGATGACATCACTGATGACATCATCCAGTGAATGTATATCTGTCTGAAAAATAAATATTCTTTATATATGTATATCTAAAGGTCGATGGAAGAATAAATGGGTAAATAAGTGTCTAAATGGATGTTTTTTTTTGTAAAATTGTTTGTATAACTGACTTATTAAGGGGCCGATTCCGATCCGGTAAAATAATACACCATACGAATCGTATTCGTAGCCAAATCCGTAAGCATGGGCGGCAAATCCGTTACGTCCGCGGATTTTTCGGATTTTTGGTGAATACGCAATCCGTGTATTTTACGTATTTTTCACAAAATCCGAAAAATCCGCGGATGTAACTGGTTCAAAAGTTGAACCCCCACCCACCCACTCATGTAATGGCGCCAGCAAGCTGCCAGCGCCGTTGTAAAATAGTTACAAAGTTAGCTTGCACAGGAACCACTAGATAAAACGAAGCAGGTGCTGCTTTATTTTATCTAAGTGCTTCCTGTGCAAGCTAACTTTGTAACTATTTTACAACGGCGCTGGCAGCTTGCTGGCGCCATTGTAAACACACACATGGTCGCTGGAACTAGTTGAAGCTCAAATGCAGTGACTCATTCATCAGCCCAGAAACAATCGAGAGAGTCGTCGAGGCTGGGCAATGTGCCTTCTTTATCGAAAGTCAGCTGTGATGCTGGATAGAGGCCTTTGCATCCTTGACTTTCACGAGCACAATCACAAGGATTTCATACATATGGTCATGGCTCTTTACATAGGATTGCACACCTGATCAATTTTATATCTAGCATGCTTCCTGTCTCCTTATCCACCACCTTATTCAAATCCATAGATATTGCCATTTCTGAATTTGAATGGAAAAAGTAAAAAGCAAACATTTCTATGAAAATCCTGAAGAGGAGCAAGACTCAGGTGGCATAAATATTACAGACTATGCTGGATATCAAAGAACTGTTCCTGTGACCTGGAGTCTCTGTATCTTCATCTGCTGCTCTGATCGGCCTCTGACCTTTTATACACACAAGAGGCATGTGCAGCACAATCCCTGTGCTGTTCCTGTGACCAGGAGTCTCTGTATCTTCATCTGCTGCTCTGATCGGCCTCTGACCTTTTATACACACAAGAGGCATGTGCACTCGCATGGAAGCCCCGTCCGTTTGGCCATGAGTAGGCACATTGTGTTCGCACGGGTTTCTGCACGTTCGCGAGCGTTTTGTACAATAAAACCCTCGCGAACTTGCGGAAACCCGTGCGAACACGCAAAAAAAAAAATACGCTAGGATCCGCGGATTTTGCGTATTGTCGCAATCCGCAAATCCGCAGATCCGCGGATTGCCAATACGCAAAATCCGCTCATGCTTACAAATCCGTACGATTGGGAAACTACCGTCCGACCTCCGAATTCCGATCCGTTTCCGTTGATTTCTGTATGATTTTCTATGACCCGTACGAATGACATTCGTTTACCCGTACGAATAAGCCTCGTGCAGACCACCGTACGATTCGTAATCAGGCCGTACAAACTCACTATTCCGATTCGGAACGAAAGGCCTGAGCGAGATACGTACGGGCCAAAGTATTCACGCTTCAACATTGATTCGTACGGAACATTCGCCTCACTGCAAGCTCCACCAATACATACTTCCCGCACACCCCTCGGCCAAGCCTACGCGAACACCCCCACCCGCCAACGGCCCGTACTACTCACTCGCACGCACAAGTACGACACGCACACCCCCCAACAAACCTACGCGAACACCCCCACCCGCCAACGGCCCGTACCACTCACTCGCACGCACAAGTACGACACGCACACCCCCCCAACAAGCCTACGCGAACACCCCCACCCGCCAACGGCCCGTACCACTCACTCGCACGCACAAGTATGACACGCACCCCCCCCAACAAGCCTACGCGAACACCCCCACCCGCCAACGGCCCGTACTACTCAAACGCACGCACAAGTACCACACGCACACCCCTCGGCCAAGCCTACGCGAACCCCCCCCGCCAACGGCCCGTACTACTCACTCGCACGCACAAGTACGACACGCACACCCCCAACAAGCCTACGCAAACCCCCCCACCTGCCAACGGCCCGTACTACTCACTCGCACGCACAAGTACGACACGCACACCCCCCAACAAGCCTACGCGAACACCCCCACCCGCCAACGGCCCGTACCACTCACTCGCACGCACAAGTACGACACGCACCCCCCCAACAAGCCTACGCGAACACCCCCACCCGCCAACGGCCCGTACCACTCACTCGCACGCACAAGTACGACACGCACACCCCCCAACAAGCCTACGCGAACCCCCCCACCCGCCAACGGCCCGTACTACTCACTCGCACGCACAAGTACGACACGCACACCCCCCAACAAGCCTACGCGAACACCCCCACCTGCCAACGGCCCGTACCACTCACTCGCACGCACAAGTACGACACGCACCCCCCCAACAAGCCTACGCGAACACCCCCACCCGCCAACGGCCCGTACCACTCACTCGCACGCACAAGTACGACACGCACACCCCCAACAAGCCTACGCGAACACCCCCACCCGCCAAGGGCCCGTACTACTCACTCGCACACACAAGTACGACACGCACACCCCCCAACAAGCCTACGCGAACACCCCCACCCGCCAACGGCCCGTACCACTCACTCGCACGCACAAGTACGACACGCACACCCCCCCAACAAGCCTACGCGAACACCCCCACCCGCCAACGGCCCGTACTACTCACTCGCACGCACAAGTACGACACGCACACCCCCCAACAAGCCTACGCGAACACCCCCACCCGCCAACGGCCCGTACCACTCACTCGCACGCACAAGTACGACACGCACCCCCCCCCAACAAGCCTACGCGAACCCCCCCACCCGCCAACGGCCCGTGCCACTCACTCGCACGCACAAGTACGACACGCACCCCCCCAACAAGCCTACGCGAACACCCCCACCCGCCAACGGCCCGTACTACTCAAACGCACGCACAAGTACCACACGCACACCCCTCGGCCAAGCCTACGCGAACCCCCCCCGCCAACGGCCCGTACTACTCACTCGCACGCACAAGTACGACACGCACACCCCCAACAAGCCTACGCAAACCCCCCCACCTGCCAACGGCCCGTACTACTCACTCGCACGCACAAGTACGACACGCACACCCCCCAACAAGCCTACGCGAACACCCCCACCCGCCAACGGCCCGTACCACTCACTCGCACGCACAAGTACGACACGCACCCCCCCAACAAGCCTACGCGAACACCCCCACCCGCCAACGGCCCGTACCACTCACTCGCACGCACAAGTACGACACGCACACCCCCCAACAAGCCTACGCGAACCCCCCCACCCGCCAACGGCCCGTACTACTCACTCGCACGCACAAGTACGACACGCACACCCCCCAACAAGCCTACGCGAACACCCCCACCTGCCAACGGCCCGTACCACTCACTCGCACGCACAAGTACGACACGCACCCCCCCAACAAGCCTACGCGAACACCCCCACCCGCCAACGGCCCGTACCACTCACTCGCACGCACAAGTACGACACGCACACCCCCAACAAGCCTACGCGAACACCCCCACCCGCCAAGGGCCCGTACTACTCACTCGCACACACAAGTACGACACGCACACCCCCCAACAAGCCTACGCGAACACCCCCACCCGCCAACGGCCCGTACCACTCACTCGCACGCACAAGTATGACACTCACCCCCCCCAACAAGCCTACGCGAACACCCCCACCCGCCAACGGCCCGTACCACTCACTCGCACGCACAAGTACGACACGCACACCCCCCAACAAGCCTACGCGAACACCCCCACCCGCCAACGGCCCGTACTACTCACTCGCACGCACAAGTACGACACGCACACCCCCCAACAAGCCTACGCGAACACCCCCACCTGCCAACGGCCCATACCACTCACTCGCACGCACAAGTACGACACGCACCCCCCCAACAAGCCTACGTGAACCCCCCCACCCGCCAATGGCCCGTACTACTCACTCGCACGCACAAGTACGACACGCACACCCCCCAACAAGCCTACGCGAACACCCCCACCCGCCAACGGCCCGTACCACTCACTCGCACGCACAAGTACGACACGCACCCCCCCAACAAGCCTATGCGAACCCCCCCACCCGCCAACGGCCCGTACTACTCACTCGCACGCACAAGTACGACACGCACCCCCCCAACAAGCCTACGCGAACACCCCCACCCGCCAACGGCCCGTACTACTCAAACGCACGCACAAGTACCACACGCACACCCCTCGGCCAAGCCTACGCGAACCCCCCCCGCCAACGGCCCGTGCCACTCACTCGCACGCACAAGTACGACACGCACCCCCCCAACAAGCCTACGCGAACACCCCCACCCGCCAACGGCCCGTACTACTCAAACGCACGCACAAGTACCACACGCACACCCCTCGGCCAAGCCTACGCGAACCCCCCCCGCCAACGGCCCGTACTACTCACTCGCACGCACAAGTACGACACGCACACCCCCAACAAGCCTACGCAAACCCCCCCACCTGCCAACGGCCCGTACTACTCACTCGCACGCACAAGTACGACACGCACACCCCCCAACAAGCCTACGCGAACACCCCCACCCGCCAACGGCCCGTACCACTCACTCGCACGCACAAGTACGACACGCACCCCCCCAACAAGCCTACGCGAACACCCCCACCCGCCAACGGCCCGTACCACTCACTCGCACGCACAAGTACGACACGCACACCCCCCAACAAGCCTACGCGAACCCCCCCACCCGCCAACGGCCCGTACTACTCACTCGCACGCACAAGTACGACACGCACACCCCCCAACAAGCCTACGCGAACACCCCCACCTGCCAACGGCCCGTACCACTCACTCGCACGCACAAGTACGACACGCACCCCCCCAACAAGCCTACGCGAACACCCCCACCCGCCAACGGCCCGTACCACTCACTCGCACGCACAAGTACGACACGCACACCCCCAACAAGCCTACGCGAACACCCCCACCCGCCAAGGGCCCGTACTACTCACTCGCACACACAAGTACGACACGCACACCCCCCAACAAGCCTACGCGAACACCCCCACCCGCCAACGGCCCGTACTACTCACTCGCACGCACAAGTACGACACGCACACCCCCCAACAAGCCTACGCGAACACCCCCACCTGCCAACGGCCCATACCACTCACTCGCACGCACAAGTACGACACGCACCCCCCCAACAAGCCTACGTGAACCCCCCCACCCGCCAATGGCCCGTACTACTCACTCGCACGCACAAGTACGACACGCACACCCCCCAACAAGCCTACGCGAACACCCCCACCCGCCAACGGCCCGTACCACTCACTCGCACGCACAAGTACGACACGCACCCCCCCAACAAGCCTACGCGAACACCCCCACCCGCCAACGGCCCGTACCACTCACTCGCACGCACAAGTACGACACGCACACCCCCCAACAAGCCTACGCGAACACCCCCACCCGCCAACGGCCCGTACCACTCACTCGCACGCACAAGTACGACACGCACCCCCCCAACAAGCCTATGCGAACCCCCCCACCCGCCAACGGCCCGTACTACTCACTCGCACGCACAAGTACGACACGCACACCCCACAACAAGCCTACGCGAACACCCCCACCCGCCAACGGCCCGTACCACTCACTCGCACGCACAAGTACGACACGCACACCCCCCAACAAGCCTACGCGAACACCCCCACCCGCCAACGGCCCGTACTACTCACTCGCACGCACAAGTACCACACGCACACCCCTCGGCCAAGCCTACGCGAACCCTCCCACCCACCAACGGCCCATACTACTCAAACGCACGCACAAGTACCGCACGCACACATAACGCCAACACCAAAACGACCACAAGGACCTTGCTAACGAGTCGCACTACCACACTGAACATGTCTCCTGTGTACACACCTTTGACAATCAATGTCCTGGTCACAGCCAAACAGCCAAACAGAGGACAACACCAACAACCACCCCATATAACACCCACCCCAACAATTCAAATTAAGCCACACCCACCATTTGACCAATAAAAGGGACCACACATACAACCCATCATCCTTTGCAACATACCCATTCTTGCGAGGAAACTGAGAGCACACAAACTATTGCAGACACATACCTTCACACATACACCCTATCTCATCTACACCCACACCACCCCCTTCACATTCTGACCCAAACACCCTCATTCATACACACCATCAACCCCTCAATCACATACACTACACACCATGACCACACACAAGAATCCAAAATTCACTAACCCGGAGATGGAGATACTTACAGATGAAGTCATCAGAGTCGAGCCGCAGCTGTTTGGCGCATTGGTCAGACAGACCAGCCTGGCAGAAAGAACACGCCTGTGGGAGAGGATCGTAGACCGGGTCAATGCTGTTGCACCCATCAGGCGCACCAGGGATGAATGCCAGGCCAGGTGGTACGATCTGCGGAGGATGGTCAAGAAGAAGATGGCACAGGATTACGCCAATGCCCACCACACTGGTGGCGGTGGTCCCCGCAGACCTCCTGTATACCAGCCCTGGGAGGAGAAGGTCATGGTCCTACTGCCAGCGGTGGGAGTACATGGAATAGAAGGAGCCGTTGAGTCTGGTGAGTGTACAAAAAACACAAGTTACATGGGTAGACTAACAACAGTGCCCAGCAGCATGGGGTGGGTGGCCATGAGTCCAAGCAGTACACTACCAAATGGTGGTAGTTGCAAAGGGGAGGCACATAGGGTGCAATGTGTAGGGTAAGAGGCTGCTCTCATGCCATATGTCCCAGGGACACACACAAGCATAATGACCAATGCACAGGGATAGGTAAAGATCACAAAAGATACTAGACCACAGCTTCTAAATATTTACTATTTGCTGACACACCTTACAGAGATGCATCATTTTGTGACAAAGTAAGGCAGTGTAGCAAGAGAGCAAGCACAATCTACCTGTCTCCATCCCTGTCTCGCCCTCTCCCTCTGTCTCCCTCTCCCTCTGTCTCCCTCTCCCTCTGTCTCCCTCTCCCTCTGTCTCCCTCTGTCTCCCTCTGTCTCCCTCTCCCTCTGTCTCCCTCTGTCTCCCTCTCCCTCGGTTGCCCTCTCCCTCTGTCTCCCTCTGTCTCTGTCTCCCTCTCCCTCGGTCGCCCTCTCCCTCTGTCGGCCTCTGTCTCTGTCTCCCTCAGTCGCCCTCTCCCTCTGTCTCCCTCTGTCTCTGTCTCCCTCTCCCTCGGTTGCCCTCTCCCTCTGTCTCCCTCTGTCTCTGTCTCCCTCTCCCTCGGTTGCCCTCTCCCTCTGTCTCCCTCTGTCTCTGTCTCCCTCTCCCTTGGTTGCCCTCTCCCTCTGTCTCCCTCTGTCTCCCTCTCCCTCGGTTGCCCTCTCCCTCTGTCTCCCTCTGTCTCTGTCTCCCTCTCCCTCGGTCGCCCTCTCCCTCTGTCGGCCTCTGTCTCTGTCTCCCTCTCCCTCAGTCGCCCTCTCCCTCTGTCGCCCTCTGTCTCTGTCTCCCTCTATCTCCCTCTCCCTCTCCCTCTGTCTCCATCAGTCAGTGTTCATCCCTCTGTCACCTCAACGCACCTCCCTGGGGCACACACACAGTTGCACACAAGCACTGCACAGGCCTCACAAACTCCATAGAGCAGAATGTTAAGGGATGTCTCACAAGTACCAGCAAACATCTGCTATGTGCCTGGAAGACACCCACCATTTGCTGTCAACACTGTACTGTGTCAGGACACACATCTCAGAAAGCTCTGTAGTACACAATGGGCACAGGTGTAGGCAGCACAAGTCCCTCCTGTGCTCATTGCAAACACAAACACCAGGACAAGGTCACACATCCTGTGCACCAACACAAATCCACGATTATGGCAGCATGCCACATGAGGGGACAGCCAAATCATGAACAATGGACGCTTGCAATTCACAAACAAAGTAATAGCATGGCCTGTTGTACACACCCCTTACAGAAACTCTTCCCCGGGGGACAGGCGTTGGATTGCAACACTGTCCCAATTGCCATGTACCACAACAAAACACGTACTCATATGAATATGCATACAACTCATACATGCACATAACAGAAGCTCCAGTCCATTGTGCCTCTCTAAAAAAGCACGTGCCCCATCTCATTACCTTTGTGGATGCACATAAGTACCAACATGGACATGGGTATTGACAAGGTGATGCGTCTTAGAGAAGTGCCCAGTTCTAAAGCCATGATCTAGAAGTGGGTGTACAGGTCCAGGGGTGTTGGCATTGTTTGGCCAGCATGGAACAGCAAAAGACATCCAAAGTAGTAGCTGACATGCTAAATAATGATGCTCTGTCTCTTACATCAACATGCTGCATCTAAACTCTGTGCATGCTTGACGCACACATAAGAATTTTCACCGTATCCAGGATGTTGCGTGAAACTTACCAATGCTTTACACGTGTGGTGCCGGCAACACAAGACACAGCAATAGCTGTGTCAGTCATTGTCAAGAGATTGGAAGAATGTAAATACCCCATCGTACAATCGTTTTTCTACCACTAAATACACAACTGTACAATGTCAACAATGTATAGCTTGTGGAACAGTGATGCTGATAATGGATAACCAAACCACATGTCTCTTGATATTGCCTTAACAGTGTCTGTCTCTCCCACACACAGGGCAACGTGCGGATCTGCCCCCCAGCCAGGGGGGCCAAGGATCCCAGTCCCAGGCTCAGCAGGACCCAGACCCCACCGGCAGCGCCGTCCCTCAACGCACTGTGGATGACCCCAACCAACCTGGCTCCTCTGGATCCCAAACCCCTGCAGCAACTGTACCAGCTACATCTCTGCCAACCACCGGACCTATTCCCACCACATCCCAGCAGACAGGTCAGAGCCCTGCCCATGATTCACAAGAGAGCCAGTCTGAAAATGAGGGACACCCTTTGTCGGGCGCCCCTGAGGTTGGTGACAACCTCCACCCTCCCAGCACTCGGGGGGCCCGTCGATCAGATGTGCCCACAAGCGCAGGCCGTGCTCATGTGGGTCAGGGTGGTGGGAGTGGCGCAAGGCGGAGGCGAGAATCTGGCCAGCCAGCTGCAGGGCCCTGTATGCCTGAACTCACAAACATCCTTGAGGCATACCAGCGGGACACCAGGGAGGTAAGCCAGTTTGCGGAGGCCCTCAACCAGGTCAGAGAACAGCAGGCAGAGCAAATAGCCAGGCAAGACCTGCATTATGGATGGGTGGAGGCACACCAGGCTCAGCTCTTGATGGTGCATAGGGACATTTTCCATGTGCTACGTCAGATGGCTGCCAACATGCAGCCCCCTCCCTGTGTCACAAGGCCAGCAACATCACGGCAAAGTGCAACACCAGCCACAGGGAGGGAGGAGAGGGAGGAGGAGGAGGAACCCTCTGACGTAGCGTCCCATGCACCGTCCATGCCTGCACATGAGGGTCCCCCAAGGAAGGTGGGTCGTCCACGGCGAAGACGTTGAGGGCCTGTGGCCCATGGACTTCTCCCAGGACACTGGACCTGGCATATTGCCCCTGGGTGCAACAGCATCCCCTATGAGACTCTCCCACATGGACTTGCTGGTCACAGTCTGCCCAATGATGTCAGGCACTGTGGCCTGGACTCTGTTGACTGAAACTGTAAGGCATCTCATCTCCAGCTGTGAATTTTGGATTCCACCCCTTTCTGTACAGCACCTATTCACGTTTCATGCACAAGATCACCCAATAAATAATCTAAACATCATACGCATTTGGTGAGTAATCTTTGAAACAGCATACATGTATATGTGTCTGCAAATGTCAAAAATGCAAGGTATACAACAAACAGCAGTCATCCACACACTTGGATCAGAATCTGAGTGAGGACACACATTGGTCAGAAATTTCCACAAACTACATACATGGATGGTAAGACACACCTGTGTGGGACAGTCAATGCTGGAGGGGGGATTGAATCCCAATACTGCTAGCACAGGCAGGCCCAGGAGAATCACTTTGAGGAGTACATGTCAGTGTCACAAAAGTAGTAGTCCATGTAGGGAGTACCTACAACTGTGTCCTCAGGTATGTGAGCTACCATCAGCATGATGCATTACTGTGTATGTGATTAATGCCGCACAGGATAACGGTGGCAGGACAGACTGTGGGCAATGGGCTGGAGCACTCTAGACAAGCACACCTGATTAGGTGACCTACCCCTATGGAGCTACAAGTACTATACTACTGTAATGGGAGCAACGCATACAGAACAACGACACACATCAGACAAATACCTACCCCAGAACGGCCAAATCACACCACACCCAAGAGACAGGGTCATGGTGTGTGTCCCATGTGCCAACTTGACTGACTGTGACAGCAATGTTGAAGTGGTGTGAGCATGTTGTGTTCTGGCACGTGACTGTAAGCTAACAGTTTTCTGATCTAGTGGTGTTGACAAGCTAACACTGTACAATATTGTGCCTATGTAAGGTGTGTGTGTGTGTTGGACACGGCACATGACCTGGTGGTACGTAGACCCAATGTCATGTGAATCTGCATAGTCGTGCCAGTATGTTTTGCACACACACGCATAGCAGCAGCTATGGCTGAGTACAAAGCATTTTTATAGCACAAGGGTGAATGTCTGGTGTTGTCTGTGTGTAGGGTGGCAGGAGCATGCTCTATTAATGGATGGAAGGAGGGTCATCCTGTAGGTGTCTGTGTTCCTGGATAGTGTGCACTGCATGGTGGCTGTGTATGCAGCTGCAGCAATGAGTGAAGACATGACGGCAGGAGGGGTGTGACTAATTGCTAAACAAACACATAACACAAGGGCACCCGCAATGCACAAAGTGACATGTGGATGTGAAGGCAGGAGTGTCTGCCTCACTCAGGATCACTGACAACAAAATGGCACAGTAATCACCACAGATCACAGTCACTGGATCAGGGCCCTTACGGTCAAGTGGGGCACAAGACACACAGCGTCAGCAGGTGTATACAAGAGCTAGTGTGTTCAAATCCAAACTGCACCAACAAAGACATCTACCTCACACACAACATAGTATTCTAGCCTTCACCCACCCCATGCGTGTGGTCAATATACAGTTACACACATAACAAGCATGAGGTTTCTACGTTCAAAATAGTATATGTGCACATTAGAAGGACATGTGTGTTGAGCCCCAAGCAGGCACAATATTCTGTAGGAGTCAGACGTCATGCACAACATGATAATTTACATTGTGAGCCCATGGAGCTTTCACAAACATACATGTGCATTGTCAATAAGTCCAATTTACACTAATCATGATGTCACCTGTAATGCCGCATTACGAATACCTACAAGGCTGTCAACGACTGGCCGTAACCTTTCTTCATCAGAGTGGTGTGATGCTCTAAGCGTTCCACCTCCAAATAGCCCATTGGTCTGAGTACAAACTACAGACACAAAAGGGTGATCAGGCGAGGGAAGGAGAGGATGGGAACTGCTGGGAGGGAGACCTGAAACAGAGGCAAATAAGCATTAGGACAACATTCTCATGTCACAGACACTTCAAAAACCTCATTAGCTACACTGTACCAGTCACACCTGTGAAGTGTACTGACTAGTGAAAAATAATGATGATTAATCATGCCATCACATGAGATACGATGCTGTGACACAGACACATAAAAACTGGGACAGTCTGTCATCCATTAGAGTCATGTGTAACGCTCACAAGTGAGCACCCATGCAAAAAGATCTATGTAGTATAAACACATTCCCAGGCACAGATGAGGTGGACCTCAGTAACAAATGGAAATATATGGAAATCCAACTACCGCTAACTCTAAAGTCTGTATCTGATATTGGTTAGCCATAAGGGCCATGTAGGTTAACTTGAGCAAATCCACAACAGCTGTTAGTATCACATATGATGAGGAAGCTAATGATCGACATGCAATGAAGGCACTCTGTAGCCAGTCTTTTGGTGTGTCAAGTATGCATCACAATGCTAAACATGATATGCAGGTACAATAAATATTAAGTGCAAGTGATGTCCATCCAAGCTACATAATCAGACCCTACCATAGCACAGTAATGGTGCCGGCGACCAGAGATTCATGTGAATGACCGCACTCCACTGGTGCAACACAAAAATTCACATATGCATCTTTCACACTTTTTACTTAGTCATGCTAAACATACATGGCATCATGTGCATCTAAACATCACTGCTACTCACTGTGAAGGCTGGCGTAGCAGTATTCTCAACCTGCACTGAGGTAACGACATGACAGTGACATGATATACTGCTGCAAGGGGCAATGCATCCATGTTAACTGATTCACAGGACAGTTGTCTTAAGATGTGGAACATACACTGGGCAACACCAACACCACATGGTTTCATGGTAATCACACTGGACTGGCCCACAAGCTGGAGGTGAGGATCCAGTCACATTCTAATGCACACAGTGAGGCTGCAATCCCCCACAGAGTCCGTGGTTGTGACCTCTGACACAATGTCATGCCATGGTATGTGCAATGTTGCTGTGGCAATGTCTACACACATTGATGCATTCACCAGAGTATCAAAGTACAACAGATGACAGAAGGGGTGACTATCCTGTCATGGGAGTGGCCATACATGTCATAAGGTACATAATGGAGTAGCATGTATGCAAGGTGACACTACATGCACATGAACATGTACCACATGTTTCTATACATACCAACGCTAAACAGCCTCATATGAGTCCTTACCCAAATTGACTTCTCCACATGTCCAAGCATGCTCCGTTGATGTGGCTGACGTTGCAATCATAATGAGCAGTAGCAGGATGACCACGATGTACCCCAACGGACAACAGGCAGGGCGAGCTGTGGATGAGAGTGGCACACAAGGGGTCAAGTTCTGTATAATGTCATTTTGTCAATGCCTGTTGAATAGCCAGATGTAGTATGACACCTGTACATTCCAAGTGCACACATAGCACGTATGTGTGTAGCATTACAACTGAACGTGTGACACAGCACAACACACATCCAAGTGATCTTGCTTACAGTCTGTTGCATACACAGCATGCTACCCATGCAACTCTATAGTCCATCTTTTACATAAAAGATGAAATGACTCACCATCATGAAAAGAAGTTGCGGATGAGGTGACCGCGGATATCATCTTCACCCTCCTCGTCACTGGCATACTGGCCAAGGCCTTCATCCTCAACGGGCGGATGTTCCAGCTCATCAGGATCCAGGTAGAGTGGCACAGCCTTCTCCACTGCCATGTTGTGTAGCATGCAGCACACGGTGAAGATGTCACACACCTTGCGTGGGCTGTATTGGAGGGCTCCGCCTGTCTTGTCCAGGCACCTGAACCGGCTCTTCAGGAGTCCAAAGGTCCGTTCGATCACCTGCCTAGTCTTCACATGAGCATTGTTGTAACGCTGGTCTGCAGCTGTCCTGGGGTTGCGTAGCGGAGTCATTAGCCACGGCATGTTTGGATATCCAGCGTCTCCTGCAAATTGACATCATGTACAAGAGTGAATCATATGATGCAGATCATGAAGTTGTGACATACTGACATACAGAGCTCACAGTGTATACTCACCAACTAGACATGCCCGGTGGTTGTGCAGCTGCAGCATCATCTGTGGTACCCTGCTACGCCTCATGATGAAAGCATCGTGGCACGATCCTGGATAACGTGCACAAACATGTGAGATAATCATGTTGGCAAGACACACCACCAGGGCATTTATCGAGTGGTAGTGTTTCCTATTGCGATACGCTTGCTCCTGAGCCTGTGGTGGGACAAGAGTAACATGTGTACCATCAATTGCACCAATTACATGTGGCATGCAGCCCAGGGCATAGAATTCCCCCTTGACATCTGTCAACTCTTCTGGAGTAGGGAATGTAATGAATTCATCAAGGTGGAGCAACATTGCTCCCAAAACATCACCCAATACCCGGCTAAACATGGTCTGAGACATCCCTCCCACATCAGCTATGGTAAATTGGAATGTACCTGTGGCAAAGAAATGGAGGGCTGCCATCACCTTTACCTTGGGTGTCAGTGCAGTTGGATACCTGTGGCGTGGTTGTAGGTGAGCCTCAAGCTTGTCCGTCAGGTCCTTGATCAACTGTCTGCCGAACCGATATCGGCGGATGCAATTGCGCTCCCTCATGGCTTCCAAGTCAGGCAACGGCCTTTCCAGAGGGGGTGCCCTGCAAGACACAATTGTAAGGAAATGTCTTCGACTGTCTGACTAAGACTATAACAATGTACATGGCACAAGCAACACTGCTTCAAATAATGTAGACAATTTGGAGTGTGGCGTGGGATACACACTGATGCCAGCTCCCACACACTCCTCCGTGGAGAAGGAAAATACCTGTAGTGTGTGGAATGGATGTGACATGCATACAAACGATCAGATGGAAAGGTCTTAGTGAGCATGACAATGTATCATGTCAGTGAGACACGTCATGTCAATGTCAGTAGGAGGTTGTCTGCACATCCAGACGGCTGACTGCAATACACACACACACCACATGTGCCATCATTTGCACTGTTCAGCCTTAGTCATGTTGCGGTGTGTACTTTCAGTTACAATTACATGACCATCATCATACAGCATGATAATTACATTTGTCACTGATGGTCTGTGATGCCATCACACATGTGAACGGGTCATTAACACACGTGGCATGGTGTGTGTACATTAGTCACCCTGCCATCACAGCAAGGACACAAATAGATGCTCCTACAGCAGATGCACAGAACTTTCAAGGACTAGTTACTTACCTTTTGTAAACCAATATCTGTAAGGAACAGTAGGCAGTAGCAAAGTGTCACATTTCAATACATACATAGCTTAGGACTAATTAGCCTCCCTGGGTGCCATCGATCTGACCAGTGAGTGGTGGCTATCCAGGCCACACCGGAACAAAACCAGTGTTGTAGATTGGCATCCCACAAGGGCGTGGCCACGTTTTGCCCGTACCTACAACGCATACACTGGCAGCTGTTACACAAACATATCCCACAGAGAGTGTGGGTAGCAGGCAAAGATGGATGTCAAGTAGCTAAACATCACTCTCAGAGTCAGGGAGGATGATGACATCTTTGCGTAGTGCCTGTACCTCTTGGATACCCTCTACAGCGTAGATAACGGGAATGTGTTCTGTGGTTTTGAGGCCTGGATGCAGATGCTTCCTGGGATGGGGTGGTAGGACAGGGAACATGGTCAGTCCGGGTAGGGCAGTGGGGGTCTGACAACGTGCCTATCTACAGACAAACATGCTGCGTGGCTGTACATGCTTGCCAATATACATACAGTACTTTCATCAAGATAGGCCTGCAGAGGCTCAGCGTAGCGTTAGTGTAGTTGAAGGACCTCAGTGACAAGTTGGTCCTCACCGCAGCAACAGGGAGATGAAGGGCCATGGTTCCAACCGCCCACATAAACACAACACTGTACGTTGCCCAATCATCCAAATACATCTTTTGAGTTGAGACATCACCAGTGTCTGGTTAGGTGTCCACAACACTCGCATCCCCCAGTCCACCTGTCCTGTGGTCTTGGGACTGACACTCACGTGCCAGTGGGTCTTCATGACCCTCCCAATATTCATTAGCGCCAATTGTAATGAGGTGTGGCCAGCTCATTGATGTTTACATTCCCATGCAGCATTAAGAGCGGTGTTCTGCCACACAGTTACCACAGCGGAGCCGTACAGTGTGTGGTATCGGGGCCAGCACCACCCCAGAATGTCGCTACGGCTGACACCTGGGGGAGATCTGGCAGTGAGGTTGTGAGTTGAACCAGCGGGGACCAGGATAATAATAATAATAATAGGGGCATTTGTAAAGCGCTGAGTTACGCACACCGGCGTGTCACCGCGCTGACGGTGAGAGAAACAAAAAAAACAGGGGCAAACAGTACTGGCAGGCCAAAGTTATCTGGTGTAGAGGTAGGTTTTTAACTTAGCTCGGAATCTCGTTTCTGCTTGTTCCAGGCGTAGGTCTACTGGGAGTTTGTTCCAGTGGTTGGGGGCCAGGTACCTAAAGGACCTGCCTCCCATCCGAGCTTTCTTGACCCTGGGAGTCCTCAGCAGTCCTCCGCCCGCAGATCTAAGCGCTCTAGGAGGTTCATAGGCTTCGATCAATTTCTGCAAAGGTCGGGGCGCCCTACCATACAAAATCCGATGACACGTGCAGAGAGCTTTATACTCAACTCTGCTCTTTACCGGAAGCCAGTGGAGTTTTCGTAGAGCCAGCTTCGAGGGCGCCCTTTTGGGCAGCCTAAGAATCAGGCGTGCCGCCGCATTCTGCAGCACTTGAAGACGTGCAATGCTTTTACTCGGTGCTCCAAGGTACAGCAAGTTCGCGTAGTCAAGCCTTGCGGACACCAAGGCATGCACTAAGGTTTGACGCGCTTCCAATGGCAGAAGGTCTAAAACCTTCTTCATTCTCTTCAAGACCCCAAAACAGACTCCGACTACCCGATTGATCTGAGGCCCGAAGGTAAGAGCCGCATCGAACCCCACACCAAGATTTTTGGCCTCCTGACAGGGGGTGGGAGTAGGTCCAAGACAGGATGGCCACCAAGCTGACGACCAGGCCGACTGGGCTCTCCCTACCACCAGCACCTCTGTCTTGCTGCCGTTTAGCTTCAAGCAATTCGCGGCCATCCAATCGGCCAGATCTTTCATGCACGACTGGAAGCCATCCGCAGCAAGACAGGGCGCGTGCGACAGGGAGATGACCAGCTGCGTATCGTCAGCGTATGTCACCAATTGGAGGCCATAGCTCTCCACAATCGATGCAACGGGCGCCACATATAGGTTAAAAAGGGTCGGGCTCAGGGACGAGCCCTGCGGCACGCCCTGACCCAACGGTACCCCTTTGGAATAGTGGTCGCCCTGCCGCACTCGAAAGCTCCTTCCTGTGAGGAAGTCCTGGATTCACCTCAACGCGGTGCCAGCGATGCCCCCTTTGCTCAGACACTGCAGCAAGGTGGAATGTGCTACAGTGTCGAACGCCGCGCTGAGGTCAAGCAGGATCAAGGCCATGGTTTGCCCCTCGTCTACGCCCTGTCTCAGTTGTTCTGTAGCCATGAGCAGGGCGGACTCTGTAGAGTGCCGCGGTCTGAAACCAAACTGCGTATCGTGAAGCAAACCCACCTCCTCTACATGCTTCATAATTTGGGTGTTCACCACCTTCTCCGCCACTTTGGACAGAAAAGGTAGGAGTGAGATGGGCCTCAGATTTTCCAACACCTCAAAGCCAATGTGAGGTTTCTTTCGGAGGGGGAGTACCACCGCCTGTTTCCACCCCTCAGGAAGTGTGCCAGATTCGAAGGAGATATCCAAGACGTGCCTTATGTAAGGCTCCAGGACACTCAAACTGTCCCCCAACCGTTTGGGAGACACCGGGTCCATAGGGGAGCCAGATTTTACCGAAAGGCACGTCCTGACCAGCACCTCAGGAGGTGGTGTGGTGAAATTGGTAAATGAGCCTGGGATCTCCCTAGCCACAGATGTAGCTTCACACTCAACCCCTATAATAGGAGGATTGGGGAAGGTCGAGTAAATTTTCTCGACTTTGGTGGAAAAATAGTGAGCTATGCGGTCACATGTTTCAATCGAACAGCTCTTCGGGTCAGCAGACGCATCGATTGTGGTCAGTGACTTATAGATACCGAAGAGATCCTTAGCAGAGTCTTTGGCCCCTAGAATTTTCCCTGCATAAAAGGCTGCCTTCGACTTTTTAATCAGTCTATGATGCAGCCTCCTTTTTGCTAAGAACAATTCCCTGGCTTGAGCATCATAAGATACCCTCCAGGCTCGTTCAGCACGCTTACACTCTGCCTTTGTCCGCCGCAGCTCTCCATTGAACCAGGGAGCAGATCTTTCCTTGCGGCCGCCCTCCGATGTACGGCAGAGTGGCGCTGTCTGATCAAACGCCTCAGTAATGCGCCTGTTCAAGTTAAAAACAGCAGATTCTATATCCGCACCTCCCGGCTGGCCTTCCCTTGACAGTGCTGAGTTAAAATCCTCCAAGGAGAATTTTACCCACTTCCTCCTTAGATAGTTCAGGGGTGGCTGACTCTGCTTTATAGGTTTTACGTTATTTATAGAAAATGTAACCAGATAGTGGTCTGTCCAAGGGATCGGCTCAATTGTGGAGACCTGAACCCCTCCCCAGTTTGCAAATACAGGGTCCAGCAGGTGGCCTTGGCGATGTGTGGGACGGGAGAGCTTGAGTTCCAGCTGAAGTGCTTGGATGTCCCTACAGAACTCCTCCGCTCTTTTATCCTCTGGGTTATTGAGATGTAAATTCAAATCTCCCAGTAAGAGAAATTTGTCCCTACGTAACACTGCCTCAGTAAGACTCTCTACCAGGCTCTCCCTAAACTTGGTGCACGGCCCAGGAGGTCGATAAACAAGAAAGCCTTTAATCGCCGTCCCTCCATTTAATTGTATGTTAAAAGCACCTACTTCACTCTCCGCTACCAGGGTAGACTCCAGTGCGCAATCAAGACTTTTCTTAAAAAGGATCGCTATTCCCCCTCCCTTCCCTCCAGGCCTATCCTGCCTGACCATGGCGTAACTCTCAGGCATGGCCTCGATAATATCTAAGTCGGAGAACTGGTCCAACCACGTTTCCGTGAGGAACAGAAGATCGAACTTTCTCTCAGTGAGCAGCTCGAATAAATCAAGTCTATGCTTACGCAATGACCTCACATTGAGGAGACCGCAAGATAGCGCGACATACTCCCTGGTTATATCCGGCGCGGTGGTAAACCGATACCGACATTGACCACACTCCTTGACCTCACTTGACATACCGTACATACGGGAGCACGTAGTCTTCGGACGTAGACTGAGGAGCTGCTCCCTGTTCCAATAGATCTTATCCTCAGGAACAGGGTTTGTCGCCCTAGCCCGCAGTCGGCCGCGGACGGGCGCAGACGGGCTCGACTTTGGCGACACTTCGGCGCGCCTTCGTCGCGCCCGCTGCGCTCGTCCGCTGCGCTTCCGGGAGTACATCCTTCTTTTGAAGCCCTCAGCCCGTCTGCCTCACAGCCACTAGACCGCTAACCGGTCACTCACAGGCGGAAGCGGAAGTGATTGTCTCTCACCTCCACGCCCTCCGCTCAACGGTGCTAGCCACCCTGTCGGACCGAGGCGTGGAGGAGGGAAGACAAGACAGCCACCCCAAAGCGCCGGTAAGTCGGGGGACACGGGACACGGGGGACACAGGGGGATTAACAAAGCCTCAGCGCACTATAGCCTTGACCCCAGCGGAATCACCGCTAAAAGTGCAGCCACAAAGTACTCAGGGTAAACAAGTAGAATTAAAAGTTTAAAGTGCAGCACAGTTTTAAAACACCGCGTAACCGCTATTAAAAACACAATGTCTGCGCGCAAAGCAGCTGTGAGCCCTGCCACTGCTCACTCACCGCCACTCGTCCCAGGTCTCAGGATCCCTTTTGAAGCCCTCAGCCCGTCTGCCTCACAGCCACTAGACCGCTAACCGGTCACTCACAGGCGGAAGCGGAAGTGACTGTCTCTCACCTCCACGCCCTCCGCTCAACGGTGCTAGCCACCCTGTCGGACCGAGTCGTGGAGGAGGGAAGACAAGACAGCCACCCCAAAGCGCCGGTAAGTCGGGGGACACGGGACACGGGGGACACAGGGGATTAACAAAGCCTCAGCGCACTATAGCCTTGACCCCAGCGGAATCACCGCTAAAAGTGCAGCCACAAAGTACTCAGGGTAAACAAGTAGAATTAAAAGTTTAAAGTGCAGCACAGTTTTAAAACACCGCGTAACCGCTATTAAAAACACAATGTCTGCCCACAAAGCAGCTGTGAGCCCTGCCACTGCTCACTCACCGCCACTCGTCCCAGGTCTCAGGATCCCTTTTGAAGCCCTCAGCCCGTCTGCCTCACAGCCACTAGACCGCTAACCGGTCACTCACAGGCGGAAGCGGAAGTGACTGTCTCTCACCTCCACGCCCTCCGCTCAACGGTGCTAGCCACCCTGTCGGACCGAGGCGTGGAGGAGGGAAGACAAGACAGCCACCCCAAAGCGCCGGTAAGTCGGGGGATACGGGACACGGGGGACACAGGGGGATTAACAAAGCCCCAGCGCACTATAGCCTTGACCCCAGCGGAATCACCGCTAAAAGTGCAGCCACAAAGTACTCAGGGTAAACAAGTAGAATTAAAAGTTTAAAGTGCAGCACAGTTTTAAAACACCGCGTAACCGCTATTAAAAACACAATGTCTGCGCGCAAAGCAGCTGTGAGCCCTGCCACTGCTCACTCACGATGAACATTCCGATCATGTCTGTCACAGCGGTTTTGGGACGTATGCACCGCCTGCGTCCGTCACTCAGCGAGTGATGGCGTCAGGGGCATATCAACAGAGGCGCTACTGCCCCCAGACGGGTACGGTGGGCCAGAAGCTGACGCTGAGTCAGTGGGCGGGGTGAGGGACATCATGGACATGAGGAAGTGCACTTACTCCTCCTGTGTCACATGCAGGGCTGGGACCGTAGGTCGTGGTGCTGGCTACGACGGCTGCAATTCTGATGGAGCCGTGTGGTCGCTGTCACCCTAATCCCATGCAGCATTGCACTTGCATCGTGGTTATTTGTTAATGCAATTACACATCTCTGACTTCTTTTGTTTACCTGACGAGTTTGGCCTGGGGAATGATGTACTAATAAGGGGCTCACATGTCTCCACACCCACACACATGCACTCGTCCTACATCCCAACCATGAGCTATTGTGGTTCTGTGCCAACTGCTGGAGTCTGAGTGGCTTGTGGGACAAATCACACCTGGATTCATATGTCTGGTCCCCGCAATTGGAGCAGCTCTTGTTGTTGTGCCTGACGTGAAAACCGTGGAGACACAGACGGTGAGGGTCACTCACCAACATGAGGCGTTTTCATTCCTCACAGGCTTTGTAAGTGACATCCCTATTGGCACGGTCTTGAGTATGACAATAAAAGGTAAATGCTCAGAAGTGTTTGTACAATGATTTAGGGTACAAAATGTGTAAGCTTTAACTTAGACCGGACCTGCGCTGGTGTTGAGAAACAAACAGAGGACCTGACGTGTGCACGCAGAGGTGACATATGACTACTCAAATAACGTCATCAGGGCACACACAACGCCAAGGACACTTGCAGAGCCAGAGGATTTACACACCAACACACAAGTGTACGGTATTACGGAAATTGCCATGTCCAGGATGACATGTGGGGATATTCTGAGGTGAGTAATACGTTACTGACCTGTTCATCGCATATGCTAACAGCATGCACAATGTCGCACATGGCACACACATGACGTGGTCACACAGGGTCATGCTGTGCGGCTATGACACCTCTGTGACAGTGGGCATGTTCCTGTCATCATGTGCCAGTTCCCTGTACTGAATTGTGGGCCATTCGAGTGTTCATGTGCCTCGCAACATGTTGCTGACGTTAATCGGGTGGAAATTGTTGAATGCATGTGATGCACATGTGCATCATGATTGATGACATGTTGTGCAAGCTATTCACACATCAACTGAGGCACAGGGTCACAATCCCTGTGCTTCTTCAATGTCTGCCACACCTGGCACATCCTGATGTATGTGTGCCATGCTGATGTATGCATCCACATCATTGACATGAGTGTAGACTACATCCCTGCTGTGTGATTTCCTGGTGTAACTCTCCCAATGGTGACATGAAGGTGGACAGGGACGCAGCCTACACAATCGTTCACTTGACCATGTCTGACGCAATGTACCCCAATGGTACGTGCGTGTGTACGCATCGTTTCCCTATCGCATTTCGGCTCTACGCGAGCTAAGCGTACCCCAATGGTACGTGCGTGTGTCGGCCTCGTTTCCCTATCGCATTTCGGCTCTACGCGACCTAAGCGTACCCCAATGGTACGTGCGTGTGTACGCATCGTTTCCCTATCGCATTTCGGCTCTACGCGAGCTAAGCGTACCCCAATGGTACGTGCGTGTGTCGGCCTCGTTTCCCTATCGCATTTCGGCTCTACGCGACCTAAGCGTACCCCAATGGTACGTGCGTGTGTACGCATCGTTTCCCTATCGCATTTCGGCTCTTCGCGAGCTAAGCGTACCCCAATGGTACGTGCGTGTGTCGGCCTCGTTTCCCTATCGCATTTCAGCTCTACGTGACCTAAGCGTACCCCAATGGTACATGCGTGTGTACGCATCGTTTCCCTATCGCATTTCGGCTCTACGCGAGCTAAGCGTACCCCAATGGTACGTGCGTGTGTCGGCCTCGTTTCCCTATCGCATTTCGGCTCTACGCGACCTAAGCGTACCCCAATGGTACGTGCGTGTGTACGCATCGTTTCCCTATCGCATTTCGGCTCTACGCGAGCTAAGCGTACCCCAATGGTACGTGCGTGTGTCGGCCTCGTTTCCCTATCGCATTTCGGCTCTATGCGACCTAAGCGTACCCCAATGGTACGTGCGTGTGTACGCATTGTTTCCCTATCGCATTTCGGCTCTACGCGAGCTAAGCGTACCCCAATGGTACGTGCGTGTGTCGGCCTCGTTTCCCTATCGCATTTCGGCTCTACGCGACCTAAGCGTACCCCAATGGTACGTGCGTGTGTACGCATCGTTACACCATTCAATGTGTAGCATTGGCAATGGCAATGTCACCGTACTTGGGTGTGAATTTTAAAAAATGCATAGGGAACAACTAGGGGAACAGTGTACTGTTCAAAATGCAACCAGGTTGTCATGGATACGGAGTTTTTTTAAACTCCTACAGGTGTCCTGGAAGAATCAGCTTGGAAAAAGTATACAATGTTGCGAAAGTTGTTGTTCAGCTCTGGCTCTATTTTCAAACCATGCATATGTGTGTCATGGGCTTAGGTGTGATGTGATTGGATGGAACATAGGATGCAAATTATGGTGGCCTATCACACACTACTCCTTGGACTCACAGACCCTCTGCAGCACAGATATAAGGCAGCATGTGGTTGTGGGAGGGCACTTGCCTGCACAACATTGGTGTGGTAACCACAGCTGCTGTCTCTGAATCCTCTGGACCCTGATTAGCTGAACATGGAGAGGGCACCTGCATTCACTGATGGCGAGAACAAGGCCCTGCTGGATGCCCTCCTGCCAAACTTCAGCAAGCTGTATGGGAGACCAGAGGATCAGGTGAGTGATGTGTGCAATACCTTGGAGTGTGCACCTGTTGTGTGTGTGACATCATAGCCACTGTGTAGTAATAGTGGATAGATGCAATGTTGTTGTGAGTGAGTGCCAGGGTGCACAGTGTTGTTACAAGAGAGTTATTTGTTGTAGTGTGGTGTGTGACAGCATGTCACGTGCTGCATTGCACCCAGATATAGCATATATTGTTCAGTGAGTGCCATGCTCAAAGAGTGTTTTGCAGCCCTCATGTCATCTGTAGAATTTCAATGTCATGCAAAGCAGTTGTGTTTGCACACAGGCCACATACTCCTGGACAATGATGCAAATGTGTGTGGCATACGATGCCCTGTTGTCCTCATGTATTTTGTGCACATATGGGTGTCTTGGGAACATGGACCAGGTATACTGATGTTCTGTAACTTTACATTTGTGACAGGTGTCTGCCTATGAGAAGGGTGAAATCTGGGTGGACATCGCCAGGGCTGTCCGGAGAGAGGGGGGCCTCGCAGGAGGCTTCGAAACATAAAGAAGAGGTGGCAGGACATCCGGTGCTGGAGCCGCCGCATCGCCCGAGTCCAGCTGAAGCTGGAAGCTCCACGCCGGCATGGCGGCAGCCGCCACCTCACCCCCAACTTGCTCCGGGTCCTGGAAGTGGTGTTCCCAGACCTCCATAGGCAGTTGCAGGAGGGACAGCAGCACGAAGGGGGTAGGTACATGTCTGTTTGTAGTCATGTGTGTGTGAAATGGTACCTGAAGAGCTCCAAGGCATGGTCACACTCCCATAGTTTGAGTGGTGTGGTCAGACAGGCAGTTCATGCATTGGCATTTGATTGTCCCTCTGTCAGCAGCTGCTTCTTTACATGCCTTGCCCTACTCCACATTAGAGGTTTGCTTTGGCTAATGCTTGTTTTTGACATGTACTCCTATGGTGCAGTGTCTCAGTATGCATCTTCCTTTGCACATCATCATGTTGTAGGGGGGTATGTGACACCTGTTGGTACCTTAAATGTAGCACCACATGTGCACTATGTCTGCCCTTCTTCATATTGTGGCACTGTTCTTGAGTCTCAACAAGTGTTTTATGCACAAGTCAGCCTCAGTGGCCTTTGTCCATGGTACACTTTCTAATTATCTTGTGTTAGCTGCAGGTGCACAATGTACATGTGCTATATTTTGGGCTTTTGCATACTCACACTGGGCAGTGCGTGTGTGCATATTCTCAACATCTGTTGCATGTTCTTTGTACATAGTATTGATGGTCTGCCACACAATGTGACTTTGGATGTACAAAGCTGCGATGGCAGTGTGAGGTGATGGAACACTTGTTTCAGGTCCCAGGATAGCATCACATGGCAGTTCGCCCAGGACTTTTCTAATGTGGCACAGAGTCAAAGCGAATCAAACATGACCAGGTCTTGATTTGGGTGGCAAGGTTGGCTAATGAACTGTGATGCATCATCAGCTATCCTGTTGTCAGGTAGTGGATCATGATTGTGTCTCTCATACAAGTATTTTCCTTGCCTATATCTTGTCTCCTACCTTCATTGAGCGTTGTGTCTCTGACATTTGTCCACAAGTAGACTTGTCATTATGCAGAGTTCTGTGTCATGTGACTCATGATGCATGCCATGTTGAGGAATGAGGCCAAATGATTTGCAGCTGATATGTCTGATGTGTACAGGTGACTGATATGTTTTCATTCTTCTCCTTGCTCACAGCATCATCATCTGAATCTGGAGGAGACACAGGCGCGGATCAGGCAGAGGGACACACCGACAGTGCCACCTGCTTTGAGGTGTCAGAGGGAGGCAGTGGCACAGAGTGTGAGGAGAGTCTGCAGGCCGGACGACATGTGACTGACACATCTTACCATGCCGACGACTCCGAGTCAGACTCTCAGGAGGGGGTGGAATATGCAGCAATGGTCACTCATTCATCTTTGGCTGCCCTCCCCTCCTCCAGTCCCATCTCCAACCTCCCAGTCCTTGGTGTGCCTAGGGTCCGTGCTAGCCCCCGTGTCTCCTTTGTTCCCGGCACCGCAGCCCCTGCCCCTGGGTCCCCTGCTGCCCTCAGTGCTGAGACTGTGGACCTACTCTGGCAGATTGCAGTAGGTCAGACATCCATGCTGTCTGTCCTCCATGGACATACACAACTGATGACACAGGTGGTGTCGTTCATGGAGGGCATGTCATCAGCCATGTCTGATCTGCGTCGGAGTGTGGCTGCCATTGAATCAACACTGACGGCACCTCTCTACACCCAGCAGCATCTGTCCCCCCCCTCCTTCAGAGCCATCCACCTCTGCCTCTCACATACCTACACAGCATACACGCACACGCCACAGGTCAGACACACCCAGCGCACACACACAGCATAAGAAGCTCAAAGCTCCACGCACACAGTCTCAAGGGCAAGTAGGCACACCCACAGGGAGAGGGGAGACACCTCACACACGCATCCACACACCCAGTAGGACAGACTCACAGCCCTGTACCTCCACCCCCAATGTGTCCCCGGGTTCAGGTGGTAGTTTTTCCGCCCTGGCTGAGGTGTGCAGCCAGGTTTTTGAATCTACTTTCGGCGATGCCCCAACCAGTGTGGATGAATCCACTACACCTGCACCCACTCCACCTGTCCTTCCCTCTCCTGTCCATGCGGTGCCGGAGGATTGCACAGATGGTGCCCCCATAGTCAGCACAGCTGATTAAACGCCATGTGCAGGCAGGTTTGGGTGAGATGACACCCATGGAGGCACAAACTGTTGCAGAGACTCTATTGGACTGGCCATTGGCCTTTAATGAGCGAGGACTCTCATTTGCTTTTCTTTTGTGATTCCGCTGAATAAAGCTAATTTTTTCCTTTTGAGATTTGTAGTTTGTGTGATGATGTCTGTGACTGCTGGGTGCCTGGGAGCTGGTGTGATGTTCACATTTAGGTCTGCTAAAATGTGTCTATCTCCTGAGGGTAATGAGGTTGACAATGGTATGTTTTTGATGTACGAGCTGGGCAGTGGTGGGCACTCTGATGCTGGGAAGTGGTGGGCACTCTGATGCTGGGCAGTGCTGGGAAGTGGTGGGCACTCTGATGCTGGGCAGTGGTTGGAAGTGGTGGGCACTCTGATGCTGGGAAGTGGTGGGCACTCTGATGCTGGGAAGTGGTGGGCACTCTAATGCTGGGCGGTGGTGGGCACTCTGATGCTGGGAAGTGGTGGGAAGTGGTGGGCACTCTGATGCTGGGCAGTGGTGGGCACTCTGATGCTGGGCAGTGGTGGGAACTCTGATGCTGGGCAGTGGTGGGAAGTGGTGGGGACTCTGATGCTGGGCAGTGGTGGGAAGTGGTGGGCACTCTGATGCTGGGAAGTGGTGGGCACTCTGATGCTGGGCAGTGGTGGGAAGTGGTGGGCACTCTGATGCTGGGCAGTGGTGGGCACTCTGATGCTGGGCAGTGGTGGGAAGTGGTGGGCATTCTGATGCTGGGCAGTGGTGGGAAGTGGTGGGCACTCTGATGCTGGGCAGTGGTGGGAAGTGGTGGGCACTCTGATGCTGGGAAGTGGTGGGCACTCTGATGCTGGGCAGTGGTGGGAAGTGGTGGGCACTCTGATGCTGGGCAGTGGTGGGCACTCTGATGCTGGGCAGTGGTGGGCACTCTGATGCTGGGCAGTGGTGGGCACTCTGATGCTGGGCAGTGGTGGGCACTCTGATGCTGGGCAGTGGTGGGCACTCTGATGCTGGGGAGTGGTGGGCACTCTGATGCTGGGAAGTGGTGGGCACTTTGATGCTGGGCAGTGGTGGGCACTCTGATGCTGGGCAGTGGTGGGCACTCTGATGCTGGGAAGTGGTGGGCACTCTGATGCTGGGCAGTGGTGGGAAGTGGTGGGCACTCTGATGCTGGGCAGTGGTGGGCACTCTGATGCTGGGAAGTGGTGGGCACTCTGATGCTGGGCAGTGGTGGGCACTCTGATGCTGGGAAGTGGTGGGCACTCTGATGCTGGGCAGTGGTGGGAAGTGGGGGGCACTCTGATGCTGGGCAGTGGTGGGCACTCTGATGCTGGGAAGTGGTGGGCACTCTGATGCTGGGCAGTGGTGGGCACTCTGATGCTGGGAAGTGGTGGGCACTCTGATGCTGGGGAGTGGTGGGCACTCTGATGCTGGGAAGTGGTGGGCACTTTGATGCTGGGCAGTGGTGGGAAGTGGTGGGCACTCTGATGCTGGGCAGTGGTGGGCACTCTGATGCTGGGCAGTGGTGGGCACTCTGATGCTGGGCAGTGGTGGGCACTCTGATGCTGGGCAGTGGTGGGAAGTGGTGGGCACTCTGATGCTGGGCAGTGGTGGGCACTCTGATGCTGGGCAGTGGTGGGCACTCTGATGCTGGGCAGTGGTGGGCACTCTGATGCTGGGCAGTGGTGGGCACTCTGATGCTGGGCAGTGGTGGGCACTCTGATGCTGGGGAGTGGTGGGCACTCTGATGCTGGGAAGTGGTGGGCACTTTGATGCTGGGCAGTGGTGGGCACTCTGATGCTGGGCAGTGGTGGGCACTCTGATGCTGGGAAGTGGTGGGCACTCTGATGCTGGGCAGTGGTGGGAAGTGGTGGGCACTCTGATGCTGGGCAGTGGTGGGCACTCTGATGCTGGGAAGTGGTGGGCACTCTGATGCTGGGCAGTGGTGGGCACTCTGATGCTGGGAAGTGGTGGGCACTCTGATGCTGGGCAGTGGTGGGAAGTGGGGGGCACTCTGATGCTGGGCAGTGGTGGGCACTCTGATGCTGGGAAGTGGTGGGCACTCTGATGCTGGGCAGTGGTGGGCACTCTGATGCTGGGAAGTGGTGGGCACTCTGATGCTGGGGAGTGGTGGGCACTCTGATGCTGGGAAGTGGTGGGCACTTTGATGCTGGGCAGTGGTGGGAAGTGGTGGGCACTCTGATGCTGGGCAGTGGTGGGCACTCTGATGCTGGGCAGTGGTGGGCACTCTGATGCTGGGCAGTGGTGGGCACTCTGATGCTGGGCAGTGGTGGGCACTCTGATGCTGGGAAGTGGTGGGCACTCTGATGCTGGGCAGTGGTGGGAAGTGGTGGGCACTCTGATGCTGGGCAGTGGTGGGCACTCTGATGCTGGGAAGTGGTGGGCACTCTGATGCTGGGCAGTGGTGGGCACTCTGATGCTGGGAAGTGGTGGGCACTCTGATGCTGGGCAGTGGTGGGAAGTGGGGGGCACTCTGATGCTGGGCAGTGGTGGGCACTCTGATGCTGGGAAGTGGTGGGCACTCTGATGCTGGGCAGTGGTGGGCACTCTGATGCTGGGAAGTGGTGGGCACTCTGATGCTGGGCAGTGGTGGGCACTCTGATGCTGGGAAGTGGTGGGCACTCTGATGCTGGGCAGTGGTGGGCACTCTGATGCTGGGAAGTGGTGGGCACTCTGATGCTGGGCAGTGGTGGGCACTCTGATGCTGGGCAGTGGTGGGCACTCTGATGCTGGGAAGTGGTGGGCACTCTGATGCTGGGCAGTGGTGGGCACTCTGATGCTGGGAAGTGGTGGGCACTCTGATGCTGGGCAGTGGTGGGCACTCTGATGCTGGGAAGGGGTGGGCACTCTGATGCTGGGCAGTGGTGGGAAGTGGTGGGCACTCTGATGCTGGGAAGTGGTGGGCACTCTGATGCTGGGCAGTGGTGGGAAGTGGTGGGCACTCTGATGCTGGGCAGTGGTGGGCACTCTGATGCTGGGAAGTGGTGGGCACTCTGATGCTGGGCAGTGGTGGGCACTCTGATGCTGGGAAGTGGTGGGCACTCTGATGCTGGGCAGTGGTGGGAAGTGGTGGGCACTCTGATGCTGGGCAGTGGTGGGCACTCTGATGCTGGGAAGTGGTGGGCACTCTGATGCTGGGCAGTGGTGGGCACTCTGATGCTGGGAAGTGGTGGGCACTCTGATGCTGGGCAGTGGTGGGCACTCTGATGCTGGGCAGTGGTGGGCACTCTGATGCTGGGAAGTGGTGGGCACTCTGATGCTGGGCAGTGGTGGGCACTCTGATGCTGGGAAGTGGTGGGCACTCTGATGCTGGGCAGTGGTGGGCACTCTGATGCTGGGAAGGGGTGGGCACTCTGATGCTGGGCAGTGGTGGGAAGTGGTGGGCACTCTGATGCTGGGCAGTGGTGGGCACTCTGATGCTGGGCAGTGGTGGGAAGTGGTGGATGTGTTTACTATACACCAGTTAGACAAACGTTGATATAGCAGTCGTATGTCCCATACGTCTATTGCACTGGTGATGTGCGGTGACTTACCATACCCCGTGGTCGATGACGTAGGTGCGGCCTGTCACCGTATTACACTAGTGATGTGCGGTGACGTTCCGTACCCCGTGGTTGATGACGTAGGTTCGTCATGTCACTGTATTGCTCTACTGATGTGCGGTGACGACCCGTACCCCGTGGTCGATGGCGTAGGTGCGGCCTGTCACCGTATTACACTAGTGATGCGCGGTGACATTCCGTACCCCGTGGTCGATGACGTAGGTTCGCCATGTCACCGTATTGCTCTACTGATGTGCGGTGACGTTCCGTACCCCGTGGTCGATGACGTAGGTTCGCCATGTCACCGTATTGCTCTACTGATGTGCGGTGACGTTCCGTACCCCGTGGTCGATGACGTAGGTTCGCCATGTCACCGTATTGCTCTACTGATGTGCGATGACGTTCCGTACCCGGTGGTCGATGACGTAGGTGCGGCCTGTCACCGTATTACACTAGTGATGTGCGGTGACGTTCCGTACCCCGTGGTCGATGACGTAGGTTCGCCATGTCACCGTATTGCTCTACTGATGTGCGATGACGTTCCGTACCCCGTGGTCGATGACGTAGGTGCGGCCTGTCACCGTATTACACTAGTGATGTGCGGTGACGTTCCGTACCCCGTGGTCGATGACGTAGGTTCGCCATGTCACCGTATTGCTCTACTGATGTGCGATGACGTTCCGTACCCCGTGGTCGATGACGTAGGTGCGGCCTGTCACCGTATTACACTATTTATTTATTTATTTAAAACATTTGTAGAGTGCAACTGTCACCTGACAGGTATCCTGGCGCTGAAGCTCACTCCTAGGATGGAAAGAGACGGGAGGCTGATTAGGGAGTTTAGCAGTGACCGGGATTGGGGAAGAGACAAGTTTTAATTTGCTTTCTGAAAGGCAGGAGTAGTGGAATTTGGCGAATGTCGGCCGGCAAACTATTCTAAAGCTTGGCGGCGGCCACTCTGAAGGATCTTCCCCCAGTCCTTACCTTGTTGAATCTGGGTACCAACACAAGGCATGCTGAGCTGGATCGGAGAGTTCTGGTGGGGGTGTACCAGGAAAACACTTTTTGAAGGGATCTGGGGCCCGTTCCGTGTAGTGCCTTGAAGACAAGGCAGAGTGCTTTAAAAGCTATTCGCTGCTTCAGAGGGAGCCAATGTAACTCGGCTAAGGCTGCTGTGGCCGAGGATCTCCTTGTCCATCCAAGGGCCAGTTTGGCTGCAGCCGACTGGACTCTTTGGAGTCTGTCCAGTAGAACAGCTGGGGACTCAAGCAGAAGAGCATTACAATAGTCGAGGCGACTAAGAATAGTGCACCTGACTATTAGTGCTCGGGCCTGGGCGGGCAGTAATGGCATGATTTTTCGTAAGGAATGCAGTAAGGCCGAGCAAGTAGAGACTGTTTTAGTTACCTGCGTTTCCATGCTGAGTTTGTTGTTTAGCATAACACCCAGATTGCGGACACTGGTGACCGGCTGTGGTTTATCTGGATTTTCCGGGGGCCAGAATTCTGTAGGAAATAGGCGAGGAATCCAGCTCCCAGAGCAGAACAGGACCTCGGTCTTGGAGGAATTGAATTGCAAGGAATTCATGTGCAGCCAGCCAGCTGTGTCATTTAAGCAATCATGGAACGATTCCATGGGGATTGAGTCTTCCCCCTCCCAGGAGACGATGAGCTGGGTGTCGTCCGCGTAGTTTACAGTTTTTAATCTGTGGGATTTGATTAAAGTAATCAGTGGTTTTAGATAAATGTTAAAAAGGATCGGGCTAATGGACGAGCCCTGGGGTACACCGTGAGGTACTGGGGAAAAAGCGGATTGAAATGGAGGGAGGGACACAGCCTGTTTCCTATCGCTCAGGTATGAATGGAACCAGAGCAGGGCGGTGCCATCGACCCCTGCCTCTCTAAGCCTCTTCAGCAGAATCACATGGTTAACCGTATCGAATGCGGCAGACAGGTCCAATAAGATCAAGGCCACTGCGTGGCCCCTGTCTGCACGCATCCGAAGTTCTTCCATGGCTGTAAGCACAGCCGTTTCGGTGCCATGGGCAGGGCGAAAACCGAATTGGAAGTCATCCAGGATGTGATTCCGCTCAAGATGTGTCGAAAGACAGGAGCTAACCCAGCGTTCCACCACTTTCGCTGGAAAGGGTAGAAGCGATATAGGTCGAAAATTGGATAGACACTCGGGGTTCAAGGAGGGTTTTTTCAGCAGCGGGGTGATGAGTGATGAGTGCTTGCTTCCAGGAGTGATGTGCGGTGACGTTCCGTACCCCGTGGTCGATGACGTAGGTTCGCCATGTCACCGTATTGCTCTACTGATGTGCGATGACGTTCCGTACCCCGTGGTCGATGACGTAGGTGCGGCCTGTCACCGTATTACACTAGTGATGTGCGGTGACGTTTCGTACCCCGTGGTCGATGACGTAGGTTCGCCATGTCACCGTATTGCTCTACTGATGTGCGGTGACGTTCCGTACCCCGTGGTCGATGACGTTGGTGGCCCCGCCCACGGATTACTCTACTGTTGTGCGGTGACGTACCGTACCCCGTGATCGATGACGAACATACGGCCTCCCTCCGTATTACACTAGTGATGTGCGGGAGTGTGTGGCGCAACATACCCAGACATTACAATCGTGCAATGGCAATGTGGCCGTCTGGCTACACGTACAGGTATGTTGGACTTCGTTGTGCTCACCTTCTGCGCCGTCGTCGGTTTCTAAGTACGAGGTGGTGGCCGTACAGGATAGGGATGAGACGGACGATGGCGTTCATGTCCTGCTTGTCGTGTACCGGGTGCCGGTTTTGCCGGAGTGTGGGTTTACGGTAGTTTAGAGCTCTCGTAGCAAAAGAGCCGTACGGAGTGTGTTCAACACGGATCGTACTTCCTGGTTCGGAAGGCACGGTCTATTTACGTACGGACGCTGCGTGGTGCGTCAGCCGACTGCAATTCGTATGGATTTTCGATTTGTACGGTCTTTTTTACGAGTCGTACGGAGTGACGCTTTAATTTGTGATCGTACTTGCTGAATCGTACGGGGACGCCTACAGGTGCGATTCGTACAGGGAAAAACGCTCCGAACAGCAATTCGGAGCGCTTTTTACCGGATCGGAATCGACGCCTAAGTGTATCTTAGTGAATACATGTATTAGCGAATAATTTTTAAATATTTAAATATGTGTATCAGTGTCTCACTTTGTTTATAGGTGGCTGCATGGGTTGGTGAGTAGCTACATGAGTGTGTATATGGGTTATTAGTTGGTTTTTTGAGTATCATTATGAGTGTCTGTATGGTGTGGTGGGGGGTATGGTTGCATGAATGAGTGACTCAGTATATGTTTTTTTAAGGCAGCATGTGTGCAGGACTGTATGGGTGGATGAGTGTGTGTATGGCTGAGTTAGTGAGCGAATGACTGTCTCAATAGTATCGTTATGAGTAACTACATATATTTTAAACTAGTATATGTCAGTATTGATATATATCAGTGAGTATATGTGCGAGTGAGAGATTGGAAGAGTTCCTGTATAAATAAGTATGTGTTTCTATAAGTGATTGTTTAAGAAAGTAAGTATGTGTACGTTTCTGTAGAAGTAAGTACAGTGGTGTGTGTTTAGCTGTATATGCAAGTAAATGGATCTTTGATAGTTTATTTGCATGTGTGTGAGTAACTCTATGGATGAGTATCGGTGTGTAACAGGATGTATAGGTGTATGAGTACATATGATGAGTGAGTACATGTATGAGTGACTATATAGAACTGTTGGTGAATGAGTGGATGTGTATGTAGATGTTGGAATTACTGAATAGGTTCTTCTAACTGGTATTGGTATCTACATTTTTTTGAACATTTTAGTTTCTATTTTTGAAGGCGTGTATCTAAGGTTATATTATGCTGAGAGGTCTGCCACTCTTTCACAAGGATGATGTCATCAGTGATGTTATCAGTGATGTCATTTGAGATGTCATCAGTGATGTCATGAGTGCTGTCCCTGACCATGTCATAAGTGATGTAATATGTGATGTCATCCGCAGTGCATTGCGGGCGCGCAAGTTATAGTTAGCTAAACTAACTATAACAGGGGAATTTCAATGGTTTTGTATGAGTGAAATGTACAGCTAACTATAACATGTGTGAAACCTATGGTTTTTTTTCAGTGAATTTCTAAGGTTTTTTCAATGCTAATTCCTAACTATAACGTGGCTGAAACCTATGGTTTTTTGCAGTGAATTTACAAGGTTTTTTAAATGCTAATTCCTAACTGTAACATGGCTGAAACCTATTGTTTTTTCAGTAAATCTCAAAGCTTTTGAAATGATAATTTTTAAATGCATTAATTATTATATTTATTTCTTTTATAGTAATTTCCATCATTTTTATAATAATTATTTGTTATTTCATTTTTTAAGTTACATTACACATTTTTAATATAAAATAATACAAAACAAAATTCAAATATTTTAGTATTTTTTTTCAATATATTAAAATTGAATTCTATATATTTTCTTTTTGTATTTTTTCAATACTCGTACGCTACGCATACGGTGATCGCACCATTCTTTGTACGGGTAATCGTACTGTGCGCTCAACTGCGCATACGTTACAAATACGTTTTCACGTTCCGCGTCGCATCGACGCTTCCGCGTGACGTCATGTACGTTTGTACGGCACACTGTACGCATACCGTGAAAGTTTCCTAATGTTTAAAAAGATATATCTATGTATTTAATGTAAATATTAAGGGAAGACATTATCTAGGATAATTATTAAAATAATATTTATTAGCTTTTAGTAAGCGTATGTTACTTTTAAAAGCAATTACGCAAATGGCGGCGTACCTCTTCCATTCACGCACCGTAAGCGCACCCTACCCATACGCCATGTAACTTTAAAATAAGAGATTTGATTGAGTCATAACACTTCCAATTCCAACTGTTGAAAGACCCCACCCATTTTAATCATTCTTCTGTGACTTTCTCAGAAGAACCATCTCTTGTCGGGAGCTCCTGTCATTTGACAAAACAATTTTAATATGGCTGCATTTCTGGAATCCACTTCAGAACATTCTTCAGAGGAGGAATTTATACCTGAGGAGTCACAGGGAAAAAGAAAAGAGGCAGTAATCTGGACATTTTTCACCTTTCCAGAAGGACAGAAAAAGGTAAATGCTGCAAAGGTCACCTGCTAAATCTGTGACACCACACTATCAAGAGGGGATCCGAGCAAGAAGTATTCATTTAGGACAGCAAGCATGGTTTGCCATGTGAAAAACTACCATCCTCGCAATTATGCAAGAGCTTGCTCTGATAGGCTACGGGACAATCCATCACCTGCTGTTCCCAGCACTTCAAGCGCATCAACCACACAGCCATGGAGTCCGCATCCAAATATCGAACCGGATTTTGCTGACTTAATCATCCATTGCAAATTTTGCAATGAGATGCTCTGCTACGGGGAGCAGTCAATTAATTTAATTAAACGGCGCAAACAGGAGCACCGTTGCTCACGATGCAAATTCTTTTGTTTTGTTTATATGTTCCTGTTGGACACTGTTTTGTTTCCAATTTATTTTGTTATGTTAAAAAAAAGACAAAAAAACTGTTCTTTTCAGAACTAACTTCACTGGTCAAAAAAAGAGCTATATTTCTATGATAGTATGTAAATCTTTCAGGTTTTTTTCTGCACCAGTTGTTGTCTGTACGCATGCGCAGCCTAGTTTCCAAGACCATGCTTCTTTCTTTTTCTTCAAGTTTGCCGCTTTCTTCTCCCAGGCCGTGTGCCTCATCCGCTGCTACACTTTTCTAATATATTAATAATCATGTTCTATCTATATTTATTTGAAACGTATTGCCTGGGGCGCCAAACCTTGATTACATACTCCGTCCTCCGCCATTTTAGTAGTTTTCCTCTGTTATTTTGATTATACCTGCCACTTTATTTTACCCCCGCCTACATTCTCTGTGAGCCATGAGATTTCCTACCACAGACACCACGGTGTTTGTCCTTGGCCTCCGATCTTATCCGATTTGGTCACACGAATATCTAAAAACTAATTTGAAGCATGTAAGCCACAGCCATTACAACGCATGACCGTCACCACAAAGCCATTACCACGCTTATGCCTTTATCATGCGTGGTAAATGCATTCTAGTTGTAAAAGCATGCGTGGTAAAGCCATATGCGTGCTAATGGCTTCGTGGTGACAGTCACGCGTGGTTATGACCATGTTGTAATGGCTGTTTCCCCCCCAGGACACTGCAGGAACCGGGTCTGAGCATGGTGGACTCCAGGGCACCAGGCGGAGGCCCACGCAGCCCCCCTCACACAATATAGAAAGCTCCGGGGGTCGTTGTTTCTGTGGTTTGAAGGGTGTCATTGAGGCCCACACACTTTTAATTTTGTAGGGGGTGGCTTTGCACGCGAAAGTGGCACAAGGGGTTTGTAAATCTGGTACACATTGTTTTGTTTTACTTTGATTTCCTTTCTGTCTTGTAGAGCATCCAGAGTAAATATAACTTATTGTACAGCCAGTACTTTACAACCCTACTCTCAAATGTCTTACCATAGTACTTCAAATTATAAATATTATTTCTATTATGGACCGTCACCCCCCCAAAAAAAAGACACATATAGTTTTTTTAATTAACTTTTATTGAAACAACAATAACTGTAAAAGTGACTTAAAGATAACAATATAATAAACAACTAGAAAAATAACTTTAATAAAACAATATTATAAACAAATTGTGATGTGGACTTCAAAAGACGTACGATAGGTAATCTGCAAAACAAAAAATAAAATTAGAGTTTAAAATTATGTACATGTGACTAAATGATGTGAAACATTACAAGTCAAGGTAACACTACGATTTTACGTGTGCAGTGTGCCTGGTTCATTTCACTTCTGTTATAGTCCCGCGTTCAAGTGGTGTCTATATGGAAGTGCCTACTGCGTTACTGACACAAAAGTGGCACAACGGGATTGTAAATACGCCGATTTATTTCTAATGCATTTAATTGGAGGAATTGTATATCTAGGCCGCTGTGCTTACCTTGTATAAACGCTGCGGCCATCAGAGTTCACAACTTGAATTTAACTCTGCTTCTACACATCAAAGTATATTCAATACTTTGCGGACAATTCCATTGCTATTGCTCGATATGCCGTGATTGCTTCTGAAGGACGTTTGGTGAAGCAAACAAAAGGACATTTGATTAATCACCGTAAACTGAGTTGCGAAACTCCTGACAAAAGTGATTTTTAATGTGAGTTCTTAATATTCCGTACCTAGACTGTTGCACCCCATTGACTCTCGCAGTCTGGAGTTGAGAGTTTTTCTTGAAAAGTCAGAAGCAGATTTACAAGCTCCTTGTGCCACATTTCCCATGTTAAAAGTGACACAAAAGTGGTGCAATAAGCTTGTAGATCTGTTCCTCAGACTGTGTAACCTATCTGTTGTCACTGCTTGGAGGTAATTATACATTTCTACAGAGTCAAGCTGCTGCACACTACCCACTCTCTCCTTTCACAGATAATTTGTTGTTGTTTCGGAAACAAAATTCTTTGCTCACCTAGTGCCATAGGCATGATTAGAAGAGGGTGCTCTATGTCTCGAAGCAGGCTTCACTGTAGCCAAGAGAGTTCACCACTTAACTCAGATAAGGTTCTATATGGCACAGTGGACACAGCAGCATCCATTACTGTAAAAAAGAAAAAAAAAACGATGTGAGAGATAGTAAAAAAGAGAGAGAAAAAATGGCATTAAAACGTGGGAGACACACACGATGGGTGGGGGGCTGAAGCACCGTTAGCCTAATGGGTATTGCGCACCTGCTGCATACTACATATACTCTCCTTTCACAAATAACTTGTCGTTTTATCGGAAATAAGCTTCTTTGTTCACCTTGAGCCATTGGCGTCATTCAAAGAGGATGCATTACGTGTAGAAGCAGGCTTCTCAGTCGTTACAGTGGCCACGCATCATCGCAGAATACATGAATGTAGAGCTTTGTAGGTTTCTTTTGCGGGGGTTTCATCAATTTGTAAAACACAACCTGTAAGATAAAAAGGTAGTTAACATTGTGTGTATTTTTCTATGAAAGGAGAGAGGAAATAAGAGAGTGACTAAATACAATATTCGCAGCTCACCTTTCTGTCACCGGTGTTTTTCACCACGTGCCGGACATAATGCTCTACATCTAAAAGATAGTAAAAGGAAGATGTTATGATTGGTAAATGTTACGATCTTAATATGCAGTCAGATAACATCGCGCTTTCATGCATGTTCCTTCTCACATTTATACGAACTATTTGTATAGGTAATATTCCGAACATTTCAGCGATTATAAAAACGTTCCTGCTATTGGGAAAAAAATGTATGCATGTAAATTGATACACTATATAGGAGTGCGTTTGTCTACATTGCTGCGTCGCCTTTTTTGTATCTAGTCTGCTACAACCCTTTGACTCCCTCCGATGCGTACTGGAGAACCCGGCCTTATGGGCCAGGCGGCGCAGGGCACGCCTAAGATCTCCGAGTTCACCTGCCTCGACCGAGAGAGACACGAGACACTCTGTTAGGCGTAGAAAAGTAGTTTTATTAGCTGCAGCTAAGCACAGTTATCTAAGAAGTACCACACAGGTAGGTTCTCAAGAGACTGCCACTTCAATCTGTGGCGCACAGTCTATTATACAACACAAGTTTACAATGACAACTCCCAATATACACAAAACTGACAAATAGGAATAGTTCGAAAACAAGCTATCAGATGTCTAAAACACAACCTCCTTTCAGACCCCGTGCGCTCTCCTCCCATCAGATTAATCAACACTAGTGCCCGTAATTCAATTTGCAGGTGGCAAAACATGTGTAGAATGCTTCAAAAGAAGAGCTATCTAACAAGAGAACACATGAAGAGAATAGTGAAGGCCAGTTAAATAAGATAAGGTAGAGAAGAATGGTGGGCCCCCAACAGTGGAGTAAGTCATGGATTAATCAGTCTAGACATGGCTTTGCGAACTCGGCCGGACCCTGACATCAGTATCGCACACAGGGACAAAGGTTGTTCTTCAACGAGAAAAACATCGAACAGCTGAAAGTGGCAGAAAGACCATTTTTCCGCGTTAGCCGTGCTGCCTGAGTGAGGCAACAATAAATGGCGACTAAGCGCAAAATGGCGGTTGTAGCGAAGCGGGGCCGAAAACTACGTAACCTCAGTACCCAGGCCTCACTGCTCACCTTTACGTGGAAAAGACACCTGCTGCATCATGTAGTCCCGATCTGCAACAAAGAAGTCTCATATATGGTGCAGAGTCTTGATATCTCTATGGCTAACCACATACTTGTGCTCCCATCATCATCATCGCCGGTTCTTCACCCGCTCAGTGCTTCGGTTACCACTAACTCAGTGACCAAAGAGGCCACGCATGTGGTAGTGGGCCCCCTTGTTCAGCAGTTTGGGAACAACTCTAAAATGGCGTACAACACGTGCGCCCCGTCTTTTTTATAGATAGGGTCACGTGTGTAGTGACGGATGCGCTGGATGGGTGTGGTGTGGGTGTATACCAACCATGAGGGAGTGTGTGTGTGCCGATCTGACAACTAGACCAGGAAATAACAAATCACTACAAAGGAAATCTGGGCCATGTAGTGTTGTTTTCCTTGTAGCGTAAGCGGAGTGGGCTGTGCTAACGTATTCAGTCTCGATTAATTTACACCTCCCCCGATGATTTTAAATGTTGGGAGGGGGGCCGCCCAGCTCCGAGACACTGCAGGATCTGGGCTTCGGCGGGCAGTCTCCAGGACCATCGAGGGCTCTGGACATAGGTTCAAGCAGTCTGCCACACACAATACACTAAAAAGAAGAGAAAGTGATGAGAGATGATTTCTAACGTGTTTAGGCTTGAGAGCCTGGATAATCATTAAATGGGGTCTGGCAGTGAAGTGCGTACTTATTTAGCAAGAAGCCTTTCGGGGTCTTGCGAAAACAAGTCATCTGTAATAATTCCTTCTCGCTGCGTGTACATGCAAAGATATCTCATTTACTCATATGTTAAAAACAGAAACTTTCAACACCTCTTTTTGATTGGTTGTGAAGCATTGTAAGAAAACGTATTAGCCACCAATCCCTTTCGTTGCGCAGATTTTGAAAAAAATTTGATTGGCTGTTGTGTACTTACGTCTACCTTCCTCATGCTAATTTTGATTGGCTTTCTTTTTTCTATGTGACGTTACGATACAGTCACCATATATGTAGCCCATTTTGTGACACACTTTATTTTACTATGCGTTTCAAAAACTAGTTGTGGGAGGGTGCTTTTAACTTAAACTGTGTACTCTGCTTACAAGTTTGTTGACTGTAAAAGTATTTTAAAACATTATTCTATTTTCTATTCTATCATAATTGTGCTGACTTTTCTCCTTTAGCGTGCAATACTATGTTCTTTTATAAAATGTATAATTCTTCAAACCATCCTTGAAAGAAAAATGCTCATGTTTTCAAAATATTTTTATTGAGTCTTTTATATTCATCATATGGGTGAAATTCAAAAATTATTTTACATTCATTAGTATCACGCGTTCGACCACATTTATTTTATTTTATCATAAGCACTCATTATATAAGTGTTGCCCCATCATCTTTTTATAAATGTTTGGGCTTCTTTTACTTTCAGATAAAGTAAAATAGAAGTGCTACGACAAACACTCCCTCAATAGTTCATCTTTATTTTTTTATGTACATTTCATGTCATTATTACATTTAACAATCATGACATTTTAAACCACAATTATATTACTTTTTTTCAAAAAAGTGGGTCCGAAATAATCCTCCTAATCTTCACGAGTGAAATTTGCCAAAAGCACTACTTAATATAAATACTTTTAGCCCAATTTCACTCTAGAAGATAAAGAGTTTTGGTTTTAGTACATTTTTCAATCATAAAGAATTACTTGCATACTAAAAAAAAAATATTGTCGGATGTAAGTCAATCAACTCCAGTTGAAGGATCATACAGTTTAATATAAATTAAAATATACATTAACAATATGATCCCTCTCTGGAAATGAAAGATAAATTGAAGATTATGACATTTATTAAATAACCTATATTTCCATTCATATAATTTACCTCTCTTCGATATCGTTTCCATCCTCCATAGAAATTCATCCAACTCCTCTGGAAAGTACATACGGTTTTATGTATTTTTAAATATACATTAACAATATTTACTCTCTGAGGAAATGAAAGATAATGTGAAGATGTTTTTACGCTGTTCCAAATCATTCCTTCGCTCGTAGTTTTTTCGCCCGTATTGATTCTCTGAAACAAAACTAATTATCCCACGGGGGTTGTTTTTATCTACTTTTTGGTTACTTAACAGTCTATGGGATCAATTTATTGCTCCTCCCACAATTAAGTCATGTTTTTCAGTTGACAGGTGTTCTCATTTCCACTGTTTTAGCGTGTCACGTGTTGATGTAAATGTGCCTCTTTCCATACTTGTTAACATTCGTATAATTTCTAAAATGCTTTATTTAAACTCGTTTTTATTATTAAAGCATTTCTATAGGTTACTATTTTTTTAATAGGAGTATTAACATTCATTCCCCTTTTTTTCCCGACTTATTATTCTAGTAACTTCCCTTTTTTTTTTTACTTTTTTTTAATTCTTTTTATTACCGTATATTAATATAATCATTCACTCAGTAAGCATGTACTCATGAAGTGAGGCAGGCTTTAGGGAATGCACTGATTCAAAGTACTATGTATTATGCATTTTGTGGTGTAATAACCTTTACATTTATGCTTCAGGACTACAATTCCCCACTCACTATATATACCAGGGGGTCTCCAACTACTAGCTCGGGAAATACTGGTCATCCATCCAAATCTGCAATCTTCCCAAAAGAACACGAGCAAAAATCTTTTGTGCTACATTGATTAGGCTGATAGGCCTGTAGTTTGCCGGTTCTAAAGGGGAGCCTTTTTTGTAAATAGGAATGATCTCGGCGCCTGCCCATGTTTGAGGGAGTGTCAAGCCATTGAGAATTGCATTAAAAAGGCACTGCAGATATGGAGCCCAAACTACCTGTTCAGTTTTGAACAGGTCCCCATGAACCCCATCCAATCCGGTTGGCTTGTTTGGTAAAACTTTGGCCAGGGCCACAGTTACCTCCACCCGAGTACAGGGGGTTATATCGGCAAAAGGAACATGAATAAAATCAATAACAGGTGGCCCTGTCCCAATGACTCCTATTTGGGACTTAGTGTATAACATTTTAAAATGTGATCGCCAAGCGTTCGCCCCAAGGTTTGGCTCAATTGCATTCCTGCCCTTGTGTTTTCCTGTCTTCACCAGGTTCCAAAACCCTCTTGGATCTTTATCGTCATGGGCTTTCATAATGGCCTGCCATCTGTCGATTTCCCATTCAGATTTAGCTTTTAAAATAATTTTCTTTAAAAATGTCCTTGCCTCCCTAATACATACAATGTCACCCTCTCTGAGTTTAGTCAGCAGAGCATTCTTTGCTTCTCTGCATGCCCTATTATACCAGGGGTTATTACCTCTTTGTTCATTCCTTTTGTGGGTTGAGGTGCTATAAAAAACTTTGCCAGGGTTCCAACCATATCCTAGTGGTTTTCCCCCAGCACCTCTAAAGAATCAGTGGCACCGCTATTATCTATAATAGAGCTTGCCTTTACCAGAAAGGGTAAGATGGATTAATACAGGGAAGCCATTGCCTCTGAGGATTGTAAGAATGTTCCCCAGCGTATTCTTCTGCCTCCATCAATTGCAATTAGATCAGAAGGAGACGGGGTAGTCATAACCTGACCTACTGCTGATGGCACCAATCCAAGGTAACAACCAACGGATTATGGTCACTTTCAGTACGGGTCTGTACCAGGAAGTTCACAATCCTATGCCAGATATCCACCTTCACCAAAATATAATCAATTGTGGAGGCCTGGCCATTCCTTTCAAAGGTATATTTCCCTGGATTATCAGCGAACAGGCGAGCGTTACATGCCCTCAGTGAATGACTGAGGGTAAGTGAAGTCAACTGCAGGGCTAGAGGGGACCATCCCCTCATAGGATAAAGATTGAACATTGGGATTCCCCATGTTGAATCCTCATAGCTCGTAATAGGGTGAGGTAAACCATTTAAAGGTTCAAAATGGCAGTTAAAATCCCCACCGATGATAGGAAAGACTTGTCCGGGCAGCATCGAGAGAAGGGCGGACAGACAATCTAGCGTCTGCAAAGTCTGCCCATACCTAACAGGGCGTGAATAAACGTTAACAATAGCCACCGCTGGGAAGTTGTTGAGGGAAAGAATAATACATAAAACATCAGGGGAGTGGGTTTCTATCAGTTTAACTGAACAACCAAGATGTACACCGACCCAGATACCCAACCCCCCCGATGGTCTTCCCCTATGCCTCTTAACTGCCGATTTACAGTAAGTGGCAAACCCAACTCTATGCAAAGATTTCAAGGCCCAGGTCTCCTGGAATAAGCAAATCCCATGGGTATCAATGAATTCACCCCAATAGGGGAGGTCCATTTTAGCATTTAGCCCAGCTATGTTCCAAGACAACATCCTTAGCCCTTTTGGTGTAACTACCTCAATACTCTGTGTATCTATAATAGGCTCCCTTCTCTCAAGGGCCCCAGGCGGCATCTCCTCCTCATGGCTGTCGTTAATATCAACATTGGCTCCAGAGTAACTAGCTACTTCGCCTTTAGCATTCTGTACTAGTGCCAAGATGTTGCTCACCGTCGGTAGGTAATCAAAAACCACAGCTCCCTGAAGCCTTTCGACTTCTATGGCCTGGGATAAAGAAATGGACTCCCCAGTTTGATTCTATTGGGCAAGCTCCCCTCGCTACCGGGTGGAGTACTATCTATAGCCTCCTGATTTATCAATGGTTCCCCTACAGATTTCTTCTCTCACCAATTCCCTGCTCAAGATCAATGTCTGGTCATGGGCCACAACTCCCTACCAATAGCGGACAAGTCTAACTGTTGGTCCTTGGGAGTTAGATATTGATTACTAGAAGTCAGTCAATCTACCTGGTCTAAGATGCTGTATCTATTACTTACAGGGAAGGCAATTTTGTTTAAAAGAATCAAAGTTATAACACCTGTTATTTGCGCTTCCTACCTGTGCTCTTGGTTCCCATCTTTCCCATTACAGTAGGCCTTCTTTCTAATGGAAGATAGAAAGGGTAGGGAGGGTAAAAGTAGGTTAAAGAAAGGGACTGTATCCCAGTGGCTGCCTGCGTCTGACGCTAATCACATGTGTTCGACCGGCCGCCTATCTCTGAAGTTAGTCAAAATGCAATCGCCCTCAATTTGTTTCTTTCTTTGTTCCACTCAGCTTACTCTACGCTCAAATAAAATTTCACTGAATACGTGCGGTGGGAGTGGTCTATTAGTATATAACCAGTGAGTACACTTATTTTTTAAATCAGAATACGACTCCTCTTCACCATGTTCCAGCACAGGGACACCAGCTAATACAACGACATAGGGGATTAATGCAGGTGGTAAGTCTATACATGGCAAGCTAGAATTCATTACACCACGACTGTGAGAGCGTCTACGAGAATCATAGGCTTTATCTTTTCTCATTGATTCAGGCGCCAAACCACCCCCCTGAATAGGTATCGCTACATTCATATTCTCGATAGATTCTCCCCCACCATGTGTCACATTGCCAAGGTTCACGATGGTATCAGCTTCAACATTCCCACCAGGAGGTGCTAATGTTATGTTAGGGGGCAATGAGATAGGTGTACTAATAGAGGTAGGGGGATAACACATTACATTTGTTGTTGTTGTTACAACTAACCCAGAATTACCCCCCAGTGGATTGTTGTTATTAACATGGTTAGATGCAGAAAGTGATTCAAAATACAAACGTTTTCCCTCTATTGAAGAGAGTCTTTCAAGAATTGGTAAAAGAGTTGTAGTAAATAAGGCTCCCATTTTGCCCAAAAATCCTCTCCAACTTGAGGTGGATGAGCATAAGCCATGTCTGAATTGGATATGCCCACTGAAGGGGTCGGTAGCCAAGTCTCAGGTATAGGTGGCGTTGATGTAGACTCCGTCACACCATTCCTAATAGATTTATGAATTTTAGCATTTTTATGCCTCTGGGGGCCTCCTTCCCGCTTTCCCTTTGTAGCGGGTTCCGGCAGATGGTCCGTGGCTTGCAATAAAGAGCTACGAGCAGACCTTGTTAAAGCACGAGGAGGTATGCTACGAACAGACTCTTTAATTGCTGGGGCAACAGGCGAGGTGATAGATGCGGGATCCAATAATAAAGAGGTATTAACTAGGCTCACTGAGTCCTGAAATGACTGATTATCACCTCCTACAGAAGGGCGAGGATCAATAGTCAGATCTGTAGGTTGCTCAGGTGACCGTACATGCATTAACCCACCCAGAGATGATCATTTAGATAGCAAAGGGTCAAATGATAAACACCGTTCTGTCAGGGCTATTACGTGGGCGAAATACCAAAGTTGATCTTATTAAAAACTGATCCAGTGTCCCCACCACTGTGCCACCCATAGCAGGGTTCCTCCCCTTTCCTCCTCTGATGGCCATCGTGGTACTCGTGGTGATAAAATCAACACACCAACCAATCCAGGAGTCAAGTTGTCAGGTAAGGGTAACAACACAAGTGAACAAATCAACTAGTAGACACTAACCTTGGAGTACTGGTTAGGTCGGCGGGGCCCGGCCCGTCCTCTTCAGTCCTCGTACGGGCTCAAATGGGCCTGCCCTTGGCACGGGCTTTGCCCGGTGCCACCCACACGCATACCGCGACGCGGGACCCCTATGACCCTTATAAGCACCTCCTGGCGCTTAGAGCTGCGGTCGCGGTGTGCGCACCGCAGTGCTGCCGGTAATGGAGTCCGGCAGCATCGATGTCAATGGAGGCGAAGTGGGGGAAATTGCGGCAGGGCGGCAGGGCGGCTGGCGTTAGCAGCAAGGCAGGTAAGTATCCACAAGAAATAGGGCTCCCGCTCCACCGAAGCCCGATGACCCATATAAGCGTCTCCTGGTGCTTAGAGCTGCGGTGGCGGCATTCGCGCCGCAGGTGCTGCCGGGTAATGGAGTCCGGCAACGTCGATGTCAATGGCTGCGAAGCAGGGCAAGTTGCGGCAGGGTGGCAGGGCAGTGAAAGTATAAGTACATGGTACTGAAAGAGTCACTATGGGATTGCAAGCACACTCACAGGGTGTTTGCTGAGTGTATGGACACTAACTGGGGAATTGTAGGCCTGAAACACAAGTGTGAAGGTGGTTAGACTACTACATGCAAAGTGCATAGGAGTTTGAAGCACTCCGTCCCCTAAATCCTGGCTCACTGCATGAGTACATGCATACTGACTGAATGATTACAGTACTATAAGGAGATACAGTGGGTGAATTCATAATTGATTGAGTTTTACTTTAGTGAAAGGATTAGTACATGGCACTGAAAGAGTCAATATGGGATTGAAAGAGCACTCACAGGGTGTTTTCAGGAGTGTATGGATACCAACTGGGGAATTGTAGGCCTGAAACACAAGTGTGAAGGTGGTTAAACTACTACATGCATAATGCATAGGCATTTGAAGCACTTTGTGCCCTAAAGCCTGCCTCACTGCATAAGTACATCCATACTGACTGAATGATTACAGTACTCTAGGAATCTGAGAGTCTGTAAGAGGTAAGATGACTGCACACATTCCACAAATTTTAGTAATGCACTGTACTGTGGAAGTCTTACTCATTTTGTAAATACATAAGCAATGACTGCTTTCAAATTCTACCAAAACTTGGCAACATGATAAGTTTTTAACCAGTTATATAACTGCAAGCACATGAAGTACCCACAGGTTTCTCTCACAACAGTTCCGAAATGTACACAGACTCACAGTGTGATTCTAGTCAACCAAGACTATCCCTTGGACGTCATCAAAACACATTGACTGATCTACAAAAACTAAGATGACAGCACAGATTCCACATATTTCATTATTAAATTTTAGTATTAAAGCCTAACTTATTTTCCAAATACATAAGCAATGTCTATTTTCTAATTCTACCAAAACTTAACAACAAGAAAGGTTTTTCAGCACGTATGTGTCTGCAAACACATCAAGCAACCAAATACTTCTCTCACAATTTTCTCAAATGCACACTGACTCACAGTGTGATTCTAGACAAATAACAGTATCCCTTGCACTTTAGCAAAAAACATGTAATAGTCTGGAACAGGTGACATGACTGCACACATTCAACATATTTTAGAAATGCACTATACTGTGGAAGCCTACTCATTTTGCAAATACATAAGCAAAGAATGCTTTCAAATTGTACCAAAACATGGCAACAGCATAGGTTTTCAACCAGTAATATACCTGCAAGCACATTAAATACCCACAGGCTTCTCTCACAACAGTTCCCAAATGTGCACAGACTCGAAGTGTGATTCTAGACAACCAAGACTATCCCCTGGACTTTATCAAAACACATTCACTGATGTACAAGAACTAAGGTGAAAGCATACATTCCACATATTTCATTACTGCATTTTAGTGCTAAAGCCTAACTCATTTTCCAAATACATAAGTTATGTCTATTTTCTCATTCTACCAAAACTTAACAACAAGAACGTTTTTCAGCACTTATTTGTATGCAAACCCATCAAGCAACCAAATGCTTCTCTCTCAATTTTCCCAAATGCACACTGACTCACAGTGTGATTCTAGACAAATAACAGTATCCCTTGTACTTTAGCAAAAACATTTACTAGTCTGGAACAGGTGACATGACTGCACACATTCCACATATTTTAGAACAGTCTCACAAAGTGAATCTAGACAAGCAAGACTACTCCCTGGACTTTACCAAGAGAAACACATTAATCTTATTAAAACAAACACACCACATACAACCTCTCACAAAATAATAAGTTACTTTTCAAATTGATTTGTAGATTAAGAAGTATGTCAGTCACATACCAGATTTTCTTATACAGATTCTCTGTACTGTGCATCTCTTAGCTAAACCAAAAACATGGCAAGCTTTCCCTCTCATTCTGCACACATATACATGTAAATATCAAATCACATTGCTTCCCACATTAATTCAAAAGCTAACTCACATTTCTATTGGTTACACATTTCAGTCCTTTCCAAATTACATAAATTGGAACCCTACCCCCAATCTGCTCATTGCCTGTTACCATAGAAACAGTTCATGGAACACTCAACTAAAATCATAGGTCACAAGTTCAGCACACAATGTTGCTAATCCAAACAGCAAGTGTGCTTGACTTTTTAAAATATTAGCTTATCCTATGTAATGTTCCTTTCGAATACTTTTTCTTAACCAATAAGAAACATGCTTTTAAAAAACATAAAACATGCAACCTACTTTTCAGACTAGAATGATCTCAAACAGCCAATGATTTCTTTTCTTTTTTCAAAACTGCATCTTATCCACCTTTTTAGAAAAATCTCACTTCTCAAACTGCCATTTCGCATACAGAGACCATCTGAGTGCAGCCAGACCTCCCTTCAGGATGCTTAGAGTGTGGATTGTGGGACACAGCTATACTTTCTGGAGCCAAAGGTATACAAAAACAGAATCATGGACAAAGACCTAGCTTTGCCAAATGTAGACATTAAATGGATTGGACAGTAAGGGTTAATGTGACACCAATTGATGCCATTGGTTAAATCCTTTTTGCATCTCCAACACCCTGACCTCATAATTGTGCAGGTGGTGGCAATGACCTAGGCACTTTGACTGGGGTAGGTCTGAAAATGCTTATAAAGGACACCTTTACAGATTGTGTCACTTTTCCCCCAAATTGCCTTTGTCTATTCTAACATATGCCAAAGGCAGAAATGGAACTGGTCCAATCAATTTTGTCCACAGATTGAGAAAGCTAGAAAACATGTCAATAAATCTGTTCCTGCTTTTCTCCAAGATTATAAAATGGGGTCCATTTACCACAACAATCTGTGTTTCAATATGGATGGCATCTATAGGAGAGAGTACATTTTAAAAGATGAGGGTAACAGAGTCTTTCTCTTGAGCTTTAGACTCTGCATAGGTTCTTACTTGTAGGTACTAAAATCTCTCAATAAACACAAGGGCTCTTTTTAGAGCCACCCGTGAACTAAACACAATAGCTTGATGTAGATCTGAAAAATATATATATATTTTTTTTGCTTGGAGTCGCGCACCCTACACGTAAGGAGTCGTGAATCCAACGCGTGCACACCAAGAGGCCGCACTGAGCGACACGCTGGGTGCACGACTCCTAATTTTCCCATAAAACATGTCCCCTATCACTAATTTCTATTATCCCCGGGGACCCCATCCTCCAGGGCTTATTTAAAACATTGGGGACCATGGCGGGAGCCCCAATGCCCCCACAGTCCCAGCCGGCATTGCTTTTCCACATGGGGAGTTGCTAACATGCAGCTCCCCGTGTGGAAAAGCAATATGGTTTAGATTTTGAAAGAGAGAGGCAGGTTTCCCTGCTCTCTCTTTCAAAATCCAAACCAAGTTTGCTATGGGAGGGCGGTAACCTTGGCTCCTGCCCTCCCACAGCAAACAGCAGTGTCCCGGGGGTGGGTATCCCGAGGCACTGCAGGTGAAGGCCCTGGGGGGTGGTCCCTAGGGCCACAACAATTCTCCAGGAGGGGGGCCTCCCACAAACAATACACAAAGCCCCAGGGGTTGGTGATCCCCGGGTCTTATTGGGGCCCTTGAGCACCCCAACCACAAATTTTGCTGGGGGGGCTTGGAGACCCCCAACCATTTATTTTGTAGCCCCAGTGGGTGATGGCCCCGGGGCTGGGGGGCCCCTCTGGGCCCCTCATAAATTTTAACAATTTGCCCCCAGGATTTGGCACCCCGGGGCTAATTATGAAAGAAACTCCATTATATATATTTTTTTACGGCAGGATCTGCGCACCCTGCGTGTACTTTTCCGTTTAAAAAAAAAAAACTGTTGATCCCCATAAGCAGGTCTAGAGGGTAAGGGTATTTCTACCCAGCCACCTTTATACATTTTATACACTTATTCCAGTAACTTCTTCTGCCTCGCATCTACCGAGGCACAAAATGGCTGCCAACACTGCCTGGTTTTGAATGTTAACAACCACTTCACAGCCAATTAGCATTCAGCTCGTGATCGGGGCGGTGCGCTTAGGGTGCGCTCAGGATGTGCGGATCCACCGCGGCCATAGATATATATGTACTTTTAAATGTCATTTTCTCAGGAACTACTGAACGGATTACACCAAAAGCAAAAGGCACGAGTCTGAACTAAGGACTACCTCTTTGCCAAATTTGGTGTAATTCCGTTCAGCAGTTCGGGCTGTAGCCACAATGAACGGTTCCAATGGAAATTACATGGGGAAAACACGTTTTGGGACCCCACTTTTTTCTCAGCGCCCGCTTCACGAATCACCCTGAGACTTTCATGATAGGAGCGGACCGGAGCTGGCCAAATGTTTTTAAATATTTTGTGAAGATTTGTCAACCGGCGCCAATGTTTTTCCAAATAGAATGTTGCGGATTTCCTATGGAAAATAGGTCCTAACTATAACTACCTACTGGCGACCGCCAGTAGGTAATATATATGTATTGTTTGACTGGGAGTGACTTTGTGACGGTGTCCATTTGGATTTTGAAATGAACACTACCAGTCCCAGAATGCCTTGGGTGTAATCTACAGGTGGAATAATGGAAATAAAAGAGGGATTATACTGGCTTGGTGTTTCTTTGCCGTCATTTGCCTCACCCTGCCCATGATGAAGGGCGTTCATCGCCCGAAACGCGTCGGCCAAAAGGGAAATAGTGCCTGCATACCTACCCTGTGAAATGGAGTAGTCCTGGGTGTGCAGACCAACAAAGGGGTAACTCAGCGAAAATATATATATATATATATATATATATATATATATATATATATATATATATGTATATATATATATACCTAGCTGCCCCTGTAACCGGACCTCGTGGAGGTGCCGAGTGGGTGCCAGGCGTAGCGGGCGGTGTGCCATTGTCGCCTCCACCCCCTTCCGAGACCTATGGGGCGTGGATCTTTTAACTTACAAACTATACAGGTTCCTCATGTCAGAGGTAAATCCCACAACTTGTTGGTTTGTTTTCTTGCACCTAATTTTTACACTAGAATCTAAATTTTAACTTTCACGTCCTCTGGTCAGGGTGGGCCTTAGCGCGCCCACACCGCCGAGGTACACTTTACACGGTCCTGAAGAATGCCCCGTAAATTACACACATAAACAGGCAGAAACATGTCGACCCCGCTATAAGTGGGAACTTCCATAACAATTTTTGGTAGTTTTCCCACACATATCTTTTAACCATGTCTGACTGATCAGCGAATAAAATTTTTTGTTTGGTACAGTTTTAAACCACATTTCCTTTTTTCACATCACTGTCACGAAAAACCAGCTCCACAGTAATCTGGCGCTGTAGCACACCAGGGAGGCATTCGGCTTCTCCTGGTGGGCCCAATGATGAAGCATGTCACCAACCAGGTTGGTGAGTGAGGGCTTCTAGAAAATCCCTAAAAGATTTCCAGTGTGTTCTCGCAAGAGAATGTTTTCTGTCTGTGTGTTTGTGCTCATACACAGAACTTTTTTTGCACATGACACTCTTTAGTTGTTTGATATTATTTAAATCTGGGGGACTAAGAGTGCCTCTTGCCCTCTCTCTCTAATTGTTATCTTGTGTTAAAATAATACTGGGCAGATTCCTGACTTTGTTAAGGACAAAAGAGGCAAATAGTATGTAGCCTCTCTTCTTGCTTTGTTTTGTACCACATTTGTACCCATAAACCTGCTCCCCTGGGCAGGAAGTTATTACCACAAACAAAGGAGATCCCCACATATAAATAGCAGCTGTCCATACACCATTTCTTCTTTTCTTGAAGTGTCACTCTCCGTAATCCATAGCAATGAAATATCACAAATGGTAACAGAAAACATGATGCAACCAAAGAACTTTTATCTTTTGGTCATTGTCCTCCAAAGATGAATCTTCAACTTGCGTTGCATGCCATTTTCCAGACAGATTATGGTTAGATGCTTGAACCCATTGATTGGCTAGTCGAGATTGACACTAGAAGCAATCAAACAGCGATATTAACCTCAGCAATAGCGAGGGCTAACAAATATCAAAGGTGGAATAATATTCATATCCTTTGTCTATAATACAACCAGGAGTCTCCTTCAGCATTTTACAGGAGAATCTGCAATTTTATTAAAAGACAGGAGGTTCTATTATTCAGGTTTAAAGCCTTTGCACAACTGCTAAAGTTGTATTATCTTTAGATTTGGAATACAAAGCTTTACATTTAGACACATTTAACCAATCCACAGTTCTCAAAATATCTTCTAACCTTGCTCTGAAGCAAAAAACCATAGATGCCCTTGTACTCCTCTAGAGAAATGTCTCTGTTAAAAATTAGATTCCTGGTTGGCTGAGGTTTGCACCCAGGACAGTCAGAAACGGATCACTGACATAAACTCGACAGACCAAATTATGACTGGACAAAATATCGGTGACAAATTATCGACTACTAAAATATCGATTCCCTATACTTAAACAAGAAAACACAAAAATATCGAAACCACAATATCGATTAAAAAAACAACGACTGCAACAATATCGACCAACATTATTATCGCATTTTAAAATATCGATCATCACATCTTAACATAAAACATAGTCAAAATATCGAATACAAAAATATAGAATACAAATATATCGTATTTTAAAAAATATCGACTTTACTAAATCCTTACATAATGCACTTTATAATAAAAAAATAATATTATACTCATCACAAATAATCACAAAGTGTTTTATAAAATATATAAAACATACTATAAATATTGCAAACTTTTATAAATAAAATTTTACATCAAACAAACATTTTAAAACACATAAACAACTTTGCTAACAAGAAAACATTTCTTACAGCAGATTATAAATATTATTGTACTTAAAATACATAAAAAATGACATTACCTATATTTTAAAAAGGCCTGACACATAAAAAAATCGTAATTGGCGTCACCCATATAAGGAAACCAATTAGCATAACATTTAAAAAAATTCAAATCCACAAATAAGAATAGGCTATCAATTTAAACAACCAATACAATTTTAGAAACTATTAAACTAATGCTATAAAAACATGAATTAAACAAGCTAAAAATACAGTCAACATCTCCAAACTAAAGGAAGGGAAAACTCTGCAGGATTTCTGAAAGACAACTGATTGACTTCAGCAGAAAACAAGTTACACCTATCTAAAGTAAGTACTATTACCTTAATATACATCTAAAATCAGAGGGGCCCATTATGATGGCGGGCGGGCTTGCCCGCCCGCCACCCTTGCGGTAAACGGGACCGCCCGCCTAAAGGGCGGGGGTCCCGATGTGGGCATTAGGATGCGCCCGACACAGTGGCGGGCGCATCATGCATTAATAACATTGCTGCGGGCAGTATTCACACCAGCACCTGCCGCAATGCTATTAAGGCTTGTGATGCATTTGCATAATCAAAGCGGCAGGCACCGCGCGGTGCCTGCCGCTTTGATTATGCAAATGCAGGGGGGTACCACAGGTACCCCCCCCGTGTGCACCCCCTACTGTCCTTCACTCTGGGGGCCCGCAGGGGGCCCCCAGAGTGAAGTCCGCATGCCTTTCCGTGGCGGCATCGCCGCCACGGAAAGGCATTGTAAATTGGGCATCATAATATGGCTGGCGGTGTCTAATAGCAAACACAACAGTGATGGACAGAATGTGGATCAATGTCACACATTCACCCCAGTCAAAAGATCTGGGCCCAAATCCATCGTTTTTCCACTCCACACCACCCTGGGTTAGACAATGGCGATATGCAAATCAGCGCTGACCCTGTGCCCCATGGGAACAGTCCAGTCCGAACTACAAAAGCCATGTCCTTCCCAGAACGGAAACAAGCATCCGAGGACCGGCCCGGTTTCGAGGTAACACCTCTCATCAGCCCGGCTAGCTTGACTCCAGTGGTGTGGAGTGCCTGGGACTCACGTCTGAGCATCCCCAGTACACTTAGAGCGGTAATTGCAAACACAACAGTGATGGACAGAATGTGGATCAATGTCACACATTCACCCCAGTCAAAAGATCTGGGCCCAAATCCATCGTTTTTCCACTCCACACCACCCTGGGTTAGACAATGGCGATATGCAAATCAGCGCTGACCCTGTGCCCCATGGGAACAGTCCAGTCTGAACTACAAAAGCCATGTCCTTCCCAGAACGGAAACAAGCATTCGAGGACCGGCCCGGTTTCGAGGTAACACCTCTCATCAGCCCGGCTAGCTTGACTCCAGTGGTGTGGAGTGCCTGGGACTCACGTCTGAGCATCCCCAGTACACTTAGAGCGGTAATTGCAAACACAACAGTGATGGACAGAATGTGGATCAATGTCACACATTCACCCCAGTCAAAAGATCTGGGCCCAAATCCATCGTTTTTCCACTCCACACCACCCTGGGTTAGACAATGGCGATATGCAAATCAGCGCTGACCCTGTGCCCCATGGGAACAGTCCAGTCCGAACTACAAAAGCCATGTCCTTCCCAGAACGGAAACAAGCATCCGAGGACCGGCCCGGTTTCGAGGTAACACCTCTCATCAGCCCGGCTAGCTTGACTCCAGTGGTGTGGAGTGCCTGGCACTCACGTCTGAGCATCCCCAGTACACTTAGAGCGGTAATTGCAAACACAACAGTGATGGACAGAATGTGGATCAATGTCACACATTCACCCCAGTCAAAAGATCTGGGCCCAAATCCATCGTTTTTCCACTCCACACCACCCTGGGTTAGACAATGGCGATATGCAAATCAGCGCTGACCCTGTGCCCCATGGGAACAGTCCAGTCCGAACTACAAAAGCCATGTCCTTCCCAGAACGGAAACAAGCATCCGAGGACCGGCCCGGTTTCGAGGTAACACCTCTCATCAGCCCGGCTAGCTTGACTCCAGTGGTGTGGAGTGCCTGGGACTCACGTCTGAGCATCCCCAGTACACTTAGAGCGGTAATTGCAAACACAACAGTGATGGACAGAATGTGGATCAATGTCACACATTCACCCCAGTCAAAAGATCTGGGCCCAAATCCATCGTTTTTCCACTCCACACCACCCTGGGTTAGACAATGGCGATATGCAAATCAGCGCTGACCCTGTGCCCCATGGGAACAGTCCAGTCCGAACTACAAAAGCCATGTCCTTCCCAGAACGGAAACAAGCATCCGAGGACCGGCCCGGTTTCGAGGTAACACCTCTCATCAGCCCGGCTAGCTTGACTCCAGTGGTGTGGTGTGACACCGCCACCATATTATTCCTTTTCCGCCCCGGCCACAAGGCGACCGGGGCGGAAAAGCGGCGGACGGTCTTTCCGTCCGCCGAGTACCCCCGCCATACTAATATGGCGGGGGGAAAACTAGAGATGATGGCGGGCGGATTGCCCCCACCAGGCTGGCGGTGGCCACCGCCAGGCTGGCGGGGGCAATCCGCCCGCCATCATAATGGGCCCCAGAGTCTCAAGCCTCACACCTGTATTTAACAAACAAATACCTAAAACAATTCTTTTATTTCTACTCTATTTTCTACAGAAAAAAATAAACTACAGAAGACCTACACAACATCTGTACTACAAACTAAAAAGAAAAAAAGTAAGTATATAATTTAAAACATAACTTCAAACTTTAATAGATAGGTAACAAAGTAGAAACTAGCTACCAGACCACAACCAAAAAAACATAAATACTTGGAAAAGATTGTAACACATTTTCTCAATTTCTACAGGTATAAAAACAAATACACTGAAAATAACAGTTTGAATAAAAGCAACACCTGAAAAGAACAGTTTCAAATCATCAAAATATATTCAGGTAAATAATAAATGTGGTAAACTGTGTTATTAGAAAACAACTATTGTTATTTAAATACTTTCCTAATATTTTCATTTAATTATCTCCTAGCACCAAAAGACGATCATGACTGAAGGAGCAAAATTTATTTATTCTCAACAAAGGGAAAATGCTACTTTGTTATATGGGATATGTTTACACCCAAGAGAAACAGAAAAATCTGAAAGTTTTTGGGAAGTGTACCAAATACTATTCTAACAAATGTTATAGTTGAGCTATAACTCAGGAAACCACTGTTACTTATACTAAGGAACATAATCACCCACCCAATGTAACAGAAATAGAGATTAGAGAAATGCTTGATTCCCTCAAAGAAGCTAGTACTAGTACTGATTGTTAGACGGACCGGGAGGGTCGGCCGAGGATAAGGGGAGAGGTCTCCGGGGAGATCCGTCTCCAGCAATCGTACAGACAAATAACTTCCCCCCCACTGACGTACACCACACAAGGATAAGGTTCAACGTTACTTTATAAGCAATTCTTTAAGTACGGTGAGGTGGTACAAGGAGGTCTGGACTCCGGGGTCCCCTCTATTCTAGTCTTTTGGTTGGGTAAGGGGGGTAGCGGGACAGTCTCGTTACCACTCTGGGGGATGTGGTGGTAGATGAATTAGCTCACAATCCTCGAGCTCGGCGTTCTAGATGATCGGGCCGCGGCGGAGCCAGCAGGTCCCGGGATGGTTGAAGGTAGTGACGGTCCGCGGCGGCGCCAGCAGGTCCCGATGAAGATGGGTGCAGAGAGCCGCGGCAGCGCCAGCAGGCAGATCGGTAGTTCGCAAGGCAGGGCTACGGCAGCGCCAGTAGTCCGTCAAGGATGAGTTCTTCACTGCGTCTCTCGACTCCAGGATACAACTGCCTTCCTGCTCTGGAGCTGCGCCAGTTATAGGTCTGGCGCCCTTTGATGTCCGGACCCTCGCACTGGGAGGTCGGGAGGTCCGGGATGAGGGAGTCCAGACACCCAGCAGGGGGGTGGAGCCAGCGCCTGGGGGAGCTGGGGGCGATCGGCACCTGGCGGGGGAGAGTCATCGACACCTCTTTCTCCCATTGACCTGCCAAGTAGTCCGCTCACCTCCTGGGTGGATGGTGGTGCCGGGATGTCGGGGCCTGGCCAGGCCCAGGGTTAGGGTTGATCGGAGGCCACGCGGCCTCGTGGTGCCGTGTCCAAGATGGCGCCCAGGCCGGGCGAGAGGGCCGGTAGGGAATCGGGCCCACGATGTGGAGATGTTCAGGGGCAGGGGCCCTATAGGAGACGGGAAACGGGTTGTTGTTGCGTGTAACGCCTGAGGAGCGGGGCTCGGGCCTGGTCGTGCGGGGAGGGAGCAAGCCTTACATGTGGCCTGTCCAACATGCGTCCCCCCCAGCTGAAGGCGGGGAGAGTCACCCATCCTCTTGGGGACTCTCCTCGTCGAGGCGGAAAAAGCGTGACAGGCCATCTGCGTTGGCGTGGTCTTGCCCGGGTCGATGTTCCACAGTGAAGTCCATCCCCTGCAGGGAGATGGACCAGCGTAGTAGTTTCGGGTTTTCCCACCGCATCTGCATTAGCCATTGCAGGGGTCGATGATCGGTCTGGACCCGGAAGTGGGTGCCGAAGAGATAAGGCCGGAGCTTTTTGAGGGCCCACACCACGGCGAAGGCCTCCCTCTCGATGGTGCTCCAGCGTTGTTCTCGGGCCAGGAGTCGTCTGCTGATGAAAGCCACTGGCTGGTCAAGTCCTTCGGGGTTCAGCTGGGAAAGGACTGCCCCAACGCCATGGTCGGAGGCATCTGTTTGGACGATAAATTCCCGACTGTAGTCGGGGGCCTGGAGCACCGGGGCGGAGCACATGGCGGCCTTCAGCTTCTCGAAGGCCGCTTGACAGTCTGGGGTCCAGTTGACCTTCTTGGGTTGGTTTTTGGATGTGAGTTCCGTGAGGGGCCCTACAATGCTGCCATAGTCCTTCACGAACCGCCGGTAGTAGCCTGTGAGTCCCAAGAAGGCGCGGACCTCGGTCTGGGTAATGGGGGGCTGCCCCGACTGGATGGCAGCGATCTTGAGTTGCAAAGGGGCCACCAGACCGCTTCCCACCTGGTGCCCGAGATAGGTCACGGACCCCTGGCCAATTTGGCATTTGCTGGCCTTGATCGTGAGGCCAGCTCGTTGGAGGGCCTGTAGCACCTCTCGGAGGTGGTGGAGGTGGTCGGACCAGTGGCGGCTGTACACAGCGATATCGTCCAGGTAGGCGGCGCTGAATTCTTCGAGTCCTGCCAGGACCTGGTTCACTAGCCGCTGAAATGTTGCTGGGGCATTCTTCATGCCGAATGGCATGACCTTGAAGTGATAGTGGCCATCAGGAGTGGAGAATGCAGATCGTTCTTGGGCCCGGGGGGTGAGACCGATCTGCCAGTAGCCCGCTGTCAGGTCGAAGATGCTGAGGTAGCGGGCAGCTCCCATGCGGTCGATTAGTTCATCTGCTCGGGGGATGGAGTGGGCGTCTGTTCTGGTGACCGCATTCAAGCCCCGGTAGTCGACGCAGAACCGAAGCTCCGGCGTGGCGCCGGGGGCGGCCGCTTTGGGGACCAGTACCACTGGACTGGCCCAGGGGCTGTCTGAGGGCTCGATGACCCCGAGCGTGAGCATCTTGGCCACCTCCTCTTGGATGCAGGCCCGTACCCGATCTGGTACGCGGTAGGCCCGATGGCGGACAGGGGGACTGTTTCCAGTGTCCACGTCGTGTAAGCACCAGGGGGTGACCCCTGGGGTGAGGGAGAACAGGGTGGCGAACTGCAGCAGGAGGTCTCGGCAGCCTTGGCGCTGTTCCAGGGTGAGGGCCTCTGAGAGTCGGACCCCGTCCACGGAGCCGTCCTTCTCCCGAGACCGTAGGAGGTCAGGGAGGGGTTCGGAGTCCTCCTCGGTTCCATTGTCGGTTGCCATCAAGAGGCTGAGCTCTGAGCGTACAAAGTGGGGTTTAAGTCTATTAGCGTGGAGGACCCGGAGAGGGTTTCTTGAAGATTCCATATCGATGAGATAGGTGACAGGGCTCTTGCGCTCGATTACTTTGAAGGGCCCCGTCCATTTGTCTTGCAGGGCGCATGGTTCGGTGGGAGACATTACCCACACTTGTTGGCCGGGTTCAAATTCGATGGAGGATGCATTCTGATCGTACCACCTTTTCATGTCCTCCTGACTGGCCTCCAGGTTTGCTTTTGCCATCTCTCTGAACCGTCTGGTCTGGTTGCGGAGGGTTAGGAGGTACTTGAAAACATCTGGAGGGTTCTTTATAGGGGGCATTTCCCAGCCCTCTTTGACTAGGCTGAGCGGCCCCCGCACCGGGTGCCCATATAAGAGTTCGAACGGGCTGAAGCCGAGGGACTTCTGGGGGACTTCTCGGTAGGCAAAGAGAAGGCACGGTAGTAGCACATCCCACTGGCGACGGAGGGGCTCTTCCAACCCCCCAATCATCCCTTTGAGCGTGCGGTTGAACCGCTCAACCAGTCCGTTTCCTTGAGGGTGATAGGGGGTCGTGAATCGGTAGGTGACCCCACACTGTTGCCAGAGGGACTTCATGTATTTTGAAATAAAGTTTGTGCCCCGGTCGCTGACGACTTCTCGGGGGAAGCCCACCCGGGAGAAGATCCCCATCAAGGCCCGGCCGACTACCGGGGCTGTCACAGTTCGTAGGGGAACAGCCTCGGGGTAGCGGGTGGCGTGGTCCACCAGTACTAGGATGAACCGATGTCCTTGTGCTGTACGAGGGTCCAGGGGGCCCACAATGTCTATCCCCACCCTCTCGAACGGGGTGGTGACCACTGGAAAAGGTTGCAGAGGTGCTTTAAGCTTGCGGCCGCTCTTCCCGCTGGCCTGGCACGTGGGGCAAGATCGGCAGTGTTGGAGTACGTCGTTCCTCATCTTGGGCCAGAAAAAGTGGGTCACCAGGCGACTGTAGGTTTTATCCTGACCCAGGTGGCCAGCCAGGGGGACATCGTGGGCCAGGTTTAGCAAGAAGTCTCTAAAGCGGAGGGGCACCACTAGTACTCGACTGGCCCCTAACTCTGCGATTCTCTGTTCGCTGTACAACAGGTCATTGTCCCAATAGACCCAATGGGTTCCGGAGGTATCCCCTGCACTCTGGGCGAGGGCTTGTTGGCGGAGTCCCTCGAGGGAGGGACAGGTCTTCTGCTCGTGGCGAAACTGTTCTTGGGTGGGCCCTCCCTCCTGACGCCACTGATCCAGGCCGGGAAGGTCCTGAGGCTGAACGAGCCCCTCGGGAGTTTGTTCTGGGGTGACGGCACGGTCGGTGTCTGGAGCGACCGGGGGAGGAGGTGCCGGCCATTCAGGTTCTTCGGGTCGGGGGATGGCACGGGCAGCCATGGACCGGGTGGTTACGCACGCCCAATCCGGGATGCCCAACATCCCTAGGTGCTCTCTCCTCTCTACGGCGGCCCACGGGGAACTCTCAAGATCATTTCCCAGGAGACAGTCTACGGGGGCATCATCTCGGACCGTCACTTCCAACATGCCGGAGACTCCTCCCCACTCGAAGGGGACGCAAGCCATCCGACATAGACTCTCCGAATTGTCGGCTGAACGGACAGGGCAGAGGACGTTCGGCAGAATCTGTTCTGGGGTCACCAGGTGACATCGGACGGCCGTTACACTGGCCCCGGTGTCACGTAGGGCTTCGGCCCGGCGTCCATTAATGTTCACCCATTGACTGTACTTCCGGGTGTTGGCGGGTAGGGGGACCCGCGGGACCATGTCTCTTCCCCCTAGGCACGCAAGAACCATGGCGGCTGGTTCCCATTCCTGGCGTTCTTGCTCACATTCCTCATGTTCTTCGTAGATTTGTTCTTCCCCCAGGGCGGCGGCAGCCGTCTGGCGGGGTCTCGGAGTCTGGCTCTGTGGACAATTTGGGTCGTTGGCGTAGTGGCCGACTCGCTGGCATCGGTGACACGTGACATTGGCTCTGTATCCCGGCCGCGCCGGGGTGTTGCCCCGGTTGGCCGGGGGTGGGGTGCTGGTAGCGGGAGCGGCCGGGGCGTTGTCTCTCCCTCGTCCCTGGCCCCCTCCTCCTCCTCGGGGACGGTGCTGACCGTGGTTGTTCCGGTTCTGTTCATGGGGCCCAGTTCGGCCCACTCGGGTAATTTCCCACCGGTCAGCCTCGGCGGCAAGCTGTCGTGGATCAGTTAATTTACTGTCGAGGAGGTGCTGCCTGAGCTCGATGAAGCAGTTGTTCGATAGATGCTCCCATACCATGAGATTGAAGAGTTGCTCGTAGGTCGTTACGTTGCTTCCCTTGATCCACCCCTCGAAGGCCCGGCTGAAATAGTTCACGTATTCCACCCAAGTTGTGCCCGGGATCCGAGTGCAGTTTCGGAACCTCTGGCGGTACATTTCGGGTGTGAGCCCATAGCGGGTGAGGAGGGTAGCTTTCATGTGGTCATAGGAGGTCATCAGATGGTCTGGGAGCTGTAGCAGGGCATCGCGGCCCTCATTGACGAACCTCCCCCATAGGCCGGCTCCCCAGTCGCTTCGATCGATCCGGTGGGAGGTCATAGCGATCTCGTAGGCCTTGAACCATTGCTGTATGTCGTCCTCTCGGAAATATTCTCGAACGACATCCTTGGGGATGTGTACCTTCCTTTCTGTCACCCCCGGGGGGCGCGGTTGCTCGGGCACTCCTAATTCTTTGTTCTGCTTGCGTAAGTCTATCTCAGCTAGTTTGCGTTCGTGTTCGTACGCCAGTCTCTTCTCTTCAAGCTCTCTTTGTCTCTGTTTCTCTTCCCGTTCTTCTCGGAGCCGCAGATGTTCCAGATTTAGTTTTTGTTCGGCTAATTTGAGTTCGCCATCCATTTTGAGCCGGGCCATCTCTAGCTCATGTAGTCGGTTTCTTTCTCGTTCTTGGATCTCATCTTGCGAGAGACCCGTTCTTCGCTCCTCGGGAGCCGTGGTGTCTTTCTCTGCTGTTGCGAGATTTTGGTCCGGGGGTCTGACGGCCCCGGTTTCTGCCCATGACTCAATGGCGTGCTTGAAATCGTCTTTAGTATTCAGACCGGTGGTAGCGATACCTAGTTCAATGCAGAATTGTTTCAACTCACGATGGCTGTATTCTTCCAATTTCTCCATCTGGAATTTTTCGGTGGATCCGCTTTCTTTGGTTGACATTGTGGTTTTGTCGTGGGGTGAGCTACTCTCTGTACGATTACGCGTTGATTCGGATCCCGTCGCTGGCCACCAATGTTAGACGGACCGGGAGGGTCGGCCGAGGATAAGGGGAGAGGTCTCCGGGGAGATCCGTCTCCAGCAATCGTACAGACAAATAACTTCCCCCCCACTGACGTACACCACACAAGGATAAGGTTCAACGTTACTTTATAAGCAATTCTTTAAGTACGGTGAGGTGGTACAAGGAGGTCTGGACTCCGGGGTCCCCTCTATTCTAGTCTTTTGGTTGGGTAAGGGGGGTAGCGGGACAGTCTCGTTACCACTCTGGGGGATGTGGTGGTAGATGAATTAGCTCACAATCCTCGAGCTCGGCGTTCTAGATGATCGGGCCGCGGCGGAGCCAGCAGGTCCCGGGATGGTTGAAGGTAGTGACGGTCCGCGGCGGCGCCAGCAGGTCCCGATGAAGATGGGTGCAGAGAGCCGCGGCAGCGCCAGCAGGCAGATCGGTAGTTCGCAAGGCAGGGCTACGGCAGCGCCAGTAGTCCGTCAAGGATGAGTTCTTCACTGCGTCTCTCGACTCCAGGATACAACTGCCTTCCTGCTCTGGAGCTGCGCCAGTTATAGGTCTGGCGCCCTTTGATGTCCGGACCCTCGCACTGGGAGGTCGGGAGGTCCGGGATGAGGGAGTCCAGACACCCAGCAGGGGGGTGGAGCCAGCGCCTGGGGGAGCTGGGGGCGATCGGCACCTGGCGGGGGAGAGTCATCGACACCTCTTTCTCCCATTGACCTGCCAAGTAGTCCGCTCACCTCCTGGGTGGATGGTGGTGCCGGGATGTCGGGGCCTGGCCAGGCCCAGGGTTAGGGTTGATCGGAGGCCACGCGGCCTCGTGGTGCCGTGTCCAAGATGGCGCCCAGGCCGGGTGAGAGGGCCGGTAGGGAATCGGGCCCACGATGTGGAGATGTTCAGGGGCAGGGGCCCTATAGGAGACGGGAAACGGGTTGTTGTTGCGTGTAACGCCTGAGGAGCGGGGCTCGGGCCTGGTCGTGCGGGGAGGGAGCAAGCCTTACACGTGGCCTGTCCAACACTGATCAACTAACAACTGCTAGTTTAAAACATCATTTAAGTGTACTACCCCACCATGCTTCTAGCTAACTACCATCTATAGATTCCCTTAAAAGAACTGTAGCTAGACAAAAAAGAGCTACATCAACTACTCCTCCCACACCTACAACTTTTGAAGAAGAGCAAATTCCCCCTGAAGTCTCTGTAACTCACAGTAAAGAACAATGTATACTATATGACAACAAATCAAAAGATAAAAGAGTTTTACTGTTTGCCACAGCAAACAACATGACTAAACTTAGCCAATGCCAAACTTGGATGATGGACGGTACTTTTTCTGTATGTCCTAAACCTTTTTACCAATTATACACTATCCACGGTCATTTCCAAAATGCTAATATTCCCTTCCTATATGCCCTCCTACCAAACAAACAACAATCTACCTATCAAGAAATACTAACCGAAGTCAAACAACATACTAACGACTATTTTCCACAAAGAATAATCATTGACTTTGAGAAAGCAATGATAAACAGCATCCTTAAAACATACCCACACACAGCAATACAAGGTTTCTATTATCATTTCAATCAATGTATATGGCGACATTTACAAAAATCGACATTGAGTATCCAATACGCCACAGATAGCACCTTTGCTTATCAAATCAAAAAATTAATCGCCCTAGCCTATGTTCCTAAGACAGATGTTGCTGAACACTATAACTTATTAATAGACAGCCCCTACTATAAAAGAAACAAAGAAATACTAAGCCCTATGCTTGACTACTTCGAAGATACATGGGTAGGAAGGCTACACAGATCTGGCCATAGAAGACAACTTACATATCAAATCGCCTGGTGGAATGTCTACCTTAGCACACTAAGGGGTCGATTCCGATTCGGGAAAAAGCGCTCCGAATTGCGGTTCGGAGCGTTTTTCCCCGTACGAGTCGTACCCGTAGGCGTCCCCGTACGAATCAGCAAGTACGATCACAATCTAAAGCGTCACTCCGTACGGCTCGTAAAAAACGGCGTATGAATCGAAAGTCCATACGAATTGCAGCCGGCTGACGCTCGACGCAACGTCCGAACGTAAAAAGAGCGCGTCTCCCGAACCAGGAAGTACGATCCGTGTAGAACACACTCCGTACGGCTCTTTTTCTACGAGAGCTCAAAACTACCGTAAAACCACACTCCGGCACGAACCGCACCCCGGTATGCGACAAGCAGGACATGAACGCCATCGTCCATCTCATCCCTATCCTGTACGGCCACCACCTCGTACTTAGAAACCGACGACGGAGCAGAAGGTGAGTACAACGAAGTTCAACATACCTGTAATTGTTGCCACACACGCACATCTCCATTGCACGACTGTAATGTCTGGGTACGTTGGTCCACACACTCCCGCACTTCACCAGTGTAATACGGATACGTGTCGCACCTACGTCATCGAAGTACGTCACCAGGGTAATACGGCCGCATGTACGTCATCCAGCTTGGGGTACGGTACGTCACCGCACAACACCAGTGTAATACGGAGACGTGCCGCACCTACGTCATCGAAGTACGTCACCGCACTTCACCAGTGTAATACGTGCAGCATGTACGCCATCCAGCTGGGGTACGGTACGTCAACGACCTCGGGGTACGGTACGTCACCGCACAACACCAGTGCAATACGGAGACGTGCCGCACCTACGTCATCGAAGTACGTCACCTCACTTCACCAGTGTAATACGTGCAGCATGTACGCCATCCAGCTGGGGTACGGTACGTCAACGACCTCGGGGTACGGTACATCACCGCACAACACCAGTGCAATACGGAGACGTGCCGCACCTACGTCATCGAAGTACGTCACCGCACTTCACCAGTGTAATATGTGCAGCATGTACGCCATCCAGCTGGGGTACGGTACGTCAACGACCTCGGGGTATGGTACGGCACCGCACAATACCAGTGCAATAGACGTGTGGGACATACGTCTGCTATGTCATTGTAAGTGTAAGTATCAGAGTGTGTGTGTGGACAACACCCCCACCAGTGCCCACCAGTGCCCACCAGTGCCCAGCATCAGAGTGTGTGTGTGGACAACACCCCCACCAGTGCCCACCACTGCCCACCAGTGCCCAGCATCAGAGTGTGTGTGTGGACAACACCCCCACCAGTGCCCACCAGTGCCCACCAGTGCCCAGCATCAGAGTGTGTGTGTGGCTGAGACCCCCACCACTGCCCACCAGTGCCCACCAGTGCCCAGCATCAGAGTGTGTGTGTGGACAACACCCCCACCAGTGCCCACCAGTGCCCAGCATCAGAGTGTGTGTGTGGCTGAGACCCCACCACTGCCCACCAGTGCCCACCAGTGCCCAGCATCAGAGTGTGTGTGTGGCTGAGACCCACACCACTGCCCACCAGTGCCCACCAGTGCCCAGCATCAGAGTGTGTGTGTGGACAACACCCCCACCAGTACCCACCAGTGCCCAGCATCAGAGTGTGTGTGTGGACAACACCCCCACCAGTGCCCACCAGTGCCCAGCATCAGAGTGTGTGTGTGGACAACACCCCCACCAGTGCCCACCAATACCCAGCATCAGAGTGTGTGTGTGGACAACACCCCCACCAGTGGAGTGTGTGTGTGGACAACACCCCCACCAGTGCCCACCAATGCCCAGCATCAGAGTGTGTGTGTGGACAACACCCCCACCAGTGCCCACCAGTGCCCAGCATCAATCAATCAATCAATCAGGTCATTTGTAGAGCGCACTACTCACCCGTAGGGTCTCAAGGCGCTGGGTGGGGGGGGTGCCATTACTGCTCGAACAGCCAGGTCTTGAGCTTCTTCCTGAAGGAGAGGTGGTCTTGGGTCAGGCGCAGGTCGGTCGGGAGTGAGTTCCAGGTCTTGGCGGCCAGGTAGGAGAAGGATCTTCCTCCTGTTGTCGCTCTTCGGATGCGGGGGACGGCGGCGAGGGCGTGGTTGGTTGATCTGAGGAGGCGCTTGGGAGTGTAGAAGTTGATCCGGTTGTTGAGGTAGCTCGGGCCTTGGTCGTGTAGGGCTTTGTGCGCGTGGGTGAGGAGACGGAAGGTGATTCTCTTGTTGACCGGGAGCCAGTGCAGATCTCTCAGGTGTCCGGAGATGTGGCTGCGTCGGGGGATGTCGAGGATGAGTCTGGCCGAGGCGTTCTGGATCCGCTGGAGTCTCTTCTGGAGTTTGGCAGTGGTTCCGGCGTAGAGGGCGTTGCCGTAGTCCAGTCGGCTGGTGACGAGGGCCTGGGTGACCGTCTTCCTCGTCTCGGTGGGGATCCACCGGAAGATCTTACGTAGCATGCGCAGGGTGTTGAAGCATGACGAGGAGACGGCGTTGACTTGTCTGGTCATGGAGAGGGAGGAGTCCAGGATGAAGCCCAGGTTGCGTGCGTGGTCCGTCGGTTTGGGTGCGGTGCCCAGGGCGGGGGGCCACCAGGAGTCGTCCCAGGCGGAGGGCGAGGAGCCCAGGATGAGGACCTCCGTCTTGTCCGAGTTCAGTTTCAGGCGGCTGGTCGTCATCCATTCGGCTACATCTCTCATCCCTTCGTGCAGGTTGGCTCTGGCGGTGGCGGGGTCGTTGGTCAGGGAGAGGATCAGCTGGGTGTCGTCGGCGTAGGAGATTATGTTGAGGTTGTGTTGGCGTGCGATGGTCGCGAGGGGGCTCATGTAGACGTTGAAGAGGGTGGGGCTCAGTGAGGATCCTTGAGGGACTCCGCAGATGACTTTGGTGGCCTCTGACTTGTACGGTGGTAGGCGGACTCTCTGTGTTCTTCCGTCGAGGAAGGAGGTGATCCATTCCAGTGCCTTCTCCTGGATTCCGATGTTGCTGAGGCGCTGTACTAGGGTGCGGTGGCAGACAGTGTCGAAAGCCGCGGAGAGGTCCAGGAGGATGAGGGCCGCTGTTTCTCCGTTGTCCATCAGAGTTCGAAGGTCATCGGTGGCGGCGATGAGGGCGGTCTCGGTGCTGTGGTTCGCTCGGAAGCCCGACTGTGAGGGGTCGAGGGATCCATTCGTCTCGAGGAAGGCGGCCAGCTGTTTGTTGACGGTCTTCTCGATGACTTTGGCCGGGAACGGGAGGAGCGAGATGGGACGGTAGTTCTTGAGGTCGGTGGGGTCTGCTGTGGGTTTCTTGAGGAGAGCGCTGAGTTCAGCGTGCTTCCAGCTCTCAGGGAAGGTGGCGGTGTCGAAGGAGGTGTTGATGATGTCCCGCAGGTGGGGTGCGAGGACAGCGTCGGCTTTGTTGAAGACGTGGTGAGGGCAGGGGTCAGTCGGAGATCCGGAATGGATGGAGTTCATGGTGCGGATGGTGTCTTCGGTGCTGATCGGGGTCCAGGTGCGGAGGGTGGTGGTGGGTGGCGTCGTTGCGGTTGTGGCTTGCGTTGGTTGGTTGTTGAAGCTGTTGTGTATGTCCGTGATCTTGTTGTGGAAGTAGGACGCGAGGGAGTTGCAGAGTTCTTGCGACGGGGTGATGTCATTGTTTCCGGCGTTGGGGTTGGACAGCTCTTTCACGATGTTGAAGAGTTCCTTGCAGTTGTGTGCGTTGTTGTCCAGTCGATCCTTGTATGTATTTTTCTTGGTGGCGCGGATCAGTTGGTGGTGTTTCCGGGTGGCGAGCTTGAGGGTGGTCATGTTGTCCGTCGTTGGTTCCCTTCTCCAGGCTTTCTCGAGGGCTCGACAGTTCTTCTTGGAGCTCTTGAGTTCGTCGGTGAACCATGGTGTTTTTCTGCTGCCGGGTCTGCTGGGTGGGGTTCTCAGAGGGGCGAGTTCGTCCGCGCAGTCGTTGATCCACTTCGTGAGGTTGTCGGCGGCCTGGCTGGGGTTCGCTGAGTTGGCGGGAGGGTGCTGGCTCAGGGAAGCGGTGAGCTGGTCGGCTGTGATCTTGTTCCAGCTTCTTCGGGCAACCTGTTGCTGGTGGTGGTGGATCGTCGTTCTTCTGAAGGTGAAGTGGACGCAGCTGTGGTCCGTCCAGTGGAGTCCTGTTGCGTGGCTGAAGGTGACATCTTTGCTGGATGAGAAGACGGCGTCGAGTGTGTGTCCGGCGAGGTGGGTGGGGGTGGTCACCAGTTGCTTGAGTCCGAGGTTGGCGAGGTTGTCGAGCAGGCTGATGGTGTTGCGGTCGTTGTTGTTCTCCAGGTGGAAGTTGAGGTCCCCCAGGAGGATGTAGTCGGCGGAGGGGAGAGCGTGCGGGCTGACGAAGTCGGCGATGTCCTCGCTGAATCGTGTGCGTGGTCCCGGGGGTCGGTAGATCAGGGTGCCTCTGAGGGTGGTCTTCGGGTTGGTGTGGATCTGGAAGTGCAGGTGTTCAGCGGTGGTAAGGGTGTCGTCGGTGTTGGTCGTGATGCGGATGGTGTCTCTGTGGATGATGGCGATGCCTCCTCCAGTCTGGTTGTCGCGGTCTCTTCGGATGATCTTGTAGCCCTCCGGGATGGCGATGGCGATGTCTGGGGCTGAGGAGGCGTTCATCCAGGTCTCGGTGAGGAAGGCAACGTCAGGGGCGGTGGTGTCGAGGAGGTTCCAGAGTTCTACGGCGTGTCTGTGGACGGAGCGGGTGTTGAGCAGGATACACTTGAGGTGGTTGCTGCTGGAGTTCGGCTTGGCGGGTGCAGGGAAGGTCCGGATGCAGGTGAACTTGCAGGCGTGGCAGCTGAAGGGTCCGTGGGTGTGCTTCGGGGCGGCTCTGTGACATCCTGGCATGCGGCCGGTGTTGAGTGCGATGAGGTCGGTGGCGCTGTAGGTTCGTCGGGTCGGCTTCCGTCGGTGGGGGCCAGGGGTCCTGGCGCTGGTCGCGATCCGGTCGCGGACGGGCGCAGACGGGCTTACCTTTGGCGCGCCTTCGGCGCGCCCGCTGCGCGTCAACGCTGCGCGTCCGCACGGTCGCCATTTAAGGCGAAGTGCGCGGGTGGGCGGGTCAGCTGGGAGGCGGGAGCGGGGAGGGAACACAAGGAAAAAGGGGCGGGGTCGGAAGTGGTGGCGGGAAGCGGGGGCGGCGAGGGAGGCGGGAAACAGGACAAGGGACGGCGAAACAAGCACAATTTAAAGATAAAAACGCTAAACACGGGCAAAAGACTAGGAGAGACAAAAAACAAGCACAATTTACAGATAAAAACGCTAAACACGGGCAAAAGACTAGGAGAGACAAAAAACAAGCACAATTTACAGATAAAAACGCTAAACACGGGCAAAAGACTAGGAGAGACAAAAAAACAAGCACAATTTACAGATAAAACGCTAAGCACGGGCAGAGACCAAGAGAAACCAAAACAGGCACAAATGAATGTCAAAACAGGCAGCGAGGCAGGGCACAGCGGAGGGGAACACGCAGCAGCTGGTGGCCGTGCGGCGCGGGGGTGTCCCACAAGTGGGTCACACTTACCTGTGTCGCACGGTCGCCATTTAAGGCCAAGTGCGCGGGTGGGCGGGTCAGCTGGGAGGCGGGAGCGGGGAGGGAACACAAGGAAAAAGGGGCGGGGTCGGAAGTGGTGGCGGGAAGCATCAGAGTGTGTGTGTGGACAACACCCCCACCAGTGCCCACCAGTGCCCAGCATCAAAGTGTGTGTGTGGACAACACCCCCACCAGTTCCCACCAGTGCACAGCATCAGAGTGTGTGCGTGGCTGAGACCCCCACCACTGCCCACCACTGCCCACCAGTGCCCAGCATCAGAGTGTGTGTGTGGACCACACCCCCACCACTGCCCGCCAGTGCCCACCAGTGCCCAGCATCAGAGTGTGTGTGTGGACAACACCCCCACCAGTGCCCACCAGTGCCCAGCATCAGAGTGTGTGTGTGGACAACACCCCCACCAGTGCCCACCAGTGCCCAGCATCAGAGTGTGTGTGTGGCTGAGACCCCACCACTGCCCACCAATGCCCACCAGTGCCCAGCATCAGAGTGTGTGTGTGGACAACACCCCCACCAGTGCCCACCAGTGCCCACCAGTGCCCAGCATCAGAGTGTGTGTGTGGACAACACCCCCACCAGTGCCCACCAGTGCCCAGCATCAGAGTGTGTGTGTGGCTGAGACCCCACCACTGCCCACCAGTGCCCACCAGTGCCCAGCATCAGAGTGTGTGTGTGGCTGAGACCCACACCACTGCCCACCAGTGCCCAGCATCAGAGTGTGTGTGTGGACAACACCCCCACCAGTACCCACCAGTGCCCAGCATCAGAGTGTGTGTGTGGACAACACCCCCACCAGTGCCCACCAGTGCCCAGCATCAGAGTGTGTGTGTGGACAACACCCCCACCAGTGCCCACCAATACCCAGCATCAGAGTGTGTGTGTGGACAACACCCCCACCAGTGGAGTGTGTGTGTGGACAACACCCCCACCAGTGCCCACCAATGCCCAGAATCAGAGTGTGTGTGTGGACAACACCCCCACCAGTGCCCACCAGTGCCCAGCATCAGAGTGTGTGTGTGGACAACACCCCCACCAGTGCCCACCAGTGCCCAGCATCAAAGTGTGTGTGTGGACAACACCCCCACCAGTGCCCAGCATCAGAGTGTGTGTGTGGCTGAGACCCCCACCACTGCCCACCACTGCCCACCAGTGCCCAGCATCAGAGTGTGTGTGTGGACAACACCCCCACCACTGCCCGCCAGTGCCCACCAGTGCCCAGCATCAGAGTGTGTGTGTGGACAACACCCCCACCAGTGCCCACCAGTGCCCAGCATCAGAGTGTGTGTGTGGACAACACCCCCACCAGTGCCCACCAGTGCCCACCAGTGCCCAGCATCAGAATGTGTGTGTGGACAACACCCCCACCAGTGCCCACCAGTGCCCAGCATCAGAGTGTGTGTGTGGACAACACCCCCACCAGTGCCCAGCATCAGAGTGTGTGTGTGGACAACACCCCCACCAGTGCCCACCAGTGCCGAGCATCAGAGTGTGTGTGTGGCTGAGACCCCCACCACTGCCCACCACTGCCCACCAGTGCCCAGCATCAGAGTGTGTGTGTATAACACCCCCCCACTGCCCAACAGTGGCCAGCCTTTACAACAAAAACCTACCATTCTTAACCACATTACCACCAGGAGATTGACACATGTCAACATACCTATATTTTAACATCACACCACCTCCCAGGCACACAGCAGTCACAGACATTTTCACACAAACTAAAGTTCAGAAAAGGAAAATAATAGCTTTATTCAGCTGGTTCAAAATATAAAAGCAAATAAGAGTCCTCGCTCATTAAAGGCCAATGGCCAGTCCAAAGATGTCTCTGCAACAGTCTGTGCCTCCATGGGTGTGCTCACACCCAAACTTGCCTGCACATGGCGTTTAATCCGCTGTGGAAACTACGGGGGCACCATCTGTGGAATCCTCCGGCACCGCATGGACAGGAGAGGGAAGGACAGGTAGAGTGGGTGCAGGTGTAGTGGATTCATCCACACTGGTTGGGGCATCGCCAAAAGTAGCTTCAAAAACCTGGCTGCACACCTCAGCCAGTGCCGAAAAACTACCACCTGAACTCGGGGACACATTGGGGGTGGAGGTACAGGGCTGTGAGTCAGTTCTACTGGGTGTGTGGATGCGTGTGTGAGGTGTCTCCCCTCTCCCTGTGGGTGTGCCTACTTCCCCTTGAGAATGGGTGCATGGAGCTTTGAGCTTCTTATGCTGTGTATGTGCGCTGGGTGTGTCTGACCTGTGGCGTGTGCGTGTATGCTGTGTAGGTATGTGAGAGGCAGAGGTGGATGGGTCTGAAGGATGGGGGGGGACAGATGCTGCTGGGTGTACAGAGCTGCCGTCAGTGTTGACTCCATGGCAGCCACACTCCGACGTAGATCAGACATGGCTGATGACAAGCCCTCCATGAACAACACCACCTGTGTAAGCAGTTGTGTATGTCCATGGAGGACAGTCAGCATGGATGTCTGACCTACTGCAATCTGCCGGAGTAGGTCCACAGTCTCAGCACTGAGGGCAGCAGGGGACACAGGGGCAGGGGCTGCGGTGCCGGGAACAAAGGAGACACGGGGTCTAGCACGGACCCTAGGGACACTAACGACTGGGAGGGTGGAGATGGTACTGGAGGAGGGGAGGGCAGCCAAAGAAGAAGATGTGACCATTGCTGCATATTCCCCCTTCTCCTGAGAGTCTGACTCGGAGTTGTCGGCATGGTAAGATGTGTCAGTCACATGTCGTCCGGCCTGCAGACTCTCCTCACCCTCCGTGCCACTGCCTGACTCCTCATAGCAGGTGGCACTGTCGCTGGGTCCCTCTGCCTGGTCCGTGCCTGTGTCTCCTCCAGATTCAGATGATGCTGCTGTGGGCAAGGAGAGCAACAAAACATATCAGTCACCTGTACACATCAGACATATAAGCTACAATACATTTTTGCCTCATTTCTAAACATGGCATGCATCATGAGTCACATGACACAGAACTCTGCACAATGCAAAGTCTAGTTGTGGCCAATTGTGAGAGACACAACGCTCAATGTATAGTAGGATACAAGCAACAGGCAAGGAAAAAACTAGTATGAGAGACACAATGATGATCCACTGCCTGACAACAGGATAGCTGATTATGCATCCCAGCTCATTTTCCCACCCTGCCACCCAAACCCAGACCTGGACATGTTTGAATTGCTTACACCTTGTGCCACATGGGAAAAGTCCTGCCTGAACTGAAATGTGATGCCATCCTGGGACATGAATCAAGTGTAACATCACCTCACACTGGCATCACAGCTGTTGACACCCAAAGCCTCATTGTGTGGCTGACTATCATTATTAGTTAGAAACAACATTCTACGTATTTGGCGAATATGCACGCACACACTGCCCAGTGTGAGTATGCATAAGCCCAAAATATTGCACATGTACATTGTGCACCTGTATCCAACACATGACAATTCGAAAGAGTACCATGGACCAAGGCCACTGAGGCAGACTCGTGCAGAAAACACATGTTGAGACTCAAGATCAGTGCCAAAATATGAAGAATGGCAGACACAGTGAACATGTGGTGCTACATGTAATGTACCAACAGGTGTCACAGACCCACCTCCAACATGATGATGTGCAAAGGAAGATGCATACTGAGACATTGCACCATAGGAGTACATGTGAAAAACAAACATCAGCCAAGTGCAGGGCAAATGTGGAGTACGGCAAAAATTGTAAAGAAGCAGCTGCAGAAACTGGGACATTCTAATGCCAATGCATGGAGTGCCTGTCTGACCACACCACTCAAACTATGGGAGTGTTACCATGCCTTGGAGCACTGCAGGGAGCATGTGACACACATGACAACAAACAGACATGTACCTACCCCCTATTTGCTGCTGTACCTCCTGCAACTGCCTATGGAGGTCTGGGAACACCACTTCCAGGACCCGGAGCATGTGGGGGTGAGGTGGCGGGTGCCGCCATGCCGGCGTGGAGCTTCCAGATGCAGCTGGACTCTGGCGATGCGGCGGGTCCAGCACCGGATGTCCTGCCACCTCTTCTTGATGTTTCTGAGCCTCCTGCGAGGCCCCCCCCTCACTCCTGACAGCCCTGGCGATGTACAGCCAGATTTCACCCTTCTCATAGGTAGATACCTGTCACAAATGTAAAGTAAAAGAGCATCAGTACACCTGGTCCATGTTCAAAAGACACACATATGTGCACAAAATACTTGATGACAACAGGGCATCGTAGGCTCCACACATTTGCATCATTGTCCAGGAGTATGTGGCCTGTGAGCAAACACTGCTGCAGTACATGCCATTGAAAGGCTACAGATGACATGACGTGCGCTAAACACTCTTAGAGCATGGCACTCACAGAGCAATGTATGCTACATCTGGGTGCACTGCAGCCCGTGACACGCTGTCACACACCCCACTACAAGAAATAACCCTCTTAACACAACACTGTACACCCTGGCATTCACTCCCAACAACATTACATCTATACACCATACATACACAGTGGCCATTATGTCACACACACAACAGGTGCTCACTCCAAGGTATTGCACACATCACTCACCTGATCCCCTGGTCTCCCATACACCTTGCTGTAGTTTGGCAGGAGGGCATCCAGCAGGGCCTTGTTGTCAGCATCAGTGAATGCAGGTGCCCTCTCCATGCTCAGCTAATCAGGGTCCAGAGGATTCAGAGACAGCAGCTGTGTTTAACACACCAATGTTGTGCAGGCAAGTGCCCTCCCACAGCCACATGCTGCCTTATATATGTGCTGCAGAGGGTCTGTGAGTCCAAGGAGTAGTGTGTGATAGGCCACCATAGTTAGCATTCTATGTTCCATCCAATCACATCACACATAATGCCATGACACACATATGCATGGTTTGAAAACTGAGCTTGAGCTGAACAACAACATTTGCAACATTGTATACTTTTGCCCAACTGAATTTCCTAGGCTCAAAAAACTCTGTATCCATGACAACCTGGTTGCATCTTGATCAGTACACTGTTCCCCTAGATGTTGGCTATGTATTTATTCAAATACCCACACAAGTACGGTGACATTGCCGTTGCGTATGCGACCCATCCAATGGTGTTACGAGGCGTACACACGCACGTACCATTGGGGTACGCTTGGCTCACGTATGGCTGAAATGCAATAGGGAAACGAGGCGTGCACACGCACGTACCATTGGGGTACGCTTGGCTCGCGTATGGCTGAAGTGCAATAGGGAAACGAGGCGTACACACGCACGTACCATTGGGGTACGCTTGGCTCGCGTATGACTGAAATGCAATAGGGAAACGAGGCCTACACACGCACGTACCATTGGGGTACGCTTGGCTCGCGTATGGCTGAAATGCAATAGGGAAACGAGGCGTACACACGCACGTACCATTGGGGTACGCTTGGTCCGCGTATGGCTGAAATGCAATAGGGAAACGAGGCGTACACACGCACGTACCATTGGGGTACGCTTGGCTCGCGTATGGCTGAAATGCAATAGGGTAACGAGGCGTACACATGCACGTACCATTGGGGTACGCTTGGCTCGCGTGTGGCTGAAATGCAATAGGGAAACGAGGCGTACACACGCACGTACCATTGGGGTACGCTTGGCTCACGTATGGCTGAAATGCAATAGGGAAACGAGGCCTACACACGCACGTACCATTGGGGTACGCTTGGCTCGCGTATGGCTGAAATGCAATAGGGAAACGAGGCATACACACGCACGTACCATTGGGGTACACTTGGCTCGCGTATGGCTGAAATGCAATAGGGAAACGAGGCGTACACACGCACGTACCATTGGGGTACGCTTGGCTCGCGTATGGCTGAAATGTAATAGGGTAACGAGGCCTACACACGCACGTACCATTGGGATACGCTTGGCTCGCGTATGGCTGAAATGCAATAGGGAAACGAGGCGTACACACGCACGTACCATTGGGGTACGCTTGGCTCGCGTATGGCTGAAATGCAATAGGGAAACGAGGCCTACACACGCACGTACCATTGGGGTACGCTTGGCTCGCGTATGTTTGAAATGCAATAGGGAAACGAGGCCTACACACGCATGTACCATTGGGATACAGTGCGTCAGACATGCTCAAGTTTACGATTGTGTAGGCTGCGTCCCTGTCCTACCCCATGTCACCATTGGGAGAGTGACTCCAGGAAATCACATAGCAGGGATGTAGTCTACACTCATGTCTAGGATGTGGATGCATACATCAGCATGGCATCCATACATCAGCATGCCCAAGGTGTGGCAGACATAGAAGAAGCACAGGGACTGTGACCTTGTGACTCAGTTGATGTGTGAAGAGCTGGCGAGACATGTCATCAACCATATTTCACATGTGCATCACATGCATTCAACACTTCACACCGCAGTAAAGTCTGCAACATATTGTGATGCACATCAACACTGGAATGCCACACCATTCAGTACAGGGAACTGCCACATGATGACAGCAACATGCCCACTGTCACAGAGGTGTAATAGCCGCACAGCATGACCCTGTGTGACCACGTCATGTGTGTGCCATGTGCGACATTGTGCATGATGTTAGCATATGAAATTTACAGGTCAGTATCATATTACTCACCTTTGAATATCCCCAAGTGTCATCCTGGATATGGCAATTACCGCTCAGCACTACACTTGTGTGTCGGTAGGCATGGCCTGCGGCTCAGCATGTGTTGTTGGCGTTGTGTGTGCCGTGATGACGTTGTCTGAGTACTCAGACGTCACCTCTGCGTACACACGTCAGGAACTTTTTTTCACAACACAAGCACTGGTCCCGTATGAGTGTAAGCTTTGTCATTTTTCAACCAAAATCATAGTACGTTCACTTCTGACCATTTCACTTGGATTGTCTGACTGCGGACGGTGCCAATATGGATGTCCTTTTCAAAGCCTGTTAGGAATGCCAACGACTCATGTTGGTGACTGATCCTCACCGTTGGTGTCTCCACTGTTTTCACGTCAAGCACAACAACAAGATCTGCTCCGACTGCCGGGAACACACCTATGAATCCAGGTGTGATTGGACCCACAAGCCGCTCAGACTCCAGCAGTTGGCCCTGCACCACTATAGCTCATGGTCTGGATGTAGGACGAGTGCCTGGGCGTGGGTGTTGAGACATCAGAGCCCCTGAATTACACATCAGTCCTCCAGGGCTGAGTCGTCAGGTATCCCAAATAAGTCAAAGATATGTCATCGCACTTCCAAATCCCCACAATGCACGTGCAATGCTGCATGTGAACCGGGTGACACCGGCCATGCGTCTCTGTCAAATTAGCCGCCGTCGTAGCCTGCACCACGACCTCCGGGCCCTGCCCTGCCCTGCATGTGAAGCAGGAGGAGTCAGTGCACTTCCTCATGTCCATGATGTCCCTCAACCCAACAACGGCCTACGCGTCGGCTCCTGGCCCAGCGGACCCGTCTGGGGGCACGAGCGCGTCTGGTGAATTGCCCCTGACGCCATCACTTGCTTTGTCCCTGACGCAGGCGGCGCATACGTCCCGGAACCGCTGGGACAGACAGGATGTGAATGGTCACCCTGGTCCTCGCTGGTTCACCTCACAACCTCACTGGCAACAGTCCCCCAGGTGTCAGCCTTGGTGCCGTTCTTGGGTGGTGCTGTCCCCAATACCACACACTAAACGGCTCCAGCGTGGAGACTGTGCGGCTGAACACCGCTATTAATGCTGCATGGTGAGTAAAACTTCAATGAGCCTGCCACAGCTCATTACAATGGGTGTTAATGGGTATTGGTAGGGTCATGAAGACCCAGTGGCACGTGAGTGTCAGTCCCAAGACGACAGGACAGGTGGACTGGGGGATGCGAGTGGTCTGGACACCTAGCCTGACACTGGTGATGTCTCTACTCCAAACGTGTTTTTGGATGAGCGGGCAACATACAGTGTAGTGTTTATGTAGGTGGCCGGAGCCTTGCCCCTTCATCTCCCCGTTGCCGCCGTGAGGACCAACCTCCTCACTGAGGTCGTTCAACTCCACTCACGCTGCGCTGTGCCTCTGCAGGCCTATCTTCAGGAATGTACTGTATCGATATTGGCCAGCATGTACAGGCACGCTGCATGTTTGGCTGTAGATAGGCACGTTGTCAGATGCCCACACCCCTCCCCGGACTGACCATGTTCCCTGTCCTCCCACCCCACCCCAGAGAGCATGGGCATCCAGGCCCCCAAATCACAGACCACATTCCCGTTAGCTCCACTGTAGAGGGCATCCAAGAGGTATGAGCACTACGGAAACATGTCTTCATCCTCCCTGAGTCTGGGAGTGGGCTCTTCCTACATCACATGCCTCTTTGTCTGCTACCCACACTCTCTGTGGGACATGGTTGTGTAACTGCTGGCAGAGTGTGCGTTGTAGGTACGGGCAATACTTGGCCACGCCCTTGTAGGATGCCAATCATTCACACTGTCTTTTTTCTGGTGTGGCCTGGATAGCCCCGACTCACTGGGCAGATCGATGGCATCCAGGGAGGCAAATTTGTCAAAAGCTTGTCATGTAGTCAAAGTCGGGATTATGCGACTAACTACTGTTCCTTACTGATATCTTGTTACAAAACGTAAGTAACTAGTCCATACAGTTCAGTACATGTGCTGTAGGAGCATCTATGTTGTGTCCTTGGCGTGATGACCTGGTTTCTAATGTACACACACCATGCCCCGTGTGTTAATTACCCACTCATATGTGTGATGGCAGCACAGACCATTTGTCACAAATCTAAGATTTATGATGTATGATGATGGTCATGTAATAGTTATGAAAAGTAAACACCACAACATTACTAATGCAGTCCTGTGCAAATGATGGCACATGTGGTGTGTGTGTGTGTATTGCTGTCAGCTGTCTGGATGTGCAGACAAGCTGCTACTGACATTCACATGACGTGTGTCACTGACATGATACACTGTCAATGGTCACTAAGACCTTTCCATCAGATCATTTGTATGCATGTCATATCCATTCCACACACCACAGCTCTTTTACTTTTCACGGAGGAGTGGCTGGGAGCTGGCACATGTTACATCTGTGTGTATCCCACGCCACACTCAAAATTGTCAAGATAATTTGATGCAGTGTTGCTTGTGCCATGTACATTGTTATTGTCATAGTCAGACAGTTGAAGACATATTTGATAAATTGTGTATTGCAGGACACCCCCTCCGGAAAGGCCGTTGCCTGACTTGGAAGCCATGAGGAAGCGGAATTGCATCCGTCGATATCGATTCAACAGACAGATGATCAAGGACCTGACAGACAGGCTGGAGGCTCACCTACAACCACGCCACATGTATCCAACTGCGCTGACACCTAAGGTAAAGGCGATGGCAGCCCTCCATTTCTTTGCCACAGGTACGTTCCAATTCATCATAGCTGATGTGGGAGGGATGTCTCAGACAATGTTTAGCCGGGTATTGGGTGATGTATTGGCAGCTATGTTGCTGCACCTGGATGAATTCATTACATTCCCTACTCCAGAAGAGTTGACAGATGTCAAGGGGGGAATTCTATGCCCTGGGCCGCATGCCACATGTAATTGGTGCAATTGATGGTACACATGTTACTCTGGTGCCACCACAGGCTCAGGAGCAAGCGTATCGCAACAGGAAAAACTACCACTCGATAAATGCCCTGGTGGTGTGTCTTGCCAACATGATTATCTCACATGTTTGTGCACGTTTTCCAGGATCGTGCCATGATGCTTTCATCATGAGGCGTAGCAGGGTACCACAGATGATGCTGCAGCTGCACAACCACCGGGCATGTCTTGTTGGTGAGTATACCCTGTCAGCTATGTATGTCAGTATGCCACAACTTCATGATCTGCATCATATTACACACTCATTTCCATGATGTCAATTTGCAGGAGACGCTGGATATCCAAACATGCCGTGGTTAATGACTCCACTACGCAACCCCAGGACAGCTGCAGACCAGCGGTACAACAATGCTCATGGGAAGACCAGGCGGGTGATCGAGCGAACTTTTGGACTCCTGAAGAGCCGGTTCAGGTGCCTGGACAAGACAGGCGGAGCCCTCCAATACACCCCACGCAAGGTGTGTGACATATTCACCGTGTGCTGCATGCTACACAACATGGCAGTGGAGAAGGCCGTGCCATTCTACCTTGATCCTGATGAGCTGGAACATCCGCCCGTTGAGGATGAAGGCCTCGCCCAGGATGCCAGCGACGAGGAGGGTGAAGATGATATCCGGAGTCACCTCATCCGCAACTTCTTTTCATGATGGTGAGTCATAGCAGCTGTAAACTGAAACATCTACTATAGAGTTGCATGGGTAGCATGCTGTGTATGCAACAGACTATATGCAAGCTCACTTGGATGTTTGTTGTGCAGTGTCACACAGGTGCAGATGTAATACAACACACATACGTGCTATGTGTGCATTTTGAATGTACAGGTGTACTACAACCTCTGGATAATAAACAGGACATTGTCAAAATGACATGAAACAGAACTTGACCCCTTGTGTGCCACTCTCATCCACAGCTCGCCCTGCCTGTTGTCCGTTGGGGTCATCGTGGTCATCCTGCTATTGCTCATCATGATTGCAACGTCAGCCAAATCAACTGAGCATGCATGTACATGAGGAGAAGTCAATTTGGGTAAGGACTCATATGAGGCTGTTTAGCGTTGGTATGTTTTGAAACGTGTGGTACATGTTCATGTGCATGTAGTGAGACCATGCATACATGCAACTACAAAATGTTACTTATTACATGTATGCCCACTCCCATGACAGGATAGTCACCCCATCTGACCGTCATCTGTTGTAGTTAGAGACTCTGGTGAATGCATCTATGTGTGTAGACATTGACACTGCAACATTGCATATACCATTACCTTGTGTCAGAGGTCACAACCACGGACTCTGTGGGGGATTGCAGCCTCACTGTGTGCATTAGAATGTGACTGGATCCTCTCCTCCAGCTTGTGGGCCAGTTCCGTTTGATTACCATCAAACCATGTGGTGTAGGTGTGGCACAGTCTATGTTCCACATGTTGAGATAACTGTCCTGTCATTCTGGTTACATGGATGCATTGCCCCTTGTTGCAGTATATCATGTCACTGTCATGTCGTTACCGCAGTGCAGCTCGAAAATACAGCTATACCAGCCTTCACAGTGAGTAGCAGATCTGTTTTGATTCACATGATGCCATGAATGTTTAGCATGAGAAATGACAATGTTTGGGTGATGCATATGTGATTTATTGTGTAGCACCAGTGGAGTGCGGTCATTCCCATGAATCTCTAGTCCCGTGCAGCATTACTGGGCAATGCTAGTGTCTCATTATGTGGCTTGTATCAACATCACTTGCACTTTATATCTTTTAAACCTGCATATCATGTTTAGCATAGTAATGCAAACTTGACAGATCAAAAGACTGGCTACTGAGTGCCTTCATTGCATGTATATCATTAGCTTCGTCATCATATGTGATACTTACAGCTGTTGTGGGTCAAGTCAAGTTGGGGTACATGGCCCTTATGGGTACCCATAATCACATGCAGACATTACAGTTAGCGTAAGTAGCATTGCCATATGTTTCCATTTGTTTGTAAGGTCAATCTCATCTCAGCCAGTGAATGATTTGTAACAACATAGATCTCATTGCATGGTAGCTCACTTGAGAGCGTTACACATGACTCGAATGGATGACAGACTGTCCTAGGTTTAATGTGTCTGTGTCATAGCATCGGATCTCATGTGATACCATGATTACTCATTTAAATTGTATACAGTCAGTAAACTTCACAGGTGTGACTGGTACAGTGTAGCTAATGATGTTTTTGAAGTGTCAGTGACATGAGAATGTACTCCTAATGGTTATTTACCTCTGTTTCAGGTCTCCCTCCCAGCAGTTCCCATCCTCTCCTTCCCTCGCCTGATCACCCTTTTGTGTCTGTCGTTTGTACTCAGACCAAGGGGCTATTTGGAGGTGGAACCCTTTGAGCATCACACCACTCTGATGAAGAAAGGTACGGCCAGTCCTTGACAGGCTTGTAGCCAATAGTACTGCTGCATTACAGGTGACATCATTAATAGTGTTATTTGGAGTTCTTGCCAATGCTCATGTATGTTTGATAATGCTCTATGGGCTCACAATGTAAATAATCATGTTGTGCATGACGTCTGACTTCTACAGATTATTGTGCCGCCTTGATGTCAACGCACATGTCCTTCTAATGTGCATGTATACTATTTAGCATGAAGTTAGCTTATGCTTGTTATGTGTTTACCTGTAAAGTGACCACACGCATGGTGTTGGGGAGGCTAGAATACTATGTTGTGTGTGAGGTAGATGGCTTTGTAGTTGCTGTTTGGCTTTGAACACACTAGCTGTAGTCTACACCTGCTGACGCTGTGTGTCTTGTGCAGCACTTGTCCGTAAGGGCCCTGATCCAGTGGCTGTGATCTTTGGTGATTACTGTGCCATTTTATTTGCAGTGACCCTGAGTGAGGCAGACACTCCTGCCTTCACATACACATGTCACTTTGTGGCTTGCAAATGCCCTTGTGGTATGTGCTTGTTTTACAAGTTGTCACACCCCTCCTGCCAGCATGTGTTCACTCATTGCTGCTGCTGCATATACAGCCACCATGCAGCGCAAATTGTCCAGGGACACAGAGACCTACAGGATGACCCTCCTTCCATCCATTTATAGACCATGCTCCTGCCACCCTACACACAGACAACCCCAGACATTCACCCTCCTGCTATCACAATGCTTCTAACTCAGCCATTGCAGCTGCTATGCCTGTGTGTGCAACACATACTGGCACGACTATGGCAGATTCACATGACATTGGGTCTATGTACCACCAGGTCATGTGCCGTGTACAGCACACACACACCTTCCATAGGCACAATATTGTACAGTGTTACCTTGTCAACGCCACAGCAGCAAAAACATAGCTGTCACTGTCAGTCAAGTAGCCACAGGGGACACAAACCATGACCACATCTCTTGGGTGTGGTGTGATTTCCCCGTTCTGGTGTAGGTATTTGTCAGATGTGGGTAGTTGTTCTGTATGCGTTGCTCCCATTACAGTAGTATAGTACTTGTAGCTACATAGGGGTAGGTCACCTATTCAGGTGTGCTGGTGTAGAGTGCTACAGCCCATTGCCCACAGTCTGTCCTGCCACCCTTGTCCTGTGCGCCATTCATCACATCCACAGTACTGCATCATGCAGAAGATAGTTCAAATACCTGAGGACACAGTTGTAGGTACTCCCTACGTGGACAACTACTTTTGTCACACTGATCTGTACACCTCAAAGTGACTCTCCTGGGCCTGCCTGTGATAGCAGTTTTGGGCTCCAAACCCCCCTCCAGCATTTACTATCCCACACAGGTGTGTCTTTCCATCCATGTATCTAGTTGTTAGGATTTTTGGCCCAATGTGTGTCCACACTCAGATTCTGATCCAAGTGTGCGGTTGGCTGCTGTTTGTTGGATACCCTTGCATTTCATACATTTGCACACACATATCAATTTATGCTGTGGTTCAAAGATAACTCACCACATGCGTATGAGGATTAGTATATTTATTGGGAGATCTTGTGCAGGAAACGTGAATAGGTGCTGTACAGAAAGGGGTGGAATCCAAAGTTCACTGAGATGAGATGCCTTACAGTTTCAGTCAACAGAGTCCAGGCCACAGTGCTTGGCATCATTGGGCAGACTGTGACTAGCATGTCCATGTGGGAGAGTCTCATAGGGGATGCTGTTGCACCCAGGGGCAATATGCCAGGTCCAGTGTCCTGGGAGATGTGCATGGCCCACTGCCCCTCAACGTCTTAGCCGTGGACGACCCACCTTCCTTGGGGGACCCTCAGGTGCAGGCCTGGACAATGCATGGGATGCTACGTCAGAGAGTTCCTCCTCCTCCTTCTCCCTCCCTGTGGCTGGTGTCACACTTTGCCGTGATGTTGCTGGCCTTGTGACACAGGGAGGGAGCTGCATGTTGGCAGCTATCTGACGTAGCGATTGGCTCATTTCCCGATGCACCGTCAAGAGCTGAGCCAGACTTGCCTCCACCCGTCTATAATGTAGGTTTTACCTGGCTATTTGCTCTGCCTGCTGTTCTTTCACCTGGTTGAGGGCCTCCGCAAGCTGGCCTATCTCCCTGATGTCCCGCCGGTATGCCTCCGGGACGTTAGCGAGTTCAGGCATACCGGGTACTGCAGCTGACTGGCCAGAATCTCGCCTCCGCCTTCCGCCACTCCCACCACCCTGACCCACACGAACACGGCCTGCGCTTGTGGGCACATCCAATCGACGGGCCCCCGGAGTGCTGCCAGGGTGGAGGTCGTCAGCAACCTCAGGGGTGCCCGACAAAGGGTGTCCCTCATTTTCAGACTGGCTCTCTTGTGGATCATGGGCAGGGCTGTGACCTGTCTGCTGGGATGTGGTGGGAATGGGTCCGGTGGTTGGCTGAGATGTAGCTGGTACAGTTGCTGCAGGCGTTTGGGACCCAGAGGAGCCAGGTTGGTTGGGGTCATCCACAGTGCGTTGAGTGGCGTCGCTGCCGGTGGGGTCTGGGTCCTGCTGAGACTGGGACTGGGATCCTTCTCCCCCCTGGTTGGGGGGGCACACGTTCCCCTGTGTGTGGGAGAGACAGACACTGTTAAGGCACTATCAAGTGACATCTTGTTTAGTTATCCATTATGAGCATCACAGTTCCACAAGCTTTACATTGTTGACATTGTTCTGTTGTGTATGTAGTGGTAGTAAATTGACATGTACTCTGGGGTATTGTCATTCTTCCATTCTCTTGACAATGACTGACAGAGCCATTGCTGTGTCTTGAATTGGCGGCACAACACATGTAAGGCATTGGTCATGTTCACGCAACATCCAGGATACGGTGTAAATCCTTATGTCTGCGTCAAGCATGCACAGAGTTTAGATACAGCATGTTGATGTAAGAGACAGAGCATCATTAATTTGCATGACATGTACTACTTTGGATGTCTTTTGCTGTACCGTGATGGCCAAACAATGCCAACACCCCTGGACCTGTACACACACTTATAGATCATGGCTTTTGAACTTGGCACTTCTGTAAGACGCATTACCTTGTCAATACCCATGTCCATGTTGGTACTTCAGTGCATCCACAAAGTTCATTAGATGGTGCACGTGCATTGTTTGAGCGGCACAATGGACTTGAGCATCTGCTATGTGCATGTATGAGTAGTATGAGTTTTCATATGAGTGAGTGTTTTGTTATGGTACATGACAATTGGGACAGTGTTGCACTCCAAAGCCTGTCCCCAGGGGATGAGTTTCTGTAAGGCGGGTGTAGGATAGGCCATGGTAGTAGTTTGTGTGTGATTTGCAAGCACCATCGTTCATGATTTGGCTGCCCCCTGATGTAGCATGCTGGCATAATTGTGGATTTGTGTTCATGCACAGGGTGTGAGACCTTGTCCTGGTGTTTGTGTTTGCTGTGATCACAGGAGGGACTTGTGCTGCCTACACCTGTGGCCATTGTGTAATACAGAGGTTTCCGATATGTGTGTCCTGACACAGTACAGTGTTGACTGGAAATGGTGTGTGTGTTGAAGGCACTTAGTGGATGACTGCTGGTAATTAGGCGACATCCCTAAACATTCTGCTCTATGGTGTTTGTAAGGCCTGTGCAGTGCTTGGGTGCAACTGTGTGTGTGCCCAGGGAGATGCGGTGAGGTGACAGTGGGATGGAGGCCGACAGAGGGAGGGAGGGCGACAGAGGGAGAGGGTGACAGAGGGAGAGGGCGACAGAGGGAGGGAGGGTGACAGAGGGAGAGGGCGACATAGGGAGGGAGGGCGACAGAGGGAGAGGGTGACAGAGGGAGAGGGCGACAGAGGGAGAGGGTGACAGAGGGAGGGAGGGCGACAGAGGGAGAGGGCGACAGAGGGAGGGAGGGCGACAGAGGGAGAGGGCGACAGAGGGAGAGGGCGACAGAGGGAGAGGGCGACAGAGGGAGAGGGTGACAGAGGGAGAGGGTGACAGAGGGAGGGAGGGAGACAGAGGAAGAGGGCGACAGAGGGAGAGGATGACAGAGGGAGAAGGGCGACAGTGGGAGGGAGGGCGACAGAGCGAGAGGGTGACAGAGGGAGAGGGCGACAGAGGGAGGGAGGGCGACAGAGGGAGAGGGCGTCAGAGGGAGAGGGTGACAGAGGGAGAGGGCGACAGAGGGAGAGGGCGACAGAGGGAGAGGGTGCCAGAGGGAGAGGGCGAGGGAGGGAGAGGGTGACAGAGGGAGAGGGCGACAGAGGGAGGGAGGGCGACAGAGGGAGAGGGCGACAGAGGGAGAGGGCGACAGAGGGAGGGAGGGCAACAGAGGGAGAGGGCGACAGAGGGAGAGGGCAACAGAGGGAGAGGGCGACAGAGGGAGGGAGGGCGACAGAGGGAGAGGGCAACAGAGGGAGGGAGGGCGACAGAGGGAGAGGGCGACAGAGGGAGAGGGCAACAGAGGGAGAGGGCGACAGAGGGAGGGAGGGCGACAGAGGGAGAGGGCGACAGAGGGAGGGAGGGCGACAGAGGGAGAGGGCGACAGAGGGAGAGGGCGACAGAGGGAGACGGCGACAGTGGGAGGGAGGGCGACAGAGGGAGAGGGTGACAGAGGGAGAGGGCGACAGAGGGAGGGAGGGCAACAGAGGGAGAGGGCGTCAGAGGGAGAGGGTGACAGAGGGAGAGGGCGACAGAGGGAGAGGGTGCCAGAGGGAGAGGGCGAGGGAGGGAGAGGGTGACAGAGGGAGAGGGCGACAGAGGAAGGGAGGGCGACAGAGGGAGAGGGCGACAGAGGGAGGGAGGGCGACAGAGGGAGAGGGCGACAGAGGGAGAGGGCAACAGAGGGAGAGGGCGACAGAGGGAGAGGGTGACAGAGGGAGAGGGCGACAGAGGGAAAGGGTGACAGAGGGAGAGGGCGACAGAGGGAGAGGGTGACAGAGGGAGGGAGGGCGACAGAGGGAGAGGGCGACAGAGGGAGAGGGAGACAGGGTTGGAGGCAGGTTGTTTGTGCTTGCTCACTTGCTACACTGCCTTACTGTGTCACTAAATATTGTATCTCTGGAAGGTGTGTCCACAACATGATATTGTTTACGAGCTGTGGTCTACTTTCTTGTGTGATATTTCCCTATCCCTGTACATTGGGCATGGTGCCTGGGTGAGGCCCTGGGGCATATGGGATGAGAGCAGCCTCCTACCCTCCACCTTCCACCCTTTGTGGGTCCCACTTGCAACAAACCACTTTTAGTTGTGTCGTACTAGGACTCATGGCCACCCACCCCATGCTGCTGGGCACTGTTGTAAGTCCACCCATGTAACATGTATTTTTTGTACACTCACCAGACTCAACGGCTCCTTCTATTCCATGTACTCCCACCGGTGGCAGCAGGGCCATGACTTTCTCCTCCCAGGGCTGGTATACAGGAGGTCTGCGGGGACCACCACCTCCAGTGTGGTGTGCAGAGGCATTGTCCTGGTCCATTTTCTTCTTGACCATCCAACGCAGATCATACCACCTGGCCTGGCATTCCCCCTTGGTGCGCCGGATGGGTGCAACAGCATTGACCCGGTCTACGATCCTCTCCCACAGGCGTGTTTTTTCGGCCATGCTGGTCTGTCTGACCAATACGCCAAACAGCTGTGGCTCGACTCTGATGACTTCATCTGCAAGTATCTCCATCTACGGGTTAGTGAACTTTGGATTCTAGGGTATGGTCATGGTGTGGGATGTATGTGATTGAGGGGGTGATGATGTGTATGGATGAGGGTGTGTGGTTGTGATTGTGAAGGGGGTGGTGTGGGTGTAGATGTGATAGGGTGTATGTGTGAAGGTATGTGGCTGCAATAGTTGGTGTGCTCTCTGTTTCTTTGCAAGTATGGGTATGTTGCAAAGGATGATGGGTTGTATGTGTGGACCCTTTTATTGGTCAAATAGTGGGTGTGGCTTAATTTGAATTGGTCGTGTGTGTGTTATATGGGGTGGGTGTTAGTGTTGACCTCTGTTTGGCTGTGACCAGGACATTGATTCTGTATGGTGTGTACACAGGAGACATGTTCAGTGTTGTGTGCCACTTGTTTGCAAAGTCCTTGTGCTGGTTTGGGTGTTGGCGTTATGTGTGCGTGTCGTACTTGGGCGTGCGATTGACTGGTACGGGCCGTTGGCGGGTGGGGGTGTTCACGTAGGGGGGTGTGCGTGTCGTACTTGTGCGTGCGATTGACTGGTACGGGCCGTTGGCGGGTGGGGGTGTTCGCGTAGTGGGGTGTGCGTGTCGTACTTGGGCATGCGATTGACTGGTACGGGCCGTTGGCGGGTGGGGGTGTTCGCGTAGGGGGGTGTGCATGTCGTACTTGTGCGTGCGATTGACTGGTACGGGCCGTTGGCGGGTGGGGGTGTTTGCGTAGGGGGGTGTGCGTGTCATACTTGTGTGTGCGATTGACTGGTACGGGCCGTTGGCGGGTGGGGGTGTTCGCGTAGGGGGGTGTGCATGTCGTACTTGTGCGTGCGATTGACTGGTACGGGCCGTTGGCGGGTGGGGGTGTTCGCGTAGGGGGGTGTGCGTGTCGTACTTGGGCGTGCGATTGACTGGTACGGGCCGTTGGTGGGTGGGGGTGTTCACGTAGGCTTGTTGGGGGGTGTGCGTGTCGTACTTGTGCGTGCGATTGACTGGTACGGGCCATTGGCGGGTGGGGGTGTTCGCGTAGGCTTGTTGGGGGGGGTGTGCATGTCGTACTTGGGCGTGCGATTGACTGGTATGGGCCGTTGGCGGGTGGGGGTGTTCGCGTAGGGGGGTGTGCGTGTCGTACTTGTGTGTGCGATTGACTGGTACGGGCCGTTGGCGGGTGGGGGTGTTCGCGTAGGCTTGTTGGGGGGGTGTGCGTGTCGTACTTGTGTGTGCGATTGACTGGTATGGGCCGTTGGCGGGTGGGGGTGTTCGCGTAGGGGGGTGTGCGTGTCGTACTTGGGCATGCGATTGATTGGTATGGGCCATTGGCGGGTGGGGTTGTTCGCGTAGGCTTGTTGGGGGGTGTGCGTGTCGTACTTGTGCGTGCGATTGACTGGTACGGGCTGTTGGCGGGTGGGGGTGTTCGCGTAGGCTTGTTGGGGGGTGTGCGTGTCGTACTTGTGTGTGCGATTGACTGGTACGGGCCGTTGGCGGGTGGGGATGTTCGCGTAGGGGGGTGTGCGTGTCGTACTTGTGCGTGCGATTGACTGGTACGGGCCGTTGGCGGGTGGAGGTGTTCGCGTAGGCTTGTTGGGGGGTGTGCGTGTCATACTTGTGCGTGCGATTGACTGGTACGGGCCGTTGGCGGATGGGGGTGTTCGCGAAGGGGGATGTGCGTGTCGTACTTGTGCGTGCAATTGACTGGTACGGGCCGTTGGCGGGTGGGTGTGATCGCGTAGGCTTGTTGGGGGGTGTGCGTGTCGTACTTGTGCATGAGATTGACTGGTACGGGCCGTTGGCGGGTGGGGGTGTTCGAGTAGGGGGGTGTGCGTGTCGTACTTGTGCGTGCGATTGACTGGTACGGGCCGTTGGCGGATGGGGTTGTTCGCATAGGGGGGTGTGCGTGTCGTACTTGTGCGTGCGATGACTGGTACGGGCCGTTGGCGGGTGGGGGTGTTCGCGTAGGGGGGTGTGCGTGTCGTACTTGGGTGTGCGATTGACTGGTACGGGCCGTTGGCGGGTGGGGGTGTTCATGTAGGCTTGTTGGGGGGGTGTGCGTGTCGTACTTGGGCGTGCGATTGACTGGTACGGGCCGTTGGCGGGTGGGGGTGTTCGCGTAGGGGGGTGTGCGTGTCGTACTTGTGCGTGCGATTGACTGGTACGGGCCGTTGGCGGGTGGGTGTGATCGCGTAGGCTTGTTGGGGGGTGTGCGTGTAGTACTTGCGCGTGCGATTGACTGGTACGGGCCGTTGGCGGGTGGGGGTGTTCGCGTAGGGGGGTGTGCGTGTCGTACTTGTGTGTGCAATTGACTGGTACGGGCCGTTGGCGGGTGGGGTTGTTCACGTAGGCTTGTTGGGGGGGGTGCGTGTCGTACTTGTGCGTGAGCGAGGGGTACGCGTGTGGTCTGTGTTGACGCTGCTAGATGCGAGCCGCATATTGCCGTACGAATCATTATTCAAGTGCGATAACTTTGTTCCGTACGATTCGCTGTCAGGCTTCTCGTACAGGATCGTACTTGTGTGTTTGTACGGGCTAGTTACGAATCGTACGGTAGGATTCCCGATGCATGTCCGTACGGATCATCGACTGTGATTCGGACGGTTTGGTGATATTCGTACGGAAATCGACGGGAACGAATCGGACACTAAACCAATATAAATTACTATTCCCACTCCACCAAGTGTAAACTCAGGGAATGTGCTGGACACTAAAACCATATAAATTACTATTCCCACTCCACCAAGTATAAACTCAGGGAAGGTGCTGGACACTAAAACCATATAAATGACTATTCCCATTCCACCAAGTATAAACTCAGGGAAGGTGCTGGACAATAAACCCATATAAATTACAATTCCCACTCCACCAAGTATAAACTCAGGGAAGGTGCTGGACACTAAACCCATATAAATTACTATTCCCACTCCACCTAGTGTAAACTCAGGGAAGGTGCTGGACACTAAAACCATATAAATTACTATTCCCACTCCACCAAGTATAAACTCAGGGAAGGTGCTGGACACTAACCCCATATAAATTACTATTCCCACTCCACCAAGTGTAAACTCAGGGAAGGTGCTGGACACTAAAACCATATAAATTACTATTCCCACTCCATCAAGTATAAACTCAGGGAAGTTGCTGGACACTAAACCCATATAAATTACTATTCCCACTCCACCAAGTATAAACTCATGGAAGGTGCTGGACATTCAACCCATATAAATTACTATTCCCACTCCACCAAGTGTAAACTCATGGAAGGTGATGGACACTAAACCCATATAAATTACTATTCCCACTCCACCAAGTATAAACTCAAGGAAGGTGCTGGACAATAAACCCACATAAATTACTATTTCCACTCCACAAAGTATAAACTCAGGGAAGAGGCTGGACACTAAACCCATATAAATTACTATTCCCACTCCACCAAGTATAAACTCAGGGAAGGTTCTGGACACTAAACCCATATAAATTACTATTCCCACTCCACCAAGTATAAACTCAGGGAAGGTGCTGGACACTAAAACCATATAAATTACTATTCCCACTCCACCAAGTATAAACTCATGGAAGGTGCTGGACATTCAACCCATATAAATTACTATTCCCACTCCACCAAGTATAAACTCAGGGAAGGTGCTGGACACTAAACCCATATAAATTACTATTCCCACTCCACCAAGTGTAAACTCAGGGAAGGTGCTGGACACTAAAACCATATAAATTACTATTCCCACTCCATCAAGTATAAACTCAGGGAAGTTGCTGGACACTAAACCCATATAAATTACTATTCCCACTCCACCAAGTATAAACTCAAGGAAGGTGCTGGACAATAAACCCACATAAATTACTATTTCCACTCCACAAAGTATAAACTCAGGGAAGAGGCTGGACACTAAACCCATATAAATTACTATTCCCACTCCACCAAGTATAAACTCAGGGAAGGTTCTGGACACTAAACCCATATAAATTACTATTCCCACTCCACCAAGTATAAACTCAGGGAAGGTGCTGGACACTAAACCCATATAAATTACTATTCCCACTCCACCTAGTGTAAACTCAGGGAAGGTGCTGGACACTAAAACCATATAAATTACTATTCCCACTCCACCAAGTATAAACTCAGGGAAGGTGCTGGACACTAAACCCATATAAATTACTATTCCCACTCCACCAAGTGTAAACTCAGGGAAGGTGCTGGACACTAAAACCATATAAATTACTATTCCCACTCCATCAAGTATAAACTCAGGGAAGTTGCTGGACACTAAACCCATATAAATTACTATTCCCACTCCACCAAGTATAAACTCATGGAAGGTGCTGGACATTCAACCCATATACATTACTATTCCCACTCCACCAAGTGTAAACTCATGGAAGGTGATGGACACTAAACCCATATAAATTACTATTCCCACTCCACCAAGTATAAACTCAAGGAAGGTGCTGGACAATAAACCCACATAAATTACTATTTCCACTCCACAAAGTATAAACTCAGGGAAGAGGCTGGACACTAAACCCATATAAATTACTATTCCCACTCCACCAAGTATAAACTCAGGGAAGGTTCTGGACACTAAACCCATATAAATTACTATTCCCACTCCACCAAGTATAAACTCAGGGAAGGTGCTGGACACTAAAACCATATAAATTACTATTCCCACTCCACTAAGTATAAACTCATGGAAGGTGCTGGACATTCAACCCATATAAATTACTATTCCCACTCCACCAAGTGTAAACTCATGGAAGATGATGGACACTAAACCCATATAAATTACTATTCCCACTCCACCAAGTATAAACTCAAGGAAGGTGCTGGACAAGAAACCCATATAAATTACTATTTCCACTCCACAAAGTATAAACTCAGGGAAGAGGCTGGACACTAAACCCATATAAATTACTATTCCCACTCCACCAAGTATAAACTCAGGGAAGGTGCTGGACACTAAACCCATATAAATTACTATTCCCACTCCACCAAGTATAAACTCAGGGAAGGTGCTGGACACTAAAACCATATAAATTACTATTCACACTCCACCAAGTGTAAACACAGGGAAGGTGCTGGACACTAAAACCATATAAATTACTATTCCCACTCCACCAAGTGTAAACTCAGGGAAGGTGCTGGACAATAAACCAATATAAATTACTATTCCACTCCACAAAGTATAAACTCAGGGAAGGTACTGGACACTAAACCCATATAAATTACTATTTCCACTCCACCAAGTATAAACTCAGGGAATGTGCTGGACACTAAACCCATATAAATTACTATTCCCACTCCACCAAGTATAAACTCAGGGAAGGTGCCGGACACTAAACCCGTATAAATTACTATTCCCACTCCACCAAGTATAAACTCAGGGAAGGTGCTGGACACTAAACCCATATAAATTACTTTTCCCACTCCACCAAGTATAAACTCAGGGAAGGTGCTGGACACTAAAACCATATAAATTACTATTCCCATTCCACCAAGTATAAACTCAGGGAAGGTGCTGGGCAATAAACCCATATAAATTACAATTCCCACTCCACCAAGTATAAACTCAGGGAAGGTGCTGGACACTAAACCCATATAAATTACTATTCCCACTCCACCAAGTGTAAACTCAGGGAAGGTGCTGGACACTAAAACCATATAAATTACTATTCCCACTCCACTAATTATAAACTCAGGGAAGGTGCTGGACACTAAACCAATATAAATTACTATTCCCACTCCACCAAGTGTAAACTCAGGGAATGTGCTGGACACTAAAACCATATAAATTACTATTCCCACTCCACCAAGTATAAACTCAGGGAAGGTGCTGAACACTAAAACCATATAAATTACTATTCCCATTCCACCAAGTATAAACTCAGGGAAGGTGCTGGACAATAAACCCATATAAATTACAATTCCCACTCGACCAAGTATTTACTCAGGGAAGGTGCTGGACACTAAACCCATATAAATTACTATTCCCACTCCACCAAGTGTAAACTCAGGGAAGGTGCTGGACACTAAAACCATATAAATTACTATTCCCACTCCACCAAGTATAAACTCAGGGAAGGTGCTGGACACTAAACCCATATAAATTACTATTCCCACTCCACCAAGTGTAAACTCAGGGAAGGTGCTGGACACTAAAACCATATAAATTACTATTCCCACTCCATAAATTATAAACTCAGGGAAGTTGCTGGACACTAAACCCATATAAATTACTATTCCCACTCCACCAAGTATAAACTCATTAAAGGTGCTGGACATTCAACCCATATAAATTACTATTCCCACTCCACCAAGTGTAAACTCATGGAAGGTGATGCACACTAAATCCATATAAATTACTATTCCCACTCCACCAAGTATAAACCAAAGGAAGGTGCTGGACAATAAACCCATATAAATTACTATTTCCATTCCACAAAGTATAAACTCAGGGAAGAGGCTGGACACTAAACCCATATAAATTACTATTCCCACTCCACCAAGTATAAACTCAGGGAAGGTTCTGGACACTAAACCCATATAAATTACTATTCCCACCCCACCAAGTATAAACTCAGGGAAGGTGCTGGACACTAAAACCATATAAATTACTATTCCCACTCCACCAAGTATAAACTCATGGAAGGTGCTGGACATTCAACCCATATAAATTACTATTCCCACTCCACCAAGTGTAAACTCATGGAAGATGATGGACACTAAACCCATATAAATTACTATTCCCACTCCACCAAGTATAAACACAATGAAGGTGCTGGGCACTAAAACCATATAAATTACTATTCACACTCCACCAAGTGTAAACTCATGGAAGGTACTGGACACTAAACCCATATAAATTACTATTTCCACTCCACCAAGTATAAACTCAGGGAATGTGCTGGACACTAAACCCATATAAATTACTATTCCCACTCCACCAAGTATAAACTCAGGGAAGGTGCTGGACAATAAACCCATATACATTACTATTCCCACTCCACCAAGTGTAAACTCAAAAATGCTGCTGGACACTAAACCCATATAAATAACTATTTCCACTCCACCAAGTAAAAACTCAGGGAAGGTGCTGGACACTAAACCCATATAAATGACTATTCCAACTCCACCAAGTGTAAACTCAGGGAAGTAGCTGAACACTAAACCCACAAAAATTATAAAACCCACGCCACCAAATATAAACTCAAGGAAGTTGCAGAACATTCAAACCATTTAAAATATTACTCCCAATGCACTAAATACTAATGTTATTATGTTAGTAAACATTAAAACAATTTAATAATTTTTTTCTTTAAAGATTAAATACTTTATCAAATTTAGAAATATATACCACACTATTTCCATACAATACCAATAAAAATTATTTATAAATTGCATTATAATCCCAATTTTATTTTTAAACAATTTACCAATATATATTTTTTTAATTAATATTATTTATTATATAAATATTATAAATGTATAATTTTTTTAGCAAACTATTCTCACTAAAAAGTCAAAAATAAATATTATAATTTTTTTTTTTTTAAACATTCAATTTTCTTAATTTTTTAGATTTTTTTTAATTTAACTATTTATTAAAATACCTCTATTTATATCTAAAAACAATCCCACACTATTCAACAATAACACCGCAAAACAATATTTATCCAAATATTCCTTTAAAAAATGAAAAAAAAACATTTATAAACTTAGTTCCATACACAATTGGAAATTTAAATTATTTTTTAAATTTAATTTAAATAAAATGTTCATTTTTTTAAATGTTATTTTTATTTCAAATTTATATTTGATATTTATATTTTTTTATAAAATATTGAAATTTACAAATTCAAATTTATATTTTTTAATATTTTACAAATTATAAATTTAAATATTACATTTTTGAAAATTTGAAAAAAATCCCAGCCTATTCCACTATCACACCAAAAATAAATATAAATAAAAAATGTCCATACACAAAATTGAAAGAATTTTTTTTAATTAAATGCAAATATTTTTTTTTTAAATTAATACAATTTTTGTTGAAATAAATTTCAAAATCATTTTTTTAATTTTTATAAATTACATTTTAAATTTTAAACAATTTATTTTATTTTTTTAAACTCTTCACACCATATTGCCCTAAAAAAACACAACCCACTCCTAAAACATAAATAATTTAAAATGTATCTAAATGTTTAAAATTTTGCAAAAAAAGATTATATATTTTAAAACACTTCCCACCCTATTCCCCTAAAAACCCACAACCCGCTCCTAAAAAGTATTATACATTTATACCTAAATTTATGTTTTTTAATAATTTAAAAAAAAATATTTGCTAGATTTTTTAAAACTTTCAAATTTATAAAAATTATTTATTATATATTTTAAAACACTACCCACGCTATTCCCCTATATACCCACAACCCGCTACTAAAAATTTTTATAAATTTAAAAAAAAAAATGTTTTTTACTTCAATTATTCAGAAATATTTGCTTTATTTTACAAACATTTCAAATTTAGAAACATTATTTAATATATATTTTAAAACACTTCCCACCCTATTCCCCTAAAAACCCACTTCCGCTCCTAAAAATTATTATACTTTTTTAAATATATTTTTATAAAATTTAATAATATATTTTAATATTTTATAATTAAAAAAACTAAATATTTAATATATTTAAACAACAAATTTACTATTCAAACATTATAAACAGTGTACATTTAAATATTCGATATTATAAAATTCGATATTATGACAGTCGATATCATGACATTCGATATTCTGACATTCTATATTTTAACTTCCGATATTTTTTACTAACACAAAAAGACGATACTTTTTAATGTCGATATAAATGACTCGGTATTTTTAAAGTCGATATTTTTTAACAAACATAAAAATCGATAAAAAATACATCGATATTACTTACCTCGATATTACTTCCATCTCGATATTCTGGAGTCGATAATATGTCCATTCGAAAATAAAAACTCGATATTTAGACTGCACAGCGTCAGAAACCACCAATCTAGTCAGGGTAAGCCAGATGCACACTAGGGGGTCGATTCCGATCCGGTAAAATCCCCGTCCGTACGAATCGTATCCGGAGCCGTTTCCGTACGACTCGTACGGACGCCGTACGACCGGACGATTCCGATCGGCCGACCCGGACGCGATTCGTACGGTACACGTCGATTCGTACGGAAAAGCGCACGATCACCTACACACCGTACGGCGCGTACCCACCCTGATCGCAGGGGTACGCGCCGTACCCCTGTGATCATGCGGGGTACGTGCCGTGCACCCAGCGTACATGGGGTACGTGCCGTACACCCAGCGTACATGGGGTACGGTGCGTACCCCATGTACGCTGGGTGTACGGCACGTACCCCGCATGATCGCAGGGGTACGGCGCGTACCCCTGTGATCATGGGGGGTACGTGCCGTACCCGGGGGGGGCGTTCCGTACCTGTTTCGGTGCGAACTCTGCGTTTACGACTGTTTTCGGCTCCCGTAGGAAAAGGGTCGTACGGCGCGTACCCGACACGAATCGTACTTGCTGGGTCGTAAAAACCAGCCGCGAACCGTAGTGATGTCGCGTACAGCCGGTTCCGAGTGAAACTCGTACGGAGATTTGAGTCGTACGGAGTCCTGTACGACTCGTACGGAGTTTGGCACCTGGTACGGATCGTACTTCGGCGTACGTACGGGACGTCTACGGGTACGATTCGTATGGGGAAAAAACTCTCCGTACGATGATTCGGAGCGCATTTTACCGGATCGGAATCGACCCCTAAGGGGGCCATTAGGATGGCCCGCCCGCCACCCTATCGGGAAACGGGACCGCCCGCCTCAAGGGTGGGGGTCCCGAAATGTGCATTAGGATGCGCCCGCCACAGTGGCGGCCGCAATCCTCATTCTAACATTGTGGCGGGCTGTGCTCACTGCACCGCCCGCCACAATTTGACAAGCAAATGCACGCATTTGCATACAGGAAGCGGCAGGCACCCCGCGGTGCCTGCTGCTTGGAGTATGCAAATGCGGGGGGGTACCACAGGTACCCCCCACTGCACTGAACACCTCGGCCAGCACCAGGGGGGCCCGCAGGGGGCCCCCGAACCAAAGACCGCCTGCCTTTCCGTGGCGGCATTGCCGCCACGGAAAGGCGTGACAGAATGCCCATTGTAATATGGCTGGCGGTGTCTAACAGACACCGCCACCATATTAAACATATTCCGCCCCGGCCGCAAGGCCACCGGGGTGGAAAACAGGCGGGCGGGGGAATTTGGCTATGGATGTCGGGCGGATTGCCTCCGCCAGGCCGGCGGTGGCTACCGCCAGCCTGGCGGAGGCAATCCGCCCGACCCCCAAAAGATAACCTGTGCTCTCCCTCTGGTAGCTTGGCACAGAGAATTGATACTTATCTAAAGAGGCAATGTGTAAAGTATTTGTGCGACACACACACACACAGTACCGCAATGAATACATTACAAAGAGACTCCACACTGGTTTAGAAAAATAGATTATTATATTCTGAACAAAATAAGAATAAAATGACAACAACCCAATGTATAGAAGTAGAGATAATGAATGCCATTAAAACAAAACTATCTGCAGCAAACTTCCAAGAGAAACACCATCACCTACGAAAACAAGTTATGAAAGAAGAAGTTTGTAACTCTCTAAAATACGTTTTCATTTAAAAGAGCGGACATGTTTCATTACTAAAAAGGCTTAACCATCTGCAATGCTGAAAAAAGACAACATTTATTTTAGGTGCATTTATCTGGATATAATTGCACAAATATGCTTATGTTGATGTTTCATGTCTCACCCTTACCCATCGATGAGGCCACTTCACACTCTGTCGTGTAGTTTCCACTAATCATTAGAAACTGAGCATTTGTGGACTACAAAATCTTTGGGATGGTGCCAGATGGATGCTGTGTACTCCTGCCCTTGGACTAGCTAGCTAGCTCACTGTGCCATCACAAGCCAACTAACCTAGACAGGGAGCAAACAGTTCTTGGGCACCCACTGAACATAGTGACAGACCTAGAACCTTTCGCTCATACACTTGTGCTCATGTTTGCTCAGAGAAATGTACAAAGAATACACAAAGGGACCTTTTCAATGTTTTTGTATGGAAAATATGAGCTGCAGTGAACAATAGATGGAAGAATATTAAGGTTGTAATAAGGGTCAATGAACAGAATGAAAAGTTCCATCATTGTGTTGAAAAACGTATATATACAAGCATGTGAAATAAAAGAACAACCTGGCATACTCCCACTATGCAAAACCCTAACCCACATGTCTAGGGTGTATGTGTATGTTCGGCAAAGAAATTTCTTACTGGATGATCCAACCCCAGTACCTGGTGGGTGAGAATGCAGGACCCTGTCTTGGTCATGAATTGAATTGGACACCGCTCATGGAGATGTCAGTCAGCTGCTGGGCAAAAGTTTCAGGATGTAGAGATTTCTCGAAGTCAGATGTAGTGCCTCCTCTGACTATACCCGGAAACAGATGTTTATATACAGAAAAAGGCATCCTAGCTTGGTATTCCGGGCGTTGCTGGGCAGAGTCAGCACAAGTATGCAGGCAAGGATGAGAAGGAACCAGTGAAACCTTCTTCCTAAAAGCCGCAACCCCCGAAGAGGCAAATTGCTCTGTTTGTAGAGGTACAATGCGACCTTCTACTGCCAGAAGAATCAGGTTCTAAATGTACCTATTCTTTTCACCATTAGTCACTTCACCACTCCCTGGTCCTGAAGAAAGCCTACTGACCTTTTGGCACTTAAGGCTGAAACATGTCGACCTTTTTAATCACAATTATAAAGTGCGCTTGAATTCATAACAGATTCCACAGCAGCACAATTTTGAATAATTTGTACCCGAATCCAGACCGATTAAAGTACCTTATCTGGCTGTCCGGGTTTTTTAAACAAACTGTCACCACTACCCCACCATCCACTTTTCCACGATCACTACTGCCTTAAACCAAAGGTAAAACCTCCTGGCGGAGGGTGCACACAAAGAATTGACCCAAGGATTACGCACGCACGTGTAAAACAAGAGCAGGGACACATCATATACCGCTACGAGAACCTAAGAACTTTAAAACACGTGTATGAGGGTCTTTTTATTGGGAGACACCCCTTTACGTACCTGCAGACCTTGGTTTGCGCAGGGCGAGTGATCCTTTCCCCCACTTGATTATAAATATCCAAACGGAGACTGTAAGGATCCTGACTCTCTCTCCTCAAAATTGATCATACATCCTAGCTTTGGGCCAAGATTGTGATTAGGGTACCATTGTTTGAATTCTACCGATAGCTGTGTCGCCAAATGGAAGTAAATAACAAACACATTTCCACAATCGTACGTGTAGGCCTTGTATACAATGCCAAGTCAGTATGATAGTCAAGTCAAATGTTATTGTTTTAGTTCATTAAAACCATTACAATGTTTACAAAAATAACACAATATATTTACTAAAATCTTCAAAAACAGATCTAAAAGGATACATTGTTCACGTCATGCAATCATTTCTTTGATAATTTTACTGAAACCCTTCCACTCCAGAGAATTGGAAAAAGGCAAGTTAGGAAGCATTATGAATGAAAAATAATACCTACAATAAAACAACCATTTAAAATTTAAGGTAGCCAATCGTCTATCGTGTTAGTTTTTCAGTTCTTCTACAATTTCTAACTAAGGACCTCGGGAGATAAACCTCATCCCTGACCTGTTTGCATAGTCCACTGTAGCATGATAGTGTTCTGGCGAAGTTTATTAATGTGAGCAAGGTCAGTGCTTCCAAGAAACAAACCCCCAAGTGTCACAAAAGCAAATGTGTGTCGAAAGTAGATGTGAAAAAGTTAAGGCAACTTTAGGAAAGATATGTGTACATGTAGAAATGGCAACGTTTCTTACTAGGCCTTAGTGGTACACGTGACACCCGCTTCTAGGACATAAGAAGCTATCTGAAGGTGAAGAATACTAATACTAAAAATGCAACAGCATATGTAAAAGGAAATTGCTACCAATCAAATGTTAAAATAATGGTAAAAGGCACAATAAACAGGTACTCCTGCTATTTGGAGACCCAAAGCATAAAGAAAGCCAATATGTCTGAAAAATATAAAAGCTATAATATGTAGGGCAATTTAAAAGAAATTTGGAAGTTAAAACCAGGCTGAATAAAAAGTTCCCTCCACACATAAGAGACAGATGTTTATCTGTTCCGAGTCATAGATGAAACATTTCTGTTCCCAGCATCCACAGATGATGATCCCAGAGACACACATTGCAGCAAGTTGATGAAGCAAGTATGTTCCCATCCAACCCCCACAGCAGCCGTTAAGGGAGCAAGGACAGCCAATTGGTGTTCTGTTGAGACAGAGCCAAGATCCAAACCACAATGCACAGGGACATCCCAGGGAGGCTCATAGAATGCCACCAGGATCAATGGAATCTTTAAAGTCTAGCTGTACAAATGGGTCTTCATCGGGGAGTCCATCAGTACGTATATATCCGAAGGTTCAACCAATTCCGACCCCAAGCACAAGTCCAGGGAACACTCATAAGTGATTAATTCAACAAGTGGGCTACTGTTCCTAAAGATAAAGAGAACTAGGTTCTGGGCAGGACATCAAGGGCAATCCTCAGGATTGTCTCTTGTTGTCCTCGCACACCGCTAGGGAGGTAATGTTTCATCACCAGGCGGGTGTTCCTAATCGGGCCAGCATTGCAATTCCCTACGAGCCCCCGAAGGGTCACTTTAGCAGAAATCTTTTGATTGTTACTGCAGTCTGATGAGTGCAAGGGTGTTCAATCAAGTGGGTGGCAGTGATTGTGAAACAAGGTGAATTAAAACTGACTAGGGGATATCAAATCATACTTTATACAGAGTCCCCTGACAGATTTAAAAACAAGAACTGGTTAGTGCTACTATAGGAGTATGATTTACCTAAGTAGCTCAGTGTGTGTAGGTGAGATAAAATTGGATCAACATGTTTCATGCCCCTGTGGGCTGTAAATGATCTGTGGCACTTCTTCAAGACCAGAAAGACAATGGGCCTAAACACACCTGTAAATCATTACCAGAGGACCCCCTCAAAAGGGAGTTACCTACTTGTTCAAGATTAAAATGATCGCCCAACCTGGAGAGGGTGAGAAGAAAACAGTGAAAGACACCAGCATGGGAGTTATTGCTTATCTGGTATAGGGCATCCTTATAACACCAGAGTGTCCCTACTAGTAGATCACAACATTCAGCTGGTACTCAATGGTTACCAGATGTAAACATAGAGACATAGACACATATAATAGTGGCATGCATTATGCTTCTGTTCATAATATAATTTTCCAAATTGTTGTGATACCATGGATCTCAGAGAACAGTTCTGATGAGTCCTGCCATGTGAGTGATTAAATGCAATGTCAGTGATCAGTTATTTTAGGCACACACTGATGCGTGTAGTGTGGGCGGGCCATTCAGGGCCCCATGCGTGCACCAAAGAATGAATCAGAAAGTTGGTAGTTAGAGAAACACATAATACGCACAGTAGCAGAATATAAATACTTGACCAACATATAGAGGAACAAAACATGCATGTGCAGGTACCGTGGGTTGTGAAATCACTTGTTACAGATCCATCTAAAGAAATATTATAAATCGGGAGATTCTGATTAGCCTTACCCCATGGATTGATCAAGAAATGCGTCAACAGTCAGGGCAGAGGTAGAACATCTCTGGTTGGTTGAAAAATGAGTAAATTTCTGAATAGTACATGTGCCTCTTATCAAGACAGAAAGGGGCTGTGTAACTAAATGAAACCCCAGTAGCGAGCAAAAGAAAGGGAATGCTACTCATATTGCTTGCACGCTCAGTGTGTGGCAGACCTACCCTCATCTGCTTGCCCTGGTCAAGACGGGCGGTTGTCTTTTAAGGAGTTTGAATTGGGTTCAGCTGTACCATACATTGTCACTGCGGGTGAAACCAGTTATCATGAAATCCCGATGGCGTGCGCACTTTGAAGTCCGTCACGGCTGTAGAAGGGGGCAAAGACTAGACCTACAACTCCGGCGAGTGGGGAAAGGGATATGTTCCTATTCGGGCGCCAAATTATGTGGTAAATAAAATATTACCCTGGCAGAATTTCTAGGCATTAACAAAGTATCATTCATCAAATGAGAGACAGGATCCGTGGTGTCCAAGTTAAATGGGCTTTATTCCAATAACTCGAGTCAAAGGGAGAATCAGTTCCATCACCACAGAGGTTCAGGAAGGGTCTTCTAACATTTATTTACTGAACATGATATTTATACATTTAGTCTTGTACATAGGACGTAGGAAGGAACGCTCGAGGCAGAGCAGAGAAAGAAAATGAGATAAGAACATGTGGGTGTACACTTTGATGAGTCATAGGTAGGTGATAGGTAGGTGTCATAGGTGGGTGGTACTTAGAGGAGGAGTTTGGATAGCTAGCTGGAACTATGCCCTAATTGTGCAACTTTGAGCATGACGTGCAATTGACGTGTAACTGGGAGGAAGCTGACTTTCAACCTAGTAGAGAGATCTCTTGTGTCAAGGCGACCAGCACAGTAGTACTAACTGATATCTTGAGTCAGGGGATGTATTATCTGAAGCAAAGGTTGCTCGTCACTAAATGACAGAAAGGGCATATTTATTCGTTCGTTGCATGAGCTTTCTATGGATGCAAGCACTGTAATCCACTTAAACAGAGACAGAATGGCTGGGCCCTATCTATGCAGATGGGTTCTGTGTACCTTCTTCACCAGACTGAAATGTGATTCTGTAAAGCAAACAGATAACTGTTATTCATAATACTGTCTTGGCAGGCCTTACTGGGCTTCTTGCGGCTTTCAGTGTGTCAGGAGTCATGAAAACATTAATTCAGGGACTGGTGGTTCAATCTGAACCACAAAAAGGGTTCAGTATGATATTTATTTAAAAGTGCACAATGTAAAATACATGGGCCTTCATGTTAGCTTAACTTTTGGGAAACTTGATGACAGGCACCTTAATGCAGGACATGAATGCAGAGGCCTAGTGATTCAGGCCACTACAAGGAAATATGCATGGATGACATGCACACACATGTAACATAGGGTATACGTAGGGGGCATCTTGGTCAGGCAAAATTTCATTTTCCTCATTGCATGTCTGGCAGTCATCCTAGAAAGGTGTATGTCCTCATCATACACCAATTGTGTCAAAAAGTGTGACCCATATACTAATGTTGAATGGCGGCAGAGATCTGCCAATTTAGCTGCCATCTTGAGAAAAGCCAAATTGAATTTTGGTCAAACCCATTTTTTCAGATGAGGCAAGTGAAACATATACAAGAGTGGTATCATGAATTGCTATCTCATGGGCAATGTTCCATCGAATTTTTCTTTCCTATGTGCGCAATAGAATGTTGGTGTGCACTTTTTTATTGCCTGTGTGCGCAACTGAGTGATAAGATGTGCTACAAGACAAGTCGATCCGCTACCACTTATAGGTAAATAACAAGCATTGGCACGGTAAATAAGCCTTGCTTTTAATTTAAAGTGACTTCTTGATCACTTATTGGTTTTGCACTGAATAAGTCATTACACATGCACCCTGGCAATTATCCTTGCACTTGTGCATGCATAAATCACGTATTCATTCTTGCATTCACCAACTTACACATCCACAATACAGCACATATGCAAATTGAGCCACATTAGCAAGATAAATTGAAAAATTAAAAGTAGAAAAAAATACAACATGCTGTCGGCTAAAAATGGCAGACATATGTGTGCAATAATAAAGGTAAACAAACCAGCTCATTTCTTGCCCTCTCTTTGTGCCTTCTCCGCTCATTTCTTGCCCTCTGTTTGTCCCTTCTCTGCTCCTTTCTTACCCTCTTTTTGCCTTTTCTACCCATTTCTTGCCCTCTGTTTCTGACTTCACTGCTGGTATCGTTCCCTCTTTTTGCGTTTTCTGCTTGTTTCTTGTCCTCGGTTTGTGCTTTCTCTGCTCATTTCTTGCCCTCTGTTTGTACCTTCTCTGCTCCTTTCTTACCCTCTTTTTGCCTTTTCTACCCATTTCTTGCCCTCTGTTTCTGACTTCACTGCTAGTATCGTTCCCTCTTTTTGCCTTTTCTGCTTGTTTCTTGTCCTCGGTTTGTGCTTTCTCTGCTCATTTCTTGCCCTCTTTTTGCTTTTTCTGCTCAATTCTTGACCTCTGTTTGTGCTTTCTCTGCTTGTTTCTTGCCCTCTTTTTGTTTTTTCTGCTCCTTTCTTGCTCTCTTTTTGCGTTTTCTGTTCACTTCTTGCCCTCTGTTTCTGCCTTTCTGCTCATTTTTCACACTCTGTTTGCCTCTTCTGCTTGCTTCTTGCTCTCTGTTTTGCTTTTTCTGCTCGTCTCTTGACTTCTTCCTGCCGTTTTCCTCCTCCCGCTGCCCAGCGCTCCTCCTTCACCCCAGGACACCTTCCCTGGCGGAGATCAGAAACAAACTCTAAACTTGGCTTTTTGACTGAGGCCTTGCATCCCATCACCCAGATATCCTTAGGGGTGACAACACTGCACACTAAAAATGCTGAGGGATTGATTGATTCAAATAAAGATACTTTCCAAAAGGTTATGATTGTTTGAAAAATGTTGATTTGCACCGTTTCTAATGGAGGTGAGTGGGAGAACTTGGTGAACTGGTTTGTGGGCAAAGGCCTATTGTTTGGGAAGTTCACTGCCAGTCCTTGCTTTCTGGCTCACGTTCTGAAGTACTTGACGTTTGTTTTTATAATCAGATAAGTAATGTTACGAAATCATTCCCCAAATGCCCCTAAATGCCTGATGACCTTTTAAGTACTTAGTGCCTGGGCAAGTATTTTCAGTGGCCACTTAGAGTGCTAAGCCTAAAATGTTTGCCCTATTTGTTCATCTTTTGCTTTGTCATGTGTATACAGTTAGCAATCACATGTTTCACTAATAAAAGATATGAAAAGGGCACTTAATTGGTCCTAATCTGTCTGGGGCCCCAAAAACCCTAGAACTGGCCCTGCTGCTGTGTGTGTAATCGCTGCGAAGTGTCATCGGCAAATACTGTAGAGCTCATGGCAGTTTCGAGAAGTGGAATGAAAAAGTAACATATTGAGCAGTTTGAGGCGGTAGACACAAATGTGAATGGCAGCATGCAGTAGGGAGCATTTTAGGAGTTACTGCGGACGCGCGCAGCGGGCGCGCCAGCGGCGCGCCAAAGGCAAGCCCGTCTGCGCCCGTCCACGGCCGGCCGGGGCAAGGGGCACCTTACTATGCCCAATTTTTAACCTACTCTTCAGACGAGCTCCACGCTCGCCAAAGCTATGGCACCCTTAGTGCTACCTCAGTGTCCACCATTTTTAACCTTGGCCTCGCCCGCCTCCAGTCTATCCCTCCCATGGCCCCCACCTGGCTTCCCACTATACCCCCGCCCTACCTCTCCCCAGAACCTGTCCAGACTTCCAGTCCAGGAGCCACCATCTCGGCTTATCTCTTAAATACCAGATCAGCTGTGAAGCACCAATTAGAACTTTATGACCTTTTAGATTGCCATAAACCAGATCTGTTATTCTTGACTGAAACTTGGTTCTGTCCTGATTCCCTTCCTAATATCCTTGCACTACTCCCCTCCACTTACTATGCATTACGGTCTGATCGACCGCCGGGCAGGGTAGGCGGAGGATTTGCTTTGATCGTCCGGTCGGACTTTCATTTCCAAATTCTTTCCTGTCCGGTCATCAAGGGAACGGAGTGCTTGGTAATGCGCTCAGCGTCTTTTCAAACCCCCATTACTTGCATCCTTGTTTACCGTCCCCCCGGCTGTGCTCCCCACTTTTTAACTGAGTTTGAGGAGCTACTGGCTACATTAACAGTCAATAATTCTTCTGTTTTAGTCCTCGGTGACTTTAACTTTTGGCCCTCTGACCCCGCAGAAGACACAGCATCTAGGAATTTCACAGACTCCCTCCTTAGCCTTAATTTTATTCCTCATGTATCCGCTCCCACTCACTCTAAGGGCCACGTCCTAGATCAAATGTGGTCTTTGAACACTCCCGTCTCCCCCCCCATCATCACTCCTTGTTTGTGGTCCGATCACTTCTTAATTTCGTTTACTTTAAACCTTCATCGACCCAAACGCCCAGCCCTCCCTAGGAACATCTGGGCCCGCAACTGGAACAAGGCAGATATTCCTGCCCTCTGCCTCACCCTTCAAAACTCCCACCCGGCCCTGGAGGAACTCTCCCCGTCATCGCAGGTCGCCACTATCAATGATTGGCTATCTCGGTCTTGCAATCAGGTAGCTCCCCTGAAATGCGTTGCTGTGAAATGCGCCCACAATGTAAATAAATGGTTCACTGATGAACTCAAGGGTAAGAAGCTAGCTGCCCGCCAGGCCGAACGCACATGGAGGCGCTCTTACTGCCCTGTCTTAAAAGCCCACTACTCATCTCTGCTCAATGCATATAAAAAGGCAATCCTCTCGGCCAAGACCGACTATTTTTCCCAAAAAATACTATCAGCCGGAAACCAGTCCAGAGAAATTTTCTCTACTGTACATGAGCTGGCCCTGTCAGACAGACCCACCCTAAAACCCCCGCCCTCCCAAGCCCTTTGCGACTCCCTTAACAACTATTTTGTGGAGAAAATCGAAGCAATCAAAGCCAATATATATATATATTCTCCCTCTTATCTCTGTCCTTCAACAACTGGAGGTCACCGTCTTCAATTATGCGGACGACCTCCAGTTGATCTTTAACCTCTCGTACTCTCCTGAATCTACCTCTAACTTCCAATCAATCATGATTTTCATCAGGGACTGGATGAACTTCAACCACCTCAAACTCAACCCAGATAAAACTGAGCTGGTTTTGACTGGTGGTGCATCCAGTCCCTGGACCCCTACGTTTTGGCCCCCTTCACTCGGTTTCCCCCCTTCACCCTCTCATTCTGTTAAAACACTTGGGATCACGTTAAATCAAAATTTAACTTTGCACTCTCAGATTAGCATGGTGGTGTCCTCTTGCTTTTTCACCCTTCGCACTATTAGGAAAATCTCAAGATTTTTCTCTGTTCCTGCTCTCAAACTCATCATGATGGCAACGGTTTTATCACGGCTGGACTACGGCAACATCCTGTATAATGGCGTCCCAGCCTATGCCCTCCGACGCCTACAGCTGGTACAGAACCAAGCGGCACGCCTTATTTATGGCCTCCCCAAATTCCACCACGCCACCTCTGTATTAAAGAACTTGCACTGGTTGCCTATTAGGGAGAGGGATCTTTTCAAACTGGGTTGTACTGCGTTCAAGGCCCGAGCTGGAACTGCCCCAGCCTTCATAAATTCGGCAATCTCCAGCTACATACCAGCCAGAGAGCTTCGCTCCTCCTCTCAATCCCTCCTCTCTGTCCCTCGATTCAGGAAGATGAGGATGGGGGGGGGGTGAAGTTTGCGGTTCTCGGCCCCACTTTCTGGAATTCTCCCCCCCCCCCCAACGTTTGTTCCATCCCACTTTACCAGGATTTTCGCAAGGCTTTAAAAACCTATCTTTTCCTGCAAGCATTCCCAGCCTAGTCCTCTTATAGCTGCTATCTGGGTTCTAAAAGTCCTAGCGCCAAGAAACCGCCAGGTAAAAGCACGCTTTATAAATGTTTTTAAATTCAAATTCAATTCAATACTGCATATGTAACTGACTAACAATAACAGCTGAAGGTGCTGTACTAAATGGAAGCATCTTACAAGCAGTAAAAGTACATGTGAAGCCAGTAACGCCACACAGTGCAAAAAAACTGGAGAAATCAGGAGGTGGCCTGGTCAGAGGCAGTGATGTAAGGTGCAGCACGCTGGTGAAGACCGTTTAACAAGTCACTGCAGAGGTGAATGGCCAGCAAAAATAGCAGAGCCTGCTGAACTGAGACTAACCAGCATACCGACTGAAAAGACCTCAGACAAGCATGTGTGACACCACAGCCAGACACAGAAGGAGAAAACAAAAGGTGGAGGCAGCTCCGCTAAGTACCACACATCCGGCGTTAGACTAACGCATTTCAGTGTGGTGATCGGCATCACCGGACTGAAATGCAAAGTCATGCATTATAGCGCCTAAGCTGTAAAGCTGAGAGCACTGCTATAATTATAAAGCACCATACAAGCTGCAGTGGCTGTGCGTGGTGTGTGCTGCTGTTGGCAAACTAAGGGTGCTCTTTGGCTGAGCTATAGCTTAGTTCAGCTGTGCAGAGTGGTGTGCTACAAAGTTACAAATACACCAACGTGCTGCGATATCCCTGACGTCAGAGGAGGACGGGTCAGAGCCCAATTGCTACCTAGTGTCTTGACTGACATGTGATTTTAGGCGGGCCTTGCTCCAGCTTCCTGAGGTGGGAGTGGGTGGGCTGCCACGCAGATCAAAGTTGGCAGATGGAATAATCATGATACTGTCCCCATGGCTGACGGCCGCAAACAATAATGGCATACTTTTAGTAGCTTGCACACCTGCGGTATCCAGCAGCTGCTACCAGACCCGGCCCCACCGGCCATCATGGATACATGTGTGTTATCAGGGCTGAGCAGAAGAATCATTGCCACAGGACTGAGCCAGTCAGTTCACAGTACTCAGCATAATCATTGCTTACGGCCACCGGGGTCGCCAATTGCCGTTGTCCGTGTTCCCAGTCAGGTCAGTGTTTATTTTATATTGATATATTCTCATGGCATGTGTTCCACTGAGCCTTGGGTGTCTCTCTGTGGAGCCTTGGGAGAGCGGGTATCTGAAGCGTTTTGTGGCCTGTTTTATTTCTTGTTCAAGGGCCCCCCCCCTGTTTCTTGCCAGCGCCAGGTCTCTCTTCCTCACATGCAGAGGAAAAATAGTCAGAAGTCGCAGATGAAGGTGGATTCTTCATTTAGTTAATCCAGAAACCCTTAGTCTGCCCGGTCGGCCAGATCAGCTATCACAGCACAGCAAACCATCTCCCATAGGGAACGAATATTTATTAGAGAGTCTTGTAAAATAGCTTAAGCTGTGTCCGGTTTATTCCTGGTGCCCAATTAAATGACACAGTTTACTTTCAATTTATTCTTCTTAAAATACAAAGAATATCGAGCAATTATTCTAATGGAAACGGACAGTGCAAACATAGATGAACTGCTCACCCAGTTGTATGTGTAAAGTGTGGATCATGTCAATCACAGTGCCTTCCCATAATGTACAGCTGCCTGCATATGTGTGACCTAAATGCGTGTCTCCCACTCTCAGCTTTCGAATGCAGCTGTGCTTACTGCTCATGTCGTTGTGTGTGAGTCTGCGAGTCACGCAGCTCTCAGTGGTCGGTCGGTAACGGCCGAAAATCGGTATTTTTGGCCGTTACCGACCGGTATATGGGTGACAGGTATGTAGGGGGCATTATTTTAACGAATCGGTAAAATTACCGATTCGGTAATTTTACCGAATCGGTAAAATAAAAAATCGGTAAATTTACCGATTCTGAGGCACCGAGATGTAGGTGGGACTCTTCAGAGTCCCAGAGGCCTTACAGAATCGGTATTTTACCATCAAATCCAATTTGATGGTAAAATACCAATTCCAGTGTGCATGCACATGTGTGCATGCACACCTATGCCATGTGACAGGCAGACCTGCCCTTAGGGCATGTATGCCTGCCACATGGCACCCGAGCCTGTTTTGGGGGTGCCAGAGGGTGTCAAAGTGACACCCCCTGCACCCTTGTGCAAATCGGTATTTACCGATTCTGTAATTACAGAATCGGTATTGCCCATTGATTCCTATGGGCTTCACAGCCCATAGGAATCAATAGGAAATACCGATTCGGTATTTCCAGATTCGGTAAATACCGAATCTTAAAGATTCGGTATTTACACATCTGGAAATACCTACATCTCCCCCCTTCATATTTACCACTTCTTAAATACCGAATCGGTAAAATTCGGTATTTAAGAAGTGGTAAATAAGAATTACCTACATCGGGCCCAGTGTGCCTTATCTTTTGTCTGCAATTTTGGCTAGCGTTTGATAAAGCGAAGTCGTTTATATTTCTTACATTTTGCAGCAGTGAACTTAGTTTCTCGATTCTCTAATGGGTGACCTTTCTGATATTTATGTGTTCCTCTTGTCTTCATTGCTTGATTTTGCTCACGATAAACTGAATGCCATTAGTTTATGAACCAATAACACCTGTTATATAGAGAAGTGCCAAAAGTGCAGTGAAAAGTACTATATAAAAATCAACGTATTATTATGGGTTCTCTAGTAAAGCACATTTTACCAGTTTCCTTTTCGGTGTTTTAGGATGCTATATTTTTTATTGGACCTAAAAAATAAGTATGGTGTCTCATCTTAAATACATGGGCTTTCACACTGCTCTACTTCCTATGCCAGACCAGTAAAATGAATCACATACAAAAACAAACATGCAGGCATTATTTTCAGATCAGTCGGGCGACAAAAAAACTTATCTGACACAGCATGTAATGCTATCACTATCTACGTCATGAGAGAGATTTAGCAATACAAATTTTTGGAATAGATATATTTATTGGTATAGTGGATAAATATCTTTGGTTTTAGTTTCGGAATGTAATCGATTTCGGTTAAGGGCACCGCGTCCTGATTAACGACAGTCTAATTATATTTTACACCTCCTTTTACTTCACTTTAAAAGCTTGAAAGATTTCTCATATACTTTCAGCAAAAAATATTCTCAATTTTATTTATAATGAAATTCTCAGTGTCACTCATAGTCATTAAAATGCACTAATAATTACTCTAAAATTATGAAGATGTCACACATGGCAACTTGAAACCTTGGTCCGTGGACTTTGCAAACAGGACGTGGGCTGCAGAGAAAGCTCTGGGAATACTCTCCTGTTGTTTAATGGCAGTGTTGCAGGCATTTAAACGTCCCCCATTAGCATTTCTAAAGACAAACAGCATGTCTTTAGAAATGCATTTGGAAGCGCAGCAGCATCACCATGAGCCGCACTTGTATATGTAAAAAAATGTTTTTGAGAACTGCTATTTGTGTTCGTGACATTCATTCATATCAAATAACTTCGAGACTTTGGGGTCCATTAGGATGGCGGGCGGACTTTGTCCGCCCGCCATCCTAACGGAGATCGGGACCGCCCGCCTGAAGGGCGGGGGTCCCACCATTGGCAATAGGATGCGCCCGCCACAGTTGCGGGCCCATTCCTCAAGTTAACATTGTGGCGGGCGGTGCTCACTGCACCGGCCGCCACAATGTGAAATACAAATGCACGCATTTGCATAATCGAAGCGGCAGGCACCGCGCGGTGCCTGCCGCTGCGATTATGCAAATGCAGAGGGGTACCACAGGTACCCCCCCGTGTGCCACCCCCCATTGGCCGTCACTCTGGGGGCCCACAGGGGGCCCCCGCAGCAATCACTGCCTGCCTTTCCGTGGCGGCATTTCCGCCGCGGAAAGGCCCCTAATTTCAGGCATCGTAATATGGCTGGCGGTGTCCATTGGACACCGTCACCATATTATTCCATCACCGCCGCGGTCGCCTTGCGACCGCGGCGGTAAAGCGGCGGACGGTCTTTCCGTCCGCCGCTGTCCCCTCCGCCATGCTAATCTGGCGGAGGGGAAAACAAGAGTGCTTGTCGGGCGGATTGCCTCCGCCAGGGTGGCGGTGGCCACCGCCACCCTGGCGGAGGCAATCCGCCCGACATACTAATGGACCCCTTTGTCTCAGTGGGAGGATTAATTGATATTTTCCCAACCATTTAAGTATTCTTTCAATATTTGTTCCAACGCATTGTTCTTTGTATTTTCAACTTCTGCAACTATAAACATCTTCTTTCAACATGTAACATAGTGTATTCAGCATCCTTTCGTGCCGTAACTATCTTTTGTTCTGAAAGATGGTAAGGTGATATTTTCCATATCTCATTTTAGTCAACATGAAGAAAGCATTTTGTGTGGTGTTCGATGACCCACTAAAAATCCCATAAATCCAGTTCATCAGATAAAAGGGACAAGTGCTGTACTACCTGAGATAGTGTTACGGTCTTTAGCCAATCAAGGCACAACTTCCCAACCCTGTAAGTTGGTACCCCCCCTGAATCTTTAGTCTGCACATATTGCATGTTGAGCTTATTTGCTGCAAATTTCTTGCTGTTACATAGAAATAAAACCTGACATCTTTTTGTGTCCAATGGCCAGACCAACCATTACTTTCCAATTGGGATCTGATGAGGTATGCTTACTCTTAGGCAGCATGCTGTCTATGGTATCCTCAGTGTATGGTGTTAACTGCTGCCAGATCCCAAATTGTCTAAGAGTGGGAACCTGTGGTGTGTTCAAATATGTTATCATGGCAAGACCAAGACACTTTGTCTTCTGCACAGTTTTGTTCAGGAAAATCATTTGTTGTGATATGAAACAGGCCCAAAAGAAAGCCTCAGTTCCTGGAACCTGCCAATCTTTAGTTCCCATATAGACTTCACATCAATTGTGTCCAACAAAAACTCGAAACCTTGTTCAGAGAGCTGGGAAAGGAAAGAAGCAGATTCAATCAATGTTGTGCCTCTTAAGATATTTTTCTTTGCAGGTGACAGTGCAAGCCTATAATAAAGAGAGGCTTGGTCACTTGTGTCATACCCAGAAAAATATTCACACTTCTGTTCCAATGCTTTTGAACTACACCTTGGTTGTGTAAGGCAATGTTACCATTGTTTAAAGTTAAAAATTTCACAAAGGATACTAGCTTTGTGCAGTAAATAATATCAGTAATGTTGAAAGCGAAACACCTCATCAAAATTAGCTGTACCATCATATAACTCATCAGAATAAAACACAGTTGAATGGTCTAGATCTTCTAACATTTCTTACACTGTATCAATGTCCCAATCATCAGAAATAGTACAAGGGGTGATAATGTAATTTAAGGACATTTTAAACAAGTGTGGAATTTGTAAAAGTTTAGTGGGACCATACAAATCAAAAATACCTATTCCATACTATCCCATCCGGAACTGCGACAGCTGAAATGTTCATGATGGACGAGTCTCTTTGTTCACAGTGTGATGATGTGTGTGGGTGCAGAATCAAGTATACCCTGTATACTGCAGAACGTTCTGGGATAAAATGTCCATTCAGAAACAGAAAGTCACAAAACCAATCCAAAGGACCAGGAAAAGTAATGCAATTGTAATACAAAGGTGAAACCGTGGAGAAACTAAGTATGTTCTTTTCATCCAAAGATAGAAAACACACATCTTCAGTTGAAAAAGGCAGGGCCGCTGGGGGCGTAGGTTGCTACGAAGTGTCAGAGAAGAAGTCATCAAAGTCGATGAAGTAGCCAGAAGATGTCCGATCTATCATTGGCAGCTCAGCAGGTTTTGTTAAACTTGTAAAGACTCGATCTGTGGTACATTGCCGTAGACCTTGTTCTTTTCAGGATTTTGAATTTAAATTTCTGTTTCTGTAATTGTTAACTATACAATTGCTGTAGTTTTGGCAGCAGATAGAAGACATACTTCGTTGTTGTTCAGTGATGTCTCTTGTTGAAGAGAGCAGGCTTCATTTGTAATTAAAACTACCATCTGAACGTCCTGTGTGGTAGCGAGAGAAGACTGGGGGCTACACAGGAGCCCATGCATCTTACTATTGAGAATTGGCCACATAGTGTGGCTTGATCAGATCGATGGAGACAAACCTTGTGTCTCGACAGCCGGCAAGGGGTGGAAGAAGTACAGTTTGTAAACCTTCAAAACACAGGACAGGCACATGTGCTCTATATGATGGCTCAAACTACATTTTTCTCACAATCTTCTACCTGACCAGATCCCGGACTTTTTGGATCCAGCCAGACATTGCTGTAACTACCTTCAGTTCATCAGTGGCGGTGCGTTTTACTTGTCGCTGCTTTCTTCATCCAGGAAGTCAGTCAGTTCCTTTAAAACAACCAAACGTTCATTGATGTCAAATGGTGTTTCTGCCACCACTGTGCTGGCACTGTCGAGGTCTAGGACCCACATCGTAACCCCAAACAGAATCTCATAAGGGGTGTGACCATCCAGGGACTTTCCTGGCATATTTTAAAAGCCCCCTGGACCCCACATAGGTAATGGACCCAATTGCAATCTGAGCTTAGGACCTTTGCTGTTAAGGATCGCTTTAAGTCATGGTTTTTTGTCTCCACTACAGCGTTTCCCTTGGGATGGTATGTAGACAAGAAATGTAGGGTCACACCCAAGTTTCCCATGGCCTTTTTGTAAGCCTGAGAGTTAAACGCTGGACTCTGGCTGGAATGTAATGTGCCAACTGCGTATGTCCTGATGATTACTCACAGATCCTTAATAACAGGTCGGCCGTCAGCTGATTGCTGTGGCATACCTAAAGGAATTGAGAGCAGGAATCTACTGCCACCAAGAGAGACCCCATCTGATGATAGGTGACCACAATAGTCCAAATAAACACAAGCCAATGGCTTGTTTGAGATCAGTAGAGGTGTCTATGGTGGGCGTGCCACAGTGGAACCCTTCATCCGCTGGCAGATGTCACATCTGAGGAAAAGTCTTTGGTCTGGTTGTAAAGACCTGGCCACCAATAGTGTTGCTGTAATAATGAAATTGTAGCAGCCATGTCATCGTGTGTAGAAGCCAGACGCTCATGGGAAGCAAGAACTAATCCCAGTCTGTGATCAGTGTTTATTATTACTCCATTCCCTACTCCTGGCATCTGAGGTTAAGGTGTGTTTTGTGCATCTAACTTGTAAGAGTACTTGAGTGTAAAGTCTTTCGGCAGGTGGATGTAATTGTGTGCAACACTGATGGTTACCATGATGTCGCTGTCTATCCTCCTATGAGAATGAACCACAGCAGTGCAACATGAATGCCAACACGTTGATGACTCAATATATGAATGACATGAGCCTGTGGCATGCATTCTTTCAGCTTTGCCACATGTTCCCAAAGATGCTTGTGCTTTACTGTGCAGCCTTTTGAATCTCTGAATCCATTTTGGCTTTAATAATGCAGGTACTGATTATATGACTGTATACAGTAATACAAATTACAAACTATAAGTGTAGGGAATCCAGCATCCATATTCTGCTGTGCCAGTACCAGAGCCTTCAGTTCTGCTAGCTGTGCAATCGCCTATTGACATGCATATGCCTTTTTACAACTGCACATGCTACTGAGTAATAATGTTTTGTCGCTACAGCAGGCTGAGCGGAACCACCAGTATAAATGATGTAATCATAGTGATCTAGAGACATTATTTCATTAGGCAGAGGATATTCTTCTTCGTACTGCAGATATGCTTGTGTTGGTAGTGTAGAGTCAAACCTGTAATCTACATCTGTTGTAGTGAGGGAGTGAGATTGCCCTGTATCCATCTTGGATGCATTTATTTATTCATTTATTTTATTTATATGCTTGTATAGCGCTAGAATCGACCCACGAAGGGGTATCTCTGCGCTTAGGCGGGACATGCGGTAGATGTGAGGGCTCAGCAAGCTAACAGGTGCCAAAAAGAGTAGTTTTGAGCACCTTCCAGAATTGTGAACGTCTGTGCACTGTCTCAAAGGTAGGGGCAGCTCGTTCCAGTAACAGGGGCCACGATGTGAAAGGGCCTTTCCTCCTAGTCTTGCTCTTCTAACCCGTGGTACCATCAGCATATGTTTAGTGCTCGAGCGAAGAGATCTAGCTTTAGAGTTCGAAACGCTTACTCTGGTAACCGCCTCAAAGGTTGGTACCGGGTGCACAACAATAATACATTTCCCTTGAGCCAGGGCTCATTCTCTCACTACAGCAGTCTGTACTGCTGTTAATATTTTCTCAGTACGTCCAAAACACATTTCAGCATTGGTATGTGAATGCAATTTATATGCTATTGGTACTGTGTCCCCTTCATTGAATGTGACATATGTATACCCTGATGTACCCGAACTTATACAGATCACCAGGTTTGAAGTGTTTACATAGGTGCGTAGGTGTTTGGAAGCTATCTTGTCATCTTGAATGGAATGTAATTTTTCTGTATGTTCCTGCGTCCAGTGGGTACTTGAGTAGTCTGGACATATTAAGTTGTAGAAAGGCTTGACCCGTTCTGTGTAATCAGGAATGTATGTTCTGCCATCATTTGGGAATACCAATATGGACTGTCAAATCAAATCAGGTGTTTGTTAAGTGCGACTATTTTGAATTTTGAATTTAAAAACACTTATAAAGCGCACGTACACTGAGTCAGTTTCATGGCGCTGGTAAGGTCCCTAAAAGAGAATAAAAGAAAAGAGAGCTAGGTGCCAAAAGCCTGCTGAAATAATAATGTTTTTAGTGACCTCCGAAACTCCATATAGGAGGAGGAGAGTCTTAACGGTAGGGGGAGGCCATTCCAAAAGGAAGGCGCAAGTACAGCAAACGTCTGCCCCCCCGCCCGCTTCTTTTTAAATCGAGGCGTGGTTAGTAAGGCCAAGCTCGAAGAACGAAGGTCTCTAGTAGGGACATAGGGGGAGATTGCCGAATTGATAAAAGCAGGGGCAGTACCCGCTTTTGCTTGGAAAGTTAAACATCCTAATTTAAACTTGGCTCGCTGTTTTATAGGGAGCCAATGAAGGCTCTTGAGTAGTGGGGTCGAGTGGTGGGACCTTGATAGTCCAAAAACCAGTCGGGCAGCCTGGTTCTGTATCAGCTGCAGCCGCTGCACAGCATAGGCCGGGGCTCCATTATAGATAATATTGCCATAGTCAATCTTTGACAGGACCATGGCCATTAAAATAAGTTTTAAAGTTGAAACAGAAAAAAACCTAGCAACCTTCCTAATCACTCGGAGTGTAAAAAAACAGGAGGAGACCACCGAATTAATATGTGAATGGAGTGTTAATTGATTGTTAAGCATGATCCCAAGTGTTTTAACTGAACAGGAAGGAGAAGGGGGGGAACCAAGTGAAGGGGGCCAAAAAGAAGGAGACCAGGGGTTGGCAGCACCGCCCGTCATCACCAATTCTGTTTTTTCCGGATTAAGTTTTAACTGATTGATGTTCATCCAGTCTCGGATGAATAGCATGACGGACTGGAAACTGCCAACTCCTGAGGGAGAGGAAAGATCAAAGATGAGTTGTAGGTCATCTGCATAATTGTATACAGTGACCTCCATATTCTGTAAAGCAAACACCAGTGGAAAGATATACAAATTAAATAATAAAGGAGAAAGGGCAGATCCCTGGGGAACACCACAGTTGACATTGCGCTGAGGGGCTGAGAAGGTGCCTAGATGAACTGCCTGAGTGCGATTCATCAGAAAAGACTCGACCCAGGCTAGTGCCAACCCCCCTATCCCTGCCGCCCTGACACGTGATAACAAGATGTCATGGTCCACAGTGTCAAAGGCGGCGGATAGGTCTAATAAGACCAATATTTTGGGGGTGTTGGCATCAAGTCCCTCCCTAAGTTGGTCCACAACCAAGATCACCACCTTCTCGGTTGAATGTCGTGGTCGGAAGCCAGCTTGGCATGGTGCTAGGTAATTGCTGTCCTCAATAAAGGTGCTCAGCACCTGGGAGACATGTGCCTCAGCCACCTTTCCCAGGTAAGGCAACAGGGATAAGGGGCGGTAATTGATTGGGGAAGAGGGATCAGCCCCAGGCTTCTTCAGAATGGGGATGATGGTGGCAGATTTGAGCACAGTAGGAACCAAGCCATTACAGAAGATATCATTTATTACTGTGAGGGCAGGGGTGGGACAAGCCAAAAACACCTGAGCCAGAATGTGAGCAGGACACACATCTGATGGAGACCCAGATTTTATGCGCTTAAGAAGTGGAGACAAGGACTCACTAGTTAACTCAGGTATGTGAGTAATGAACTGGGTATTTTGTGGTGAAGGACAATCTAGGAATGACTTTGACGGAGGCGGAATATGTGCTTTTATTTGTGCAACTTTGTCAATGAAAAAATCTTTCAGAGAGTTGCACAATAACTGGGAGGGGATATTCACAGGTGAGGGCCTATCTGACATTGCTAGTTCATGAACAGTTGCAAAAATTTCACGAGACTGGCACTCTGCTGTCAGTATACGTTGTGAAAAAAAAGCTTTCTTAGCCTCTTGGATGGCTATTTTATATTTAGATAGTGAGGTGGTATAATTAACTTTGCTAATCGGGCTATATTTTAACCTCCAAGCCCGTTCAGCCTGGCGGACCGCTAATTTAAGTACCTTCAATGCAGGAGTAAACCACTTATTAGCATGGTGATGGTGATTAATAGTAACCTTCTTTAAAGGGGCCTTTTCGTCACGAAGGTGAGTTAACCAGCTGTCCAAAGTGGCCAGCTGAAATTGAGATGGTGTATCAATAAGATCAGGGCAGGTGGCGACTAATGAATCACAAAACGCGGGGACGTCAACACGGCTCCAGCTTCTGGCCCATAGCGTTTTAGAGCGACAAGAAGCATTTTGCGAGTGTAGGTCCAAGAAAAAAGACAGAAAATAATAATCAGACCATACACAAGGAACAATGGACAAATTCGTAGTGGATAAGTTAAGAGTCCATATTTGATCTAAAATATGTCCCCGGGTATGTGTAGGGGTTTGGACATGCTGGATAAAATTTAGACTCAATAGTAATGAGGTAAAGTCCTTGGAAGTTGTGTCTTCTGCAGGGTCGCTGGGCCAAAAATTAAAATCACCAAGTACGAGTACAGTGGCATTGTTAATCACCAGAGGGGCCAGCAGCTCCTGGAAGGCAAGAACAAACTGAGAGGGGGTTTGGGGAGGACGGTAAACCAACACACAGGTTACAGGAGATTTCGATGAACCAGACCGTGCAACCAAGCAATCCGCCACAGGTAAAGGAGGAGATGTCAGTATTTGAAACCTAAGGCTGTCACGAAAGATTAGAGCAACCCCACCACCTGTTTTGCCATCAGAGCGGTCAGCTCGTAAGATGGAGTAAGAAGGGGGAAGAGCCGCCAAAACACTGGGCTGAGAATCAGGGCGATACCATGTCTCGGTTAGGCACAATATATCAGGGCTGTCGCTGTCAAGGAGATTGAATATCTCGTGCTGATGCGCGACTGCCGACCTGGTATTTAGTAGAGTTATAGAGGTGCCTAATTTCAGAGAGCTACTAGGGGGTAGGGCCAAAGGGTTAACAGCCTCCAGTATAGGTGGAGGACAGGTAATGCCTAGGGCCAAGATATGTGAGGCGGTTGTTGGGTCAATCGGGTAATTTTTACGCAAAGACAGCAAATACCTGGATGAATATTCCAGGAAAAATCGGCCATCATGGCAGGCCCCAGGTCCCGTGCGGTCACGGACGGGCACAGACGGGCTTTCCTTTGGCGCGCCTTCGGCGCGCCTCCGTCGCGCCCGCTGCGCCCGTCCGCTGCGCTCCCTGAAGCACATTGCATTTTGTGTCCCGTCCCACCCGAGCACTGGACCGCTAACTCCGGCCAGGCTCGTGGGACTGCCCCTCCCAAGATGGCTGCCGCCCTCTACTCTCTCGGCACCGAGGCCGGTGAGGGACTAAGAGGGAAGGCCGTGGCAAATGAGGGGACACACCGAACACCTGCACAACAAAAGGGGGTTAGTGCATACAAAAATACATTAAAAATTATGTTTTGTTTAAAATATCGCCGATCGGCGCAATTAGCAGCTTTTCTGGCACAGCTCGCTATCAAAGATTCTCCCCTTCCAGGAGACCTCAAGCGTGCCTCAGGCTCTGCCACCGCCTGAAGATCGCAGCGAGCCCCTGCTTACTTGGCCCTTTTGTGTCCCGTCCCACCCGAGCACTGGACCGCTAACTCCGGCCAGGCTCGTGGGACTGCCCCTCCCAAGATGGCTGCCGCCCTCTACTCTCTCGGCACCGAGGCCGGTGAGGGACTAAGAGGGAAGGCCGTGGCAAATGAGGGGACACACCGAACACCTGCACAACAAAAGGGGGTTAGTGCATACAAAAATACATTAAAAATTATGTTTTGTTTAAAATATCGCCGATCGGCACAATTAGCAGCTTTTCTGACTACTCACCCGTAAGGGTCTCAAGGCGCTGGGGTTGTGGGCGGGGGGCTCGCAGGTTCCAGTCTTCTTTTTAGAGTTGTTAGAGGTTGAAGCAACACATTATTTTCAAAAAAATTGGTCGCCAGGCTTTTGGCCTCACTTGACAATTTGTATCCCAAAGAAAGGACATTGAGTTGGGCAATTTCTTAATTTTTTTTAATTAAATCCTTAGCCAATGTGAACAAACCCCAGGAATGTGTGGCCCACTCTGGTCACAGGTTCCATAAAGTTATTGTCCGTTAAATATATGTAATCGACATAAGACAATACCTGATCATCAAAATTGTCAAGAAGTTCTATAACTAGCTGAGAACAGCCCAGGGCTATTCTTATACCACAGGAAATATTGCTTTCTTCATCATTCATTTGCCGCCATGACTAAATACTCCCTCTTATTGGGAATACAACCTGCCCTCAGTAGGAATTAAAAGGTGCCACAAAATTGTCTATATAAGCGGTCATATTTCTAAATGATAAAGATACAACTTTATGTATATAATTAGAAAGTGAATCGTTAAAAAAGTACCAAAGGGTTTTCTTAAAAACCTCGTCCTCCTCATTAATAGCACTGCGGTCAACCATTTTAATCTGCAAACAACAGGGAATTGAGCCCCCACAATATTTTCTTTGAAGAAGTTATATGAAATATAAGAAAACAAGTACACAGAAAAAAGGTTGTGCCTTGAAATTGCATTCACATAAATTCAGTCGGCAGTTTGCATAAGCATAAACACTTCCCAAGACAAGCCTCTGCCTTGCAAGAAATAATAGAAAGTATATGACTATGAAATAAATAAAGGTAGAACTCCCCAGCAGTCTTGCACTGCTACAATGTAATTATTCACATATGAGCCTCGAAAACAGGCGAATTTCACCTGAAATAAAGAAGCCAGCCACAACACACTTAGGGGCATATGTAGGTAAATTTGGAATTGCGATTCTGAAAATGCGATTTTCTGCGATTCGCATTATCAGAATCGCAAATCGCGATGTAGGTAAAAAATCGCAAAAATATAGCAATTACCAAAAATTCGCAGAATATAATAGTGATTACTCAAATAGCGATTCCTTATAGCGTAATCGCTATTAAGGAATCGCAATTTCGGGAAACAGCATTTCAGGTGCAGAATGATGACATCACAACCAGGAAGTCTGACTGCCCATGCTGCACCTGATTGCCAGCACCTCTGTCAGAGTCAGAAGCTGCCTGAGAGCCTGTGAGGAGTGAGTGTGGTTTTTGCTCAGCAGTTGCAGGAAGGAGAAATGGAGTCTCAGGGGAGTGAGAAGCAGCCAGAAGAAAACCCAAGAAAAAGGAAACAAACATGTAGTGAGAGGGAGCTTGAGGTACTCACAGAGGAAATAGTAAAGCAACATGACCTAATATTTGGGAAACATTCACTTTGTGTGCCAGAGGCAAGGAAAAGGAGAATCTGGAGTGAGATTCAGGAGAAAGTGAACACAATTGGCGTAAACACACCGCACAGTTGAAGACCTACGCAAGCGGTGGTACGATATGCGCCAAAGGTCAAAGGAGAGGGTGGCCACCAGATTGGCTGAGATGAAACTGACTGGAGGTGGGAAGTCACCAGCACCAGAACCTACGTCCCTGGAGGAGTTGGTGGAGGGCACCCTTATGCCTGAAACTGTGACTGGCGTGGCTGACCTGGGCTGCTCCGAAAATACAGACACCAGACAAGGTAAAATGCATGCCAATATCCCCAAAACATAACCAGCCCACTCACAGCCCCAAACATCCAGTATGAGTACAACTCTAGTTCATGTCCACAAGCACACAAAGAATTGCATTCTGGGATATGTAGTTCCATGCACTGATATCTGGCCCTGTGAAGCATAGCAAGGGGACATAGGGATGAATCATACTTGGAATGTGCAAAACAGACAAGTAGTAGTAATGTGATTAGATATTTGCAAACCTTATAATGTGTGCACTTCAATTTACAGCACCACCGACAACATAGGAAACAGTTGCATAAGGGGTAGAGACACCAGCAAATGTGGACGTGGCAGGGCAGGAGGAGCAGGGGGCAGCGACACACACAGACCCTGCGCCAGGCAGACGCGCAACATAGTCTCACCACTGCCACTGACGGAGGCAGAGTCCACAGATACAGCTGAGGAGGCACAGCCAATCCCAAGGCAGCAAGCAAGGCAGCACACACCACAGTCCACTGTTCCAACTTCAAATGGGAGTGGGTCAAGACGCAGGGCACGGCCCTCCACCAGCAATTCACCTTCCGAAGAAGACACGGTGTTCTTTGGCCTTGAGGGCAGCATGTTAAAAGCACAGCGCCTGCAAGTTAAAGGCATAAGATCAATCCAGCACCAACTTGCAGCACATAACCATAACATGTCTGAGTTGCGGCTCAGTGTCAATTCCATGACAGGTGCATTGGAAGGACTGTGCAGCGAGATCAGGAGAAACAGGGTAGCCAGGCGCAGGGGGAAACACCGTCTACATACCTGGATGGACCTGTACACTAGAGCTGTGAACCCCCAGTCCACCGCCATATCCCTACTAGCCAGGAGATGTGTGACTATGCAGCATGAAATGGCACACTGCTGCCAGGATGTGGGTAGGGGCCTGGTGCAGGTAACACATGCTGTGGACCAAATGCGTGCTGTAGCCACAGGTTGCATAGGGACACTGGGCAGCTTGGATACAGACGAACAGACCAGCAGGAGTAGCATCACTCCACCACTTCCTGCAGATAGATGCCTGAGTGGGCACCAGGGGAGAGCAGGGGAAGACTCCAGTGAGACCAATGTGCAGTCTGAATGAGGGGCAACAGGGCGAGCACATAGGAGGTGAAGGGGCAACATGTACTCATGGCAATGTGTGATGCAACACATACCATATGGACTGAGTGACTCATGGCAATAATGGCACTGTGACCTAAACATGTGCAACTATCAACATTTCAGTCACGCTGTGTGACAGATTTACTCCTGCAGTTAAGGAAATAAACATCATACTTGAGCATCATTATTTGGCATTGTGTCCTCATTGCTCACTTAGAAGTAGTTCTGTGTAATGTCATCACATCTCTGGCGCCCGGCAGTCGCCTCGGCACCACCTGCACATCTGAGTTGTGGAGATGGTTCCTCTTCATCTGATGTGTCTGCATCTGTCAGATCCACTGGGGTGCCCTTCTTGGTTGCGATGTTGTGTAGCATTGCGCAGGCAACCACGATTTTGCAACACGTTTCTGGGCTGTACTGCAGTGCACCTCCACTCTTATGAAGGCACCGGAACTGGCTTTTAAGGATTCCAAAGGTCCTCTCAATGGTGCAGCGTGTGGCTCTGTGGGCACTGTTGTACCTCCGCTCTGCTGCTGTGTCCGGATTTAGGTATGGTGTGAGGATGTAGTCATGTACAGCATATGCACTGTCACCTGGAGGGCAAAAGTAGGTTGATGTTAAGTACTGTCCTGCCAGTTTATACCTTCTCTAGTTGTGTGTGTGTGTGTGCCATGCAATTACCTAGCAGATAGCCCTCTCCAAATTTGCCACTTGTGAGTCTGTGATATAATCCAAAGTGGCGAAAAATGAATGAGTCGTGTGTGCTTCCCTGGAATTTTGGCACAATATCTGTGATAACATGTTTAGCATTGCACACTACCTGGATGTTCAGGAAATGATATGATTTTCGGTTTCTAAAAACATACTCATTCTGTGATGGGGTGAAAGTGCGACGTGGGTCCCACCCAACTACGCAGCCAATGACGTGGGAAAATTGGGCTATTTGGTAGAATTCTTGCTTGGTCAGATCCAGTGCCTGCTGTGTGCCTGGGAATTCCCTGAACCATAGCATCAATGAAAGCGTGGAAAAAGCGCGATAGTGCACTCTGAGAGACTCCTCCTGCTTTGGCTATCACCCCCTGAAAACTCCCTGATGCTAGGAGGTGCAGTGAGCACAAAACCTGCATGTGGGTAGGGATGGTGTGTGCCCTGTATGTGGGGTGTTAAAGTATGGGTGTCAGCTCCTCTATCAACTCCAGGATGCTGTCTGGGTGCGGCCTGTAGTGCACATGGATGTCCTCCTGGTTCCGCTGGAAGAGGGTGATGCGTGTTCTGTAGATCCTTTCCTGGCGTCTCCTTCTCTGTGCATCACCTCGGATAAGCAGCCTCCTGACTATCACATACAGGCCAACCATGGTGGGAAACCCCAGGGGCATTGTGGGCTTGTTTAAATAGGTTGCACTTGGTTGCCACCTGTTCAGAGTTGGTGGTAATTGAGAAGTGCAAAATAGCGATTTTCGTAAAATCGCAATTTGCAAATTTTTGCTACTTCTCAAATTGCGAATTCGTATTTTGCGTGAACAGTATTTGCGAATTTTGCAAATACTGAGCCGCACACTGCGAATACGCAATATTTCTTGCAAATTCATTGTTAAGCAAATTTGCTAATCGCTAAATTTGCAATTCTCAATTTTGCGTTACACTAGGCTTTCCTACATCGAAGCAGTCTCTTTTGCGATCGCATACACCTTAGATTCTGCGATTCGCAGTGTTTGCGATCGCAAAAGACGTTCCTACATTTGGCCCTTAAAGAAAGTAACAATTTCCCACATATGTCTTAAAAAAACATGCAAAATCGATTTAAAACAGAGTAACACTTTCATATAGAAGGCTGAAAGCTGTCACCTGTGTTGAACAGACTAACAAACTCAAAACTTCAGTTTAAACACCAAACAAACAGTACATAAATCTGCAGTAAATCACATTTCAAAGTTAGCACATAGCATTTTGCAATGCACTCATCTCTACATCAAGAAAAGATGAAATGGTGTCTGGACTACTGCTACTTATAGGTGTGGATATCCTTTGTTTGCATAAAACATGTCATGGGAGTTTTAGAGTTCTTGTACGTGCAGTACAAAATAAAGCAAGAAGAGAGGCTGTGTAATAGAGCCTTCTGCCTTGTAATACAATTTTCAGTAAATCACATAGCAAGACGACTTAAAGCCCAAAGTAAACACGGAGATTTACTCCACATTTCCTTTCTCTCACACAACAATTTGGTAAAAAGAAAAGTATAGCTATAAATATCCATCTTGTTGATGGCAAAGAAGCATAGTCTTGGCCCTAACCTGCAGATCCTGTTCACCCCATCAAAATAGCTAACCTTCTAGATTTTTGTGATGCTCCATAACAACTAGGCCTGGGCGGAGTTCCGCTAAGTGTACCGCATTAGGTAGCGCCGTTCTAGCTGTTTTTTAGCATCGGGTGTTTGTTCCATGCTGAAAAATCAGTGCAAACGGCACCATGCACAAGAGGACGCTACTACTTTCTGCTGCTAAAGTACATGTTTTACTCGAGCGGCAGCCTCCTCAATGCGTACGGAAAGTTTCTCAATGCTATCAGTCACGACCATCCTCGGCCACACACTGAGAGGTGTCCTAGTGCTGGATTTTCCTCAATTATGCTTCTCAACTTAACGTTGACGAGTATGAGCGAGGAAAAAATTCTGCTCCGCTTTACAGAGCAGAGTGTTTTGGAACTCTGGGTGCTCTGCGGATCATGGAGTGCGGAAAACTCCATGAGTACACCGCCCAGGCCTAATAACAACCAGCATTGCAGCAAAGTTTTATGCTGTTAGGAAAACCTTCCTGCTGTGTAGTGATTCTCTATGCAGTGCTTGTGATGTATTGACTTCTGATGTACAGGGACAGATGAAGAGGGTGTACACTGAACCTAATTACCTTGGATTTAGGATATTCCATAACATGGATCTCTTTAAGAATTTGTTTCTCTGCCATTTACTATCCAGGATTCATGATATAAGAATGAGAGTTGCCGACCTCACTTCACCCTGTTGAACTTGAATTACATTCTGATGGTTTGCTTTTCTGTCTGGTGTTCCTTCTGTATTTAATTGAGCACTACAATGTTATTCAAAGATGTCAGCCAGGGCTTTGCAAAATAAATAAATACATGCAGTTTACAAATTTGGCCTCTTGTCTGATCAAAGTATGCATGTCCTGACGCACTCAGAGTATGACACAATGATAAGGCTTGCAGATGTGTATTGGACAAAAAAAAGTTGGTAATAACAGATAGATATTGCGAGATGATGGATACAACTATGTGGAACTAAACTGAGCACATCACTTCTACCTCAACTGTGATACTGACTATAGTGCCTGTCTTAAAAAAGCTCACCAGCTGACGTGCCAGAGTGAAACGTGTTCCCCTGAGAAGATGCATGGTCATAAATGAATATGCAGGGGGCGAGGCTTCGGCACCTGTGAACATGGCCACCGCTCACTGAGGCTCCGTGGCGGAGCGGCAAACAGGCGATTTTTGGATGTCGCAGCTCGATATTTTCGCTGCTGCAGGGACAGCAAGTTGAAAGGAAGCTGTCCTATACATATTGCGGCGCTTCAGTTTATTGGAGGTGAGTGTTTTACATTAATTTGCTCGCGGACTCTAATCTAGTCAGCTCCGCTTGCGGCTGCCATCTTAATTACAGTCTGAGAGTCGCTAACGCTCGTCTTTTGCTTTTTTGGCGGTCGCACTAACACAAACAAAAGTACGCTCCCCATGTTTCATGACTGGCTGATATTCCTTTTTCTCTTTTTGGCTCTTTTTGAACTATTTTTGGCTTCTTTGTTGCAGCCACTATGTTTCTGGAATCCTGGAAATATTTTCTTCAGCTTCATGTGCATTAATTTATCATTGGTGAATCCTACTGGAAATTTTGAAATTCGTGTCCTTTTTCTCTTGAGGAGGAGTTCCATTAATCTTTCATCTGAAGCTTCCCTACATGGCAGTTTTGGGATGTTATATTGTATACTATTCATGAAGTTGTTCCACTTTACTTAATTGGGACACTTCTGTTTAATTGCAGTTTCTCTGCTCACTGCTGGTGTAACATGTGATGCTAGTTCGCCTAATTTTGATGTCCTAGCACTTTTTTTGGTTTGCTCAATATATTTCCAAACACTGCCTTTCCCTTTTGACTTCACCCACAGCGTCTTAAAGAGTCTCAATATTATAAGTCCATTTTTGCAATATTTCCTGAAGGAGTGAATATTATTGGTGTACGGTTTGATAACGAAAGCACGAGGTACCCATGGCGCACTCTCTTCTACTGACCCTGCTACTCTAGTAGACTATAATCCTTTCAATATTCTACAAGACAACATGGAGGAGAATGATCTCAACTCCGCCTCTTCTGTCACCAGTGGTTCTACTCCTCCTGTTTCTACACGTATTGCGTGTAAACCAGTCTCTAACCTGCCCTCTGCATCCACATTAACAACAGGAAAGAGTGTCAAGAAAGACAATCCTTCCCCTTCTGGCTCTCCAACATCTATATCTATGGAACTACTTGTTGAAGAGATTCGTGCTCTCAAACCTCATATAACAGAAACAAATGCTCGTCTCCAAAGTCTCGAAGATAATTGGTCTCAAACCAATCAAAAAGTCATTCATTTGGAGAGTAGAGTAAACTCTGTTCAGGTGGTTGTTAACCAAGTACCTTCCATGCATCAGGAAAGCAACAAGTGGAACATTTGGAAAACAGAAACAGGTATAACAACCTATGAATTTATGGCCTTGTGGAAGGTCTTGAGGGTTCTCACCCTCTTCTTTTCTTCCAATCTTTTCTTCCAAAGCTTCTGAACATTCCAGAGTCTCCACCTTTGAATATTCAAAGAGCACACCATTTGGGACACGTCCCACAGGCTTCTTCTTCAACAACCAAACCAAGAGAGGTTATTTTGTACTTTTTGCAGTATACTGATTTACTTAAGGTGTTACAGGCAGCAAAACTTAAAGGAAAAATTTATTGGCAAGGTTCTAATCTGTTTTTTGCTCAGGATTACGCAAAAGTGACAGCGGATCGTCTGAAGCTGTTTCTAGATATGGGACCTACTCTTCGGAATTTAAATGCCAGATATGGTTTGTTTCATCCTTGCCTTTTTAAAGTGACTACAAAAATAAAACTACTAACTATGAAGATCCTGCTCTACTACAACGCTTTCTGGATAACTGCAGAGATGAAGACATGGACATTCCTCGTTAAATTGATTATTGTGTTGATAATGTTACTCCCTACTTTTCTCATCTATTTCTAGAGTACTTGTCTGTAGTTGACAAAACATGTTGTTTACAGTTTTTTCCTTGGATCTGTTTTGTTCTATTCTAATCAATTATTAGCTGTTTCCTTCTAGCTATTATAGTTGTTATGTGTTTTGGATCTGATTGTTCTGTTTTAACCTGTTGTCATTCTTTTCCCTCTAGTTGTTCTATGTTTCGGATTGTATGGTTATTATACTGTACTCTTTTTCTCTTTTTATCACCAGGCATGATCCCCATGATACCATGATTTTGTGACCAATCTTCTGTCTAGTTGTCCACCTCCTTTCCCCGTCCTCGCCCTGGAGTTTTTTGAGTGGCGGTGCCATCGTCCTTATGTGGTTCGACCACCCACATTTTCTCATTGTATGTTCGTGGTATGTCTTTTTATTTTATTTTTTCTTCTTCCTATCTTTTTTGGTCTTTCTTTTTGACCATATATGTATTTCCTTTTTCTTTTTCCAACTATCATGTTCTTCCTTTCGCCTTACTTTTCTATCTTTTGTTTCCATCTCTTTTCTCACAGTTTCTACACTCTCCCTCTCATCCGTTTCTCTCTCACCATTTTATTTGCTGGTCTTCTCCTTCTCTTCTCATCATTACTCATTTGAAAAGGGGGGCCCTCGGCCCCCCCGCACGCATGGCGGCGCGGCGATCGTCGCCCCCCCTTTCCCCTTTGTGGTCATTCGGCGGTGGGGGCGTGCCCTGGGGGTGCGGCCCACCGCCGATTGGCCGGCGGCCTTCCTGACCCGGATCCAGTTTAGTGGGTCCGGGTCAGGGGGGGCGGGCGATAGGAGGGGCCGACCGGCCCCTCGGGAATAAGAAGTGGGGAGCGCCCAGGAGACCCCCTTGTCCCTGGACGCTCCCTCGCTGAACGTTGTGCCCCGCGTTCGGGGCTTCTTTGGTTTTTTTTTTTAATCGCTTTCTGCTTTCTTTTTCAGGCACTCCGGAGCGGGAATTCGCGGGAAGTCACGTTTGTGCCGGAACGTGGTAATTTCTCCTTTGTTCCCTCGTAGGTTTGGGCGTCCGGAGTTCCAGCCGCGTGGTGGGCCAGGCGCATCGGAAGAGCGGAGAGCCTTGCTCGGGAGCATCGCCGTGGAGCGGGGAGCCGTCGGGAACAGCGCCTCGCCGGTCCGGACTAGCAAGGGCGCGGAAGTCAACGGGGAGAGAGCGCGGTGCGGGTCGCTTAAGGCCCCGTAAGGTATTGTGTTGGGCAGGGGACTCCGGTGGCGGGCCCCCCTTGAGAGCGGGGGTTGTTCTTACATCTGGCTGATACACTCGCATGTGGCTCGCAGAGCAGTCTGAGCTCGAAGGCCGGTGATCTCCCCCTCGGCCGCCGAGTCCGGGAAAACATAAAACGCATAATTTCTTGAGTACGCTGCTGTGATACACGGGAGCGGCGGTAGAAATACGGGTGATTTTGTGCCTCACCACAGTGGATTACGATATGAGCGCCATTTTAAAAACGGGTTAGGGCGCATTTTCTTAAACGGCAATCAAGCCGGGGGGAGCAGGTTACAATAAGCCGAGCAGGGAAGCGAAGCAGGGTCGACCAGGGCAGCACCTGGAGGGGAGACCCCTAGAATACAGCGCAATTGCAAGGGAAAAAACTAGGATTCAGGGGATATCGGTTTTTCCAGGAATGTTGTGGAAGAAAGGGTGAAGTAACATTCAGTAACTGTGTTAAAAGTGTATTGCATTGCCTAATATAACCTTGTGATTGCCTAAACCGATAATTACCTTCTATGTTCTGAATTATCTTTCCATTACACGGTAGAATGTTGATCTCCAAACCTCCATTGTATCTGAACTAAGTTTTCTTGAATGTGCCCCTGCTTTGTCACACGGTGTTAATGCATTTCTCTATTCCAGGCCTCTAACGACATTATTGGTGCAATTCATTCTTCTGAGAGGACGTAAGGAGATTAAACGCGCAGCCTAGTAGGGGACGTGATCACAGACCAATATCGCCGGCGAGTACACGGGACTGGTCGGTAAGAGGGGTACGGGGGGCTAGCATTCATCGCTCCTGGTGGCCGCCGGGTGGGTCTACATTAGGTTCACTCACCCCCTTACATAAGCGGACAAGCCGCTAGTGTTGCGGTCGCCGTTGCATGGTGCTGACAGACCCCTGGTGACCCTCCACCTGAAAGGTACAAATTGTTGACCTGTTGTAATTTGAGAGAGTAGGCTGCGGTTGTTTGGGGGTAGCATCATGCCAGGTCCGCGGGGTGGAAAAAGGGGGTCCAACATGGAGGCTATGATGCGGGCCATGATGCGGGAGATGAGTGAAATTAAGCAACAGCTAGGAAAAGTTAATGAGCTGGAAGCACGGTTTAATGAGAGAGATGGTGATGTCCCGGGCCCATCCGGTAGGCCGATCCGCAAGAGGGTGGCACCAGTGCCAAGGGGGGATTTTGTCACCCCACCCGGGAAACCTAAGTCCAAGAGATCCAGGGACGCTGGCCCCATCCCGGGGCCAGTAGAACCGGTACCTGCCGCACCGCCGGCGGACGTCCCGCCCCCGCAGATACCTATCCCTACACCCCTTGCCCCCGTGGTGCCGGTGCCGACAGGTCAACCAGTAGACGCTGGGCCTGCTCCGATACCGGTGCCCACAATCCCGGGCACAGGCGTGCCACACCCGGCACCCGCCCTGCCAGCTGCACCAGTACCACCGGGAATAACCCCAGTGGTACCTGTTGTCCCGGGGGGTAATGTAGAGTCCATGCCCCCTGAATTGTTATCCCAGATAACGGCCTTGATGCCGTGGCTCCAAAAAGGGGGAGCTTTCCCGAATTCTGCAGACCATGCAGCAGAAGCGGCGAAGTTTGTGGAAAAGATCAGATCGGCAGCGGTCGCCGACAGTGTTGCCTTGCCAATATCTTCTCCCCTTGCAGGTCCAAGTGTTCCCCAGCTGGACGGAGTTAAAGGGCAGCCGCCCCCGGTGCCCGCACTTGGTAAGGAAGTGGCATTGCCACTCTTAGGGGACGGTGTTCTACCTTCTAGGAGCGAGAATTTGGCTCAGCATGTGTCATTAGCTGTGAAAGAGATGATTTGGGCGGATAAATACGTGTACATTTATTCTTTGTTGTTAGATAATAGGGAAATGGAGCAGGCAAAAGCACTAAAAGAGTGGATGCTTCCAAGCGAATGGAGGGCGCAGTGTACTAGGTTTAGGGTTGAGGAAACTCTCAACAACTGGATGAAAGCATGGGCTGTATTCACTGCAATTAAGGCTGAGCGTCCTCCAGATTTACAGGCAGCATTGGCATGCTACTCGAGCAGGATTGTGGGGTGGAGTGAACAGTACTCTGGGGAAGCATGGAAGGGTTATGATGTCAATTTCAGGAAGGCATTGGAATTCAATAGATCATTGCCATGGGACACGGTAGATTCCATGGCTTGGCACAAACAGTTCTCTGATACTGCACCTCCCCCTCAGTTCGGTGCGGTCAAAGTGTTCACCAGACCGCAACAGCCCTTTCGGCCCCCCCAAACGAGCGAGGTACCTGGGAAGTTTAGGGCAGGTGGGCCAGAGAAAAAAGGGGTGTGCTGGGATTTTAATAGGCGCACTTGCACAAGGGCCGCGTGTAAGTTTAGACATGCATGTTCCTCGTGTGGGCACCCCTCTCATCCAGAAACTGCCTGTAGGTCCAAGCAGGGAAACACGGGTCAGAGGGGTAGGGGAAAGCCACTATAAGACAGACAGGTTAGGCCCCCCCACTCCAGTGGATGTGGTGGCAATGATTCCATGGTTGAACAGATACCCGGACCACACATCAGCCACCCTACTACAGGAAGGTTTTTCTAAAGGCTTCAGGATCCCGGCCGCGGGATACACAGGTAGTGCGCACTGTAGAAACCAATTGTCAGTCAAGCATAATCCGGCGGTGGTGGCAGCCAAAATTGACAAGGAGCTATCATTAGGCAGGATAGCTGGCCCTTTCTCTGAAGTGCCAGTACCCAATTTTGTGTGTTCCCCACTAGGAGTTGTCCCCAAAAAAGAGAAAGGACAATTCAGATTGATCCATAACCTGTCAGCACCCAGGGGGGCGTCACTGAATGATGCCATTGACGAGGGCATTTGTAGTGTTAAATACGCCTCTTTTGATCAGGCTGTTAACCTATTACAGGCCACGGGACCCGGGGCGCTGATGGCGAAATCAGACATAGAATCAGCCTTTCGCCTCCTTCCAGTCCACCCAGCGGATCAGCATCTGTTAGGTTTCACTTTTGGGGATATGTTTTACATGGACAAATGCATGCCTATGGGTTGTTCTATATCTTGCGCTTACTTTGAGATGTTTAGTTCCTTTCTTGAATGGGCCATGAGACAAGTGACGGGCCATCAGGGGGTCATGCATTATTTAGATGATTTCCTCTTCCTCGGTACAGCGGGATCTCAGGAGTGTGCACTGGCATTGCAGGAATTTTGCGTGCTCATGCGGGCTTTTGGGGTCCCGCTTGCGCCCGGGAAGACAGTTGGCCCGACCACCTGCTTAGAATTCCTCGGCATTGAGATTGACTCACTAGAAGGATGTTTTAGATTACCTAGGGACAAAGTGGACAAATTCAAGTCAGCGCTGCATTTATGCCTCCGCAAGGAGAAGGTCACTCTACAGCAACTACAGGAGGTGGTAGGCCAGTTGAATTTCGCACTAAGAATCATCCCCATGGCTCGCCCTTTCTCTCGCTCCATCGCTCAAGCGATGAAGGGGCTGAAAGAAAAGCACCACCGCACGCGCCTATCGGCTGAAATTCGCCAGGATATGCTTATTTGGATGGCATTCCTGGAGGATTTTAACGGTAGGGTGGTCTGGCCCGGCCCGCTCACAACATCAGCGGAGTTGGGCCTATGGACTGATGCGGCCGGTAGTGTGGGCTTTGGCGCCATCCTAGGGAACAGGTGGGTCGCTCAACAGTGGCCGGAGGAATGGAAGACATGGGGTCTGACCAGCAACATTGGCTTCCTTGAACTCTTCCCAATATGGGTGGCACTGATGGTCTGGCCCGAACACCTATGTAACCAATCAGTGGTGTTTTGGTCAGATAACATGACAGTGGTAGAATGTATCAACCAGCAGGGGGCACGGTGTCCTTTCATACTTCGTCTGGTCAAAGAAATTGTTCTGCGGTGCCTTAGGCTGAATGCTAATTTTAGGGCAAAACATGTCCCTGGTGTTCTAAACAATGCGGCTGACTCCCTCTCTCGCTTCAAAATGCAGGTTTTCAGGGAGCATCTTCCCACAGCAGACCCCTCGCCCGCACACTTCCCAGCAGTACTTTGGCAGATTGGTGCCCCAGATTACAGGACCTCGTGGTCGCTAGCCTAGCCCCCAGGACGAAGACGGCTTACGAAGGGGCGTTTCTGTCTTATTGTTCTTTCTTGGGGCCACAATGGGAAGCGCTTTGGGCGGAGGAGGATGGCTTTGCAGCCTATTTAGAATGGATGCATAGGGAGGGGCGCTCGGTGGCAGCTGCAAACAGACATAGGGCAGCGGTGTCATTCTTCGCTCAAGCTAGGGGCTTCCGGGATCCCACTAATACCTTTATGATACGTAAGGCTTTAAGGGGATGGCGCCGTATTCAGGGACACCAGAAGGATAAGAGAAAGCCCATTTGATTGGCCCGGCTGACAGCCTTACTGGGCACGCTGGAGACTGTTTGTAGTTCGGAGTGGGAGGTGCTTCTTTTTAGGGCGGCATTCTCTTTGGCATTCTATGGGGCGCTGAGAATTAGCGAACTTGTGGCAGGTTCCAAGTCGGACCTACTGGGCGGCTTGCAAAAGGCTGGTGTGACGATAAGGGGGGACACCATGTGGGTAATTATCCAGAAGTCAAAGACCGACCAGGAGGCTAGGGGTCACACCATAGTTCTGCAACGGGCCCCCGCCAACCCGTGCTGCCCGGTGAGGCACGTAGAAATATTCCACGGAATGTTGGTAGGCTCAGAGGGCAGGGCATTGCTCTGTCACGCCGACGGGAGCCCCTTGACCAGGTATCAATTCAGGAAAGTATTGGAGATGGGGGTTAGGAAAGCAGGTCTTGACCCTAAAGATTTTGGCTCTCATTCCTTCAGGATTGGGGCAGCTACTGAGGCGGTGGCAGGGGGCCTCCCAGTGGAAAGAGTAAAGACAATTGGGAGATGGTCTTCAGACTGCTATAAACGTTATGTTCGGATTGACATGCTATGATTACACGTCACTCACGCCTGGTTTCTTTCCGCTCTCTTACAGTTTCTCAGACCTGTTACGCAGGGGAGGAATTTGTCGTCGGGCACCGGGAACATACATCAGCACGGAGCGGCGACCAGGAAACAATGAAGAAAAATGTCTGGATTGTTGGTCATTCATATGTGAAGCGAGCGGAATGTGTCTTTATGTCAGGTGACAAGAGGAAAAGGGCGGCACAATTAGGGTTGGACATCACGTTCTTTGGCAGAGGGGGGTTGTGTCTTCACGAGTTTAGGGGATTCTTCCAAGGGCTTTTAGCACGCCAGCAATCTCCACCGTCAGTGGTGATACTTCACCTTGGGGAGAATGATTTGGCAACACTGGGTAGGCGCATTCTGATTGAGGAGATTATTTCAACGGTGGGTTGGATGGCTAAGACCTGCCCCGGTTGCACATTAGTATGGTCACAACTCATACCTCGACTACAGTGGCGGGGGGGACATTCGGTCAGGGCGTTGAATCACTCGGTAAAGAGGATCAACACACGGTTGGATAGGTTGTTTCGGGCCCCCTTGTTACAGTCAATACCTCATGGGTGCATCTGGGGCGACAAGTATTACTTGAAGGACGGAGTTCATTTAACAGAGGAGGGTAATGTCCTATGGTCTGATAATATCTGGGCCTGGCTAGAGGGTTTTGAATGCAGGAAGGTGTCCTTAGGCAGGGGCTAGAGGGGGGAGGCCAGATCGTCGGTTAACAATGCTGGCCTGTGGCGGTAAGGTCATTATCGGTGAGCACATATTTGAGGTCTGAGGGGGCGGGCATCATCCTATGGAGGTTCCCGCCCAGGGGGAGGGGCCTGCGGGCCACTCCCAGAACTCTAGGGGCAAGGTAATAGGCAAAGGAGCGCGGGTAGGAGTAGTTCACGCTTTCCTTAGGCTGGTAGCCACCCCGCGCGCGTGGACTCATGACGCCACCGGCGCAGAGTAAGGGCCCTCCTTTAGTGGGTAAATGGAGTTTAGGGTGTAGACCGGGCAATTCCCGGGGTAACACTGCGCATGCGCACACCTAAGGGGGGAGGCGCAGCTTGTAGGACCTGACACCGGTAGTGACCCTGCCATATGGCCAGAAATGTACAAAAATCAAGTTTAGGATGTTTAGTCTAAGTTAGGAAACAACATGTATTAGAGTTTTGTTAAGGTCAGGCTCTCAAACTTGTTGATAAGAACTGTATAACTAAATGTCCGGCTGATTTTTGTATTCATTGTTGATTATGCAATTAAAACCTTTTTTAATTTCATACTTTAATAAATACGGCCGGGCGACTAGCGCCCGCCTTCCAAAAAGTAAAGACGTCTCGTGTCCACGTTCCTGGGTGTGGGGTGCCGGATTGGGGGGGAGGCGGCAGCTAGTCGCTGACCATGTGAAAAGGGGGGGCCCTCGGCCCCCCCGCACGCATGGCGGCGCGGCGATCGTCGCCCCCCCTTTCCCCTTTGTGGTCATTCGGCAGTGGGGGCGTGCCCTGGGGGTGCGGCCCACCGCCGATTGGCCGGCGGCCTTCCTGACCCGGATCCAGTTTAGTGGGTCCGGGTCAGGGGGGGCGGGCGATAGGAGGGGCCGACCGGCCCCTCGGGAATAAGAAGTGGGGAGCGCCCAGGAGACCCCCTTGTCCCTGGACGCTCCCTCGCTGAACGTTGTGCCCCGCGTTCGGGGCTTCTTTGTTTTCCCACCCACCATCCCTTGGAACAAAAGTCTTGTAGCAGTTTTATGTCTGGTTGAATGGTAAGTTTTAAAGGTACGGTCCACAGTAGAGATGGATCTGTTGGTTTATTTTGTGATGGGTTTGTTTAGGAATTTTTTCCCCTTTCTAGCGAAACATGTATGAAGTGAATTGTATTTGATGCCATGTGTCTTTAGGCCTTTTGTCCCTTTGTAGCTATACGTTGATACTGTTAATTTTTAGCCAGTGTAGCTGTCCTTTAGAATTTTTTCCCATAGGTCGTCGTATTTATTAGGTATGGGGCATGCGGTAAGGTCTTTATCGGTGAGCACATATTTGAGGTCTGAGGGGGCGGGCATCATCCTATGGAGGTTCCCGCCCAGGGGGAGGGGCCTGCGGGCCACTCCCAGAACTCCAGGGGCAAGGTAATAGGCAAAGGAGCGCGGGTAGGAGTAGTTCACGCTTTCCTTAGGCTGGTAGCCACCCCGCGCGCGTGGACTCATGACGCCACCGGCGCAGAGTAAGGGCCCTCCTTTAGTGGGTAAATGGAGTTTAGGGCGTAGACCGGGCAATTCCCGGGGTAACACTGCGCATGCGCACACCTAAGGGGGGAGGCGCAGCTTGTAGGACCTGACACCGGTAGTGACCCTGCCATATGGCCAGAAATGTACAAAAATCAAGTTTAGGATGTTTAGTCTAAGTTAGGAAACAACATGTATTAGAGTTTTGTTAAGGTCAGGCTCTCAAACTTGTTGATAAGAACTGTATAACTAAATGTCCTGCTGATTTTTGTATTCATTGTTGATTATGCAATTAAAACCTTTTTTAATTTCATACTTTAATAAATACGGCCGGGCGACTAGCGCCCGCCTTCCAAAAAGTAAAGACGTCTCGTGTCCACGTTCCTGGGTGTGGGGTGCCGGATTGGGGGGGAAGCGGCAGCTAGTCGCTGACCATGTCTTCTTTCACTATGATATTCCTTCCTACTTTGCATTTCTCCTCTGCATAATAATTTTCTTCTCAAATTCTTCCTATTGGACATGTATTTATGATGTGCTATGTTATTTTACTAGTTGTATTTCATATTAAGTTTTATTTAAAGTTTTTTCTTGTATAAATGTTAAAAGTTATATCCTGGCATCAGCTGTTATCTAAATTGATGTTATGTACTGATGATTACTTAGTATTGGGTGGAGCTTCTAGATAGACACTTCAAATCTAAATGTATACCCTGTTTAATACATACTCAATTTACGTCTACTATATCACAAAGATCCCCTGTTGATTCTTGGAGGTTATGTCAACCTACTCCCCAAGAATACTCATGTTTTTTCACCGGTTCATTCCTAACAATCTCCTATAGACCTATCTATTTATCTCAAAAGCCCGTACACAGCAGATTTCCCACTCCAACATAGGATCTATATTAATCTCAGATCATGCTCCTATATCCTTAGATTTAGATGTATTCCCTCCCACTGCAGGTACTAGGAGATGGAAATGTAATAATGCCCTTCCATTAGATCCTAAATTTACTTCTGCTTTCCAGAAATTTGAAGACACTTTCTTTTTAGCAAATGAATCTCCTCGTACCTCTCCCCCTCTCATCTGGGACACCTGCAAAGCTGCTTCTAGAGATTTCATTATTTCATTTGTAGCTCAACAGTGTAAAGCATCCGCCAAGGTCATGAATTTGCTTACTTCATGTATTAAGCAACTAAAGCACTCTTATTACGCCACAATAAGCCCATCTGATTTGACTGAACTTATCAAAGCCAAGTTTACCTTTAACAAACTCTGCCAATTTATATTTACTTAAATCTAGTGCTAAATATTATACCATGCAAAATAAAGCTGGCAATCTTCTTGCCAAATATCTTAAAATAAAAAAGGAGCGCAATAAGATTGAATCTATTTTAACTTCAACCAACACTACAGTCCACAAAAACAAAAATATTCTTATGGAATTTTCAAATTATTATCAACATCTTTATAACCCTGAATCTCCTTCTCAGCAGGCTGATATTTCTTGTTATCTATCCTCAATCCCTCCACCTTCATCCCTCAATGTAGATTTTTACTCTTTGGATGAAGATATTCAAACTACTGACATTCTTACTGATATTCAAGCTATTAAGAAAGGCAAAGCTGCTGGCCCGGATGGGTTTACCATTGAATTCTATTCTCACTTCTTCCCCTTTCTTCTTCCCAAACTACATCAGTTATTTACAAATGTCATTTCCATTCAGAAATCAGAAGGATCTTTTCAAGAAGCGCTGATTTGCCTACTCCCGAAAGAAAACAAGGATCACAGGCCTATTTCTTTAATTAATTTAGACTACAAAATCTTTGCAAATTCCTTGCCCTTCGTTTAGATTATTTTTTGCCTCCGTTGATTGGAAAGGAACAATGTGGTTTAATTAAAGGACGTCATTTATCAGATAATATTAGATTGTTTTTTAATGTTCTAAGCAAATCTAAATCATATAAACAATCCTTAGGAGCAATCTCATTAGATGCTGAAAAACCCTTTGATAGGGTCAGTTGGTCCTTTATCTTTTCTACCCTCGCTGGTTTGGTTTTGGACCAAAGTTCATTAATTATGTCTCTTTGCTTTATTCCTCTCCCAGGTCCTTTATATTAGCTAATGGACTTATATCCTCTTCCTTCCCCCTTCTTTGAGGAGTTCGGCAAGGTTGTCCTTTATCTCCACTTTTATTTATCCTTTCCTAGAGCCTTTTTTCATAACAATTGGGTTGAACACAAGCATTACTGGTTTCTCTTACAGAGTCCATCAGATAAAACTTCCAGCATACGCATATGACATTTATTATTCATTTCATATCCAAAATCCTCTTTACCAGCCTTCTTATCAGAGGTAACTGACTTTGCCCTTGTTTCAGGTTATAAACTCAATGATGATAAGTGTGAGATCCTCCTTCTGAACAAGCTTTGTTTTCACGCTGACTTCTTACCTTCTTCTTTTCGTTGGAATCCAGTTAAAATAAAATATCTTGGAATTTGGTTTACTTCCTCTATTAAAGATACTGTTGCTTTAAACTTTAAAGAATTACAAACTACTTTACACTATTCTACTTCTCGCTGCATCCTTTATTTTTATCCTGGTGGGGTAGATTAGATTCTATAAAAATGATGGTTGTTCCAGTGATATTGTTTTACCTATCAAATATACCCATTAATATTACTAAGTGTTTTTACAAAACGATATCTACCATTCTTTCTAAATTTTTGTGACATATTAAACCCCCGAGGATATCTCTTAGTAAGCTTATAAAACCTAAGCACATGGATGGGGTTAATTTTCCGGATTTTTACTCCTATCACCCCTCATTTTTTCTTAGAAATTCCTCTTTCTTATTGTCTGAGAGTGAGACTGATTCTCACCTTTTCCCATTGTGGGTTGACATTGAAAGAGTCTTTTTTCATCCTTTCTCCTTTGAAGAATTTATTTCTCTTTCTCATGTTCCTTTATCTTTTTCTCTCCCTATTCTTAAAAATGCTCGGAAACCACTTTTTTCATCTGTTTGAGATGAACGTGCACAATTTATGAACTCATCAATCTGGTACAATAAACACATTAAACCCAACAATAAATATATTTTTTGGAAAGAATGGTTATCCTATGGTCTCAAATGGACTTACCAACTTTTTCAAGATGGCACCTGTATGCCATTTTCGGTATTGCAACCTCTCTTTTCTCTTCCGTCTTCATTTCACTCTAAAGATATAAATTTAGCGGCGGTGGCTCAGGCCTCTTATAATTCTTTCTAATCTTCTCCTCCTCCTATTCCTTCGAATCCTATTACCACATCATTTTTAAGTAACTCTCCTTCGGCATCCCTATTATACAAAAAATGTATGGATATTCCGGTTTCTCGTAATAAATCTGACGTTGAATGTAGTTGAGAATCTGGTTTGGGTGCATCTTTCGCTATTCCATTGTGGCATAAAATCTAGGCTAAAGGAAGGAGATCTTCTAGAGCAGCTAATACTACTAAAACTTTATTCTTTATAGTTGGTCATGTAAATCCTCGTCTGCAGATCTCAAACATATGCTTTTTGAATGTCCAGCAAGCCATACTTTTTGGACCCAGGTCTGTCGGCAGATTAGCATCATTTGTCATTCCCGCATTCCTTTTTCTTTTTCACATATTTTCCTAGGTAGTGTCTCTGAACTTTGGTCCCCTTCTTTTCATATTATTGATTTACTCATAGCTGTCGCATTTCAACAGATCACTAAATCATGGAAAGATGCCTCTACAGTATCTTTTCAAGCATGGTGGTATGGTGTTTGCTACAATCATAGGTTAGATCGAGCTTATGTACACCCAATCTCACTTGCTATTAAAAGAGAGGCTCTTTGGATGCCTGTTACTGAATTCTTAAATACTTCCGCTAAAAAATTACCACTGCATGACCCCTGCATTGAAGAAGTACCCAAACCCCCTTGATTTTACGCTTATTGTTGTTTTAATTAAAAAATGTATCTTATGGTCATAAGAATATTTCGGTGTTTGTAGGAATTCTTATTACATAATTGTTGCTTTTTTGATACATCATGCATAAAATGCATGTTTCTCCCCCTTTCTCTTATTTTCTACCTTTCGCTCACTCTTTTTTTTCATTCTTTACCTCTTTCTCTTTCTCTTTCTCCTGCCTTTTCTTTTACAATATTATTCTATCCTCAAGTGTAATTTGTGTTTATTGTATTATATCTTATGTCTCTATCAAATAAACTTCCTTTAAACTAAACAAATGAATATGCAATCTATTACTACTATACATATGAGAAATCCTTTTGAAGATATATGAAGGGGAGGTGTAACAGGATATCTTTTTTTTACCGTGAATCGTCATATAGTTGGACGAAGGATCGCTCCAGTAAGCATCATTATTGCACTAACTATCAATCTATTTTATACAGTAGTATAAGCACTACAACTAGTAGAGGCCCTGCAATCAGCCAGACATGCTGCATAAAAAGCATGCTACCAAAGATGTTACAGCCATAGATTGTTTACTCAAAACACGCAGGTATAGTTGACAGACTGTCGCTGGCAAGAGCAGCCGCCAGGCAAATCCAGAGGGCCACATTCTAAAATGCTGCCATCTGTTCTAAGACAGGGGTTTCTGATGTCTATGCTTTGGTTCTGTGAGTGTGAGCACATTAAGCAAATAAGACAGACTTTATTTCAATACTGCTGCGCTGCACAGAAGACCTTGAGCTACTTCTGAAAGTATGCTGATATCTGGGTTCTAAGTTCTATGTTGCTTTGAAACTCTATCTCCTTAAATAAATTGATCTTAAATAGAACAGCACTTGCATCTGACAGTATGACCGGTGATAGGTTTCCTACATTCAGCTTTATCTTATGATATTTTAACAGCATTTGAGGGTGTGTTAGGTGCTGTGGCACTTTTGGAGCCTGGGCTCATTTCATGGGCTTCTGAGATTTTAATTGATGTTACATTGGTTTGTATTTATTGTGTGGATAGCATTTGATAAGAAAACCTTTTATTTTCAAACAAGTTATAGTGGTTGACCTGAAAAAGACAATAATTTGGATCTTATCACAGGCATCATGTAGCGTTTGTGCATGGATGTGCTTGAAGGGGTGAATAGCTGTTCATAGGCATCCTAAGTAGATAATTCTGTAGACTGCCATCCCTAGCCAATTATATATCTTTGATGCTAAATTCTGTTTCTCTAGCTCGAGTCGGGGAACCACACGGGTAGACGGCATCCCTCCACTTATTTTACAGGGTGGACACCGTCCCTCCGCTCAAAAGCTGGACCATCTAAAGCGCGAATGCGCTACCTATCAAAGTTCTGCTTTGCCCTCTGCACTATCCATGACTGGGAGGCCGTGACAGAGCGGGGATAAATTGCTATTGGCAGGCCAGGCGCGCAGCACCCTTTGAGATCAAAGGGCTTCAGCCCCTCTCCTGCTCACCCCAGCCCAGGCTGAGACAGTTTCCCGGGCACACAGACAGCCGCACCCGAGTACTTCACAGGTCTTTAAAAGACCATTTGCTTGTGAATGAGGCTTTGTTGTTTTTCACTCCTTTTTCGAGCCCCTGCATCTCAACTCTGCATATTGCTGGAAGAGTCAGCCCCCATGAGGTCCTTGACTGTGCGCATAGGTCTGTGTCCGAGTGCCCGGCTGCTTCCTCTTATCAACCGCTTGTTCAGGACTAACGAGAAAGGAATGTTTTTGGCATCTCGATCCTCCCTCAATTTATTCCTTTTTGCAGACTTCACATTTTTCAATATGTACTTCAAATAATGCAGATGCCCAACACATTGTTTTCTGTCTGTAAAAAATCTGTGAAAATGGGGAGCCTTACACATCAGCATCCTGAAAACTTGGCATGCCATTGTTGAGTTTACCTCGCTTACAGCACTTGATGGCTTGACTAATGTAGTTGTACGCCAAACTTCATCCACATTTGGGCTCTTAATTCCTCCATACAGGAACCTTAAGTTACAGGCCTAATTACTGAGCAGCTTCATGGGTTAAATCTTGCAATACGTGCACATGATAGATCTACTGCACATGTGATGCCACTTTCTGTTGTGATGTCACTGCCTGTTACGATGTCACTTCTGGCTGTGATGTCACTTCCTGCCATGCTGTCACTTCCTGTGACACCACCTAACTTGGAGAGTCCCCCCACTTCTATTTTTTAGGGCTTGTGCCCTGAGCATACATGGGGTTATGTCCGAGATAAACTGTTATGATTAAAGCACCAGTATGCACATGTCTAGTAGGAACATAGTTATAAAAAAATAACTGGTGGAGGGGGGTTGAAAATTGTGGATGGAGATGTTGCAATGCAGCAGGACTGATTTCAAAGAGCAAGAAAAAAATATCCTGTCAGATTTGACGTGAGAAATGTAATGCTGTTTTTCTGAGTGTGGGCTTCCAGGGGGCCAGATGGAATTCATTTCGTAATAGTACATACAAGTTTCCCAAGGCTCTCGATGATGATCCTAGGCCTAACAGGCCTAACCATCCACTGGTATTAGCAACGTAAGACGCATTTTCATTAGTAAACAGCGCAGACGTGTTACATTTAAAATCTAGAAATGACAGCAGGCCTGAGCGGCTCCGAGTGCAGACATTTTCACAGTGTTGGTCCAGGCCTCTCGAGTCATGACGTGGCATGTTTGGTGCATTTAGTAGTAGCCATGCACTATGCGACCCTGGGCGTTACTACAGTAGTAGATCAGAGGTTCATATCCATTGGCGGGTGCCTCCCCTGATCTTCCAGTCTCGCAGCGCTTCAGAGTTCGGGCTCGTCCTGCCTTCAGTGGGTAGTGAGATACTTACTGTGCTCGCCACAGCTCGGCTTTAAAGTCCTTCCTCGGGAGTTGAAAACAGATGGTCGCGAAATGCCAGAAGTAATAAGAAAAGTATGCTGCAAAAATAGATCAAATGGACAAAAAGGCAGAAAGTGTTTTCAATTGAGGAGAGTTTTCTTATAAAAGCAGATTTATGGGAAAATAACCCAGTTGTTTGTACCCGTGGGATTTGGTTTTCACAGAAGGAAGTGAACCCACCTAAGCCCTGGTTTTTATGCACACAGGTGAAACCAGATACAGCCGCAGATTGGTCCGAGCCGCAGCTGGACTCATCTCACGAGTTACCCAGGTCTGCCTTCCGCCGCCATGTTTGAAACCCGCGCTCTGACCTCCAGGGGACTATCTGTGCTTTATGCATATCCTCAAAGCTCACTTTCAGATTCCCACAACTGCGCAGACAGCAAAAGTCCCCTGCGGCACATTAATAGGTTAACTGGAGAGTGTGTTAGGAATTACTGTCTTATTTTTAAAACAAACCGTGCTGTCCCTGGGCCACAGTCTCTCCAAACAACTCTATCGCCACACTGACTGCAACATTTGCTGTAGTAGCCATGCCATTCCTGACAGCTTCTAGTCAGGTGTGAGTGAAGGAAGACTATCACTAGTGCATTTTCGTTTTATCTACATTTGTGAAGGAGCTGTCTGTGCACTGCCCTCTGCATGCCGTATTCAAAACTTCGAGTCAACAATGGAGGCTAGGAACTGTAGGTAACGTTAAGTCATTTTTGAATCAGTGCAACGCCATGTCTGGTCGGACAGACGAGTAGCAGACACCAACTACACTGTTTGCGTTCCGCATTCCGCCTGATCCATCCAATTCCAGAGGTAAACATCTCACACATGCAATATTTCATCGGGATCAACTCAGTTCTCACTGTAAGCTCCTTCTGCACAACAGATGGAACAAGTACTGTGAAACTTCCCCGAAGAGACATGTCAGAAATGTTGGAATATGAAACAAACAATAACAAATATCCTTCTCTAAATAATCAAAAACCTAAAATAAGCCACAAATAAACACAGAAGCAGAAAAAGCAAGACAATGAACCGAGTGTGTAGCAAAGAAACTATTGGAGCATTCTTTTAGCCCTGACCAAGAACGTCGCAGAAACTGTTTTCTTTCATATGAAATGCATCACAATTTGGATATAACCTAACATAAATAGAGAATGTTATCAGAAACTTTTCTCCCATTGTACCTAACCTAGGGCATTTCAGCCGTCCCAGGCTATTGTTATACAATGTATCAATTGAATTTCTCAAGTAAATTGTGAGAATGTCTGTTGACCAAATGTATTACAACCATGAGAGAAACTTCAAATGTATTTCGTAACCCTGGGCAAAGCACTATGCTACGCTCGCGTACTTTGCGAAGTTTGAGCTACTTTACCCTACACGAATTAGACGTAGCACAGTGCAAACACGCATAGCGTAGCGCAGCGGTAATTTTTTCCTTGCTCGCGGTCCTCAACGTCAAGTTGGCGACTGCGAGCATGCAAAATGACATTCTGGCGAGACGATTTTCCTCGTTTGTGATCAGCAACATCAAGTTGGCAATCGAAAGCGTGGAAAATAAACCTCCCGGCGAGATTCTCAACGCGGGGAGGTCAGGTTTCTCATTGCGAGTGGTCGCGTATGCTCGCGACCGCTCGCGATTAGAAACTACGAGTCCGCGTTGAGAAAGGTGCTGCTCGAGTAAAAATCTACTCGAGTGGCAGAAAACGACAGCTCGCACTGTGCAAGATGCTGTTTTCAATAATTGCACAGTGTGGACAAGCATCCGGCACTGTGCAATCATCGTGAACAGCGCACTACACAGTTCGCGTAGCGCTACGTGTTGCTCGCGTAGTGCGAAGTGCACTTTGCGTAGCTACGCGTAGTGCTACATTGCGAACTACGCCCAGGGTTAGTATTTTGTAGTACATTTTTTCTTGCTCATTCCCTATTGATGTATATCTTGAGAATCATGCACTTGTATATGAATGTACAACTATCTTTGTCTAAAATCCATTAAAAGGACGTGTAGATTTCTATGTACAGGAGATCCTATTTTTTTCAAAAATGTTTATGCCGTTGAAATTGCATAATCTGCAAGTAATGTAGAAGGATACAATCTTGCACTGCTGTTTTAGACTACTGAAATTGTGTTCTTTTTTATGCTTTTTTCCTTTTATGAATTAGAAATGTGTGTAATATTTCATATACAAATGTAATTGCTTTTTGACTTTTTGAGACCATATCACTGAGTCTTCAAAGGCAAATTTATGCCGAATTACAATACGAACTGCAAACAGTTCTCTTTACCTATGATCTGACTGCTTTGCCTCAAAATGTATTTATAGCGCGCTATATGTAAACTGCCTATTATTATTTCTATACAGCTGTGAAACGACAATCCTTGTCTGTCATTTTTACAAGAATGTTTATTACCTGCTACTGAACTTACTCATTCTGATACCAGTGATGGCTCCAGTCGGGGAGCACCAAAGTCCATATCGGGACTATACCATTCCTATTCCTAGCCATTGGAGCACCCCAGGAGAGGATAGTAGTACACTTTTGTGCGCTGACAAGGTAAACAATCTGATCTTTAGGTTTGAACATGATCATTAGATCATAGAAATACCCTACCTATAAATAGGACAACTACAGGTCATGTTTTGCCCATTTGAGTCAGAAGAAGAAAGTTTTTCCTTAAAACAGTTAGGGCCCATTTATCTGTGCCACACAACTCTTTCTCTTAGATTATGGTAATACCCTCTACCCCATCCTCTCAGGCTACCAATTGCCAAACTGCTGGGAATTTAAAATATGGCTGTGCCTTTGGTTTCTGGCTTCAAGGAGGTAGGCTGTGCCTTTGAGGCACACCACGCTCTCCATTAGCTACCAGTCAAGACTAGAATTCAATTCAAGTCTCCTTTTATTGTCCACCAAACCTTTAACAAGACTGCTCCTTAGTCTCTATCCTCCTTGCCACCTCCCTACACCCCAACTGGATAACTTAGAAAAATTTCTTTGCACATCACTTATTTCCATAATGCTCGTATATTCGGGTGATCATCCAGTTTCTACGGTCCCATATCAGGGAATAACCTTCGTAATGTCCTTCTCATTTTCTATCCTGCAAAAGTTTAAAAGCCCACCTTTTCTGTTAACTGCTTTTCTTAGGTCCTACACTTCCAGCCCCCTCAATCCTAGCCTGTCCTAGCAACTCAATGCTCTCAAATGGAAGTCCACACTCTATAAATAAATAAAATAATACTCTTTAACTAATTCATAGAATAGTCTGCAAACCTTAAGTGTGCAGTGCAAGGTGTAGATGCATGACAGAGTGCCCATCGTTTGTTTTCCACCACACCATTCAAAATTTCATAATCAAGCATTCTGCCTTGATACCACCATTACTATTGAATTATTCATATGGTGGGCAGAACTCCCAGAGTTCTGTGGAGTTATGTAAAAACTCAGCGAGATTCCGCAGAGTTCTGCGAACAGTGAAATTTGCCAAGTCCTTATGCTCATACTGATTTTTAGTGCCATGAGCTTGTTCCATGCTGTAAAATCAGCACAACTGCACCACATGGCGCACCATAGTTTGCTGCTTCTTTCTGGTGCTTGAGTAGATTTTCAACCCGAGCATCAGCTTTCTCAATGCAAATTGGTAGCAACCTGCAGCTACTGCCCATGTTGAGAAATCTCGCCAGAAGGCGTTTTAGTCCTCGCAGGTCATGCTAGTGGATGCAAACTTAACGTTGGTCAATAAGAGAAAGAGAGTAAAAAAGGACCACTGCCCAGCTGTACCCTTCTTGTGGCATCTCCCTCTGCATGGGGTTGATTGTTAGACTTTTGGAGTGCACACCACTATGAAGGGGTATTTTTAGACCCAGGAACCCTGGTTGGCTGAGGTAGGTACCTTAGGCCAATTAGGGACCCGCCTTTCCACGTCAGGGAAAGGAAGGACACCTTCTGAGATAGCCCCGCTCACCCCCTTGATAGCTTTTTCACGAGCAGCCAGGCTTATCTTCAAGGCAAATGTGTAAAGTATTTGCAACCATGCTCACAGCAACCTGATGATGACACCACAAATAGACTCCACACAAGTTTAATAAAAACGAGTATACATTTATATAAAAAGATATACGATAAGACCACAAAAAATAAATCCAACATATGCGTATTTGTAATATTCCTCCTGGCTGGTTGATAGGCCAGCCAGCCCTTGTAAGTTCCGGCGATATTAATTAGAGCGTCTAAACATTCCACTGTTATCCTAATACCATGTTATGCAGTTCGGAATGCTAGAATCAGGCACTTTGCAATGTAAAAATAATGCAATGCGTAACACAATAATCAGGCACTTTGCCATGTAAAAGTAATGCAATGTGTAATACAACCACCAGGTATGTCGTTATGCAGAAATAAGGCAATGCGTAATACACTAATCAGGTATTTCGTTATGCCGAAATAATGCAATGCGTAATACGCTACTCAGGCAGTTTGTTATGAAGAAAGAAGGCAATGCATCATACGACAATCAGGTAGTTTGTTATGCAGGAATAATGCAATACGTAATACACTAATCAGGTACTCCATTATGCATAAATGATGCAATGTGTAATACGACAATCTGGTACTCCGTTATGCGGAAATAAGATAATGCGTAATACACTCCGGCACCGATCACGGTGCCTTTGGCGGTCTCTCCACCACTCCTTCTGGTTCGCAGTCAGCCTCTGTCAACAGTTGCCCCCAACATGGGTATGGTGTAATAAAAAGTGCAGCTCTGCACTCCGGCCCTGGTACTGCCACTCCCTTGGCAATATGGGCCGAAGCAGAGGCTCTCGATGCCGGACTGAGAGAGAGGCCTAGAGCGTCTCCCCCCGAGCCCGCACCCCATCCCAGGAGTCGACACAGGTTACCTGGGGGGCGCAAACTCACTCTCCTCTCCTCGTCCAGCGACTTGGGCCTCCGATACCATCTTTGTGAATTGGCAACGGTGGGCTCGGGATGGCGGCTCAGCTCCTCCGGGGCTGCTGGTTCGGGTTGCGAAGATCTCTGGCTGCCACAGGGCACACCCGCACAGTGTTGCTGAGACTCTATTGAGCTTCGGGTGCACGATCACCAGGCACTCCACACAAAGGTCTCACGCTGCACGAAGAACACGCACACAACATCACTGACACTCACTTTAACTCCAGGTGCATGTTAACAAGGTCATCCTCATGAAGGTCTCACGCTGCGCAAAGCACACACACACAGCGTCGATGAGACACACTTGGATTCCGGTGCCCACGATAACTGGACAATCCTCACAAAGAGTTCAGGCTGCAAAAAGCACACACACACAGCGTCGCTAATCTTTGCTTGGATTCCAGGTGCCCACGATCACAGGGCACACTTTATGAGGGTCTCAGGATGCAACAAGCACACACACCCAGCAACGCTGAGACTCTCCTGGAAACGTTTGTGTTCCTGTGTTTCCGCTACATGGAGGCAGCTCGCCTCGGGCCCTTGGGATAAGTTACTTCAGGACACTGCACAACAAAGTCCTTTCAAGTAGGGGGACACAGCACACAGCAAAATCCCTTTAACCTTTCCTTGGTTAAAACAGAAAACTGCAGGCCAGCCCCAGGAACACACAGCAAGGGTCAGTCCTTTGCTTCAGTCTCTTCAGTTGTTTCGTCCTTAGCAAAGGTTCCTTTTGACCATGAAGTAGCTCCAGTCTTGTTGACTCTTGATCAAGCCATTCTTCAAAGTTCAGGGGCTTCAGCTCTCATAGTTATACCCCTAAATGGCTTTTTTTTGTTTTTTGTTTTTGATGTCCTCATTTGTTTCTAGCCCTTTTGTAATTAGGAGGGTTTTTTTTGAAGTAAGAACAATGCAAAGAAATCAGCGATTGCCGGAGTTTTCCTTATTGCCTATACCCAGGCACTCCAGGGTAGAGACCTGCGGTCACTCTGTTTGCAGAGGAGGTGCAAATTACCCTTACACTTCGGGGTCTCATTCCCCCCAGGTCTCGCATTTCCGCATGCTCCCTTTCAAATGTTCTCCACTCTTACAGGTCCTGCAGATATCTCTGCTCCAGGAGTTTCAGTCCAACCCACGGTAGACTTTTCCTGGCCTGTATAGCTACCAATGTAATCATAGGACTCCCAAAAAAAAAAAAAACGAAAAAATAGGAGGCCCAGACCAAACTTAAAAGTATACTAACTATTACCCTTGTTCTTATAGATATATTTAAGCCGTTATGTTATTATTTCTATTACACCATTCACCCCAAATCTTCCAAAATGCAGTCTTCTTCGTATCGCTTATCGCTCTATCTAATTTTGCAAATCTATGTATTGAGTTAATCCATTCGCACTCTAGTGGGGAAACAGGAGAAATCCATTTTATACATAATTCCCTACGCGCCAGTAGAAAAAGCACAAACATTAAAATGTTGTGGTTCCTAGATATCTGGGTTGTGACTTCCTCATCCGGGGTCATGCCAAAAATAACTTGAGAAAGACTCACCTTAACTACAAACCCCACAATGCTGGAAATCGTTACACCTACTTTGTTCCAAAAGCCTTGTATTGATGGACATCAACCGGAACATGTGCACGTCCTCTGCATCTGCTTCCCCACACTTTTGACAGATCACATTTTTAGAGCCCATCTTAGATAATCTTCTTGGGGTCCAATACGCTTTATGGAGAGTAAATAAATGTTGTTGTTTTTTAACGAAGCAGTCTTGACATTCTGCCATAGAACCGCAAAAGATACTTGCCATATAGTTTCCCGATCGTAGTTTGGCAGCTCTCTCCTCCAGATCGCATCGAACCACTGCTGGGATTCTTCCAGAGGCTGAGTTAACATTCTGTACTAAACGGCTATTTCTTTACCTCCAATGTTTGTAGTAGCTGCCTTCTTTTCAAAAAGATCATTAACCTTGCCCAGATTTTTAAGCGATTTGGCCCAACTTGCTAGCTGGTAGTATTTGAATTTGGAAACAGTCCCACTTGTGATATCCTGAAGTTTCTTCCAAGAAATGATGTCCGAGCCTTCCAACAGCTCACCCCATCTTGCTATGCCGTTTATTTGAATTGGAACCGCCATAGAATCTTGAAAACACTTTGGTGTGCCTGGTGTGCTCCAAATAGGAGCAAGTGTACTGTAATAGTGAATACGTTGCGATGTTCTTATTTGATACCATCCTTTGCATGCTGCTAATAAAATCTTTAGTTTAACTTTCTTGAAGAATTTTGGGTCCCCAAATTTAAACAAAAAGTACCGGGCTTGATCCTGAAAGCCTATAGTTAAAGCTTTAAATAAAGATGTGTAAGAAGTGGAGTCCCCTAACAGTTGTCTGAAATTTTTTTAATGGAATGCCCTTTGATATTGCAGAAGGTCCGGTGTGGCTACTCCCCCCTCCTCCTTTCTCTCCCTGAGTTTTCGCCAAGCTATCCGGGGTTTCTTTTTTGCCCAAATGAAACTTGTAATACGACAATCTGGTACTCCGTTATGCAGAAATAAGATAATGCGTAATACACTCCGGCACCGATCACGGTGCCTTTGGCGGTCTCTCCACCACTCCTTCTGGTTCGCAGTCAGCCTCTGTCAACAGTTGCCCCCAACATGGGTATGGTGTAATAAAAAGTGCAGCTCTGCACTCCGGCCCTGGTACTGCCACTCCCTTGGCAATATGGGCCGTGATTCAAGCCGAAGCAGAGGCTCTCATTGCCGGACTGAGAGAGAGGCCTAGAGCGTCTCCCCCCGAGCCCGCACCCCGTCCCAGGAGTCGACACAGGTTACCTGGGGGGCGCAAACTCACTCTCCTCTCCTCGTCCAGCGACTTGGGCCTCCGATGCAATCTTTGTGAATTGGCAACGGCGGGCTCAGGATGGCGGCTCAGCTCCTCCGGGGCTGCTGGTTCGGGTTGAGAAGATCTCAGGCTGCCACAGGGCACACCCGCACAGTGTTGCTGAGAGTCTATTGAGCTTCGGATGCACGATCACCGGGCACTCCACACAAAGGTCTCACGCTGCACGAAGAGCACGCACACAACATCGCTGACACTCACTTTAACTCCAGGTGCATGTTAACAAGGTCATCCTCATGAAGGTCTCACGCTGCACAAAGCACACACACACAGCGTCAATGAGACTCACTTGGACTCCGGGTGAACTATAACAAGGCAATCCTCTTAAAGGTCTCACGCTGCACAAAGCACACGCACAAAGGAACTATAAGACTCATTTGGATTCCAGGTGTGCATGATAACAAAGCAATCCTCACAAAGGTCTCACACTGCACTAAGCACATGCACACAGCGTCGATGAGACACACTTGGATTCCGGTGCCCACGATAACTGGACAATCCTCACAAAGAGTTCAGGCTGCAAAAAGCACACACACACAGCCTCGCTAATCCTTGCTTGGATTCCAGGTGCCCACGATCACAGGGCACACTTTATGAGGGTCTCAGGCTGCACCAAGCACACGCACCCAGCACCGCTGAGACTCTCCTGGAAACTTTTGTGTTCCTGTGTTTCCGCAACATGGAGGCAGCTCGCCTCGGGCCCTTGGGGTAAGTTACTTCAGGACACTGCACAGCAAAGTCATTTCAAGAAGGGGGACACAGCACACAGCAAAATCCCTTTAACCTTTCCTTGGTTAAAACAACAAACTGCAGGCCAGCCCCAGGAACACATAGCAAGGGTCAGTCCTTTGCTTCAGTCTCTTCAGTTGTTTCGTCCTTAGCAAAGGTTCCTTTTGACCATGAAGTAGCTCCAGTCTTGTTGACGCTTGATCAAGCCATTCTTCAAAGTTCAGGGGCTTCAGCTCTCATAGTTATACCCCTAAATGGCTTTGAAGTCTTTGTGCTCAGGGGGGGCACTGACCCCTGTTCAAACCATTTCTGGGTGCCTCCCTGCCAGTGACACCTTCTTCCTTTGATTAGTGGAGGTCGGATTCTCAATCACTCAGCAGGAGATGGGACAGTTGTTTTATAGCAGCAACCAGGCCTCTCCATCTCTAGGGGCTAATCCTTCCCCTAGGAGGTGGAGGAGTAGCTACTCCAGATGCAGGTCAGCCTGTTGCTGTCTCACCTCCTCCCCTTGGTCAAAACATTCCCCAGATCCTATCGCTTTAAAATCCAGACAGGCAATCCACAACCAGGCAGAGAGACACAGAAATGTTAGAGCATGAAAACCCAGACTCTTCTAAAAGAGTGGCTTATAAACACACAATGCAAAAACTACCTTAATAGAAAGATGTGTTATCACATTGTGAGTTCAGGCATACTAAACTTCCCCTCTCCATCTTAAGCCTTTGGGAAGATAGGCTGGAAAACATTTTACACAGCCTTCCCCTTCTATCCTATGGGCAAGATGACCTTTCAACAGTGAAAAACAAAATGGAGATTATTTCAATGTCAGGACATGGTACACACCTTAGTGGATGTCCTACCTTTCCCATGCACTGCACCCTGCCCAGGGGGTACCCTGGACCTACCATAGGGGTGTCTGATGTGCATAGAAAGGAAAGGGGAAGGTCCGGCAAGTGAGTACACTTGTCAGAACAACATGGCAGTTTAACAAACCACACGTAGGCACTGCAATGGCAGGCCTGAGTTCCCTTTTTAAGGTTACTTGTGTGGGTGGCACAATTAGTGCTGCAGGCCCACCAGTAGCATTTGCATTACCAGGCCTGGCACACATAGCGCACTTTACTAGGGACTTTACTAGTAAGGTAAACATACCAATCATGGACAACAAATTACCATTTCACTTTATACAGGGAGCACTTGCACTTTGACACTGTTTAGCAGTGGCAAAGTGTCCAAAGCCTCTAAGTTGGCAAAACAAAATCTATCACAGCACCAAAATATAGAGGAGGTAGAGGCACAAAGTCAGGGGTAATCACGCCAAGAAATGCCAGGTTTAACAGGTATCCTGTGTGGACCTGTTGTACACTGACCAATAGATTACATTTGATTTTGTTTATTACGAGCAAGGCTTGCTACTATTTGAAGAAAGCCTATCAATTGTATGGGAGCTGTGGGAGGGAATTCTATAATTTCACCTACAATTATGAGAAGAAGCACCTACTTAAACATTTCATGTGGGTTGTAGGCTGGAGAAGAAGAAGAGGCAAATAAGACAATTGATTCTGACTACTTCACTGCACAGGCATACTCTCTTAAAAGCAGCTTGTTTCAAAAGCAGTAGCTGTGGGAAGCTAGCTATTTATGTTGTGTACCAATAGAGAGGTACACCATGCAAAAAGCCCAGAAGACCCTCTTTGGTTTACAGGGTTTAAATAAATAATTCCAAGTGCTCTATTTGTGGTAGTGTAGTTGAACACTTTGGGCTTATCATAGAGTAGTGTTAAGCATTTGTTGTACACACATAGTCAATAAAAGAGACACACACTCAAGAAGAAACTCAAGACCAACACAGATTTTTATATAATTTTAGACATAAGATCATTGAAAAAAAGAACTTTCGGAAATAGGAATTTTTACAGTAGTAGAAAATGGTCAAATAATGGTTTTGAGGTATGAGCCTCAAACGTGGTTATGTTATGGGAGAAACATATACTGCACAGGAACACTTGCAAACGGTTTAAAAGGATACATTTAGGTACTTAAGATACTTAGGGACCAAAGTCCAAGAAACCACGAGTAGTATGGGATTACCTGCCCTGGTGACCCTGGGTGCAGAGGTGCTGGTCACATTAGTAGCCTTGAGTTCTACATGTTAAAGCCAATGGCAAAGGTATCGGCAAAAGAAAGGCTGCAAGAAGGGCTAAGTCCAGCAGATCCCAAAGGGACTTTGTCTCTTGAGGGTCCATGGGGCACAGGGACCCAGTCGGTTTCTGGGAATCCCGACAAGGAGAGGGCGAGAAAACAGGACAAAAGGGACATTAGGTGAGTCCCTCATTGACTGGTCAGTTTTGGTGCCAGTGGTGTCTGGAATGGGCAAATAACATGCCTTGGTTGTGGCAAATGTTCCGGTACCCAGGTTATTGGTGCTGGGTGACTCCTGGAGAGCCTGGCATCTCGAAACTCAGGAGGGAGATAGATCTAACCTACTGGAGCAGTAAGGGCCTTCTCCCTGGAGAGATGCTCCATCAGTGGACCCGATGATTGGAAAGTCAAGGTACAGGGCAAGTGCAGTCGGTGCCTGAAGATGCAGGGGGATGGCTCCTTCACCCCTAGGGAGATATTCCTTGGTTGTTGAAGCACTGGGAACTCCTCTATGGGTTTAGGAGGATGCACAGATTTTGGACAAGCTTGGTCTTGCAATTGTCGAGGTACCAGAAGCAAGACAGGTTTGGCGCCAATTCAGGGTAGGTCCTCAGTTCTCACGGTGACTGCTCTCTTCTGTCTTTCTTTGGTTCTCAGGTAGTTGAATCTGAAATCCTGGTGAACATAGGTGATTTAAGGGGAGTGTAAAGTAGTAGCCAATGGGTGCTTACGCCTGGGGTGACTGCATCCCCTATATGACTACTTCCTGTGGAGAGTGGACATAAACCTGATCCAGAGTTCCTGGTTCCACCCAAAACAAGATGGTGAAACCCTTCATCTAGTATGCACTTCAGATGTTCCACCTTAGGGGTGTACAACATGCCTACTGACTAGCTAATTTTCGCCCTGCTTTGATGCCAAATGGGCCGCAAGGAATGGCATTCTCCATGTCTGGAGGAAGCTGAGGTTGATTATCAAGCCTCTGGCATTGATATGCTAAATCAGTATCCATCCTGCTGGAGGACGTGTACACATCTCCTGCCAGGGCAGGCATTGTTTCTGGCCTCTGAGAGCATTGCCTCAACACAGATGAGCAGAACTCATCTGTGGGGCCAGGCTGGGAGAGTCCATTTAGCAGGCACACTCAATGATTGGTATGCTTCAAGGGGTACCTCTAAGGTGCCCTCTGGTTGCATGTCATAATAAATCCAACAATGGCATCAGTGTGGATTTATTAAGATGAGATGGTTAACACCAAACACCATTATTTTCTTTGAATCTAATATGTAGCCAGGTAACTCATAATGATCAGTAAGATAGCTTCTTGATCACTTGCAATGTAATGGCAGTGGAACCAGACATCACAGGAGCATATCTGCTCATGCAGATATGTCCTCACATGTAACATAATTCACCCTGCCTTAGTGTTCTATAGACTGCTGCAGGGGTGACTTATTTATAGTATGTGCAGTGTATATGGGCATCAAAACACACAAGATGATGGATGGAATGTTGCACAATGGCAAAACATTCACCCCCAGTCACAGATCTGGGTTTAATCCATTGTTATTTTGCTCACCAAGCGACCCCAGTTCAGACATGGCCATATGCAAATCAGCCTTGACCCTGTGCCTCATGGGAACAGTCCAGCCCGAACTGCCAAGCCATGTCTTTCCTGGACCGGAATCAAGCATCCTAGGGCCGGTTTCTGGCTATCAGCCATCTTCAGCCAGGATAGCTTGACTCCAGTGGCCTAGTGAGCACAGGACCCACGTCTGGGCATACCCTACCCACATAGGGTGAACAGCAAAACACACAAGATGATAGACGGAATGTTGCACAATGGCAAAACATTCACCCCCAGTCCCAGATCTGGGTTTAATCCATCGTTATTTTGCTCACCAAGCCAACCCAGTTCAGACATGGCCATATGCAAATCAGCCTTGACCCTGTGCCTCATGGGAACAGTCCAGCCCGAACTGCCAAGCCATGTCTTTCCTGGACCGGAATCAAGCATCCTAGGACCGGTTTCTGGCTATCAGCCGTCTTCAGCCAGGATAGCTTGACTCCAGTGGCCTAGTGAGCACGGGACCCACGTCTGGGCATACCCTTCCCATAAAGGGTGAACAGCAAAACACACAAGATGATGGATGGAATGTTGCACAATGGTAAAACATTCACCCCCAGTCACAGATCTGGGTTTAATCCATTGTTATTTTGCTCACCCCCCCTTTTGTACCACTTTGTTTGCCATAAGTTGGCAGGGTATGCTCAGACATGAGTCCCTTGCTCACTTTGCCACTGGATTCAAGCACGCCGGGCTGAAGAAGGCTGAAATGCCAGAAACCGGTCCTCTGAAGCTTGTTTCCGGTCCAGGGAAGGCATGGCTTGGCAGTTCGGGCTGGACTGTTCCTATGAGGCACAGGGTCAGACTGATTTGCATATGGCCATGTCTGAACTGGGGTGGCAGAGTGGGCTAAAGAGCGGTGATGGATTAAACCCAGATCTGTTGACTGGGTGTGAGTGTTTGGTTCAGATGCTCCGTCCATCACCACCCCCTTTTGTAGCACTTTGTTCGCCATAAGTTGGCAGGGCATGCTCAGACGTGAATCCCTTGCTCACTTTGCCACTGGATTCAAGCAAGCCGGGCTGAAGACGGCTGAAATGCCTGAAACCGGTACTCGGAAGCTTGTTTCCCGTCCAGGGAAGGCATGGCTTGGCAGTTCGGGCTGGACTGTTCCCATGAGGCACAGGGTCAAACTGATTTGCATATGGCCATGTCTGAACTGGGGTGGAAGAGTGGGCTAAAGAACGGTGATGGATTAAACCCAGATCTGTTGCCTGGGTGTGAGTGTTTGATTGGTTCAGATGCTCCGTCCATCACCACCCCATTTTGTACCACTGTGTATATGCCATGTTGTGTTTTAAAAAAGGTTTGCATCATTTCACGCATCCCGCAATGGCAGCCTACATGCAGTTTTTTTAGGGTCCCTTTGGGTGGCACAATACATGCTGCAGGCCACAGGGACCCTCTTTAGTACTGATATACTGGGTACCAGAGGTACCATTTTCTTGGGGCTTGTAGGGGTGCTAAAGGCCTTTCCAATTGGGTTAAATTAGACATTTACCTGTTTTAAGGAAAAGAGCACTTGCACTGGGGGCCTGGTTAACAGGGACCCAGTGCACTTTCAGTCGGAAATCATCACTAATAGGGCAACAACTGGGGGTGACCATGTAAAAAAGGGGCAGTATTGTACCTCAGCACTTGTAAGTTCAAAACATCATTTCAGACATTGTTAGCACAGAAACAAAACAGTTCAATTTGTCAGCTTTTTAGTTTTTTTCCCATTCTCCTTTTTTTATTATTGGGTCTTCTTCTTGTTGCTGTTCAAAATTTATTTCCCAAGCCAACACGTGTTTCATCGCCTCTTGTGGGTAGTACATGCGACTTTTTCACAGCTGTTAGTTTTCGCTGGTTTAAGGTTCTACATGTGGCGATAATTCCAGGCCACAAGTTATCCTGTGGCGTGAGGCGAAATCGGTTTTGCAAAAGATAGAGATCGGGTATATTCCCATCAGTTGCCTCTCATTATTCGATTCCTGAATTGGTTTTAGTCGATCTCATCCGCCGATCCGCGTCCTCGTACCTCACGCCGGTCCACTCGTGGACCGGCGTGAGGTACAAGGACGCGGATCGGCGAATGAGATCGACTAAAACCAATTCAGGACCGGATAATGAGAGGCAACTGATGGGAATATACCCGATCTCTATCTTTTGCTGTACTGCAGCGAAAACAAACAGCCGTAAAAAAGTTGCATGATCTACCCACAAGAGGCGACGAAACACTTGTTGGCTTGGCTTGGGAAATAGATTTTGAACAACAACAAGAAGAAGAACCAATAATAAAAAAAAGGAGAAAGGGTAAAAAAGAAAAAAACTGACAAATTGAACTGTTTTGTTTCTGTGTTAACAATTTCTGAAATGATGTTTTGAACTTACGAGTGCCGAGGTACAATAATGTATTTTGTCTTGTGGGTCAGACAACGGGAACCTAGGGAGACAGGTGGTTCTCCCCAACCGTACAGCACCGATACTTATATCTAAAGTCACCCTAAAATATGAAGTGAAATTACCTGGAGGCGCCTACACCCTATCAACCATACCACCGATCACGCTCTAAGCATATCAAAAAGGGGCACTTACCTCCAGTAGCCAAAAAAGGTCACTTATGTGGTCACAGATTGAAGTGTGGTGGTGGAGGCCAAGGATTTGATTTTAGCCTGGAGGACAGGTAGGTGTGAAGACATTAATAGACAGAGATACCCTATTTGAGTCTAGACAAAATGACAATACTATACTTTTACAGCAACTGAATCAAAAAATGTACATGATTTTGCATACAAGTGTAATGTAAAAAAAAGCTGTTAGCCATACCTTTAATAAACTGGGGTCTGATAGAAAGCATTTGGCAATAGTAAAAGCCATTAGAGATCAATCGGTTTTTAACCCTGTGAGAGGGTGCGCCAGTTAGAATTTCCATTGTGAAAAGTACATTGAACAGACAACACTTATCGGATTTATAACAACTGCTTCCGACAGCCAATTCTGAGGGAGGAGAATATGAAGCATAAAACATTGGTTGTCTGATATAAAACAGAAACATAATATGATCCTAACATCTGAAAGTTAATCCTTTTTAGGAAAAACAAACACAAATAAAGATGTAACTATACACCGTATGAATCAGGCATTCCCTAACCTATGGATCTCAACCTAGGAGCTAGCTCCCTTTTAAATGTATTAGCATTTTCATGATCACATAATGATTGCATATTGTGGGAATGCTTTGGTTATGCAAGCAGTATCTCAGGTATTGGGGCTACCAGAGGAACAACCTGGTACTGGAAAAATCATAGATGGAGCTAGAGTAAATAAGAGACAGCAATACTGAGTCTGGGTTAAACCAGGCATTGGTTAATATGCAGGTCTGCATTTGTGGTCAAACCTGACGGCATCCTTGCTGGTCTCTGAGAAGTGACTAGTATCTTGCTCCAACCTTACTTTGTTGTTGGAAGCCTGTTTTGGCCCTCAGGCTTCAGATCAGGATGCCAACCAACTACCTCTTGGAATCAATCTGGGATCTGGGTTCAAGAGATGCAGGTCCAGTCCTTCTTATCCTGGCAGAGTATTCACAGGTCCAGAAGTGTACTGAAGTGGTGGTGTCTAAGGTACTTCTTTTATTCACAGTTGTGCCTTTGAAGTGGGGAGCAGGTTCTAGAGGCATGCCTTTGAAGTACACAGATGTCCGCCTCACCTGACCGGCTCCAGACTAAATAAAGGAGGGATGCAGCACTTTGTGTGGAGACAAGACACAGCCTATTCATGTATCAATTAAGTAGGCCCCAGTTCTTCCCTTCCATCCTGTCAGTGAAGTCCCATCTAGTCACACCCACGCCCCCAATGTATGTGGCTGTCTAGGAGGAATACACAAAGCCAAACTGCCAACCTCACCCAGTCATGTGACCAGAAATAGGCTGCAGGCACCAAATGACTAAGGTAAAAAAAAATGCCAACTTTTAAAAAGTGTATAATCATGGGGATGGGGGAGGTAGAGTGAAAATCCTTTCAGTCTCCGTAGTTAACTTTTATAATCAGAAGGGGGAAAGGATCACTTGTCCTGCTTAAACCTTGGGTTCACAAGTCGAGGAACTGGTATCTCCCAACAAATATGACCCTCATACACGTGTATTTAGGTGATTTCTCTTCAGCGGTATATACTGGGTACCCGCTTTTCTACACGTGTGTGCGTAATCATTGAGTCATTTTTTGTATTGTGCACCCTCCACCAGGAGGTTTTGCCTTAGGTTTAAGGCAGTAGTGATCGTGGAAAGTGGGGGGTTTAGTGGTGGTGTCGTTATTAAAAATCCGGACAGCGCGACAGAGGCAATTTTAATAAGTCTGGATTCGGACTATAAGTAAAAAGTTAGGTGCACTTTCTGAATTGGTTAGGGATTCAAGTGCATTTAGTATATAGGGTTTATATATTTGTTGGGAGATACCAGTTCCTCGACTTGTGAACCCAAGGTTTAAGCAGGACAAGTGATCCTTTCCCCCTTCTGATTATAAAACTTTTAAAAAGTGGCATCTTCAGAATTGCAATTTAAAATCTGACTTCACTATAAGTTAGGATTTAATATTGTTATTCCAGAGGCACCAAACTTGAACGGGTTATCTCTTCCCATATGAAACTTTCACTTATAACATGTAATAATTCAACTCCTATGTTATCCTATGGGAGAGATGGGCTTTGCAGTAGTGAAAACACATTTCACAGGTTTTCACTATCAGGACATGTAAAACGTAAGAGTAGATGTCCTAATTTTAAATACATTGCACCCTGCTCCTGGGCTTCCAGGTCCTAGGTTAGGGGTGACTTACATGTGTTAAAAAGGAAGGTTTGAGCATCGCAAAAGATTAATTTTGCCAGGTCCAGATGTCAGTTAAACTGCCCACACAGGCTCTGCAATGGCTGGCCTGAGACATGTTATGGACTACTTAAGTGGGTGGCACAATGACTGCTACAGACTTACTAATAGCATTACATTTTCAGGTCCTCGGTACATGTAGCACCACTTTGCTAGAGACTTATCAGTAAATTAAATATGCCAATTGGGCATAAGCCAATATTAGCAGGTTTAGAGGAGAGAGCACGTGGACTTAACAGTGGTAAAGTGCTCAGAGTCCTAATGCCTCCAATAACTAATTTAGCAAAATGTAAGAGCAAAGCAAAACATTTGGGGCTGACCCTGCAGAAAGGGCCAGGTCCAACAGTGACACATTGCCTCTTTCAGCAATCAAATGAGTTAGAAGCAGAGGTGATTGGAACTAAGTTGTTGTGTGATGTGTGTGCACCACATAAAAATATATTTCAAGATCAGAAATAGAAATCTCCTTCCTGTGGAGCAATGTCTCCTAGACTCTGCGGGGTTGTTTGTTTGCCCATATCAACGTTATCATCAAGGAGATGATGTTTTGAAAAACACTGAGTTCAGCAAATTTGAGATGTTAGGAGATATCACAGCCTAGCGAGAAATACCACTTTATTAACGCTGTACGCCCAGGTATCATAAGCAGGAGAGAGACCTGATGGTTCATCAAGCTTAGGAACTTACCTAGTACCATGCCATAATTATCTGTGAAAACCCCTTCAATGGGGAGGTGAATCTATATACCCAAATTGGGACTTAATGTCTCCATCTGCTGAAATGGCAAGCCCACTTCTTACTGGTTTCTTCCAACAGTCAATGAAAATATCAACAGTTTGCACCAGGTGAAGCAGAGCCATAGGGACCCATCAACAGTAAAAGTGTCCCATATAATTGGTTAGAGATAATGTTAGAATTTCCTACTAAGAACAGAATTGTGAGTTAAGAGTTCTTCCTTTTGCAACTGAAATATTTGGAAAATGACCTCTGTTGCTTCCAACTTTGCCTTTCCCAGAGCATAAACATTTTCAATGATGCTCAAGTCAGTCAGTCTTTTGAGTTGCAGTGTTAGCACCATCATTTGTAGGTCTCACCTAGCGTTGCAGCGCATGCGCTGCACGCTTTGCGAGACATGCAGTATACACTATAGCGTGGGAGCTTCCTGGAAGCTCCGCCCATTCTCCACCCATTTTTTGATTGGCTTAGATCCTAAAGGATGCCTTCTGATTGGTTTTAGGTTTGTTAGTCCCTCATTATGATGAGAATGTCCTCATTTGTATCCTTCCCCGGCTACTGGCCCTTTCACTACAACACTATTTTCTTCCCTGGGTTCCCTGCCCCCTCCCACAGTCTGTCACTTCTCGGATCCCCCCCACCCCATTTGTGCTTTCTTGGATGCTGAAACTCCAGTTTCTAATGCAATGGGCCTGGCGCAAATGTGAGTCCTATTGCATTGGAAATGCTTGTTTAAAAACACGGCTGCAAAACATATGGGTTTGCGAGGCGCAGATTTCCTTGAATTCTTAAGTTCAAGCAGCTCACGAGACCAAAAACCTGAAGCAGTTTTTGCCGAATTCAGAGCCTCCTGATAGGCACAGGAGACGGGGGAGGAGAGCCGACGTGTTTGCACAGTGCCGTTCTCACCCAGCTGTGAGTTTGATTTCAGGGTGTGGTTGGTGAGACACACCGGCCATAGGCTGCCGAGTTTCAACTTCTGCTGCAGCAATCGGTTTGAAATGCAGCACAGGGTGAGAGCGCCGGGAGGGAGCAGCTTAGGGAGGGAAGAGTGCACGGTACCCGAGCTAAAGAATGGAAATTATATGTGCCTGTGACAGGGAAACCACACAAGTGCCAGGTCTCGCTCACGCTCCTTGCAGTCTCTGCCGCCCCGGGGCACCGACTTGGCCCCTCTAGTGAGTTCCCAGCGAACCAGTCTTTCAGATTTCAAATCGAGTTTAATATATGGCTAGAAAATACCTTCATACCCAGCAGGGTATTCTCGCTGACTTTCAAAAGCTGTTTTAAGGTAATTTTGGGATATGAAAATGCATCGAGGGACAAGTCTAAAATACAGTACATGTATTTTGGGCACTCTGGAACTTTGTAGTAGTAGTACTACAATTCCCAGAACGTAAAATAAAGTGCAAAGTTGAGTTAAAAATGAATACTAAACTGGACGGATGCCCTCTATAATCAGACCAGGGGGTAATTTTAAATAGAGCAAAACGTGCGGGGATTTCCTTTATAAACTCTTACCACCTGGAACTGGTACTAAGTTAAGGTCACCAGCTGTCTCGGTGCCACATCGGAGGGACCATGGTACCATTCTGGGTAGGGTGACCAACTGGCATTTGTGCAAATTCAGGACAGTGGGTGTAAAAATTCAGGACAAAGGGTCAAAATTCAGGACACAAATTCAGGACAGGAGGTCAAAATTCAGGACAAAACTTCAGGACATTTGGATATGTTTTACAGACACATCAGAGGTCGCGCAATAGTATATAAGTAAGCCCAGCCATATCTAGACATATTCAGCCATTTGCAAACCTATCCATTATGTATCCTTCCATCTATCATTTCACTCATCAGTCCCTTCATCCATCCTTTCACTAATCCAACCATTATCCATCCATCCACCCTTTCACCCTGTCCATCTGTACACTCATCCATACACTCTTCTACTCATCCATCCATTCACTCATCCATCCAGCCATTTACCATTTCACCCATCCAGCCATCCTTTCTCTTACTCATCCATCCACCCAGTCACTCATTGTTCCACCCATCCACCCTTTCATTCATCCGTCATCCTCCCTTTCTCTCTCCAACGACTCTTTCACTTAGCAATCTTTCCTTGCATCCATTCACCCATCCATCCATCCACACATCCACTCATGAATCCATCCATTGACCCTATCACTCATCCATCTTCTCTTATCCATTTATCCTTTCACTCCTTCACTCATCTTTTCATCATGTTGTCCATCTACCTTCCCTTTCACTCACTCATCCATCCTTACATCCACCCTTTCACTCATCCGTCCATCCCTTCGCCCTTGCACTTATCAATTCATCAATCCATCCATCATTTCACTCATCCATCCACCCACTCACTCACTCATCATTCACCTTTTCACTCATCCATCCTTTCACTCATCCATCCACCCTTTTACCCATCCAGCTACCCTTTCACCCATACATCCAGCTATTTCCCTTTTCTCTCTTCCATCCTTCCACTCATTCATCAATCCATCCATCCTCTCCCATTATCCATCTATTCAATCTTTCATTCATCCATTCACCCTTTCACTAATTCATCCAGCCATCCCTTCACTTACTCAATCGCCCAGCCATCAAGAACTTCACCCTCGCTGCAGAAGCAGCACTCGGACAGAAGCCACCCAGGGCAGAGACAGGATCCATCACGGGGGGGGGGGAGACAGGAGCCATCACAGGTGGGGGCGGGGGGGCAGGAGCCACCACATGGGGGGAACAGGATCCACCCCGCCCGATCCTGGGGGAGGGGAGGGCTCCTCACCCCCTCCTAGACAAGACAACGAGAAGACAGGCTGGGTTTCCAAAATGTTAATTTTTCTCCCCCTCCCCCCCCCACGCTGATGTACAGTACTTACAGGAGATACTCCAAGAGAACTGATTTAACTAATTGTCCTCCATACTTTGTTAATCAGTGTGGGTGCGATTGTGCCATTTCTTTATTTCATTACAATATAGACTGCATGTTTGAAGAATCGAGGTTTGTTTACAATTTAGTGACTAATTAAGCTCTGTGAAGAGAACCACGTGCTGCCTCGGTGTAATCAGGGCAGGTTCTAGGATGTTTGGAGCCCTGGGCAGAAAGGGGGAATGTCTCACACCAATTGCAGATACAAGATGCATTCAGGGCTGTTTGCATCTGAATAGATGCCCCTGCTCTTGAAGCTGCAGCCCCTCCCTCCCAGTCACCTTCAAACACCTCTTAACAGCTCAACATGGTGTGAGGGTTGACACCCCCCTGTGCCTCTCCAGTGCTGCCGGGTATCTGAGCTTTCACACAGCATCGGAGTCTGTTACACACGACCTAAACAGCATTAGAGTCAAGAAGGGAGGTGGGGGCCAGCTGTGTGACCACTTAAAATGACGGACAAATGGCGTCCGTTAAAGAATCCTTCACGGACAACGGACAGACGGACGAAATTACGGACTGTCCGTGAAATTTACGGACGGTTGGTCACCCTGATTCTGGGTTTCTGTTTTACAAATCATTTTACTTGGTTAAGTTGAACGGAACATAGACTACAACTCCCATAATGCACTAGGAGCTAAATGAAAGTTCAGGGTTGGGAAATGTTATCCCGAAGACTCAATCAGCTATCAATCTTAAACCATATTCCATTAGTGTGAGCGTAGACGACAAGTCCCAGAATGCAGCATGCTGGTAAATAAAACCGAAGAGCCGAAGAGCTGTGCAGCAGGCGCACACACTGACTCACCAGGTAAACTTGTTTTAAAGCCAGATAGTGCAGCCTGCTCTCGAGTCCTGAGAAGGACATGCTGTTTCTCCGAACTAGTACGGAGGGATACTGCGTGCAACGCTGTCCCCCAGGTGACACGCATGAAAACGCGCTCTGAGTCAGGGAAATAAACGATTCTCTTTCAGTGACTCAGGCGTGGCGCTTTTTCCTGACTGCATAATGCGAACGGGGATTCAAAATATTTCCACAGGAATCATGGATTTTTGATTAGCGGTTCTCACATGTATATTTGATACAGCTATATTTCTGCTAAAGACTGCGCTATACAGGGCCGGCGCTAGGCATGGGCAGTATGGGCAGCCGCCCAGGGCCTCGCGCTCAGGTGAGAGGCAGGGGGCCTCCCCCTTCACTTTGAAATTAATTACCTTCACAGATTGCTCCCATGCTCCAACAGGGCCCCCTCCCCACACATTACAATACACATCAGAGATGTCTGGTGTTGATGACCGCGTGGTGGCATTCCTGGGGGTGCAGGGGTGGGGGAGGGTTACAAACAGAGTGGGGTCAAAGAGGCAGGGCCAGCAGTTAGGGCTCGGAGTGTCAGGGGCGAGGCAACACCTCTCTTAAATACCAGCCATTCCCTACCGCATTTTGTTGCTAGGTGACAGAAGGCCCCTTTGTGGACACAGGTAAGGAGCAGTGGGTGAGGGGAGGAGGGAGCAGCCAGGTCAACTGGTTTATTTATTTATTTATGCATTTTTATATAGCGCGGACTGTAACCGAAGGTGTCAGAGCGCTTCACAATAGGAACAGAACTGATACATGAGAACATTACAAGTGAGCAAAATACAAAAGCAAACATTACATTAAATGAAGCAAAAATGACAGTCGTGAGCCAACAAAATACAAGAGGTAGCAAACGGTGCATTACAAAAGTGACAATCGTGAGCTCACAAAATACAAGAGGTATGGGGCAGTGTTTTAAGAAAGGCCTTGTTACTGCTTCGAAGGCCCAGGGGAGGGGGCCCCCTTTTCCCTGGGCCTCGAAGCACTAGAGCAAGCTGCAAGGTCCAGGTGTGGGGCCCCCTTTCCCTGGGCCTCTAAGCACTATAGAAATCTGCAAGGTCAGGGTGTGGGGCCCCCCTTCCCAGGGCCTTGTCGCCACTACACGCTCTTTCTCTTCCTTTCCTTTATTTGTTCCCCTGTGAAATGAATCCAAAAAAGAAAAAAAAATTGGCTGGAAAGGTCATCTTTTTTGTGACATTTTTCACTTCCAAAGTGCAGCCTTGGGAAAGAGAGAAATAAAAAATTCAAACTGTAAAAAAGAACTAAAGCAAGACAGAGTGGGTCGAAAAGGGGCCAGATTGATTTTATTCACACTCAAAACACATTAGTGCCACTACACAGAGTTTAGCAGTGAAGCGCTATTTTTGTTTTCTAGTCTTTCTCTAAACAGCATTGTTTTCCCCGGGTGGGGAAGTGCACCATTTCTGGATGTACTGCAATACCTGCTTGATGGGCGGACTAGAAAATAAAGTGCATATCGCTGCTTTGTATTCACAAATGTGGTCTTTTTAAACCATATCGCTTTAGTTTTGTAAGGATATATTCAATGGGCATTGAAGCAGGTCCATTCCGGCCCGGTAGTCATGGCCTTAACTTTTTTTTCAAAAGCACTCATTCATTTCTGAATAAGTGCAAAAGCGTTAAGGTAACCATGTTGTTCCTGCTTACATTTCACATGCTTTAATTAATCTTACATTCCTTATGAGTGTTTGCTTTTTCCAAAATGTTGTCACTTTTTTTTTTTAGGCAGCATATTGCTCTTGTCTAGTGCGTAATTTGAATCGAGTCGCCTCCAGGTGTTTGCAGCAGGGCGCAATTGGGTTGTAGTTGAAGGCAGTGCGAGTTTCTCTCAGTGGAGTAGTATGGTGTTCAGTGGGGGAGAGGATGTGGCACTATGGTCAGAGCTGCCGAATTTGGAACTGGGGAGCCAGGTTCAGCCTTCATGACCAGTCCACCAGACCAATCTCCCTGAGGGAGCTCAATCCCATGCTAGACCTTGGCAGGACCCGCACGACCTTAGAAGCCCTGGTGTCTTAGCACCAGCAGGTGAACCCTAGCAGTGGCAAGTGTGGGTTAACCCTGAAGGCCTGTCTACCATAATCCCTATTGAAGCCCACCGCAAGTCTTTTGGGCAGGCCTACGAAGCAGCACACCCTAGAGCAACAGTGACTCTGTCATTGAGGTTACAGGACCCTCGAGCAGGGAGGCTCTAGGGCGGTGCAAACGGTGAGATCGCATTGAGCGCTGACTTTGGGTCATGTTTGCGAGTATATTATGTTTCTAAAAGCACTTGCTGCCTCCTTCCTGGCCTCCAGGAAATTTCGGCACCAATAAAAATGTCATGAAAATCCAGTGATCAATGTTCTTCCTAGAGAGAGATGGAGGTTTGTCAAGTGGAAGTTTTGACTCATGGAAAGGTAGCGCAGAGGGTTAATGTGCTCGCTGCAGAGAACATGTCCCATGCAAATCACTAAGTCCACATAATGTAAATAGGCAAGGTATAATTTACATCATTATGTTTTTTTTCCCAGTCTTTGATTTACATAATGTTGCGAAAAGGGTTCACTTGAACAGAAATCAATTCTGGTTATTAAAGAGAACTTTCAACCATGGTATTACGTTCTAAATTCAGAGTTTGTGTTTCTCCAGATCAATCACTATTAAACTATACTGCCTACTAGTACGATTGTCATGTGACTCCTAGTCCTTTGTCTTATGTAAAATTACCTATTGTGATTTCCACACGTATTATTGCTTATCTCTGTGTAATGTGTGATATAAAGTTCTCTGACACTCTAAACTGGTATCACTGGTGCTGTTTATCAAATTAAATGCATCTGAAAGAGTGTAGTTATGGAGACTTGAGGGGCACTGTTAAAGGGTGGTAGTGAGGGAATCCGTGGCAGAGCAAGTCATTGGGGGCACCAACATTGTCGCACAGGGCTCCATCAGTGCTAAATCAGGCCACATCTACTTCCTACCGTTCTAATACCAAATCAAAAGCGTTGATTTGACAACCCCTTGAATCTGTAGCATACATTCAAGTCAATGTATGATTTAGCAGTGGTCTCGGTTGTTCTAAGACTGTTTTTGTTTATGTAAAATCTTTATTTGTTTGCAATGGTGTCTTGTAATTTTGTACTATATGTGTAGTGTTTTTGCACTTAACATAATTCTGTTGAGTAAAGAGCACACACACAAAAAAGATTGTCCTACGTCTCTTAGCATGGGAGTGTGGGATTCTGGTGAGAGGACTTACGTTAAAACAAATTACGTAATGTCATCCTAAGGTAGCACAATAATGGCACAGAAAGATAAGGGAGCCTTTTGAAATGTGCAATTATATCCATGGTGTGAGAGGTTTTCTCTTGTGTAATTTTATATTTTGAATGATCCCGCCCCTCATTACCTCAACAGGATCTCCCCCCTTTAAGAGGCAGAACTGGAAATTGTATCATGCACTCATCTGGAAACAATCTGTTAACGAGGAGTAAATAATATACATCTTTGTGAGACCTGCACCTAGCTTTTCCTTCTAATGAGACAAATGTAATCCATTTAACAGTTTTAAAATATATGGACTTATTTCATTTGTATATATATCTTTTTGTCCAGGTTACTGAAGGGAAGAGGTGTGGCGCCGCGGCCAGGGCGACTGACTCCGAAATCTGGGGATCACGGTTCGATCCCCAGCACCGGTGGCAGATTAGCCCAGCACCATGTGACTCTGGGCAATAGCTTGCTTAATCTTCCTGACGGCCCCCAGCGCCTAGAGACCCTTACTGGTGATTGTGCGCTTTACAAATGTGGATTTACTATTTACTGATATTCACGTTAGGTCTCTTCAGGGATGCCAAATAAGATCAATAGTCCTGCGATGTCACTTTCTATGATGTCACTTCTTGTGATAGTACCAAGGGCGGCTCCTTCACTAGGGCGGAGGAGCGACGCCCCACTACTTTCTCGCAAAAGCAGAAACACAAAATGCTAAAACGACCATTTTATGTTTCTGCTTCTAGCACTGCGAGAAAGCAGAAGTGTTTCGTTGGGGGAGGGCGGGTCTGTTTTAGGGCAGGGGAGGATTGCCTTGCCAACTGCTAAGGGCGCTGACTGTTTGGCCAAACCAGTCTTGCGCACTCTGGCCTTTCTCTATGTAGGCTGCAATGCAGCCTACATGGGGAAAATGGCCTCCCCATAGGCGCCTGGCTGGTCGGCGTCCTGATCAATCACAACGCTGCCATTGCAGCATTATGATTGGCTTAGGGGAGTGGAGAGAGGCTGCCTGCTTCCTGTTCTCCACCCCCCCCCTTCCGAACTCCCGCAAGATCCTCCACCCGCGAGTCATGCCGCGGGTGGAAGATACATGCAAATTAGAGGGGCCTCACATCTTCTCTTTCGCCCGGGGCCCCAGGAGTTCTAGGACCGGCCGTGGCGCTATAGATATCACTTAATACATTTTATATTATCTGAAATTCACGAATAGAACAGAAAAAATGTTAATGTATTTTCCTTTGTTTTTTAAATATATAATAATGTTGTTTACAAAGTTCGAGGTCAGTCGGGCCTAATTTCAAAATCTGCTGCTAAATCCATACTGTCAGGCTCTGCGTCAGACACAGCAGGCAGAGCATCTCGTGCATACGTGCTGGCCCAGTGATTGTTGTAATCTGAGCATAGCTGGCCACCGTCGAGCCTCCTGCGCCCCGGTGGGTCCAGACCTGAAGCTGTGGCAGTGCGCCTGGACCAACCGCAACCAGACACGCCAATGTGAATCATGAGGCCTGCCTGGATGTCGAAATTATTAAATTAAAGTGCTTGGTGGTGAACATCTTCAAGCCGCTTTTACCAACAAAGATGGATGCTTGGCTGGTTACTTTATTTTACCTTAAACACATCAATCATAATGCTACCACACCATAATGTTTCGGTATCTACCAAGTACTTTGAATAAAATGAATTATGGTAAGCCAAGCTTTTCTAAAGTTAATTGTTATAAAGCCCTACTTATCTTCAAATCAAGCCACAACCTAGGTTAAAATAGGATAGCTTTTCCTGGGCAAAGTATACAATGCACTAGAAATGACAAAGTGCTCTGTGTATTATATAATTATAATTGTGCTGGGGCATTCAATGAGATATTCAAACCAAGTACCACAGTTAGGTACGCAAACAGGAACTGCACAGTATTTAATCTAAAATGCGTTAAAGTCTGTGTTGAGGCTTTAAAACTATAGGAAGGTAGTTTGGGCCCCTCGCTGTCAGTAAATCAAACTGGTACTGAACTGAGGATTTACTTGGATGCTGTGCTAGCCTGGCGTCCTCGAGATTCGAACTATGCAGCCGCTTTTCCATTTCCCTATTTGTTGACAACTTCTGGGTTACTAAAAAGTTCAGGCAACTCCAGCAAATGAAAAGCATTTTTAGGTCGAGCAGTATCTCTTGTATATACTTTAGCAGAGGTCAGTAAAATACCAGAATAATGTTAGCATTCTCAAGTTTCCAGTCCATATAAATTGTCTCCCACAAACACCCGTAGACAATAATATTTTTTTCAAATCTTGTATTTTCAGTGATATGACCACCGAACGCCCTGATTTTATATTAAAAACAGAGCTTAGGACTATACCATTTCCTGCTGAAAGGCAACATGTCTCTCCATGTGTTTCCATACCTGGCATGTCACGCAGTTTGGTGCTTACTTTCCCTTCATATTAAAGAACAGTAGATGTTTCAGCTCCCAGGCTAATGTGTGGCATAGCTAAATACATATAAGGTCCCAAAGGCGAGACTGATTGCATTGCAAATGCTTGTCTAGACCTAGCAAAGATGTTTGTCCCTGTCAACTACTTTCAACCATTGAGTCTTTCGTCCACTGAAAAACCAAACATGATGGATGGGATTGATGTTCCCAGAGAGTAGTAGCCCTTGGTGAAAAGTATCATTAGCAACTGTGACCTGGTCTGAGTTGTATCCCTTACACTAACAGAAGCTACCAGGTTCATGTTCCAGTTTCAAATTCATCCTCTAGTGTCATAAAAATGTGAACATGAAGTTTCGTTTCGAGCAATTAAACATTTCCTGCATCCAGGAGGACAACTGTTGCCCTCATTGCCAGAAGTAAGTCATAAAGCAAAGTGATTATGGTGCAAAGTTATTGAGACGTGGAACACCCAGGAATGAAGCTTGTTCTGGGAGCAAAATGCTGGACTTGAGTGGGAGGAGTCCGCACATAGATGTTGGCAAGGATTTTATCGTGTTAACTGATTAATGATTATGGTGTACCTGATTCACAATGAGAAGCAGTCTTACTTGGCAATACACCATTGACTCTGGCTAGTAAAGGAGGGACTATGTGCTCTTTATGGAAGTACACAATCTCGAGTGTAGTTTTGATGGCTGTTTTGGTTTCCGCATTCACTATGGGTTGTATAAGTCAGTTCCTGCTTTAGTGCTGGTGGCGCCTGGTGTATGAATCTTTTTTGGTAACCCAATGACCTCCTTCTTCAAAGATTCCTTCACAACCATGCTTCAATAATGCCCCTCATTTCTCCATAACCCCTTTTTCACATGCATTTCATTTGTTTTATAGCGCTACTCATTCCAGTGTAGGAAGTCAGAGCACTTTACATCACACACATTGTACAGATACAAAGAATCATACATGTGTAAATCAGTCTATAGAAAATGTTACATGAGAATGCGGGTTACAAGGGATATGAATCTCGTCAATCATGGCAGTATGCAGTATATTCTAAGATTATTTGGGCTGAAGAAGCACAAACTCAGGATTTATAATGTGTCACAGTGGTTGGTGTTGGCTTTACAAATAAGAATGTATTTCTACCCAAACGACCCCTTTTAAACAACATTAGGATAAATAACGTAACAGTCTAAACTATACCATGCAATTTGTATGCAGCTCTTTGATGACAGTTCATAGGTCCTTATGTGATATGAGGATTGTAACTTATGAACTGCAAACAACAAAAGGGTGTCTGTGACAAAAGCAGCAAACTACTGAGCTTTCCAAATAATAAACAGTTCTGGGATTTGCATGGTACACAATCTTTACAGTAGCCATTTCAACCCTCTGCACTACCTTATGATGAGTCAAAACTGCCACTAGCCATACAACCAATCTCTCTCCAGCAAGGACCTTAATCAACAGAGCTATCTTGACATTTTTGCTGTTGCCGGAAAACTGCTGGACGCATAAGGAGACCTGCAGCAGGTGCTTTTCAACGCATATGTTATTTCTACACACACGACTCCCCCCTCCCTAGAGGTAAGTGCCAGGTGCGGAAGCGGCTGCACCAGCTTGCCTGCCCTAAAGCAGGCCCTCGTATAAGTGTCAGCATGTCTGTATCTTCAAGCCAATCCAATGTGACTTTCTCATGATAGGCAACCATAGCTTTGTCAGATCTTTTAGACATCAACAAATGTAACTTTGGCAATAACTTATGAGTTATTTGTTTTACCATACTTAGGCCTCGATTCCGATTGCGGTGAATCCGCATCCTCCGGGCCGGCGGAAGCCACCGCCGGTCCGGAGGAAGCCACCGCCGGCCCGGAGGATGCAGATTCACCGCTGCGGTGACAGAAAAGACCCCCCGCCGGATTAGGATGGCAGGGGGGTCTTCTGCGGGTGGGGAGACCGTCCGCCACTTTTCCGCCGCGGTCCCGCGGCGGAAAAGCTCTAATATGGTGGCGGTATCTATCAGACACTGCCAGCCATATTAGGATGCATGGGGAAACATGCTTTTCCACTGCGGGTTTTCCGCCGTGGAAAAGCATGTGGTCTTTGGTGTTTGGGTTGCGGGCCCCCAGGGTGTCGGGGGTGGGGGGGTGCACATGAGGGGTACCTATGGTACCCCCCAGCATTTACATGCACAAAGCTGCTGGCACCGCGCGGTGCCTGCCGCTTTGTGCATGTAAATGTTAAACATGCATTTTTAACCTTGCGGCGGGTGCTGCTTTAAGCAGCCCCTGCCACAAGGTTAAAGATACAGGATGTGACCGCCAGGGTGGCGGTCACATCCTAATTGCACTGGAGGGACCGCCGCTGCCCCTGCGGACGGTCCCTCCACCTCAGGGTGGGCAGACGGACGCAGGTCCGTCTGCCATCCTAATAGACCCCTTAGTGTGGTTGTTACTGAGTGAGAGAATATGGCAACCTGATCAGAAAATACTGCTGATTATGTTGCCATTTTCTCTAAAGGTGAAACAATGTTTAAATTAGGAGTCAACATAAGCGGCTTGGTTAGCTATTTTATTTATTGTATTGTGATTGTATTTTTATATTGCTTACTACCACCAACAAAGCATTAAATCATGTTATGCCAGGCAGAATGCTTCTCTGGAATCCAAATTTAGTGTTAGCCCAGTTTTATTAGTTACTGTTGGTTGTTAGGATTAGTCTTTTGTGCTCGAGCAAACCATTACATGCGTTCACTCCTATTTCTTTGTAGTAGATTAAATTAATAGGTGTTATTTCTGGGGGGAGGGTTGGGCAGATGTTTGGTGAGGTTTTTAAATGAGCTGTAGGAGATTACGAGTTGTCTGGTTGCAGGGGTATGACTTTTAAAAGAGGAGAGGATGTGATCTTTGAAATGAGTTGTGTGCACACAGCAGAAATATTAATAGAGATTAAGCCAAACATGGAAGTGACTTGGAAAAGGCTGTGCCCAGAGATAAAAGGCATGCAGAGGATGGGAATGGAAAATATGGTCATTTGAAGTAAAAAGGAGAGTGACAAGCAGAACTTTTACGTGAAAGGTCAGTTTTTCATGCTGTATTCTATCCTAAAGAGGATGCTTTTTGAGACAGCATTTGAAGATGGAAGACTCTAGAAAGAAGCAACAAAAGCCTGCTATTTGTATGTGAAGAGAGTACTATAGTCGGTACCTTTGATAGGCACAGTCTGTGCACTGCTGGGCTACCACAATACCACCACTTCAGTATGGACAACTGATCAAATTAAGGGGTGGACGCTTAAAAGAATGGTTGGCATAAACCTTGGAAAGATATCCTTCAAATGCTGGAGCACGTGTTTTCTCAAATTTGGCTCACAGGATTGTAAAGCAAAGTAGCATTCATTTTGATTCTCTCTGGTTTGGCATGGCACAAGATGGAGGGTTAGTACAGCTTTTCCAGTCGTTGGAAGTGGACTAACTACATTCCTGTGGGTGGAGGGTGGAGATTCAGACACTGACATCCATTCAAGGCTTTGCCAACAACAAGCTGCTGATTAGACTTTCTGAATCACTGCCATTAGGTATATGGTCGGGGTGAGGGGTGGAACTGCAGATTTTGTTGTGCAAGATGAAGGGGGTCCTTAGGTGTTCCCAACTTTGCTCTTCCTTGATCACACTGTCACTTAGGTTGATGTCAGCCAGTACAAAACCTCACACCTCTTTTTGCCTTTGCTGTGGGTGCTCCAGGCCGGAGACTGTTCTCTTGTGAGGGACATCACTGCATAAAGTCTATGTCTCGGAAGCGGCCTAGAGAGCACATTTGAAAGAAGGACTACCGCAAACCAGTTCTACAGCATGTAGACTTTAGAAAAATGTATCACTGTTTTTTTTTTTTTAAATACTCTAAAGCAGTTTTACCCCAGCAGAAGTCAAACTCAGCAAGTTACTTGAAAGGCAACAATGAAGGCTGGAGTATGGTGGCATTAAGGATACAATCACACTTTGTGGTACCAAATGAATGCACAGCAAGGCACAGTAAGTAGCAGTGGAATGTATACATTTGAAAGACTGCCACTGATTAAGGAGTCCTCCACAATGGTAACAGTGGGAGCACACAGCGAACAGAGGAAAGCCAGGTCACCACTTCATCGAGGACACGAAACGTAAACACACTTTAAAAAGCTTCCAAAAACAGCAGTACTATTTGCCTGGATATGTTTGCTTATATCCTTGCTCTAGTAAAAAAAAGAATATTAAAAAGCTGTCTTTCTAGCGCAATGGCCAGGCTCCAGTGCATTTATTCCTGATTTTGCCTACTTTCATACCTTCTCTCATGTGTCAAGTTATTTTTTTCTGAGTGCCTCGAAGCTGAAATAGTGTTTCTTACTAAATATTTCCACATTGAATTCATTGTGTTTCTAAGCAAGGTGACTGACAATGTAGCACTTCAAGCAGGTGTGGATCCGTTTCTTCCTAGACTGCTTCTGTGTACATTATTTTGCAAGTCGTCCTACATTTACCTAGAGGAAATGCACATGTACAAGCAAGTGTTTTACCTTTTTCGTGCTAAAAATGCTTTTTATGCCTGGCAAATTGCTATATTTGAGCACTGACTCATTTGATTAATTCGTTCTCATGAGTAGTGGTTGGTGCATGTGAGCGCGAATTGCTCACTACAGCCAACATTTCCTGGCACTGGTAGGTCTTTTCCGAGATCCTGAAACATTCATCCTGTACAATAAAGAACAACAGTTTCCATTTTCAGCAACAATTATAATACATTCTTTTACGGGCAAGCAGTAAACAGAATGTAAAAAGGATGGCGTTGGTTAATCAAGAGAGCTACTTTTGCATTCATGAGCCACAATCGCAACAACACGAGGATCCAACTCAGGAAGAGTCCCCACCCCTTTAAAACTAAAACATGACAACCCGAACACAATGAAACATATCTACTATGGATGTTGCACTAACAAACTCATTTTGGAACAATCTCCCAACAAGCTGTTGACCTGATGAAAACACAAATGCAGCAGAGGGAAATCTGTAGCCCTGTTATTGCTGCCGATGTCTGATGTCTCATGCACTGGGGTTGTTTGCATAGTTCAAAGCTGTGAACTTAATGGTTACCTGGATGGGAGGGAGGGAGGAAGGAAGGAAGTTCCACTTTTGATAATGTTTTGCCACGGTTCAGAGAGTTCCATCCTGCTCTATGTACTGTCATGGCTTATTTCTTTATAGTGGTTTGGTGCTGTGGCCCATGATGTGGGCAGACATCTTGCTAGAAGTTAAAAGCATGCACCAGAATAATAAGTGTTAATAGCTTGTGTATGACTTGTTGCATCAGGGGATGGGTTCTTGAATTCCCTTTAATGCAACACCTTTAGAGTGAATGACTCCTTAGTCTGTGCTAAATCAATCGTTTTTAGAGTTATTTACTTTGCCATGTGTATTGCATGTGTGCAGAGTAACTTATGGTAGAGTCTGCAGTGTTCCAGATTAGTAGGGTATGTAGGGTTTGTTCTGTCCCGTCATAGGCACATTTTTCTGCTTCTATTTCATATGGGTAAGCTATCCTTGTTTCAGCTGGTGTGTCCAAGCCCCTATGTCAAATCTCTGACGGAGAGAGAAACTCCGTTTATTTAGACCGTAGTCTTTAAACAATGAGATCGAAATAGAAATACGTCACATCAAAAAAAAAACGTACAAAATTTGTAAAGCCAAGCTATTACTCTCTATGCAGCTTTCTACACATTATACAGTTTTTAAAAAAGGTATTCTTTGGGTAGCACAGACATAAAATCGTTAAAAGGAATTTAAAAAAAAAACGCGTACTATACATAATAAAACTAGAAGTTATTACATTTAAAAGCGAGGCAATTTCCATAAATTTCTCATTTTATACGCAGTCTAAAATCTTATTGGGTTATAATCCCTCGTATCTTAAGTTTTACTTATTTCTGGCAATGGGAAACTAGTAGGTTCCTCAATTTGATTTCTTTTGCTGTTCCTGCGCTAAGCGATTCACCCCTTTCAGGTAGTTCCCAAGTGCAATTGCTATGTCCAGATTTTCCATTCCTATCAGTAAGTTTGTCGCTTGTACACGTTGTCTTATGCCATATTTTATAAATAATGGTCGTAGGAACCGTTTTCTTACTTCTAGACATGTCAAGCAGTCAAGTAGTATATGCAACATTTCCCCCAGGCCACATTTACATGTACCATCTGGATATAACATTTCTGCCTTCACTCTCCCCTCCATTAGCCAGGGAATGATACCTATTCGGATTTTCAGTATCTCCCACCTAAAACCGTAGTTTGGCAGGGTTTCTAGATACGGTACCCTGTCTCGTTTTCCCAAGATTCTATCATATTAACCACTGATTTTTTGTTTCTTAGTTATCCTATATCCTGCCTTCTAGAGTACTCCCTTCCTTGTGCTCTGAGTGCACTCTTGGTGAACTCCACGTCTAGACAATTTTGGTTTACTCCAACATTTAGATTCCCAATTATTTCCTTAATTTTTTTTTTTGCGTCTAATGCCCATCTTAGGTTACTGTGTCGGATTTCTTCACTACACCAATGTGAGACCTTTTCCCCTTCCCCCTGGGATTGGCGTTTCCAGAATCTTACCATCGCCATTTTGGCCTGAGTGTTCCACCCAATCATATCTGTTTCCAGTCTAATTGCTTGTATCATTGATGACTTTGGTAATGACAGTAACGTTTTCAGGGCCTTACCTTCCTCCCGATCCCAACCTCCCTTTCCGCTTAGAAGGAGCACCTCTGCACCATACAATACTTGGGGCGGTATCATGGCCTCATATGCTTTTAATAGCGGTTTATGTGACTTATCCCCGTAGTTGATATTACATTTTTTCAGGCCATAAATGGAGGAGGATGCTTTTACGTTTTGGTGTTCCAGATGTATATCCCATTTTAAAGAGGATTCAAACCAAAGACCAAGGTATTTGTATTCTTTCACCATTTCTAATTTTATTTTGTCTAGGTGCCAGCTGAAATTCTTGGACCCTTTTCGGAAGCGCATGTTCTTTGTTTTTTCCATGTTCACTGTCAGTAATTTATCCTTACAGTAGTCATGGAATGCATTTAATTTTCTTTGTAGCCCGAGCTCAGTCAGATCAGCAATCACAAGGTCATCTGCATACAGCAGGCATGAGGCCTTTCTTTTATTCATCCTCGGGCTCGCGCTTCTTTCGACCTCTAGTGCTGCTGGCAGGTCCGCTAGGAATATTGAAAAGAGGAGCAGAGCCAAGACGCAGCCCTGTCTTAGCCCGTTCCCTATCTCAATCTTCCTTGTCAGAGTCCCTTGTGTATCTTTAATTACTTGGGCCCAGTTCCCTCTATGCAATTCTTTCAGGATTTCGAGTAAGCACACCGGGATTTCATATTTAATCAGGCACTCCCATAGTTTCCCCCGGTCCACTGAATCAAAGGCTGCCCGGAAGTCAACGAAACAGCAAAACAGGTTCCCCTTTTGTTCTATCGACTTCCGGGCGAGGGCCCACAGGGCATAACAGTGGTCTACAGTGGAGTGCCCTTCTTTAAAGCCCCCTTGTTCCACCGGGATAATTGAGTTCTCTTCTACCCAGTCCTTTAATTTGCTAAGCACTATTTTGGCAAATATTTTCTCCCCGATGTCCAATAGATTAATTAATCTATAATTTTTCGGGTTTTTCATCTCCCCTTTCTTATGAATTGGCCTTATTATAGCCCCATTCCAGTTTTCGGGAAATTTCCCGGTATCTAGAATGACTCAAAAAATATTTGCAAAAAATTCCGCCCACGGGGCGTGGCTAGCAGCTGAGCATGGCGGCCGCTTGAGAAGGGAGCTCCCTGAGGCAAATCGGCCTTTCATGTAATCCGGCACATTTATCCGACGCACCGCCCGCCTGAAGCGGCGGAACCAGCACCGGGACCCGAGCGGTAGCGCTAGGTCCGGCTCCGGAAGGCATCGAAGGCCGGAAACCGCAGTGTCAGATACCGGCGTCCCTGGGCCTATATCGGCGTGAAAGCACCGGCCTGGCGTGCTTGCTGCCCCCGACGGAGGTGCGCTTTGGCCGGCCTGACCTCGGACCCAACAGCCGCTCCCCTGGAGGTCAGCCTAAACAAGTAAGGAATGCCTTCCCGGGGCACCTGATGTGACGAGACTCACCAGGAGCAACCACCGGGGGCTACGTGACGGAGCTGCGACTTCTTGGGTGACCGGCGCTGGTGCGACTAACTGAAAACAAACTGCGCCAGAGTGAGACGCCATATTGACTGCGAGCGCCCGGAGAAAGACCCCGAGATCCTGGGAGGCCTAGAAACCCCCCCCCCCCTTGCTGAGGTGGCGCACACTGAGGGCAGTAACTGAACCTGTCACTGGCGAGCTGACTGCGAGCATTATCAGCGACGCAAGCGGTGCCATCAGAGGCACATGCCGGGAGCGGTATAACGACTAACGCTCTGGTCGGGCCCCAGACTGCCTCCCATCACCCTCCCGGGACACAGTAGTGGCGCATTGCTGACACGGGGTACATACTCCGGTGCAAAGGGTTTGCTGCGGAGCCTGTCAACGCGGGACCCACCGTCTTATTAACTGCGCACCGATCCGACGGCATCTACCCCCCGCATTTGACCGGCCAGTGGACCCAGCCGGCGCCATACCTTTCACTAGCACTGAGAACTGATACAAGACTACTGCTGCAAAATAACAGCCTCATACACGTGTTCCCACTCACAGACAGGGCATCGTCGTACACTTGACGGAATTGGACATAACCCCTAGACCCAGGCGTCGGGTACCCAGCGGTGCGCCCTGAGGTGGGCTACGCCTCCACTCATGGCGGGAAAAGGGAACAGGAGTACTTCGACGCAAGCCAAGCTGGATAAGTTTGCCTATAGCCAACAGGGAAACTCCCACAATACTGGAAGGAGCTCCGCAGGCTCTCCTCCTGACTCGGACGGAACCAAGAGGGTGACACTGGAGGACATTATGAAGACGCTCTCCGAGGTAAAGATGACAGTGGGCTCCATCTCGTCCGAGGTTACGCTACTACGTGCAGACTTCCAAAAAATGACCGAAAGAGTCTCTCAAGTTGAAGTGGTGACGAAATCGTTGATGGAAGACACTTCGGAACTGCAGGTGGCAATGGAACGGATGGAAAAACTCACCAGGGTGCTGCAGGACAAGTTGGACGACCAAGAAGGGCGTTCCCGAAGGAACAACATACGCATTCTTGGCCTGCCGGAGACGGAGGGGAAGAGAGCGATGGACCTGTACGTCGAGGACCTCATCAAGAATAAACTAAAACCTAAGGGACTATCTCACTTCTTCTCGGTCGAGAGGGCTCACAGGGTTCCTGGGGGGACACCCAAACCTGGGGCTGCGCCGCGACCGGTGTTGGCAAGACTTTTTAATTTCAGAGACCGAGATGCGATCCTACAGGCTGCGAGGGTTTCGCCCCCTGTCAAGCTACAAAACGCAACGTTGGCCTTTTTTCCGGACTACACAGCAGAAGTGGCCAGGCGCCGGAAATCCTTTACTGACGTCAAAAAAGTACTCCGAGACAAGGGTCTACCATACTCAATGTTATTCCCCGCTAAACTGAGGATTGTGGCGGACGGGAAGACCTGGTTTTTTGACAAGCCAGAAGTGGCACAAGACTGGATTGATGGCTGGAGGCAGGTAGAGACACATCGACGCCCGCACAGGGAACGGACAGACCATCGTAACAACGGGCATGCAGACGTACCGACCTGCCCTCCTGCGACTCAAGATGGCACTGCGGAGTTAGACTCTGATTTGGAACGGGACCCGCTTGGCTCCGGACAGCCGGCCCAGTTGGAGAGGCGGATTGTCTAAGAGTCCAAACGGGGCCATCATGTGGGTTCCTGGAGCTGGTGAAGCTGAGTAGGGTGGGCAATGGCCGATGCCTGTAGGGGACTCACCAACCCCACGAGCAAGTAAGGTGGTTAGGAATGGGGTAAAGCACTCTGCCAAGTTGGGGAAATGGGTAGGGATATGGACCATGGGGCAGGGGAGCAGGGAGGGGGGATGGAGAGGGAGTTCTAATGTTAATGTTACTGTTAATGGTCATCACTCATGTCCTGAGAAACGCACGCACACCGTCTGCCGACCACTTCAGATACTCACCCGCACAGCACCGTACCTGAGGGTGAGTAAGCAGCAGGTCACCTATGCACTGCTCATGCGAACCAATGTCACGTAGACTGAACACCTCACCAGACGAGGTCCCCCCTAGCACGACCATGATACCCCCCCTGCGCATGCTCACTTGGAACGTCAGAGGCCTAGGGGATAAAATTAAAAGGGGACTAGTACTACAGGCTATTAAACGACAGGGCCCGGACCTTGTGCTGCTCCAGGAGACACACCTGGCGGGGACCACCTGTAAAGCGCTAGATAGACGAGGATATGTGATGGCGGCGCATGCGGCGTTCACGACAGGCTCCAGGGGCACTGGCATCCTTATGAAAAAAACGTCGCCCTTTCTGTTGGGAGGCTGCAAGACGGATGATCAGGGTCGCTTTGCTGCGATACATGGCCAATGGGAGGGGAGGCCTCTTAATGTTGTCTCCGTGTACGTCCCCCCAGCACTCCACTCTACAGCATTGCCGGCACTTGGTAATTTCCTCCTGGACCTCCCGGAAGGTGACACATTCATAGGGGGGGACTTCAACGCGATAATCGATCCCGCGCTAGACACTTTTCCCGTAAGAGGGCACCCCAGGGGGCGTTCCACGCTTCCGGCCTTTCTGGAAGCAATGGGCATTCTAGACATATGGCGGCAACTACATCCGGGGGCGGCCCAGTACACATACTACTCCGCTACACATAATAGCCTTTCACGAATAGACTACTTCTTGTTTGTGGGGAGAGACATGGGCTCAATAGACAAGATGGAAATCCTGCCTAGAGGCATATCTGACCATTCGCCGGTCTCCCTATCACTAACCACCAGAGAGAAGAAGCGCGCTAGGATATATCCTGTCTACCCTAACTATTTGAAACTCCCCAAGATTAGGAAACAACTCAAATTAGTGACAACGCAATATTTTCAGGAAAACACTGGGTCGGTCGCTTCGCCCTCAGTCCTGTGGGAAGCGTACAAAACGGTCCTCCGGGGTGCCGCAATAGCAACTATATCGGGACACAAGAAGGAATCCCGACGGGTGCTTACTGACCTGGAATTGGCACTCCATACTGCTAACACTGGGCACATGTCTAACCCCACTCCAGGCACCTTACATTTGCTACAATTGCGACAGCAACAATACCAGGCACATCTTAAATCGACAGAACAAGGCTACATGGCGGGTACAGCACATAGGGTGTATGATGTGGGTGACAAGGCAGGGAAGATGCTAGCGTGGCTGGATAGAAGAGGAGGGAGCACCAGAGGCATACAGAGGCTATACACACAAGACGGGCAACTACAGACACACCCTGAGCACATTGTACGCACCCTGGCACACCACTTCCAAAAGATATACAACCCGGAGCATGTCGTCACGGCGCAAGCAGCGGCGACCTCACTAGACAATATTATCATCCCCAGACTTCCGCACGAGGCGCAACTAGAGCTCGACCTTGACCTGTCAGAGGAAGAAATTCAATTGGCCATACAGGCATTGCAGTCCGGCAAGGCGCTAGGTCCCAACGGATTGCCTGTAGAATGGTACAAAACGATGGCCGCGGAACTAAGTAAACCGCTACTCCACATGTACACAGACAGTCTGCACAGGGGGGAACTGCCGCTCGACCAGCGCACGGCCACGATAGTGGCCATACCGAAACCAAACAAATCGCCTACCGACTGCACCTCATACCGCCCAATATCCTTGCTTAATGTGGAAGCCAAAATTCTGGCGAAACTACTGGCCAACCGTCTGACGCCACATCTGCATACACTGCTACACCCGGACCAGTCGGGCTTTATGCCCCATAGGAGCACGGCACTGAATCTCAGGAGGGTCCATGGAGTGTTGGCGCGTGCACACCTTCTCTCCGAACAGGCTGTGATCCTCTCCCTTGATGCCAGAATGGCGTTCGATTTAGTAGAATGGGAATATCTGTTTGCAGTGCTTACGCGTATGGGCTTCGGCCCGAAATTTTCGGCATGGGTTCGGCTACTATACACGTCACCAGTGGCGCAAGTAGCAGCAAATGGCCACATTTCACCGACATTCCTGTTGGGACGTGGAACGAGACAGGGGTGTCCGTTATCGCCCCTGCTCTTTGCCCTGGTGCTGGAACCCTTGGCAATCCTGATTAGAACTACGCCGCTGATTCGTGGCATCACGTGGGAGACTGGCTGGGAGGATAGAATCTCCCTGTATGCGGATGATATGCTCATATACATGATTGACCTGAGCAGTGGGATCCCTGCCCTGTTACATCTCTGCAATACACATGGGGAAATGTCAGGTTATACCATAAACTGGTCCAAATCGGTGGTATACGTCCTCAGGGGCCCGAGTCCGCAGTTACGTGAGGACTGCCCCCTGACATTGACTACTACCTCCTTTAAGTACTTAGGTATTGTTATCACTAATAATGCCACTGACTTCTTTGACAAAAACTTACAGCCGCCAATGGATCGCCTGCGGGCAGATATCAGACACTGGGCAGCCCTGCCATTGACCCTTCTTGGACGGGCTGCCTTATATAAGATGATGGCCCTCCCCAGATTCCTCTATGTGTTAGAAAATACCCCGTATGTAGTGACTCCGCGATACTTCCAGCGTATTGCAGCATTGGTTACCAGCCTACTATGGAACAACGGCCCGGCGCGAATAGCGCATGATAAATTGGTCAAAAGTTGGTACGAGGGTGGAATTGCTCTGCCGAACGTTCAGCTCTATTACTGGGCGGCCCAACTTAAAATTATCAATCAGTGGATCCACGCCCCGCGGGAGGACTCAGCCTACAAGGCGGACTGGTCTCAGCTGGGTACGGACGGCATGCTTTCCGTCCTGTACAACACGTCACAGGTTAAGAACCTGGTAGGTCCAACGCAACATACGGCTACCCTGTGGCACATGGCACATTCGAAACTGGGTTGGAAAGGGAAACTCACCAAAATGACACCGCTATGGGACACAAAATCATTAGGAAACCTCAGAACATGCAAGGGATTCACCCAATGGGACCACATAGGGATCTCCACGATAGGGGACTTGTGGGACAAGGGCACGGTGATTGCATTCTCACAACTTCGACAGCAATACAATCTCCACCCCAATGAGACATTCAGATACATGCAGATACGTCACGCCCTGCTGCGAGCAATACCGGCCGACACTGAAGTACCAGAGTCCTCGCCATTAGAGGATAGACTATTGACAGACTTCATGTCACAGAGTGCCACTTCTCTCACATACAAAAAGCTGGTTAACAATCTGGAAGACCCCACACTGAAACTTAAGGAAAAATGGGTAGAAGAGATAGGGCAGATTGATGAGTCAGAGTGGAATGAAGCGCTTGCGTCACCGAAAGAGGTAGGCATTTCGGCGAAATTTAGATTGGTACAACTCAAAATCCTGCACCGCATTTATTACACTAGGACGCTTCTCCACAAGATTCATAGAGCACCACACCCCTTCTGTCTTCGAGGCTGTGGGGAGGAGGGGACGTTGTTTCATACGCTGTGGGACTGCCCAAAGATACAGGAGTTCTGGCGGCAAATTATGCGCACTATCTCCCAGACCCTCAAGATCTCTCTTGTACCCGAACCCCATAAATGCTTGCTGAACATCTGGGACCCCAATGACCTAGGCAGGTATGGCCTGCTCTGGGCTACACTGGCCATGACAGTGGCCAAACGGGACATTGCGCAGAAATGGGGTGCTATGGAACTGCCTACACTGACTAGATGGACCAAAAACATAGACATGCTTATGGTAACGGAGAGGGCGGTGTATGTACACAGGGCCTGCCCCCGCAAATGGAACAAGGTCTGGATGCCATGGAACATCTATAGAGGGGACATCTGTGACCCACTGCCGGAAGATGATGACATAGATTCAGAGGGGGAGGAAGATTGAAGCGATGATGGCTTAGTTGCTGGGTTGCCTATACCAAAAACATGCTGTAATCCTCTGGAACGGTTGCAAACAACAAAAAATACAAGCAATGTGACTGATGAATGGTTATGGATGTGTGCACAATGATGGGAATGTGATGACTAGAGTTGAGTTTCTGTTTTCTTTTGTTTCAATAACTATTCAGCTGAGTACCGCTTGTGGATTGAGGGCTATATAGTTGAACCTTGTGGAGAGTGAGGCGCTAACACTGGCCTCAAAACGATGTACACAGGTCCATTGTGATCGATCATATATGTGTTTCTTGAGCCTGCGCTGAACATATTTCACTATGGAAACTAATACTACTGCTCTACAAATATATGCCTGTACAACCTGCAAAATTACAACTTCTGCAAAATAATGTATGTATGACATATGCCTTCATGTTAATAAAGATTTAAAAAAAAAAAAAAAAATTCCGCCCACCACTCTACCTGAGTTTTAATGATTTGTGCCGGGAGATTATCCGGTCCTGCCGCTCTTGTGAGATTCAGACCCTCTATCGTCTTTTTAACCTCTTGGGCAGAGAAGTCGGGTTTTATATCTGTTACCAGACCGCTCCAGTCTGTGTACAGATTTTCTTCCCGATCTTTCCCTGGGCTATACAGGTCCTGTAGATACTCCTCCCATACTGCCTCTTCTACTATGCAGTTCATTTTCCCTAGAGGGCGATCTGCTCCTGAGTGCACTAGCATCCAGAAGTGGCGTGAGTTCTTCGTTTCTATTGCCTCAAGTAACTTTTGCCAACATCCCTCTTTAAATTCCCTTTTTGCCCTTCTGATGAGCATAGTATATTCTCTTTTTAAGCCCACTAGGGTGTTTGTACTATCTTGATCTCTCTTTAGCTAGTTGCGGCGGGTCATTCTCCTAACTTCCCTTTTTTTCTCCTGGCATTCCCTTGTAAACAAACCGGAGAATTTCTCAATCTTTAGGCTTTGCGCTTTGTTTTTATTTTTGCCTCTATTTATATTTTTTTGTTCTTTACTAAGAGTTTGGACTACCTCCTCAATTTTTCCTACGTACCATTCGAGGTTTTGACCCCTTGCTATCTTCAGATCTAGGTTCTGTTGTAGTTGTATTAATCTAGCAACATAATCATCCGTGAGCCTAGTTGTACGGCGTCTGGGGTATTCCACCTCTTGTTCCATAACCTTTGGGCTAGAGTCAGGGTGCACATCCGAGATCTCCAGGGTTACCATGTTATGGTCACTTCCTTCTCTATTCACAATTCTAAATCCTGAGATTAAACTGAAGTTCCAAGGTGAGGTAAAGGCATAATCTATGGGGCAGATTTGAGAGCCTATTTTAAATGTTTTTCTGCTTCTATTTCATATGGGTAAGCTATCCTTGTTTCAGCTGGTGTGTCCAAGCCCCTATGTCAAATCTCTGACGGATTGCTGGGTATCCATATTGAGTTTCAATTATCTCAAAATGCAATACACTCTTCGCTCAAGACATGGGTGATATCCATTGCTTCCACTCTATTCGCTGTATAACTGCCTATTATGTTCTCCCCTTGGGCACTGTTGGTTGGTGATCATGCTGGATAGAGTAGATACTCATTCTTCGATGGATGTATCTTTGCAATTCTCCTGACTTAGCTCTTGTGGATGCAAGATATCCACTATTATTGTAGTGCTTAGCATTTCTCTTTCATTTATTTCGGTCGTTTTGGATGTTTCACTGAATCTGGATTGTTTGTTCTCAGTGTGGGGAGAAATGTTGCATATGGGATAACTTGCTTCTTTTGTTGAGTGGGGTTGTCGCCTGGTTATTCTCTGGTTTTATTAATAGTGCTGTTGTTCTCCTCATCATTGTTCTTCTTTTCGGCTAATCCAGCAGGTAGGATTTGAACTTTTTACTACCGACCTCTACCTTTACCTATGCTTAACTTGCAAAGCTCTACAGATGTTAGTCTACTCATTGTATTAGGTATTGGAACAAACAGATCTAGTTTATATCTGACTGTTTGAAGGTCTTTAGAAGCTCTAAAATCATGTGTTTGTTCGTTGCTTAATTATTCGATAATGTGTCACAAACCCCGGCGATGCATTAAAATATGTATCTTGGTTGCACCGTCAGCTATCTTTATACTTACTAACACACTCTTGCATTCTTTTGTTAGTAAATGTTGTTTGGTTGTCAGTGTCCTGTTTCTTCAAAACTAACGTTGCAACAAGACTAAGATACAACGCCATGCCTGCATGCCTCCAAAAACCGGCAGAGGTCTGTGCAGATCCATGGATTTCGAGTTGGGTCAGGTAGCTAGGCAGGCAGGACTCACTATGAATAGCGGGGTCTCTGTGACCCACTCACTGCACTGGGGTCTCCACAGCAGCTGCACCCACAGCTTCAGCCATGAGGGTGGGCACATTCTGCAGCAGCACTGACACATTTCCCATTGTCAGTGATCGCTACACTTTTTTTGGTGAGTTGCTGATGATCTTTGGGGAGTAATCCTGGGAGCTTCCTCTCAAAAGTTTAGCTGGAGCTCTGTGTGCTTCATGTTTGGTTATTCACTATGTTGCAAGTGAGAAGGGTCATGCACTCCTTCATATTCCAAACTGAAGTTGAATCTTACTCCTTTTATGGCTTGCAGAAGAGTTTCACTCTCTGATCCTTGAGTGTGAAAAAAATTAATTAAATAAACTAGCGTTCCCCCACTGGGGTTCGTCTCCAATTGTACTGCCTTGTGTCCATATAAAAGGGATTGCATTGAGTTCATTACTGTAAATCAGGAGTCATTGATCAAAGTTCAATCTGTATTTATTTTTCAATAGTGGTATTGGGTATTCTTCATCCCACCAAATTTGTATTCAAAGTTATTCATTTCACAACTTCCAGAATTAGAAAACATCAATTTTTAATTTTTCATCCAAATCCAATGCATTTCAGCTGGTATAGCCCTTCTTTAGGGGATAAACAATCTGAAAAAAATATAAATGAGGAGCAAAACGAATAACAGCCATCCGCCTACTCTAAGAACAGTATTTGTTTAACATACATTATCTCAAGCACTTTTAAACATGCATATAGCCAGTGGTATAAAGGGTCAACCTGCTACAACGTTTATGTCATCAACGAACAATGCATAAAAGCTAAATGTAGATCAAGCACTATAGAACATGGCTATAATATGTATTATACCATAACAGAAGTGTCTGCTGGTATCCACGGGTTCAGAACTATGCAAAATGTCTTCGTGAAATTGCTCTGTGATACATACATGTGAAACATGCTCAAAAGCCAAACTGAATTAGCCAAAGTGAAATAGCAGAAATCATGTATAAATGAAAACACATGCACTCTCGCGTTTGAATAAAGTCGTATCTCTTGTTGTAATCAGGCAGCTCAAGCGTGACAAAAAATCTTTAACTCCAAATGAAGAACCCACAAACTGAAACGTGCTGCGACTATAAATATAATAGTGAATCAATTAAACCTTTTGGTTAATACAGGTTTGTTCAACATGCACCTTTGGTTCACTTATGGGAATATCCCGTTGAAAAAGACGCATCAAAACGCTTCAACCACGAAGTTGAACAGCTATTCCATTAGCCAAAGTACTATATACTTCTGGGTGACTAAACCTAGATGAATGACAATCTTTGACTGTGGGGGCAATCTTGCAAAGGGTTACCGTGCGTCCACGGCAAGGTGTTGGTCATGAAAATAACAAAACAAGTGACTACACGTTAAGGAAAATTGAATTAAGGTGAATAGTAACCATCATGAGATTCCAGTGTACGTAGTTAGAATTCGGATCAAAAATTAAAATCAAAGCGATGTGTGTGATGCTAATATCTCGGTGAGTATTCCTAAATACACAATGGTGACAGCCATCTTGAAATGTGCAAAACTGTTGAAGAAAAACATATAATCCGTGTGTTGAATGACAGGTTAGAAAAGATGGAAAAGCAGAATCTAGAAGGTAATACATTAGAGTACTTCATACAGGTTAAAGGTAGCAACTGAATTCCATCCTAACATTTAGGCTGTTTGGCATCAATGTGTCCAGTCTTTTTAACCAATAATTCTCTCTTTGCAAGAGGAATTTGTGGTTGTCTCTTCCTTGTCTTGTGTGCACCGTTTCCAAAATCATGTATTTTAGTTGACAAGTATTGTGACCATGCTCAAGGAAGTGTGTAGCAATCACCGATTTTGCGTTTTTAGTCCTTATGTTACTTTTGTGTTTGTTACCACTTTTGCTGATGATGAGCGGAGGTTTCTGGCTGGGGCATAACAGGAGAATTTGCACTGCAGTGATCTAGGTCCCACTCTGTTTATTGCTTTATGAACAATGCAGAGTGATTCGAACTGCACTCTCTCTAGAATCGGTAACCAGTGAAGATCCTTTAGAGATAAGGACGCAGAGGACCTACATTGTCTCTTTAATGCTAGCTTGGCTGCTATTGTTTGAATTTTCTGCAACTGTTTGATTAGAGACATTGGTGCTTCAAGTAGCAAGGTGTTGCAATAATCCAGCCTGCTCAGGATGACACTCCTCACCACCTGTGCCCTGGTGGAGGATGGCAGCAGCTGAAGTATTTTCTGTAAGGCTCTAATCAAAGACATGCAGATGCCGATTGTTCTATTTACATGCAAGTCTAACTGTAGACTACTATCAAATAGTACCCCCAGATTGTGCACTGTCTTAGATGGAGTCAGTGGGCTATCTGTTGGAGTAGGCCAGAAGTCAACTGGGAGAGGGCGATGTATCTTGTTCGCTGTGCAGTGTAAAATTTCAGTTTTAACTCCATTAAATTGTAGTGAATTGTCCCTAAGTCATTTTGAAGTTTTTAGAATACATTCATGGAATTTTCCAGAGATACTACTTTAGAACCTTCTAATAAGAAGACAAGCTATGTGTCATCAGCATAGTTCACTTCTTCAATTCCAAAGGATTTAATAATAGAGATAAGTGGAAGTAGATAAATGTTAACGCCTTAACGATGGCCGCGATTTTGCAGAGGTGCGGCACTTCCGCAAAACGGGCGGGGCCACGTCGGCCGTTGGCCGACGGCAGCACGGAACGAGTTAATTAAGATTGGACTTATTGCTGATCCCTGAGGGACTCCGTGTTTTATGAAATTATTTCTGGATACAAATGGTGGAATAGCCACTGCCTGCTGTCTGTCTGACAGGTATGACTGAAACCAATTGAGCGCCAAAACTCTGATTCCAGAACCCTTAAGCCTTTCAAGTAGAATCTGGTGATTAACCATATCGAAAGCGGCTGACCAGTAGTACTAGTATGACCGCTTGGCCAATGTCAGCACGCATTCTCATCTCATCCAGGACTGTCACCAAAGCTGTCTCTGTCTCGTGTGCAGGCCGAAACCCGCTTGGACTTCATTTAATGGATGATTTTCTTCAAACAATTGTGAGAGAGCTTTGCTAACTAGCCGTTGCAGGATCTTTTACTGGATAAGGCAGCAAAGAGATTGGTCTGTAATTGGCTGGACAAAGTGGGTCAAGTCTAGCTTTTTTCAGTAATGGTGCACTACCGCCTTCTTCCAACATCCAGGGACCATACCGCTACTCAGTGACTGATAGCAGATTTCGTGAAGCCGAGTAAATAGCTCAAGACTAAACTCTTTCCACAACCTATGCGGAAGGGGGTACAGTGACAATCCAGAGGAGACACTTAAAGTTATTTTATAATTTTTTTCCTGTCTAGGGACCTGAAACAGAACCAGAGTTGCCTGTTTATCTTTGTCTACTCCCTCATTCTGCTCCTCTATTGTCACTGATTCCGATGAACCACTTACATTGTTCGTCCCAGCATCCTTGTTATGTTCCAGGCCATCAATGATTTTGTTAATTTTCTCCTCAAAGAACACTGTAAGGCTATTGCATAGCTCTTGTGTGGCTACAATCTTATTTTCCGCACTGTCCGGTTTGGATAGATCCTTCACTATGTTAAAAATGGTTCTAACCCTATTAGGTGGCTGTAAAATTATTATCTAACCTGTAATTCAACACACAGATTATATGCTTTTCTTTAACAGTGCTGCACATTTCAAGATGGTTGCCACCATTGTGTATTTAGGAATACTCACTGGGATATTAGTGTCACACACATCACTTAGCTTTTAATTTTTGATTTGAATTCTAACTCGGTTCACTGAAATCCCATGATGGGTACTTTTTACTTTATAAGAGAAAAGTTGCGATGATTATACCCCGGATGGACGTGGCGCTCACAGATTATGGTAATATTATGTCATTCAATACTATTTCGTTATTGGGTGCCTAGGGACGGGGCAATCATCCAACACCTCCAAATTTGGTTCAGCCGATCCCAAAGCTTTATGCAACACCTTAGCACCCCAATGTACAGATTATCACAAGTTAAGAACTTCGAATTGAAGATGAGCCCAATAATACACAGGAAGCTTTAATATTAATGTCTTGTTCAGAATCCAGCCAACACGTGTTTCATCGTTCGGGACTTGTGATAATCTGCACATTGGTGTGCTAGGGCGTTGCCTAATGCTTTTCACTTTAATTCAATTTTGGGTGTCACTTTTCTTAATGTTTAGTCACTTGCTATTTGCATGATCAACACCCTGCCGTAGACGCAATCCAACCCTTTGCAAGATGGCCCCCGCAGTCAAAGATTGGCCTTCATCTAGGTTTGGTCACCCAGAAGTATATAGTACTTTGGCTAATGGAGTAGCTGATCTACCTTGTAGTTGAAGCGGTATGACGCATCTTTTTCAACTGGAGATTCCCGTAAGTGAACCACAGTTGCATGTGGAGAAGCGTGGCTCAATGGTTAGAGCGACAGACCCTCATGCAGAGGTCTGCCCTGGGACCAGGGTTCAATTTCCGCCTCGGCGGCTCCTGGACTCAATTTCTCCGGACCTGATCATTCTCGCCTCGGTGCCTAGTCTAATCATGGGTCCCACTCTGTGACTCTGGGCAATAGCTTGCTGAATCCCCACAACGTCCCCAGCAGCGCTTGGATGCCTGGCTTTACCTTGGGGGTGCCCAGGAGTGGACATCTTACAGGGAAAGCCAGGAAGGGTTCCACAGCGGTATACGTACAGCGCCAGGAGACCCCGAAATGGGGTGACAGTTGCGCTTTACAAGTACACACACACATTTACATTTACATTAACAAATGTTGAACAAACCTGTATTCACCAAAAGGTTTTCTTGATTCACTATTTTATTTATAGTGACAGCACGTTTCGGTTTGTGTGGTCTTCATTTGGAGTTAAAGATTGTATGTCACGTTTGAGCCGCCTGATTACAACACGAGATACGACTTTATTTAAACGCAAGAGTGCATGTGTTTTCTTATACATGACTTCTGCTATTTCACTTCGGCTAATTCAGTTTTACTTTTGAGCATGTTTCATGTGTATGTATTACAGAGCGATTTCACTGAGACATTTTTCATAGTTCTGAACCCGTGGATACCTGCTATTCGTTTTGATCCTCATTTAAATTTTTCCAGATTGTTTATCCCCTGACGGAGGGGTATACCTGCCCGAAATGCATTGGGATTGGATGAAAATATGTAAAATCAATGTTTCTTATTCTGGAAAGTTGTGATATGAATAACTTTGAATACAAAGTTGGTGGGTTGAAGAATACCCCATTGAAAAATAAATACAAATTGATCAAAAATTGCTGATTTACAGTAATGAACTCGATGTAATCCCTTTTATAGGGACACAAGGAAGTGCAATAGGGAACAAACCCCAGTGGGGGAAGGCTACTTTATTCAGCCACTATGTTGCCCATTTCCACCTGCTCTCTGGTGTGGGAGGCAGCGTCCTGTCAACCTCAGACAACATTCTGGCTCAGAGAACAAAATTAATCCTTTACATATGAAGTTGTTTTAAACAAACTGCTGTAACATAACATGCATATTTGTAAAGCGCATGTTCACCCGTAGGCATCTTGGCACTGAATAAGAGATGTTTATTGTTCCCCAACTCAATGGTTCTCATTTTATCAACCTCAGATGGATAAAAGGCTGAGTGGACCCCCTGGGATTTGAACCAGTGACCATGAGGTCGGACACAGGTCCCTGCTGTGGACTCATTAGTCCACTTTGCCACCAGACCCTACAGGCACACAAAAATGGGACTCTGGGCAATAGCTTGCTGAATCCCCACAACGTCCCCAGCAGCGCTTGGATGCCTGGCTTTACCTTGGGGGTGCCCAGGAGTGGACATCTTACAGGGAAAGCCAGGAAGGGTTCCACAGCGGTATACGTACAGCGCCAGGAGACCCCGAAATGGGGTGACAGTTGCGCTTTACAAGTACACACACACATTTACATTTACATTAACAAATGTTGAACAAACCTGTATTCACCAAAAGGTTTTCTTGATTCACTATTTTATTTATAGTGACAGCACGTTTCGGTTTGTGTGGTCTTCATTTGGAGTTAAAGATTGTATGTCACGTTTGAGCCGCCTGATTACAACACGAGATACGACTTTATTTAAACGCAAGAGTGCATGTGTTTTCTTATACATGACTTCTGCTATTTCACTTCGGCTAATTCAGTTTTACTTTTGAGCATGTTTCATGTGTATGTATTACAGAGCGATTTCACTGAGACATTTTTCATAGTTCTGAACCCGTGGATACCTGCTATTCGTTTTGATCCTCATTTAAATTTTTCCAGATTGTTTATCCCCTGACGGAGGGGTATACCTGCCCGAAATGCATTGGGATTGGATGAAAATATGTAAAATCAATGTTTCTTATTCTGGAAAGTTGTGATATGAATAACTTTGAATACAAAGTTGGTGGGTTGAAGAATACCCCATTGAAAAATAAATACAAATTGATCAAAAATTGCTGATTTACAGTAATGAACTCGATGTAATCCCTTTTATAGGGACACAAGGAAGTGCAATAGGGAACAAACCCCAGTGGGGGAAGGCTACTTTATTCAGCCACTATGTTGCCCATTTCCACCTGCTCTCTGGTGTGGGAGGCAGCGTCCTGTCAACCTCAGACAACATTCTGGCTCAGAGAACAAAATTAATCCTTTACATATGAAGTTGTTTTAAACAAACTGCTGTAACATAACATGCATATTTGTAAAGCGCATGTTCACCCGTAGGCATCTTGGCACTGAATAAGAGATGTTTATTGTTCCCCAACTCAATGGTTCTCATTTTATCAACCTCAGATGGATAAAAGGCTGAGTGGACCCCCTGGGATTTGAACCAGTGACCATGAGGTCGGACACAGGTCCCTGCTGTGGACTCATTAGTCCACTTTGCCACCAGACCCTACAGGCACACAAAAATGGGACATGAATATAGGGGAAAGAGTAATGAAGTACAATGTCCAACAAGTTGTCCCCAGTTATATGAAAAAAAAAATTCGGCTATTGTTGACCACCATTGATTACTAATCGTTAGTAGGGCTCAGGATGTATGTTCACAAAGAGTAGACAAAGTATAATTCAGTATCACTCAGGAAGGAAAAGCCCACCTCTAGCCAGCCATCAAGGCCATGGTAACTTTCAGGATTCTTATTAATATGCAATGACTGATTCTGGGTCACCGAAAAATGCACCTTTAAATTCAGATTGATCATCAGCCGAGCTGGGTAGAGCAGGGTAAAGTGAGTTGCTGGCATTGACATGCTTCTTAACCCCTTCACTGTGGCGGCTATTCCGCCGCAGTGCTAAGGGGGCGGGGCGGCCGCACGGCGGCCGCATGCTGGTGACGGAACCGCTCCGTCACCAGCCGCGGTTGAGCTGTGCTGATGGCGGAGCGGTTCCGTCATGGCCCCGCCCGCTCAATAGAATGCCCAGCGCAGGCGCGGAATCCACGCCGCGCAGGCGCGGCGGCAGGGACATGACGGAACCGCTCTGTCATCAGCACAGCGCCACCGCAGCTGATGACGGAGCGGTTCCGTCATCAGCATGCAACGGGTTAATATATGCATGACCTACTGTGGGATACCGATCAAATGCACCTTTCACTACAGGTTTATCTTGAGTTGAGCAGTTTGATTATAGCACAGAATATGTTCATTACCTGAAACTTGATTTTCAACATCATTAAGCCTTTTGATCCATTTGCTCTACTAGTGTGAAATCATGGAAGTTGGAATCTGTCACTGCAGAATAAGTCATGTTTCCTTTTGAGACTTTCTTGTCCCCTGCTTTGTCAAATGATAAATTAGATTGCTTCTCCCTTGCTCTAATGTATTTGGGTGGTTAAGGTGGTAGGCAGGTTAGAGTAATGCTCGGTGCCTTGTATTGTCCAAACTTCATTGTGAAATCGTCTCATATCACAATTTCAGGAATTGAGCCACCAGAGGTCCATGTGACATAGCAATTAATGAGTGCTCAGGTTAGCAATTATTAGATGCAGAACATAGCATTTCGCATCTGATGTTGATGTAATTAGGAGCCATCACCCTGAGGAGCAACAGCCCCCAGAGATGTAACAGTATACATTCAAGGCAAATTAAGAAGCATCAAGGCTTATCTGGTTGGGTCCATTACACATCTGTCTCAGGGATTGACTTAGCTCTTTGTCCACTAGCATTATATATCTGTGGTATGAGAGGCTAGTTTTAGAGGACATTATCTTCATTCTGTTACAGTTCCACATTGCAGCCATGCCCCTGACTCAACCAAGCAGCCCACTCACACACAGGAATTTGGATATTTGAGAAGCAGCTGTACGGCCCAGGGCAGGTGGTAAGACACGCCCCCCACATGTCAGCACCCAGGTTCTTAAGGGAGCCAGCTCAGCAGGCCTGGGATCCTTGGTTGTAACTCCAGGCAAAGGTCTCCAAGCACCCCATGGAGTCTCACAGGAGGCGGCCTTCCAAGCACCAGCCTTGTTACCAAGGTACAACAAACCTGGAGGCCTGGAAGCAAAAGTTGCTGTTTATCCAGTCTTCTCTCCAGCAGCCATCCATCAGTATCCAGTCACAGCTCGCTTCTTTGTTCTAGCAGCTTTCATGAATTTGGACTTGCACCAGATGGATCCTCTGTTGGTTCATTACAGGCCTGGCCAACCAAGTGACATCAGCATGGCACCCAGCCTTGAGGTTCGCCATCAAACCTTGGTATTGTCTTCATAGGCTGAGCTGCCCTTCTGTGAGGATGGCTACTTTCTCATTTGCTTTTGAGAGTGCCATAGTGTCTGAAACAAGAGCTTGCTGGCTGTAAGTTGTGTGCCTCAGCCTGCTCCTCGATGATGAGTTTCCCAAAGAGAGAGCATGGAGGCAAATTACTGGCAGATGATGCTGGGTATCACTCCCAGCTGGAGGAGCCCCACAACAGTATGCAAATCTGAGTGTCAGTCTCTCTTGTGCACCCCCTTTTTTAAAAAGAATGTATTAAATAAAAAATAGTGGAGCAACAAATTAAATGAACTGCTGCATCGTTTGTGTTGAGTCACCGATACAGAAAATATAGGTCTATTATATTTGATGACATCATGGACATCATCTATACAGTTTGTTATAGCCTATGTGAGTGTTAATGTAATTATGTCAGCAGTAGCACAAAGGTGTATTGGGGGTCATGTTTCCAACACAGTTCAGTGTAATTTCCCTTTTGAGAAAGCACAACTGCTTGGTTTGTCAGTTTTTTTTTGAGTTTCCGTCAAAGCCTTTATTTAAATTTACGATGATATCTTTATTTTGATATCATTGAGTTTCTACATGGGGCACCTTGATTGCTATAATGTATGTTTGAATAAGATATCTGTTTGCATTTTGTTACCTGTACTAGATGTAAACACTTTTCAGAAATGTGCGCATCCTTTACACCCACCTTGTTTTACAGAGCATAAGTTGAGTGCAAGAGTTCACGTTGAACCATGTTGAATGAATCTCCCTTATGTTTTTCCAGGCTTACCGTTTTATAGGTGATATTTTTGACAGCTCATGAAAAGTCTCTCCTTGAAGTGATGCCATGTGTATGCAGACATTCAGAAGAGAGTGGAGAAAGCTAAATGCTGCGGATGTATAAAATTTCACAGATGCTCTTATCTTTGCTGTATGTATAAACAAAACATATGCATGAATTTTTTGGCAAACACCCTAAACGTATGAGCAGATAAGAACAAAAGGAGCATGACCTGAAAGATATTTACATTTATTTTGAATTGAACTGTGAGTCATCTGAAATAAAATGCATTTTAAATCAGTTATACCTCATGTTACTTTAATAGATATTTCCCGAGTGCTCTCTATATAAAACGATGAATATTAACTTGTATCACAGTTACATAAGATCACGTGCGAGACTTAGCAAGCCTGCAAATAGAAACCATGTTTTAATGTACATGTCATTAAATCTGATCCCGGTCATTGCATGCCTGTGTCTTATAATGCATTAATCTAATGTTAAAATATAACTGCTGGAATTTTATCTGGCTATCATGAAAATATACAGAGCACAAAAATTACATTCCTACAAATAAAAAATGAACCGGACCCTTATGAAGCATATGCTTTTAGGTACTTTAAAAAGCAAATACTTTTAAGAACCCGATTTCAAATGAGCTCATAATCCTGTTTGGTGCCTGGCTGAAGCGAGATTACAAATGGCCCAGTGTTTCTAGGTATATTTCCAGCTGCGAAAAGCAGGTGGAAGTATGCATGGAAAAAGGGGGTGCATTTAATAACAATACTTTCCCCATATCAATCCCCATTCCATATGTGCAGTACTCATAATCGCCCCGTACAAGGGCAGTAATGTCATATGGCATCTGCAATACCCGGTGTTTTATTATCGGCCCTTATTACTGGATCACGTTTGATTTATCGCTTATTGTGTAACTTGCGCAATAAGTGCTTAATCATCCTCAGCTCACCACTGCTCTAGATACAGCAGTTGCAAGTGCTATTAGTCGCGCTAAATGTTGTTTCCTTATGCGAGCCTCGGTCTACGCCACCCAAAGACCCCCGATATCCCCGAATTAAGCTTCTAAACGTTTCCTTTGTTGTTCACATGACTCGTCAGAAATCATGTAGCGGCGATCATGACTACTTATAAATGGGTGATATTGACATTTCACCGGATAGTGGTTATATATATATAAATATATACATACATATATATCAAACTGATTTTTTTTGATCCAGCCTTAATTCCTGAAAAGCCACTCAATGAAGCAATCATTAAATATTCACGTTCTGTGATACCAATTTATAAGGATAGTTCATAAACATTTTACTGACCAACCATATCATGGTAAATTCTTCTTTCCTGAGAGTATTCACGTAATGTTAGTTAACATTTTGGGACATATTCACAAGAACGTGTGATAATTTAAGCAAGAGTAGCGTAACACAACTTTCAACATCGCAGCCTATCGTGGGAAAATAACCCTGAGACAACGTGGAATTCACAACAAGGCGGTAGCATGTAATAGTCTGCCGAAACCGCGGACAATGTCTGCGATACAACCACCTTGTTGGAGTCAAAAACACAAACCACAACACAAAAAACCTGCGATGGGCGAAAGCGCGATGAGGAAATACACGATAAGCAGCACCAGGCCTGCAACACACACCTGACAGGCTAGAAAAATCACCATAAAAGTAGAAATAAACACCCAAACACAAACTGACCAACACCCAAGCACCATGGAGGAGCAGGCGCAGAGGACGAGTGCAACCCCACAAGCACCCCGGACGACCAGCCTGAGACCTCGGGGACAGGGAAGGGCAAGGACAAGAAGAAGAGGAATATGAAGTTCAGTCCGCAGGCAAACAGGATCATAGTCACGGAGGTGATGGAACACCATCAACAACTGTCTGTCACCTCCAACGTGTCATTGGGCAATGGAATATGGCGGAACATCGTGGACAAGGTGAATGCCGCGGGAGAGCACAAGAGGACAATGGACGAGGTCAAGAGGTGATAAAATGACATCAAGCGGAGGACCAAGGAGAAACTCACCGCCAACCTGGAGGCAGCAACACAGACTGGAGATGGGGGCCCAGCGCCACAGCTCGTGCTGGATGACATGGAGGAGCTGGTGTCTACAGGCATCAGTGTGGAGACTGTAGCCGGAGTTAGGGGATCGGACACTGCTCGACAGGACACAACACAACCGCAACAGGGTAAGTGACCATAAGGTACCCAGGGGATGGATGGAGATGGGCACCATGGCACACATGCACAATCAAGCAGAGCACAGTGCCTCTGGGTTCTCGCCCAGATCTACAGACTGTCACAATGTACAATGCCGTGCTGTCTTAATGTCAACATGTACCATGTGGCTACATACATGTGGACACATTGTAATACACCATCTCCCCTTCACATCGCAGGGGCACTGTCAACACCTCCTGCAGAGCAGTCCCAGCCACTCTTCACTGATGAAGAGGAAGACAACACCAGCATCGACACCCAAACCATCCAAGACATCATTGACCTCATCAGCCACTCACCTCCAGGATCAAGGCAGCCCAGCTGCATCGAGGAGACCCCACCCACTACCCAAACCACCCAGCAGGAGTCACCCACAGCCCCGGCACTCTCCCAAGACCCCCAGGAACAACACATGGCCTTCCAAAGCCATGTGCTGGAGTGCCAGAGGGAGATGGCTGAGCAGGTGCGGTTGGGCTTTGGCATCATGGCAACCAAAATTGACGCCATCCTTGTGTGTGTAGGCCCGCTCCATTGTCTCCAACGAGCCTTGACTGACATAGCTGGAGTCATGACGTGGAGAGAAAAACACCTGTCCGCTCAGAGTGGCTCCAGCGATACCAGCCGTGACCTGGCACACATGCGGAGGCTCATGGAGGACATGGTGCGGATGGAGGTGGAAAGGATGGCAGCCACTGCTGCACATCAGTGGAATATAGCTGGGATTTACCATGCCCTGCAGATCCTCATCATAGCATTGCTTCCACAAGGCGTGGCGATGATGAATGCTGCTGCCCCCACACCATCCACATCTCCGCCCCCTGGTGTGTCAGTGCCTCTCAGTGAGGCAGGCCTATCCACTCCGGCACCTGATGTGTCACTGCCACACAGTGTGGCTGACAATCCTCCACCGGCCCCTGATGTGTCAGTGGCACACAGTGCTTCAGCCGGTACAGCAACACCCACAGGTGGGGCAGATCACACATCCAGGGACGAGTACGTGAATGGGCCTGTGATCAGAAGGACTCAGTAGCATCCATTTCCGCCACCTGGCCTATTTCTGCTTGGTCCCGCACATGGCCTCATGACCTTCCACTGACCCCCGATTCACTCAGATGCACTCACCTTGGACAGCGACATGGATATCCACATCCTGTTTGATGACCAATGACACCGCGAGCAGACTGCAGACTGTACCCTTCCTCTTCCACAGTACATGTCATCCCCGGATGGACTCTGGTTGGCCCTCAACGGGCCCTTATTGTGTGGTGTGCTCGGCATTGCCCTGTGCCGCTCCAGCTGCAGAACTACACTGGATGTGCAATAAACATCCAGTGATGCACTGCTGTCATGTCTTTCATCATTCATGTATGTATGTGTGGATGCATGTAGTGATTTCCCTTTGATCAATGATACTTATTCTGCGGGATGCCAGTCAGAGGGTGCTACATAGCATTTTGTGTAAAGGGTCCCGTCGACACCACTTCCTTGTCCGGACATGAACTGAACCATGCCCAGAGCCCATGAGTTATAGTTGCAAGCCCTGCACTGGTTCGGCATACAGCAGGCCAGACCATTCTGCTAACGCTTCAAGGGGGGGCCTCATTGCTACCCGTCACTGTCGTACTCGCTGGTGGTGTGCAGGTCACTGTTCTAGTTGTCAGCATGTCACAGCCAATCCCTCAGGGCAGGTTTGCATGCACACCACACCCATCCGACACAGGCGTCACATGCCATGTGACTCCACCAACATAAGGGGCCGACGACGTCACATTCCCCTCTGACGGTGGTGACTGGATGACGGAGGATCCACGGTTCTCAATCATAAAGGGGCCATGAGTTGTTGCGCACAGGGTTCGTGGCACATGAGGCCTGCGGCCGGCAAGGGCCTACCACCACGTGGCGCAGACTGGGGTTGAACAGGGTTCGTGGCACCTGAGGCCTGCGGCCGGCACGAGCCTACCACCCTGTGGCGCAGACTGGGGTTGAACAGGGATCATGGCACCCGAGGCCTGCGGCTGGCACAAGCCTACCACCACGTGGCGCAGAATGGGGTTGAACAGGGTTCGTGGCATCGGAGGCCTGCGGCTGGCAGTGGCCTACCACCATGTGGAGCAGACTGGGGTTGTACAGGATTAGTGGCACCCGAGGCCTGCGGCCGGCATGGGCCTACCACCACGTGGCACAGACTGAGGTTGAACAGGGTTAGTGGCACCTGGAGCATTGCGGCCGGAACAGGCACTTTGGGTGTACTGAGTCAGTGGCACCTTAAGCTGCTGAGTGTGTGTGCAGTCTGCAATGGTGCCCCGTCCCGTCGGTCCGGACAGCTTAGGTTTTGTGTGCCCTGCTGGACTGTAGTGTAGGCCAGAGTCAGCGGGCAGCGCGGGCCTACTGCCACATGGCCTTGCTTCCGGGATCACAGAGTTAGTGGCACCCCTTGGGCTGAGTGGGTGTGCAGCCTGTGATGGTGCCGGGTGCATTGGTATGTCCTATGCAATGGAGTAATCAAGACCCAGCACCAGACGTGAGACCTGGTGGCCTGCGCAGCATGGTTGCATGGTGTAAAGGATGCCATGTCCACAGGCCCCGGGCTTGTGGCTTGCAGCGGCACATGGTGGGACCTCCTGTCTACACACCGGTGGTGGAAGATGAGTAGTGAGGCCCGGGTGTGCATGGGCAGCAATGCTCCAACGGGCGTCAGGAGGGGCTGGGGTGCCTCTGCCTGGGTGTGCATGGGCGGGCAGATGATGTTGTCTTGTGCAAGTGTGTGTACTGTGCAAGTCATGTATCTGGGCTCTGTTTCAGATGACGGCTCTGACTCAGATGTGAGACCTAGTGTACTGTATACATACCGGCAAGTGGTTGGAGACACACCGGTGGCAGCAGGTAAGCAGTGTGGCCATGGTGCGCAGGGGCGACACTCTCTCTCTCTCCCCCTCTCTTCACCTCTCTCTCTCTCTCTTCTCCTATTGTCTTCTCTCTCTTTCTCTCTCTCCCCCTCTCTTCTTCTCGCTCTCTCCCCTCTCTTCTTCTCTCTCTCTCCCCTCTCTTCTTCCCTCTCTCTCCTTCGCTCTCTCTCTGTCCTTTGATGTGCGCAGGACACACCTTCTCATCATTTTTTTTGTCTTGCAGGCTGTGACCTCCGGATTGTCCTGAGGGGAGTCTCCATGTGTCTTCATTTCATTTCAGTGTTCATTTCTATAAAGTTTCATTGGTTGCTTCAAAAGTGAATGTGTGTTGCTCATTTCTGTCATGACACATGCATGTCACCAGTTGCGACTGTGCGACATCAGGCGGATTATTTTGTACATGTTTAGGTGTAGCTGATGTGGCATGTCTTTGGTAGGGGGGTGCCAGGGAGGGGTGGTCCTGGGTGTGGTGTCAGTGGGTGTTTGCGGCTCTCTTGGGTGTCCGTGCTGCATGTTCAGTTGCTACATGGCATTTGTTTGTCTTCAGGTGTGGCTCTGGGTTGTGCTCCCTTTTGTGGTGCAGGCTGTGGTCCGACTTTACACCACATCAGAGCAGTTGTAAATTTCCTGCTGCTAACGCGCCTTATCGCGTGTTTTGTGTTCTTATCCCCGATCTGGCTGGTCGGTGAGAATGTTGCGGAGTGATGTTGTCTCTGCTTTTTGCTCAGGAACACCTACTCTGCATCTCATTAGCGATAGTTGCCGGAGTCATGCGTGGCGATGTTTGTTGTGGATGCTAACGCAGAAAATGTGGTACTAAGAAAGAGTTTTCCTTTTTTAGCAAAAAATATCATCAGTTTTCGAGAATAGATTTTTTTCTGTTGGATCAATCATTATTGGCTAATACCCACTCTATTTCTTATATTCCCAATGGGTTATCGGACCATTCTGTGGTTGAGATGGTTATTAATATTCAAATGAATCTTTCGGAATATAGATGGACACTAGATAGGACTATTCTGTTAAATCAAGACTTTAACATTAAAATCAAGGAACACATATTAGAGTTTCTAGAGTTCAATCAAGAATCAGCTCCAGACTATATTGTTTGGGATACTCTTAAATCCTTCTTAAGAGGAATATATTGCTCTCAGATGATCCTAATCAGGAAATTAATGAAAGAAAAGGATAACAAAGATCTCAGTTTGATTAAATCAAAAGAACAGCAACTTCTTACTGCCATTGGTGAGGATCAAAGTAACATATCTAGATTAGAAAAGGAATTATTTGAGTTACAAACAAATTTTAGACTCAGAACTGAAAAAATTCTTAAAGATAAATGGGAAGTTAGTAAATTGCGTAATTTTGAGTATGGGGAGAAATGTGGATCATTATTAGCATGGAAAGCCAGGACAGAGAGGACAAGAAATAATATAAAATCACTGATACAGCGCGGAACTGGGGCATTCTTGTCTGAGGATGGAGAGATCAAGAAGGAAGCTAAAACATTTTATGAAGAGCTTTATTGTGACAAAATCAGTCAGTCGGACGAGGAATTAGAAAACTTGTCTTTCTTGAGGGACCTGCCACAGCTGAGCAATACAGACAGAGCTTTTTTGGCAAAGGGAATAACTGAAGGAGAGATTAGATCTCAAATAAAGAAAATGGCAAGAAATAAAGCTGCAGGCCCGGATGGGCTTCCAATAGAGATTTATAAGGACAATATAGAAGAAATTCTAGCTCCACTATTGAAATTATTTAATAATATTTTTATTCTGGGAAAACAAATTCCATCCTCTTGGTTAGATGCTACAATCTCCTTAATCGCAAAACCAAATAAAGACCCGACAAAAATAGAATCGTATCGCCCCATTTCACTTTTAAATTCTGATCTAAAGATTTACTCTGGAATTTTGGCCAGCAGATTGGCAAACGTTATTAAAGCTATTATTCATCCAGATCAGAGGGGATTCATTCCCGGTCGCCAATTAAATGAACTCACAGTTCAGGTAATCGGGGCTATAGATTACGCAATTGAAAAGAAGAAGCCGCTTGCTATAGTTGCAATAGACGCAGCCAAAGCATTTGACCAAGTTAATTGGCCTTTCCTTTGGAGAACAATGTTAAAGTTCGGTTTCCCAGAAACTTTCATCAATGGGGTTAAAATTTTATATAAGGGCCCGAGAGCAAGGATATTGGTAAATGGTGGTCTGTCCGATTGGTTGTACATTCATAGAGGAACAAGGCAGGGATGCCCCTTGTCTCCATTATTGTTCGATATATATATCGAGCCATTTGTTTGTGCTTTGAGACAAGACTCTGTAATCGTCCCTTTTAATATAGGAGAATTAATAATTAGGACAGCACTATACGCTGATGACCTTCTTCTTTATACCTCAAACCCATCTGAAGCTATACCCAGATTATTTAAACTAGCTGATGATTTTGGTATTGTTTCTGGATATAGTATTAATAGGGATAAAACCGAGGTTATGTGTTGGAATAGTCCAGTCCCTATCCCAGAAGCAAAATCTAAGATGAGATATCTTGGTATCCAACTGACTCAGAAGGTAGAAGAAATCCCTAAGACCAGCTGGGAAACCGTGATAAAAGAGATTAAAAAATTATTGTCTAAATGGAACTCTCTGCCCTTAAATATTTATGGTAGGGTGAATTTAGTAAAAATGATTATATTACCAAAGGTAACATTTTTGTTTAATACTATCCCTTTAGTATTTAATAAGAAAGATATTCTTAATTTACAAGGCAGGATTGGATCTTTTATTTGGGCGACAAAATCCCCAAGGATAGCATGGAAAAAGCTGAGGAGAGGTCTAAAAATAGGAGGCTTGGCTCTTCCAGATTTATTATTATATTGTTATGCCTTTCAGCTTAAAAATTTTCGACTCTTAGCCAATAAATTGGATTCTACGTCTAATAGCTTAATTTTTCGGGCAATGTTGCATGACCTTCCATTTGATGCAGATTTTTTCTTGTTTAAGTTTGGGGATCAAAAATTTTTTAAAAAAGTTAGACTGAAGGTTTTGAAAGCCGCTTTACATTACTGGTATCAAATTTGCAAGTTACTATCTATCCATTATTATCACTCTTTTGCTCCGATTTGGGACTCTCCAGGTACTCCTGAATGTTTGGGCGATCAACTAGCTCTCCCATTGAAGAGAGCTAGTCTTTTTAGATGGGGGGATTTGGTGGGTGCTTCGAAAGCCCTAAATTGGGAATTTTTGGTTAGTTTAACAGGGGGTACTCTCACGAGATTTAAGTTTTATCAGTTGTCAGCCTGGTGGGGAAGCCAACTTTGGGATTTAGAGAATGAGAATCCCCTGTGGAATTTAATCAATAATCCTAAAGTGAGGAGAGGGGAGATGGCCATATTGTATAAAATTTTACTCCACAATAGGGATAATATGGAAACTGAAATTATGAAACTGTGGGACTCCTCAGGGCCCTGGGCTTCGGATAACATAATGACATTGTGGAAAGACTCTTTTACAATGTCACAGCAAATAATCAAACCAGCTAATCTGCGAAGAAACCATTTGTATACCATGTATAGAGTTTATTGGACTCCTGCGAAACTCTCTAAGATGTCGGTAGTTAAGTACTTTTGTCCAAGATGTAAGTTGCAGGATGCAAATGATATTCATATGTTTCTGGAATGTCCCAATATAAGAAACTTTTGGGAACAGGTGTGTAAGTTTTTGGAGGATGTACTTACATTTTCGATTCTATGTACCCCCAACTTGGTTTTTTTTGGTCTCCAATTAGATTACGTTTTGGATAGTAATATATCACAGTTTATCTTTTATGTAATAGTGATCGCCAGAAGAGAGATCTGTAAGGTATGGAAATCGGCACTCCCTCCAATATTTGCAGATTGTCTCAAAAACATTATGGTGGTGAGTAAATTTGATATGTTATGTGGTGGAGAAAAGTCTGTAAATCTGTGGTCAGCTTTAAATGCATGGAGCGAAAGATAAAATAAACCTAAGTTCCAATGATTATGCCAGAGGTTTTGTGGTCCTGTCCTTCCTGAGTAGCAAGTATCATCATGACAGGAAGTTGGACGGGTAACAATCCTACCTCTGGGCAATCCTTAAAGGCTATCCACAAACACGAGGGTCGGAATAGGAAGGTTTGTGTCAGTGGCCTGAGGTACGCCTATTCAGAGTAATCATTTTCTGGTGGCATATATGAGGACAAAAGAAAAAAAAAAAAAAAAAAAAAAAAAAAAAAAAAAAAGAAAATGTGGTGCTGTGGGCTGTTTGCACCTGCTTGTGAATGGGGAGGTGGGGAGGTAAATTTATCACAACTTTAGCTGCCCTATAGTGCCATTAATTCGGTGATAGCTCCATGTGAATATGCCCCTATGTGGGAAAGCTCATCGGTACTTGCATTCCTTTTACTAGGAGGCTACACTTCCTTCCTTCACTTCTTAAACATTTCAGCAAGAAAACCGACTGACCAGTGAACATTTGCCATCAATTTCCTTTGCTGTGTTATTGAAGTTGTGATGGACATCACTGATTTGAAGCCTAGAATTGCTGACGTGTAATGCTGCATCATCAAGTAGCCTTCAAAGGGCCTAGAAGGTTCCAGCCATGTTCGGAAAATAATTAGGAAAGGCAGTGACCTTTCTACAGGTGGTTCAGAGTGGGAGAGGGGGTGATAGCAAGAAGCACCGCTCCCGCTCTTGTTACAGGGGGCCGAGATTGCAGCACTGCTGCAAAACCAGCCTCCAGTGACAAAACCGCCCCCCACGGACACAAAAACGGCACCCACCCCTCCAGCCCACCGGGGAAATGCCCAGTGCCCAATACTGCCAGTCCGGCCCTTCTTATTGTGCCCAACATCAACTTTTCAAGAGAATTCCTTCTTGCCCTGTGTCAAGTCCTCATGGTAGATAAAAGTTGAAGCTGTATCTAATCGTGTAATTGACTTGAAATATCTAGTAGCCAATATTTTCATCAGTTCTTTTCAAATGAGGGCTGCCCATGTTTAGTTCAGGCCCAGGATGATAGTTTTCTGAAGGTCCATACAAATCATGTTCGAGGTTTGTGTCAGAGAAGAAGGGGGGGCTACTCCAGTGGAGTGCAAAAAAACGATGGATTTAGGCCCAGATCTCTGTACTGGGGTGAATGTATGACATTGTTCTGCATTCTGTCCATCAACTGTTGTTTTGCATTTGTCACCCCGAGTGGGATGGGTATGCTCAGACATGAGTCCCATGCTCTCCACACCACTGGAGTCAAGCTATCCTGGCTGAAGACTGCTGATAGCCAGAAACCGGTCCTAGGATGCTTGATTCCGGTCCAGGAAAGACATGGCTTGGCAGTTCGGGCTGGACTGTTCCCATGAGGCACAGGGTCAAGGCTGATTTGCATATGGCCATGTCTGAACTGGGGTGGTGTGGAGTGCAAAAAAACGATGGATTTATGCCCAGATCTCTGTACTGGGGTGAATGTATGACATTGTTCTGCATTCTGTCCATCAACTGTTGTTTTGCTCTGCCATGTACGCTATATATTACCGAGACCATCAGAGTGAAGAGATTAGCTCACAGGGAGGTTGCCTTACAAAATTTAAATCCCTATCCTCTACAACCTATGATCTCACCACAAAACTGGCCGAGTCATTTGTCCTGTTGGTAAGGAGCGTGTTATAGATATCAGAATCCAATAAGGCTTTACTATGTTAGGATTGCTTAACGTTTGAGGGTTGAGTGTATATGGAGCACAGTGAGTGGCCTCTATGTTAGTAGTTTTCCACTATGGATATCTGGTATGCAGGGGAATCACTCCACATGCATTAAGCAAGTTGACCAGGAGTGTCAGGTAGCTAGGAATCATCTTTGGCATGTTCTGTAAAGTCATGAAGGATCATATTTAAAGTATGATGCCAGTGACCATTTTCTCAGGCCCCCTTTTTCTTCCTTACTGAGTGCAATGTTCTCTGCCTGTGCTTACTTAATCACTGAAGCCCTCCTTTGTGTGTTTGAAGGGGGCATGCGAGATCTCATCTCATTCCCATCACTCATTTGGCCATGAGCAGTGACAAGTCTATAAATCTTGTTGCAACATTTTTGTTTTTAGGGCTGGGGATTAAACCCCAGAGGCAGTGTTGTGCACTGGAGATTTCAGCTCGTTCTGTGGCTTGAGTAATGGCAAATAGTGTTGCCCCCCCGAATGTACGTAACTCCCAGTATGTCCAGAGCATTTGAAGAAAGCAGCCTGTGACATGTGGCAATGAGGACATCTATCTGCTGTAGTCGGATAATTAGGTGTAGTCTGTGGGGGGTCAAATCTGCTCCTTGTAAGACATGCAATTGAATGCATTTGAATCTGGCATTCCAAGTGACTCTACTTTGACATTCTAGGACGTTTAACCAAGCTAAGTCATTAAATATCTGCCCCTGAGAATCTTCCCATTATTTCTAATCTGTACTAGTGCCAAGCGGGGGGTCTCACTGAAACTCCCTGTATTGCCAAGTAGCCAGACCTGACAATATCATAGATGTAAATGTGAATGAGCGGGTTAGTGACAGGTTCTTCGTATCCCAATGGGCAGTTAAATCCCACTTAGTAGCGCAACAGGGTATAAAAAAGCTCCACCATACAAGCCTTGTTCTCAGAATAGATCAGTAAATGCAGTGACACCAGCATACTCCCATGCCAATAATGCACTAGATATGATCATATTTCTTCCAAGGGTAACCTCCTTAATGGTAGAGCCAGGGAATTGGGGCACAATTCCACAGTGCTCAGAAATTGTCCCTTCATGCAGCCAAGAGCAGTGAATAGCAGAAGCAGATAAGGACCAGTAAGAGCAACACCCGGGAGTAGGAAACATAGAGGGGTCCTCTTCACTGTGCATGTGTGAACCCCGACTCTCAATAATGATGGCCAGACAACCAAAATGCTATTCACTGGAGCTGCGCCGTCAAGCAGTATTGAGAAAAAAGTTGTTCTTCCATGCCACCCGTCAGGTCGAGAGCCTTAGGTTGGATATCACATCCCTTCTCCTAAACTTTTCTCATGTCAGGCCCAATAGCAGGGAATCAAGCTCACAAAACAATCTGTGACGGGAGGGAATAAGAACCAGGAGGCAGTTGAAGAAACAAAGAAGCAGAGGTAGCATCACCATTATAGATTGGGAAATACTGCCCATCACGGGCAGTGGAAGGGTGGTCCAAAATGAGACTTTAGAGTGCAGCGATCTAACAGCCTTGCCCAGGTTACCCTCAAGTAGGTCTGTCTGTTTATGGTATATCAGAATGCCTAAATGTAGGGACAGAAAAGTCCTCCACATGGTAATAGACATGCACCCCTGCCCTGAGGGCCTAAACTGTGCTGATGTCTGGATCCCTAATGTTGATGATTTTTGTTGTCCTATTCAAGCACGGATCATGTGTGTGCATTGTGACATAGGCCTGTCTCATGGATTGCGTTCTTGTTGGAAGGGGAGCCGAAAGAGCTACCCTGATAATGGTGAAGGACTACTGCCTTTTCCAAGAATTCATGAAGTGCAGCAGTAGCGGCCCGCCCCCTGAAAAATTGGGGGGAGGGAGTTGGGGAGGAGGGAGAAGTGAGGTGGGGAGGGGAGGGTTTGGGTACAAATAAATAACGAAATAAATAAATAAATACACTTACCTTAACACTGCTGCCGCCACTGTCTCCCTCGCATCAGCTCTTCCTGCTTCTAGCTCTGGGGCTGGGCACCGGCTCCCAGCCCACCCTACCGCCAATCGTGAAGCTGTTCTCACTAGAAACTAGGAACTAGTGACCACGTATGCAATTAGGAGCTGCCGTGGACAGATTGCTATGCTGAGTAGGCCATAGCCCTGTGCAGTAGTGAGGCGTTGACTCTGTTTTCCAGGAATGGCCACTGTGAAGGAATCTGCTGAGTTCATCAGGTCAGAACCCGTGTGCAGTAGAGAAACAGTGACTCCGTATGCCAGAGGGGGTCACAGGAACCAAAGAACTTACCCAACATTAAGGAGTCTTCTTTTGCTGTGGCTGAATGACTGAGTGTGAGGAACTCGAGGAAGGATGAGCACAGCCCACCTAGGCCTGGTGCATTTGACTCAGCTGAACCAGTCAAAGCCATTTCCTGCACAGGCGAAGACGGCATGCTCAGGAAGTCCAGTTGCTCTGATCCTGCAGGTGTGGGTAACAATGATTTTGGCCACTTGCTTGCTAGCTAGTGCTTCAGTGCTGGATTACTTTGAGACAGAGTTTTAAGTGGAATTCTTGAGGCTTTGCCTGCTAGTGGGGCTTACACTGGAAGTTACCTATAGTGAATGGGGAATAGCCCCAACGATAGAGCAAGGAGAGAGTGGAACATGGGGAACAGCCTAAAAAACAATAGAACCCTGACCTCAAGAGTACTGTGGAAGTTGTATGTGAATGTCCTATTTCCCTTTGTCTTGGTAACAATAAAATAAAATACTTATTTTTTCATAAAAGTGAACATTTGGCGGGACAATAATTTATTACTGCGCATATTTTGAGTTACCTAACTCCACCCCTTGGACTGCTCAGACAATGCTATTACTGTGAGTCAAGTGCTGAAGTTGTACTTGGCCCAGTTGCTCAGGATCCACAGTGGGTCAGACATCAGGACATCAGAGCCCCCACAGTTGGGTCCAGTAATCCCTGCTTGCCCTGTGGCCTTCTGAATGAGTTTCTGCCACTAAATATTTAAAAGTGCAGAGGTACCATGATATGGTACCAACAAACACGCGAATGTCTTATTCTAGGAGAATTTCTCTGAAGGGGAAAATTAGGGATTTGTTCTAATTGGCTTTCAGCCCAGAAAATCCAGTAAAGTCCTCTAGATCTCAGAGGAGATAAGTTGTCATAGAAGTCAAAGAGACACTGAATCATATCATCTGCATATTAAGAAATTATGTGAGTTTGATTCCCTAAGGTGTACTCATTCCTGGTCCTGCTCCCACATCCTGGCCATAAGTGGCTCACGGGCTAGAGCAAATAGCCGGTGAACCAAGGGTCATCTCTTAAAGGGTACCCTCGTTATTGGGTAGGGGACTGATATATGTTGCCTAGTCTTCACACTTGTCGAAGGTTTGGTAAAAAGTAGTCATATCCAGCACAAGAGCCACTGACCAAATCCAAAGCAATAGTCACAATTTAGTGAATTAAACTCCGGTCCCAGATTGAGAGACAGGCATGCTGACTGCACAATTTCTGGGGCACCTTCTCTTTGATTGAGTAGAGACGTCTTATGTTAAGAGGGGTATTGCATCTAGGGATAAACCCATTGTGGTCTGGATGGATCACATCCGTCAGGAGTGGGACAATACATTCCAGTATAATCTTACTTAGAATTTTATAGTCTGTAGAGAGGTGGGAGATTGGTCTGTATGATGTGAAGTGTGAGGGGATCTGCCCAGGTTTCGGTATGTGGACAATAAGAGCTTCGCCCATAGAGGGTGGGAAGGTCCCCAAGTCTCTGGCTGTATTAAAGGCTTGGTGGTGCCTGAGGATAAGACTGGATTCAAAAGTTGCATAGAATTCCATGAGTATGCCATCAGTTCATTGGGTATGGCCTCAGGGGAGAGAGCAGATCACATTTCTAATTTCTGGTTCAAAATGGGGAATTTGTTTCTTTCTGTATGTCTGGTATTTAGGGCAGAGTATTAACATCCAAAAGTTAAATCTTATGTCAGCCTGTGTTGTGTTATGATATTTGTGTCTCTATTGTGCTTTGGATATTGTGTCATGAGAGATATGCTATGGCCTGTTGATGATGGTAACTAAGAAATATTGTTGATGTTTTATTTATCTTGACAAAACTGAAAGGACGCCTAAAAAGGATTCTACTGCCAGGGAACCAAGAAGGAGGAAAACAAGAAATATGAGGGACAGATAATGGATGTGAACTGTCATGAACTGAAGAATCACAACAACTCACAACATATTGCACGGTAAAGGTTGTATGCTTGAAATGGTCATAAGAACTGGCTCTACCCATAAAGCTATAGTAGTGTTTCAGTAACAAAGAAGTGAGTGTATTAGTGAGTCAGTCAGTTAATGGTTTAGTGTTCACAATCTCTTCTGTGGCCATTATGCCATTCTCCACTGTGTCCAGAAACCATTAGCCCTAAGCTTAGTTAGTCATCTGTGCTGATCCTGATTCCTGATACCGGGTTAAAAGGGGGTCTGACAATATATAACCTAGCTCTGCCATCTAGTGTCTGCTTGGAACCATCTCTAGTTAATGGATTCTACTGCTGCCAACTAGTTAGCTCACTGACCCCTTTCCTTTGTGTGTATGTACAGAGTGCTGTAGGAGATCAAAGACAAACAAAGTCAATGACTACTAGGAGAGGTGAATGGTTTGTGGAATGTTAATGTATTGTGATGTTGTGTTTTTCAGAGAAGTGTGTCTTCAACTCTTTGCGAAAAGCAGCGCCGGGGCGTTCCATATAGATACGGGGATGTTGTTCCAGATTCTTGATACATAGATGAAAAAGGCTTGCTGCCTTGTTTTCTCTATTTTACATGCCTTAGACTGCAATCTGAGGATGGCCTGGCTCCAGATGTGTGCCGAAAGCCACCAGAGATGGTAAGCTTATCTGAAAGATAAGCAGGGTTGCTGGTCATGATGGCTTTGTAAATGCTGAAGCTGGTTTGAAAGATGGTGAGTGCCGGCAAGGATAGCCAATGGAGTTATGTTAGGCCGGAGGAGATATGGCCATATTTATTTCGATCCTGGATGAGATGTGCTGCTGCACTTTGGATGTTTGGATTAGAGTCTGTGAGGCCATGGAACAAGAAATTACCACAGTCGCAATGCAAGTGTGTGGGCTTGAAAAGCAGTTCTGAGGTGTTCTGAACTAAAGTTCCTTCGTGTGTACATGTATGTACTTTTGGGGTTGCCTTTGGGGTCTTTTGCTAAACACTACTGCTCTTTTGTTTCTTGGCCTCTCTAGAAGGCAACACGTTTCTGGGCACCCCAGACCTCTGCATTGGCTAGGTATCCAAAAGTGTTTTATAGTCCAAATCATATATATTTGTCAAGATCTGTGTTTCATCAAACTTGGTTTTCTAGATATTAACCATCTGGGAATCTTCAACCATTGTTTGACTACCTGGTGTTCAGTACTAATATTAAGCAGACTAGTATGGGGAACAAATCCTTTTCAAAGTTACCATTAAGGGGCCGATTCCGATCTGGGTCGGAAAGCACTCCAACCGAGCCGGATCCGGGGTGTTTTCCAACAGATCCGGACTCCTGAAGTCCGACCGAGCGAGTACGATGCGACCGTATGCTGTCGGACTCGGTTCGGTCGGAGTCCCATAGAAGTCAATGGGAGCCGGTCATACGATGCGTACATGGGCTCCCATTGACTGAATGGGTCCGTTGCGGACAAGTGCGCCCCCTACAGTGGGTACGTGTTGGTGCCATCCGCACCGTACATGCCTGTGTTGGGGAGACCCATAGATCTCCTCCTGTGTCCGAGTCATAAGGCTGCGGGTTACAGGGGGTCCGACGCGGACCCCCGAAGTCCAACTCCGGGAGCTATTGCGAACCGGACGCTCCGACTTGATCCGGCTTTCCGAATCGAGCATCGTACTAGCTCAGTCGTGAAATGTCTCCATTGCACGCCATGGTTGGCTTGTGACTGGGTCGCACAGAGCGGTTCAGACCCGGAAACGATTCGGACAGAGAATTCGCTCTTGTTCGCATCGTACTTCGACATCCGGAACCGTGTAAGACTCAGACGGAAATACAGCCTCCGAATCGGATCCGCTAATGCCAAACCCGATTTAGGTGCCCTTCCGACCAAGATCGGAATCGGCCCCTAAATTGTTAAACTCTGTCTTCGATATCTGTGCAATGTCGGTTATCTTGATTTTTGATACATGACTAAAACATGGCTTTTTACAATACATTGCCATTTTTGCACAAGGTAGCACTGGGATGAATTTTTTGGCCAAAGTTGCACTCTATAAATGTAGTTTATTTTTCCAGTCATTCAATGAGTCATATTCCTTGTTTGAGCATTATCTGTAATAAACCAGTTACAGATGAAAGCTACATCTAGATACGATCCATTCCTCAGTAAATTTTTATGAGTTTGTGTTTATGTGGTAATTGCATAGTTTAAACCCATCGTAAAAACAGTATAAGTAACCTATGCATGATCAAAATCAATAGGATGTCTTCTAGAAACAAAGCTTTCTCTGACTCTGTTTGAATCTTCTAAAAACACAGACTTGATATTTCCCCAATGGGATCACTTTCACAAAACATGAAAAGCAGCCCTCTTTCTGCCCCTGCCCCCTACTGCAGCTTCTCTTTCCAGTTCAGCCACATCTCCTCCATCGTGTTGTCCATTGTTGTCTTTCTGGAACCAGGAAGCACATAGGCTCCCTCGCCTGACTAAGCACAACGCTGTATTACAGATTGTGATTAGTCTGAGTGTCGTGGATCGGTGCTCAGAAGGGAACTTGGACGCTATGCATGTTCCTCACCAGACTGTGTAATGCAGCCTGGTGAAGGACATGCAAAGTGCGCAGGACTACTTGTGTGGCCCAACTTGAGTACAAACCACTCCTCCTCCTGGACCTCACAGCAGTGTCAGCCCCGCCCAACCTGGCTGGAAAACACAAAAAATGATAATAACAGAAATAAGGTTTCTGGTACTATCATTTAAATTTTTTTACACTGCTCCGGGAGCAGTGGGGCAAAGCTCCTCCGCCTTAGCGGAGGAGCCACAACTGTCTGTTATTTAAAAATTTCAAGTACATTCCTGCTTCTTTAATCTATTTTTTTTTTTTTTTTTAATTTTTTTTATTGCAGAATTATCAACAATCTACATGGTCAGGTGACCTGGCTTCCTCTTACAGTATCAGGCACTATATCGCTGTTAAAGAAAATGGTACGCAGCCATTTAGCCCACATCCCGGAGGCCGGGCGGCGCATCAAGCTGCCCCAACAGGAGTTCGCACGCCCCGGTCAGAGGGACACCTGGTCAACAGCACAATTTTGTATCCGCTTTTTTACCCTATCTAACTCCCCCCTCCCTTTCCCCACCGCCAAGACTTTCCATTCTGTACCTCGAACTGCGCCCTGATCCCCAGTATCCAAGCTGCCAGGTGTATGCACACACTTTTCTCAACTCAATCATTCAGCAGCCATGCGCGTCTTCCATTACCTTATCAATAACTATGTGCCCCCCTTCATTCCGTCTGCTGGGGAACCTGGAGAGTCTCCCCACCGTGATTACTGCCTCTAGTATGTCTGCGGTGTCCCCGTAACTCCCCCCCCAACCCCACCCTCTCCCGCTGCCTATGATGTGGGTGGCATCTTACGAGTTCCAAAGCGATGTCAGCTTGCCTATCGGGGGCGAACATTCGGCCTCTCCTGCCTCATGGAACCTCCCTTTCCAATCACCCTTCCCCTTCATCCCCGACCAATAGGTCGTTCAGGTCCTGCACAATCGCTTCCCATGCTCTTGCAAGATCCAAACTCCTCTCATTACCAGATCGTGTGGCCTGACGCATTCTGATCTCACTCTCACATTTGGACCATTTCCTCAACTCATTCGTCCACCTCCGGACTGACGGGCCCTCCTTGGATTTCCAGCGCCATGTAATTTCCCTTTGTGCCAGCATAAGTCCCGTGTCGATAAACTTACTCGTAAGTGTAGTCTTGGGCGTGTGCGGAAACCACAGTAATAGACAGGCGGCCATATCAAAGTCCACTTCTCTCTCTGTCACTACATTCAGGAGCTCCCCCACTTCTGCCCAGTATGTCCCCAATCGCGGGCAGTCCCATAACATATGTTCAAGCTCAACATCAGGTGCCAAGCATCTCGGACACGCAGCATCCTGTACCCGAAAGTGCCTTCTAATTTTCCCTGGTGTCAGATACGCCCTATGCAGTATGAAGAAATGTATCTGTTGAAAGCGGGCGTTCCTGCTACCCTTCCATGTTCTCTGCCAGATGTGGCCCCAAACCGGATCAGGTATGGGTTTACCTATGCTCTCTTCCCATCTCTCCTTTAACGTCGCTAACGGAGCCAGTCCCTCGTTCAACATTCTTGAATGGAGACAGGTCACGGCCTTTACAGTACCCGCAGCCATCACCACATATTGACAGGCCTTGGTCGTGTCCGGTTCTGCCCGTCCCCCCCTCCAGTGTTTTTGCACCGCTGTCGTCACTGCGGCATGCAAGAGGTAGCTCCCATCCGGGAGTCCAAACCGGTCCTGTAAGATCTGAAAGGGAACTAGTACCCCGTCAGCATACAGGTCTCCCACCATCTGCAGCCCTAGGTCCTCCCATTCCCCCAACGGAGACCAATCCCCTCCATGAGGCAGTGCTGTCAACATCCCAATGGGGATCTCAGGGGCGTACGGGCGGGCAGCCCCTGCCCTCTTTATGCTCCTAAGCCAGCACATCCGAAGGGTTTTCTCTTCAGTCGTGAGGTCGCCCAGTCTCAGCTGCTGCTGCATTACAATGTAGGACAAGATATGCCTCTGAACCCCCCTTCCCCGTCCCTGGGCAGGGCCTCTAAACTCCCTCGCGATATTTTGCGTTAAGACCTGAAGCTGAGCCGCTAAGTAGTATAATTCAAAATCTGGGACTGCCATCCCCCCCTCAAGTTTAGGCCTATACAACGTGTGCAACGCCACTCTACGCCTGCCACGGCCCCAAAGGAAGGCAATGATCAACGATCGCAGCTCCTTAAAGACCCGCCGAGGGACCCAGATCGGCAGGGTGCGGAAATAGTAGAGCAACCTCGGCAGAGCCACCATTTTCAGCAGTGCTATCCGGCCTAGAACCGACAAAGGGAGAGTGGCCCAAAAAGTCATGCAGCCCCGCAGCGCCCTTATGCAACGACCTATATTGCCCTCTAGTAGGTCCGCAACGTCATGATAAACCCTGACCCCCAGGTAGGTGAAGCATGTGTCCTCCCAGACCACTTCGGTCACTGGAGGGGGGTACTGTATGTCCCTCCGTAGCGGGAAAATGCAGGTTTTATTCCAGTTTACCCTGAGGCCTGATAGGCTGCCAAACCGAGAGAGCATTTCCGTCGCCCCCTTCAGGGCATCTGCTGTGTCCTCTAAATAGAGCAGCAGGTCATCCGCATATAATGAGATATAGTGGCGTTCCTCGTTGCATTGGATTCCCGAGTACAGTACTCCCGTTCGCGCCAGCGCTGCTAGGGGCTCCATCGCCAAGGCGAACAGGAGAGGGGACAGCGAGCAGCCCTGCCTTGTTCCTCTGTGCACTGGATACGCGGGCGATATCACTGTTCCCAGTCGCACCCTGGCCGTTGCCTCAGCGTACAGGACCCGCGTCCAGCGGCCAAAGCCCCCCACCAGGCCGAGCTTCTCGAGGACCTTAGCGAGATACAGCCACTCCAGGCTATCGAAAGCTTTCTCGATATCCACTGAGAGCACTGCGGTTCTATGCTCCAGGGCCTGTGCTCTGTCCATTATTCTGAGCAGGCGGCGGATATTATGGGAGGTATTCCTAGTGGGGATGAACCCCGCCTGGTCCTCATGGACCAAGGTGGTCATGTGTGGCAGTAATCTAGTGGCCAGAATACGGCTTAGGATCTTGTAATCTACCGTCAGCATCGACAGTGGTCTATACGATGTCACCTCTGATGCCTCTTTACCTGGTTTCAGCAGCGGTACCACTAATGCTTCCCTCATCGTTTGGGGGAGACGTCCCAAGGTTAGGGCCTCTGAGTACGCTACTAGGAGTTTTGGCGCCAGGACATCTACGAATGTCGCGTAAAATTCAATCGGCAGTCCGTCCACTCCCGGCGTCTTATTTCTAGCCATTTGTTTAATGGCTATCCGGATTTCTGATAGAGTTATCGGGCCGCCCAACGCCTTCCCAGCCTCATCATCCAGCACCGGGAGTTGAAGAGTGTCTAGGTATTCATCTATCACCGTGCCGTCTACTCCCAAGTGACTCTCATATAGAGTCGTATAGTAGGACTGGAAGCGGTTCAAAACCGCGGTCTGGGAATAGACCAACTCCCCTAATCCCGTTTTGATGCTCATGATCGGGCAACCCCTAGGCTCCGGATTAGCAAGTTTAGCAAGGAGTGTGCCCACCTTGTCTCCCTCCCCGTGCACCTTAGTTAGGTATAGCTTGTAATCATAGCATCTTAGCCTTTCTGTTTCAGACGCCACCACTTCCTTCGCTTCTAAAAGCCTGCCCTGTAATTCCGGCCTCTCAGGCCTGCGCCTCTCTATTTCCCTCAATGCACCTTCCGCTTTCACCAGATCAGCCACCACTGTCGTCCGAACATTCGAGAAGCTCCCCATGCACACACCTCTCACCACCACCTTCATTGCATCCCATTCCATCGCTCTCGTTGCAGTCGTGCCCTCATTCTCAACAAAGTATCGTTCGATGCTTTCCCGGATTGTGGCGCTAAACACTGGGTCCTCTAATGTATCAGGGCGCAGCCTCCATGTCGGTATTGCCGACCTCACCCGCTGCCACTTCAGCTTCACCAGCAAGGGATTGTGGTCTGATATTGTCCTGGCCAAATACTCCGTATGTGTTATTATGGCAGCCAGGGGGCCACTACATAAGATAGAGTCTATCCTAACATGCAATGAGTGCAGGGCTGAGAAAAAGGAATAATCCCTAACATCGGGGTGTTGCTCCCTCCACACGTCCAAAAGGCCCCACCTCTCCTGCCAATCTTTTCTATGCGCGGCCAACCTCCGAACCGGGGAGCTAGTCAGTGGCGGGTGTGATCTATCTCGCGTGATATCAGTGATTGAATTAAAATCCCCCCCCCAGTATAATAGGGCCCGCTAGGAAGTGTGCCAATTCCCCAGAGAGTTTATCAAAGAAACGGGCCTGGTCTACATTTGGGGCGTATACACTACTCAGCACCACCTCCCTCCCATATAGCCTGCCCTCCACTACCACAAAGCGACCCTCAGGGTCCACCAGTTGATTCGTGGCCTGGAATGGGACTCCCGCCCTCACCCAGATCAGTACCCCTCTGGCAAACGCTGAATATGATGTGCCAAAGACCTGCCCACGCCACCTCTTTTGCAACGCCGTACATTCCTGCCTGGTCAAGTGGGTCTCCTGCAGTAATGCGATCTGTATGTCACGCCTCACCAAATAGGTGTGTACCTTGCTCCTCCGGGACATCGTGTGAAGTCTGCGGACGTTCCATGTAAGGCTTTTTAAATCAAATGACGTTCCCATCGCCGTTGTTCCCCCTCCGTTCCGGCAGCATCATTTGAACCCCCACATCCCGGCAGCAGTCCCCCCAACATGAAACAACCCAAAAAAACTTCCCCAACCCCTCTCCCCAGAACAGGACCCAATAACGAAGCATCAGCCCCCATCCAAACATACAACATCACAAACCGTCTACTACTCTGTGGTCGTCACCACAGAAAGCCTTAAGGGCAAAGGGGGGAGGTTCGGGCCGACCCGGGGCATGCCATGTCCCCGCTCCAGGCCCAAGATCCCGTTTAACAAATGCAACAGAGTACCTGCTAGTCCACCAGACACCCCGGATATTCCGCTCCAGCAGGAGCCCTGTGGCAGTCCCTTACTGCAATGCTCACTCGTTGAACAACCCATCTGCCGTTTGCGGGGTGACCTTCAGCCCCGCTAAGCTATCCGCCTCGGACAGTTCTTCCCCTGATTTCCTGCTCTCCTCCCCCGAGTCAGAGTCCTCCAGTCCCTCCTCCAGTTGCGCGCCCGTGATGCTCGCCGTCGCCGCCAGCGCCCCCTTCCTGCCCTCCGCCATCTCGGCAGCTCGCTGTGCATGTTTGAGTCTATTCTTCTTGCGGATGCGTTGTGATTTACGAATCTGCACCGGCTTCTGTCGTTCCCGTTCTCCTTTATGTTGGCGATCTGTGCCCGCACGGTACAACTCCAGCCATGTCCACGCCTCATCAGGGGTCTGGAAGAATTGGGTCGTCCCGTCCAGGATCACCCGTAGTCTGGCCGGGAAGAGTAGCGAGTACTGGATACCTTCATTTCTGAGTTCTTTCTTCACAGCCAAAAAGGACGCCCTGTTCCTCTGGACCTCTTGGGTGTAGTCCGGGAAGAGCATGACCGGGCTATTGTCTATTTTGAAGGGGCCCACCGAGCGTGCTCTCTGAATCAGGAAATCACGATCTTTGTAGTGCAGGAGTCTGATCACCATCGGGCGCGGAGGGCGCCCCAGCATGGGCGGGCGATTCGGGACTCTGTGTGCCCGCTCCAGGGAGAAGAACGGAGACAAGCCCTCCGGAGCCACAACTGTTTGCAGCCAGTTCTCCATGTAGGCCACAGCATCGTCCCCTTCAATTTTTTCCGGCAGGCCCACCACCCGGATGTTGTTCCTCCGGTTACGGCTTTCTGAATCCTCCGCCCGTTTCTCCAGCGTCTCCAGCCTTTCTAGGATATCAGTCAGTTTGCGTTCCGCAGTGACCACCGCCGGCTTCAGTTCCGAGAGCAGTTGTGCATTGTCCTTAACCTTGTCTGACAGTTTCACATGATCCGCCCTCAGCAATCCCAGTCCCGTAGCCACCTGGGCAATGTCCTGGTAAAGGGAGTCCTTGGTTGCTGCAATCGCTGCCAATATGCCATCCAGCCGCGCGTTCAATCGTTGTTCTTGCGCCGAAGTCTCCAGTGCCTCAGGCGGGCCTCCGACCGTTTCCGGCGTAGCTGGCTGGGCACCTCCCCTCTCCACACTTACTGCACCGCCTGTGGTAGCCATCAGGGCTGCTGCAATTTACACCCCTGGGCAGCCCCAGAGCGATCGGTCAAGCCAATGGTCCCTCCGCCGGGTGGCCGCCCCCAGAGTCTCTCCTCCGGTCTGGGAGCCCTGGTGTCCGTTTAGGGGCTGAGCACCGCTTCTAGTGGGTGGGTCGGCTCTCTGTCCAGGGCTTCCCTCACACGATCTGGAGGGCTCCCCTCGGCCCAGTTGCACCGTCGTCCAATGCCTCCCCCCGCGCCAGGTCCAACAGGCGCTAGAGCAGGGCGTCGATTCCCTCTCCTTAGGCGCTCAGGGCAGGGCCCAGGTGTCCCTCCCCCACCATGCAGTGAGGTCTGCCCCTTCTGCCACCTCCGGGTCGGTTCTGGCCACGCAATCTTGCTAGTTCGTGTGCCGATCTGTGTTCGGCGACCCACTGGTCCTGCCCAGCCAAGCTGTGTCGACCCCCTCTAAGCTCCCGATCACCGCTCCTGGGTCGGGGTCCTCCTCGTGCTATCGCCGCCGCCGTGCTGCTGCCAGCCCCACTCCTCAGCACTCGGCGAGCCCCAGGGTCCCAGTGCCGCTTCAGGTCTCCGGCACCGCAGTAGACTGCTCCCCGACGTCGCGGCCGCCAGCACCAGCCGCGGGGGGAGGGGCTCTCCTCCAGCAACCCTCGGGACCGCCGGCTTCCTTTCCGTGCTCCCTCCGCAGCCTCCCCTTACCGCACAGCAATGGGCAGCGCCCGCCGGAGTCCTCCGTGCGCCTCCCACGCCGCACCTCAGCCGAGACCCTCCGCTCTCCGCAGCTCAGCTACCGCTGCTCGGGGTGATCGCCATCTTGGGTTCTTTGTCTGCCTTCCCGGTGGACGCTACGAGCCGGTCGCCTCTCCGTTCCTGGCGTCCTGCTGATCCTCGGATCTCGCCCTCTTGTCGTCCGGTGACTGAGGCTCGGTGCTCGAGCTTTCTGCCCGCCCAGAAGCGCGGGGATCCAGGATAAATATGGGATCAGGCACGGAGCTGTGGGCTCACGCCGCCATCCCAGTCGGCGTCCAAGCCACGCCCCCTACCTGCTTCTTTAATCTAGTGGCAACTTTCTCTTCACTGTACCTAGAATCAGGAGCTCTTCTTATAGTGGTCGGCTTTCTCTTATGGTGCTTGCTAAAGAATGGAATTTTATCCCCTTGGAACTAAGAAATCAAGCATTCACTGAGCTCTTTAAAGAAACACTGAAAACTATGCACTTTAAAGTGGCATTTAAGATATAAGTTAACCTCTGTGGCACTTAAGGTCATCTGGTACCAAGAAGCTGTGGCGATTGAGCTCAATCAATAACCTAAATAAATAAATAAACTTGTCAGATCCTAGGAGTAACATGCTAATGGTATCCTGGGACGGATGGGATGAATACCCACAAGCTCACAACTTAGTCATTGTCAGACATTATTGTTCAAGTAAGGATATAGCACACTCCTGGAAGTAAATGTACTCACATGTAATGTTACATTAGTTTAGTTTCAAGTAAGCACATCAATTTACAAGTGGAAATTCAGATTTTGTGAAACTTACCTAAACAAGTACCCTTGAAAATTGGGTCCCTAATGAATATGTTTACCTTTCACATTTCAAAGATAGTGGAAGTTCATAACAAAACCAATTCTATTTTTAAATTGAGAAACAGAGAGACATATTTTCCAGCCCCTATTGGCACAGGATCGTCACTTTTAACAACCTTCCTATGGCGATAGGGGCTCTGCCTCATTCACAAGGCGGCATTAAGCCACTTAATGTGGCATAACACTGCCTTGTAAATAAGGCATGCATTCACGCTATCCTTAGGGGCCCCTTTAGGATGTAGGGCGGACCTCCACCGCCTTCATGGCGGTGGCGATCCGCCCTACATCGTAGCCCGCCCGCCACCCATTTCCCCCACCATATTAGTATGGCAGTGGGGACCGCGGTGGACGGGAAGACCGTCTGCCGCTTTTCTGACCCGTCATCGAGTTGACCGGGCAGAAAATGGTTTCATATGGTGGCTGTGTCTGCTAGACACCGCCATCCATATCAGGATGCAGGCGGGAGGGAGCCTTTCCGTGGCGGCAAAATGCTGCCACGGAAAGGCATGCGGTGTTTGTGTTTGGGGGCCCGTTGCGGGCCCCCAGGACATTGGGGGGTTGAGGGGGCACATGGGGGGTACCTATGGTACCCCCCAGCAGTTCCATGCACAACATGCCTTCCAGGCGTTGTGGCGGGCGGTGCTGAGTGCACCGCCCGCCACAATACCAGGAGTGCAGGATGCGCCCGCCACTGTGGCAGGCGCATCCTAATTGCCCCCACGGGAACCGCCCTTATGGTGGGCAGTCCCTTTTACCGTGAGGATGACGGGTGGACAAAGTCCGCCCGCCAACCCCTTAGTGTGAAAGGGGTTGCAATGGGTGTTGCTGTGGGCATTCCACTGAAACCCCTATTGGCCCCTATTTACAAGGGTAGTATAAATAGGAGGCAGCGCCAAAATTATTACCAGGGAAAAACCTGGTATTAACATGGCGAAGCGAGGGGAAATGCTTTATTTCTCCTTCTTTTTGCTGTTTCTATATGTGCTGCATTATGCAGCACACATAGAAACAGCAAAACACCATTAAAGATGGTTTATGTGTAGGAAGGTGTTCCTTCCCACATATAAACAATCACTAAACAAATGAATCGCCATTTGTGATTGTTTAAAAGCAGGAAGGGACACTATCAGGCACATAAACAATAATTCCCTCAATGCAGGCACCCTTGCACTGTGGTGGAAGGTGCCTGCGTTGGTTCTAGGCAGCTGAATGTAGCGCCAGCACAGGGAGAAACGCAGGGGTGCACCATATTATTGTAAATACAGCGCATCCCTGTATTTCTAAAGTGATGGTGGGCAGTGTTAGCTATTTTGGAGCTAACCCATGCTCCACCACTTTATTGTATATGTGCCCCAGACTTTGTTGTTTGTTTGTTGTGCATGGCTAGGATGACCTGTGGTATCTACATATAGAAAGCTGTCTGGGTAAGTATCTTTCTACATCATAATAATACAAATACGTCTATAAATATATTCATATGGTTGTAATAGTCCAGCCCATTTGCAATACTTAAAACCTTCACATTAGGGAAATAGAAGTGTAAATCTGCTGGTCAAGTCATGGTCATTCTTACCCTTCAATAGTGGTGCGCAATTCTGATTAGGGTGGCAGCGTGGTCATTTGGCCAATAAAACAGTATTTGGAGTTAAGCTGCACGTCAACTGTCAGATCGAAATTGTTACAGACTAAGTAACAGACAAGTGTCTAGGGCTGTACAGAATGAATTACACTCAAAACTTTTGGCCTGGAAGAGTGTGGGGCTCATCAGTCAGGATGATTTCAAATTTCAAAAAAACGATTATCCCACAATGCCCATCATGTACCTAATACCAAAAGTGCAAAAGTGTTGCGGTGGTAATGGCTTTCTAACGCAAACCATGATTTGCGTTTTAAAGTTCCCCAAAGTATTGCAAAGCAGTGGTATGTGTTGTTTGTGCTACTGGAGAAAGAATGAAAGACCATGAAGCACACCTTTGCCATGACTTTGATGAGACAGAACTGGCATTGCCTCAGTCAACACAATCAACAGTCCAAAATCAACTCCTTCATTAATCTATGTCAGAAAGTACCCACTCTTGTTATGTCTTCTATTTCCTCTATGACAATACATAATCATGTGAACCAGGCTGTATCCTCCTGCAGCTTATACTTGAAATTGGTCAGACGGATTTTAAGCAGGTATATCTCAGACCCACCATTCCTCCATCATCAGAGCCACAGGAGGCTCAAAAATTGATTATTTGAATACATTTCCCTGGCACAACTAAAATAGAAATCACAAGAAGCTTCAATGTGCTTGAGATTGCTCATGTTAAGGATGCCATTAACACCCCAAAATGTAAACATAGTTCTGTGGTTCTTCAGAAGTTTCATTTGTACCATTTCCTGCACAGTCGAATTCAAAGTTTTAATTAGTATTTACAAAGTATTATTTGGTCATTTTCTTACCCTTTTATCACACGGTAAAAATGTAGAACCAGGGTTGAAATCTATATGTCAAATTGCCATTGGATGTTGCTATAACACGAATAGAAAAGGGGGTATACCTTTTGCGTTTGAAACATTAGCAGAAAAATAACAACTTTGTAAATGTTTGCTGGATGGGCATAAAAACTGACTGTGGCCATCTACCAAACTTTGGGTCAGATGTACAATGAAATGTCGGAACACGGAGCTGTGCTCCGAAATTTCCAAAACGCAGTGTTGCGCTGTATTTATAACAATATGGCGCACCCTTGTATTTTCCCTAGCACTGGTGTAAAATTAGCTAACTAGCGCCAGTGCAGGCACCCTTGCACCATAGGGCAAAGGTGCTTGCATTGCAGGGAATGATTGTTTATGTGCAGGAAGGTGTCCCTTCCTGCAAATAAACAATCAATAATGGGCATGTGTTACTTCTATGTGTGCTGCACTCATAGAAGTAGCAAATCGTCATTATTTAATAATTGTTTATGTGCAGGAAGGGACACTTTCCTGCACATAAACAATCATTCATGGCGTTTTTCTTTTTCTATGTTTGCTGTGGAATGCACTACAGAAAAAGCAAAAACGAGGAGAAATAAGAGTATTTCTCCTAGTTTCTCCATTCTACCTCCTGCTCTTGCATAGCGCTGACTCAGATGTACACATCCTTGTAAATCTAGGGCAGCGTCAGAAAACAATAGGTGTTGCGGTGGAACGCCCACAGCAACACCAATTGCATGCCCTTTTAACGCAGATACCTGTGCGAAAGGGTACCATATTTACAAGTCAACAAAAATGGCTTAACGCCACTTTGTAAATATGGACTAGGGCATTGAGCCACAGGAATCTAGTTAAAAGTGACATTCCTGCGTTGAAATGCCCTTGTAAATATGCCCCTTTATGTGTCAGAACAGGAACTGCCATGACACTGGGCCAGTGATGATCTCTAAATTTGGCACAAGGTATGACCTCCACTTCTCTGACTGACAAAGTACCCTCCACCAACCTTTAAGAGGCTTATTTACAAGCCCCTTGTGCAGCTGGTGAGTCACTTTTAATATGGGAAAAGTGGCGTACCAGCGGCGCAAAGGGCTTGGAAATAAGCCCCTATATCTAGTCCGTAGTCTCATTCGGTAAAAGGGCCCTGATTTATTGAATTCTTCACAGTAAAGTAGTAGTAATTGTACCAACAATAATAGTGGGCTAACAATGGATAACATACACTCATTATATAAGAGTACAGCATCTTACTGAATGCTACAAGACAACATTGATTGACTGCAGCAGAGATCACATTCTTCTTATAAGGTACGCGTGTGTGGGGGGTTATGGGTATTGCAAAATAGTTGTGATATATAATACCAATATTTATTTTTCAGAAGTGCAAAGGCACTCGTTTATCATTGCCCCAGCAGTGAAGCATCACAGGGACACCACAAGCCTGTTAGAATTGATATTGAGCATGAACTGTGTTAATGGTGGATAAAACCAGTTGCTTTTCGCAGATGAGCGCCAGCGTGCAATGAGTTACTGCTGCAGCACTGTGAGTGAAGAGCAGGATGTCTTCTTCATCCTCCAGATGTGCACTGGCGTCTATTTTTGCTTTTGCAGTAACAGAAGAACGTGCTTCCATGGGACGTACATGGCCAATCGGGCAGTATTGTACCCGTAATGAGCTGCTGAGGTATTTTAGCACCTATACCGAATGAAAGCACATGTTGATGTGTGAAGCACGGTTTTATGGCAACCAAATCTTATGCTCACTGATAATTGGATGCACTAAAGCAAGGGTGTTTCTGCGCATGTTTTTAGGGGTTTTGTTCATCCACGTTGTTGATTTTAGTGCTGTGACTCAGACACTTCATAGAAACATGCATTCTCTTTAATGCTGATGTTCCCACGACTTATACAGCATTTTCTTCTCTTCTTAATAAGAAGTGTTGTATTTGTTTTTTAATATGATCACTGTGTCACAGGAGGAACAGCAGTTCTCTGCTTTGTGCCACTTCAGTAGAGACTTGGATTTGAAAAAAGGGGGCGTTAGGCCCAAGGGACGAGGACTAGGCAGAGCCGTATTACTATGTGGAGAAAAGGACGTTTTTGAAAGCATTTGCAATTTCCGCTTAATGGCCAAACACATTTTTTTGTTCCTACCTGTATTTTATTCACACCTTTTTACTTCAGTAGAGACAGCATCCATGATAATGTGACTTCACCCAGGGAGCTCACTGCTGAATGGCACTGAGTAAAGTGCAGCTCCCACAATCATGCACGGTCCTTAGGAGCAGCCCTCAGTGACAACACGTCCCAGGAGAATGGCACTTAAGGAAATGCACATCCAAGTTTCATGTCACTTCCATGATAGCTGCTGTGACAGCAGATCTCCAGGTGATGTGACTCTTGGGAGCAGGACTCCAAGTGTGATGCCATTACTATTTAAGTACAACTGTCAACAAGATGTTTCTTCACTAAAGGCACCTTTGTTCAAAAATACAGCCACAAACAGGTTAGAACAAGACATTACTGTACCCATGTTTTTTCAATGACTAAAGAAACAGTAATACCACTGCAATACACCAAGCTCACTTTGTATTGTTTTTCCTACTCTTGTAGCCCCTCCCTGCATGGCGTCACTGCAGGTAGGGCAGTTCCCAAGTTTGATGTCACTACACTGTAGAAAATGTCATTGGGGTGTGAGTATTGGAAAGGTGCCTTCAAAAGTATTGCTGATGTAATAAAGGCAGTTTCTAGTAAACAGAGCAATGGTTCCTCCCAGTATGTCATTGCAGTATGACCAACTTGGATCACTGATGAAATATCAACTACAAAAACACTGAACTACAAAGATATAATGGTAAATATATTGAACACACAAATATCAACACCCTATACTTAAACAAGAAATGACACAAATATCGATAAAACAATATTGCCTAAATAACTACCGAGTACAAAATTATAGATAGCAAAAATATTGATAAAATTAAATCGTAATGAAACACAACAAAAATATCGGGAAACTAATATAGACAACACAAATATCGCTAAAATATATAATAAATAATATTGGTACTATCATTTAACATTGAATAAAGACTATACACTTAATTAATTATTTTATATAAGCCAATAATTATAATAAATTATAACAACATATATAAATATTAATAAAGGATTTTATTCATTATAATATAATTACACTATCCCAAATTAACAAATACATTACAAATATAACATTAAATTACTTTCCAATAATACTAAAATTACTTATATAAAATATATAACAACACATTTTTTAAATTACATTTGTTAACAAATATATTTAAGCAACAACAACAAATAACATAAATATAACGATTAAATAAACATTACAAATATTTACCTAATTAAAAAGTGCTTAAAATTTCAAATAACGTATCCCAACCAATCAATCTAAAGTAACGCTCTCCCTCCGTGGATGGCCGATTAAACGGTAAAAATGTGTTAATTAATTGTTTTTTTATTAGTGTTTGTAATATTTATTTAATGTTTATATTTATGTTATTTGTTTTTGTTGAAGAACACTAATGTAAGTATTTTTTTCTATATTTTTAATAATACTAGCACTATTATAATTCACAATAGCATATTAACTAAACACATATTTATATATCTTCACAGATATACCCCATAAATGGCAGAAGGTGTGAAGTTTATCACATCTCAAAAGGGGAAACTAATGCTTTGCTACATGGGTTACACTTACACCCAAGAAAAGTTATAGAAAATAAAACTCATTGGAAATGTAGCAAATATTATGCCAATGCCTGTTACGGAAGAGCTACTGCAATAGATTTAAATGTTTTGAATGTTAGAGAGCACAACCATCCCCCTAATGTGACTGAAGTGGAAGTAAGAGATGCCCGATAGACAATAAGGGAGGTAAGCAAAAGTCCCCAGCAGACAAGTACTCAAATTCTAAAAAATGTTTTACCACAGTACCAGAACATGTCACAGGACACCTTCCTTCCATACCCAACTTAAAAAGATTAACCTCTTGCGTGCTGATGACGAGCTCAGCTCGTCATGCAGCACGGTAGCGCTGTGCTGATGACGAGCTCATGACCTGCCGCGGAACGCCCACGCGGGGATAATACCCCCGCTGTGCTGGGCATTCCATTGAGCGGGCGTGGCCATGACGAGCTCAGCTCGTCATCAGCACAGAACCACGGTGCTGCATCAGCACTGCAGCGCTGCACGCGTCCCCTCCTCCCCCTGCGCCGCGGGGGAATAAGCCCATGGCGATGGGGTTAAATGCAAAAACTAAAAGAACTTCAGATCCAGCTCCACCCACCCCCAAACACTTGGAGAAATCCAAATATCCCAGAATACACCATCACCCACAAAGAAGAAACATTCTTACTCTTTGACAATAAAAGGTATTCATCCACCACTGCAGTCCCCAATATTGCATACTCCCAACAGTTGCAATGGTTAAGCAATTACAAGTCTTTGACTATGCCTCGTGACCTCAGTCACTCAACTGCATCAGCGAGTGATACAGGTTGCCCATGCTGGCACTACATTGAGGAGACTGACTGAATCACTTAAAGTGGAAAGAAACAGTTAGTTTTGTCCATCCAGATCCTGCTTCCAGAAGAACGGTGATAGATTAAACCCAGATCTGTTGACTGGGTGTGAGTGTTTGATTGGTTCAGATGCTCCGTCCATCACCACCCCCTTTTTGTACCGCTTTTGGCCGCCATAAGTGTGGCAGGGTATGCTCAGACGTGAGTCCCTTGCTCACTTTGCCCCTGGATTCAAGCAAGCCGGGCTGAAGACGGTTGTAATGCCAGAAACCGGTCCTCGGAAGCTTGTTTCCGGTCCAGGGAAAACATGGCTTGGCAGTTCAGGCTGGACTGTTCCCATGAGGCACAGGGTTAGACTGATTTGCATATAGCCATGTCTGAACTGTGGTGGCAGAGTGGGCTAAAGAATGGTGATGGATTAAACCCAGATCTTTTGACTGGGTGTGAGTGTTTGATTGGTTCAGATGCTCCGTCCATCACCACCCCCTTTTGTACCGCTCTTGGGCAGAATGTAAAAGTACGGGGTGATAGGTGTTGTTTTTACCAGGAAGTCCACTTTGTTCCTCGAGATCCATCCGATGGTGAAAGCTTCATTGACCATGATTCCTGTTTGTTTGATCAAGGTTCCTGTGGGGTCTGTGTCCAGTTTCTTATATTATTTGGATGTGCTGGTGGAAGGATGGGTGGATGAGTGGGTGAGAAGATGTGTGCATAAAGGATGGCAGAGGAACGGGAAATAGGAGAGGATGGATGGGTAGGTGAAAAGAGGGTAGAGAGAATGGAAAACAGGATGAATGGATGGATGAATGGATGGATGGATGGATGGATTGATAGATGGACGGATGGATGGCCGGATGGCAGAGTAAGGAGAAACCTGAGATGATGAATGGATGGATCGCCGGGGGAGAGGGTGACAGAGTAAATGGAAATCAGAAAGGATGGATAGATTGGAGGGAGAAAAGATGGCAGAGTAAATAGAAATAGGAGAGGATGGATGGGTGGGTAAAAGTATCGCAGAGTAAATGGAAATCTGAGACGATGGCTGGCTTTGTGGGTGAAAGGAGATAACACAGTAAATGGAAATCTGAAAGCATGGATGGATGACAAAGTAAATGGAAATCTGAGAGGATAAATGGATGGACAAAAGGGTCAATTGATTGATGAAAAGCTTTATTGATGGATGGGTAAATCAAATTATGGATGTATGGGTGGATGGACGTATGGATTGATGCATTCATAAATAATAGATCTGTGAACAGATGGATGGATGATGAAATGGCCAATGGATGGATGGATGGAATGGTGAAAGTTTGAATGACGGATGAAAGAATGAATTTATAACAGTGTAAAGGGGAAATGATGAATATCAATGTGTAGATGTAAGGCTAAAAGAATGAATGAATAGATGTATGGATGGAAGAGAAAAGAGAGTTTTCTAGTGAGGTTCAAGCTCAAAGTACTTCGCTTGCTTGGTGCCATCAGAGCTTTGGCTCCAGTTGGAGGGTATTTTAAATTTCTGGCTACTCACTTGGGTGGTAGGAAAGGTAATGGGTACAGAATGAGTAAGCAGGGTGCTATGCATAAGTTTCAGCACGATGAAAAGCTATAAGAAATAGCACTATTTTGGGGACAGAGCTTCCTCTTTGGGCAGAGGATTAAGTAGTGAAATACTCAATGGAAACATATGTAGAGAGAGAATTTTTTAACATTTCAAAGGTCTCAACTGCATTCACAGAGAAGGGCACAGATAAGCACGTGGACATGGGGCGTGGTGATGTTTCATAGAGGGCTATAGTGAGTGAGTGAGTGGGCACAGGCACTGGATCAGAATGGTGTTCCAGGGGCATGGTAAAAAATTGGCTTCAAGAGGTAAATGACTGCAAGGAGACTATAGGGCAATGGATATAGCAGGAGTGGCAGCTTTGTGCGAACTAAAGGATGCAATTGAGAAGGAAACCAGGGAGACTCATGAGTTAGTGCTGGCAGACTCACAACCACACAGATGATGGACAAAATAGTGAATCTGCAACAGAAAAGTCAGGTTTGCAGTGGATATATGCAAAGATATGACAATGTTTTAGGCAGACTAGATTATGGAGAGGTTGGTATTTGGAGTGACCAGTTTGTCAAAATTCCCATCGATACAATGAGTACTACCCATAGTTCACAAAGTTTTCTGAAAATACATTTTCTATTAAAATTAAGACTCTTGTATTCTTTAAAGTTATTTTTGAGAAAATAAAGTATCATCAAAATGTGTGGAGTATCGAGGTCGCAGGAAAACAGTTTTAATTTTAGATTATGAGAAAATAACACATCCATTTTTAGTGAGAACCAGCACTTATGTTGATATGCTTCCTGTTCATTCGGGAAAATTAGGCCATTGTGAGGATAAAAGAAAAGAAGGAAATAAAGCTGGCTCTCTATATAGTGCACTAAAATGAAGTACACTGTGCAGAGAGTCCAGTGAGACAAGACAAAAGATATACCGAGGCAATACTAACACTCTGTTTTTGGTAGTGTGCGAGCAGTAAGGCTTATCAGAGCATAGTGCAAAGCATTTGCTGTACTCACAGAGGCAATAAATGAGACACACACTCAAGAATAAATCTGAGACCAATTTAGGAAACTAAAAATGATTTCTATGTAATTGTTTTGACCAAGACCTTCATCTTACAGTAAGTACTTTTTAGGATATACATTTTCAAGGTTTGCAAAATTAATTACTTTCAATGCACAAGTACGCACCGTTGAAATCAATGGGAAGAAATAATAAAATGCAAATAAAATCATACAGTTGAATCTCAAGATTCACCTTTGGGATTTAGGTGAGTAGCATGGCCAGGCCCAATGTTCCACCAGTGGATTCTCGGAAGTGTCCTGGATTCAGCCGGGAGCAGGGTCCAGAGGTTGTTGGTAGCTTGTGCGCTGCAAAGAATAGGGCCTCCAAAAAGTAAACAGCACAAGGGGACTTGTGCATCAGGACATGGTTCCCAGGGGAGAAAATTACATTTAAAAGTAATAGGAGTCAGGGTAGAGGTACCCTAACTGCACGGGACTGATGGAGGATTCCGTGAGGTTCTCCTTATTGCCAAGAAATTCTCCAAAAATAGTTTTTTTACCACACAAAGATCTACAGATCCACCTGAATCCACCTAGATCCTCATGGATTTGGGTGGATTCATGTGGATCCATGGATCCAGCCACAAAATTTGAAAAAAAAAACAGATACCCCACTCACAGACCCACATACCTACTCACACACTCACTCACACACCCACTTACAAACCGACACAACCACTCCCACACCAATACAGCTACTCACACACCTACTCACAGACCAACACAACCACTCACACATCCACTCACAGCCACTCTCACATCAACTCACACACTCACACAACTACTTAAACCCCCAAATCAACCATTCACACACCCATATAGCTATTCACACACCAACTCACAGACTGACAAAACCACTCGCACACCTACTCACACACCCACAGTCACTCCCACGCCCACTTACACATCCACTCACACACCGATATAGCCACTAACACACCCACACAGTCACTCACACACCCAAACACAGGCAGTGATGCACTTATAGAAATTGCATTAGAATATGTTTGTATTAAATGTGTTGTTGTTTTAGTAATGAATGTGTACAATATAACAATCAGACCTCTTATTTGTCTGAGGATTTGTGACATATCTGCAGATCCATAAAATTAATTTTTTAAAAGGACTTGTTGCATTGCATTGATAGAAAGACTACATAAGTTACCTAACCTTAATTTTAACCTTTTTAGTTTTAAAATATATAATAATAAAGAACGTGTGAAGAAAATGCATTTAAAACTTGTGAAAATGTATATTAGTAAATTAAACCCATTGGTCAAATCGTATTACAATTTATATTAAAAGAAACTGTGAAATTCACTAAGAAACCCAAAGGTTACAGGGACATTATAGTTAAAAAAAAACGAGTGAAAAAAAAACTTCAAAATGCACTGAAAAAACAAAATCACAGGGACGTTATAGTTAGATTCAAATTTTACACACACAAAACCATAGAAATTCAGCAGTTATAGTTATAGTTATATCAAGAAACTATAACTCATGCCCTACGATAACTATAACTCATGCCCTCACCATTTTAGAAAAATACTAAATTGTTACCGCCTGGAGGGAGCAAAAGAAAACTGCTCCTGTGGGGTTGGGGCAATGCTGGCTCCCACTGCACCCACAATTGGTTTAAGCAGGTAGCTGTCTGGGTTGCGAGGGCCCTAGGACTTCCCTGGCAGCCCCCAACAATAATAATGATTTGAGGTGCCCCATGAGGGCACTGGGTCACCCATTATATAAAAAAATGCCAGCTCCTGCTCTGTCCTGAGGAATGGGACTGCTAGTAGAGAGCTAGCGGGACAGCAGTGGGATCTATGAAAAAAAACAGTGGGTGTCCCAGGTGGGACTGGGACACCCAGCGACATTTTTTAAAATATAGCAAAAAGTGAATAATAAATGGACAGCCACAGCCACTACGTTATTATTTACTGCTCCTTCAAAGAGCGCTCCATAATGCCTTGTGAGGGCTATTTACATTTTCGTTTTTGTTTGGAGGATACATCTTGAAGGGGCAGTGATACCACCAAACATTTTTTTTTCAACTTTTTTTTAATTTTGTGGTGCACTGCAGGGAGTATTGCAACCTCTCCAACAACATTAGCTTGGTTGTATGGCTGCATTTGATGTGACCTTAAGATATACAAAGAAGACACAAGGTCCTCTTGTGGTTTTGCTTATGAATGGATTTTTGGGATAAAACAACATTGAAATAAAGAGACGAGACTTGCTTGTTTTTATATTTATTTAACATACTTAACGCAAACACCAAGTCACACATGTCCTTCCTCCATGTACAGTATAGGGTCCGCAGCAGGGCCTGGCCTGCAGGCAGGCTTTGCATCAAATCCCTTGTGGGCAGACAACCCTGCATCATGCACAGCCTTTTGCCGTACACAGAATGGGGCTGGGCCCAGGACCTTGCTTATGGCCAGGCCCTCCACCCAACCCCCTTTGAGCTGCATGTGGCCTTTGGCCATGTGCGACATGTGGTTGGGCGCAGGGACTGGCATAGATTACGAGTCATGTAGACCTCACACATCAGAAAAATATGGTGCACTCACGTTACCATGTTATATCGCTAAGTGCTCTTAAGAAAGACACTCAAAATAGCAGTTTTTAACAGCATGTTCTGTTATTTTGCTAGAAGGACCAAGGCTATATAGAGATTCTGAAGAGAATCAAGTGTACAAGTGCTTTAGAGGTCGTTTTCCAGTAAAGTTTTGAAGAAGGGAAAGGAGGGTGAGTTTCTTTTTTTTATATATATATTTTAATGCAGATTTTTCAGATAAAAAACACAAGAGGAGTGTGACAAGATACAAAGGCATACCCTTGCCATGCAAAATACAAACAGTTCAACCTAATAGCAGATACATTCATAAAGATACCTTACATATGTTTCTTAAAACACCATATAAAGATACAAAATATGCATTAAAGAATAATCCTAGGGCATCTGAATCTGTAAATTTGATAATACAATATACAGTGTTAAGAGAGATGAAAAAGAGCAATGCACTGGGAAAAACATTAAAAAAATTCACTTTAGGCAGAAAAATAAAAACACTACTTGCATACTGAAGAGATGTTGTACCCCAGTTGAAACCGTCACGTTGAACTCAGCCTAATTCCAGATTAATTAATGATGTTGAATACATTGCTCATAATTCATTGAAACCAGATAAAGTACCACTCAGAGAAAAACATCAAAAACATAAAAGTCTCAGTGCCCAATATTAAAACATTGAAAACAAGAGCGATTCACTGCTGCGGTGCAAAATGTGCTACTGACAATACTGGATTCAGCCAAGATGAGTGAGAGTGAGTTTCTGATGTTGGCTGGAATGAAGTTTTAGATTTTTAGGGGTCTAATCCAGAGATTAACCTGGACTTTATGATGCTTTTCCTGATCAGTGGAGTGCAGTGCTTAATTTGTAAAAAAAAAATAAGTGCCAGGGCTCTCGTCGGGAGGCCACTGCAGCTTGCTCCACACATTGCCCCTCTGAACGCTGCCAATGGCAGTACCAACACAATTACTAATCATCACACTGCTACAAGTGTGACAATTCAGCCTAATCCAAGTCCCCAAAGGTTTAAGAATGGCCTGGGCAGCAGTCAATGACCATTTTAATGTATATTGAATCAATAAACAACTAGGGGCAGATTTATGTCGGACTTGCGCCACGTTTACGCCTCCGTTGCGTCATGCAACGGCGCGGAAAGGTGGCGCATCCCTGCGACCTATTTACAACGTGACGCATCTAGGCTGATGCGTCACGTTGTAAAGCCCTGCGCCACATGAAACCTGCGTCAGGTTTCATGTGGGCGTTCTGTCGCAGGGTGGGCGTTCCCTCGTAGGAAAGCCCCGTAAAACTGACGCAGTGAAATCTACAAGATTTCACTGAGTCAGTTTTACGACGCTGCTGGGTCAAATCCTTACGCCTGCTTGAAGCAGGCTTAAGGAGTGACGCGCCACGTTATGTATGGGTGGCCTCTGTACATTGCAGGAGTTGCGTCACACTTGCGACGCTACTCCAGCAATGCGCCGCCCGTACACTACAAGATGCGTCACGCATCTGCCCTTCCTTGCACCATGGTGCGCCGCATTGTAAATGCGGCGCATCTGTGGTGCCGCAAGGAGGGAATTGCGTGACGCATCAGTTCTGGCGCATCCCTGCTGATCTGCAGAGATGCGCCAGAACTCATAAATCTGCCCCAACTAGTGTTGTGCTCATCTTTAAAGTAGACAGAAAAGCGCCACCATGTGGCGGACTGTTACAAGCCCTAGTGTTGACAATTAAGTGCTGCTAGGTGTTGAGCACCAGAAACTTCCGGCTCAAATCAAGCACTGGTGCAGTGTCAAGTAGGGGTTTATTCATGCTTCGTAGAAACTTGGAACTTTGGAATATTTCGATTTTTTTAATAGGTTGGAGTGTTCGGGTGAAGGGCTTTGTAAGTCGTACAAGCTATTTTGAATGAGAACTTGGCTTTGAAAGGAACTAGTTTAGAGTAAACAAAGTAGGGATAAGGTGCTTGTGTTTCCTGTTAGTGAGAAAGCAGGCAGTTGTACATAGCATAGCTTTTAGTGGAGAGACAGATTTTTCAGGAAACCGGTGAGGAATGTAAAGTCATAATATAAAAGTGAAATGTCTTAGGCTTAGATTGTTAAGGGGAGAGGCTTTCCAGGTTTTGTTTTAAAGGAATCCCAACACCTTTGGCATACCTAAACTATGTTTTTTAAGTGGAAGATCTGAATAATCAAAAGCACAGTAGAGGCAGTCTCTCTGTCCCTCCCGGGGGGGGGTTGCCTGGATGAGGGCTGGATGAGGGTGATTAACCTGCTCAACCAGAAGGCAGAAATTCCATTAGAAGCCAAGGATTACATTTATGCAGTGTTTTTTGGGGGGCAAGAACCCCCCCGAACATGGGTCTGAGCTCTCCCCCACCACATGGCCCAATAGACTTTCTACCCTCCTGGAGGTATTCACCGCCAATCTGCCTTCTCACTCGGGGGGGGGGGGGGCAGAAGGCCCAATAAACACCAGGGATTTCAATACTGAGCCAAAACAGTCAAAAGGCGGGTGCGACCTACCCTGGCATCAAGCCATAAACCTGCCCCGAAGGAACATTAGTGTATTTCTGCTCCCCTGGGGGCAGATAGGAGGTTTATACCAATTGGTGAGAATGACCCAAATCTTCCCCTCTAGGAGGGGCAGAAAGTCCACCTAATACTAGGGAGTTTGCCTTTGGGGCAAAAGAAAGTGGTTCAAGTGTTGCATTCTGGCATTAGCCACCCCCCATCCCAAATGACACAAACAAGCCTATCTGCCCCCCCATTAGCAGACAGGTGCTTTTGCCCACAATTTACCTCTGGGGGCAGAATGCCCACAGTATGGCTGGAACACATTTTTTAAAATATAATAATGGGGTGGGTCTGGTCCATTCTAACACCAGGCCCCACAATTAGCTCTAAAGCCTCAGCAGTGTTTCTGCTCCGCTGTGGACTAAAGAATCCCATCCCAATGGTTACTGAGAGGACATTTGAATCTTTTGGTTGCTATTTTTACATATGGGCCAGGAAAGTGTGGCTAACTCCCAATATAGTCCCACTTGCAATGGTGAATGGCTGTTCTTTTTAGGATTGAGTAGGCTGCGAACTGGGAAAACCTACCAGACCCAGATAGTTCTGAAAAATAGATATCCAGGGTGTACATTGTGGTTTGCTTCAGGTTGATTCACCACATTTTCTTACCTACAATGACCTGCAAACCTCAAACTTTGACTAAAAACACTCATTTACCTCACATTTATTTGAAGAAAACCTCTGGAATCTGCAGTGAGCCACAATTTTCCTTCAACCCAGCACTCCCCCAAGACTCCAGATAAAATGGTACCTCACTTGTGTGGGTTGGCCAAAATACTCAACACAAAGGGCCCTAAAGTGCCATGTGGAGAGATCAGCAATGAGGGTAGCTGCTATTCATGGAAACCTTTGAACCACAGACGTTTTGGAATACTAGACAACCAGGGGATTCTAGGGGGGGGTGTGCCTTGTGTGGATCCCATGAGGTTTTCTTACCCAAAAAGTCCTGCAAACCTCATACTTGCCTGAGATCACACATTGAGGGAAACGTTCTTACTGAGGGACATGTGTGAGCTCAGGTTGGCAGTAAATTTGTGGTTCCCTCAGATTCCAGAACATTCTGTCACAGAAATGTGAGAAAAATGAATGCATTTTACCAAAGGTTGATTTTTGGGTAAAATTGCCTAGTGAGAGTCGTCACAAAAATCACACATCCCTGGAAAACCCTAGTTATCTACTATTAAAAAATGTGCAGGTTTACTAGGTTTCTCTAGGTGCCGGATGAGATAGGGCCCAAAACCCACATTACAAACAAAGGGTCAAGCTTTGGAGCAAAAATGGGATGTCTATGTTGCGTTTTGGACCCTTACCTATTGCAGGCACAAGGCTTAACCACAAAAGTGAGGTACCATTTATATCGGCAGACTTGGGGAAAAGCTGGGTGGAAGAAAATGTGTGGCTCTCCGCAAATTCCAGAACTTTCCATCACAGAAATTTGAAGAAAATGTGGTTTTAGTCAAAGTTTGAGTTTTGCAAAGGTTTCTGGGCGGTAGATTCCGTTCCACTCGCGGAATTTGGGTAATTTTGCAGTCTGCTGAGAACGCAGAATTGCCAAAAATTCTGCGATCAGCGGCTTCGCAGAATGTTTTGCTTGTTCGCGCTTTCAAAATGCATGTTCACAAGATAGTTCTCCCAGAGCACGCAAACAGCGTTCGCGAACAGGGAAAAAGCCTCGCGAACAGGCGGAACAAGCAATTCCATGTGTTCACGGAACTTTTACGTGCTCGCGGAGATTTTTTACCGTTTCACAGAGCTTTGCGTGGCGCGACTACGCAAATTCCGCCCACCCCTACCTAAAACCTGCTGAGAGCTACTCAAGTCAACCCATCATGGAGTTTTCCAGGTGTCTAGTTTTCAAAATGTGTAGGTTTGCTAGGTTTCCCTAGGTGTCAGATGAGTTTGGGCCCAAACCCCTCAACAAACCCACATTGCAAAAAGAAGGATCCGTTTTCAGTGTAAAAATGTGATGTGTCTATGTTGTGCTTTGGGCCCTTTCCTGTTGTGGCCACTAGGCCTTCCACCACAAGTGAGGTACCATATTTATCGGATGACTTGAGGAAATGCTAGGTGGAAGAAAGTTTGTGGCTCTCGCCGCTGATTCCAGAAGTTTTCATCAGAGAAATGTGAGATTTATGTTTTTTAATGAAAGTTTGAAGTTTGTGAGGGATTCTGTGTAAAAAACACCTGATGAAAGCCACACAAGTCCTCCCATCCTGGTCTGCTAGGTTTCCCTAGGTGTCGGCTGAGCAAGAGCCCAACATCTACAGCTAATCAATTTAGACAAAAAAGGTTATTTTGAGTTGCAAAATGTGATATATCCATATTGCATTATGGTCCGTTTCTTGTCACGGGCACTAAGCCTACCCACATAGTGAGGTACCATTTTTATCAGGAGATTTAGAGGAAGGCTCGGTAGAAGGAAATTTGTGGCTTCCTGCAGATTCCAGAACATTACATTACAGAAATGTGAGGAAAATTTGATTTTAGTCAACGATTGAGGTTTGCATGGAATTCATGGTTGAAAACTGGTGAGCATCACACAATTCCCCCCACCCTGGAATCCCCCAAGTATCTAGTTTTCAAAAATGTGTAAGTTTGCTACGTTTCCCTAGGGGGCAACTGAGCTAGGGCCCAAAATCCACAGCTACCCACATTGCAAAAAAATGGTCTGTGTTCAGTGCAACAATGTGTTGTGTCTATGTTGTGTTTGGGGCCCTCTCCTGCTGCGGGCACTAGGCCTATCCACCAAAATGAGGTACTACTTGTATTGGGAGACTTGGGGACATGCTTATTAGAATTAGGTTTGTGACTCTCTTTACAGATTTCAGAACTTTCCATCACAGAAATGTGGGGAAACTGTGTTTTAGTCAAAGTTTGAGGTTTGCAGGGTATTCTGGGCAAAAAATGCTGAAGGGAGCCATGCAAGTCGCTCCACCCTGCATTCCCCTAGTTGTCTAATTTAAAAAAAATTACAGGTTTGCTATGTTTCCCCAATTGGATCTTGCTGCATTTATGCCTTCCAAATACAAGCCAGTTTGTAAGAAAGAAGACTTTTGGAGATCCTACAAACCCTATATATCTCCACAACCAGAAGGGTCTTCCGAATGTAATAGTATATTGCTTTTGTAAATTGTCCATAGTGACAAAAAGTTACAGATGAAAATGTTGTCACAAATGGAAGTTTTTTCCTACTCATTTTCAATTTTTTTTATTTAAACAGTTTGTTTCATTGGGAAAACCTTGAGGGATTTATACATATGACCCCTTTTCCACCATGAACTGGAAGTAGGTTGGGAGCACAAAAAATAGGAAAAATGGATTACCTCGTTGACAAATGCCAAAACTGTAGCAAAAAAAATGATTTCTTTTACACAGCTCTGCATGTTCCTGAAATGTGGGAAAATTGTGACTTTAGCACAGCAAGCTGTTTGTTGATGCCATTTCTTAAGGGTTGAAAAGCAGCCACATTTATCCGAGGCAAATGTTTCCTATTTTTCGCCAAAAACTCAAAATCTAGCTTTGTTTTGCCTATTTTCATGGTCCCTGCCAAGGGAATCCACAATCCCTGGACACCTTTAGAATCCCCAGGATGTTGGAAAAAAGGGTGCAAATTTGGCATGATACCTTATGTGGAAAAACGTTATGGAGCCCTAAGTGCAAACTACCCCAAATAGCCAAAAACGGCTCAGCAGTAGACGGAGAAAGGCCCAGCAGTACAAGGGTTAAACGAAATGAATGCCTATTTCCATGCTTAGGGATGTGCACAGATATGAATACCGTACTTGTGCAAATTTTGTGATTACGTTTTGAATATATAGGTATCTACTGGTACTTATTCAGTTAAGCACAACCATCAGGTCATCACTCTAGGCAGCAACTGCCTGTCTCAGAATAATCCCCTTCAAACCCTTGTGCTGTGCTTTCCAGAACAAGGAACCCACATCCACTGATAATGGAAACCCTACACACCCCCATCCCTAAACAAACATATTTACAAGAAAAGTATTTTATAAAAATGAAACCAATTAGAATAAAAAATGCTACAGAAAACTTAAATCATGAGCTTTGGTGGAAAGTAGACCTAGTGGACATACACTTGCCATGATACAATCTTCAAAATGCACAGACAAGGATATGTGCTAAACCCTGCCATGCTTTTGCACACTTCCTCCCACATGGGTACTTGAGGGCACTATCTCTTCTTCGCCATCCAACTTGTTGTCCAGATACAAAGAGCAACTCTCTGGTACAATTGATAACTACTTTTATTCCAAACTTTCTCATCCTCCAACACCACAGTATATTATTTCACCTTCTTGGCATGCATTCACGCAGAGAACCATGAGCAACCATTCTGCACTGGAATGGGTTTTTTGGCTCTCACTCAGGGGCCCATTAGGATGGCGGGTGTATCCCCCCGCCGGGCTGGCGGTAGCCACCTCTGGCCCTGCGGGGGAGATCCGCCCGCCATCCATGCCTGATTGACCTCCCTGCCTGATTGACCTCCCGCCGTATTGGTATGGCTGGGGTCCGCGGGGATGGAAAGACCTTCTGCTGCTTTCCCGCCAGTCGACTCGTCGACCGTGCGGAAAAGGGGTATAATATGATGGCGGTGTCTGCAAGACACCGCCATCCATATTATGATGCAGGCGGAGATAAGCCTTTCCATGACGGCAGCGCTGCCATGGGAAGGCAGGCGGGTTTTGCTTTTGGGGGCCGGTTGTGGGCCCCCAGGGTGTTGGGAGGTAAGGGTTGCACATGGGGGTACCTATGACACCCCCCTATATTTGCATGCACAAGGTGGCAGGCACCGAGCGGTGACGGTCACGTTGTGCATGCAAATGCACAACATGCTTTTTTTACATTGCAGCGGCTGCTGCTTACAGCACTGCCCACCGCAATGTAAAAATTGCATCCTAATTTGAATGGCAGAACCACCGCAACATCGGCAGTCGGTCCCGTGCTCCGATGCAGTGGCGGGTGGATCGTAATAGGCCCCTCAGTCTCTTGAGCGATTTTCTGTATGAATTTGTGGACAGACCATGATCTCTTTGTACCACACTTCACACATCCATCAGTTGTATCAAACTCCCACCCTCCTCCTGCTTGCATCCAATCCATTCCTTGTTCATTCATGTGCTTGCCACTATTTCCCTCAATAGGGTAAAAGGTGGAGGCAAGATGGTGCCTGCAGGGCAGGCGTGCGTGTGAGGAGCTCCGTTTGGGCGATGCGGTGATTTTCCCTACCTGGGGTCCCAGGTGGCTATCTTCGGCGCTTCCCGGGTGTATCTCCCGACTTGATGTACACGATGACTTCCTCGGTGTGGAGGAGGCTTCTGCTGGTCGACGCAAGCTGTGGCGGTTCGCGGCTTGGTGCCGCTGTGCTCACCTGCTGATTTGAGAGAAGGAGGCAAGACGCACTGCAACGCCGGCAGCTTTCGATAGACGGTCTCTCTCGCGAGAGAGGTGGAGGAGTGCCGGGACGCCGTGGCGTGTTGAGTTCCAGGGGAATTCAGCGAAAAGCTGGCGGCAATAGGAGTCCGGGGACCTGTGTGGAGCAGTGTGGAGCGGCGTTCTCAGTAAGTTTGGAACCGGCAGATTTGGATTCGTTAAAGACTGCAGGCTGGTGCAGTGAGGGGCTGGTGGCCCTTTCTCTTGAAAATCATACAAAAGATGCTATAAAGGTGCTATAAAAGTTGCAAGCTGCAAGATATTATAGACAATACTGACACTGTTTAAAGTCGGAGTAAGTGACTTACTTGAGAAACTCAGTTACACTTTTCTCATTTTGCTCTTTTGGATACAGTACCCACAGACTTTGGCTTTTTTTTTCCTAACTGCTTATATACTATTTTTCCTCTCTGCAAAGCTCATTAGAAAAAAATAAAAATATTAACTAGTTCACTATGGGTCCAAAAACAGCTCGCGGTGGGTGGGAAATCTAGACCCAGTGGGGAGAACCAGATTGGGACCCGGGCCGCTCTCGCGGCGAAGACAAAACAAGATGGCAGTGATAACGATTTGGATCTCAGTCAAATAGGTACCCCGAATATTCCGCAAATGTTCACTACTAAACTAAAAAACGCAACGGGAAAAACTTTGACGGTTGGAGATGGGGGTAACAAAAGCGTTGATGCTTTGGAGGCTGATGTTGATCAAGATAAAACCTTGGTAGAAGCACTTGAGCAGCTAGTTGTCTCTCTAGTAGTTTCCCCCTCCCTACCACAAACTGCCCTGGCTCATGGCTCTATTGCTGACGCTGACATTGATGTTGATAAAAGTGTTGAACTTACACAAAGTTTGGGTATTCCTCTGAATCCCTCTAGGATAGAAGGGATAGAAGGTGATCCAATTAGCAGTAAGGACAGCGAATTCTATTCATTGTCAGAACACTCTGGGGGCTCTGATTTGGAAGGTGACCTGGAGGACGAAGCGGAGACTTCATCATTAGAAAATACCAGCAAGAAAGCTACTTTTATCTCTATGGTAAATCAACAAGCGGATAGTAATTGGGGGGAGGAAATCTCCAACGGGGGTATGACCGAAGCGGATCAAGAGGCTATACAGGACCAATGTGGCCAAGAGGGCCGAACAGGCTTTGTCGATCAAACTAGTTATAGCTATAGCCCTGGGATTTCTAGCCAAGCCCCATTAGATATCATCTTGAAAGCTATCTCAGATCAACGTCTAGAAGCTAAAGCCGAACATTTGAAAACGCATACTGCTTGTAAAAAACTCCAGAATACAGTTTGACGGTTGGCGAAATCTTGTAATGACTTTACGGATAGAATGGCAGAGGCAGAAGGGCGCATTGCTTCACTTGAAGATCAAGTTGTACATAACAAAACTGACATTGATGGTATTAAGGCTCAGAAAGATGATGTTAATATAAAACTGGTCGATTTAGAGAATAGACTATGTCGCAATAATCTGCGGATTTTGGGAGTGCCTGAAGGACGTGAGGGACAGGACATGCGTCAGTTTGTGGTTGAACTTTTTGAAGAGGCCTTTCCTGAGGTTAAGGATTGGCATTGGTCTCAGGAGATCCAACAGGCACACCGTTTTCCATTTCGACAGCGACCATCACGGGGGACACAAGGCCATCAATATCCCCGTGCCATTCTGATATCTTTAAATAACTTTCTGGCAAGACAAACGGTATATGATCTTGCAAGACCAGATAAAAAGCGCTCTGGAAAGATATTGAATTTTTTGTGCGCACCGATTACTGCCATACCACTGTAGAAAATCGCTGGCGATTGCGCCAGCTGATGGCTCCATTTCAATTGAAGTGTGCTCAAGTCTTTCTTCTCCAACCGTCCACTTTAAAAACTGTGTATAAAGGGCAGAATCGTTTTTTTACATCTGAGACCCCAGCAAAGGAGTATTTGAACTCATTAGTGTGAGGGGATAATATGGATTTTGTGTATCTGCTTCTCTATATTGGTTTGTCCCTTCATGCCCTATTTTTTTTCTTGTTAACGGATATGCCCAAACTTGAGAGTTGCTCTCACACACATCAACGGGGCGATAGGCCCCTTTGCCTTAGTTTTGGGGGAGGGTCACATGGGGTGGGGGGGTGGGTGTTGTGGGGTAGGTGGGGTAGGTGGAAGGGTAGGGGGATCACAGGGGGTGTTTTGAGGAGTAAAGGGGGAAAAGTTCGGTCAAAGCCAGTAAGGTGCAAGTCAAAATATATTGCTTTTCTTTAATTATCTATATAATTATAGGTGCCACTATTTAACGAGTCAAATAAGAAGCGATGGCTAGTTATAATTGTCGAATGTACTCATTCAATGTATGTGGCCTTAATAATGCTCTTAAGCGTAAACGAGTGCTGCATGAAATTCGTTTGATTCAACCTGATATTATATGTCTCCAGGAGACGCATATTGCATGGGCGAATAGGTAGGTTCTGAGGGAGTTTGGGTATGTAGTATTGGCGGCCTCACAACAATCTACCATGAACCGGGGGGTGGCTATATTGGGGCGGCAGTCCATAGCTGCAACAGGAAAAACTAAAGTTGATAGTCTAGGACGCTGGGCAATTGCTGAGTGTATTATAGGGAATGTTGTAGCCACGATCTGCACGATATATGGATCAAATATTGATGATACTGCAGTGTTTTTTGAACGTGGAGCTGGCTCTTTGGGGTACACCGCTATTCTTACTTGGTGATTTTAATATTCATGGCGAGCTGAATACCTGGGACTTGAAATTTAGTGGTTATGCAGGTAGGAAACCGAAGGTATTCAGAGAGCTACGGCAATTATTGCTTCAACATGGGCTGATAGATGGGTTGCCCTTGGCAAATCCGAGGGATCCAGGTTTTACTTTTTTTTCTTCATCTCATAAGAAATTTGTGCGTTTAGACTACATTTTTTTACCCAGCCATTTGGCGGAAGGCTCTCGAATGTCTGTAATGCCACGCATTACATCTGATCATGCTCCGATTGTTATAGATATGTCTTTGCTTAAAATCCAGCGTTTACAACGGTCTTTTTCATTTAATAAGAAACTTCTCTCGGATGAAACCTATGTGCGTCAAGTTCTAGACTGGGCCCAACAGTTTTTGGATTTTAATAGGGGCTCTGCCTCTCATGCAATGGTATGGGATTGTTTTAAGGCAGGATTACATGGCGAAACATGTAGCTATGGCTGGACTCTACAACGCAAACAAAAAAGCATAACTGAGCAACTTCTACATGATCTAACAAATGCAGAGCGTGAATTGACACGTGATATTAGTTTGCATCAGGATAGTAGTGCCTCACAAGATAAATTTGCAAGATGTAAGGCTAAGATTAATGGGGCGTGGAGTCCTGACATAGCACGACAGTATACAATTCATCGTGCTGAGAGATATGAGTATGGAGAGACTGTGGGAAGATGTTTAACTCAGAGAATGCAGGGGCGCCAGACTGCACAACGCATAACATCTATAGAAAATAGCCAAGGCGTGTTAGTTGAGTCATCGGAGGGTATTCTCAAGGTATTTCACGATTACTACACAGACCTCTATACCCAAGAAGACCTTTCGTTTGATTCAATTGGTCAGTTTCTTGATAAACTTGATCTATCTCAGCTAGATTCTATACATAAAGAAGAACTAGAGGCACCAATTACCACGCAAGAGCTTGAGACTACACTGAAAGAACTGGCTATGGGGAAAGCTACTGGCCCCGATAAACTTCTTCTAGAGATATATCATGTGCTATTTCCCATTATTAAAGCTGATATGCTAGCGACATTTATTGATGCCCAAGCTGGACATCCCCCGCCATCATGGGATGATGCAAGTATAATCGTATTTAAAAAAAAAGATAAACCTTTGCATCTTCCCGGGTCTTACTGGCCTATTTCACTAATTAATGTAGATGCAAAACTATATTCTAAAATTCTTGCGAATCGACTCATTCAAGTTGTACCGGCATTAGTCTCTGAGCAACAACATGGTTTCCTTCCAGGCCGTGGTACGATCAATCATATTCATCGCGTTATTGCAGTTTTGGACTATGCTGCTGTAGCTCGTATGAACGTTGGTTTGGTGTTTTTAGACGCCGAAAAAGCGTTTGATCGCGTTGCATGGACATTCTTATGGGCAATTTTGGCAAAAATGGGATTTGGACCTCGATTTATATATGCTATACAGATTATGTATAGACGTCCCAGGGCCAAGATTTGTTTGTCAGGCCAGGAATCAGCAGCTGTTAATATCACCCGGGGCACACGGCAGGGGTGTCCATGCTCGCCGCTGTTGTTTGCCATGTATATCGAACCACTCTTACAGATGCTGGGGTCATCTCAATACATACAATCTATGGTGTTACCTGGGGGCAGTATACGTGTATTAGCTTATGCTGATGACGTTGCTGTCATAACATCTGATCCAGAACCAGCATTACGCGAAATTCAAAATCTAACTAGTGAATTTGGTAATGTGTCGGGGTACAAGGTTAATATTCAGAAAACGCAGGTTATTTGCTCAGCAGGACTCTGCCCTAATGACTGCCGGGTTATCCCGGAGGCTAAATACCTTGGCATTAACATTAGGCTATCGCTTCAAGAGCTAGTTATGGTGAATTGGACAGATATATTACAATCTGTTAAAAATCAGCTGGAAAAACTTGAATGCCTACATTTGTCGCTGGTTGAGAGACGCAATGTCTTAAAAATGTCTATTCTGCCTAAAGTGTTGTACTATTTTCGATCGGTACCTTTGGAGATACCTGTACTACACCAAAGGAAATTGCAATCTATAGTGACAGATTTTTATGGGGCTGGAAATCTGCGCGTAGGGCTTCTAAATTTATGACACTTCCAATTCTACGTGGTGGATGGGGAGTTCCAAATTTTGCATTATATTATTTGGCTTGTCTTATGCAGAATATTAAATATTTTGTGATTGGGGGGACTCCACCTACATTTGAGAGCCCTGATATTTTTTCTCTCTTACTTGGCCCTCAATCACGACAAATTCTGCTTCGCTTTTTAGAACCTAGTTATTACAAAAGAACTAGATTTAAATTAGTATTGTCTGCCTTTGAAGGATGGCGATCAATTTGGAAGCTTATTTCTTTAGGACGCATTAATTTTTACACTCCATGTAATTCTACAGAATTGTTTCCTCCAATATTTTGGGATCGTATGATGCGTATATGAGGGGAAAAAGGCATGGTATTTCTTGGTTCTTTGGTTAAAGATGGTACAATTGCTTCATTTCAGGAGCTAAAAGATATATATTGTTTCCCATCATGATTTTTTTAAGTATTTACAATTACGCGACTTTATTCTTAAACATCCAAATATTCTACCCCTATGTCCAAATGACTTTATTGAAATACTTAAAAAGCCATCGCAAATAGGGACTTTATATAATTATCTGTTGAATTTACAGCAGGACGACATGGCGTCACAGGAGTCTAAATGGTGCAACAGATTGGGTACTTCTGTAGTACCCTTTCAAGATTCAATCTATATGGCTGCTAAAGTTATTCTGTCTGCCAATTTATACTCACAGCACTGTAAAACTTTATTTAATCTTTACCACACACCTTTTAAAATGCTGAAATGGGGTAATGCTTATAATGGCAAATTTTATATGTGTCCATCTGATCAGGCGGATATTGTGCATATTTTTTTTGATTGCTCAGTGCTAAAACCCTTTTTTTCATCTATCGAAAAATTCTTGTCACATATCTTAAACTGTGAAGTGGTTATTTCTAGAGAGTTGATTATCTTTGGTTTATCTAATGACACCGATCTCTTTTTAGGTTATTATGAAAATAGATATCTTTTATTTATGGCTATGGCCGTAGCTCGCTTATGTATTTTTTCAATGTGGTTGAAACCAGAAGCACCTGTATATGAAATGTGGCGGGCAAAGTTTTATAATGTTTTTTATTTAGAATATAACCTTTATTGTATTAAATCACTTAGGAAAATGCAAAGGGGGTGTAAAATTTGGCAAGCAATGATAGACCATTTAGACCCGCCGGAATGACCTCTGTTTGACTATGTATGGTGGTATTGTGCCCCATATTGTTTTCTTTTTTATTGTTTCTCTAGGTTTTCTAGTCTTCGTGTATATTTGTACCATAAGTTCGTATATATGATGTCCGGCTATGATTTCATGTTTTGTATATCTGGCTTTGAACTGAACCAATAAAAATAATTTTAAAAAAAATAGGGTAAAAGGTGAAACCCTGGTGCTGAAATGCGGTTTGGTTCTAGTGGCCCACAGCATGCCCCCACAACAGACTTTCAATTTATACCATTAACAAAGGTTAATTGTAACTGCTCCTTAATCATCCAACTGCCTCTCTCAACTAGGCCATTACTCATGGGATGCTATAATGAAGTTGTCACATGGAAGACACCAGAAAAATCAAGAAAGCTTCGCATTTCAGTGGTCTCTAATTGGTTACCATGATCTGTTGCACTCTTTTCATGGTACCCCTCTATGTCGAACATCTCCTGTGGGAATTCAATCACAGTCCAGGTGCTGACATTCTCCACACATTTAACTGAGGGGCAATTTGTCAGTTACTCTACTAGGATAAGGACAAATGTAGGCGTACTTCCAAGAGGGCCAATGGGGCCCGAAATGACCAGGGCCAGTTTGTTCAATGGCACAGCTAAAGCCAAAACAGGAATGACTTGGGAAGGCACTGTCCCTTACATTTTGTCACTCAGAAGCACTTTCATTACATTCTCCGATGATTTGTTCACAACAGCAATCACAAATCCGCTCTGACCCTACTCTTCATTTCACTGATACCAAAATGAAAATCAGATGCAAGTTTCACTACTTTGTCATACAACTTCTCTAGTAAACTAACAGGCCATTGTACTTTTACACGTATCTCATCAGAAACAAGAACATAAGAGACCAAATCATAATGCAACCCCTGTAAGCACCGCCACCCCATGGACACAAAGACCATTACTTCCTACAATAAAAAATCCCCATCCTGTTCTTTCCTACATTCCTTCTCACTAAGAATTCCACTCATCACTAAATCCAGAGAACACACCACATATACAATCTTGACATCATCTCCTTCTTCATCACAACCCAGCATTTATTCCTTCAATGGCAAACTTAGCAGAAATGTTGCAGCAAAATGTTTTGCTCCTCTTACATATTGAAGTTTGCAGCGAAATTCCTGCAAACTATATTGCCACTTGGCGATTTGCAGAGTGCTCTCGCCCACTATAATACAAAGCAAATTGATTAGGTATTTATGATCCATTTGCAAAATTAACTCAGTAAACCACACAAAATTCTTAAAGTCCTTCAAACTCCCCACCACAATGCCAAAGGTTCTTTCCTGGTGGTAGAATATAGTGGCTCAGCTCCACAGAAAGCACATGATGCGAAAGAAACCATTTCCTTGTGACCTCCACTGCACCAACACCACTCCTAACCCTTGGTTCCAGATATCAGTCAATCAGTCATAGTAATGCTTACATCACTAGTGTCAAATGGTTTGAGTAGCTGGGTAGAAAATATGACCCGTTTGAACTTAGGAAAAGTGGTGTCAGACTTTTTCTCCAGATATACTTCTAATACTTTTTTACTAAAAAGAAAAACACATAACACCAATGCTTTACGAGCAAATGAGGGACACATTTTGCATAACACTCCACAAGTCCCAGAAAAAAAAACGAGTTGCTCTTTGTCAATAGCTGCAGGCACAGCTCCGTGTGCATGAAACGTTTTCAACTTACGTTCTACACTCTCCTCCTGTACATGATATCTAATGTAGTTCTGTGGAAGTCAGTTCCTTCTGATCCCTAATACCAACAATCTGACCAGCTCAATAACAAGAGAAGGCATGTGGAACATGCACAGAAGAGAAATTACCTGGAATTAACTGATCTACTTTTACTGTAAGTAAGCTGGTATTGCAATGCAATGCTTGCTCAAGGACATCATCCACACATCACATGATGATTGCCTAGCAGCAGGCATTCAGCCACTCCATATTAAGAAGTGGCAAAGCTTATGTGTCCCTGATTGGACAAGTATTACAAAACTTTTTGACCGCAGTTACCATTACCAGAACATTGCATTAGCTTGGAAAATTCCAACTGTCATTATCAAAGGACAGGTGGTTAGCAAAAGCTCAACCATCTTACATAGTGTAACGCTGATTTGGCCTTTCTTGATTGGCCTAGTGTTGAATAATTGTGTAACCTGTCGAGTTTGGTTATGGGCATGTGACACCTCGGTCTATCAATTCTGAGAAACTGTCTTATTCTTGTGATTTTATTGGACATGTACTGCAGCACCTTTTTTGTTGTTTTGGACAATAAAAGATTGTGTGAGACTTCTCCTTTTTAGACACTTCGCCACCAGCTGACTGTCCCCATGCTGCACATATTACAATAACATTTCTCTTTCATCATATGTGCTGAGTTAGTATTCATTTTATGTAGGATTCTACAGTTCCCACCACCATGAAGGAATTTGCATTTTTCATTCCTCAAAACCGCACCATCCTTCTTCAGAATATTTTGCAGCTTCCTCAACCTGCAGTCATGCATACTCTTTTTCCCACAAACCAGAATGTCAATCCTGAAAGCAGGTTACATCATGAATGTCTCTAAACATTTCATTCATCATTCTTTGCAATATGTAAGAAGTAGTTGCCAAGTCAAAAGGCATACAAATGTAGCAGAATACTCCCTTCAGATACACAGTGTGAGGTGTCTGGGCTCCTCCAATAACTCAATTTTATTGAAGGCTGAGACATGTTGGGGGAAGTAAAAACCACCACGCCCTTGAGCATAACCAACATTTCATCAATCTGGGCAGAGCTTGAAAGTCAACCCATATGCTGTTGTTGAGATAGTCTGTGTAGCAAGTGTCAACATGATCACCTGACCCTCCCTGCACTGCTGTTGCAAACCGATGGTTTGCGATTATTTTGACACAGTTTCTTGTAATGTATTCATCAATGTCCAATTTTTAAGTCAAACTTATCAGAACAGTTACATTGCTTTACAATTATTCATACTTATTTACTTATGGCTTCGTACTTATTTTCATTTCATAAATACAATGTTGAGCTTGAAATCAATTCTCATATACATAACGAAAATACACAAACATTCTTTACAAATATACATGATCATTCATTTTGCCGTTAATCCCAATGCATTTCGGGATCTGAGGATGCCTTCTTCAGGGAAACTGAAAAGAGTAAAACAAAGGGTTTGTCAAGGTTCCATGAACTTAACAAAGTGGTTCAGATATGTGCTATGTTAACATACACAAAAGGAACTGTCTTCAGTGATTATCATTGTGACCCAGAATTCAAGGAACCTTCACCAATAAGAAACAACCATGTGTGATGCAGAATAAACATAAGAAAAGCTATGAGCACACTAATCTGTACACTTACCGACATAAGTCTCTTCCTTGCACTTCTAAACAAATAGAAATATAACACGGTTGGCAAGACCTAAAACAGAAAGTTCACAAAATCAATACCCCTGTTTGCCTCTGTAAGAGTTAAAGTATCTACGCTGTTATAGGTCTTCTAGAGTGAAGTGATTAGTCGATTACCTGGAGACTTAAGTACTTAACCCGATGGACAATGTGATATCAATCGTTGATTCAGGCTGTTGACTCGGTCTCCCGAATTTCATCTAAATAAACACCTGCGAGGTAGTGAAATGCAGGTTGTATGATAAGACAGCCACGTGGGTTAGATTGAGTTAAAGCCCAGATATTAAAATACTCTGTGGTTACCTGTAAAGTCCCCGTTAGCTCCCGTCTGAGTCAACTGTGCCAAATAGTGGCGATGTTGTTGAATATGCAGCTATTATGCCGGACTCTTGTTCTATAGCGAAGTAAAAGGCTGATGGGAAATGGTCACCCTTCAATTACACAACGGAATAATGTACTGGGAAACTGGTATTTAATTTTTCTAACTTATCGCCCCCCTTGATGCAAATGAAAAAATACCTGTGCCCACGCCGCCCTGTCCAACCGAACAGAAGTTATGGTCAGGGACGCCAGCCACCCCCTCCACCACCATACCCCCAAGGCCAATAGTCTCACACCGGGTTCTTTTGGAAGGAGCGCCTTGATGCCTCCGGGTTTAGTTGCGCTCTTTGCATATAAATTTCCTTTAATATTAATAATAAGAAGGGGGCCTTGCGACCCCCCGGCCGTATTTATTAAAACATGAAAACAAATTAAAAATTGTAAAAATAAACATTTTCATTTACAAATTTATACAAAATTCAGACATTAGATTACACATGATGTAGACAGGTATCCAAGGACTAAACTTAACAAATCTCTAATACAAAGACTTTCCTAACCGAATCTAACATCGTACGTATGAATTTTGCATAACATTTTTGGGCCTACGGCAAGGTCTTAACCGGTGTCAGATGGATCCCTGTTAACCAGCTACGCCCTCACGTGTGAGTGCGCATGCGCAGAGGGCCCGTTACCAGGAGAGTATTTCCCCCCTCCCGGTTACCCACGTACGCTCCCTGAAACTCCATTGATCTAAAAGTGGGCCCTTTCACTCTGCGCCGTTTAATGACGTCATAGTGTCCGTGCGGGGTGACTTACGCAGCCGAAAGAAGAAATCGTGACTCCACCCTACCCCCGCACCCATCCAACCAAGCAGATATCCTGGCTCTGGAGTTCTGGGAGAGGCCATTGGCCCCTTCCCCCTGGGCGAGCCCATTCGTAATTGTGCTGCCCCCTAGGGACCTTCAATAAACTGCTCACCGATCATGACCTTACCGCCTGACCGAAGACTTACAAATAAATACGACAATTGTTGACCTATAAGTGGGAGAAAAACCGAAGGACAAAAAAGAAATTCTCCACATGCCATTCGGAGAAACCATTAAACAAAAACACTCCACATCAATATATCCTGTAAACAAGGGGAAAAACGGCCTAAGTAACAGCAGTAATTCAATTTAATGTGTACTCCAAGAACCATTCACATCCATGAATAATTATTAACTCTACACATTCTTCATCAGGGGCTGGTGGGTGGGAAAAACTTCACCGGTTACGCCAGGGGCTTTATGCCGGTGCAGCCTGCTGAGGAGCGTGGGAGAAAGAGGATGCCTCCCGCACTCCCAAGTCCTTTTAAATCCCCACAAAGGGGGAGGCCAACCAGTTTGCACTGGTCCACCCCCATCCCCCGCGAGCCACCCACCTATCCCCGGAACCAAACAACTGCTTCCGGGTCAAGGCGGTGTACTCCACTAATCGATGTCGGGGCGCGCCATCGAGAGGGCTACAGGAGGGGTCCGGCGCCCCGCCATACTTGCGGGGGGACCGAGCGGCCCCCCCTTTCCATCCTTGTCCTTGTCAAGTATCCAACCCTCTTTAAAGACCTGTTAGAACAGATAACTCCGTTAACACTCCGTACCAACCAATATCCATATTCCAGTCCCCTCCTATCATTCTTTAGAAATTGCGTTCATTTACCTTATCCGAATATCAACATCGATCTGCACCGTCGCCAGCTCGTTTGTTTGACAAACAGATGCGATTACCGCTGTGTGAAATGCTTCCGCAATGAGTACTCGACATAAAAAGAGGCCAAAGATAGCCGCAGCTAACTGAGTCGCACTCGGCGGCATGATACTGTAATCTATGCATACTACTAAATGCTTAGGGATAATGTCATTCGGTGCTCTACATTAACCAAGCTTATGTTTGAACAACCGGAGCATAACGATTGTACCTAAATGTCCGACTGCGGGCGAATGCTGGTGCTCAAAGGCTTAAAATTTGAATACTACCTTGATAAACTACCACAAAAAAAAACGGAGATTTGAAATAATACAAGAAGATAAATGAGACTGTGAAAAAGAAAAAAGAGAGGTGCTGTCTGTGTTTACATCAAACATCAGAAATAAAACTGTTAATGGTAGACTTACATTGTGGTTACATTGAATATGTTCCTCAAATAGACAACCTGTTATTGGATGATTTACAAGCCATGGCAAAGATAATGATGCTTAAATCAACCTAAACCCATGTCTAAATTTTAGCCCTGCTGACTCATGTGTACTGGTTGTTTAAAAAAAAAATATATATGTATTGTTCTTTCACAGCAAAATTGCATACATAGTACTCTCCTAGGACATTACAGCAAAAGCAAAAAAGAGTACAAAATAAAAAACAGATAGCACATGACTCCTCGTAATAATCACGGAAAGCACTCCACATTTTTATGCCCAGTCTTCTTTTCCTCGACCCCTTAATAGAAAAAAGACCCCACTCCAAATTGTATAAACTGAGCATTTTAGCACGCCATTGATGGAAATCCGGCGGTTTTTCCTGAAGCCACTCCGTGGCTATGCACAGACGTGCTACTGTCATCTCAAAGAATATAAAATGCCGATGTTGAAATAACAGTTCAGGAGGCCTGTCCTTCGGTATTTTTCCCAGCAACAACATTGCTGGCGTGATAGCTACAGTGCTCTAATTACCAAGGATAAGAATTTTTCAAGATCTAAAAAAAAACATTGAAGTTTGACACAGCTCTAGAAAATATGCACATCGCCAGCATCATTATCTCCACACCGAAAGCACTTGCCTTCATTTCCTGCTCCCCATTTTGCCATTCGAATCGGAGTATAATATAAATAAAAAACTGAGCTACTGGTTGGTTTTTATTGAAAACCGTACTGCGAGTGGTTAAGTGATTCAACTCGAGCAAACTTTTTTATTACCTGAGTTTTCTATTTCAGGTCATTTACAGATTGAGATACTTTGTTTATATGAAACAAATCATGTCTATTTTATTATTTAACCCTTTGGGAATCATTGTCTCTAAGAATTTTATCCACCATATTTCTCTCTGTAAGAGCCATTTTGCTTGTTTTATGTCTGCTATTTCTTTAACGATTTCAAGGGCTTGAAAACGCAATTGCGGTATTGTGTGATTGAGTTCTGCCCAGTGGCTAGCAAGACTGGACGTGGTGGATTTGTTGCGAATGCGACTCTTATGTTCCGAAATGCGCACTTTCACTTTCCTTTCTGTTTTGCCAATGTAAAGTTTGCCGCATGGGCATTTGATGCTGTATACAGCATGTGTTAAGTTGCAATCTGCTTGATTTCTAATTTTTATGGTTTTCCCAGTTTGTGGATGTACAATGCAAGTACCAACAATCACGTTGTTGCAATGAGTGCAATTCATGCATCTTTTCATTCCTGGATGTTTAATCAGTGTTTTCTCTGTTGTTGTCTTGTTTCTGGTTACCATCTCTTTAAGATTCTTGCTTCTGGTATAAGCAAACAATGGTCGGACTCTGAATAATCCTTTGAAATCCTCCTCAGCCTGAAGGAGTTCCCAGCGTGTGTTCACTATAGTTTTGATTTATGCAGATTCGGTTGAATATTTTGTTACAAAAACCAGCCTTTCTTTCTTTGAACTTGCTTTCGTATGTAAGAGTTCATTCCTTGGTATAGTTCTCATTCTGTTTTATGACAGTTCAATTGTTCTTGTGGGGTTTCCTCGGGCTGTGAACCTCTGTTTCTGTTGCTGTAATTCTTTGAGTAATGCTGGTTCAGTGGACGAGATACGTTTAGCCCGTAAAGATTGAGAGTATGGCAGGTTCTGGAGTAAGGCTCAAGGATGGAAGCTTGTGAACATTAAAGTATTGTTGTAATCCGTCGGTTTATGGTATACTTCCGTTTCCAATTTGTGTTCGATTATTGTTACCAAGACATCTAAGAATAGAATTTGAAAGTGATCAATTGTGAATGTGAATTGATTCCTGCTGTTCCTTGTGTTCAATTGCGCAATTTGATTTCTTAGTGTCATCTCTGGTCCGGTCCATAGCAAGAAAATATCATCTATAAACCTTCTGAAAAAAATGGTGTGCTTCTGCCAGATTGCATCCGATAAGATGAAATTGTGTTCAAATTTAGCCATGTAGGTATTCGCAAAAACTGGGGCTCCTGCAAACCCCATGGAAGTTCCACTTGTTTGTAAAAAGTACTCCTTGTTCCAACAAAAATAAGAATGACGCAGACAGAATTGTAGTAACTCCAATACAAATACTTTGTGTGCTGCTATCTCTGTTGTTTGTAGTAGAGCCCATTCACATGCTTCCAGACCTTCATCCATGGGTATGGATGTATATAAAGAAGTTACGTCTATTGTACATAGAATTATGTCATGTGTTCCTAATGCTACTTCTTGTAGAAGCTGTAAAAAATGAGACGTATCTTTCACATGTGTAGCCCAGTTTTGAACAAAAGGTTGTAGGAATTCATCAATATATTGCCCAAGTGGCTCAAACACTGATCCACACCCACTGACAATAGGTCTAAATGGAGGATTTTGCAGATTTTTGTGAATTTTAGGTAAGATATAGATTTTCGGGCATCTAGGATATGTTGTTATTAGAATGTTTTTTGTGTTTGAGTTAATCCAGCCCATTTCTAATGCTTTGTCCAAAATCAAATCCAGTGTATGTTGGATTTCCATCACGGGGTCATGTGACAGTTTCAAGTAGGTTGTTTCATCACTAATGTGTTTGGTCACTTTTGCTTCATAAAATGCTGTGTCCATTATTACCAAGGCCCCGCCTTTGTCAGCCGTTTGTATGGTGATTGATTTGTCATTAGCTAATTCTTTAATGATGTTTTCTTCGTGCTTATTGATGTTTTTTCTGATGTTTTTATTCCACTTGATTTTTCGCAGGTCTTGTTTGACCAGTATTTCAAAAGTGTCTAAAAGTTTGTGTGACACTGGTGGCATGTAAGTGCTGGGAGGTTTAAATTCTTTGTATTCTGGTATCTCTTTTTGTAGAAACGCTGGCATTGTTGGTACTATGTTCTCGAAAAAGTGACAAAGTCTTAATGTTCGCATGAATTTAAATAAGCTTATTTCCGTGTCAAAGCAATTGCTCCTGTATGTAGGTATGAAACTAGTGCCTTTTTCCAATGTTTGTAATTGTTGTTTGTTTAAAGTTTTTGATGATATATTTATCACTAAGGTTTGATCTTGCTCCGCAGGTTTTGGCTCAGTGTTTCCTTTCCCACGACGAGTTTTCTTGATTCTGTTGCTTCCGGTGGTTTTCCTGTTACCGGACCCTTGGCTAAAAAAAAAGGTTGTTGCTGTGAAGTGCATTTGTTGCCGGAAGCTTGTGCGCCATCTCCCTCGATGGATACAGATGGTGTTGCCACCCTTGGTGGGTGACGAGAAGTTGACAATTCCTGATCTGAGACGATGCTTTCCTGTGATGACGTTGCCATTCTTGGAGGAGGTCTACGTTGGGCGTACACCTCTGCCCAGATTAACACCTTGTTTAGTTTGTAATCTATAGTGTCTCGTTTATACTTCCTAAGTTTCCGGTCTTGTGTGTCTTTACCGTATTTGTCCAGTTTGTCATTAAGTTCTTTTAATATGGTAACCCACTCTTCAGTCTCTATTTGTCTGGAAAGTTTGTTTGTCAATAAGTCGATTTCTTCTTCTAAATCTTTGATGGTTTTTGCTAATTCTTCCACAAGCAGTAAAATTAAGTCAAGCGAACATTTGTTTAAAATCGCGTTCCAATTTTCCATGAAATGATTGTTGAATTGGAACTTGAATAGCATAGGTTTAATAGATAAACGTAATCCTCGAGGAATCATTTGTATCTTGTGGTACTGTACTAGGGTAGATGCGTGCAGTTTTTGGTTTAGTACTCTTAAGGACAGAAATTCAAGTTGTCTCAATTATTGTGGGACTGAACCACTTTGTTTGCTGAACATTTGTATATCAGAGATTAATGAGTAGAATTTAGCTGCTTGAGCTGAGGTGTACGTTTTTGTATCGGCCTTTTTATCAGTAATATTTGAGATTGAATCGAACTGCATTTTGTTTGGGTGGTGCAACAGTACCATTAGCTAAGTACTGACAAAAATGGTGGGTTTTACTGTGCACTCTTTGCTTTAGTGTTTATGGATTCATTTATTCCTACTCTTATTTTTAAACCGCTGTTTTAGAGGGACGTGCTTGATAGAACATGTTAAGATAGAACATGTCTACAAATGGTCTCAATAATTTGTCTGCCTTCTGTGCCAACACTACAAGTGCCAACAATTCAGAACTCTCAATAAATTCAATTATTCCCAATTCACACAACTTCTCAAACTCACACCTCATTATATTTGTTAAATTCATGGGTACCCTCCTCACTGTTTAAACACCAAATACTGCATTGCTTGTTAGTACTATCCAGTGGTGAAAATGTTCAGTTTGCCCAGCTTTTCACAGAAAACTTCAATATATTCTTCCATCCATTTGCTACCATTCTCACCTCTCAGTTCAATATGTCCACCCCAACAAACAAATGCCACCATGTAACCTGGTCCAGATGATTAGGATCCAGGCTCATGCAGAGCTTGCCTTGCTCATCCCAATCAAACAGATAGGACCCATTTTAGCCACATACATCACACATTTAGCTCACGGATTAAATTCATCTAAGAACTCTGCTATATTGGATCCTTCAGCAAAAAGTTAGATTTTTGACTCCTCAAATTTCACTTCACTGAAAGTGCACAGTTCCTTATCTCCAACCAGGGTGAATGGTGACTCAGACTCTGCCATGATCCTGGCCACTTGCCCATTTATAAGGGCATTACAGAAAGGTAGCTTCCTTATTTTCACATCCACAGAAACTAGCTCAACCAGAGCATTGTCCCCCCCTTCACCTTTAGACATTATCAAAACAAAAGAAAAAATGTCCTAAGCACTCAGAGAGTCAATCATTAGTGTTGAAGTGTGTAAAGTTCAATTTCACTTTATTCATTTATCCATCTCATGGTCTTCAGTTATAGACACAAGGTACATATCGTCAAGAACTGGACAGCCAACACATGTTTCGTCTAATGGCTTACTCTCCATTGACTTCCTCGAGGCTGCAAAATGTTATCACACAAACAGTTTCAACACAGTCTAGCGCGCCAATCAAAGTATTTGTTAATAATTATAACCTGCAGGCTTCTTTCGTACACATCACAGGATATAGTAATGTTAGAAATGGGGGCTCTAGTTGGAAGAGGTAGGTACCTTTGACCAAATAGGGACCCTTGCTTCTAGTCAGGGTAAGGGGGATATACACTTTAGATAACCCCTGCTCACCCCCTTGGTAGCTTGTGAGGAACAGACAGGCTTATCCCAAAGGCAAAGTGTAAAGTATTTGTACCAACCCTCACAGTAACACAGTGAAAACACCACAAATGGACACCACACCAGTTTAGAAAAATACAATATCTTTATCTAAACTAAAAGAGATTAAAACGACAAAAATCCCACATATAAAAAATCAGTAGAATGTCTTTAGAAAGGTTGCTGCAAAAATAAAATTGTAGAAGATGAAATACAACACTTCACTCAAACATTACCTGGGATGCGTAATGCAAAACAAACAAAAGGGTCGCAGAGAAGGCGATGCGTCCATTCTTTCTGCGCTCTGGTTTCGATGACACAAGATGGCACCTTGATGCGTTGTGACGATCCGGTACGATGCGAGAAAATGGCGTCTTTACTGTGATGCGACAACATAGAGGCGATGTGTGCCCGGTTAACGGCTGTGTGGCACACTCTGTGGTTTTCTGAGCCACGACAGGTCCTGCGACATGCTTCTCCGGTGATGCGACAACACCCTCGGTGATGGCGACATGATTCTCCGGTGTTGCGGCTACGATCAGCAGCAGCGCGCTTCCTCAATGATGCAACAGCCCTGTGGCACACTTTACCAGTGATGCGACGGCACCCTCTGTGCGGCAGCACGCTTCTCTGGTGATGTCACGGCGAACAGCGGTGACACACTTCCTCGATGATGCCACAGCGGATGCTGAGGCGGCGTCACACTTCTCTCTCATTGCGTCGTGCTTCCAGCTCCCCACAGCAAAAAGGCCTCACACACAGTTACAGGCCCTGCTGGCAGACTGGAACTCCCAGCAAGGAAGTTCAGGGAAGCTGTGGGTGAAGTCCTTTTGTGCCTGGGACTTCAGAAACAGGAGGCCAGCTCTTCTCAGGCTCTTGTAGACTTTTCTTCAGATGTACACAGCACACAGCAAAGTCCTTCTTCAAGCAGGGGACACCACACACAGCAAAGTTCCTTGTTTCTCTCCTCTGTAGAAACAGCAAACTGCAGGCCAACCCCAGACACACAGCAAGGGCAATACTTCTCCTCAGTCTCTTAAGCTGATCTTCTTTGGCAGGGATTCCTCTTGATCATGAAGTAGTCTAAAGTTCAGGGGTTTCAGTTCTCATATTTATACCCCAAAGGTCTTTGTTCTCTACGTGTGAGGGGTCCAGTTCTGGGTGCACTCTGCCAGTGGACAACTTCTTCCTTTTTTAGTGTGGCCCAGGGTCATCAGACACAGCACATGAGGTGGAGCCAGCATTGTGGAAGGTAGGCACAGTCCTATTCAGGCCCAGGAGCTACTCCTCCCACCACTCCAAATGCAGATAGGTAAATTCAGTCTAGTGCTGACTCACCCATACTCCTGGAGCCACCCCAGCCCCTGTCACTCTCAAACCAGACAGTAAATCCACAAACAGGCAGAGGCACACAGAAAGGTTCAACAAAAAAATAGCCACTTTCTAAAAGTGCTATTTTCAAACACCAAATTTCCTAAAAGATGTGTTATTAAATTCTGAGTTCAGGGATACCAGATTCCAGTTTTCTATCTCACTCCTATGGGAAGATATGCAGGCAGGTAAACATGTTACACAGCATTCCCCATTCTGTCCTACGGGCAAGATAGCCTTTCAATAGTGAAAAACGAAATTGACAGTATTTCACTATCAGGACATGTTACCCACACTAGTACATGTCCTACCTTTCACATACACTGCACCCTGCCCAGGGGGGTTCATTGGGCCTACCATAGGTGTGTCCAATGTGTAAGAAAAGGGAAGGGTAAGGCCTGGCAAGTGGGTGTACTGGCCAGGTCAACATGGGAGTTAACAAACTGTGCACTGGCACTGAGGTGGCAGGCCTGAGACCTCTTTTCAGCGCTACTCATGTGGGTGGCACAATCAGTGCTGCAAGTCCACTAGTAGCATTTGAATTACCAGCCCTGGCACACTCAGTGCACTTTACTAGGGACCTACTGGTAAAACAAATAAGCCAATCATGGATAACCAATCACAATAACAATTTACACAGGGAGCATTTGCACTTTGGCACTGATCAGCAGTGGCAAAGTTCCCAAAGCATCTAAACCAGCAAAAACGAAATCCAGCACAGTGTCAAAAATACAGGAGGTAGAGGCAAGAAAGTCAGGGGAAACCACCCCAAGGATTGCAGGTCTAACAAGTAGTATATTTAAGCCAGATGTACTGGTTCCAGTTCACAATTAGCATTCGTATATAAGCAAAACTTGTCGGTGAGTACTCCAAACAGCAACTGTGTGGATAAGGGAATAAAGAGAAATTGATCTTTACACACTTCAACATTGATGATTGACTTTCCAAGTGCTCAGGACATTTTTTCTTTTGTTTATTAATATGTCTACCTCTGTAACAGGGGTTACATTTTAGGGTTGTCAGGTAGCCGACCTTGATTCTAGAGCACCACTGGATTACAAGAGTAGCTTACTAAGGTTCCTTGAATGCTGGTTGAGAGCTTTCTAAGAGCCTGGCTACCATCCTCTGTTTCTGGACACTATTAAAACAAATCTCTCCCAATCCTCCTCTCTGATGTCATCAATCACTTAAACTATTTGATTTATATTTCCTTTTTACTCATGTTTCCCTTGCACATTTGGACTTGAAATATGTTTGATTTTGCGCTGGGTATTGCTTGCATTTCCTGCATGTGATTTGTTACCACATTGGAGGCACACATTTTCACAATTTTTACGTGTCACTTTAGGTACAGAAATGTCAGATCATGCTTGCACTCCCACGGTATTAATTTTCACATTCAGCTTCTCCACTTTCCTATGCCTATGCCTTACATCTTTATTTTCATTTTGCGTGCCTATTTTCAACATTTCCCTCGAATGCGTCTCAGGGGGCCATATTATCAAGAAAGGGCGATATATTATTGCTGCTTTTATCGCCAGGTTAACACCAGAACCTGGGCTTCTATGAGAATTCACAACGGCATATTATCAAGCCCATTATTGCCGCTTTAGCGGCAGTTTCCTGCCGATAAAAGCGTCGATAATGTATCCCCCTTTCTTGATAATATGGCCCAGAGTGTTCTATGCCTCTTACTAGGAATAGAGCAGTCTCCAGGTTAGGATCCTCTGTTGACAGAAATATTTCCTTTTTTTTTTATTTTTAAATTGTTGGTACACTTAGTTAAGTGGTTTCTTATGATATCATCCATAAGATAGCGATAATAACACATGGCTTCCAGGGTCCGCAAAATAGTCAATTGGCTTACCTGGCAGTTGACATCTTTACAAAAACATGTGGCTCTTGAGCTTAACATTATTCTTGATAGGAAATCTTTCATAAAGCTTTTTTAAAACAGAGGCATAAGCATCAACTATCTTGTCAGTATCACCCTCTTTTCCAGTGTGTACTTTTACTTCAGCGTGATGTTTTCAATAGACTTCTTCCTTCAGGATCTGCATTGTAAATGAGTACGGTTTATAAGTGAAAACCATCAATGAAATCTGCGTGCACTTCGTACGGCTCACTCCGTTGCTCTCAGTTTAAAAACCCCTTCAGTGCTAATGACAAGGGTAACTCGTCATGGAGTTTCCATTGATTTCAATGGAAAGTCAATGGGAATCAACAAATAGGCTTAGCATCCAAGTGGTTTTAACAGAGGGGTCCCTGGGACCACCATAAAAGGAGGAGGGACTGTTGCATCCATGCTAGGTCTGTGAATGCAGTTAATCCAAGTAATACCAACATCTCGAACATTTGTTTGCTCTAAACAAATAGAGACACATTAGAAGAACAGGTGCAGCCAACATGCCCGAATGGACGGGTAGCTGCCACGCCCTTCCATGGCAACTCATGTTAGTCCAGCACACAGAGCCTACTGCCTTCCTTACAATACCAGAGCTGCGAGGTGTGCCTGTCACTGGGGTGTCACAGGTCATGTGAGTCACTTCACAGGGTGTGCCTGTCAGTCATGCTGTAACAAGCTAGAACATTCCAAAACACATTTTTCTCTGGCAGGTGTGGCAGTCACCATAGACTAGCAGCTAATATGTAGTGCCAGTGTTCCTCCAGTGCTTTCCTCGCTACCCTGTAACAAGGTCGGAAGGGTCTGGAATTGGTTGAAGTCAACGATGATCAATCAGTTCTAGCCCAAATATCCAAGGTGGCCACCATATTCAACATCAAGGCATTGAATCCGAGGTGAATTGTTTCTGCAGGTGGTGGGTCTTTGTTTTGCAGTGATGCCTGCCTCCAAGGCCTCTAGCGTGTGCAATGCAAAGGCTGCGAGTTCCGCTGCGGCAGCAGATTGGCAATGGCCAGAAGCAGCGCCGAAAAGGGACAAATGATGATTTGAAGATCGCATGCCTCACCACAATTCAGCACACCTTGCTAATTTTTTTATGGCAGATGCCACCTGGGTTCAGTTGGTAATTAGCAGCAGAGGCACCAGGCACAGGAGGCAAACAAACACAAGGAAACTGAGGAAGGGAGGCGGAGAGCGAATCCACTGGCAGTCAAGACTGATCCCAGAAGAGTATTCAGTCCAGCACAGCCGTCAGCTCCGCACTGCTGGCAGCAAGTGCCTGCCTCAGAATATTCCTTGTCAAACACTTGTGCTGTGCATCCCAGAACATGTAACCCCATATGTACTGAAGGTAGAAACCCCACAAGCATCCCTTGAAAGGTACCCTTGAAGCATCCCTTGTATCATTTCAGTGCGGGCTGGCACACTTCATTCTTTTGCCACTTGTGATTGAAGAGCGAGGGAACCCCCCATGCATTGGAGACCTTTCCAGCCTTTGTTCGCTGCCAGATTCCATGGCTGACTTCCACGCTGATTCTTTCCAGGCTCTTCCAGGAAGCCATTTTAACATTTATTGGGGTCAAAGACAAATGGAAACAGATATGTTTTTACTTCTAAAATAGTACGAAACGAGCCTCTCCGACAAAGCAATTAGGGTTTGGAACATCTTTCACTGGTTGATCGTTCTGGGCCATTCAGGAACTTATTCAAATAAAGAATGGCATGGGAATTTTCCTAGTTTGAATTAATACCGCTCATAAAAACAAGTCATCTTGATGGCCTTCGCTTTACAGCGGATCTGTTTAAGTTTAAAACAACTTCCTTGATGTGAAGGAAGGCAGGCACACAGACTGGTATACATTGTTTGTCAAAGTGTCTATGGGCCTTGACCACAATGGTAACCTGGCACTTTTGTGTAAGTTCACTACTTTTTGCTGTTCACAAACTACAAGTTAATAGTAAGTTTACGACTGCGGAGACTTGCGCACATAAAAAGTGAGTCCATTTTATGTGCGTAGTTCTCTGCTCCGATTGCGGATTCGTAAACTTACTAATAACTTAGGGCCATATGTATCAAACTCTGATTTTGCGATTCTCATATTGTGATTTTTTGCAAATTGCTTTTTGAGAATCGTAAAACGCTATGTATGGCGGATTTGCAAATTATTTTTGCGAATCCTACATATTCCTTAATTGCAAATTCAAATTGCGATTTGTAATTGAGGAATACCTCCCCATTCATTCCTATGGGCCTAGAGGGCCGTAGGAATGCATTGGAAGACAGTCTCAATGTGCGAATCTCAATTAGAGAATCGCATATTGAGAATGCAATTGAAAGGGTGCCAGGGTGTCAAAAGGACACCCTGTTGCACCCTGAAATGTGCATGTGTACAGCCCTAAGGCCATGTATCTGCGCCACATGGCACTTTAAAAAATGCAAAAATGTGCATTTTCTGGGAAATCGCAAATTACCACCAACTTGAAGTTGGTGGTAATTTGTGATTCCTTAAGGACAAATTGCACTTTTTCTGTGCTTCTTACATTGCATTTCAGGAATAGCATTTTGCGATTCCTTAAATGCAATCGCAAAATAGTGAATCGTAAATTTTGCGATTCCTTATTTTGCGAGGCAGTTTTTCTTTAATACATACCATTGAGCCCAATTGCGATCGCAAATTTCGGTGTTTGCAATCACAATTTCAAATGATACATATGGCCCTTTGTGTATCCATGGGGTATTTTCTGGGTCGGCTGCAGCCTTTGGGGGTCACTTTTGAAGGCAGGAGGACCGCTGCTGGCACACCTGCTACTTTCTCCAGCTCCCCCAGATTAAGTTCAGTTGCACAGCCGGTATTTTAGGACAGGAAGCGACGGAGGAAAGACAAAAGGAAAGAGAGTGATAGACATGAGACAGGAGGAAAGGAGCAGGACTGGTTTAACTATTTTTGCCAGTGCTGCATTTGGTTCCCACTGCAGGCGCGGCCGGTACAGGTAAGAGCGGTGGGGCGGGGCAGGGGGATGGGGAGATGACATTCGATAGATAGGGAAAATAAAATAAATACATAAATAAAACCACTTATCTCACGCTTGCTGCATCGCTCAGTTGGCGATGCGGCAAGCGCAAGGTAAGTGGTTTTATCTAATTAATTAATTTTATTTTCCTTATCCCGTCGTATCTCGACTTCCCCCATGCCCGCCCCACTGCCCCACCACTCTTACCTGTACCGGCTGCGCCTGGTTGCCAGTCCAGCCCTGTTGTCACAAGAGGTACACCATGGTCATCATTTAGGGGTCACCAGGGATTGCAGCAGCGACCCTTGGCTTTCCCCTTATAACCCCTGGCACTAGCTTTGCGACCCCTGACACAAAAGGTGGCAAAATCAGCAAAACACAATAGGAGCTAATCCTTATGGGCGTCAGTTGGGCTCAACCCTCCTTGTTTTCGGTCAATTTATTACACTAATGGTGAATATTACTATATTACTAACTATTGGTTTAATAAAAATGAAGTACACTCAGCTGGAATATAATCTTTCTTGGCAGCAGAAGTAAGTAAAACAATGCTTTTGAATTTAGGTTGTGTGCATGCTTGCGGGTGAGAGTGTTTATATATGAGAGAGAGAGAGATTGTGAATGTGTGCATGTGAGTGTAGGTGTAAGTGTGTGTGTTTTCAAAAATGAAGGGCAAAGGGCGTGTAATGCCGCTTCTGCTACCTCAGGAAATTTTGGTGAATTGACGTCCATGATGTGCACTGGTACAGTTAATCATTTTGGATTAAAAAAGTGTGTTAAAGGAATACTTTGTTAATGACAGCCTAAAAGATACAATATCCAGTTATATTAGGGTAGGCAACAGACTCTGATACAAACAGGTAAATAATAAATAATAAGTGAATACAATTGTTTTTGAACATGACAAATCACAAACAATGTACGATTGTTAAAAAATAGGTGTGTGATCTGCATAAATACGAGAATGTTTTGCTGATTTATTTGCTTAATTACTGTTAGACTTGTCAGCCTTGATGTGGTCTTCTCCGATCTTTTTGCCTTCCTCTTCAATTTTTTCTGACCTCGTTTTTGCTAGCCTTAGGACTTTGAACACTTTACCACTGCTAACGAGTGCTAAAGTGCATGTGCTCTCTTCTATAAACATGGCAATATTTGCTCATACCCAATTGGCATAATTAATTTACTTATACGTCCCTAGTAAAGTGGTACTATATGAGCCCAGGTTCTGTATATCAAATGCTATTAGTGCGCCTACAGCACTTATTAAGCCACCCATCTAAGCAGCCCTTTAAACTTGTCTCAGGCCTGTCATTGCATAGCCTGTGTGTGCAGTTTAAATTGCCATTTCGATCTGACAAAATAAACCTTTTGCAAAACCCAAACCTTCCTTTCTAATGCATATAAGTCACCCCTAGGGTAGGCCTTGGGCAGCCCAGATGGCAGGGTGCAATGCATTTAAAAGGTAGGACATGTGCTTTTAAGTTTTACATGTCCTGCTAGTGACAAATTATTAAATTAGTTTTTCACTAATGCAAGGCCTATCTCCCACATAGGAGAACATTGGAGTTGACCTAGTACATTTTATAAGGGCAATTTTCAAATAGGAAGAGATAACTGGTTCACGTGTGGTGTCTCTGGAATCCAGGTTTATGATGCTTACTTATGGTGAAGTCTGATTTTAAATTGCCATCTTGAAAATGCCACTAGTAGAAAGTTGGCCTTTTCTTGCCATAGCCATTTGGTGCCTGAAGCCTGTCTCTGGTCACATGACTGGGTGTAGTTGTCAGTTGAGTTTTTATATATTCCTCCTAGACAGTCACACACAATGGACGCTTAGGTGTGACCGGGTTGGCCATCACTGGCAGGATGGGAGGGCAGAGCTGGACCCAGCCTCATTTACATCTGAACAGGCTGCGTCCAGTTTTTACACAAAGGGCCTAAAACCCTGAGTAGTCACTTCAGCCAGCTTGGAGTCGGGGCAGGGGAGGTAGGGAATCACATGCACTTCAAAGCCACTGTCTAGAAGTGCCTTCCACCTTCCAGAACCAGAGCACCAGGGTATAATCCCTTCCATGCTCATGACGAGCTCAGCTCGTCATGCTGTACACTGCTCGTGTGCTCATGATGAGCTGAGCTCGTCATGAACAAAGGGATTCAAAGATCTTCAGCACCAGGGATAAATTGCTGTAGCATTCAAGGTGATAAAAGAAGGACCTCAGAAGCCAACTCTTCAATATACTTCTGGACCAGTGGATACATGGCCAGGAAGTGGGACAGCTGTGCTGCCACAAGGACTGCCACTCTGATGCACTGCTGCTCTGAAGGAACTGCTGCCCTGCTCTGCTGACCTGCTTCCTGCTGTCCTCATGCCTGGGTGAAAAGGACTGGAGCTGCATCTCTTGAACCCATAACCCAGAGTAACTCCAAGGGCTATTTGGCTGGCCTCCTGTTCTAAAGCCGCAGGGACATAACTGGCTTCCAACAGCCTTGCACCTGGACTTTGCTATCTATGAGCCTGCTGTCTATCCAGCCAAGTGGTTACACCCTGGTCCTGGACCATTGGAAGTGGGCCTAAGCGGCCTTCCAGTGGAACCAATGCATCTTCTCTACTCAGCTGTGTATCCCCGAGCAGAACCGACACATCTCCTCTGCTGGGAGGCTCATCCCTGAGTAGAACCGACGCATCACCGCTGCTGCATGTATTAGACCTGTTGCAAAGACCCACAACGCCTCTGCAGTCCCCGGTACTGAGCTATCGCTCCGAGGGATCATCATAACCACAGCCCAGGTCCTCGCATCTTTCCTTGCATCTTTCGTCAATGGCAGCCTCGACAATGAAGCCATGCTCCATATCACAGCAGCCTCGCAGCTCCTTGGAACCGATGCATTGGCAGCTTCGTGTCACCTCCCTGATGCCGGACTTTGCCTCTCAAGCCTCATCGACGAGATCTTCGAAGGCGGTGTAATAGGACCTTGCACTGTAGCCTTGCCCCATCTCAGAACTGACGCATCCCTTTGTCTCCATGGGGCATCTTTGAAGCGGATCCACACAACAGTGCGCAACCAGGATTTAAGGTTCTTTGTTCAGTGGGCCTGACAGGGTCACTGTAGCCGGCCCACGCTCCATCGCGCTCGATCTGAACTTGTGACTGTGTCCCAGTCTGGGCTACAAGGTATCCATAGTTGGTGCCTTGTGCTTTTTAGTGCTATTTTCACTAAAATCTTTCAAATTGAATACCTCCAGTTCTACTGTTTGGATTTGTGTGGTTGTGGACTTCTTTTATTTATTATTCACTCTATTGTTCTAATACTGTTGTGGGCTCCTTTTGTAGATCTGCATTTCCCGAAATTTCTGCTTTTTTAAGTAAATATTAGGGGTGAGCAGAGCTTGCGGAGTTACACTACGTGGAAATCCACGGAGTTGCATGAAACTCAGTGGAATTCCGCAGAGTTCCACGAGCGAACAGAGTTGCTCCACTCACTCACCTCTAATGGAATAGGCCTTGCCTTGCGATGCTCATTAACGTGCACCTACACTTCTGGGGTATCATGCTCCGAGGCTGGTGCTGCTGAGCTGAACTGTTTGTAAAAAAAGAAGCCTTTATGTAAAAAAGGAGATTGATGAAGAGACTGGAGGGCCATGTTCTTAAGGCATCAACCTATTTCATATAATAGCTACCATTTCCATGGAGTGCAATTGACTCTGTCGTAATCAATGTTGCAACCAGCATTTCAAATTGATTACTAAAGTAATACAGCCAATCACCGGACATCGTTTGAACAACTGAGAGTGATATCATTGTCCTTTGCTTTCAAGGTAAACATGCATTTTAAAATGTTGTCTATCCATTGCCACCACCTGTCTTTCTGATATATGTATGAGTAGGGTTTTTTATTAACCTCTTGGATGCTATGGGAATTCCCCTGCTGTGCTGGGATTTCGCGATCCTCGCACATTCATGACGAGCTGGGCTCGTCATGAGCGTAGCAGGAGGCTACTGCATGACGAGCCCAGCTCGTCATGAGCGTCGAAGGGGTTAAATCCAGACATTAGAAACTGATTTGAGCTCCAACTAGCCCTGAACGATGTGAGACGCTTAAAATATACTGCCTCATTGGATTGATACATGTAATCTCCTGTTGATATCAATCTGCCCTTTTCACTTGTGAAAGTCAAATGAAGTTGCTGTATTTGCAGTACCCGCCTATTTATTAAAGTGAAATGCCTTCAACACTGCAGATAGATCTGTTTATATTAAAATGACAGCTTAGATTGCCGGAAACACAAATGTTCCTGTTTATTCACTACAGTTGTGCCCTGCTGTTTGTGTCCTATATCATGTATTGCCAGTTTGCCACTATAGTGGTGAGAAGCCTAAACGTCACTAGTAAAGGTGAGTAAATTCAGGAAACCTGCTCCACCCAGGTGTCAATACAACAAAAAGATACTGATGTTTTCCTAACTACGGTAGACATTTGAAAAGGCTACACCCCTGTGTGTATACATAACACTTTCATGATAACGAGCAGAAATAAATACTGAAATACCATCAAAGTATCCATGGAATGCTCCATTAATGAGTACTCTCTCTGTGTCTGAAATGTCTTAAAACCACACGAACTAAGCTTTATACTTCACCATTAAAAAGCAACGATTAGATGCAGCCTTACCTACATTTGAAGAGTATCAAATTGCAGGTCGATTTAACTACAGCAGCCCTGAACCCCTTCTTCATTAAACGTTTGGCACATGTATCTCTGAGAAGGGCAGTACCAGACAGGAGAAACAAGCGTTTATTCACAGTGAAGCTTCCTGCAGCTTGTTCCCAAAGTTTCATGATGGCTGCCGCTTTCCACACAGCCCGGTCATTGGGGTGTCTTTTTATTGTCATTCCCCCATTGGTCTGCCCCCAAATGGTGGGTGGCAGCAGGAGGTGAAGGGGGATCACCTGATCTCCGGAGTCGGGGTGTGTGCAGTTGAGGGCGAGGTCAAGGCCAACCACTGTGCATTTGATACCTGGGCCACAGTGAATTACACCATCCGACACCTGCCTCAGCTGGAGTCTACCAAGGGTGCTCAGAGAGAACATCTCCAAGCGGCTCCACCCCAGGCCTCAAGAGAGTCCATACCCCTCATTGGCCAAGAGGTAACGCCATGTGTCTGGTGCCAGTGGGGCACAGCAGGTATGACACGCAGGGCAGGTTTTCATTGCCATAGAAAACACTGCGTCGACCTGACAACTGCTCGGTAGTGCTAGTGAGATGTCGTAATCGGTCTCCTGCTCATGGCACTAGTCTGACTGTGATGTAATTTCCGATACTCCTATGAATTTGTGACTCCACTGCTACTGGGGAGAAGCAGAGTGTAAAGAACTCTCTGCCAAATGAAATTGCAAGACTCTGGAAAGAAACTTTGGTGGGTGCCGGACCGGTAAATTCTGCTATGCGGCATAGGCGGATCTTTTGGCAAACTCCGCCCTCCAACTGGAGTGCGGAAGGAGAAAAACTCTTTGAACTCCCCTGGCGGAGCGGAGTTTACCACCACCCCCCAGTAAATATATTAAATTGTTCATGGATTTCAACTTTACATTTTCTGAAAATACGTTGCGTTTGTTCACAAATAGCAAAGTTTCTTTGTTAAAATATACTAATGGCAGCTATTAGAAATAGAGATTTCTGTATGGCAGAGTATATACGCTGTCCAACTGAATAGAAAATAGAGAAAATTCAGCATCACGCTCGAACATGTCAATTTACCTGATGGAAGGGGCGACAGAAAGTGCCACGGGGCGGAGTCTCTGCGGCGACTAAAGCTGGCGTGATGGGTCAAAGATATAGGGATCAAGTGCGGGTCCTGAAATACATATGGAACAATTTAGAATTATACACGTCAGGAATGCAAGATAGGAAGAGCCAACATAGATCCTCCAGTCAGAGGCGCTCTGATTACCTGAAGATCCTGAACTAGGGTATTCTTCAACTAACGCGTAGGGGGTCGGGGTTCAAAGGATCACGGATGGAATCCTAAAGGAGAGGGTAAACCTCAGGTTAGTGGATGTGAGCCAGGGCTAAAAGGGCCGGTCACGTCTAGTGCTACAGTCAAACTTACCTCAAACGATGGCGGACATGGCGGACCATGGGGCGGCGTCTTCCGTATGGAGTATGAATGAACTGAATGCCTGAAGTGGTGAAAGTGAATGATTGCTTTGGGTGACTGAGGGAGTATGTGGGACCCGCTACCATGTTTTTTTCTGTAAACCCCTGCATCTAGGAAATGTCATGATCTCATGCTTACTTAGAATGAAACTTTTTTGTATTGTAAATAAAATATATGTATTTTTCTAGAAAGTGGCCTGAATCTTAATTTTATACACGTACCGCTCAGACAGATGTTCTTAGTCACTTGTCATTTCTACAAAAGGATCCCCCCGTGGGACCTCCCAATCTGCCCTGGCAGGGTTTTGTTGTTTTTCTATTCAGTTGTTTCTTCCCCCCATTTCCTGCCAGCATCATTAAGTCCCCCTGGGGAACCCCCTTCTATTCCTATATATACGCTGTCCAAGCAGGAGCCATAATACTAGTCAGGGTATGTCAGATATACAACCTAAATTAACCTGTGCTAACCCTCTGCTAGATTGGCACAGAGCAGCCAGGCTTAGGTTAGGAGGCAATGTGTAAAGCAATTGAGCAACACTTAAATTACAGGAACCCAGTGAAAACACCAAAAAAAGACTCCACACCAATTTAGAAAAAAAGACAATATTTATCTGAGTGAATCAAGTAGAAGTCAAGATATGAATTTTCAAAGATTAAATCCAAAAACAGTGCTTAGAAGTCAATAGCGCCTAAAGGCTACCTGAGGTCATGCTAAACCAGGGTAAATCCAAAGTTCAGACCGACTGTGATGGAGGGCTGGTTGGCTGCGGGATTCAGACAGGTCCCGCTGAGGAAATACTTGGCTGGAGTAAGTGTTGACGTCGAGAGCCGGATGCGTTGTCATCGAGCTGTGCAAAGGGGTTCCTTCGTCTTTGAACTGGTAGGAAGTGGTAGGATTGCTGTCTTCATCGAACCACGTCAGCACTGAAAATGCTGTCATTGATCAGCTGCTGCATCGGTGTTTAAGAGCCATGTGTCTGCACTGATCGGCACAAAGTAACAGGTGCATCGATGTAGAAAAAGCTGCAATGACCCACTTCTGAGGCCCAGGACTGGAGAGGTCACCTCAGGCAAGGTTAGGTTACACAGATGGCAGAGTCCAGCAGCTTGAGCAGGGTTGAAGGAAGTGTTTGATGGCCCTGAGACTTCAAGAACAAGAGGCAAGCCCATTGAGAACCTGGGTGGAAGGATGGCCAGTCCTTTTCACTCCCAGGCAAGAAGCAGCAGGCAATGGGCCAACACAGCAAAGCAAGTAGCAAAGGGGCAGTACCTCCTGTACTACAGGAATCTGCAGGCCAATACAGTTATGCAGTTAGCAAAGTGGCAGTCCCTCCTATAGCACAACAGCTCTTCTTCCTGATAGAATGTCCCCCTTGGTTGCAGCAAAGTTCTGATTTGATGGTGTAAGGGGCCTAGTACTTATACCCAAATGTGCCTTTGAAGTGGGGGAGACTTCAAAGAGGCCTTTGAAGATTTCAAGGTCCCTGCCTTTCCTGCCTTGACTCCAGACTCACTACGGGGGGCTATGTAGCTTTTTGTGGGGGACAGGCCCTGCCCTCGTGAGGTGCAAGTTGAGCTCCTCTCTCCTAATCAACCTCAGGAAGGCCCATCTGCCTGATGAAGGGCCATCAGGATGCAAATGTCACACCCCAGCTCCCTTTGTGTGTGAGTGTCTAGAGGGATTGCACAAGCATAGCTGTCACCCAACCCAGCCATGTATCGAGAGATAGGCAGAAGCACAGAATGGTTAAAGTAAGAAAATGGCAACTTTCTAAACATTTAATTTTCAGGCTTACGATTTAAAATCCAATTTCACCATCAGTTGTGATTTTAAATTGAGAGTCCAGAGACACTAAACTCCAAATATCTATCTTTTCCCAATTGGAAATTACACTTAAAAGATGTTTTGAGGCAAATCCAAGTGTTAATCTATGTGAGAGATAGATCTTGCCATAGTGAAAAACTAATTGAGTAGTTTCTCACAACCAGGACATGCAAAACTCACAAGTACATGTCCTACGTTTTAAATACACTCCACCCTACCTACAGGGCTGCCTAGAGCCTACCTTATAAGTAGTAAAAGGGAAGATTTGGACCTGGCAAGTAAGTTAGGCTTTGTAGTGGCAGACCTGAGCCATGTTTAAAGGGCTACTGAGTGAGTGGCACAGCCAGTGCTGCAGGCCCACTAGTAGCATTTAATTTACAGGCCTTGGCACATATAGTGCACTTTACTAGGGGCTTACAATTAAATTAAATATGCCAATTATGGATAAGCCAATGTTGCCATGTTTTGAGTACAGAGAATATGCAATGTACCACTGGTTAGCAGTGGTAAAGAGCCCAGAATCCTAAAGCCAGCAAAAAGGAAGTCATCAAAACAGGAGGTCAGAAGGCAAAAAGTCAAGGGAAACCATGCCACGGATACCAGCTGTAACAGCAGCAATTGTCATCATATTACATATATTAATCCATTAAAAGCCAGCCATCATGTTATCGTGTATACGATCATATGGAAGTCATTGCATCGTGTTCATTGGCGTTCCTTACTAAATGCCAGTCCGTGCCACTAAGTACTATCTCATGTGCTTGTTAATGCGAGACAACATAACAGTTATTCCACACATGTTGCAGACCATTACATTTTGTGCTGAGAATGTTAGTCAACACCATGTTGTGCATCAATTTACTTACTGCATATCAGCCAAAGCTATGTTCTGCCCTCTCAATTCTTGTAGGGCAGTAGGGAAGTCTATTCACAAAGGTAAATGTACACTTTAGTCAATCTACACATGTAAATTTACACTTACACTTTGTAAATGTACTACTTTTGGATATTTATTCTTATCTAAGCGTAAACTGATATGTCTTCCCGCCCTGAAATCAGGAAGCTGGGCCTCATTTACAAGTGTAAAGCTACTACTTGTAATTATTCTCACGTAGGTGGAAGTCTCCGTCACCAGGGAGTAGATGTTTCTATAGAAAAGTACAGGGAAAACTAAAAAAGTTTATAAAACTTTAAAATATTAAATATAATTGTGAGACAAAATCTTAATGCAAATTAATTTACAAATTTTATTTTTAATGTTGAACAAAATATAAATAGTTAACTTAAATATTTGAAAATTAAATTCACCCACCTAGAAAAAACGTAACCAATTATTTGTTATGTTTTAAAATTAATAAATGTTATGTATATAATGAAGTGATTAACCCTGCTGTGAATTTGATTTTAAACAATGCCTTGCGGGAGGGACATATGCCACTGCTGGAAACATGCGAGAATTCTTCCGCTGTTAAAAAAACCTACGGCTGCCCAGAGGTAGCCAGTAATTATAGGCCCATATCTTTGCTCCCATTTTTCTCCAAGATTTTAGAGAAATACGTTAACTCTATTATCGCTGACTATATTAAGACTAATCATCTTCTTCACCCGAGTCAGTCGGGTTTTAGGGCGAATGTCAGCACCAAATGACTCTCCAAGAAGTTGAGGAAACCATTAAAGCCACACTGGATAGGGGAGGAAATGCGGTTCTGGTGCTGTTGGACCTCTCCGCGGCCTTTGATACCGTGCCACACAATAGACTTGTGCAAAGATTAGTGGAGGGCGGTGTTGAAGGCACAGTGTTGAGAGGGCTTAGGTCATTCCTCAATAACCGTCTTCAAACTATATGGTTCCCCCCCCCCTTTTTCTGCTGTCATCCCTCCTATGATATCGGGGTCCCTCAGGGCTCTATTTTAAGCCCAACATTGTTTAATTTATACATGGCCCCTATTGCTCTTCTGGTCGAACAATAAAGGTAAAAAATCGTATCGTATGCGGACGATAGGCAATTGTTGTTTACTTGTGAAAAGGGAGTTGAGTTTGATGGTCATGTGATAAATTCTTGCCTCTCTGAGGTTTTCTCGTGGCTGAAAGAAAATCAATAGAAATGTAACTCAGAAAATTCTGAGATTATTTTTTTCATCCACGCCCCTGGGAGCCATGGCATAGCTGGTGGCCGCAGGGTATGTCTCCCCCTACCTCACCTGTGACCATGGTTAAGAATCTTGGAGTCAGACTGGACGCAACTCTTTCTATAAAGACTCAGATCCAATCTGTAGCAGGGACTTGCTTTGGAGTTTTAAGAATGTTGAGGAATTTTCTCCCCCTGCTCTCAGTCTCTCATAGGAAGATGGTCGTCCAGGCCTTGGTGATCTCGAGGCTAGACCATGTTAACTCTCTGTACCTGGGACTACCTGGCTATCTACTGGCTCGACTGCAGGTCGAGCCATTTTTCTGGTAGGTCCCAGGACCCATACGTCTCCTCTCTTGTCTTCTTTGCACTGGCTCCCGGTCCAGAAGAGAATCCATTTTAAAGCTATGATTTTGGTGTTTAAAGCTTTTCACCAGATAGGAGCTCCTTATCTTGGACAAAGATTTCCCCACTACATTCCCGAACGTACTTTGAGATCCTCGGCTCTGCTTTTGATTCCTGTTCCTAAATTTTCACTCTTCCGGGTTGGAGGAAAATCCTTTTAAGTGCTCGCCTCCCGCCTGTGGAATGGCCTTCCCTTGTTTCTTAGACAGATCAAAGACCTTCTCACCTTTAGGAAAAAAAAAATCCGCTGTCTCTGCCTTGAGAGTCTTTCTGTTTCTGTTATGTGGTCTTTTCTGCTAAGCGCCGAGACACTCTTGGGAGTAGCCGCGCACTTTATAAATACCAAATTAACATAACATAACATAATAAATTTAAACTAATTTGATTATGTTTTATATACAGTTTTATGATAAAACAATATATATATATCATTTTTAATATTTAATTACATTTATATTTTAAAAAATTGAAATAGAATCCCAATGTTAAAATAAATTCATTTTAAGTTCTTGCCTCCATTATCTTCTATGGGGGGTGTTTAAATACCAGTGGTCGGCCGTGTGTGGTGGTGGTGGAAGACTTCTTCCAGGTCTAAGCTGGAGTACATTTATATTGTTTTGCGTCCTTTTTGGTAGTAAAATAAAAGCGCAGTATATGAATAGAACTGAGCTTACTCTTTTGCGGATCGGTGCATGGCCGTCACTAAACCCCTCCTTAACCTTACCTTAACCTCCTGGTACTCATGGTACTCCTCCCTAATGCCTTCCCATTTAGGGCCTGATTCTGATGCGGATTGAAAGACTTCCCGACCTAAATGGTTTGGAAATGGTCTCCGACCCACTCGGATCGGTAGAGTCTGACCGACGGAGTAGGATGCATCCGGATGCTTCCAGATACGATTTGATTGGACTCCCATTGACTTGAATGGGAGCATATGTTCCTAACCCCATCATAATTGGGCTCTAGGTCTGAAGACACGTTCCCGATCTGATTTGGAAGGATCAAATGTCGTTAGGAGGCCTTCCTAACCGCATCAGAATCAAGTCCTAGGTGGGAATGCTTTCCTAACCGCATCAGAATCAGGCCCTAAGTAGTAAGCATTCCCCATTTTTCTAACTCTCTACCTGTATATACCACCTTTAAAACTATTATAGAATAATATTTATGCAGAGGTCTTTTCAGTTGGGCGGACATTTCCACATATAAAAAATTGGAGCGGTGGAGACCTTTGCACATAGTTTGTGAATTGCATTTTGTAGAACTATTGCAGTACTGCTAAACATACTTCAAATGTATTTACATTTTCAAGTCATTGTGTTCCGCTGTTTCCCCATATGTTTATCCATGAAACAATCAGCACATTTATTCCTTTCCTCGTTATGTGAGTTAATGCCATTTATGTACCTACTTTTAAGGATGCACAAGGACTGAAGTGCTTCTGATTACTGTACATTATTCACGTGAGAGAAAAACTGTTTATAAAACAATTAGTAGAAAAACATAGTCACAATATAAGAGGGTAAAAATTAAAATAAGTTCAGGAATATGTGGCTGAAAAGTCATTATATTTATTGAGGTACAGTGTACACCAGGAGCGTAGGTTGAATCACAACAGCCTTAAGACTGAAAGTAGGTTTCCTTGCGATAAATGAAGTGAGCAAAATCACTGCATCTCCTGCCAGCGTTAAAGACAGACATCAGTGTTTTCTGCAGGTTCTATATGCATTTGTGAATCCTGGAGAGGAATTGTGAGAAATTGGGTTGCTGGTTGACTGCGATGTGAGCCTGGTCAAGCAACAGCCACAATCCCTTGTAGGGTGAACCAAAAAAAGTCACTAAATTAACCTGTTCTTAAGACTGAGTAGCTTGGCACATAAAGGAGTCAGGCTTAATTCAGACCAATGTGTAAAGTATTTATTCAGCAAACAACAATAATAAAGTGAGAACACAACACAAGAAAAATCTGACACCAATTTAGTAAAATAGACTACATTTTAACAAATTATTTGACACCAAAACAACAAACATCAAATGAGTAGATTTAGAGCTGGAGAGCCAGCACATCAGCAAATTCCTAGCCTGGTACACAAAAACGCACCAGAGTAAGCAGTCTATTTCACAAATTAGAGATCCCAGTACTAAGTGCCTGGTGAACGATAAAGACAAAATTGCCAAAGTGTTTGTGTTTCATTTCAGTAAAATCTATGCGGAAGTCCTGATAGTTAGCCCTTAGGCTCTCGTGAACTACTTTAGGTCAGTCCAGCTACCTACAATTAGCAAGGAGGACTTTATGCTCTTGAGCGAGCTGATCTCAACCACAGAATTAAGAGAAATCATTAAAAAAATGGCAAAGGCAAGTGGTAATGATAGGATCCCTATTGAAGTTTACAAATAATTTTTAGAAGAACTCACTCAGTTTTTGGTATTGCTATACAACCAAATAATGTCTGGAGTGGGGGTCTCATACAGAATTAAGGAGTCAGTAGTGATCTCTATTTTAAAGAAGGATAAGGACCTGAAAGGTCCAAGTTCTTACCTCCAAATAAGTCTACTAAATGTAGACTGGAAGCTTTTTATGAAAATCTGGCCAAACAGGATCGCGAGATGTGCGTAATATCTGGTACACTCAGATCAAACAGGGTTTCTGCCTGGGAGATCTAGGGCTGCAAATACTTATTGGACCCAGACCATCGATTACTTTTCTGCTAATAAGGCGGGTGCAGCCATTTTTATGATGGACGCAGAAAAGGCATTCGATTTAGTGGACTGACAGGCCCTCTTCTTTATTTTGGGGAAGTTTGACTTTCCACACCATCTGATCGAGATGCTAGAGAGAATTTATTGGGGCACTATCGCAAAAATCATGATAAACTCTGAGGAGGTGGGAGAAGTGGCATTAAGATGGGGTACAAGTCAAGTATGCCCCCTTTCCCCCCTTTTATTTTCACTCTTTATTGAGCCACTAGCAATAGAAATTAGTTCTAATGTATTAATCTAAGCCCCCCTGGTAGGAATGGCAAAAATCAAGTTATTTGCCAACGATTTGATCCTGTATCTGAACTCAAAGAAAGCAAATATCCAGAGAGCGCTGGAAGAAATCTAGGCATTTACAGAACTAGGGGGTAAAGGGTTAATGAATCTGAAACTGAGCTTCTCCTATTTAAACTATCAGGAATAGAGTTGCCAGAAGGATTACAATTTCAGCCTCTAAAACCTGATTAGATACCTGGGATTGTACGTGACAGCGGATTTTCTACAACTCTTTCATCTGACTTATGGTAGAACACTTGATAAAATAAAAAGTCTTCTAGAGTGATGGGCACTTTTACCTTTATCGATAATAGGCTGACTCTCTTTGATAAAGATGTCGATTCTTATCCTGTTGATATTCTTATTCTTAAATCTTCCTTTAAAGATACCAATCTCATATTTTAATGAAGTGGATAAGGTGATTCAGGAGTTTGTCTGGGCTAAGAAAAAAAACGCTGATTATGGTATCTAATTTACAATTGGATGTAGAACAAGGGGTCTTGCCTTACCTCATTTAGCTACTTATTACCAAGCTGTGTTACTCAGCTTAACGACTCATATATCGGCCCCTGTATCGAATTTTGATTATTTTCGAATGGATCTTATGTTAACAGAGAGTGCAAGTAAGGTACCAGCATTCCTGTGTGCTGCAAAGCTATCCAAAAAAACAAGATATAAGGTCGTGAATACACTCTTAAGCCAAATACAGCGGTTTAATAAAAACTATAATATCCCATCATGCCATGCATATTCCTCTCTTTATGACTGTGAGTTATGAGGTCTTAAGCTCTCGCAAAAGGAGATTCCGCCCTATAATACACTAGGTTTTCGTAAGCTAGGGGACTTTTACAATGCCGCTAATATGTTGTCGGGGGATGTCTTCATAAATCAATACGAACCTCAGAGCTGCGATCTTTGGTTTAGCCTCAGACAGAGAGCCAGAGTAATTTTGAAAGCACTCTTTGAGGTAAATTTAATTGGCATTGGTAGTTGGTACAGGCTACTAAGCCAGGAGTCGAATAAGAGCCTGGTGGAAACAATGCTCCCAAAAATTGCTCAGGAAACCAACTGCTGGTTCAATTGCCAGGAACGGCTACAAGTCTGTGAGCTTGGTCACAGGGCTTTGAGGGCTGCCTATTTTAAAATAATGTCCTTCCTTTCTAGATGGGTGGCCTATTATAATCCCTCCAGAATCCATAAATGGTTTCCTACAGCACCAAATGACTGTTTTAGATGTAATTTGCCAGAGGAAGAAGATTGGAGACATACAAGTTTTACTTGCCCAAGATTACAATACTTTTGGGAAGAGGTGTTTAGGTTTATTAGTAAATGTCTGTCAATAGATATTCTCCCATGTGCTTCGTTGGCTATATTTGGTTTTTCCTATGTAGTTGGTCAGCTCTCCATATATAGACAATGTTATGTTTTCGTAGCCATAGCGGTAGCCAGATCTTTAATATTACAGAATTGGAGATCTCAGAAAATCCCTACATTGGCTCAGTGGCTAGTTAAGCTGGAAAGGACCTATAGATTTGATGAAGCCTTCGCAAAGAGGATAGGGGCTCTGCCGAGATTTGGATTGACCTGGGAGGGATATGTGGCAACCACGCAAACAAACAACACTGGGTAATTTAAATGTTACGTTATATAAATTTTACATCAACGGCTAGTAACCGCTGCATGTTTCCGGAATAGTTAAATGGTGGGTAGTCCCCAGGAGAATGTGTGGGATACAGAATCTAACTAACTATGAAGTTCCCCTTCTCAAATAATTAATTGAAATTACATGGGTCATTAAGGTAGGGGTTACACCTTACTACAGAGCTGCTATGTAGAATGCTGGTTTTGTACCTCATATAAAATGGTATATGAATTTGTGCTTTTTTTTACACGTCCTAAATATTAGACTTGATATTTTATAGATGCTATCTTTTTCTATATATCCTGTTTATCATATTTATTGTGTGCAAAGGAAATTTGATCTATTTATTGTCTGGTTTTAATATGAGATTGGAGATTTTGGAATTTTTTCATGTACCTTGGTAATGTGTCTGCTTTGTTTTTATGCTCAATAAAAAATTAAAACAAGAGTAGATTCGGAGCTATGACTTTTTACATTTTTTTGTGAATACTAGCACCAAATGATCAAAGCTTCAACCGTGGACCTCTAGTCGTATAAAGACTGGGACAAAGATGAAAAATATGACTAACGGGAGCGCGGATACACAAAGTTGAACGGACCCTGTCAGAGCTTACCTTTCTGAGAAAAAGTGTCTGAGAAGGCTAAAAAGGTTGCGTGAGGTGTCCAAGAAGGGAGCACCATTGTTGGATAGCCTTCGGTCAAAGCAGTGGTGAAGATTTCTATGTTCAGCCTTAGATTCTAAAATGGAAGTCAAAAATCTCGGGCAGAATGAGGTAGAGGGCTGCAGCCGAAGACAGTTCCACAAGACTGATACCCCTTTGGCGAAAGTCTACTGAAAAAGATTTGCTGCTGCTGCGAAGAATGAAATGAAAAAGAAATTTCTAGAGCGCACTGCGGCCAAGCGGCTTCCTGGCGCTAAGGAACACATCAGTAACTGCCAAGGGGCCCAGAGGGATTAGCCAGGGAAAGCCTGAAGAAAGAGAAAAGTTTTGAGGGCTTTACGAAAGTGAGAAAAAATAGGGATAGAACGAATAGAGATGGGGAGATTGTTCCAGATCTGGGGGGCCCGCACCGAGAAGCGGGTGCCCCCGGTGCGGGACTTACGGAAGCGGGGGACGTGAAGAAGAGAGAGGGAGGAAGAGCGAAGAGAGCGATTGGGGGCATGAGAAGAAATTAAAGAGTTGATGAAAAGAGGGGCAGTGCGGGCATGCGCCCGAAAAGCCAGACAGGCAAGTTTAAACTGGGATCTGAAATGGACGGGGAGCCAGTGAAGGGTTTTGAGGGCAGGGGTGATGTGGGAAAACTTGGGAAGACGGAGGACAAGACGGGCCGCCTGGTTCTGGATGGCCTGGAGACGGCGAGTTTCGTAGGCGGGAATGCCTACGTACAAGCCGTTTCCATAATCCAGGCGGGATGTAATGAGGGCAGTAATAATGACTTTGAGGGCATCAACAGAAAAAAACCGGGAGATTTTGCGAATGAGGCGGAGGGAAAGGAAACAGGAGGAGACAACGGAACTAATTTGGGCATGCATGGATAGATCATTACTGATCTTGATGCCCAAGGTCCGGACAGAGGGGACTGGGGAAGGGGGAGGGCCAAAGGAAAGGGGCCAGTGAGCTAAAGACCAAGGATTGGAAGGGCCACCAGTGAGAACGAGCTCTGTCTTGTCAGGGTTGAGCTTCAATTGATTGAAGCTCATCCACTGGGAGATGAAGACAAGAGTAGAGCAGAACTTGGGGAGAGAATCCGTGGGGGAAGAGAGATCGAAGACGAGCTGGAGGTCGTCAGCGTAATTATACACTGAGACCCCCAGCTCGAGAAGGGAAAGAATAAGAGGGCGGATATAGAGATTGAAAAGAAGGGGGGAAAGGGAAGAGCCTTGGGGAACCCCACAAGTGACCGGGAGGGGGGGTGCGGAAAAGTTAGAGAGGTGAACTGCCTGTGATCTGCCCTGAAGAAAGGACGCGATCCAGGAGAGAGCGGTGCCTTGGATGCCCGCTGCGCTGACCCGGTCGAGAAGAATGGCATGATCGACCGTATCAAACGCAGCGGACAAGTCCAAGAGGACTAAGGCCTGGGGGAGGTTGCTGTCAGCCTTCCCTTTAAGTTCATCCAGGACCGCAAGGACCACTCCCTCAGTAGAGTGGCCGGGTCGAAAACCAGCCTGGTGAGAAGCAAGAATGTTGTTCTCCTCAATGTAGATGGAGAGGCAGGATGTCACGTAGCTCTCAAGAATCTTCCCTAGATAGGGGAGAAGGGAGATGGGCCTGAAGTTTGATGGAAGGGAGGGGTCCAGGCCAGCTTTCTTCAGGATAGGAAGAACAATGGGAGATTTAAAGGAAGAAGGGACAGCACCCAGGGCCAGGGAGGAATTGAGAAGAGTTAGGGGAGGGATGGGACAGCTGGTGTAGAGAGTTCTAAGGATCCGTACAGGTGCACAGTCCGCGGGGGAACCGGACTTGACCTTAACAAGAAGGTCAAGGAAGGTCTCAAGTGAGATAGACTCGAAGTGATCCAAAGTAAAGGGAGAAGAGTAAGAGTGAGCCGGCGAATCAGGTTGAGGCACGATCGGAATGTTGGCCTTGATGGTAGTGATTTTGTTGATGAAATAATCATTCAGAGAATGACAGAGAGATTGAGAGGGGGCAGGGGAAAGACATGCTCGGTCAGAGGTGGCAAGGCTGTGGACCAGTGAAAAGATCTCGCGAGATTTGTTGGCCGAGAGGGTTACGCGCTCAGTAAAATATTTGGATTTGGCCGCTAAGATGGCCTTTTTGTAATTATTGAGGAGGGCTTTGTAATTGAGGCGGAGGGTGGGGCAGTAGTTGCGGCGCCAACGACGCTCAGAACGCCTAAGCTCTAATTTCAGGGATTTGAGGTCGTTGGAGAACCACTTGTGGGCATCATGAAGGCGGGCTGATCTGATCTTTTTGAGTGGGGCGGCCCGGTCACAAGCCAAAGAAAGCCAGATGTTAATGGCATCCGCCTCATTTTCCAGAGACAGGCCGGTCAGAGAAGGAGCCGATGAAGACAAAGAAGAATGTAGCGGGTGTAGCATCAAAGTCAATTCACCCAACAATGCACCTTGGGCGATAGGTGAGCAGGATGGTCTTGGTCTCCTCCTGGTTCTCAGACCACTTTTGTGCTAAAATGTGTCTAATTCCCACCACTTCCATCACTTGGATGGCCAGCAATCACTCATGCTGTGTCCAGGTGCAGGTTCAAGATGGAGGAAGCCCTTTGCGTCACTGAGGCTCTAAACAGGAGTCCAGAAAACTAGCCCTTTTATGTCACTGGAGGTCCTAGGACAGATGAAGATCCAGTCCTTGTACTTAGGTAGAAGGGAGCAGGACATCAAGGCTACAGGGCAGCAATCCAGCAGGGAAGCAAACCTTTAGAGTAGCAGTCCAGCAGAGTGGCAGTCCTTCCAGTTGCACAGGAGTCATTCTTCCTGGCAGAATATTCACAGGCCCAGAGTGTGCTGAAGAGATGGCGTCTGAGGTTCAACTTTTATACCATGGTGCACTGGTTCTGGAAGGTGGGAGAAGCTTCTAGACACTGACTTTGAAGTGCATGGAATTTCCTGCCCCCCCTCCGGCCTGACTCCAAGCTGGCTGCAGTGACAATGTGGGGTCAGTAGGGCCTTTGTGTGAGGACAGAGCACACCCTATTCAGTTGAAAGTGGGGCTGAGCTAAGCTTCGCCTCCCATCCTGACAGCAGATGGCCCATTGAGAAATATCTAATCCCTCTATTGTATCACTGTCTGGGTGAAATATATAAAGCCTAACTGTCAGTCACACCCAGTCATGTGACCCAAGACAGGCTGTAGGCACAACAGGGCTAAGGACAAGAAAATACCAACTTTCTAAAAGTGCTGCAACACTGATAATTGACAGAATACTGAATAAATCAAACATCTCCTGCCAGTCAAGAGATCTGGGTTAAAGCTAATATTAATTTGCTCAAAATGCCACCCCAGCTGGGGCACAGACATATCCATATCATTCAAGCTAGCCTGGCTGATGAAGGGTGATGCCCCAAAAACGGTCCCAGGATGCTTGTTTCTTGTCCAGGAAGGACCTGGCATAGGAGATTGGGCTGGGATGTTCCCACGAGGTACAAGGTCAAGACTGATTAGCATACTTGCATTGGTCCAAACTGGGATGGCATGGTGAGCAAAATAACAATGGATTAAACCCAGATCTTTGTGACTGGAAGTGAATGTTGGATTATCAGCACACCTTCCATAATTTTTTTCTTTTGTCCCTGTCTGGGCATAGCAATCCCATTTAGGGTGAAAAATGCTGCAGCAACTTTCTAAAAGTGGGATTTTTGAAAATTGTAATAAAAAATCTGTCTTTACCATTAAAGAGGATGGATCATTGCACTTACATTGATACAAAACATGCTATAGCCAACTGCTCCCAATTGGACATTACAGCTTATTAAACGTAATAATGAATCCTCAATGTTATCCTATGGGAGAGGTAGGATTCACAGTAGTGAAAAGAAGTTTTTTACTTCCAGGACGTGTGAAACCTAAAAGTACATGTCCAATCTTTTAATTACAAAGCACCTTGCCCTATGTGCTACCTAGAGACTACCGTAGAGGTGATTTATATGTAATACAATTCTTGTCAAGGGAGTTTAAATGCCAAGTGGACACGGCAGTTAAAAGGTGCATTCAGGTGGTGTGGCAGGCCTGGGACAGTATTTAAGGTGCTACTTAAGTGAGTGGCATCATAAGTGCTGCAGGCTCACTGGTAGCATTTAATTTACAGGACCTGATCGCATTGTATACAACCCTACAATGGATGTATTAGCAAATTAAATGTGCCAATCAGGTGAAAGCCAATCAAACCATGTTTAGGGGAGTGAGCACAAGTACTTTAGCATTGGTTAGCAGTGGTAAAGTGCTCAGAGTTCCAAGGCCAACAAAAACAAAGTTCATCACCAAAAATAGAGGTAAGTAGACAAAGCATTTGGGGGTGACCCTGCAGAGAAGGTCAGATTCAACATGACCCCCCTCCAGCCTAAAGCCAGGGAAGGCTAATCAATACCTTGATGGGCTTCCCTTTTTAAGGGATAGAATATAGACAGTTGCCCTCGACGGTAAGGGTCTGTGGCAGTTCTTTGCCCCTCTGAATTCAGTTGGATGCCTCTGTTTACACTCTCCTGAGGCACTGGGCTGACCCATGAAAAACTCTTCTTCTCATCTGGGAACTCCATCTGTGCAGCACCTAGCCTTAACTTGCTCATGGATGCATCCCAGTAGGCAGACAGTACCACACTGGCCAACAAAGTGATGTGGTTCATTTCATCCCTTGGATTCAGCTTCTACCCCCAACCCAAGCAAATCTCAGCCCATAGGGACAGCAAAAGGGAGAGGCCACTGACAGCTGTTAGTGTCAAGAACCAGGTCCCAGTCCTTTCCTGGACCACTGAGGTTTCTCAGAATGGGGGCGGGGGGCAGCCCCAGGTGTTAGGTATCCTTCCTCCACCCTACTTCCAACCAATACAGTGGTGGTATCCTGAGACTGGTCACTTAGCCCAGGATCTGTACACTGACGCTGTGCATAAGCCTGAAGCGAGCCCTTCCACCTCTTGCCCCTCCATCTAGGCTTCTGTACCCTCCGTTTGGGTGTGTACCCCCAGATGTCTGTGCTTTCAGGAAACCCTGTGAGGCTACCCCTATCTGTTCCCCTGACACTGGTGGCAACTCATTTCCCAGAAAGCAGTCTGTGGGCATCTAAGAACTAACAATGACCCTCCTCAGGGTTGCCTTCCCACCCCACTCCAGCGATACCAAGACCAGGGAGCAGACAAGGACCTGCCCCATAGCCTAGGTCATCCTGCACACCTGACCACTGAAATGCTCTGGGGTAACCAGCTCCCCAACCATGGTCCAGCTGTCCTCATTGTCCTTCTGAGCGGTGACTGGGACCCCATTCACCTTCGTTTAATGGAGATGAGGACCACCACCCTCAGGAATCACCCGTCTACTATGAATTAAGGGAGACTAGGGCATGCTCTCCTACCTGCCCCTTGTGACTACCTCCCACAGGCTACATGGGCCTCTCCTGTGGAGCTGTCACCTGTGAGTGAGTTCTTGGTACAGACCAGATCTCCTTGTTTGTGCCCCAGCTAGGAGCAATCAAAACAAAGTGGTTGGTACTTGGGCAACCTGGGCCTTTGCCTCCCAGAACCCTGCCCCATTCTTAACCCCATCACTTCTAGTACTTTTCCCTCCGCGTGCTAAGCCTTTTTTTTGGCTATTTGGGGTAGTTTGTGCTTAGGCCCCTGTAACTTTTTGACCACAGGAGGAATCCATGGCAAATTTGGTGTTTTTTCTTCCAACATCATGGGGATTTTAAAGGTACCCAGGGTTTGTTGATTCCTCTTGAGTGGACCAAGAAATTATCCAAAATACAGCTAATTCTTTTTTTTTTTAAATGGGAAAAAAGTGCTGCTGATGAAAGTGTCTGGTTTATTCCCTGCAAATGGTATCAACAAAGGGTTTGTGGTACTGAAATCACAATCTTCCCAGCGACTGACAGACTTTTATCATAAAAAAAAATCTTTACACAGTTTTAGCAATGTATCCCAGGTGCCTAGTGGGTTTTCTGCCCCTGGTGTCTAATTTTCAAAAATGTGTAGGTTTGCTAGATTTCCCTAGGTGCCGGCAGAGCTAGGGTTCAAAGTCTGCAGCTAGGCACCGTGCAAAGAAGGGTCAGTTTTCACTGTAAAAATGTGGTGCCTCCACGTTCCATTTTGGGCCGTTTCCTGTCGCGGGCACTATGCCTACCAACACAAGTGAAGTACCATTTTTATTAGAAGACTTTGGGGAACGCGGGGTGGGGAAATTTTGTGGATCCACGCAGGTTCCAGAAGTTTCCATCACAGAAATGTGAGAAAAATGTGCTTTTTTGACAAAGTTTAAGGTTTGCAAGGGATTCTGGGTAACAGAACCTGGTGAGAGTCACACAAGTCACCCCATCCTGGATTCCCCTAGATATCTTTTGTACAGAAATATACAGGTTTGCTATATTTCCCTAGGTGCTGGTTGTGCTAGGACCCAAAATCCACAGGTAGGCACAATCCAAAAAAAAGTCAGTGCCTAGTGGGCTTTCTGCCGCCATGGGGAGGGGAGAAATCGGGGGCTATTGCCCCGATATGCCCCCACTGGGGGCAGATAGACTGTGTCAATTTTTGTGCGGCATTGGGATGCCCACTCTGGGCAACCCCACCCCTATGTATAAAAAAGCCAGCATAATCGCTGGTGCCTAGAGAGCTCTCTGCCCCCCGGAGGGGCAGATCAGGGGCTACTGCCCCATCTGCCTCTTCAAGGGGGGCAGAAATACTGTGGCATCTTTTTTTGGGGGTGGGGACATTGGCATACCCATTCTGGGCAGCCCCCGTCCCTGAATGTTGAAAGAAATGTATCCCAGGTGCCTAGTGAGTTTTCTGCCCCCCATGGGGGCAGATGAGGGCTATTGCCCCCACCTGTCTCCCAGGGGGGCAGAAAGACTTTGGCATTTTTGGGGGGGTGGGGACATTGGCATGCCCATTCTGAGCAGGCCCCCTCCTTGTATAAAAAAAAGTAAATCCCTGGTGGCTAGTGTGCTTTCTGTCCACTCCTGGGGGCAGATCAGGGGCTACTGCCCCCATCTGCCTCCTGGGGGGGCAGAAAGACTGTGGCTTTTTGGGGGTGGGGGTGGGGGTGGGGGCATTGGCATGACCATTCTGGACAGCCTTTACCATGATCTTTGGAGAAAAATCCCTGGTGCCTAGTGGGGGCAGATAAGGGGCTATTGCCCTATCTGCCTCCCGGGGGAGGGGGGGCAGAAACACTGTAGCATTTTTTGGGGAGGTGGGGGCATTGACATGCCCATTCTGAGCAGCCCTCACCCCTACGTATATAAAAACAAAAAAAATCCCTGGTGCTTAGTGGACTTTCTGCCCCCCTGGGAGGCAGATCAAGGGCTATTGCCCCATATGCCTCCTGGGGGGTCAGAAAGTCTTTTGTTTTCTTTGGGGGGGTAAGGTCGGGGCATTTGCATGCCAATTCTGGGCAGCCCCCACCCCTGGCCTATAAAAGACAATCCCTGGCGTCCAGGGTGCTGTCTGCCCCCCCAGAGGGCAGATTGGGGGCTACTGCCCCATCTGCCTCCCAGAGGGGGCAGAAAGAATGTAGCATATTTTTGGGGGTGGGAGCATTGACATGCCCATTTTGGGCAGCCCCCACCCCTATGTATATATAAAAAAATCCTGGTGCTTAGTGGGCTTTCTGCTGGCGATGTCATTATTCAAAGCCACGTCGGGCGACTAGTGGGGGACATTGCCTCAGAACCAACTAATTGCTGTGTACATGTGAGGGATTTAGACATTGCATCTGCATCACAGTAGCAACAGCCCCACAGTGGGAAAAATTCAGGTAATGATGTTATAGTCTGAACACCAACTAAAAGGAAGAAACGCTATACACGTGCCCCCAAGACTATGGAAAAAAACATTCCGAATCAGAGCAGGCTGCGAGTAGGGTGGTTACTATGATCACAAAGGGCTACCATAAGTAACTAGTGGGATAATGGGAGACGGAAATGCGCTTGGTTTGCAGGTAAGTTTGACTAAAATTGACGGAGTTTTTATTAACTTATTGACACTAATGTCAGTGACTTTGAGGAGCATTGATAAAACTCTGAAAGAAATGCTTATACTTTTCAATCCCAGCCATCCAGTACGATTATGCTGGTGGGGCACAAAATGTCCCCTTCAGTGAGGCCACTTGTGCCTTTAGCCTCCAGTATGGGTACTGCTGATGGCAGTGGAATCAATCGGACGTACAAGGACAATCAGTGCAATTTGGGCAACGCAACACAACAGGCTGTGGACGACCGCATGCAGTGCCCTTAAAGGGAGCCCGCACCTCAAAAAAGATTAACCCTGCCCCAGTTGTATTGGATGCCATTAGAAACTTCCAAACCTTACAGTTTCTCCCAGAGTGCAACCCATATGTGGTCATTCTAAAAATGTGACACTGTTGCAAACAAAGCAAGCTGAATTAGACTATCAGCTGAAGAATAAAGTGATTCATTGGTTTTGTACTACCCTCAGGTGTATCAGAATTAATGTGCTTGCAAATGATATAATTGGTGTACAAATGGTCCAACGGGTAGGGAATGTTCTCAAGATGGATGCAGGTGGTTGCATTGTAATGAACTTTTGTAATACTAACCTGGTGAAGTTTATCCTGTCTAAATTCAGCAATTCACCAAATTCCTTCTGGTCCCCTTGGGTTTCTATTATAGGCTAAGGACTCAGGCTCCATTAAACAAGCCCACCAATATCCGAGCTGACAATAGGCCCCTTTCTGTGCCAACCTACAATCGTGTTGTTCCCCTGGAGGAGGTTGATGGACTGTCCCATTGGCAGGCAGTAACTCCCAATAGTGATATAGTCATTATAAGGGTTGGCACACAAGAGGAACCATAGCCTCTGTTCTTGAGGGGTGACCTAAATTATCACTTACTACAAGCGGAAGTAAGGGAAAAGGCTATTGCCATTCTTAACAGCCTTCCTTCTACTAAAGCTCAAATCAATCCATTGGTTGTCATCGAAAATACCCTCCATCACCCTAATTCATAAGGAGTCTGGTGGCCTTGTTCATGCACCCGATAAAGTCCTGATTTCCGGTGGCCTTGTTCACGCACCCGATAAAGTCCTGATTTCACATGATCCAAGTGGTATGGATGCAACAAGCATGATTTGAATATTTTGTACTGGAATATTGCGGGTCTTAGTGCAAAGTTAACCGACAGAAATAGGGTATCTTTAATTTCCTGCTATCAGATCATCTGTTTACAAGAGACCTGGTTTCACTCTGATAAACACATAAATGGCTTTCACCCAGTGTTTTCCCTGGCAACTATGTCACCATCTGGGCACCACAGTGGGGGCCTCCTAACCTTAATCATCATCTCAATGGCGACTAAGAAAATAAATTCACTTTGACACTCCTTTTTACCAGATAATCTGCTTGCCCTTATCTAGGGCACCTTTAATGGTACTTATCAATTTCTATCATCATAACTTTTGATAACAAAAATGCTCAGATTATTTATTAACTTGCCTACGCTTTAGGCGGTATACTTTCAGGTCTGAAAGAGGAATTTGTAATATTATGGGGAGGAAATATTAATCTTAGACTGTGCTGTACGGATGAGGATAGTGTTTGTGGTACAATGGATGAAGATTTCTGTAACCTTTACATTTTGCGCATCACCCTTGTGGAGTTAAATTAAACAGGCTCCTGAAGACCTATGACCTTATCCTCAGTGTAGATCTTGTCACTAAAAAGATCCTGAATCAAGTCACATACACACGGGGAGAGGTAATGGGTCTCTAAATGATTTTATTGCATTATCAAAGATATGGGGTAGAAATGTTTTCAAATTCCAGATATTGAAGTCTGCTTTGAGCAATCACAACCCACTGGCTCTAAGCCTTAGTTTAGGGCTGACTCCAGTGCCTCGGAACAAGATGGTCTGCCCAATTTATTTAATAAAAAATGTGGGAGTACACCCTAAATGCAGCGGCATCACTATGGGGGTGCGGGGGGTGCGGCCCGTACCGGGTGTCACCATCCCACTGGGGTGACACCAAGGCGGTCAGCAGCACTGTGTGCTGTCAACAGTGTGCAGACTTGCAGTGAAAGTAAACGACGTTGCAACCGCAACGTACGTGCAAGTTCAGTTGCACTGTCTTGCAGCAACGCAACCTAACTTTTCTCCTCAGGAGGACTGGAGGAGGTGCCTGTGCGCAGTGCGCACTGTCTCCTCCGCCTCAGCGCGCCTCTGCGTCTGGTCCGTGGTAGCTGCCTTCCACGCCCCGGTGTCCGCATTCACACGAGGCAGTGGAGTGTTTAACTGTCAGCGCAGCTGACTACGCACAATTTAAATTACCGGCGGGCGTCTCCACGGTGTAGAGAGCCAGGCGGGCTCTACCATACAATGTATCAATATCCATGCATCCACTTCACCCCTCAGGGCGGGCACGACCCGAGGGTATAATAAACCCCGGGGAAGATCGCTCGTGGTCTTCCCGGCAACCCAATCTCAGAGTGTCTATCCAGTCATTGTATCCCAATGCCCCAAGTGCCAAGGCCCTGACCCCATCACCACATTGGCGACGAGGCCGGACTGCCCTGCGCGTGCTGGATACGTCTAGGAGTGGCGTCTTATCACGGTGCCCGCTCCCGCTCTGCTCCGGTCCGCGGCCTGCCCACGCGCCTTCCCGTCGGAAGCGCTTTCAGCTGGCAGGGCCGGGACCGCGGAGCGCCCAGGGTGAGTGCGCGATCATTGCCCCCCCTGCGAGCGCCTCTTGGTTACCTTGTTGGTTGTCCGGGCGACGGCTGCCTGTGTCGAGGCATACGCCGGACCGAGAATCCGGCTGCTGAGGTCGGTGAGGCTCCGTGTCACGCCTCCGACCCGCCTTTTGGACACCTCGCACCTGCGAGTGCGTCAGGCGACGCTCTCCCGCCTCATGCGCACCTTGCTCCAGTGAGTGCGTCAGACGACGCTCGCCAAGCTCCCTCAGGAGTCTCTCCCTCAGGCGACGCTCTCCCGCCTCATGTGCTTCCCGCTGTATTAAGACGCTCAACAGACTCCTGAGCCTCTCCCTCAGGCAACGCTCTCCTCTGGAGTCTCTCTTCCTGTCAGCTGCCCTGGGCCCTGCGCGGAGAGCGCGAAGAACGAGATCGTGCGTGTGGCGGCCCCCAGTGGCTGCCAGTGGTACTGCACGCGCCTTCGTCTGCACGTCTGAGGAGCGCGACCGTGCTTGTCAACTCCCTCACAAGGTGCACACTGAGCCCCAATGGGTGTCGCAATTTACAAATAAGCTCCTATCAGCATACTGAAATAAAGCTCCTATCAGCATACTGGGTTTTAAAATAAAAATAAATAAATAAATAATTCAATTCATAGTTGGAAATAAATAAAGGACGCACCATGTCCCAGAATGAGGGAGCCCCAGTGTTGCAGGATGATGCTCTAGCACAGGCTGCACAGCCTCCACCACCTGTCCAAGCAGGACCCATCTCAGCACAGGCCCCAGCTGCAACACCAGGCCCGCAGACTGGCCATCATACCCATGCAGGAGCGGCGCCGTTGCCGCCGTTCAGTGAAGCGTCTGACCCGGCCACTGCGGCGGTGAGATGGAAGGCGTGGGTCCGCAGGCTGAATCATTATTTCAAGGGCACCCGGGAGACAGATGGCGAGGTCAAGAGGTCCCTTTTGATCCTATACGGTGGAGCAGAGATAGACGAGCTTTTTGAGACGCTCCCCAACACAGGAGGTGACGGCGACTACGAGGCCGCGGTGGCCGCGCTAAACAAACACTTTGACCCCCAGCTAAACAATGATTTCGAAAAGTTTAAATTCAAACGGGCGTGGCAAACGGGCTCCGAGTCGGTAGACATGTTCTACGCACGGCTACGCCGGCTGGCGAACACCTGCCCGTTCACAGACCCGCGTGAGGAAATTCGGGATCAAATCATTGTGGGGTGCCGTTCTAAGCTGCTCAGGAAACTAATCCTGCGCCAACCAGGGATTTCGCTCGATGAGATCCTGATCCTCGCAAGGTCGCATGAGCTGTCAGACGTGAGGGCTGAAGAGATGGAGGCGGCGCTATACACCCCGGTAGCTACCCCCGCACAAACCAAACCAGTGCAGATAAAAGCGGAGAGAGTGGAAGCAATCCACCGGAAACCTGCGGCGAGTCGGCCGCATCAGGTGCCAACGACAAGGAATCTGTGCGGGTACTGTGGGGAGGCCCACTCCGCCACCGCAGTGTGTGCAGCAAAAGGGCGCACGTGCTCCAAATGCGGCAGGATGAACCACTTCGCAAAGGTATGCCGAGGCGGAAAATACAGGCCAGCAGGGTCAAGGCCGAGAAACATACAGAGGAGAGTGCATCATATGTCACTTGAAGAAGATGCCAACCCGCCACCAGACAGCCATGCTCAAGAACGGCCTCAGTGGTACGAGGATGATGAAGACGATGAAGTCTACGTCGTCTCATACGTGGGCAGAGCATCCGCAGCGTCCACGAGGAGAAGACCCCCACCGATGTGTTCAGTCAAGGTGGATGGCACGACAGTACAAGCACTCATAGACACGGGGGCATCCGTAAATGTTATGGACTCGGAGCAGTACAACCAAATGATGCCGAGGCCCGAACTGGTACCGTCCCAAGCGAGAATATACACGTATGGAGGAACGGAGCCCATGCCGCTGCGCGGAGTGATCACGACAACAATCAGACAAGGGGAATACTCCACGGTAGCTAAGTTCCACGTCACGGAAGGAAAGAAAGGCACGCTACTAAGCTGCCACACCGCCGAGGACCTCGGATTAGTTTTTTTCGCTAATCAGGTGCACCAATCACATGCAGAGTTCTTGATGGAGGAGTTTCCAGAACTGTTCCGAGGACTAGGGAAACTCAAGAACAAGAAGTTCAAACTACACATAGACAAGTCTGTGCGACCGACAGCCCTAAGGCACCGGCGTGTCCCGTTCAACCTGCGGCCGCAGGTGGAGGAGGAGCTGAGGAAGCTTGAAGAACTCGGTGTAATCGAGAAGGTGACCGGGCCCACACCGTGGGTCTCTCCACTCGTCGTGGCGCCCAAGCCCAAGCAACCTGGTGCGATACGGCTGTGTGTGGACATGCGTCTGCCAAATGTAGCGGTGAAGAGGGAAAGGCATATCACCCCTACCATGGATGACATCATAGCGGACCTCAACGGTGCCAAATGGTTCTCCAAACTCGATTTAAATGCAGGTTACCACCAGCTGGAGCTTGAGCCAGACAGCCGCTACATTACAACCTTTTCCACACACGTCGGGCTAAGGAGGTATAAACGACTAAGCTTCGGAGTGTCCTCGGCAGCCGAAGTATTTCAGAATGCGATCAGAGAGGTGCTATCCGGACTGAGTGGGGTCATCAACTTGAGTGACGACATCCTGGTGTACTCTGGATCGCTTGAAGAACACCACGTACACCTGAGAGCGACCCTCAAAAGGCTATCAGAACAAGGCCTGACACTCCACAAATCCAAATGTGCTTTCTACCAGGACTCGGTGGACTTCTTCGGCTACATCTTCACCCGAGAAGGCCTGAAGGTTGACCCCAGGAAGGCCGAAGCCATCCGGGCTGCCAGCACCCCGCAAAACCCCACAGAAGTCAGGAGTTTCCTCGGGATGGCAACGTATTGCGGGAGGTTCATCCCCAACCTTGCAGACCTGGCCGAGCCACTGAGGCTACTCACCCGCCATGATCAAAAGTGGGACTGGACCGTGGCGGCGAACGTGGCATTCCAAGCTATCAAGAACAGCCTCCTGGACACCACTGTGATGGCGTATTTCCAGCCAAAGAGGAAGACTGAACTAGTGGTCGACGCGAGCCCGGTGGGCCTGGGAGCGGTGCTCCTTCAAGAATACGGAGCTGATGTCTGGAAACCGGTGGCGTACGCCAGCAAGGCTCTATCGGACACCGAGACCCGCTATGCACAGATCGAAAGAGAAGCCCTGGCCATCAAATGGGCGTGTCAACATTTTCACTTGTACCTATGCGGCCAGGAATTCCGGGTGATAACGGACCACAAGCCCCTTGTGCCCCTCTTTGCAGGATCAGCGAGGCTGGCCCCTCCAAGGATCGAAAGGTGGGCCGTCCAGCTACAGGGCTATAACTTCAAAGTCATCTTCCGCCCGGGGGTCAACAACCCGGCGGACTATCTGTCAAGACACCCGGACTGCACCAAACCAGCCACTAGACTTGAGGAAAGTCAAGATGCAGACGCTTTTGTGCGCTTGATCTCAGAAAACGCGTGTCCAGAGACAATGACTCTGAAAGAAATTGGGGAAGCAACGGAAAGAGACGAAACACTATGCCGAGTCAAGCACGCACTCAGGGGAAACCAATGGGCACATTTCCTGGATGGAATACATGGACTCAGGCCGGAAGTCAGTCATGCCCGCCAGCAGATATGGCAGATCAAGAATGAACTGAGCATCGGGGATGAAGATGTGGTTCTACGAGGGCATCTAATTGTGATACCGGAAAACCTCCATCCCAGGATTCTGTCCCTCGCTCACGTTGGGCATCAGGGAATGGCCAAAACAAAGGCCAGGCTGCGATGCCGAGTCTGGTTCCCGGCGATGGACCTCAAAGTAGAAGAGATGGTGAGGGCCTGCCACGCGTGTCTAATCACCGGAGGTGATCCCCTCCACGGCTTTTCCCCATGTTAAACGGAATCTAGACAAGATCTTCGCGACCATGGGATTGCCGGTGGAAATTAAAACGGACAACGGTCCTCCCTTTCAAGGCCGAGACTTCCAAGCCTACTTGGACGCCCTCCAAATCAAGCATCGGAAAATCACCCCCTTGTGGCCGCAGGCCAATGGAGAGGTTGAGAGACTTATGAGGACCATTAATAGAGCCCTGAGGATTGCCGTAAGTCAAGGAGAAGATCCGGAATCAGCCCTAGACCGGTTCCTGGGAGCCTACCGACAAACGCCCCACTGCACAACCAAGTGTGCCCCGGCCCATTTACTGTTCAAAAGGGCCCCCAGGGACATCATCCCGTCCGCAAGCACGTGGACACCACCTGAGCGAGATGGGGATGCCATTCAGTCCAGAAGAGATGTTACTAACCAGAAGGCCAGTGCGGCCAGACGTGCGAAGACATCAAATCTACAGGAAGGTGACACCGTAGTGGTCCATGACCGACACCCCGGATGGAAGTATAGGACCCCCTATGAACCAGACTTGTGGACCGTTGAAAGGATCAAAGGAACCATGGTGACCGTCAAGAAAGGCGAACAAAGAGTCACGCGAAATGTGTCATGCTTTAAACCAGCAAGGGGAGGAACAGATGACCAGGGCGAGGAAGAAGAGGTCGGGCCACGACAAGCCGGTCTGTCTCCAACAGCCTCGTCATCGGTGAGAGGATCTGATGATCCAATGTCGGTCGAAGACCAGAGGAGAAACCAAGATCCATTGCCGTTGCCGGGCGCATTGGCCGACATTTCCCCGACCTGCGGAGCGCAAGAAGAGGTGTCCCCGGCTAGGGACACTCAATCACCAAAGGGCCGAAGCCAAAGATACAACCTTCGGCCAAACCCTGGCCCAAGCCACAAGTTACGGGACTTTGTGTGTACCTCCCCCTGAAGACCAAGAACTGGTGATGAAGCAGACTGAAATGAAGGAGGGATGTAGAGAGCCAGGCGGGCTCTACCATACAATGTATCAATATCCATGCATCCACTTCACCCCTCAGGGCGGGCACGACCCGAGGGTATAATAAACCCCGGGGAAGATCGCTCGTGGTCTTCCCGGCAACCCAATCTCAGAGTGTCTATCCAGTCATTGTATCCCAATGCCCCAAGTGCCAAGGCCCTGACCCCATCACCACACACGGCACTAGCATCAGCATTTTGTCACCCGAGAGGCCTTGGCCGGACTGTGGAGTGTGCCACATGGGCTATAATAATATAATAATCACTGACCCGACCGTACCGACGATTGCCCCGCGTTAGACTGCTGCCGCGGCCTATGTGATAATCAGAGTTAGTTGTTCACTGATTATTTGCCGCCAGTTTCAGTTGCAGTAGAGCTTGCATTCCACCCCAGCAGCAAAGTGTAAGTGCAATACGGTATATTCGCTTTCATTTTAAAATGGAATAAACTGGCATTTCCTTTATGATAAATCGTGATCCCGAATGCCGATAACCCAGGCCAGATTCTGCCGCCTGCAGTGTCACAAGCCCTGCACACCGCCCCAACACCATCAGCCCCCAGGTGCTTGTGGCACCCAGACATCAGTAGAGGCTCCCCGCCTGCCGGCCGAGTTATTTTATTTAACTTTCATATTAGCGTGACTCACTCGAGTATCTCGGCGCTGCAAGTACTAAATAATCAAAACCCAGTACCCCCATTCATGCCGATCCAAGCCCTGTGAAAAGCAGCCCTCACCAATAAGACCCCAGAGAGCTCGACACATGCACACATGAAAGCTCCAGCTTCCTGCCTACACTATAGCTCCAAAATGAGAACATGTCAGACCGGACCAAGGCCATCAGGGGGACACGAACGGAAAGAGCAGGTCAGCGCGGTGGCACTGATGGGTCACTGCACCAACCAGGCAGGCCGACCCTCTTAACAGCACAGCCACCTTCAGTCAGTCTACAGCACTACTGCCTGCAGCTTGCATGATCCTCTTCACAGCAAACTGGTAAAAGATGCTCTGGCTCACCGTGGCACTGCAGGAAGACACGTCATGGGGGCACAGGTGAGAGAGCACTGAAGTAGTGCAATGGGATGTATGTGCGAGTGTCAGATTGGGGTGAATTTTGCAAAATGTTCTGTATTGTTTATATCGGGGATATATAGGTCTTGAAGCACGCTGGAAACCGGGTCCATGGGAGTGAATGGGGATGGCAGAGTGTCTGTCACTCCAGGAGGCCCTGAGCATGTCCTGGAATGGATCTGAGTCGATTTCAAAGAGCAGAACTATCATATCAAAAAAAGATTTATTTGTAACATGAGGTTGAGAAAACACACAGGAAGGAGATTTTTGTTACACTGGCAAACTTATTGTTTCGAACCACGTAGTTTGCATGTTTGCATGTTGCATGTTTCTGGATTAAATAAAACATCATAGTTTTATATCTTGTTTAGTCTCATTTACTTCTGATTCTTTGCCTGTACTTGTAGAAACAGGGCGCTTGCTTGAAATCACTCATTTCCTCACCGGGAAAAGTCCTGAGGACTCAAATCTCTGCAGTACATGCTCTGACTGAACCATTCAGTTTTCTTCTCAGCCCCAAACCCATGTTTTACACTTTGATGGAAACATCAAGATTTTGGGGACCTTTCTAACATTCTTTTCTCAAGATGACGAAGCTTCATTTGGTGACCTGGTGTGCACTCGCTTGCTGTGCCCTTGTTGTCACACCAGTGTTGAACCAGTTTTGTCCTAATTCCAAGATTAGGACACTGTGTACCTGATTCTCCCACACTGCCACTGCACTGCAGAGGTGCTGGAAGGTTTATTGATGTCTCTCTAGCACACAGCTCATCCAACATGAACCAGGCATGTTCACAAACCATGTATTTTATGAGGATTATCTGTGAGTTACTGCTTTTTGCTATGTTAGTGCTCATCAGTTTTTGGCGATTTACAGCAGTTTTAAGATCTACTTGGAGATTCTCGTTGCTCAAATGGGTGTAATTTCTGATATTTATGTTTCCTTCGTCTTCATTGCTCGATTTTGCTTGCGAGAAAGTGTCACTCATAGTCGTTGAATGTCACTCATAATTACACTGAAATTATGAAAATGTCCCACATAAGCAATCTGAAACCTTGGCAGCTATGCTCTTAGGCCCGCCGCCCACGTACAGGCGGTTTGCGGCTGATGTCATTCTTCTTCTCTGAATCACGCATTAGGCCCTAAGTGCGCGTGACTGGCCTGCAGCATGAGGATCAGAGGCGGCACGTCTTGACCCCTACCCGCGCGCAGAGCTGGGCGCTGGCCACCGTGACCGACATAGACCCCTCCACCACCTAACAGCAGGGCAGGTGAGTCAGTGAGTTTCTCCGGACCGGCACGGGGGTACCCACCAATAATAACCCAGGCTGCTCTTCTTTTTACTTTGTGAGTGACACAGATGATAGTTTTTGCGGGGTTCATCATGAGTGCCAAAGGGATGCCCTGCTGATTTGCCTTTGAGTTCTCCACGCTGTTAGCTTTCTGACTGGAGCGAGTTGCAGTTTCTAAGAGTGGTTCACAGTCTTCACACAGTTTTACTTCAAATGTGGGTATTGCCATGGATGTAATTCAAAGATGATTTCTTTGGTCTGAAATGGGTTGTGACTTGTGAGGTGAGCAGCGAGATCGATGTCAGCTTTCTACATAGTTCCTTTGGTGATTCTGGACTGTCCCTGGAGCTGCTATTTTACTTTCTTTTTGTTTTTGCCCACTGCCTTTAATGGGTTGTAGTTCTTGCTGGAAATCAATGTCGTATTTTTCTGACATTTAATTCCAAAGTGCAGCATCGGGGAATAAAATTTAAAAAATATGAAAAATAAATAACTAAATAAAGTAAGACAGACTAGTGGTAGCAAACTGGCAAGATTGATTTTATTCTCACCCAAATACATTTAGCGCCACTTTTACAGAGTTTGCCAGTGAAGCGCTATTTTTGTTGTCTTGGCATTGTTTTCACTTGGCTTGGAACTAGTGCACCAATCTTGGAGGTACTGCAATGTGAGGATTCAAAAACAAAATTTGTACTGCTGCTCTGCATCTAGAGATGGGGAAACATCCTTTACAACGGAACTTTTACCACGCAGTGCTTTTACATCGCAACTTTTACAACGCGAACCATTACAACGCATTGCGCTGGGTGGCGCTCTAGGATAGGGAATAGATTTAATTTACTTTCCAACACCTTCCCTACTATCCACGGGGACTGGAGTTGGAATAGTAAATTAAACTATTCACTATCCAGCACCCCAAAGCGCTATGCGTTGTAATGGTATGCGTTGTAAAAACTGCGATGTAAAAGCATGCGTGGTAAAAGCATGCGTTGTAATGTCATACATCCCTAGAGATGTTGTCTTTTTTACCATAGATACTGGTTACGTTTTGTAAGGATATAAGCAATGGCCATTGAAATGGGTCCATTCAGGGCCCAGAGTCATGTCCTTAACTTTTCAGGCAAAAGCACTCATTTCTGAACACTGAGTGTAAAAGCGTTAAGGTAACCATGTTGTTCCTGCTTACATTTCACATGGTTTGCAAAATTTTGCATTCCCTTTGATTGTTTGCTTTTTCCAGGATGCTGTTACTTTTGTTTTGTAGGCCACATATTGCTCTTCTTGCCTAGTGCGTAATCGAGCTGCATCCAGGTGTTTGTAGCGCAGTGGCAACAATTGGGTTGTAGTTGAAGGCAGTCTGAGTTTTTCTCAGTGGGGCACTGCAGTATGGTGTTCAGTGGGGGAGAGGATGTGGCACTATGGGCAGAGGAGCTCCTGAATTTGGAACTGGGGAACCAAGTTCAGCCAGCCTTAATAACCAGTGCCTCCTCCCTGCCCTCCAGCAATTTTCGGATTACAATAAAAATGTCATGATGACTCTGGTGATTAATGTTCTTCCTAGAGTGAGATCGGAATTTTGTCTAATGGAAGATTTGACTCATGGAAAGGTAGCTCAGAGGGTTAATGTACCTGCTGCAAAGAACATGTACCATGCAGATCACAAAGTGCACATAATCATGTAAATAGGCCAGTGGCGTGGTGGGCTACTGCTTTTGTCAGAGCGATCCTTTTGTTACTTGCAGTTTATAAGTTAAAATCCTAACATAGAACATTGAGCTATGTCATCTACTCCGCAGCAACACAAGTCACATTTTTTCTTAACTTTTGATACGTTTGAGCTACAAACAATGTATTAGTTGAAATGGTCACATCATGCTGCAGATCTGGCATTATGAGGCAAATATGGCTGAGCCATTATTATTTAGAAAACTTTTGCAAACTAGGATATTTAGCCATTCATGTTTAAACTGCTGTTGTGGAAAAGGGAGAAGTGCTGAATGATGACAGAAACTCCATGGCTCGGAGAAAAATGGCTTGTGCTTCCACATTTTTTCGTATTTGGGGACATTCTGCTATTAGAAGCATATCCCACAGCCACTTTCTGAATACATTTTACTGTCAATAACTCATTATAACCTTAAATCAATCTAATATGTGTTGAAAAATGCTTTGTTTTTTACCTTTCTGTCTCCCAAATTTTCTTGGGAGGGGAGAAGTTCAACCCCCCAAACTCCCCCTAGTAGTGGTTGCTCACTGTGCCTGCTCGCTACACACCATGCGAGGGCTGGTCTCACTTTTACTTTGTTCTCTCTCTGATTCACTACTTGTGTCTATTTTTGATGCTTTCTGAAAGAATGTCTATGGGTACATATGACTGGGTGGGTAACCTGATGTTCTTTAAGGTCATCATCTACTATTTGTCCTGCTTTGAAAGTTGATACAATTTTAATATGTAATGAAAAATGTGCTGTAAAATTCACTATCACGGGACCTGGCACTGGCAGCCATCTGTAATTTGAAATGTGAAGACGACACAAGGGGTGAATCTGTGGCGCTACCATTTTTCAGACCATTTACTTCTGTCACTCCCATCACAGTACAGTAAGGGGGGCTGGGCCTATATTTGGCTGTCCTTTATTGGGCCTTTATGTGCTATTGAACTGAGACCTTTATTTGGAATAGCTTGTAGGAGCAGCTCCCCCCGATGTCAAAGCCTGGGTGGGAGGCTCAACTACGGTGTCATTGTCACACGACTCCACCATGGTGGAGAGCTGCCTGGCAGAAACGCATCCACCAGTTAAATCTGGTTAAACCGCCAGGTTCGCCATGAAATGAGGGGGAAGCCGTCTCCTCTGGGCTAGCAGGGCTGCTCCCTCCTCAGGAGCAATGATTATAGACTTCGCTATCCCCCCAAATAGGGGTGTGACAAATTCAATTTACAAACGTTACTAAGGATTCTGTAGGGTCCCGTTATTTGCCAATTGTGTCCACTGGCAGACTCGGAGCGGAGGAGGTCCATGTGGTAAGTTGTGAGGGGGTGACACCATGAGTTACCCGCACCGGGTGACACCAACCCTAGTGACGCCACTGCCTAAATGGTGGATGTCAAGCCATAGGCTTTTCTAGCCAAGCTTGTAGTAAACTAGAGAGAACAGTTTGAGCTCTGTCTCACTATTGACCTGGACCACGAGTGGTCTTGGGGGCCTTTTCTGCTGTTTGTAAAAAAGGCAACTTAGTGAAAAATGGCATCTAACAGAACGTATGTCCCAAGGATGCATAAATAGTTTGACAAATTCTTCTCACGTGCCCATAGCAGCCTTGTACAAGCTCTTAAAATCTTGCCTAGGGATCTGGCTGAAATTAGAAACTGTAGGGTATGTAAATTAAAAAAACAAAAAGAGGAGATTAGGAGGGAGGCCTGGGAGCAGTTGTCTATTGCATGCACTAGAAATGATGCGTCCCAATTCTGGAAGGTTGTCAATGCACCTTTCTTTTCAAACAATTCCACTAGCAGCATAGGTGTTACGATACCTGAGCATGCCTTGGTAAAGCACTTTACAAATGTATATGAACTTAATGAACTGGTGCCCCACGGGATGTAGTAGCGCCACTAAGGTTTCAATCAGCCTAGAGGTTACAGAAGAGATATCAATCACTTCTATCTTTTGTATGATAATGTGCTTTTTTGGTTGCCACTTTGGTGAGGTTTTTATAGTGTATTATAGTATTTATTGTTTTAACAATGTTGTAACTGATCGTGATACTCACATCATGCTTCGTGTGTTAGTAATACCATTAATTAATTTGGTCCCTCTGTTTGCTCACTGATGACTTTTGTGATTTATTTTAAAATCGAAATAAAGTTTATAAACTGTTATGATATCAATCACCCAGCGGGATGTAATTTCAACCCTGAACAGATGCCCAAGCAATATAGCATTGGGACCTGACAGGGTCCTTGTTGATCTTTTCAAGGTCAATCTGGCATTCTTGGCCCCTATACTGGTAAATGTGCTGCAGAGTCTGAGCACGGTTGGCCCTCCCAGATTCCTGGTCTAGGGCTATCATTGTTCCAATTTTTAAAAAGGGTCAGGAGTGACCCCCCCTTTGCTATCAGCCAATATCACTAATTGATTCCACTGCTAAGGTATTTGGTCGAGTTTAATTAGAGCAAATGGAGAACTGGGACAGCGAGAAATGCATTCTAACATCTGTCCAGTATGGCTTTAGACAAGGACTTGGGACGTAGATCAGTGCTTGAGTTTACATCTAATAGTGAGCAACTGTATGGGTGTCAAAAAGGGATGTCTCTTTTTGGGGGTCATGGACCTAAGTGCAGCCTATGATAATGTTGGAAGGGGAAAATTGTGGAGTATGCTTATAAGTAAGGGTGTCAACCTCAATATCCTTTTCATATTGGTGGCAACGCATTTCAGCGTGTACCTACGATCTGGGGGCTCATTTTCATTGTTTGAGCACCTGAAGAATGTGAGGCAATCCAGTTTAAAGAAGCAACCGCTTGCCTTTTTATATTTGCAGCAAAGTTAGGGCCCATGCCCCTAGATGCTTCCATTATGATATGTAAAGCTAGACCAATATCGATTGCCACTTATGGTGCACAGGTCTGGCAGCACACCGGGTGTGCACAACTGCAAATCAGTGAAAAGCGGTTTTTGAGGAGACTTTTTTCACTACCCTGCAATGTCCCTTCAATTATTGTGCACAAGGAAGTGAGATTATCCTACATCGAAGATGCAGTAAGATTGGCACCTACTCTGTTATTGTTATCAATCTGGAATAGGCGAGAAGCATTACTCACACACACAGTAATCACAGACTGTCTAAATCTCTCACAGGCCCATAAAAGTAATTGATTCGTGTATCTTCAAGCAAGTTATAGGTCAGACTTGTTCAAGTATCTGACACATATAGACCCATGAGCTAAATCTCCAGGCAAGACCGAATTTGCAGGCTTACTAGCTGTACAGACACTCAAAGTTGAATCGAGGAAGCTGCTCTTGACATATCTCCCACTATGCACAACATCAGACATCAGGCATTAAACCATACTTGCTTATGGTGTCACACCAGCCGAGATTTACCTGATTCGATTTAGGTTCGACTTGGCACACTTTCTGGTTTCATATCCCTCTAATGTGTACACCGAGAAAGATTTGAAATTATGTCCATGCAATTCTACAGCTCCCCAATCACAACTGCACATGTTTTTATTTTATGAACTATATATATAAAAAAAACAAAAAATGGGGGGTGACCTCTTTTGAGGTACCCAAATAACAGGAAATGTAAAGAGGCACTGGAGCATTTACACCTACTCCAGACTGATTTGATTTGTGATACTGTCTACAGATTTATCACCTCTGTGGCCAGGCACAAGAGAATAGTTGGGAAATAGTGGAGAATGAAAGGGCGGTTTTAAAATGTTAATCTCTGCTTTCTTTCAATAATATTTGTAGCTTTTATTCTCTGTTAATGAATTGCACTGTCTGTTTTTAATTTAACTGTGCACTTGGTCACTTTATTTAAGAATTGCTCTACAAACATTAACATATATTGCATTTGGTGGAGGATATTTTAAATGTTTTTAACTGATTTATATTTTATATGTGCTTTTATGGTTTTTTCTAAACCGAATAAAGGGGCACATGTACGACCACAAAATTGGTCTGCCCCATGCACAAACGATATTTTGCGAGTCGCTATCCTATTAGTGACGCGCAAAATATGGTTTGGGACTCTGTATTTAGGATGGGGCATGCCAAGGGCGTCCTCTCCTTATAGTGAGTCTAACACCAATGTATGATTGTTTTCCGTCTGCAATTGCGGTTGCAAAACAATTGCAGTTTACCACCTACTTCAAGTAGGTGGTAAACCCCTTGCAAAAAGGAAGCGGTCCCAAGGGGACCCCTTCCCCTTTGTGAATGGGTGCAAAAATATTTTTTAAGAGCAGGCAGTGGTCTCAGGGACCACTGCCTGCCCTTAAAAAATGAAACTGAAAAGTTTAATTTTTGTTTTTTAAATGCATCCCATTTTTCTGTCCGGAAAACGGGCTGAAAAAATAAAGCTTTATTAAGCAGTCACAGACATGGTGGTCTGCTGACGCCAGCAGCCCACTAACCCTGTGAGTGCTAGCCATTCCCAATGGGGTCGCAAATTGCGCTTGCCTCATGAATATTGATGAGGCATGAGATTTGCGACCCCTTTGGGAATTGCAAACAGTGTCTGAGACAGTGTTGTACATTCAGTTTAGCGAGTCGCAAATTGCGAGTTGGCATTCTGCTCTATTTGTAACTCACTAAAGTGAATGGTCGTACATCTGGCCCAAAGTCTTTTGAACTGAACTAGTAATATTACCCAGGCCTCCAAAGCGTGTCATATTGCTGCCACGTTTCAGTAGAGGTGAGCTGTGCCCCATCCTTACCCACATGCAGCTATCTCTCTGAAGAAGAGAACCATGGGCTTAATCAAGCCTGACAAGCATTGAGGAAACTGGTGACAGCAGGTAGGGAGGGAAACGGTTATTGTGTTTGACTCCAGGCCATGCACGCAGGATGTGTGTTGTTAATCTACTAGTAGAAAGTGTAGCCAATGAACCTGGCAACAATCTATCATATCGTTGTAATTTCCGGTTATCCCTAATGTTGCTGTCACTAGTTCCTTCCACCTCTCCTGGGCCACGGTGGTGTAAGAAAGCAGCGTCCTGCCGAAGACCTGCACTGGAAAAGTAAAATGTCAGTCAAATATGAAAATATAAAAAAACGTATTCAGTAGGTCTGATTTTGGACAACCAGCAAGACATCTAATAATCCTTCTGTGTCACTGTTGATGTCTTTTCAGGCACACCAGTTTTCATGTAGTTTTTTTTGTGGCGGGGCGGAGGGGGGGGGGTAGGGGTGTATATATAGCACGAACTCGACTAGAAGGTATCAGAGCGCTTTACATGAGAAGCAGTTGCGTTACAGACAGACATATACATTTTTGTTAGGCACGGGCAGATAGTATCGCTATAGAGTCTACTCTTTGAAATTTCCTAGCAATTTGTGAAAAGTTTACCAACATACTATGGAGCATATGGACGATAGGGGATACACTGTATTCACAAAATGCGGTGTGCACCTTCGTTTCCCCAAGCGCTGGTGCTAAATCTAGCCACCTCGTGCCAACGTAGGCACCCTTGGACCATAGTGCAAGGGTGTCTGCATTGCAGGGAATGATAGTTCACGTGCAGGAAGGAGTCCCTTCCTGTACATAAACTACCAATAATGGTAATTTGTAACTTCTATGTGTACTGCTTTGTGCAGCACACATAGAAGTTGCAACTCAAATTTTTTAGATGATTATTTATCTGCAGGAATGGAAACTTTCCTGCACATGAACACTATTGGTGATTTGATGTTTCTATGTGTTCTGCATAATGCAGCGCACACTAAAACAGCAAAAACGAGGCGAAAATAAAAAAATGTCCTTGCTTTGCCAGGTTCAGACCAGATTTTCCCTGGTCTTATTTTTTGCGCTGTCCCATATTTATGCCACCCTTGTAAATAGACAAAAGCAACAGGTGTTGCGGCAGAACTCCCCCCCACAACACCCATTGCCCACCCCTTTCATGCTAAGTGCTGCATGAAAAATGGCCTTATTTACAAGGTGGCGTTACACCACATTAAGTGGCTTAACCCCGTCCTGTAAATAAGGCAAAGGGCTAATAGCCATTAGAACGCCATAAAAAGTGACGTTCTGGAGGCGATAAGCCCCTGTAAATATGCCCCTTTGTTTTTTCATACAATATATTGAGGGGCAGATTTACAATAACTGGCGCATCCCTGCATATCAGCAGGGGTGCGCCAGTTATTGTGCGCCATGCCTCCGCCACCATGGATGCTCCACATTTACAATGGGGCAAAAACGGCACAAATGCGTGACGCATCTGTGCCGTAAAAGCGGCGCATTGCTGGAGTTGCGTCGCAAGCGCGACGCAGCTCCTGCAATGCTCTGGGGGGCACTATTCTTACAATGCTGCATCAATCCTTATGCCTGCTTCAAGCAGGCGCAGGGTTTTGACGCAGCATGGGCCCAAAAGTGACTGAGTGAAATCTTGTAGATTTCACTCAGCCACTTTTAGGAGACGTTCCTGCGCTGGAAGGCCCCCCCCGATGCGTCACGTTGTAAGTACCATGCACCATGACGCAACTTTTGCGCCACCGCTGCATCACAAAAGTGACGCAATGGCGGCGTAAAAGGGGTGCACAGGGTTTGTTATACTGCCCATGAATATCTTGTAAATAAAGAAAAATACACAGATATATAAAGTAATGTTCCACAGGTCAACACTCAACGCTCAAAGATTTCTATAAAGATGTATCTGTAAAGAGTCTGACTTTCGAGTTTCTGAAATATATCACTCTTCTACTTACCTAAATATTCAGTTCCATGTGTTTGAAATTGCATCGTAAAGCAGATGTTTTTGTTCAGCCACATTCAGGGTTTGGAACCTTGAAAGCTTCCTGTTTGAAATGCTCTGAAGAATGTATTTGGAACAGCATGAGTTGAATTATTCGCATACACCTCGGTGACATTTTTTTCCACCCATTTTTTTCTGACGTTTCAAGCTTCAAACCACAAAAGAAGAAAACAAGGAAAACCAGAAGTGTACTTGGAGAGAAAGGTTGGGACTGGAAGAGGTAAAGATGTTGTTTCTAAGTTCACCTTATCCTACCATACCCTATGCTTACCCTATTCTACCCTAGGCCCTACCATTCTCTTCACTTCGCTTCCCTGCCCTTCCCTTTCCGTATGACTAGAGCCATCTTGCAGAACTTACAACATCTTTACACATATAGAGTGGCAATAAGTCAACCTTTTTCAGCTTTTGTTTGGTGTACATTTTCGTCTCATTTTTCCTCTGAATGCAATACAGTAACCCGTTGTGGTGATCCTCATTCCTCATGTGTGGACTGTGCATCAGCCTTACCTCAATTTCATAATAGGTGTAGGAGTCTGCATTGCTACCTGTATCCTAATTTTTCTTTGTGCTCTACAACTAGGGTGGCAAACAGCTGCATGACCCAAGTGAATTTGACTGGTGCCTAAGATGACCATATTCGAGTGTGACTGAGTATACCCTCCCCTGGCAGCATTGGCAATGGTAGACTCCAACACAAAACACCACCTTGCCTGTATTGGATCATAAACATGTCTTGCATTCTCTAATGCTTTTGAGCATCATGGCTCCAGGTGAAGAAGTAGGGGATGGGGTGGACAACCATCCCATATTTAGCAAGATCATATGGGTTTTCAAGACGGGATCCAGGAAACCGTCCACCTTAGCCCTTTGTTGTGTGATCAGCTAGCTGTTTAGTGTTAGCTGCCTCAGTGTGTGGAGACCCATGATCCGCCTTTGTGTCTATTTTCCCGGCCGTGGTTTTTCTTGGCATCCTTTGGATAAACATAGCATGATGCCTTCCACTGCCAATGCTGATTCTTGCTATAAAGTATGTATCCACACATTACTAGCAAACCTGTGGAAGCTGGGATTTGTGACAGGTTGAGGAACAGGGGTATCTTGCTTCTCACTCTTAAAAGAAATCTTCACCACCACCCCGTCATCAACTTACACATTCGTCTGTCCGGGGTCACAGCCTTGCATGCAAGTATACATCTTTCAAGCAGCCACCTAGCAACTCACCCATTCATCCATTCATTGATGAACTCCTCCATCCATCTCCTCTATATTCATTCGGTCTCTCACTGATCCATCAGTCTCTCACTGATGTTCCCACTCAGTCATTTACTCTTTCAAACGTTGACTAATTATCACATTCATTCATCCACAAAGTCACATACTCAAGCTCACAGTCAACAAAAAGCCAGACCTATCAGTCAAGTAGAGATGTCACAAGAAGACTGTAATAAGGAAACTAGAGACATGACTTTATCCATTTATTGCAGGCTTTTAAGTACTGTAAATTAATTGTTTACATATTGAGTTGGGTTCAGATCTCTACTGGAGAAGAATCAATAATAATTATCTTGACAATACTGTATTAGCAGGACAGTAAACATCGAACCAATGTCACCAAACGATTCAGACCTTATTGGCAATTGAATCATGTGTAAGAGCCCACGAAATAGAGTTCTAAGTAATTTGCAACAGCTTCAGATTTTACAAGTTCAGATTTGCGGACACAATAATTAATCATAAAATGTTAAATCGAGCGCATAGTCAAGTGAAGGGCACTACTACAAACATTACTACAAAAGAAGTATGAGAGTTTTAGGAAGTATGTGTGATGCAAAGTCTGCAAACATGCTAAGAATGTTTGGGACTAAATAGTGGTTTGCATTGTATTGCATTGTGCTGTAACATTTGTATATCTCTTACTGCCCCTCTGCGAGGCGCTGAAACGATTGCCAACATAGATAGCAAGCTACACCATGAAGGGTGTGTGGTTGCAAGGATGTTGCCTTTGTTTTGATGCTATGTGGGAAATGTTTAACTGTTGAGCGTGAGAACCACCGAGGTGTGGTTATTGTGCAATGGGGCACAGCAATAAGCAATGTGATGGATGAAGAAGTGTGAGAGGGCACATGCAGTTTATGGTTTTCAGTAGGCTGGTAGCTTTGAATAACTCTGCAGATCCCTTTATGGCTTTTCCAATAATCATACCATATGTAATAGTCATTGATGGATGCCAAGAAGTGGTGATAGTATGCACCTGGTTCGACCAGCAGTGGTAGACTGAATTAGAGTTTTTTTATACCAGAGCACCAATGGACCCCACAAAATATTGTGATTGTCAGACTCCCAGGGGGTTGAAAAGTCATACCCACAACACTATTCTAACTCCATTCCCCCACAAAACACTGGGTCAAATTGCAAATTTTTGGTGGCAGAGTTATAATCACTATTCTAACTCCAATCATGCAAGTGCATGTATTTAGAAGGGTGGGGAGTTCAGATTTACCACTCCAACTCCAGGCCATCAAACACTGGGAAATGTGCATATATTTTGGGGGATCAGATTTACTATTCTTATACCAGTGCAAACAATGGAGAAAGTTCATACATTTGGAGAAAGGTGCAGAGGGTATATTTACTAATCTGTCTCCAGTTCAACAAACATTGGGTAAACTGCATATATTTTGGGGGATGGACTGTTTACTATTCTCTCACCAGCCCAACACACATTGGGGTAAATGCAAATTTTTGGGTGATAGGGACGGTTACATTTAATAGTTTAACTGCAGTCTACCAGACATTGTGAAAAGTGCACATATTTGGGGTTGGAGGTCAGATCTACTTTTCTCACTCCTGATGCACTAAACACTAGGAAATGTGCATATATTTTGGGTGAGGATATAGATTTATTTTTCTAACTCCAGTCCAAAAAACGTTGGGAAAATGCATATTATTGGTGGGGGTTCATATTTAATATTCTAACTACAGTCCACAAACATTGAGGGAAGTGTATACATTTAGGGGCTCAAATTGAATATTCATACTGCTAAACCACAATCATAGAAGAAGGTAAATTAAATCGTTAAAGGACCCATAAAGTAAAATGTAAAATATTATGTATGAACTACTGCCCATATTCTTGAAACCTTTGCCTTGTCCTTGTGCCATGCAAGGTGACGCAAGAACAATGCAAAAGCTTCAGTAATATTTACAAAGGGATGCAAGGCCTGATTTGCGCGGCCCTCTGTGGCTTTGTAAAGAAATGTAATGCAAGGTAGCTGCTTGCACTGCCTTAAGTTACATTTCAACTTTGGAAGCGTTCCATGGGTGGAGCATGCACATTCCCATGCATCCACCCTGGGATGTTGGCATATTCCCAGATTTACAAAGACTTGTAAACCTAAGAATGTGCCAAAATGCTACACCATCCAAAGTGAGGTGTAACATAGAGAAATATGTTTATTTCCCCTTTCCATGTGTGCTGCATTCTGCAGCATACATAGAAAGAGGAAAATGCCTCTAATGGTAATTTCTGTGCAGGAATTTGTCCCTTTGTGCCAGCACAAGGAGAGAGAGGAAATGCCCCATATATTTGTAAATATGGAGCATTTCTGCTCTCTCCCTTTCTCTCAATGCAGTGCATCAACTTTGCTTGCTGACCTGTTTTGCATGAAAGTTGACTAAATATGCCCGTATTTGTTTACTTAAAAATGTCATTTTTATATTAAATCATCATTTTGTTATTTATTTAAATTGAAATTTTAAAACTGTTAAAAAATCACAGCGTTCTATACAATGTTATATTTATTATGAAGAATACTGACTTACAATACATCTAAAAAATAAATACTATTTACAATACTTATGAAAAATTACATAACCTACATTTCTATTAATATATATATATATATATATATATTACTAATATATTATCATTTTAAATGATCATTTCAACTTAACAAATGAATTATTCTCTTACAACAGACACTAATAGAATCCCCATAACACAAACAAACCAAAAAAGAAAACTAACAGAATCGTTACAATAACTTGAAAATAATTATTTACAAATGTTTAAAAAATAATTAATAATCATTAATATTTCTGTTAAATTAAACAAACTACCAAACTATACCCTAATGAACACCACATTCAAAAATTTAAAAGTAGTAAATAAGCTAAAATAACGTGAAAGTAGTAAATAAATTAAAACATAATACAATGCACTAAATCATTATAATAAATAATGATATTACAGTAAATAATTTTAGAAAGCATTGATATTATTGTAACATTGTAAAATAATTATATATTTAACTTCAGTATTTTAGTAGTCACAATATTGTATTGTGATAGTATGCTCATATGCTATTTTGGAGTCAATATTATTGTTGAATACTGTTTTAAATAGCCAGGGCAGGGTAGTTAGGAACAGCTGTATATGTTCTCAAATTTGTTGACCTAAGGGCCAGCTGAAGGCTTAAAAGGTTTGGGGGAATCTATTGGGCGTCGGAAAGGCCCTCAGAACCCTGACACCGTTTTTTTAAAAGTTCCTCATAGCACTCATTCCTTTCGAAACGCATGTGAGCTCTTTATGTTTCAATAACTGAAACTTTGGGGTCTATTATGATGGCGGGCGGCCAAAGTCCGCCCGCAATCGTAAAAGCAAATGGGACTGCCCACTATATGTGCGGCGGTCCCACGATTCCAATTAGGATGCGCCTGCCACACTGACGGCCTCATCCCAAATTTTTCACGTTGCGGCCGGCGTTGCTGTAAGCAGCATCCACCCAAATGTAAAAAATGCATGTTATGCATTGGCATGCACAACGTGGTAGGCACCGCACGGTTCCTGCCACCGTGTGCATGCAAATGCAGGGGGGTACCATAGGTGTGTCCCCCAGCCCCCCAACATCCTGGGGGCCCACGACAGGCCCCCAACTGCAAACACCACATGCCTTTCCGTGGCAGCAACGCCGCCACGGAAAGGCTGCTCTCCGCCTGCAGTGTAATATGGATGGTGGTGTCTTGCAGACACCACCACCATATTCAACCCCTTTTCCGCCTGGTCGCCTCGTCGACGGGCGGAAAACCAGCGGACGGTTTTCCCGTCCACCGCAGTACCCACGCCATCATAATATGGCGGGGGTAAATGGCATCGAGCGGTGTGTTATGGCAGATGGATCACCACTGCCGTTTGGGCGGTGGCAATCCGCCTGTCATACTAATAGACCCCTAAGTGTTGAGCAAAGTAATCTCATAACTGATCATGCTGAAATAGCCTGAGAAAAGTCTACTCATGTCTGGGTAACAATCAATGGCTACCCAAAGCACAAATATTTTTGTATAGTTGCATATATTTAAAAGATTACCCAAATTTTGATCAGCACACAAGAAAAATATACATTGAATAAATATTCAAAACGAACTGATTTCTTTTGTTGATTGAATTGCTTTATTTCATTTCTTTATTTTGAATTCCTTTCTTCCAAGACACCACAGTAGCCAACGCGTTTCATCCTACTAGAGGACTTCTTCAGGGCTACAAAACATAGACAATACAGTCTATTAATTTCTTTATAAAAACACTTATATACATATATACATAAATTAATATTCATTACTCTAGGACATTATATAAATTGATTTACATTGTGGAGGCCTTCATAAACCAAAACCACTTCATTGATCACTAATTTCCATTCTCAACGGAAAAAGGCTATGTGATCATCAATAGCAATATTTACGCTAAGACCAACAAGTTTTCAATAGTACAAGACATTATGGGAAAACCCCCAAAACAGGGAAAGGGGTAATGTCTGAGATCAAACCCATATATCATTATTTACAATATTCTATAGTGTATACAGTATTTGTGCCTGTATATCATTATGGGTTATCATTCCATCACATAGGATTTAAAAAAAGAAATAATATCTAATTCCTACATGGTTCTTAAAATGCATCTCAGTACATTTTGACTACGAGAGTATCGCTTATTTTTGAAGGCACAAGAGACCCATTTATACACACAAAGTATCCTAAAGTCAGTGATGTCTATTGATTTTTGAGGCAACTTCTCTTAAATAACCACACCAGCACCAATTTTAATTATACATGAATTTACTCATAGTGGATCTAGCAATGGGATCTTATGAATTCACCCCATGACATAACATGATAAGCATGGAGACAACTGAACAAGATATATTTAGATTACATGTACATATATGTGTACCTTGAATATCAAGTATAACTTCTGTACAGCGGACCACTTCTTGGCATTTTTCAATGTAATTCCAGTTATTACTCCCAAATCCTACATAGAACAAACATACGGGCCAATTAGCCAAGAAATAGGATTAGATCTGCCAGATTATACTGGTCACATCTTACTCCGACTCTATATTAAACGTAATCGAATCCTGACCTGCTAGGTTACTTATGTTAAGAATATTTACATTGTAGACTTTGTATCTTTTATAGCACATTATACATTAAGTGCTCCCATCTAGTTACTGAAATCCCAACATTACTTAACAACCCTACTATGGGGGGGATCGCACCTGTGCATATTTACTAATGTTCAACGCAGGAATTCCGTTCATCTAATCCTAGTGTGATTGGCAGTGTTGCGATAAATTCCTCTGTATGCTCAAACCGTGGTAGGCATAATTATCCTGATTTAATAAAACAAAAATCCATATAAGGAACGCACATGGAAATCATACCAAAGACAACATTACATCCTATTTTAAAGAAAATGAAATGAAGGGCCCTATAATATGCCATAAAATAAGACTGATGATAAATGTACATCAGTGCTATCTAGCATAATTTATTCATCATATTTGAATAGTTGGCAAACCTTAGTAAAATTGGAATATATATAACGATAAGATCGAATATATTAGCCTTGATTCTTTTTTCTTTTTATAGGAGTCACAACAGCGTAATTGTATATAACAAGAGGTCTTCATATTAGTGGAATTAAATACATACACCACATTCCCCCACAGCATGGCATGTTAATTCAGGTCCCCTTCAAAATTAAGTTAACCTTGGAACCTTCATTACCTATAGGATAAGACTTTCAAAATATGAGCCATCTTACCAAACACGTTGTTAAACTCGAAGAAAATGTAGCTAATGCATTTAAAATTAAAATGGGATGTTCTACCAGTTGTTTAAAAGAACCCAGTTAATTTGCTCGCTTTCATAGAGAATGGTTGTTTAGAATGTGTGGGGACAATGGACTCAAGTGTAATAGAAGTCATTTTAACTTAATTTTGTCTAGAAGGGGACCTGAATTAACACGCCATGCTGTGGGGGAATGTGGCGTATGTATTTAATACCACTAATATGAAGACCTCTTATTAAATACAATTACAATGTTGTGACTCCTATAAAAAGAAAAAAGAATCAAGGCTAATATATTCGATCTTATCGTTATATATATTCCAATTTTACTAAGGTTTGCCAACTATTCAAATATGATGAATAAATTATGCTAGATAGCACTGATGTATATTTATCGTCAGTCTTATGTTATGGCATATTATACGGGCCCTTAATTTCATTTTCTTTAAAATAGGATTTAATGTTGTCTTTGGTATGATTTACACGCGCGTTCCTTATATAGATTTTAGTTTTATTAAATCAGGATAATTATGCCTACCACGGTTTGACCATACGGAGGAATACATTGCAACACTGCCAATCACACTAGGATTAGATGAACGGAATTCCTGCGTTGAACATTAATAAATATACACAGGTACGATCCCCCCATAGTAGGGTTGTTAAGTAATGTTGAGATTTCAGTAACTAGATGGGAACACTTAATGTATAATGTGCTATGAAAGATACAAAGTCTACAATGTAAATATTCTTAACATAAGTAACCTAGCAGGTCAGGATTTGATTACGTTTAATATAGAGTTGGAGTAAGATGTGACCAGTATAATCTGGCAGATCTAATCCTATTTCTTGGCTAATTGGCCCGTATGAACCTTTGTTCTATGTAGGATTTGGGAATAATAACTGGAATTACATTGAAAAATGCCAAAAAGTGGTCCGCTGTACAGAAGTTATACTTGATATTCAAGGTACACATATATGTACATGTAATCTAAATATATCTTGTTCAGTTGTCTCCATGCTTATCATGTTATGTCATGGGTTGAATTCATAAGATCCCATTGCTAGATCCACTATGAGTAACATCATGCATAATTAAAATTGGTGCTGGTGTGGTTATTTAAGAGAAGTTGCCTCAAAAATCAATATACATCACTGACTTTAGGATACTTTGTGTGTAAAAATCCTATGTGATGGAATGATAACCCATAAGGATATACAGGCAGAAATACTGTATGTACTATAGAATATTGTAAATAATGATATATGGGTTTGATCTCTGACATTACCACTTTCCATGTTTTGGGGGTTTTCCCATAATGTCTTGTACTATTGAGAACTTGTTGGTTTTAGTGTAAATATTGCTATAGATGATCACATAGCCTTTTTCCGTTCAGAATGGAAATAAGTGATCAATGAAGTAGTTTTGGTTTGTGAAGGTCTCCACAATGTAAATCAATGTATATAATGTCCTAGAGTAATGTTTATTAATTTATGTATATAAGTGTTTTTATAAAACAATTAATAGACTGTATTGTCTATGTTTTGTAGTGTGATGTATTCTTATAGGTTCTGTATCGATCCCCCTATTCCTGACCCTGTTCTGGTTAACAAGTTAACTAGCAGCCATCCCATGATGCAGAAACCGTTATCTGATTAAGCCACACTACGGCACAGGAACGTGTTATCTGATTAGGTCATAACGCTTGCCATCTAATTAGACAAGCGATATTCCTCCATCCCCTGATAAGGCATACGGAGTTCTCAAAACAAATCAAACCTATGACAACCTGGGAAAAACCCTGCGGCCATTGTTTTGATTTCATCGAGAACTTCAGCAAAAGAATGTGCTAACGACCAAGTCGTATGACATCCTTATTGACGTATCTATGTCCATCCTTACGTCAATCTCGGCACCTTACAGGTATAAATATTACCGGTATTGCCTTAAGCAAACACACGCGGTGGTGATGAGATCGGAGCAGCCAGACTTGCCGAAGCCCAGAGCAGAGCAGACCCCGCTGGCGCAGCCCCGCCTTCCTGACGCGCTGAGAACGAGACGCTGCTTTCTCCTGCCGAGAAATCCAGCTCCGGCGCTTCCGGGTAGCCCTCGCAGGCAGCCTGGAATATCGAGACCAGAGACGAGAGATATCATCCCTCATTCATCCTAGATTCCAGGTACAGAACTGAATAACCCCTTGCAGAGAATTCTTGAGTCAGTCACTTGGCAAAACAAACTTAACTTAAACTGCTACTTTCTATTCCCGCCCACGTATTAGGTTTAGGTCAGGTAAACCGGGGTAGGCGTAGTTAGAAACACCAGTTGAGTACGATTAGTCAAATGTATATGTGTATGTATCTATTTTATCCATTTTAAACCACCTTATGGCTTAGAAACCATATAAATGTTTTTACAGTATTATTTTATACTTCTGCTTTTATTGTATGCACTTTACTTAACCATAAGTATTGCGATAATATCGATCCATTTCTCTTGCATGAGAAAAGAGACTGATCAATAAATAACATCTTTCATTGAACACGCCCGTCTCTTCCTTTTCTCTACAATCTGGTGAGACTAAGAATGCACGTACTGACTGAGTAAAATAAGTTGTCTTTTGTTTTCACACGACTCTAGAGATACACTCTTGATTAGGGGAGAGCAAAGTTGTCATGTTCTATGGTTGTCCGAAACTAAATCCCTTCTTGTCTATCCAGGGAGGTTCAACTCCTCCTTGCCTATTCGAGAAAGTTTCTAGTGAACTCTGAGCTAGCTGGCAAACCCAAAACTTTAAGTCTAATATCGACAATAGAAGACCTAGTTAACGTCTGGTCTAGGCCTATACTATTGAAGGTATTATTCCAATGCGCAGAGCCTATTGGGATAATAGGAACTACACTACATGGCGCCCAACGTTTGGAAAGGCGATAAAACTAACGCAAGACATTAGAGTAACTCAGTCGTGCTTTTTCACTCAGACCCCTTTTTTCCCATAATACTCCAAAGACGTCTGGAGTGGGTGAAAGGTCATATCCGCCAAACCTCGCAGGAGGAAACTCCTATGTATGGTTCTTGGTTTAGTCAACGTTGAAGGATACACTGTTCCAAAATATTGTGCATCTAATCTTTGTTTCCATAAGAAACCTGATCTGCAAACAAACAAAATAACCTTCCTGACAGTAGAATGTCAGACACTGAAGAAGAAAGAGAGATAGCTAGAGTAGCAGCTGAACTCGTAACAGCTGATAATACTATGCAAGAAGCAGACCCGGATATAATACTCATCCCTGTCAACAAAAGGAAATCTATAACTTTAAAACTTATAGAAAATGGACTGACACCTAGAGGTGGCACAGTCATATTCGTAATAGAGGCACACGAATATCGGCAGACAGAGGTATTCTATTCATGGATAAACTTTCCAGCAGCAAATGCTGTAACAAAGGTCTTCCACCATTACAAAACAGAGGAACCTCCGGAAGAATACACTCCTTTCGAGGAGGTGGAAGTACCACTTAAATTTCAAGAGCACCTGCTCTTGTTTAATGGCGCCCTAAAACACAACAATCACATCACCAGGCTCGGTCCATTAGGTAGACCAGGAGCAACGTGGCCGGTCCTAGCCGGATACACACCACATCCAGACATCGAAAGAATGTCTGCAGCAGATCTTCTAATACAACTAAAACAATTAATAAAAGTACATAGACAATTAGTCCAATATGTAATGCGGACTTCAACAATCCAACCAGCAGTTAAAATTCCACAGCTGACCCCTCATTAGGGGAACACAAATAAAATTACACCACAGAACATACAGTCCTGCCTAGGTAAAGTACCAGCTAAAAGGGAACAAATACCATTCTGGTTAGCACAAAAAATCACCCAATAGAGGCGGTGTTTCCAGACACCACCCCTGTGGATAAACACAGGATTCTGACTATCTGTCTTCCAATGGGAATCGCACCACACGTGGAGGACTGTGACACTTGGGGTACAGTCTTTGCTTCCATTTACACAAAAACGCATGGTGTTCCATCCATTTCGGTAATACCAGATGTGCTAAAACAAATTCAAGACGAATACGGTCCAGAACCCGCTTTAACTCTTGGTATGAAATTACTGAAAGACTTCAAGCAGGTCTCGGCTATATTACTAGCCAATATAAAGGGAGAAGCAGCAAACGTGGCGATCCGCCAAAGGTTAAAAGAAACAGATATAGCAGACCAACCAGCTGAAATTGCCAGAATTATAGAAAAATCCTATGAGGAACTAGGTAGAGATAGTTTAGGTGGAATACCAGTAAAACCCCAACTGATTGAAAGTCCTGAAAAAATATTTATTAAAAATCATCTAAACAGTCAAAAGAAGAACTGGGATGGAAACAAACAATCCAATCCAAAAGAAAAGAGATTCCAGTCCAGAGGAAGGTCTCCTCGGGGGAGAGAAAGATCTCCGGACCAAGGACCCAAGTCTCCCCAAAGTGAGCCCTCTGTGAAAAAATACAACCTTAGAAATAGGGATAATATAAAGAAACCGGATAGATATCAAGATTTTGATACACGTCCCTCTCAATCTTTTCAGACTTCCTCGCAGAAATCGGAAAGAAGAGGACGATCGGAACCCAGGGAAGGGCACGTCAAGTCCAAAGACAAGGAACCTGCTCATCCAAATAAGAAATTACAATTTCCAAAAAAGAAGGTAGCCAGTATTAAAGTAGTTAACAATGCCGAGAATACTGAGGACACAACTGAAAAACGGAGAATGGGCTCAGACAATGCTAGACAGCGCAGCAGAAGTGAGCATAGCTCGCAAAGTCCTTATGAATCATCTGGAGACAGTGGACACGAATGAATACCTTCAAGTGGAAGCTACAGACACCAGAGTTAGCAACCCTCACAAAATATATGAAATAACTTTACGTATAGAAGGGGATAAGACTAGAAAAATAAGGGGACTATTTTGGGATAATCTCTCCAAGGGCTGTGACATCCTTCTAGCTGAAAAAGACTGGCCACCAGAGTTTGTCAGGGACTGCCCTCATGGCGAAGAAATAATTATGCCTGCCTTCTCAAATCATATCCCAATTCATAAAAAATACACACTTGCTAGAAAGTGGGCAGTAGCTCAAGCTCCTGCTTTATATAAAAATCACGTAGGATGGGATGAGGACTCTCCTCCTCACAAAATCCAGTTAAAATCACAACCTACTGCACAAAGACAGTACCCAATTAAGCAAGAAGCTAAAAAACAGGTAAAAGAAATCCTAGATCAATTAGAATACCAGGGGGTGATTGAAACTTGCACCTCACAAATGAACAACCCTTTGTTTCCTGTCTCCAAACCAGACAATTCATATCGTCTAGTTTTGGATTACAGACACCTTAACTCATGTTGCAAAACTTTTGCAGTGCAAAACTCGCATAGTGCAGCGCTAATGAATAACATAGTGCGCAAAAAATACAAAACAACATTAGACATCTCTAATGGATTCTTTTGTCAAAATATAGCACCAGAGAGCAGATATTTGTCTGCGTTCTCAATAAATGGCGCTCAAAAACAATTCTGTCGGTTACCCCAAGGGTTCAAGAACAGCCCAGGAGTATTCTCAGCGAGAGTAACAGAATTACTACAAACATATGATGACGAAGCATTATCTTATGTCGATGACATATACCTAACAGATGATGACTTGGATACTCACTTGAAGAGAGTGAACACCATAATACTTGGGTTCGCAGCAGAGGGTTACAAATTCAACTTTAAAAAATCTAGAATTGCCCATCTAACAGTCCTGTTCTTAGGATATTAATTATCAAGTGAAGGCAAAAGCCTGGCTGACAATTTCCTAGAGAAATGTGCCGTACTCCAAGCACCTAGAACACTAAAAAACCTACAGTCAATTCTAGGCTTCCTAAATTTCAGAAGAACATACATTGCAAATTACGCAGAAAGGGTCAAACCCCTTTATGATCTAATAAAACCAGATTTTAAAAGAACCAATTGGACTCAAACACACACAGAAATTTTGAGATCCTTACAAACAGACATGTTAATTAAAACAAAATTAGAAACACGTGATAACACACGCAATCTTGTGATTCGAGTCATCCCAGGAAGATGCGGATTCACATACCTGACCTCTAACGAGGGAGAAAAGGCACCAATTGCATTCAAATCACACTTATACACTAAAGCTGAAATGAAATTTAGCCCAACGGAAAAAATTCTTACTGCAACACAGACAGCTATAGCAAAAGAACGAGCCCTGGCGCAAGGTAAACGAATAATAATCGTGACACCGATACCAGCCTTGGAGGCGGTAACAAAGGCAAGCATTCCGAATGCTAAAGCACTACATCCAAGGTGGATACAGTGGGCTAATTCTCTTGCTGCAACAGACGTGGTATACGAATTTGATCCCAAATTAAAAACACAAGAATTTCTCCAATACGAATTCGAATGTCCTCCGCCGACCGAAATTCTGCCTCTAGATCATTACGGCTGTATATTATATACAGACGGATCAGCACAACCCGCAGTGGGGGGTAAACAAGCTTACAGTGCTGCGTGCGCGATTGTTAAAGGTCGCTGGCACGAAGGAAAATTTAAACCAGCTATCACCAAAACACAATCTCTGGGAGACTGTACAGCTCAGCGAGCTGAACTGCTAGCATTCAAGATGGCGCTTGAAAATACCGATCGAGAATTCCCCACACTCATAGTGTGCGATTCGTATTATTGCGTCCAGTCTTACAATGAATACTTACAGATCTGGCTTCAGAATGGTTTTAAGGATGCAAAAGGAGGCCCAATCAAGCATAAAATGCTCTGGGAACAAGTAGTTCTTTTACAGAAAGAACTACCAAAGACTCACGTGACATACACTGAGTCATCAACGTGATGGCGTTCACGTTGCAGGGAATTCATTGGCTGTTAGGCCGCGAAGGCAGCTGTGCAAACGGCTTCCGTAGCTGCCATCACACCGTCAAAAACAAAAATAGACAGCGAAATATTACAGGCTGTCAGCGCTACAGAAAAGGATTCGATAGAAACACTCCCGAAAGGCTTTCCAGTAAAATACTCATACATAACTGATGCAAACAATGTTCCTTTTGCTCGAATCCCTGGAGTGGGGGATAGGGCAATTCCAAACATGGAACATAGGTTAGGACTAATAATAGCGGCACACGAAGGGCTCGCTTCTGTACATGCTGGCGTCTCAGCCACAGTATCATTGTTAAAACAGAGATACTGGTGGCCACAAATGAGAAGACAAACAAGGAACTATGTTTTAGAATGTGAAATATGTCAAAGAATGAAAGTATCAACGGTGAGACGACCAGCGCAGACGCCCCTTCTAATCTCAGATAAACCATTAGCCTGTGTCTATCTGGACCACTGTGGTCCCTTACAAAGGGATGGTAACTATAAATATATCCTGGTCGCAGTGGATTCATGCACGAGATTCATATGGATGTGGCCCCAGCGCTCGGCTGACGCCAGAACTGTTATAAAAGATTTGCGGGTCTTTATCGGCACATACGCAATTGGCATGCTGCATTCTGACCAGGGTCCTGCTTTTAGCTCTCGAGCTTATAAGGAGGCCATGACCAGCATGGGCATTGCATTGCGGTACTCTTGTCCATTTCACCCTGAGGGGAACGGAATTGTAGAAAGAAAAAACCGTGACATAAAGCAATCTATAACAGCAAAGGTATTAGGTTCGGGAGCTGGGTGGGTCAAACATCTAATAAGTGTCCAACGTAGTCTAAATAACCTGCCAAGAAATTCTCTGAAGGGATTCAGTCCGTACGAATTATTGTTTGGAACTAGGATGTTAGTCTTAGATCTTGACAGCCAGACTTCAGTGGTAAAGGAAAAAAGCTTTGATATCAAAGATCGTTTGGCTATTTTGCAGGACTTAAACAAAACAAGAAAAGACCTGAGCAACATAAAGTTGAAACAGCAGCCAACAACCACTGAAGAACCACCACCTGTCCCAGCAAGACCTGTCTGGATTCCAAAAGTCGGGGATCTAGTCAGAGAAAAGATTGCGGTAAAGAGGGAATTTAGGCCTTCTTACAGAAAAGCAGTTCCTGTCTTGTCTATCAACGGGACAAGATCAGTTGTACTACCGCCGCTTGCTGGTAAAAAGGAGAACCGAGTTGTATCCATCGACCTGGTAAAACCACAATTGTGTGGCCGATAACAAACAGTAGGCCAAGTGGACTCCCGATAAGTAGTAGAACACCAAGATTTGCTACCAATACAGAGGTCCAAACTAAGAGGCTAATCACATTCGAAACGCCTACAGAAGAACAACAAGGACTATGCAACAATGCATTGGAACTTAAACCTCTGAAAACCCAAATAAAAACATTTAGTAGAGACACACCAACCTACAATGAAGTAACAAACGAATATGCAAGAAACAGTAATCCTGAAGCAATTGGAACAATTGACAGAACTGCATCCGGCTACTTCATAAACTTCGATGAATCCTCTGAAGACCTAAGTGAATCAAAAACACAGCCATCAACAAAAACCTTTAAAGATAAAGCTAAAGAACTTTTGAAACAGCTGAAAGAAACATATCTGATTTCTCCATGGATTGAATTTTGGGTGGGCTTTGGTGCATTTATCCTCATACTTGGGCTCATCATGGTACTAACTTTGGGACGCTTCATTGAGGGAAAATATGCTAAAATGGACACAGCAAGTCAGAAAATCAACTTGATCCTCAAGCCACACACATCTTCACACGTCGAGAAAAGAGAACTTTCTTCAGTCAACTTCACAGCCAATCCTATACCGGGTGGGGTAGCATGGGATAATACTGACTACGAAATTTATGGTCCGGTTGAGATCCTGAAATATCCACACCAAATTAAGATCTCGTTGAGTGACTTTGTAAAAACAAGCTCATTTGCTGATGATTGGGACTTTGAAAGTATAAATAATATGATGTCTGACTTAGTGATGTCTGCTAAATTTACCAAACATGATTATTTGCAGGGTTCGACTAATTATGATAGTATGTACTGTTACAACCACTATGGTAACCATTTTCTACATAAATCTGCACAACCTAGAAATGTTTTAAATTATAATCAATGGGAACATTGTGCAACCCCTCCAAAAGGAAGCTCAAGAACCTTTTACGACAAATATTCATACTTTTCAGGGTTCAACACAAGTAATGCTGAAACATTTTATTTCAAATTGTCAAATAAGACAGGGACAAAGACCATGCTAACAAACACGAAATTGATATATTCAGACTCATTTTTTGAACAAATGAATACTTTTGGTTTTGATTATTGGGACAAAAATGTTGAAGTTAAAAGTGTTTGGGGTACAAAAGAATGGCAAGTACAAGGTATAGAATCATTGTTTAGAGCCTGCATGATCCCAGAACAAATTATATTTTTAAATGACACTGTTCAACAAACCACCTGTCTTGGCTTAGCCAAAATCAAAGACTTAAATAAACCGTCTATTCCAAAGCCAACAATGGACAGCAATAGCTCTACAGATGAAGAGATAGACGTAAACTATATATTAAACCAAAACAGAACACATCCTGATTGGAAACAGTGGTTGATCTGGCCCACAGATACTAATAACTGTCAAGACAGATTCCTGAACAAAAAACAGGGGTTCAAATTGACCAGGCCAGACCCTAGATATTCCCAAAGACAACACCCAGGGATAATAACCACCTACAGTGTGGGCAAATTATGCCTTCAATGGCTACAAACTTCCACACTGACAGAAATTAAGCAACACCTAACTTTACTTACTGATGGTGCTGACTTGCGTGATTTCATTATGGGACCGCGCAAACAGCGTCAAAAACGCTTCATAGCAGCCTCTGTATATGCAGCTTACAATGAGGCCTGGAAGGTAACTCAAATTGAAACAGCAGAAAGTATACGGGAAATTGACCGTATTATTTTGGAAAAATCACTTTCTGTAGTGGACAATGGGTTAATGACTCTGTCCTCCAGAATTTTTTCTTTGGACAGCATTGTGTCTGCAGCAATCGACATAATATCGCAAGACTTACTGTTGTTACAACACGGTCAGTCTCAATTGCGTTCTATTGTACAGCTTGGCTGGACGTTACAAAATCTGCGTTCAGGCTATGTGCCTTGGCGTTTAATCAACACAACGTCACTATTCAATAACTTTAACCTTACTGATAAAAAAATCAGTATGGCACAAAAGGGTGCTGATTATACAATCCTGAGCATTGAGAAACTCGAGAGATTACCAGTGACAATGTCAGAACGACCTGTCAGTGAATGGATAATACATGGGATAATTAATATTCCAATATCAACCTTCAGGTTTCAATACTGCCAAAAATATATACAGGCTGGCATGTACGAAAAATTGGGAAAAGGGTACATTAAGACAACATGGAACTTGCCCTATTCACATGCATGTGTCAGTAATAAAGGACAGAAAGTGTTTCTTAGTGGCAATAATTGTGCGATGTCACTAAGCGGTACACTTCTGTGTAATGGAATTAGTTTGCATGGAGCCTGTGAAGGGAACTCAAATAACCTTTCATGTCACCAGCTAGGCGCACCTGCAACAGAGATAGAACCATTCCTTAAAAGACTCTACAACGGGAGTTACATTCTAATTGTGGATCGCAGATGTTGTAGTCTTATGCCCGGGACTCCTTATCTCGTAACTACGACTGCGAAGGTCATGTGCTGTGGACACTCATTGTTCCCCAGCTCCTTTCCAGACAGGGAGGCAAGGGCATGGCCTAACTTGAAAAATACTTCTATTCGAATAGATACTTTAAGCAGAATGAAAACAGTGCTTCTTCAGACGCCGACCAGACTCACGTCATCAAAAGAAACGTATGATCTCCTAGTCGCAAGGACGACTGCAGAGATTCACTCATTGTTATCAACTAATTCCCCCATACATTTCGCAGAAATCCTGAATGAAATCTTAAATATTTCTGATACCAGTGGAGTCTCAAAAGTATTTAAGACAGTATTTTCGATGGCATTAACACCATTCAAAGCCATACTGGGTATTTTTCCAGATTTCGTCCATTCGATTTTTGGCGGACTTCCCCTCATTTTAGGACTAATTGCAGGAATCCTATTCTTGGTCCTGATATTTCGTTATGGCAAACCATGTCACAGACAAAACACCTGCGACAAGGGAAAAAACAATCCGAGCCATTGGATACCGGGACCGGATATCAAAATTCCTGGGACTATCCCGGCTTAGAGACCTGAATATGACTTGGTTTCTTTAATTTCGACCAATGTGGCATCGATGTGTTTTACCTGTATTAAGGTGCTTGCTGTGCGGAGAAGAATGCGTGTTGGACACCTGTCTGACGCTACAATCGGATGCGCCTATGGATGCAGAAACATTGTTGGGTCCGATAAAGGCTCATGCTTTGTGCTGCCCTCAACGGCTGCCAATCCTGATGACGGCATTCGTGGAAACTTCACCACTACGATTAAGGGGTAGTGGAGTTGAAGATGAAAGCAGCATCGATCAGGTACGACCTTCTGTCAGCAATACTAATCAAAACGTCAATGGAGACAATCATGCGCACAAATGCATGGTTACACCTTTTTCCGAGTTAGTGGAACTCTCCCAGGAAGCTGTTGACAGCTTTTTCGACAGTCTAAATGATATGATGTTCTCACCAGAACAGAAATAGAGACTTTTAAGCAAGCTAGCACACGGCGTTCCCAACACCCTGAATTTGGCCTTCAACTTATAGCAAAATAACATGGACAATTTTCCCTCCAGTTCACGGACAGCGATTTTTCAGCAGCCCCAAAATATTTTTACGAATTTTCGGGACACTTATCTTCTGCTTAAAGTAAGAACTATTCTTAGAGAACTAAAATTTCTATTTTTAGAAACTTTATAGACATTAGCTGCCCGCTGGTATGTTCATAATTATTTTTATTCTGTGATGAAATGGTCTCGAACCTTTTTTCTTCTGTATTAAGAGCCATTTCATGTGTAAATTCTCATATACCAATTAGCAATAATGTATACATATGCGTGATTACTTTAGCATTATTCTACAGCTTGAGTGCATATAGTACATGTGAATATCTTTTCCGTATATTACATTATTCGAAATGCATTATATGTATTTTGGGGTGGTAAGGTATACACGATACTCTACAGTATGTTTTACTATGCCTAGATTCGTAAACATGGCCATAGTTAGCGTGGAGTGGGTGTGATGTATTCTTATAGGTTCTGTATCGATCCCCCTATTCCTGACCCTGTTCTGGTTAACAAGTTAACTAGCAGCCATCCCATGGTGCAGAAACCGTTATCTGATTAAGCCACACTACGGCACAGGAACGTGTTATCTGATTAGGTCATAACGCTTGCCATCTAATTAGACAAGCGATATTCCTCCAGCCCCTGATAAGGCATACGGAGTTCTCAAAACAAATCAAACCTATGACAACCTGGGAAAAACCCTGCAGCCATTGTTTTGATTTCATCGAGAACTTCAGCAAAAGAATGTGCTAACGACCAAGTCGTATGACATCCTTATTGATGTATCTATGCCCATCCTTACGTCAATCTCGGCACCTTACAGGTATAAATATTACCGGTATTGCCTTAAGCAAACACACGCGGTGGTGACGAGATCGGAGCAGCCAGACTTGCCGAAGCCCAGAGCAGAGCAGACCCCGCTGGCGCAGCCCCGCCTTCCTGACGCGCTGAGAACGAGACGCTGCTTTCTCCTGCCGAGAAATCCAGCTCCGGCGCTTCCGGGTAGCCCTCGCAGGCAGCCTGGAATATCGAGACCAGAGACGAGAGATACCATCCCTCATTCATCCTAGATTCCAGGTACAGAACTGAATAACCCCTTGCAGAGAATTCTTGAGTCAGTCACTTGGCAAAACAAACTTAACTTAAACTGCTACTTTCTATTCCCGCCCACGTATTAGGTTTAGGTCAGGTACACCGGGGTAGGCGTAGTTAGAAACACCAGTTGAGTACGATTAGTCAAATGTATATGTGTATGTATCTATTTTATCCATTTTAAACCACCTTATGGCTTAGAAACCATATAAATGTTTTTACAGTATTATTTTATACTTCTGCTTTTATTGTATGCACTTTACTTAACCATAAGTATTGCGATAATATCGATCCATTTCTCTTGTATGAGAAAAGAGACTGATCAATAAATAACATCTTTCATTGAACACGCCCGTCTCTTCCTTTTCTCTACAATCTGGTGAGACTAAGAATGCACGTACTGACTGAGTAAAATAAGTTGTCTTTTGTTTTCACACGACTCTAGAGATACACTCTTGATTAGGGGAGAGCAAAGTTGTCATGTTCTATGGTTGTCAGAAACTAAATCCCTTCTTGTCTATCCAGGGAGGTTCAACTCCTCCTTGCCTATTCGAGAAAGTTTCTAGTGAACTCTGAGCTAGCTGGCAAACCCAAAACTTTAAGTCTAATATCGACAATAGAAGATCTAGTTAACGTCTGGTCTAGGCCTATACTATTGAAGGTATTATTCCAATGCGCAGAGCCTATTGGGATAATAGGAACTACACTACATGGCGCCCAACGTTTGGAAAGGCGATAAAACTAACGCAAGACATTAGAGTAACTCAGTCGTGCTTTTTCACTCAGACCCCTTTTTTCCCATAATACTCCAAAGACGTCTGGAGTGGGTGAAAGGTCATATCCGCCAAACCTCGCAGGAGGAAACTCCTATGTATGGTTCTTGGTTTAGTCAACGTTGAAGGATACACTGTTCCAAAATATTGTGCATCTACTCTTTGTTTCCATAAGAAACCTGATCTGCAAACAAACAAAATAACCTTCCTGACAGTAGAATGTCAGACACTGAAGAAGAAAGAGAGATAGCTAGAGTAGCAGCTGAACTCGTAGCAGCTGATAATACTATGCAAGAAGCAGACCCGGATATAATACTCATCCCGGTCAACAAAAGGAAATCTATAACTTTAAAACTTATAGAAAATGGACTGACACCTAGAGGTGGCACAGTCATATTCGTAATAGAGGCACACGAATATCGGCAGACAGAGGTATTCTATTCATGGATAAACTTTCCAGCAGCAAATGCTGTAACAAAGGTCTTCCACAATTACAAAACAGAGGAACCTCCTGAAGAATACACTCCTTTCGAGGAGGTGGAAGTACCACTTAAATTTCAAGAGCACCTGCTCTTGTTTAATGGCGCCCTAAAACACAACAATCACATCACCAGGCTCGGTCCATTAGGTAGACCAGGAGCAACGTGGCCGGTCCTAGCCGGATACACACCTAATGCAGACATCGAAAGAATGTCTGCAGCAGATCTTCTAATACAACTAAAACAATTAATAAAAGTACATAGACAATTAGTCCAATATGTAATGCGGACTTCAACAATCCAACCAGCAATTAAAATTCCACAGCTGACCCCTCATCAGGGGAACACAAATAAAATTACACCACAGAACATACAGTCTGCCTAGGTAAAGTACCAGCTAAAAGGGAACAAATACCATTCTGGTTAGCACAAAAAATCACCCAATAGAGGCGGTGTTTCCAGACACCACCCCTGTGGATAAACACAGGATTCTGACTATCTGTCTTCCAATGGGAATCGCACCTCACGTGGAGGACTGTGACACTTGGGGTACAGTCTTTGCTTCCATTTACACAAAAACGCATGGTGTTCCATCCATTTCGGTAATACCAGATGTGCTAAAACAAATTCAAGACGAATACGGTCCAGAACCCGCTTTAACTCTTGGTATGAAATTACTGAAAGACTTCAAGCAGGTCTCGGCTATATTACTAGCCAATATAAAGGGAGAAGCAGCAAACGTGGCGATCCGCCAAAGGTTAAAAGAAACAGATATAGCAGACCAACCAGCTGAAATTGCCAGAATTATAGAAAAATCCTATGAGGAACTAGGTAGAGATAGTTTAGGTGGAATACCAGTAAAACCCCAACTGATTGAAAGTCCTGAAAAAATATTTATTAAAAATTATCTAAACAGTCAAAAGAAGAACTGGGATGGAAACAAACAATCCAATCCAAAAGAAAAGAGATTCCAGTCCAGAGGAAGGTCTCCTCGGGGGAGAGAAAGATCTCCGGACCAAGGACCCAAGTCTCCCCAAAGTGAGCCCTCTGTGAAAAAATACAACCTTAGAAATAGGGATAATATAAAGAAACCGGATAGATATCAAGATTTTGATACACGTCCCTCTCAATCTTTTCAGACTTCCTCGCAGAAATCGGAAAGAAGAGGACGATCGGAACCCAGGGAAGGGCACGTCAAGTCCAAAGACAAGGAACCTGCTCATCCAAATAAGAAATTACAATTTCCAAAAAAGAAGGTAGCCAGTATTAAAGTAGTTAACAATGCCGAGAATACTGAGGACACAACTGAAAAACGGAGAATGGGCTCAGACAATGCTAGACAGCGCAGCAGAAGTGAGCATAGCTCGCAAAGTGCTTATGAATCATCTGGAGACAGTGGACACGAATGAATACCTTCAAGTGGAAGCTGCAGACACCAGAGTTAGCAAACCTCACAAAATATATGAAATAACTTTACGTATAGAAGGGGATAAGACTAGAAAAATAAGGGGACTATTTTGGGATAATCTCTCCAAGGGCTGTGACATCCTTCTAGCTGAAAAAGACTGGCCACCAGAGTTTGTCAGGGACTGCCCTCATGGCGAAGAAATAATTATGCCTGCCTTCTCAAATCATATCCCAATTCATAAAAAATACACACTTGCTAGAAAGTGGGCAGTAGCTCAAGCTCCTGCTTTATATAAAAATCACGTAGGATGGGATGAGGACTCTCCTCCTCACAAAATCCAGTTAAAATCACAACCTACTGCACAAAGACAGTACCCAATTAAGCAAGAAGCTAAAAAACAGGTAAAAGAAATCCTAGATCAATTAGAATACCAGGGGGTGATTGAAACTTGCACCTCACAAATGAACAACCCTTTGTTTCCTGTCTCCAAACCAGACAATTCATATCGTCTAGTTTTGGATTACAGACACCTTAACTCATGTTGCAAAACTTTTGCAGTGCAAAACTCGCATAGTGCAGCGCTAATGAATAACATAGTGCGCAAAAAATACAAAACAACATTAGACATCTCTAATGGATTCTTTTGTCAAAATATAGCACCAGAGAGCAGATATTTGTCTGCATTCTCAATAAATGGCGCTCAAAAACAATTCTGTCGGTTACCCCAAGGGTTCAAGAACAGCCCAGGAGTATTCTCAGCGAGAGTAACAGAATTACTACAAACATATGATGACGAAGCATTATCTTATGTCGATGACATATACCTAACAGATGATGACTTGGATACTCACTTGAAGAGAGTGAACACCATAATACTTGGGTTCGCAGCAGAGGGTTACAAATTCAACTTTAAAAAATCTAGAATTGCCCATCTAACAGTCCTGTTCTTAGGATATTAATTATCAAGTGAAGGCAAAAGCCTGGCTGACAATTTCCTAGAGAAATGTGCCGCTGACCTCTAACGAGGGAGAAAAGGTACCAATTGCATTCAAATCACACTTATACACTAAAGCTGAAATGAAATTTAGCCCAACGGAAAAAATTCTTACTGCAACACAGACAGCTATAGCAAAAGAACGAGCCCTGGCACAAGGTAAACGAATAATAATCGTGACACCGATACCAGCCTTGGAGGCGGTAACAAAGGCAAGCATTCCGAATGCTAAAGCACTACATCCAAGGTGGATACAGTGGGCTAATTCTCTTGCTGCAACAGACGTGGTATACGAATTTGATCCCAAATTAAAAACACAAGAATTTCTCCAATACGAATTCGAATGTCCTCCGCCGACCGAAATTCTGCCTCTAGATCATTACGGCTGTATAATATATACAGACGGATCAGCACAACCCGCAGTGGGGGGTAAACAAGCTTACAGTGCTGCGTGCGCGATTGTTAAAGGTCGCTGGCACGAAGGAAAATTTAAACCAGCTATCACCAAAACACAATCTCTGGGAGACTGTACAGCTCAGCGAGCTGAACTGCTAGCATTCAAGATGGCGCTTGAAAATACCGATCGAGAATTCCCCACACTCATAGTGTGCGATTCGTATTATTGCGTCCAGTCTTACAATGAATACTTACAGATCTGGCTTCAGAATGGTTTTAAGGATGCAAAAGGAGGCACAATCAAGCATAAAATGCTCTGGGAACAAGTAGTTCTTTTACAGAAAGAACTACCAAAGACTCACGTGATACATACACTGAGTCATCAACGTGATGGCGTTCACGTTGCAGGGAATTCATTGGCTGATGAAGCCGCGAAGGCAGCTGTGCAAACGGCTTCCGTAGCTGCCATCACACGGTCAAAAACAAAAATAGACAGCGAAATATTACAGGCTGTCAGCGCTACAGAAAAGGATTCGATAGAAACACTCCCGAAAGGCTTTCCAGTAAAATACTCATACATAACTGATGCAAACAATGTTCCTTTTGCTCGAATCCCTGGAGTGGGGGATAGGGCAATTCCAAACATGGAACATAGGTTAGGACTAATAATAGCGGCACACGAAGGGCTCGCTTCTGTACATGCTGGCGTCTCAGCCACAGTATCATTGTTAAAACAGAGATACTGGTGGCCACAAATGAGAAGACAAACAAGGAACTATGTTTTAGAATGTGAAATATGTCAAAGAATGAAAGTATCAACGGTGAGACGACCAGCGCAGACGCCCCTTCTAATCTCAGATAAACCATTAGCCTGTGTCTATCTGGACCACTGTGGTCCCTTACAAAGGGATGGTAACTATAAATATATCCTGGTCGCAGTGGATTCATGCACGAGATTCATATGGATGTGGCCCCAGCGCTCGGCTGACGCCAGAACTGTTATAAAAGATTTGCGGGTCTTTATCGGCACATACGCAATTGGCATGCTGCATTCTGACCAGGGTCCTGCTTTTAGCTCTCGAGCTTATAAGGAGGCCATGACCAGCATGGGCATTGCATTGCGGTACTCTTGTCCATTTTACCCTGAGGGGAACGGAATTGTAGAAAGAAAAAACCGTGACATAAAGCAATCTATAACAGCAAAGGTATTAGGTTCGGGAGCTGGGTGGGTCAAACATCTAATAAGTGTCCAACGTAGTCTAAATAACCTGCCAAGAAATTCTCTGAAGGGATTCAGTCCGTACGAATTATTGTTTGGAACTAGGATGTTAGTCTTAGATCTTGACAGCCAGACTTCAGTGGTAAAGGAAAAAAGCTTTGATATCAAAGATCGTTTGGCTATTTTGCAGGACTTAAACAAAACAAGAAAAGACCTGAGCAACATAAAGTTGAAACAGCAGCCAACAACCACTGAAGAACCACCACCTGTCCCAGCAAGACCTGTCTGGATTCCAAAAGTCGGGGATCTAGTCAGAGAAAAGATCGCGGTAAAGAAGGAATTTGGGCCTTCTTACAGAAAAGCAGTTCCTGTCTTGTCTATCAACGGGACAAGATCAGTTGTACTACCGCCGCTTGCTGGTAAAAAGGAGAACCGAGTTGTATCCATCGACCTGGTAAAACCACAATCGTGTGGCCGATAACAAACAGTGGGCCAAGTGGACTCCCGATAAGTAGTAGAACACCAAGATTTGCTACCAATACAGAGGTCCAAACTAAGAGGCTAATCACATTCGAAACGCCTACAGAAGAACAACAAGGACTATGCAACAATGCATTGGAACTTAAACCTCTGAAAACCCAAATAAAAACATTTAGTAGAGACACACCAACCTACAATGAAGTAACAAACGAATATGCAAGAAACAGTAATCCTGAAGCAATTGGAACAATTGACAGAACTGCATCCGGCTACTTCATAAACTTCGATGATTCCTCTGAAGACCTAAGTGAATCAAAAACACAGCCATCAACAAAAACCTTTAAAGATAAAGCTAAAGAACTTTTGAAACAGCTGAAAGAAACATATCTGATTACTCCATGGATTGAATTTTGGGTGGGCTTTGGTGCATTTATCCTCATACTTTGGCTCATCATGGTACTAACTTTGGGACGCTTCATTGAGGGAAAATATGCTAAAATGGACACAGCAAGTCAGAAAATCAACTTGATCCTCAAGCCACACACATCTTCACACGTCGAGAAAAGAGAACTTTCTTCAGTCAACTTCACAGCCAATCCTATACCGGGTGGGGTAGCATGGGATAATACTGACTACGAAATTTATGGTCCGGTTGAGATCCTGAAATATCCACACCAAATTAAGATCTTGTTGAGTGACTTTGTAAAAACAAGCTCATTTGCTGATGATTGGGACTTTGAAAGTATAAATAATATGATGTCTGACTTAGTGATGTCTGCTAAATTTACCAAACATGATTATTTGCAGGGTTCGACTAATTATGATAGTATGTACTGTTACAACCACTATGGTAACCATTTTCTACATAAATCTGCACAACCTAGAAATGTTTTAAATTATAATCAATGGGAACATTGTGCAACCCCTCCAAAAGGAAGCTCAAGAACCTTTTACGACAAATATTCATACTTTTCAGGGTTCAACACAAGTAATGCTGAAACATTTTATTTCAAATTGTCAAATAAGACAGGGACAAAGACCATGCTAACAAACACGAAATTGATATATTCAGACTCATTTTTTGAACAAATGAATACTTTTGGTTTTGATTATTGGGACAAAAATGTTGAAGTTAAAAGTGTTTGGGGTACAAAAGAATGGCAAGTACAAGGTATAGAATCATTGTTTAGAGCCTGCATGATCCCAGAACAAATTATATTTTTAAATGACACTGTTCAACAAACCACCTGTCTTGGCTTAGCCAAAATCAAAGACTTAAATAAACCGTCTATTCCAAAGCCAACAATGGACAGCAATAGCTCTACAGATGAAGAGATAGACGTAAACTATATATTAAACCAAAACAGAACACATCCTGATTGGAAACAGTGGTTGATCTGGCCCACAGATACTAATAACTGTCAAGACAGATTCCTGAACAAAAAACAGGGGTTCAAATTGACCAGGCCAGACCCTAGATATTCCCAAAGACAACACCCAGGGATAATAACCACCTACAGTGTGGGCAAATTATGCCTTCAATGGCTACAAACTTCCACACTGACAGAAATTAAGCAACACCTAACTTTACTTACTGATGGTGCTGACTTGCGTGATTTCATTATGGGACCGCGCAAACAGCGTCAAAAACGCTTCATAGCAGCCTCTGTATATGCAGCTTACAATGAGGCCTGGAAGGTAACTCAAATTGAAACAGCAGAAAGTATACGGGAAATTGACCGTATTAATTTGGAAAAATCACTTTCTGTAGTGGACAATGGGTTAATGACTCTGTCCTCCAGAATTTTTTCTTTGGACAGCATTGTGTCTTCAGCAATCGACATAATATCGCAAGACTTACTGTTGTTACAACACGGTCAGTCTCAATTGCGTTCTATTGTACAGCTTGGCTGGACGTTACAAAATCTGCGTTCAGGCTATGTGCCTTGGCGTTTAATCAACACAACGTCACTATTCAATAACTTTAACCTTACTGATAAACAAATCAGTATGGCACAAAAGGGTGCTGATTATACAATCCTGAGCATTGAGAAACTCGAGAGATTACCAGTGACAATGTCAGAACGACCTGTCAGTGAATGGATAATACATGGGATAATTAATATTCCAATATCAACCTTCAGGTTTCAATACTGCCAAAAATATATACAGGCTGGCATGTACGAAAAATTGGGAAAAGGGTACATTAAGACAACATGGAACTTGCCCTATTCACATGCATGTGTCAGTAATAAAGGACAGAAAGTGTTTCTTAGTGGCAATAATTGTGCGATGTCACTAAGCGGTACACTTCTGTGTAATGGAATTAGTTTGCATGGAGCCTGTGAAGGGAACTCAAATAACCTTTCATGTCACCAGCTAGGCGCACCTGCAACAGAGATAGAACCATTCCTTAAAAGACTCTATAACGGGAGTTACATTCTAATTGTGGATCGCAGATGTTGTAGTCTTATGCCCGGGACTCCTTATCTCGTAACTACGACTGCGAAGGTCATGTGCTGTGGACACTCATTGTTCCCCAGCTCCTTTCCAGACAGGGAGGCAAGGGCATGGCCTAACTTGAAAATTACTTCTATTCGAATAGATACTTTAAGCAGAATGAAAACAGTGCTTCTTCAGACGCGGACCAGACTCACGTCATCAAAAGAAACGTATGATCTCCTAGTCGCAAGGACGACTGCAGAGATTCACTCATTGTTATCAACTAATTCCCCCATACATTTCGCAGAAATCCTGAATGAAATCTTAAATATTTCTGATACCAGTGGAGTCTCAAAAGTATTTAAGACAGTATTTTCGATGGCATTAACACCATTCAAAGCCATACTGGGTATTTTTCCAGATTTCGTCCATTCGATTTTTGGCGGACTTCCCCTCATTTTAGGACTAATTGCAGGAATCCTATTCTTGGTCCTGATATTTCGTTATGGCAAACCATGTCACAGACAAAACACCTGCGACAAGGGAAGAAACAATCCGAGCCATTGGATACCGGGACCGGATATCAAAAATCCTGGGACTATCCCGGCTTAGAGACCTGAATATGACTTGGTTTCTTTAATTTCGACCAATGTGGCATCGATGTGTTTTACCTGTATTAAGGTGCTTGCTGTGCGGAGAAGAATGCGTGTTGGACACCTGTCTGACGCTACAATCGGATGCGCCTATGGATGCAGAAACATTGTTGGGTCCGATAAAGGCTCATGCTTTGTGCTGCCCTCAACGGCTGCCAATCCTGATGACGGCATTCGTGGAAACTTCACCACTACGATTAAGGGGTAGTGGAGTTCAAGATGAAAGCAGCATCGATCAGGTACGACCTTCTGTCAGCAATACTAATCAAAACGTCAATGGAGACAATCATGCGCACAAATGCATGGTTACACCTTTTTCCGAGTTAGTGGAACTCTCCCAGGAAGCTGTTGACAGCTTTTTCGACAGTCTAAATGATATGATGTTCTCACCAGAACAGAAATAGAGACTTTTAAGCAAGCTAGCACACGGCGTTCCCAACACCCTGAATTTGGCCTTCAACCTAATAGCAAAATAACATGGACAATTTTCCCTCCAGTTCACGGACAGCGATTTTTCAGCAGCCCCAAAATATTTTTACGAATTTTCGGGACACTTATCTTCTGCTTAAAGTAAGAACTATTCTTAGAGAACTAAAATTTCTATTTTTAGAAACTTTATAGACATTAGCTGCCCGCTGGTATGTTCATAATTATTTTTATTCTGTGATGAAATGGTCTCGAACCTTTTTTCTTCTGTATTAAGAGCCATTTCATGTGTAAATTCTCATATACCAATTAGCAATAATGTATACATATGCGTGATTACTTTAGCATTATTCTACAGCTTGAGTGCATATAGTTCATGTGAATATCTTTTCCGTATATTACATTATTCGAAATGCATTATATGTATTTTGGGGTGGTAAGGTATACACGATACTCTACAGTATGTTTTACTATGCCTAGATTCGTAAACATGGCCATAGTTAGCGTGAAGTGGGTGTGATGTATTCTTATAGGTTCTGTATCGATCCCCCTATTCCTGACCCTGTTCTGGTTAACAAGTTAACTAGCAGCCATCCCATGATGCAGAAACCGTTATCTGATTAAGCCACACTACGGCACAGGAACGTGTTATCTGATTAGGTCATAACGCTTGCCATCTAATTAGACAAGCGATATTCCTCCAGCCCCTGATAAGGCATACGGAGTTCTCAAAACAAATCAAACCTATGACAACCTGGGAAAAACCCTGCGGCCATTGTTTTGATTTCATCGAGAACTTCAGCAAAAGAATGTGCTAACGACCAAGTCGTATGACATCCTTATTGACGTATCTATGTCCATCCTTACGTCAATCTCGGCACCTTACAGGTATAAATATTACCGGTATTGCCTTAAGCAAACACACGCGGTGGTGACGAGATCGGAGCAGCCAGACTTGCCGAAGCCCAGAGCAGAGCAGACCCCGCTGGCGCAGCCCCGCCTTCCTGACGCGCTGAGAACGAGACGCTGCTTTCTCCTGCCGAGAAATCCAGCTCCGGCGCTTCCGGGTAGCCCTCGCAGGCAGCCTGGAATATCGAGACCAGTGACGAGAGATACCATCCCTCATTCATCCTAGATTCCAGGTACAGAACTGAATAACCCCTTGCAGAGAATTCTTGAGTCAGTCACTTGGCAAAACAAACTTAACTTAAACTGCTACTTTCTATTCCCGCCCACGTATTAGGTTTAGGTCAGGTACACCGGGGTAGGCGTAGTTAGAAACACCAGTTGAGTACGATTAGTCAAATGTATATGTGTATGTATCTATTTTATCCATTTTAAACCACCTTATGGCTTAGAAACCATATAAATGTTTTTACAGTATTATTTTATACTTCTGCTTTTATTGTATGCACTTTACTTAACCATAAGTATTGCGATAATATCGATCCATTTCTCTTGTATGAGAAAAGAGACTGATCAATAAATAACATCTTTCATTGAACACGCCCGTCTCTTCCTTTTCTCTACAATCTGGTGAGACTAAGAATGCACGTACTGACTGAGTAAAATAAGTTGTCTTTTGTTTTCACACGACTCTAGAGATACACTCTTGATTAGGGGAGAGCAAAGTTGTCATGTTCTATGGTTGTCAGAAACTAAATCCCTTCTTGTCTATCCAGGGAGGTTCAACTCCTCCTTGCCTATTCGAGAAAGTTTCTAGTGAACTCTGAGCTAGCTGGCAAACCCAAAACTTTAAGTCTAATATCGACAATAGAAGACCTAGTTAACGTCTGGTCTAGGCCTATACTATTGAAGGTATTATTCCAATGCGCAGAGCCTATTGGGATAATAGGAACTACACTACAGTAGCCCTGAAGAAGTCCTCTAGTAGGACGAAATGCCTTGGCTACTGTGGTGTCTTGGAAAAAAGGAATTCAAAATAAAGAAATTAAATAAAGCAATTCAATCAACAAAAGAAATAATTTCATTTTGAATATTTATTCAATGTATATTTTTCTTGTGTGCTGATCAAAATTTGGGTATTCATGTTTATAGTGGAAGTTTCCTTCACTTATTGAGGGAACTTAAAGGTCAGGTTTCCCATGATCTTTTGCACCAAGGTTTGACTTCTTTATCCTGAATAATATAATAGGTGCGGCACTATATCTTAGACCTTTGTAAATATTTAAAACATTAACCTTTTCCATTGATTAAGATTTGGTGGATGAAAAATAACTAAACCAATCAATCAATCAGGGATTTGTGAAGTGCATCACTCACCCATGAGCGTATCAAGGCGCTGGGGGGGATATCGGGCAGTTCCGAGTCATCTGAAGAGCCGGGTCTTAAGGCTCATACTGAATGCTTGCAGTGTGGGGGTTCGTCTGATGCTGAGAGGTAGTTTGTTCCAGATCTCGACCACGATGTAGGAGAAGGCGCTTCCTCCCATCTTGGCTCTACGGATGTGAGGGATTTCGGCCAGGGCGAGGTCAGAGGAGCAGAGGTTTCTCTTGGGGGCGTGGAAGGAGATTATTTTGTTGAGGTATTGGGGTCCGGTGTTCTGGAGGGATCTGTAGGCATAAGTGAGCAGCTTGAAGATCAATCTCTTTTCAACATGGAGCCAGTGGAGGTCTCGTAGATGCTAGGTGATGTGGTCTTGTTGTGGGATGCCGAGGACAAGTCTGGCTGCAGCGTTCTGGATGGTTTGGAGTTTATGAAGTAGAGATTTATTAATTCCACTGTAGAGGGCATTCCTGTAGTCCAATGTGCTTGTTATGAGTGTGTGGGTGACAATCTTCCTGGCTTCGGGGAATCCACTTGAAGCTCTTGTGAAGTATGCAGAAGGTGTTGTAGCACGTAGAAGGTACAGCGTTGATCTGTCAATTCATGGTGAGGGAGGAGTCACGTATGATGCAGAGGTTGTGGACATGGTCTGTGGGAGGGATGCTGAGGGTGTGTGGCCACCAAGTATCATTCCACAAAGAGGGGTGGTTCAGAGGACGAGGATTTCTGTCTTCTCCGAGTTGTGCTTCAGGCAGCTGCTGCTCATCCAGGATGTGACGCCCTTCGTTCATTCCTGGAATCTGTGTCTGGTGATAGTGGGTTCCTTGGTGAGAGAGAGGATGAGGTGGGTGTTGTCGGTGTAGGATACTATGCTGAGTCCGTATTTCCTGATGATGGCTGCAAGAGGAGCCATGTAGATGTTGAGGAGCGTGGGGCTGAGTGAGGAACCTTGGGGTACTCAGCATGTGAACTAAGAGAGTGAGAAGCAGTGAAACCAAGTATTGAAGGGAAAAACATATAGAGACGCCCTCTGGAGTAGCTCAAGGCTTGAATCAAAGAAACATCACATCCAACAAGGAGCAGCTGGAGAACTAAGAGAGTCTGAAAATATGTTTTTTCAGGTGATGTTGGAACTATTACTATAAGAGTTTGTTCTTAGCTCCACTAGTAAAGAGGAGGAGGCTGTAATAGTAACTTGAGGTAGTAGAAAGAGTCAAGAGTAGCCCTGTGCCCTGACAACCTACTGCATCTCATGGAGTGCATTAAAGATAGCTCTCAATGGGGAGCCAAAAGAACCTACAAGTTTAGGCAACAACAGTATGGTTTGTGCTAGTTTCCACTTTCCTCGCCAGGCTTAGCAAGGCAATTATTAAGGTGGTGGCAGCAACAAAATGGTGGGGGGCCATGAAGATGTTCTTGAGGAGATGGTGGTAGTGAGAAGAGGCTTGTTGTTGCCCCTCCCCATTACGGTCCAGGCCTCCATAAGTGGGGCAGCCTCATCTGTGGTAAAATTGTGCCAAGACCCCAGAAGATGTCAAGCTTTGCATTTTCCAGAGGCTGGAGGCAGTGGCCATGTGGAGTTGCATTGGCCCGAGCTGTGGCATAAGCCCTGGTGCTGAGTGTAATAGATGAGCCATCCTAGGAGCAAGTGAGAGGCACCCAAAGACCGAACAATGAGGGACATTGTATCCCACCGACCAGGCAACAATGAGTGAAGAAAGGGGAAATGGGCCACACATGAAGTATGCTTTATGTTCCGGACTTGCATGCAGGTGGTCATCTGCAGGGTGGTGACACTCTCTGATGGAGCACTGTCATTTACATAGATGCAAGAGGTTTTTGGATGCTGGGGCCACAGAGGACAATTGTTCTAGAACTAATCCACTGAGTTGCTGCTTTGCCAGAAAGGGTCTCGCTCAGATGCCCTGTTGGTCAGGATGTGTCCTTATTTTCTCTGCCAGCTGCCTGAGGTTGGGAGAGAATTACTATTGGAATCTGCCCTTTCTAGGGTGCTTTCCCTCAACGGATTGCTTTTTTTCTTCCTAGGTTTCCGCTGATCTAGGTGCTAACCGTGGGACTTTGTGCATGTTTGACACTGCCATTCAGTGTCAAAGCTCTGTGCTTGTCATATACATACTGGTGATTGTGTATACATGATTGGCTGTGTTGAGTTTGCTGTAAGTCCCTTGTCTAGAGGTAAGACAAAAACCCAGGGCATGTAACTTGAATGCTCCTCTGTGGACCTGCAGCATGAGTGGCGACATCCAAGGAGGCAGCTCATCGATTGGGCTACAGGTTTGCCCTGGTGGGGCCTATGTGTGCAGGCTACTACTACATGGCTTAGCAATTAAAAAGCTATGTGCTAAGGTTCTGCCTATCTCCTGCTTTATTGGAATTCTATCTGGGGACAGGGTGCAGTGCGGGAAAGAGGTAAGGCATGTTCATGTGTGTGTTACATGCAAGGGTAATGAATGGCACCAGATGGTGTGTTTGGTTCAACTGGGCCTGCTTCTCACATTGGATTAGGACAGGGGAATGGTGGGAAAGGCTATTGAGCAGTATTTCCTACATGCAGAATAGTAGCAGTATAGTGTTTGATAATAATAAAGATTATAATGCCAAATCCTCTCCGGTAGTGTTGAGTGGATCCAACATTACATATGTGAACCTATAAGTAAAACTCCTCGCGGGTTCCAAATAACTATAATACGCTTACCAGACTTCAAGGCCGATCTCGCAATATCCATATACAGTAATTGGAAAATTCTTATTCAAGCATCTGACCGTAATCTTGAACAGTTTAATCAAATCTTTATGAGGTTCAAAAATTCATTACACAGCAGTCGACCCTCCACTACACCTAATCGAAGCCTCTCCTCTGTGTTAAAACCCTATACTGCATCCCTTACCTCTTTCTCCTCCCCCTCTCCTACACCCCTTTACTCATCCACCTCACGTACTGACCCACAGGCTTCAACTACCCTACTGCATAAGAAGCCTATCACTAATTTCGAGCGGACTCCTTTTACCCCTCTTCCTCTCTCCTCCTCCACTGTACCGCCCACTAGCCACCTCTCACTTCCTATCACGTTGCCTAATACTTGCCAAATTACTGCTGAGGAATGCATATTACATACCACCACTCCCTCCTCTAATGGCTCTCATTCACTGTCTACCTCTAGACCACCCAACCTACCTTTCAACCCACCGTCCATTGATGATAAGCTGGAAAACCTCAAGCATGATCTTCAATCAGTGAAAGAGGGCCTTCAGAACCTGTTACACTTCTCTATGAAGTTGGAGAAGCTCTGGAACCTAAATACTACCTCTAAGCCTAATCAACCTTGCCATCCTGCAATGGCTAAACACAACCTGAATAGAACTTCGCCCATGGTAAACTTGACGAACTTACACTGGAAATCACGGCCACATCCCAACCACCTATCCAAGCCCCATAGGATTACGGACTATTTTACCGAGGCTGACATTCACTCCCTTCCACTATCATACAACTCCTCCCATAATAATTCACCACCTGCGTCATTCAAGACCCTAACTATTCCATCAACCCGCTCAGAGAACCCAGCATCAATCTCAGAACTAAAAACAAAGATAATTTATTACCTGTCTCCACTTCACACCTTGAAACGGTAGTGACTAAATCTCACATCAAATCGATGGTTCTTAACTGCAGATCAGCGGTTAAACAAGCTGCCGATGTTGCCGACCTCATACTTATGCATAAACTGGACCTACTGATCCCAACTGAAACTTGGTTCAATGGCTCCTCCTCCCCAATTCTGGACATCTTAGTTCCCCCCTGAATATGACATCATCAGACTGGATAGACCAGTTAAAGTTGGGGGTGGCATAGCATGCATCTTTCACTCCACTCTTACCTTGAGACACACACAAACTGCTTCGATGTCCACCTTTAAACACCTGGACATCGAAATCTGGAACAATGACAAGATAGTCTGAACTCTTCACAAGATCTATCACCCCCCCCCCCCAGGTGATAATCTTCTTTTTGTCAAACAAATGATGGAGATCATTTCCACTAACTCTGACCATAACCCTATCTTCCTTGGGGATTTCAACTTACACTGGAATTACGTAAATGAACCCCTACTGTGCACTTTCAAGGCTTTCCTCTCAGACCTAAACTTCACCCAATCCTGCAACTGCCCTACCCACAAAAAGGGCTCCAGCCTTGATTTAATCATTGGCAAAGACAACGTTATAAATCTGGATGACATATCACATTGTAACTGGTCAGACCACTACCTTATATCTTTTCTCATCACGGAAAGGGTGATGATCAGACAGGGACAACCTAGTAAGACCAAACAATGGGCAAGAAATCAGAGGAACATCAATGCTAATGATCTCACCTACATTAGCAATAACCTATTCCTAATATGTCTAATCTGGATGACCTTATTGAACTTCACAACATCCCATGATGAATTGGAATGACAAAATTGCTTCAAAACAGCTCAAAAGGATTCCTAGCAAGCACTCCAATACCTAGTTTAATTGCTCTGTTAATGAGGAAAGACACAAGATAATGGTGGCAAAGAGATTATGGAGAAACTCTACTTCCATAATAAACCTCTAGCAGTTGAGGATGACAAGAAGTACCTACAACAAACACATCCGATCACTTTAATTCACAGCTAGACAAAGTCAAAAACAGACCGAAAAAACTCTTTGAAATTTTCAAACAACAAACAAACACTCAACTAACAAGCATTCTACACTTAAAGACTTATTCAAGAGCAATGAAGAGTTCTCTACACACTTTAGAGCAGAGGTCTTCAAACTTTTGTTGGCTGAGCCCCCCCATCTAAACCTTTTTACACATCGAGCCCCCCCCTCCCACCTGACAAAAAAGTTCTGGAAGCTGGTACTCTGCATCATTGATGGCCATTCCCTCCTGCGGAGGTCGTAAGGGCAAGTAATATTAAATAAAGAGCTCCACTTCCAGTCTTGAGAAGTACCTGGAAACTGGAGTGCTTACAAATTTAGTAATATATTTTTTAGCAGTTTTATATAGCGCGAACATGACCCAAAGGTATTGGAGAACTTTACAGGAGCTTCATTTACATTACACTAGCATACATTCATTTTTTTGTAAGCACAGGGCTATAAAGTGATTTTCCCAGAATCACAGGATGTTGAGCAGACCCCAATAATTGAACTTGGTTCCCCAGCTCCACAGTCATCAGCTCTGGCTGTTGCACCACATCCTTGCCCTAGACAAGATATCAGAACAAGCAATAGGTCTCAGCAATCAGATAGCTATAGGCGATGGCAATGTAAGTGCATTTGTGTATGGCTCAGGGGCTGTTTTTATTGATATACACAAATGGACATATTGTTATGAATGCTTTCATTGGCAATGCAGGTTGCCCCAAGTGAGCAACGAGAGTCCTAGAATGTCTCCCATCTTTTGGTCCCCTTCTTGAAATGTATGCTCCCAGTATTCTGAGACCATCCCCTTCATTTCCAGGTAGTCTGCTTGGAGTTTGGTTCTTGGAGTGTGTGATATACTGGTTCTTTGGATCAATCAAGGTGGTGCGGGGTAGCTGTCCTACACAGGAAGCCAGTGCACTATCTGGCCTGTCAGTGAAGGCCTGATTTCTGCCTACAATTAGACATAATTCCAGACCGTTAGTGCATCATTTTGCAGAAATTCTAGGGCATTAAACTACTTGATGTGATTATCCTGTGGATTGAAATTCTCTGAAAGTCTTTGATGTCAACAGGTGTTATGTTTACTTTCCAGGTAGGGCTGGAGCTGGTTGCAATAGGTCCAACAACCATGGAAAGAGGTAGAAAAGATGTATACGTTAGCCCCTCCTTTGCGAGAGTTTATTTTGCAAGTGTTTGTAGCAAAGTGTGCACCAGTAGTAATAAAAGGAACATTTTGAGCCTTTAGAGTATTCTTTTGGGAGTCACGCACATGTCCCTCTTATGCTTAAAACCAAGTTCAGGAATGGTCCAAGCCATTAAAGCTTTGGCAGTAATTCAGTAACGCAGCAAGTTATCGTGCATTTTAAATGACTTGCATTCTATCTGTTCCAGGTCCTGTATAGTGCCTTTCAATTGACTCACTAGTGCATCCACGTCTTTGCTTCCTTATTGTTTGAATGGTTATGTAAAGGTCTCTGGCCTGTCTGAATTACCTGTGTAATCTGTAGAAATGTGCAATTTGTTTTTCACTCCAGCAGAATTGTTGTATTTTCAGAAGCTGGGGAATAATTACAAAGTCCAACATTTGTGTAATTTCAAACTAAGGTTTTTACACCCATCATTGTTCCTCCTCCCATATGTTTTATTATTTTCCCCTATCTCTTTCGTCTTTCCCTTCTGCCTCCTACTTTTCGCTCACCCTTTCTTCTCTTCTCTTCTACAGTCTATCTCTTTTGTTCTATTGCTGTTTCTTTCTCACTTTCTCACACTCTTTTGGGCTCCCTCCATGGTCTTAATATCTTGTCACTGCCTTAACCCTCTCTCCGTCTTACAACTTACACATATTCACCTCACTCCCTTTGTGCCCTCTATCGCTCTTTTTTCCAATCCATTTAACCTCCCTTAATGTTTCAATGCTTCACCTCCTAACTCACTGTCACCCTCTTATCTTCTTTCTTCCCTTCCTCTTATTCTTTTTTCTGCCCCATACCCCTCCTTTCTCTTCTATTTCGCTCTAATTGCACCTTTACTCTCTGCTCTATTCATCCCCCTCTTTTTCTATACACCACCATTTTTCCTGCTCTACGTCCCCATTCCTTGATAAATGTCAGTGTTTTTTTTTTTTTAAACATTCACCGTATTTTGCAGTTTTTCGCATATTTAGTGAGCAAACCAATTGTGGATGTTCTGTTGCATTGAGGTGAGACAACTTCACATAGCTGCCACCTGAGACCAATCCTTGCTCTTTCGGTGTCTCAAGAGAATGCTGATTAAGCTGGCTTCTGGTAGGTCAGCAAAGTGCAGCCCCATCCTCTCCCAGCTCAGGCTTTGATAATGTCCACTTTCTAATATGTCGCTCAAATTCAACATGTAAATACTGTGTACCTGAAACTGCAATAAAAAGTATTAAAAAATAAAAATAAGGACAGCAGTGGATTTCCAAGACTCGCATTTGCCATTTCCTTGTAAAAACTAATGCGCACAATGGCTCTGCATCCGAAGTCCACCTTGCTGTCAAAAATAAGTAATAGCAGAATGGGGGCCCAGGGGGTACTGAAACCAGAATACAAACTTCCACTGCAACCAGTTTACAATGCTATGCAAATATGCACAGGGTCTTGTGAAAGACCTGTGAACAACTCGGGCGTGCCGGAGATTAGACGCCAGACACTGCCCAGCCAACCCCCAGCAGCAGCAGCCCGGGCTGAGACACGAAGGAGGGGCTGAAGCCCTTCCAGCCTAATAAGCGTTGGTGCCTGGAAGCAATAATTAAAGGTGAAGTGGGGCGCGCCCCACAGTTTGAAGACCTATGCTTAAGAGAAACGACAAGAAAAATGTAACTAGAACTACAACTCACCTTACCAAATATAAATGTTCAGACCCAGCCCACTCCCTCTCCATTGTTATCCTTGGTAAGTTCTCCTCTTTCTTAACCCGGGTGTAGCTGGCATAGTGCCACTACGCAGAGTTCCACGGGGTTGGGGAAAAACGATGCTCCTCTCCCTGTCTTCACCCCCTAATAAAAAATATTAAAACACAAATTAAAACTTACCTGTATTGTGGCGTCTCCAGGGTGCCGTCCACCTCCTCGCCGTGGTCTCTCTCCCGCAAACCCCTACGTCCAGCATGTGTCTTGCGAGAACTACGCATGCATGCGCAGTTCTCGCAAGACGTACGTCGGAGCGTGAGGGATGTTGGAGGAACTGAGCTGGTAGCTGAGACTGTCTTCAAACTCCAGATCAGGAGGACAACAGTAACTAACAGCGGCAGCCTCCATCCGAGGTCATGGGCTCCGTCTCCCTGGACCTATGCCACAAGGTACTTTGTTGTGGAGAACATGGTCATCAACAACAAAAATGACTAGGCTCCTGAGACTACAGAAATCTTATTCTATTGTATTTCTATTTGTGGTCCACGTGAAGCCTTGTAGCCTTCTACATAACCCTCACTCAACTTAAGTTTGTAACAAATTTCAATATGTTACATAAAAACCCTTTCTACACCTTGTTGACAGTTTTAAAGAAATCTGGGACTCATACAGCATATACTTCATTCGAATCTTCTTTCTTACAGTCCCAAACACACGAATGTTGTGCAAAAAAATTGTGAAAAGGCAAAATGACCCCTCACGGGCGCACCGCCAACGGGGTAACTGGCAGGTACTCACCAGATAAGCCCATTGTTCTCATCATTGGCGGTCATTTTGCCCAAAGAAAAAGTGTCCAACACAAAATGTAAGTGTATAAATGTGCGTGCACTGAAGTGACAATAAATCACACTCCACGATGTGGCAATAAGTGATCGAGATCCTGCACTCGTACAGCCGCCGCTGTGCGCCTGGAAGCAGGATCTGGATGGACAAAACTAACTGTTTCTTTCCACGTTAAGTGATTCAGTCAGTCTCCTCTATGTAGTGCCAGCATGGGCAACCTGTATCACTCGCTGATGCAGTTGAGTGACTGAGGTCACGACTCGGCGTAGTCAAAGACTTGTAATTGCTTAACCATTGCAACTGTTGGGAGTATGTAATATTGGTGACTGCTGTGTTGGATGAATACCTCTGAATAGGGCATATATGTTCATGCAGTTGTGCTGCTTATGGGAACGTTCGACAATTGAGTATTACTGTAAAGTGTATATACAATATACATCTCATTTTGATTTTAATGTGTGTGGTATACAGAGACCAGTGTTTTTTACATAAATGGTGGAGTCTTTTTGGTAGCATATCCAGTGTGTTGTCAGGGTGGTGTTCTGCCAACACTTTACACTTGGGCCCTGAGAATAAGCCTGTATCAAGGGAAGTTAGATACATTTACCAAGGTTGGTGATATTGGTGTGGTATTACCTAAGTCTCCCAAGTGGCTCTACCAAAGCTCAGCCAGTAAATGTATTGGTTGCCACACTATCCACCGATGTTATCACCAAACAGGAAAAGACTTCTACATGGCACTGAATTCAAAAAATTGTAAAATGTATCTTGATGCGTTACTTCTACGTCAGAACGAAAGAAAGTGTGGATTAGATCACTGAGGCGAAAGTTGAACTTGAAGATATGGCCTAGTCCTTTCAGGTCTCTCTGTTCCACTTGGATGCAACATCAAGAACCCTAGTGGAACGGGTTGAAGAGATGGAGGGCAGAGTCATACGGTACAATTTGTGCTTAACTGAAATTCTGAACAACCCTAGTTGTTCCTTGAGCTCTGGTTAAGATACGTCATCCCTACTGAACTATCATACTTTATAGAAAAGAGTGCAGAGGAGGCCCTCATATATGGCCACCTCCTAGGATGCCAGACAACCAGTGGTTGCTAAAATACTCAAGATCAGGGACTGTGATAAAATTTTCATCATCCTGACCTAATTTTGTGCTCTTCGCAGTGGTCTACTGGTCTAGAGTGCCAATATCTTTTTACTGATACATTAACTTTGTTCCCTCTCCGAATATATTCTATAACAGAAATAATCTTGTTGTTCTCTACTGTGTGTCATCACTGATGACATCTCAAATGCCATCACTGATGACATCACTGATAACATCATCCAATGACTGTGTTAGTTTGTTTTATAGTTTAGATAGTGGTGGGTAACTATCATATTACTCCTCTACCTAATTTTGTACAGCCTGTGTCCACCTAATGGGTATATGTGTTTACCAAATGCATGTGCTTCTAATGCATCATGGGTGTCTAGAGGTATTAAACACTTTAGGAATATTTGTATTGAATAGTAACGGTGTGCAGATGACAGTTGACAACTTGTGTCCAGTATGTTCCACACAAGCTTTTTGGTTCTGCAGAAAAAGTTTCCAACAGGGCAAAGATTCTATGTAGTAGATACTAAGTATTGTTAGCAGCCTACAGTTTTTAGACAGAATCGTCATAGCATGACATTTTTTACATACACTAGAAGACTTGATAGAAGGTACTAACCTGTATACATGTGCTTGTGCTTATTGAACTTCAAAAGATCGTCTCTCTGTAAAATTTTCACCACAGTATGAAGGCTGCAGGTAGTATGATCTTAAGCACCTTCGGACCTTGCTTATTTTAAGCAAATAGTCTCTCTTTGGGCAAGTTTTGTATAGAATGTACATTGTTCTTAGTCATGTATTTCTCGTGAGAGTTTCACTGTCAGCAAACAGTGTGGTACAGAGTAAACTCTCTACGTAGAATAAACACTGTGTACAGTACCCACTTTTCTAATCATATCACCTTTATTTCTTAATGTAGGTTCTGTGACTGTGGGGGTTTAATACAGATAATGGCTGTCTGTAGTTTTGGAGCAAACGTATAGTATCTTGAACAACTTTGCTTTCTCTAAATAGCTGCATACAGATTGAAAACCATCGGCAGTAAGGGTTTCCCATATATCTGTGGTTGATTGTTCATGTGAACTAGGCTACATGAGAACAGTATGGTCTAGGGTCAATGTTGCACATAAGACAAACTTGCTACACCTTAGGGAGTTGTAGTTGTGATGGCATTAATGATGCTTCATATTATTCTGATCTACTTTGTACTTCCTTTCAGATCTATAATTACACGCTCATTTATAGAGTAATGTGTGCAAAAGAAGCTTGGGTGATGTCATCAATAATGTCATTTGAGATGTCATCAGTGATGCCGTAAATGATGTCATAGAACATGTCATGAGTGATGTAACATGTGAAATCATAAGCAGTGCATGGTGGGTTGCAAGTTATAGTTAGCTCTGCTAAGTATAACGGACACATTTCTGTGGATTTGTGAGTTCAAAATGTTAATGTTCTCACTAACATATTCACCTAACCATAGAGTCATTTGAACCTTTCTTCCAGTGAATTTCTAGTTTTTTTAACATAACGTAATGTTTCATTATCATATGTAACATCAACCCCTTCCACGCTTGCCTGTGGCCAACTGCTCGCAAGCAGCCATGGTCACGCAGCTCACAGTCTTTGGCCATTCACAGGCCCGTTGCCAACCTACCCAGATGCAACCAACCTCCCCGCACGTAGCCAACTCTATGCTGTGCATGGCCATTCATCATGCAAGGCATGGGTTTAGCCAGAGGGCCTGGTTGCAGCCAGGCCCTGCATCCAACTCCCTGCAGGCCGATAACTGGGGGCATCTAGCCACAGGTCGCACATGGCATTTGGTCGTGTGTGGTGTGGGGTTGCCTGCATTGCCTAGCTTGCTGCTACGCCCTCTATCCAACTCCCCATAGACATTCAAACCCACACTGCATATAGCCTTTGGACATGCATGGTGTGGGGATGGCGGCAGGGTCTGGGGCCAAATTCCAATATATTGGGGAGGGGGCCATGTGACCCCCCCCTCTACAAGCATTAAAAGGCTCAGGTACCCCATTCCTTGGTGCAAAATACAATTAAACAGGGGAGGAGGGTGTGGCCTCCCTCCCCGGCTTCCTGGGCCCCAGAGTTCCCATCTTCGGAAGCCAAATTCTAAGGGCAGAGAGGAGTACAGCCCTCCCAGAGACTCAATAGGCACAAGGGATACTATCATCCTGGGCTTGAATTAATTATAGGTGGGTGCCCACCTATGGGACCCACCAACCACAACGTTGGGGGCCTCAGGGCCCCCGTTGCACCACCCAGCAAAATACATGGTGCAGGAGCAGGCATTGCTTTGACCTGGAGGGAGAATCTATTTTGTGCATGCTCTCTTCGGAGTGGAGCAATATGTGTTCTGTTTCACTGCCAGCATGAGTGGAGGCAAGGAAACAAAAAGGTCTGCTCTCTGCCTTTGGGGAGTAGGCTTCCATGTTTGCTCTCATCTGGCAGAAGATTTAAAAATGCTCCAGCCAGGGGGGAGCAAAGACATGTTTCCCTGCTCATTGTGCAGGCAGGGAAACTACTGTGTCCTGGATGGGAGGAGGCCCACATGTTCCACTCCTGTTAAACTTTTTTTGGCCCTTGAGGATTAAGTCACTGTGGCCTATAATGGCTCAGGGAGGAGATTTGTGGCCTATCCCCATTTTTAAGCATTTAGCCCGGGGGCTGGGGTCCTTGGGGCCTTCATATGCTTAGGACATGCCCCCCCCCTTAGTTTAATGAAATTTGCTCAGGTGGAGGAGGTCCCTGGGGGCCTTTCAAGGCTCAAAAAGGGGTGCATCCCTAACCCTAATTATTATACTGAGTTCGGGGGATGGAGTCCCTGAGGCACAAAATGGGCTAGGGGGCCGTACTGACACCCCCTAACCCACTCACACTCTCTTCCCAGTATATTTATTAAAGAAAATGGAATTCACCATTTTTGCTTTTTGTTTTTGCCACGACCCTGAGGAATCGCCAGTAAAAGCGCAGATTTGTTATTTATTTTGGCCCCAAGAGGTTCCCTCTGGGTCCGTCCTCAGGGCTTCGGGGGTATCCCTACTAGGAGTGGGCAGTAAACTCCACTGCACCAACAGAGTTTGCAGAGTTTTGCCCACTCCGCCTGGAGCATAAAGTTCTGGAAGAACTCCGTGAACCACCGCGTGACAGAGTTTTCTTTACATTTGGCTTGCAACATGAAAAATTGAGTGCTTTGACGAGTCAAAGCATGATTTCTCAATACGGGCAGTCGCGGAAGAGCGCTGCCATTCGCGTTGAGAAAATCTACTCGAGTGGCAGAAAGAGGCAGTGCCCTCTGGTGTGGCAGGTGGTGCTGTTCGTGTTGATTTTACAGAGCAGAACAAGCTCCTGGCGCTAAAAATCAGCACAAGAAGCGCGATGTGCCGAAATTTCGCTGCTTGTGGAACTCTGAGAAATTTCACTGACTTTTTTTGTAAAGCCATGGAATTCAGCGGAGTAAAACTCTACGAGTTCTGCCCACCCTAAGCCCTGCCCTGCCCTGCCTCCTTATACTATTTTTTGTTAAACTTCAGAACTGGGGACAAACACCCCAAGTCCTGTAATGACTGATTGCAACATTTTTTTCATGTTGCTGGCAGCCAATCAGAGCTCTGCTCCTTCGGGAATCTGACTTCCCTGGGAGAGAATTGGTTCAAGGGAGAAATCCTCCCGGGGCCAATCAGTACTCTCTACTGGTTAATTAGCAAGTGCTACCTCGTTGGGTAATAGTGCATATTCTACACTACAGCTGCATAATGGTTCATGAGGAAATGTCTCCAGTGACCTTGTGTGCTTGTAATTTTGGCACTTTTATTGTTCCTTGAGGGTCTGGATCTACAAATCTGTGATAACATGAATCCTCGTCTAGAGAACAGTATGAGACTACAAAGAGGGGAATTGCTACCAAACAAGGGTACCTCCTCCTAACCATATGAAGGAAGAACTTCTTTGATTTGTTGAGATGTCCTCAAATTTCCTCTGCACCAAGAACGTGTCACCAAAAGCCTTTTGGCAAGCTTTCCATCAATGTGGGAAAAGGTGGGAAGACCTTTGCATACTACTAAGGAAAATGGGGCGGCCCTAATGGATGGACAGTCCAGATGAATTTGAGCATTTGCATACTCATGGTAATTAAAAGGGAGAACCATGGACCCTGGTCTCAAAACAGGAAAAAAACACTCATCACAGTCACTACAGATCAGATTGTGCTCCAATAGATCAACAACACATTCACCTCCATTAACCCCTTCCAATCTGATGACGGCCCCCAGCCGTCATGCACTACAGTGCTCGTGTGCTGATGACGGCTGGGGGCTGTCATGACTGCACATGCTCTGAAATCTTCAGCACAGGAGCAGAATCGGCCCAGCATGGAAGGGGTTAAGGATTTCACATTGGTTTTCAGCATGGAATACAAGAGGAAACACACTTGCCCAGGAATTTGGTATCATTTGTTCTTTACCAAAGTGGAGCTTCAACAGGGACACCTTCTGTGTTTATATTTGTAAGAACTTCTGGTTGAGGTTACATTTCTGTCAAATTAGCATATGGGCCATAACAGAACCTAATGTTTTTCCAAGGAGAATCCACAGTTTTGTGAAAATGTCTACCCAAAATGAGTACTTTCTACTGGTTAATTAGTAAGTGCTACCTTGGTGGGTAAATGTCTAGTGCATATTCTACACTACAGCTGCATAAAGGACCATGAGGTAATGTCTCCAGTGACCTTCAGTGTGTGTAATTTCAGCAATGTGATTGTTCCTCGAGGGTCTTCATCCACAAATATGTGATAACATGAATCTTCATTAAGTGAAGATGACGAGACTACAAAGCAGTGAATTTCCACAAAACAGGGATACTTCCTTTTCAATTTTAAAAGAAAAGGCAAGGGGGCCGCACATTTGAACAGAACTATAAAGGAAGGTAGCTTTAAAAAACATAAGGAGGCAACAGTGATGAAGCTGATTACATAGTAAAGATTTTAGATTGCACAAGAAGGGCCAAATGGTAACATCCTAATCAAAAGAACAATACAAAGGTTAAACAGCCCAATTAGTATTTGCATAAGCCCTAACGATGCGCAGTGTGCACGAAGCACGTGTTGGCTGTATGGCTGTATTGAGAGACTTAGCAAATGAATGTATATAGAATGAATAACAAAATCACCACAATAATTTTCAGTGTTTGTTATTGTTACCTTCTCAGTACTGTTTTATATTTATTATAATTACTACACTGGTAGGGTATCAGTGAAATGAAAGTTCAGAGACGGGCAATATTCCAGTTACCCTAAAAATTGTCACAATAGGTAGTTATAGTTTGGATTTAGTTTCCATAGGAAAAGCAGTTTTTGTTTTGCCAATAACTTTGCTGCCATTTGGCAAATCTTCACAAAATGTTACAAATTAGTATGACTCTTAGATTATCTGCTGTGTTGAAAGTTTTGGGTTGATCCGTCAAGCGGGGATTGAGAAAAAGGGGGGTCCCAAAACTCTTTTCCCTATGTAATTTCCCATAGGGATTTTAGACATGACTACAGCTCAAATCGCTGGACGAAATGACACAAAATTCCGCAGAAAGCTATCTCTTGGTCATGGAAGCTGCCTTTTTGTTATTAGGTGTACCTCCATTCAGTGGTTTTGGAGATATTAAAGGAAAACCAAATTTGTATTCGGATGCACGGACCCTCCTCGAATCTTACAGCTCTTGTGCAGTGATCTGATTGGCTGCCGACACTTTAACGAGGAAGAGTTGGCAGCCATCTTTGGATTTGGACTCAGCCAAGTCCCAAACAAAAATATAAAAAAAGAGAAGTGGGCAGGGTAGGACTATACTGATCCCCTAAGCCCGGTAGTGGAGCCCGCTAGGGTAAAACACATTTTCTTTTTTAATTTTCACAATGAAAATTGCGCAGATTCACATATCTCAGTGAAAATTAAATAAAATAAATACTATCTACTGGCGGTCGCCAGTAGGTAGTAATCGATAGGACCAAAATTTTCATAGGAAAAACTTTTTTTGTTTTGCTAATAACTTTGGCCCGCTTTAGGAATCTTCATGAAATTTTACAATGCTTCCGCTTTTTAGATCAGCTGCTCTGTTGAAAGTTTCGGGGTGATCTGTCAAGCGGGGAAAAAAAGGGGGGGCCCATGTGTTTTCCCTATGTTATGTTTATGGGGATTTTTCATTTTATGAACACGACTACAGCCCAAACCGCTGAATGGAATTACACCATATTTGGCAGAATGCTAGATGTTGGTCCAGAAAGTGTGCTTTTGGAGATTTGGCGTAAATCTGTTGAGTAGTTTCAAAGATATTCAAAGATATTCAAGTTAAAAAAATTATAGAAATCTGTGACTGCGAGTCCTTGCAATGGACTTGCAGATCCTACTGAAATTTGATTGGCTGCCAACACTTCAGCCAAGAAGTGTTGGCAGCTTAAAGCTGAGTTCCCCAGAAAAGTAAAAAATAAAGAAAAGGGGGCAGCGTGGCAATACCCTGACCTCCCATATATGGTGGGGGTCCCACAGGGACCCCGCCGGTGGTTAAAAGTATTTTCTTAATTCATTTTGCTAAGAATTTGCAGGTGGGCCCATGGATCTGCATCCAAAGTTTAAAAAAAGACATGTGGTGTGCCTTTTTTTATGACTCCCCCAGGTGGTCCAAATCCCAGGGCCAGTGTTTATTACTTGATGCAGGGATGCCAACGCGGTACCACCTGCACCCCGGGCAGTGCCACCCCCTGGGACCAACAATAAAATGATGCAGTGAGGCCTGTACGCCCACCCAAAGCCCCAGGACTGCCACCTCCCTAGGGCTATTTTAAAATTAGTGAGGGTCCTTGGGGGCAAACTAAATCATACACCCACTCACACACCCATACAGCCACTCACACACCACTCAGATACCCCAAAAACTGTTCACACACCCATTCACAGACCCATAGAGGCACTCACACACCCAAGTACACACCCATACAGCCACCCACACACTCACTAACAGACCCATATAGGCACTCATGCACCCACTCACATACCTACACTGCCAGTCACACACACACACACACACATCCCCACCTACATACCCATTTAACCACTCACATACCCACTCACACACCCATTTACATGCCAATCCAGCTACTCACACACCCACTCATAAGATCCACACTGCCAGTCACACATGCACTCACACACCCACCATACTTACACACCCACCATACACTCACCCACCCATGTACACACCCATATAGCCACTCACACACCCACTTACAGACCTAGTTGTCTCAAGCAACTATAACTCGTGCCCTAAGGTATCTATAACTCATGCCCTCTCCCTGCACTGCTAATTGCCCCACATATTATGTTACTCATTTATAATATCACTGCAACATTTCCAGTGAAATTATTGATGAGAAAACTATGCATGGTAGGTCCTGTTTAGTAGTTATCCTAAGGGATGACTTATAGGGTATGATTACGAGTTTGGCGGATGGGCTACTCTGTCACAAACGTGACGGATAGATGGTCTGCCGTATTACAAGCTCCATAGTATATAATGGAATCATAATCTGGCGGAGGAAATATCCATCACATTTATGACGGAGTAACCCCATTACCCACACTCATAATCTGGCCCATATTTACTTGAGACTACTATAACTGCTGAATTCCTATAGTTGGACAGAATTACACCAAATATGGCAGGAAGCTATATCTTCATATGCAGATCGTGCTTTTTGTGATTTAGTGTAAATCCGTTCAGTAGTTTGGGAGATAATACGTGGAAAACAACTGTGTATATCTGGGGCTGCAGATAACTCAGAGATCTATCTGCAATTTGTCTCCAAATCTGGAGGTGAAAGAAAGGCCTGATTGGCTGGCTGCATCTTCAAAGAAAAGTTGTGGATGCCATATTGTTTCCTCACATCAGCTCAGTGTGGGGAAAATACACTGTAAAACAGATAGATAGGGGAAGGATACAGGTACCCTAGAGGACACATAGAGGGGCCTCTGAGGAACCTGTTCTGACCCTAAAATTGCAGGAATTCTTCTTGCAGACATTTTCTATCTGCAGATCTTCTGCAAACTTCGGCCCCTTCAGAAAAAAAATTATTGAAATTCACTGATAAAACCTGAAGTTACGGGGTTGTTATAGTTACGCTGATGTTAAATTAAGCAGTTATAGTAATACTTATACTTATCTGAAGAAACTATAATTCATGCCATTAAGTAACTTAGGGTAAAGAGTCATAGGGGCATATTAGCAAGAACCTCGTTAAAATGATCGCCATTTTAGCGGCAGGAAAATGCTGCTAAAACGGCGATAATGGGCTTGCTAATATGAGTTATAGAATTCCAATAGAAGCCCAAGTTAGATGTCTCTCTCGCAATATCAAAGGTAACGTTTATTTTCAACTTATGGAAAAGCTCAAAAGCAATGACACTGTGGTCATAAATAACTCGGACAAGGGGGCAGCACTGTTTTGTGGGACAAGCAACTCTACAGAGCGGAGGCTTACCGGCATATGAACAACAAACAGTGTTATGAACAATCTGATGCCTCTTTTGTCAGGAAAATTAATAGAGACTTCAAGGAAGACCTTACTGCTTGGCAGAGGGAAGGTCTCATTTCCAAGGATGAATTCAAATTTTTGTTTAAGGAGTTTCTGGCCTTACCTACTTTTTACCTCATCCACAAGGTGCACAAAGGCGTAGATTCTATGCCCGGAAGACCGATTATCTCAGCAAAAAACAGTACATTTGAATGCACCTCAAGCTATGTAGACTTTTATCTCCAAGATCATGTTATCAATTTGCCTTCCTATTTGCGTGATTCAGGTGACTTTTTATTGAAATTGAATTCAGTGCAATGGTCCAATGAATATTTGTTTGTATCATGAGACATCACTGCTCTGTATACGAGCATCAGACGTGACGACGGGTTAAAAGCTGTAGACTTTTACCTTAGGCAAATATGTATTTCAATGTATAAGCATAATGCAATGTTGATAAAAATGATACATTGGTGTCTCTACAACAACGTTTTCATGTTTGATGGCAAGATTTTCAAACAAAAGCAGGGCGTGGCAATGGGGGCATGCTTCCCAGCTATGCGTGTTTACATGTTGGCTGGTGGGAGGAGCATGTCCTCAAAGTCAAACACAGAGCACTGTTTGACAAACATGTGGTACATTTGTGGCAATACATTGATGATGTTTTCATTGTGTGGAAGGGGACACATGTTGAAGCCTGTACCTTCATTGATGTTATCAACAAAAACTACCATAACCTGAACTTCACGGCACACATTGACCCTGTAACTACCAATTTTCTAGACATCACAGTGTTCATAGAGAAAGGGGCCATAAAAACATGCTTATTCAGGAAACCGACAGCAGGCAACACATTATTGCACGCCTCTAGTTTCCACCCCAACACACTATCTCTAGTCTTCCCTATGGAGAATTTTTGCAGATCTTAAGGGCATGCAGTTCCAACACTACTCTGGTGATTGCTCAACAAGCCGCTAAGGAAAGGCTAATAGAGCGAGGTTATGATCCCAGTAAATTGAACATTACTCTGAAAAAAGCCAACAATAACGGCAGACTTGAGTTACTAAAACCTGTGACAAATCTCAGCAATGCAGTTACGTCTCCATCATTTAGAACTGATGAGACTGAAAGAGAGGGTGAGTCGGGTGATGTGTCATGCAGGTTTATTTCGACTTACAGCAAACAAGCAAATGGCATCAAGAACATCATCAACAAACAATGGCCAATTGTTCTTACCGATGCCACATTGCATCAGGTACTTCCCAGCAAACCTAATTTCACTTACCGTAAGGCTTACTCAATGCGTAGTGATCTAGTCAAAACCAGTCCGGAATTAAACACCAAAAGCGGTTGGCTCACCCCCAAAAAAAAGTTTTTTTAAATGTAGCACTTGCCATGCTTGTAAATTCGGGGTGAACACCACATCATATTCTACTGCTTTTTTGGATATTCCCATCAAATTGATAGGTCACCATACTTGCCGCACAGAGTTCGCTGTGTACGTGTTAAGATGCATCTGCGGGTTACAATATGTCGGAAGCACTAAACTACAGGTTTTCACACGCATAAAGCAACACCTCCGGGCAACTGTCAATTCAGACCCCACTTATCCTGTAGTGAGACACATAAAGTTGGAGCACAATAACAATCTCAATGTGCGCCAATATTTTGCCATTGACAGTCTGCCTATCAATAAATGCGGAGGCAATCGGGAGAAGAGGCTCAGACAGTTAGAGACCAATTACATCATTGAACTTGACACCAAAGCCCCCCGAGGCCCCAATATTTATGAAGATTTGCACTATGACCTGTAGTTATATGGCCATTTCAACACCACTTTTACTTGCCTGTTTTCCATGTTTTTCCATCTAATATTGCTTTTAATGTTTTAGTCTCTGTGGTTTATCCAGTTTTATGGCTTTTTACCATTAATTTATATGTTTCCATGTGAGTTTTTGGTTTTAAGCTATTTATTGGCGTTTTTTGCCCAGATTTTAACATTGATTCAGTCACTGCACTAGTTTTGACATTATGAGAAGAATTGAGATATAACTTCTACTACCAGACTTCATTTGACCAAGAGTGATATCTTGGGGTTTATCTGGGGGGCTCCCCAGATTTAGATACATTTGACATAGGTTTCAGGAATGACAGTTAGTACGCATGTGCATTTGGGCATTCATTAGGTTGGTGTACATTGGTCATTTGATGCTGCTTTTGCATTTTATTGTTCTATTTCTTATTTTTTAACCAGAATGTATCTTTGCACTTTTTAGCAATTAGCACTTTTTCACGTTGATGCTGTCTGCAACAGGCATGGCAACAAGGTCTTATACAACTATGCTTTTCATTGGTGCACTACAATTGGAATTGGAATGATTTTTTGACATTTCATGTTTGCTGCTCAATTATATGAAGTATTTGTACTGCCATTTCTTGCACATATTTATTCCAGGTGTACTCAGTATTACTTATTATGACTTGTTTTTACATCATATAGCAATGTTTACATGTATTTTATCATTATCAGATTTTTGGAGCATTTGTGCATTTTAGATCCAAAGCCTGACTGGGTGATTGATTTTATACCTAATACCCATGATTCGACGGATTTGTCTCATTTTAAATTGACAAATATTTTGATGATACATGTATTTGATAACTGACCTGGACTTAGCATTTGAGCGGTTATTGCATTTATTTTGTTGACATCTTATTTTTATTTATTTTTGTCATTTATAAAGCGCGAACGAATACCCGCAGGCGTCTCGGCGCTAAACATTCGCGTAACTTCAGCTCGATATTAAATGCTTCAATGGAATATGATGGATGTTATTGATTGAAAAGCCATGTTTTCAAACTCTTGCGGTACTGGGGAAGTGAGGGGCTCAGTCTGACGTTCTGAGGTAAGGTGTTCCATAATTTGGGTGCCGCAACTAAAAAGCGGCGGTTGCCCCAGGTCACTGTTTTGGAACATGGGATCACTAGCTGGTTAAGAGTGGTGGAGCGAAGTTGTCTACAAGGTATGTAGGGAATCAGCTGGTCCTTAAGAAAATGCGGTCCTTGATCGTTGAGTGCCTTGTACACTATACACAGTGATTTAAACGTAATCCTATTCCGGATCGTCAACCAGTGGTATTTTTTAATGGTTTCTGATATGGCCGTGAATTTAGGTGTTCCTGAAAGCAGACGTGCTGCGGCATTCTGTATTGCCTGTAGCTTCTTTGTGACCCTAACCTGAGCGTTTAGGAATAGGCCGTTGCAGTAGTCGAGGGACGATAAGACCAGAGAGCTAACCAATGTTTTAGTAGCTGCCTCTGGCAAGAACGGGCTGATTTTCCTAATCATTCTTAGTTTGTGGGGTGCTGTGGTTGCCACTTTGTTTGCGTGATCCATGAAGTTGAGACCCTCATCAAAAATGACTCCCAAGTTCCTGACCTTATCCGTCGGACTCGGGGGTGCTCCGAAGGCTGATGGCCACCAGGATGATGACCATGCTGGTGAGAGGGGTCCAAAAATGACTACCTCAGTTTTTTAAGAATTGAGCTTGAGGCAGTTTGTTGCCATCCACTCTCCGATTTCCCGCATTCCATTTTGGAAGCGTTGTGCCACCTCGCCTCCATCACCTTTGATGGCCAATACCAATTGCGTATCGTCCGCATAGGAGGTTAGGCTCATCCCATGTGCTTTGATAACATTAGCAAGGTCCGACACGTAGATATTAAATAGGGTCGGACTGAGGGATGAGCCTTGAGGAACCCCACACGGCAGCAAGAGCTTTGCAGATTGGTATGGTCCTAAGGTGACAGCCTGTGTTCTATCTGCCAGAAAAGATGCAAGCAGATCTCTAGCAGTATGGCAGATACCCATCTTTCCGACACGGTCGACCAGGATCTTATGGTCGACCGTGTCGAAGGCTGCTGATAAGTCAAGCAGTACCAGAACTGCTGTTCCCCCATGGTCCCGAATTGCTCTGACGTCATCTGCAGCTTTAATCAGGGCAGTTTTGGTTCCATGATATTTTCGGAAACCGAATTGAGTATCGCCCAGCAATCGGTATTTCTCAATGTGCTCCGATAATTGTAAATTCATGGCTTTTTCATTCTCTTTGGCTATAAAAGGGAGACTTGCTATGGGCCTGTAGTTATATCATTGTCACCAGTGCCCTGCCTTTGTGCATACTAAGTATTTTTAGTATTTTTACTATGTCTATTGTGTCAGCAGACAGCGTATCACATGGTACTCTGGGACCATACAAATGTGTTGTACTCACCCGACAGGCGCTCATGTGATGAAGGCGACTGGGTTCACCGAAACGCGTTATGACCGCTTTGCACCGTTAATTTAATAAACACGATATCCAGACAACCAATCTACAGCGTATTCAAGAGTCTGTTTTCTCTGCGTGGTGCCTGCATGCATCTTGGAGTGTAAACTGATATATATATATATATATATATATTACCTACTGGCAGTCGCCAGTAGGTAGTTATAGTTAGGATTGGCTACCATAGGAAATCCGCAACATTCTATTGGGAATAACTCTGGCGTCGGTTGAGGAATTTGTGTGTAATTTTCCAAAATTTTGGCCAGCTCCGCTCTGCTCCTTCCCTGGAAGTTTCGGGGGGATTCGTGAAGTGGAGGCTGAGAAAAAAGGTGGTCCCAAAACATGTTGTCCCCCTGTTAATTTCCATAGGACGTTCTGACGGACACACACTCGACCCGATCTTCTCTTCCAGCAAGGACATCACCTTCAGCCATGCCACGGGACTCCAATGGACGGACCACAGCTGCGTCCACTTCAGCTTCAGAAGGACCACGCTCCACCATCACCAGCAACAGGCTCCCCGCAGAAGCTGGAACAAGATCACTGCAGACCAGCTCACTACGTCCTTGAGCAAGAACCCTCCCACCAGCACAACGAACCCCAGTCAAGCAGCCACCAACCTCACGAAATGGATCAGCGACTGCACAGACGAACTCGCCCCGCTGAAGACCCCGCCGAGCAGACCCGGCAGCAAGAAAGCCCCATGGTTTAACGACGAACTCAAGAGCTCCAAGAAGAACTGCAGAGCACTCGAGAAAACCTGGCACACAGACCCAACACCGGACAACATGACTGCCCTCAAGCTCGCCACCCGAAAACACCACCAGCTGATCCGCGCCACCAAGAAAACCGCATTCAAGGAACGACTGGACAACAACGCACACAACAGCAAGGAACTCTTCAACATCGTGAAAGAGCTCTCCAACCCCAACGCCGGAAACAATGACATCACCCCTTCGCAAGACCTCTGCAACTCCCTCGCCTCCTACTTCCACAACAAGATCGCGGACATCCACAACAGCTTCAGCACTCAACCAACGCACGCCACGACCAAACCACCGCCCCCCACCACCACCCTCCGCGCCTGGACCCCGATCAGCACCGAAGACACCATCCGCACGATGAACTCCATCCACTCCGGATCTCCGACAGACCCCTGCCCTCACCACGTCTTCAACAAGGCCGACGCTGTCATCGCACCCCACCTGCGGGACATCATCAACACCTCCTTCGACATCGCCACCTTCCCGGAGAGCTGGAAGCACGCCGAACTCAGCGCTCTACTCAAGAAACCATCAGCAGATCCTACCGACCTCAATAATTACCGCCCCATCTCGCTGCTCCCGTTTCCGGCCAAAGTCATCGAGAAGACCGTCAACAAGCAACTGGCCGCCTTCCTCGAGACGAACGGCTCCCTCGACCTCTCGCAGTCTGGCTTCCGGGCCAACCACAGCACCGAGACCGCCCTGATCGCAGCCACAGATGACATCCGAGCCCTGCTCGATAACGGAGAAACAGCGGCCCTCATCCTCCTGGACCTCTCCGCGGCTTTCTACACTGTCTGCCACCGCACCCTAGTACAGCGCCTCAGCAACGTCGGAATCCAGGAGAAGGCACTGGAGTGGATCACCTCCTTCCTCACCGGAAGGACACAGAGAGTCCGCCTCCCCCCGTTCAGATCCGAGGCCACCGAAGTCATCTGCGGTGTTCCTCAAGGCTCCTCGCTCAGCCCAACTCTCTTCAACGTCTACATGAGCCCCGTCGCAGCCATCGCATGCCAGCACAACCTGAACATCATCTCCTACGCCGAGAAACACCCAGCTGATCCTCTCCCTCACTAACGACCCCGCCACCGCCAGAGCCAACCTGCACGAAGGGATGACAGAAGTAGCCAAATGGATGTCGAACAGCCGCCTGAAACTGAACTCAGACAAGACGGAAGTCCTCATCCTGGGATCCTCACCCTCCGCCTGGGATGACTCCTGGTGGCCCCCCGCCCTGGGCAGCGCACCCAAACCAACTGACCACGCACGCAACCTGGGCTTCATCCTGGACTCCTCCCTCTCCATGACCAGACAAGTCAACGCCGTCTCCTCGTCGTGCTTCCACATCCTGAGAATGCTACGCAAAATCTTCCGATGGATCCCCACCGAGACCAGGAAGACGGTCACCCAGGCCCTCGTCACCAGCCGTCTGGACTACGGCAACTCCCTCTACGCCGGAACCACCGCCAAACTCCAGAAGAGACTCCAGCGGATCCAGAACACCTCAGCACGACTCATCCTGGACATCCCCCGCCGCAGCCACATCTCCGGACACCTGAGAGACCTGCACTGGCTCCCGGTCAACAAGAGAATCACCTTCCGGCTCCTCACCCACGCACACAAAGCCCTACACAACCAAGGTCCAGGATACCTCAACAGCCGCCTCAACTTCTACGCTCCCACGCGCCAGCTTCGATCGACCAGCCACGCCCTCGCCGCCGTACCCCGCATCCGAAGAGCCACCACAGGAGGAAGGTCCTTCTCCTACCTGGCCGTCAAGACTTGGAACTCCCTTCCGACCCACCTCCGCCTGACCCAGGACCACCTCGCCTTCAGGAAGCAGCTCAAGACCTGGCTGTTCGAGCAGTAGCGGACCCCCCCCCCCCAGCGCCTTGAGACCCTCCGGGTGAGTAGTGCGCTATACAAATGCTCTGATTGATTGATTGATTGATTGACACGGCTACAGCCCGAACCGCTGAACTGAATTACGCCAAACTTTGCAAAATTGTAGGGATGTGCCTTTGCTATATTTGGTGAAAATCCCTCCAGTAGTTCCTGGAGGCTGTAAGCTTACCTTTCCGAGCATGAGCTGCATTCTGATTGGCTGCCAATGTCTGTCAACACTCCAAACCAGAAAGTGTTGGCAGCCATCTTGTGCCTCAGTAGACTGAGGCACAGGAAAACAGAAAAACAAACGTGTAGAACTCAAAAGGGGGGCAGGGTAGAAGCAACCTGCCCCCTAGGCCTGCTCATGGGGTCCCACAAGGACCCCCAAGGCAAAAAAAAAAATGTGTTTTCAAAATTCAAATTCTTCATCCAAGAAGTGTTGGCAGCCATCTTGGGACCAATATACACTTCCGAAGCATTTCCAGACCTACCCCAGTCAAAGTGCCCAGGTCATTTCCACCACAGTGCACAATTATAAGGTCAGGGTGTGGTAAAAAATTGTTTTCAAAATTCAAATTCTTCATCCAAGAAGTGTTGTCAGCCATCTTGGGACCAATATACACTTCCAAAGCATTTCCAGACCTACCCCAGTCAAAGTGCCCAGGTCATTTCCACCACAGTGCACAATTATAAGGTCAGGGTGTGGTAAATGCATAAAGGATTTTACCAATGGTATCAATTGGTGACTCCTCAATCCTCTTTGTCCAATCCATATAATGTCCACATTTGGTAAATCAAGGTTGTAACAAAGTAGTGCATCACAATGTTTGCATTTGATTGAGGCCTCATTAAAAACAGGCTGAATATTTGGGATCAGCTGTTCTGGTCGCCCCCTCACTGATGCAGTTGCTCCTCCAGTTGAAGTAGAGGCACCATCCCTTGGAGCCTCTCGTGCCAGAGCCCTGACACTCTCCCGGGCATAGTTCTGGGGGTGCCTCCTCTGGACTTGCCAAATCATAGTTGAATTACCAAAACTGTACTTCCTTCTGGGGTCTCCTCGGGAAAGTACAGTATGGCAGATCTTACACTCCACCTTTGGAGCATTTACTTTTTTAAGTTCCTCAGGTATAGAATTTTTTTTCCAAATGAAATGTTCTTTCACCTTCGGCTGAGGAGGCTCTTCATCTATGAAACCATCTGACTCCTCACTGCTGCTGGATGCTCTGGCAGCCATTCTATCCACAAATTGTTAGCACAGAAAAAAAGAGGTCTTGCTCTCACCAAAGTGAACGAAGAAGTGAAGGAAAAGGGTGGGGTTTTCATTCTTTGTGAAAAAAACTGTTAGCAACCAATGAAAATTGTTATTTTAAGGTCACATGACTTGACGCGCTTACGCTGCGTGCACCGGAGCACTTCCGGGGGCGCTTACGCGGCACGAACGTAGGCGCTTCCGGGGGCGCTTATGCGGCACGCCTGAGTGACGTTTTGGTAGCTTTACGGAAGTGCAAAATCATTTTCATTCCGAAAATCAAAAATACTGCTTTTATAAGTATGGTACTGAATGTCTTGCATTATTATTTAGTTTTCATACATTTTTTTTACGAATGCAGAATTAGCGCTCTCGCTGCGCTCTCGGGAGAGCTTACCGGTGCGCGCACCCTGAGCGCTCAAACACAAAATGATACGGATAAGCTTACCGGTGCGTGCACCCTGAGCGCACCAGGAAAAAATGATAAAAAAATATATATACATTGAACAAATAAATATAATTAATAGTTGTAAAAAACAGCTAATAAAAAAAATCGTAGGTTACAAAGTCGATATACAAAGGAATTAGCTTTTAAAAAACTATGAAATTCACTGAAAAAAACCATAGGTTTCACAAACGTTATAGTTAGGAATTAGCATTTAAAAAACCTTTGAAATTCACTGAAAAAAACATAGGTTTCACACTCGTTATAGTTAGGAATTAGCATTTAAAAAACCTTTGAAATTCACTGAAAAAACCATAGGTTTCACACCAGTTATAGTTAGCTGAACATTTTACTCATACAAAACCATTGAAATTCCCACGTTATAGTTAGTTGGACTCACTATAACTCGCGCGCCCGCAATCCACTGCTGATGATGTCACATATTACATCATTCATGACATGGTCAGTGACATCACTGATGACATCACTGATGACATCTCAAATGACATCACTGATGACATCACTGATGACATCTCAAATGACATCACTGATGACATCATCCATGTGAAAATACGATGCACCTCCTCACACTCTAATCTAACCTGCGATACACCCAGTGTTAAATACAAACTACCATTCCTGAAATTATTGACACACCAATACCAGTAACTACATACGCCCTCACTAATTTCTAGGTCTACACACACATCCACTCATTCACCCATACAATCACTCATACATACAGTCACTCATCAATAGAACACTATCATATGCACTGATACACCTATACAGACACTCACACGCTGACACTCATCGACAGAGTTACTCACACACCTAGTCAGTTATGCAAAGAATCAATCACACTCCAATTTCCTCAACTACACAGTTATACACACTAAACCTTACTTATTCAAACATATACTAACACATACTTACTCTCTTTCACAATCACTGATACAAGTACACATTGATCCATACAGTCACTTACGCAATCACAGGCTCTCATGTATAGTCATTTATATATGCCAACTCTCACATGCACTGTGTTTTACATATGTACTTACTTGGACATGGAGCACTGAGATAGCAATTCACTCACCAGCACACCCATGCACACAGTCAACTAACCATACAGCTCTTTCCACATGCACTCTTGAACCCATATACCAAGTGAATCAACTGCTCACACATATATGCACAGAGTCACACACCACCCAGCCACCCACACACACACTCACCCTCACATACAAATACTTGGGCAACCAATCAATAACCCATATAGCCACTCATATAGCTACTGATCAACACATGCAGCAGCTTACACAACAACAGACATACTGATGCACACATTCAGACAGTTTAGTCACTAACCAATGCATTCAGTAAGACACATTTAATCACTCACTCATACAGTCAGTCACACACCTACTAAATCCTTCATCCAGACACTCATACATCCACTCATTCTTCAATATATAAAACATATTTTTACTTTTCAGAAACACACATTCACTGGATGATGTAATCAGTGATGTCATCAGTGATGTCATTTGAGATGTCATCAGTGATGTCATCAGTGATGTCACTGACCATGTCATGAATGATGTAATATGTGACATCATCAGCAGTAGATTGCGGGCGCGCGAGTTATAGTGAGTCCAACTAACTATAACGTGGGAATTTCAATGGTTTTGTATGAGTAAAATGTTCAGCTAACTATAACTGGTGTGAAACCTATGGTTTTTTCAGTGAATTTCAAAGGTTTTTTAAATGCTAATTCCTAACTATAACGAGTGTGAAACCTATGGTTTTTTCAGTGAATATATATATATATATATATATATTTATATTTTTTTCGCAATGTGGCTTGATTTCCAGAGCAGCACAGCAGCGGGTGCGACGTTGAGCTCAGCCAAGAGCTGGAATCAATTTTTACACAAGGATACACCGCACTCAGGAACTTGTAAATTTCAAAGTTTTATTTCACAGAGCCCAGTCTGCACACCGACGCGTTTCAACCTTGCGGCCTTGGTCACGGTTGGTGGTATTACTTTTAGCTACTGTTTTTATTGCATTCCATTTCCTGTTAACATACCCATGAATTCTGGAACATGTAGTTTAAACATTTTGACACAGTATTTCCACAGTGCAAACTTTAAAAAAAAAATGCAATTACTTTTTAGTGCGTGTTAACCCTTCTCACATATTTATACAGGTTGTTTTCAAATTTTCTTACATATTTTTGTATCCCTGAGCTTTAACACAACACATTATATATTGTTTTCTATTTGCAAACAATATATAAGAATTGATTAACGTTTCCTAAATTATGTCAATAAGGATTTTCAAAAAAGCCCTCTTTAATTTGAGATGAAATTATTTAGATCATTTAAAAAAAAACATAGTGGATAGGGACTAGACAAGGAAAAATAGCTTCGTGAAGGGTATAGTACCCTTTTAAACCAATTTATCAATTATTATCAAAGATGGTATGGAGTGCCCAGGGGATCAAAAGTTCAAAAAGTTATTGTATATGAATAAGCAGCAATACCAATTTGTTCTACTACATCTATTTTGTTAATTAAGTGACCTATTCAAAGTTTTCCAAAAAAGGTGAATCATCGTTCTTTAGCTCACTTCGCCACCCCAGTTCTGACCCAGCCAAATGCAAATCAGTCTTGAACTTGTTCATAATAGGAACAGTCCTGCCCAAACTGTTAAACCAGGTCTTTTATTGGCCGGAAACAAGCATCCTGGGACCGGTTCTGGGGAAACACCCCTCATCAGCCAGGCTAGCTTGAATCCAGTGGCAAAGTGAACAAGGGACCCACGTCTGGGCATATCCTCCCAAATTAGGGTGACCAAAGCAAACACAAGGAGATGAGTAAGTACTCTGTATGTGCTAATTCAAAACACATATATACGTCATGCAAATACTTTAAGAAACAATAAGCATTTCCGAAGTTATTTTCTGTTCTTCTTTAATCTTGGAAGGTTGCCCAGCCAACACGTGTTTCGTCTGGGGAGTGAACCCAAGACTTCATCAGGGCTGAAAAGAATATGCAATGTGGATATTGTCTAAGTTACATATAGATGATCACAACAACTTAAGCATTCATTCGGCGACAACTTTGCAAGGGTGACCATGACACATGAGCACCCTGTGACATAGTCATAGTCTACAAGTACACAGTAGGGTGAAAAGTTTTGGTCCTTGATACAGCCTAGTAGTGTTATGTATGGGTGATGGAAGTGCAGTATAATAACACAGTGTTACAAGAGTTTGGTGGTAAAAAATACAAGAAGGGAGCGAATAAAGGAGTACCCAAAGAAGAGCAAATCACTCTTGGGTGCACCTTCTAGATTCTTTTTTTCTTTTTGATTCAGTTGTCCCTGCCCCACTCTCTCCAGGGGGCACAGGATATGGGAGGCAAGAGCAATGTAGGTGCCGAAGTCTGGGAGACTCCTCTAGGTCCCTCGCAGGCTGGCACAGCTCAATACATACTGGTGTAGGATTGGCTACAGGGGAACTAGGATGGGGGAGGCACACCACACTGTTCCTGTGGTTGTAGCTCTATGTGGGAGATTGAAGAAAAGACGTTTGTGGTGCTCTTCAGTACCCATCGGGTGCTGGCCTTCTCCAGGACTGATAAGCGGATGGCAGGGGGGAATGCTGGGCGCCCCTCAGTCTCACTTCATCAACTCCCATGGCCCTGATGTCTTGAAGGTGTTTGCAGCAGAGGATTGGGGGAGCTATGCACTCCTTGTTTGCTCCCCCAGGGTGCTGGTATTTCCCTGGGGTTATTTGAAAAATGTGAAGCACAATCAATGGATGTGTGGACCTCTCAGTATTGGAGGCATGTGGGTCAGCTTCCCTACAAGGGACACAGCAAATGCTGTTTTCTCTGGCCCTACCCGGCATTTTAGGAAGAAGTTTGGATCATTGTGCTGCTGGTTGTGTGCTCTAGCTACCAGTAGTGTTTAGTTTAGCTGTCGGGCCTCTAAACTGTTCTGTCTTTTTCAGGTCTTGCTTTCAAACTGGGGTCTACACAGGTCTGTGCTGTCTTGGCTCCTTCACACTCCAATGCTTTTCAAAGTCTCATAATATTAAGCTTTACAAAGTAGATATGGTTGGAGTTCAATGTGGTAATATGTGCAAACCAGTACTATAGATCAGAAGTAATGTTTGCGTCTCTGTTTTCTCCTATAGATAAGTAAAACACCTGTTTCCTTCAAAACCCATACCAGTGGTGCAGTTGATGATAAAATCAAATTTTTGATCATGAATGCAAGCACATAAACACGATTCCAAGATTAAATCAAAAGTGGCTTTTGATACTTTTCTGTCTTTTCCTCTGTCTTTCCAAAACCATTAGCAAAGTGACTTTTAGGTTTCAAGACCGAAGAGCAAGGAGAATTTACCCTGAGGGAGCAGCCAAGAATGCACTAAGATGGAAACCAGCCAGTTGAGAGAAGCTGAAGAAGGACACTGTGATCCGCTAGGGAAGACCGGAAGTGCAGGTAAGTGATGCGACGGCAGGACACTGCAAATTGTAACAACTAGAACGCCAAGCAGCTTCCTGCCCAAATGCGTATGCTTTATTCTCTACATGCTCCACCCCTGCCGCATGCTGGAGGCAGCTCAGATAGCAGACAGGTATGACAAAAGACCCCTTCCTGCAGAGAGTAGAGATAGATGCCTGGTTGCTCCCATTTTTTTTACCAGGAAAGAGCATGCTCAGGCTTGTAAGGTAGGAGGAATGTAATTAACTTATACAATTCCCAATCTCTTTCTCTCCAAGGAACAGGCTTAATGCTCTCCAGATGGGGCTATTGTGTGGGGAAGACGTTGATGGCACGCAAAGTAGTTGACTTGGCCCAGGAGGTAGTTAAAAGACTGAGTCTATTTAAGTGGTGGCTCACAGAAATATGTCCAGTCTCAACATAAATGAAGGAGAGCAAATAGGGCCAAATCAATATTATATTTTCACTCAGAACTCTTGCTTACCTAGGGATGCACATGTTAAACATCTCTGTAAGACGAGCCAATGCGAAGTTATTATTTTTCTCCAGCTATCATTTTCAGTGAAGCACTACAGTCTCACAAAAGGAAATATGAATATTCCTTATTAAATGACCAATTACATTATAAGCCCTGTGGGAAGGATGGGTGTGAATAGAAGCTAGGAGGCTTGATATGCTCATCAATTTTTGCTTCTTTATTCACAGAATATATTTGGTATAGTTTTCCTCTGTGTAATTACTCTTCTCGCTTTTCTATTTTTTTCTATTTTAGGTCTCTTGTCTTCAGGCGAACATACCGCAGGAGGCTAGAGAGAAGAAAAAGGACAGTGAGTATCATTGGGTTGGTATGTTCTGTCTGGGAGTTGGGAGAGCGTCCTCCACCACACCAAGAGTGAAAAGATGGGGTTTCAAACACTCCTTACGGTTGGGTGCAAGGTTAGAAGAACTAGAGGTGGGTATGTCATGACCCTTTTCTCCCCCCTACTCTCATCCAATTTCACCATAAACTTAAAGAATATGGGAAATTCTACATGCTGGCGTACCAAGTTTGGGAACAGAGATGCAATAATACAAATGTATAGGAGAGAGATTCTATGCTTTACTTTGTCTGGGATTTCACCCCCACTCCTCCCAGTAGTGCCTCTATGCAAAATAAACCATAAAAAAAAATATTTCCACACAAACAACCAAAATGCCTCACTCACTGTATATTCGAATACAAGAATACTCTTTGTTATCGGACTGCTTTCTACAGATATGCAGTTCGACGTGGCAGAAAAAAGGGAAAAAATAAAAGAAGGCAAAAACGTTGAGAGTCCTTTGAGGGCTGTCCATCCTGCTCCCTCACTACCCACCCTGCTCCTTCGAGACCCGGTCCTACTCCCTCAGTGTCACCCAGTTAAGGGTCACTCACCGTCCATGCGGCAACTCTCCTGAGTTGTGGCAGCACTGCACCAACTCCTAGGGGTATTCCACCAATCTTCGCTCCACTCCTCTGTCATTTTTTTGTCATAATCAAAGCCTTCTTCTGGTTCCCTGCTTCCACCTTTCCGCATCCTTTGTGATCTCTTTTCCTCGGCGTCCTTTGTTTCCTCCTGAATCTGCCTCTTAACCTCAGCTCCTGGTGACGCTTCTCCTTCCTGTTTCACCTTTTCCCCTCCCTGGAGGATTCGATATTGGTCCTTCTCTCAGTGAGCTCCTCCTCCATCCTGTATGGGGGAGGCTGGGAGCAATGGATTAACCCTTTCTTGTTTTTGTTTTCCCGAGGTCCATGGCGGTCTCGACTGCTTTCCACAGGAAGGTGATTTGACCCATGGTAAATAATGTGAGAGAGATTGGGCTCTCTCTCACATTCCCCTTCCCTAACTTTCTTGCTAGCAAGAAATGGACCCAAGGGGTACCTAGAGAGGTAGTAAGCAATGGTTTCTTCTTTTTCTTTTCTATGAAGGTTAGTGAATCTAAAGGGTTGTAAAGCTAAGAACCAATGTAAAATCCTGTCAATGTGTCCTTTGTTTTGGAAGACTTTCTCTAGTGGGGCGTGATCAGTGTATAGAGTGAACTCCCGACCGTCAAGGTAATACCTCAGAGATTCAATGGCCCATTTGATGGACAGAGCTTCCTTCTTCACTTCAGCATTTTTTTTTCTGGGAAAAAGTTTACGGCTGATGTATATTATGGGTCTTTCCTGCCCTTGGGAATCTTTTTGGGATAGGACGGCTCCTAAGCCATATTCCGAAGAATCCGTTTGTAAAATGAATGGTTTGGTGTTGACCAGACTGAGAAGTACGGGATTGGTTGTAAGGGATTTCTTTAACTGATGAAAAGCCTGCAAGGCTCTGGCCGAGGGTTGTTTGTGCTCTTTCTCTGTTCTTACGTCTTTTTTCGAAAGATCAGTTAAAGGGGCAGCTATTTGGGAAAAGGAGGATATGAACCATCTATAATATCCCAGGAGACCCAAAAAGGCTTGAAGAGCTTTTTTTGTATGAGGGAAGGGTAGTCTGGAGATCACGGCTATCTTTTCTTCCTGTGGTTTGATGTATCCCCCCCTGCCCCCCTCCCCCACCTGGAGGTACCCAAGATATTTCACAGAGCAGGCGGCTAAATGGATCTTGGTGGTATTTATGGTTAGACCTCCTTCCTTTAAAGCCTGGATTACTTTGTATTGATGGGTCAAAGTGTTGTTCCCAGGAATCACTATAGATAACTATATCATCTATATAGAATGTGGAAAAGGCTTCACATGGTTTAAGAATCCTAATTATAATCCTCTGAAAGGTGGCAGGAGCTCCGTGTAACCCAAAAGGAAGCATGGTAAATTGATATAGCCTCCCGGTGTGGAAAAAGTTGTTTTTTTCCTTGTTTTGTTCCCGTAACGGTACTCCCTTATATAGGTCCAATGTACTAATGTATTGGGCTTTACCCAGTTTCTCAATCATTCCATCTACTCGAGGTAGGGGTATGCATCAAATTGGGATATTTTATTGACCTCTCTAAAGTCTATACAAAACCTTATAGAGTCATCAGGTTTGGGTACTATGACGATGGACGAACACCATTCACTGTTGGAGGGTTCAATTATCCTCATTTTTAGCATTTGTTGTACTTTGTTTTCAATGGCCTCTCACCGGGACTCAGCTATACCATTGGGTTGTAGTCATACCTTTTTACCTGGGGTGGCATGTATTGCAGGGTGAATGAGGGAAGTCTTCCCCAAGGTTAAAGAAAAGTCGTCCTGTAAAGGGAGTAACCAATTATTCAGTTCTTGCTGGAGTTCATTAGGCAAGTCGGAATCTATGCTTTGTTGATACATTGGGGTGTGACTCTCTATCTATCCTAATGGGGCGGGCTAGCACCTTCAAATTTTTTAAGGCGATTGATATGTTATTGATTGTTATGGGGGTCTTGCTCCAGGCGATAGGTGCCAGGGGTTACCTTATCAAGTATTTTAAAGGGGTCCTGCCACAGACCTATCAGTTTATGATCAGATGTGGGCATCAGCAATAAGACTAAGGGGCATATTTTCACGGGGGTTTATCTCCGCTTTTTTGGCTTTAAAAGCCAAGAAAGCGGAGATAAAATTATCTCCCTATTACCTAGCTGTCGCTAACACCAGTTAGCGACAGCTAGTAGGAGATAGCGACCATCTTGGGCCCCACTTTGCATGTCAGTGATATTTATCACTAATGACATGCAAAGTGGGCGTGCCAAGATGTTAGCGACTGGAAACAGTTGCTAACATCGCTATCTCCTATTACCAACTTTTGGAGATATTCGCGCTAAGCGCGAATATCTCCAAAAACTAACACCTGCCCTGAGCAGTTCTTAGCCATGTTATCCAATGGGAGGTGGATAACATGGCTAAGAGCATTAGCTCGGTAATGCATGAATATCGCTGACTTTTCAGCGATATTCATGCATTGCGGCCGTTTTTTATCGCATTTGCGATAAACCTTGGTAATACCAAGGTTTATTTGCGATAAAAATCGCCGCAGCTCAGCGGTAAAATTTGTCTCTAACCAAGCAATAGCGATAATTATCGCTATTGCTTGGTAATATGCCCCTCAGTCGCTTATGTCTAAGGTTTGTTCTATAGTTTTTTTGTCATGCTGTTTTTTCTGGCCCTCTTGGGCCTGTTCTTGGTGGATCTTAACTATACTCCTGATTTTATGTGGTAGGGATTTCTGGTTCCATACATACTCAGGGAGTGGTTTTGCTCCATTTTGTTCTTCTTCCCTTTCCTCTTTTAGCATATCCAGCAAGGTACGGGGTTGTCTCTCATATAAAACCTCTAACGGGGAATACCCAGTGCTTTTTTGTTGTATGCTTCGGAGGGCAAAGAGGGCTAAGGGCAACATGTCTTCCCATTTTCAGGTCTTTAGGTCCAGCAGTTTTTTAGGGTTGTCTTAAGAGTGGCATACCTTTCTACCAATCTGTCTGTTTGTGGATGGTAAGTGGCAGCTCATATTTGTTTTATGTACAACTGTTGGCAGACCTGTTTCATTAAATGGGAGACAAATGGTGTTCCCTAGTCAGTTATGATCTCCTTCGGGAACCCTCCCCTGGAGAAAATATTAATCATGGCTTTTGCTATTTTTGTGGCGTGAGGTTGTCTTAACCCCTTCGCTGCTGGCAGGATTCCCCTGCTGTGCTGGGGGCGCACACAGCGCCCCCATGCTCATGACGAGCTCAGCTCGTCATGAGCCACGGCGCTCTGGTGCTCATGACGAGCTGAGCTCGTCATGACCACGCCCATTTAACGGAACGCTCAACACAGCAGGGGAATCAGCCCAGCGTGCAAGCGTTCCATGGGCGATGACGAGCTCAGCTCGTCATGAGCACCGGAGCGCCGTGGCTCATGACGAGCTGAGCTCGTCATGAGCACAAGAGAGGTTAAGGTGATTGCCTCTGAGAATCGGGTTGCATAGATACTATGAATAAGACATAACGGTGCCCACTGCATGAAGGAATGAGGGGCTCGATTATGTCCATTCCAACTCTGGAGTGCGGTTCTTCTATAACCAGTAGGGGTGCAACAGAACTTTCCTGGGAAGATTCCAAATTGGGCATTGCCGGAAATATTTACATACTTGATGAGAAATTCCGGGTCAATAGAATTTCTGTAGGATGGCCTTCTCCGTTTTCTCTCCTCCAAAATGCCCCCCAAGTGGATGACTATGTGCAAGAAACAGGATTTTTTCCCTGTATGACTGGGGTACTAGTAACTGTGGTTTGAGGTCTTTTCCCCCATTTCATTAAAATAACCCTTTCTTTACTAGAAACTGGGGACCTACTTGATGGGGCTCTTCAATGGAAACTGTTCTTTACCAGGCTTCTTGAAACATGGGATCTTCCCTTTGGGCAGCATGGAACCCTTGATCATGCTCCCAAATATTAGTCCTGTCTGCTTGGGCTGAAGCAATTTCCGGTCCAGTCTTTTTTTTCTCTTCTCTTCTGTCCTCTACTCTTCTTGGGTTTTGCTTGGAGCCATTCCTGGTCTGATACCTGGGAGAATGAGGCCGTTTTCCTCCATTCGTCTCCCTCTGTCCATTGTTCTCTTATCAGTTTATCCATATAGGGGTAGCCATTACCCAAAACCAGGGTCTCAGGTAGTTTTGGCATTAGTCCTATTTAAAGGACACCAGATTGATCGTTAGCTCATGTTGTATGCATACTTCGGTTGTCGGATATTGTTTGTTGTCTCTGTGCACACATGCAATGTTTATTACTCCAGTAGTGCTTTGTTCCCCTCCCGAACAGCCTGGGGTCGCATTGACGCTTTGGAGACACCCATGTCTATCAAAGCTTCTCAGCGTTCCCCATTAATTGATACTTGTTGGTGGTAGGGTGGGGGTTTATGTCCCTCTGGGGAACAATAGAAGTATCTTGTTAGCCCCACCTTCATGGGTTCTTTCTTTTGGGGGCACCCCGGGCGATATGACGAAACATACAACAGTGAAAGCACTGAGTTCCAGGGTTAGGTGAAGGTGTCGTGGTTATAGGTAAAGGTCCCGGTAATAGGGTCACAGTTTCTGACTTTTTTATGGGGGAGATTGTGGGGTTCTGGATGCAACCTCCTCTCCTTGATGTTTCCACCGGTTCTCCTCTCGTTCTCTTTGTATCTTTTGCACTCTACTAAAAGCGTTGACAATTTCAACAGCCCTTTCCATGATAAGCTGAGTATGTTGTCGTACCCATTTTTGTATGGGTTGGTGTAAGGATGATAAGTATTGTTCTAAGTATATTTTTTCCATTATTTCCTCCTTGGTAGAAGTGGAGGGCTTCAACCATCGGTACGCCATGTCTCTTACCCTATAATATAGAGCCCTTGGTCCTTCTCAAATTTATCTCAGACGGATTCTGTAGGTCTCTTTGTCTACCTTCATGCATTCTAAAATACTCCTTTTAACATCTTCATATGGGGTTATCCCAAGTGGATTGACTGCTTGATAAGCAGCTTGGAGATCCCCAGAGAGAAGAGGACCAATGATATTGTCCCCACTTATCCAAGGGCCACGCGGCAAAACTGCCATTCTTTTGAAATTAGAAAAAAAAATCCAGATCTTCTCCGCTGACATACTTCTGCATGACCACCAAGGGGAGAGTAGTATGAGCCCTCTGTTGACTGAGCATCTCCGCTAATTTCCTGATCAGTTTCTTGGGTGTGATTTTCCTTGGTGAGGGTCTTGTGTAGCTTTTCTCTGTCTTCCTCGGCCACCGCTAGGAACTTCTCTATTATTTTTCCCAGCTTTTCTTGGTTTTCCGCCATTTTGTGCATGACCGCCTCCATTTCCCGGGACCCCACTTCTGACAACACCTCTGGGAGAGATGGGAGGAAATAAAAGCTAGGAGGCTGGATATGCTTATCAATTTTTGCTTCTTTATTCACAGAATTTATTTGTTATAGTCCTCTTCTTGTTTTCCTCTGTGTAATTACTCTATTCTCTTTTTTCTGTTTCAGGTCTCTTGCCTTCAGGGAGACATCTCCCAGGAGGCTCAAGGGAAGAAAAAGGACGGTGAGTATCTTGAGGTTGGTATGTTCTGACTGGGAGTTGGGATAGCGCCCTCCATCGCACCAAGACTGACACAATGGGTTTTTTCTCACACTCCTTAGGGTCAGGTGCAAGGTAGGAAGAATTTGAGGTGGGTACGCCTGGACCCTTTTCTCTCCCCACTCTCATCCAATTTAACCATAAAAATAAACAATACAGGAAATTCTATGTACGGGTGTACCAAATTTGATAATAGAGCTGCAATAACACAAAGGTATAAGATTCTCCTGTACGGGAGAGGCCAGGAGCAATGGATGAACCCTTTCATGTTTTTGTTTTCTCCAGGTCCGTGGCAGTCTTGGCTGCTTTACGTGGGAAGGTATTTCGACCCATGGTAAGTAATGGGTTTTGGGTGGTTCGGGATCAGGCTCTCTCTCAGAGCACATAAACAATGTATTACAAGTCTCCTCTGTGACATGCTACCTGTGTGCAGATTCTGTGCTGAGTTCGACTATAGTCCCACTTGCTCAGCCTGCATATGTATGCACACGTGTGTGTATGCATGTGATAAAATACAATCAGCAAAGGCCCTATTCCAAGATGTTGCACAACAGCGGACCTTATTTTAAAAGGCAGGCACTAATGGTTAACATGCAAATCTATTTTTCTGGTGCTTATGTGAGTGAGAGTCACAGCTGGGATTCCAAAAACTAGGCCCTTCAAAAGCAAAAATAAATGGGGGCTAAATGTATTAGAACTGCATGCCTCAGAATATCTTAGAAAAGTTTACATAGTTCCCACCCAATATGTCCCATTGCAAACATTAATAGGGTTTGGTGCTACACAAGCAAAGCAGTATTTTTGATAACTCACATCAATTCTTTGGCACAAACAAACTTTTGGGCCCAATGTACATTACCATTAATACCTTCTGGAAATACATTTATTTGTTCATGAAGTAGTTTACTAGAGCGTGGATTTTCAGTAGAGTGCCTCATTGCCAATTCAATCAATCAATTAATTCTTTATTCGGTTTAAGCGTCTTAAACCATAAAAGTACATGATAACAATAGGGTGGTAAAACAGCACGAAATGCATTATACACTTTAGAAACTGATCCGCTGTTATCATAAAAAGAATACATTTAAAACGATACATATCAAACAGATTTTAAGATACAGATATAGACTCAGGAACAAGCTAAAATAAAATTCAAATGCAGACATTGACTTACATGCCAAAACTGTGACTTTCAGAAACAGGATGACACAATTAGTAATGACCTTGTCATACAATCGAAGTAGTGCATCCTTAGATTCTCTCAAAGTACCATATTGATGCTTCTTGATAAAAGGGAGAAGGATAATTTTAGTGTATATAAGATAAAAACTATTAAAAAAATGCAGCATCGAATGGCCGGATTTCCCATCACAGGGACAGGGACGGGTGTCTAAGTTAGCTTGGAAGTTCTGTAAGTATTTTATAGTGCCTTCTCTAAAACAGAAGAGTAAGCTGCGCTCCCAATCACTCGTATTGCCAACCAAGTAACTTTGAGGTGAGCCAATCCGTCTCTGATTCCTACTTAGATAGCCCGATACTCTTGATTTTGCTAACTCTCTCTTTATTCTCTCTTCCTGCACATGTTGGTACCAACACGCCTACAGATGTTTCTTATGATAGGACAAGGGCCCTCAGGATTTTCAAATAGTTGGTTAACACCAATCATGGGCAGACATGATTCGATGTAATTAATCCTGGGGATTTTTCCACCATTATAGCATGCAAGGCAATATTTTATGATGTCTTTTGTAAATACTCCCTCTGTATTTTGCCAAATGGCATACCAGAAAAGCAAAGGGTGGGCACTGATATATTCTTCAACAAAGGGGAGACCCAGCTCATTGTGGCAAATAAAACAAGAGCTAGAGATCGGGGCTCTCAGCATCTTTCTGCAGAATCTATTTTCCTCTAATTGTACTGAGAGACTGCTCTCAGTCCCCCTTAATTCGCAGATGGTAGACACTGTGATCTATAAATCGGCAGTAAGGGAGTTAAAACATTTTCTTTCTTAGGGCATGGCAGGCTGAGTATAGAACCTACCACTCTAGACAATTTGTTCCCACTATTGACTAAGAGTGTTTTCCATGAGCCACTGTCATATAAAGTCATGCCTAAATAGGTAAAAGTGGCTGTGCTTAATAATCTTCGTTCGCCTGCCTTCAGTGAAGGTGTTTTATATTTCTTAGGGCTGCAGGACATAATGAAAGATTTAGTAAAGTTTGTCTGTAAATCTAATGATGCCATACATTTAACAAAACCATTCATTAAAAGAGAAAGAGCCTTTGGTGTACGAGCCATCAGCACAGCGTCATCCACGTACATCAAAGCAGGTAACGGTGAGCTTCGAATCAAGGGAACATCAGTGGTTCCAGTAGTTAAAAAGGAGTGGAGATCATTTATATATGAAATAAATAAAAGTGGGGCTAAAACACAACCTTGTCTCACACCTCTCATAATCCTTACTCTGGCTTTCATTCCTCTGTGCAAAGACACTAAAAAGTGTACTAGTGCTTCATCTAGGCCAGGAGAAATTAAAATAGACCATAGCTTAGACCGGTTAACACTATCAAACGCTGTAGTTAGGTCCATAAAAGCTAGGAACACAGGGGAGCTTTTTGCCAATGTATACTTTTCTATAATTGGTTTGAGATTTAGGCACTGCTCTATTGTACCCACTTAAGGTCTCAAGCCATACTGGCTGAGATGCAAAATTGCTTTTTCTTGTGCCCAGCCATTTATACATATATATAAAACTCTGCCCAATATTTTTAAAGTGGTGTCTATTAAAGTAATAGGTCTGTAGCAACTGGGTAAAGAACGGTCCCCTTTTTAAAAAAATCAGGACTATGATCAATGTTGACCAGGATTCTGGGATGGGAGATATGGCGATGCTTTTGAAGAGGTTCAGTAGTAATGGAGCCCAAAATGTCAGGTTATACTTAAAAAGGTCTATAGGCACTCCGTCAGAGTCTGGTGCTTTAACCCTGGCACTCTGTTGTAGTGCCACCTTGACCTCTTCCAGAGATAATTGAATTAAACTAAAATCAGGACCTGGCAGGGTATCAAATGTTGAGTTAGCCTGGTCATAAATTTTGGAATAATGATTCTCCAAATCTTGGCTGGAGATATAACAACAAATCTTTGGAACTTTACAATTAGATTATTTCATCTGTTTAACTGAAGCCCAGAAAAGATTGCTATTCCACCCGGTTGCAGCTAGGATAAGTGATTCCCATTGTTGTATCATCAGTTCAGTTTTTCTTTTCTGGAAAACGAGCTTGTATTGTTTGTATTGTTTTGGTGTTTCTGTTACAGCTGTGGGGTTCTTGGGTATGGCCTTAAGGGTACATCGCAAATGGTTATTAGCACTCGAAAAGTCTTGTTTAAACCACTGTGGGCTACTGGTCCACTCTAGTTTTGGGGCCATGAGCGCTTTTTTTTATTGTGTTACAGAGATCTATAAAGGGAACTACTGCAGCATTACTAGTATCAGTCTCTGTGCGGCATGGCTGTACCAAGTGGTAATTTCCCGCTATAATCGTTGCAGAATAGGCATTCTGGTGCTACAAATCTCCATTTTAGTCTTAGATCATCTGTTGAGGGATCAAGATGTTGCACCCCAATAGCTTTATTGTACTTTGTCCTAGCTCCTAATAGCACGACTAGAGCTTGATGGAAACGCTAAGTTATGAAAGCCAACAAAGCTATGAATATGTAATTGTCAACTAAGGGTAGCTAATTCAACCAAATGCCCTACTAATTCACAAATGCAGATATACTTTGGAATTGTTTAAATGTTCACTTATTTATATCCCATAGATTTTCATATTTGAGAAAGCTTAAAACACTGATTATCTGATTACAACTCCACAGAATTACATTTTTACATGGTGATCTTGAATACTGGGTTCTAAACTCAAATACATAAATAAAAGATTAATGTGTCGCTTGTCACATGTTCTTCAACTACATTTAGAACTTCACTTTTCCGAGCATATCAGGGGCACAAGTTACTGAAAATGACCTGGTTTCAGCATTTTTCACATTCTTTCAGACCACTCTGAATGTGTCCAATGTAGGCTCATAGTGTTACATGAACACCTAAACAAATAATACATCAAATAAAGTTTCATTTTCGATGGGGTACTACTACACATCATGCTCATTGTCCACAAATAGGTTTAAATTATACTCTCAAATTGTTTTCTTTAATACAGTGCTTGAGATTATAAAAGCTGGATAGTTGCTGGTGTGTTCAGGCCAATATTGATTGTTGTAATTGTCTTAATAGGATTTGATTGTTTCTAACTCAGCTTGTCAAAGAGCCAGCAAGAAGCAGGACACAAATTTGCACTCTGTGAATGGGATTTGGCTAAATCAATGGGGCTTCCAAGTGGTTTGGCTCCTTATTATGCTACTATGAGAAATGTGGATTATTACATGGTGTGGTTGTGCAATTGCACTGTGTAATAATGACACAAATCCATTACCGGTCCGGTCAGGTTCGTTTGTAAACCCTTTGACTGTGACTCAGGGCAGTCAGGATTTATCAAAGTAACAAGTGCAAAACATTATTTAGTACCAAAACAGTAATTAAAAGAAGAAACTGTGACACAAGAAATATAAAAATATGTTGTATGTATTTCTTTAAATAGACACCTCAATAATAAAAATCCACAAGAGTGTTCCGGAGATATGAATTTTTAAAGAAATTATAAATCACTGCTTTTCACTGAATTCAATAAATCTTTGTAATCTAATGCAGTCGCAGTATAGGGTTAGCCCTGACAAGTAACTTGTGTCACTCTTGGATTGGGGCAAATTCCGATAGAGAGAGCCAGTCATATAAAGCAAGTAGGTCCAGGGGACAAATATCTGTCCTTTATAGCAGTTTCCAGTCCAGTTCTAAGCCCTTAGGTCAGCCGACAATGGAGTGGTCCTGAGGCAAGGGGTACAGGATGCTAAAGATGCTTGAAGATGCTTCAGATGCTGAGCTGGAGTGGCGAGTCTTCCTGTGGCCACCCTATGGTCCTCCTGTTTGGGGGGAGGGGGTCAACATTGGTCTCAGGGGTTCATCTCTGAAGGGGTCAGGATGAAGTTCAGCTCAGGACCAATTGCCAGTGGTCTACTGATCTCCAGTTACAGCAAACCAAGTAGTTTCCTTTAACTTGCAATAGCTTCTGTCAAATGCATCATTATGTCCAAAGTGAAAGTGAGGACACAATTTGTGCTAAAATACAGTGCCAAATGCTAGTTTTGCATTTCACATAACTATGCCTACTTCTGCTGACATTTTGTGTAACTACACAAAAGAAATCACACAAATTGCACACACTTCTACCACTGATTCTAAGAAGTCCCTACTTTTCTGGTCACTTCTAATGCTTCAGGACCATTTTCGCAGCTCCAGTAGAGGCTACCAGTGGGGTCCAGTCCAGATTTAGTTGCTACTGGCCAGCTAGAAACTTCAGGAAAAGGGCATTTTGCAGATTGTTATGTCCCTGTAGCCAAACTTCTTTGTCCTGGTACAAGTGGGAGCAGGTCTAGCAAATCCGGCCTCCACACAGGTCTGAAACAGCAAATCCCAACCTTTCAGTTCTTTTGCAGGTCCGGAAAGTGTTCTGGTGATGTATGGGTGAGGCACCACTTTTGTAGATCTGCCTAGCCAGTGGCAGTTGTCACGTTTGTACACTCCCTAACCAATAGGGAAAACGTTCCTTGGGGCAACTCTTCTCACTTTTGCAGCACATCCTGTTTGCCTTACTGTAAGATATCCCACAGTCCACTATTCCAAGGCAAATCCAACATGGCAGAATCTTTCTCTTGTGAAAGGAGCTTACAGGGGGGCATCTAGGAAAATGAGCGGTCCCTTACTCAGCTACACCAAACAGGTCCTGGGGTCAGCTCCTCTTCTCACTGGGTTGGTGCCACACTGGCTACAGGGGCTCTATTAAGCAAAAGGCTTCTCTTTCCATTGCCTCCCTTAATCCTTATTTAAGAATGGGCAGGCCTCACCCTTGTACTGTTCAGGTTCCTTAACCCTCCCCAGCAGGGCTACTCATCTGATATGTGTCACATACCTCACGCTCTTAATGTGAGCATGCCTAAGCCATTCTTTATTCTTTGCAACTGTGTTTACACCTTAAGTGGGGAAAGTATGGGCAGGGACATCTGCCAGAAGGCTAATGCTAACTGACCTACTGCAGGTTCAGGCAGGAAAAGTGCAACTTTTTAAAAGTAATTTTCCGAAATATTTATTAAAAAATCCAATTTCACTAATGAATTGTACTTTTAATAAATATTGAAAAATATTGGATGTTGTCTCTGCATCTTATCTCAATCCAAAGTTAGTAGACCTAACAGTTTTTAAGAAGTTTAGTGTTTTTCATAGATATAGCCGCAACAGTGAAAATAGCTATTGGGGGCAAGTCACTGCAGGTACATGCCAACATTAAATTCTTGCTGGCACCACTTTAAAATACTAAGCACCATGCCATGTGGGCTACAATGCCTACTTAGCAGTGACGTATTTATTGTTTAAAAGTAGGATTCTTTCCTGTCAAAAAGGAATACTTTGAGAGGTTTACTACAGGTTCAGAAACTGCATGAGTCAGGTTTTGCAGATAGAGCTTAACTGAAGCCATGTTTCCTTTGTCACTTTAGTGGATTTCACAATAAGTACTTTAGCCTACAGGTGACATTTAATTTTCCAGTTTTCCATGTCACCGGTGTATTTTCATGTAACATATACAATAGCCTTACTGTAAAGTAAAATATGTCTATTTTGGATTAGCCAATTTTGCCATGTTTAAATACTCAGAGCATATGCACTGGGGCCTGGACAGAAGTGCAACAGTCCACAGAGTTCAAAACCCAGCAATACCAGTCAGCCAAAATTGGGTGTGACCGGGCAAAAATAGGCATTTCTCATATAAAGCAATACAGGCGAACATAATTAAAGCTCAAAGGAGATGTACGTTCTCTCAAAGATAATTGAGTGATGAATTTCAGAAAGTTAGGTTGGTGTGAAATACTACTTTTGTTATAACGTACAAGAAGATATGAATGGCTCTAATGTAAGCTAGGAATGAGTTAGTGAAGGTGATAAGATAACCAGTTAGTAAGTGACAGATGACAAGTCATCATATAATTTGTTACTGCATAAATGGACACATCTCGCAAGGAAGGATGAATCTCAATATTATGTCACCCAGACATACTATATTAACTAAAAAGATTGAAACAATGGTTGTATAAATCTTGATGTCAGAATAGTTGATGCAGTTTTTTTTACAGCTCTGTTGCCTACAATTTCCATGTAACTTGTGCTTATTAGAAGTATGGATCTTTTTAAACCATGCACAGAGAACCCTACAATTTCAATGTAACTTGTGCTTATTAGAAGTATGGATCTTTTTAAACCATGCACAGAGAACCGTTTTCCGGTTTTGATTTTTAAGCTCTAGCCCAGACATCAGAGATGGTTGTCATCAGCCTTCGTGGAGTGTGTCCAAGGCTAAACTTCACTGTATTCAGCAGCTGGCCAGTGAACGCAACACCTGGCTGAACTCAACTCGGAGGCTCCAGTGACTGATGGAAATCCACGTTTCCAAGACCATGTCTAAGAAATATTTTTAAATTGGTCAATAGTAGGTAGGACATCTATGTGTTCATCAAGTCCAATGAGGTCCTTCTGGAGAAACAAAGGGCGTTCCAATACCTTGCACTTTGGCTGCACTCGCATATGTCTTTCAATGACTGCATGAACCAGACTACAAGCACACACAAGTGTTTCTCTTGCACTCGTAAACACAGTTTTTGCTGGTTCATGTAATGTGATGACTATACAAGTATCTTTCAGTGACAATATGCAAAATGATGGGGCCCACAAGCACAATTTGTTGAGTGACCCTAGAGTATTGCCATTCTCATCAAACCTGCAGAAGTGTAAAAGTTCTTTCCATGTAAAACCCCTCAGGGGCTCCTTTACAAGCCCTTAGAGCACATTTGGGCCGTTGGGCTGTCCCTTTGTCTGGCGCTCTAAAGACGCACATTTGAACATCATACTTACAAGGCAACGTGGAAAGTGGAAACCTCCTCATAGGATAGTTTTTGTGCAGAAAGGTGTCCCTTCCGGGGCAGAAACCATCCTGCCAACGTTGCAGATACCCTTGTATTATGGGACAAGGATGCCTGCATTGGTGCAAGGCAGCCAAATCTTTGCCAGTGCAACGGGAAAGGACAGGCATGCACTGTATATAATACATATGGTGCATTCTCGCCCTTTCCTTTGGACTCCGGTCAGCTCAGCAAAGTGACTTACTGCACAAAAACTTGTTAATGAGGCCTTCAGTGTTTATGATTTTAATCAAAAGAAGACTAGCTCATAATTAAGAAAATAAATAAATAAAGAGACTCATGTATGTTTTGTCATTGAGTGAGAACACCTGGTGAGTGTGTTCAAAAAGCCCTCACCCACCAACCTAGTTGGTGGCATGCTTCATCATCGGGCCCACCCAGTGACACCTAGCGTGTCCAGGGTGTGCTTCGACGCCTGATTACAGCGAAGCAGGTATTTAGCTGAGTGTGCAGTGAAGGGTGTTATGAGAGTGAAATTTAAAACGGCTAGGTGGGGGTCCCAGTACCCGAGGGTAAATTAAACTTTAATACCTGGGCCTCCGTCAGCGGTTAAAAATAAGGCTGTTGGATGTTAGAGGCGAGTTACGATCTCCCACATCCTGTGGGTCAACATGTTTCAGCCAGTGCCTTATATTTATGCTGGCTTTCTTCAGGACCTAAAAATGTGGGTGCAATTAAACTAGTGGGTGTGTGATACAGACTATGTGTCTACACGCCCTAAGGTGTTTATCTATGTGTGAGAGGGGGATTCTGAACCTGTAGTGCCTCCTTCGCATACTGCATTTCTGGGGGTTGCCCAGAAATGCTGGCCAACCCCCTGCCACCTCTCAACCTTGAGGCAAAAACTTGCTAAAACGGTACTTCAAAATATTATCTAAGAGCATACCTGTGGTATCCCTCAAAAAAAGAATGTGGAGAAGATGACATTCCAACGCTAGGGGGTAATGGTGGTGACAAGGTGTGCCAAGGGGCAGGTTAAGAGATTCATATTGTTGGTCCTGTCCATGCCCTTTGGCTGATCTCACACATATGCTATTCGAATGTCCCCCCATTTTGCGTTTCTGGCACTTGGTTTGGTCCCAACATCAAAAGATTTTCAACCTTAGTTTTTCCTTCACCATTGTCCATGTTTTCCTAGGTTCACTTTCCCCTGTTTTCATTGATTCACCACAGAAACATAAATTGTTTGATCTCTTGATTGCCATTGCATTCCACCATATTACGTCACATTGGAAACAGGCTAACGATGTTTCTTTTAACGCGTGGTGGAACGCAGTCTGTTTTAACCATTGTCTCGACACCAATTTTGTTTCCCCTATTTCTTTAGCAATTAAACGTGACCTCTTATGGATCCCCCTTACTGAATATTTATCCAGAATCACCCATCTCCCCCCCATTTCTTCCATTCGTAATGTTGAAGTTCAAAAACCACCGTGAATGCATTTTTCAATTTTCATTGTATTTCAATAATGTACTTGCTTATTTCTTATCACTTATACGTTTTTATTAATCAGCTTATTTCCTTCACTTCCTTATGTTTATAAACATTATTACGTATCCCTTTTTATGTACAGTTCTATTCATAGATTCTGCCATTTTGTAAGAGAGTTTTCTTGTTTTTCGTAACATATGATTGTTTTTTCACTTTCTGTCATTGTTTCTTTATATTTCTGTCATTGTTTCTTTATACTTCAATAAACTTCAAACTTAAAAAAAAAAAAAAAAAAAAAAAAGAGATTCATATTGCCCTCCCTCAGTGCAGAATTGTTCTTCTGGGATTTTGTGTAAGCGAGCAAACCTGTGGTGGCAAACGCAATGTCTAATACTTGAAACGATCAAAAAGGTGCATAGTGGGATGCATCTAATAAATACCACGGATGATTTTATAGCTATTTGTGCAGCAGCCACTTGCAGAGTGTCGGCAACATCTGCAGCAGGAGTAAAAGAGGATATTCCACTTCCGCTCTTTTTGGTTTTCTGCTACACTCTACTACACTGTGAACCTACTCGTCAGTAAATAAACATTACATTTGTGTGACCTTGTATTTTTTCCTTCATTATCCTAATTCATAGTCCTCTATGCATTTCCTCAGTAGCATCCTCAGTGAATGTAGATAGGACAGTAGCGGTAGTCTGTGTTATGGGTTATTAGGGGTGCAGGTGTCACATGATCACAATGGCAAATCAGCGTTCTGGCATCCCTTCTATGTACTTTCTCACCACTTATTTCTCTGCTTCTGAAAATTCAAAATGTCTCTGCAAACCATTGAAGTGTCAACAAAGTTAATATCCCAAAAGTCCATTATTCTTACAGTGGAGTCACAGAAGCGACCAGACCTGCATTCTCAACTGATCACATATACAATGGCAATCTGTCCTTACAGCAACCCTGGGTGGAGTTCGCGTTGTTGCACTAGGTGGAGCTAGGCAAAGTGCAAAAAAATCATCGGCGCACTACGCGGAGCTCCGCAAGCAGCAGAGTACGGTATAAAAATGCAGTTTGCGGTGATTGCGCGGCGCCAGGTGCTTGTCCGCACAGTGCAAACAATGTAAACAGCACCATGCACAGCGCAAGCTAACCTTTTCTGCCGCTCTAGTCTAGCTATGGCCAGGCCCGGACTGGCCGTTGCGGGCACCGGGCAATCCCCCGGTCGGCCGCATGGGTGGGGGCCTGTTTTGGGCCCCAGGGGGCCGTTTTTGTTACAGGGCCGTTCTTTGCAGCTTAGCTGCAATAACGGCCCTGTAACAAAATCGGCCGAAAACCGGCCCCGGCAAAGAGTGCGGTCGCACCCCCAGGGGAGAGGGGGGGCCGGCAGAGCACTTTGCCAGGGCCGATTTCGGTCCCCAGTCCGGCCCTGGCTATGGCTCATCCAAGCTTGTGTGGTCTTAAGCTTGTATCCAATTAATGGAGAAAAGAGGTAGAAACCAAAGCATCATCCCCTGTACTGATAATCAATACAGTATGGTACAACATTTTTTTTTTTTTACAGAGTTTATATAGCGCAAACATGATCTGAATCGGGTATCAGAGTGCTTTGCATAGCACAGCACCAGTTGCATTACATGAGGACACATACATTTTTGTTAGGCAGGGGGGGGGGTTAAGTGATTTGCCCAGAATCACAGGATTACTTAACATTTTATACGTTAAATCTAGAAATTTCATTAATTTGATGAAAGTCATGGTTTTTCAAATTAAAACAGTATTTAATTGCTTCTGAGATTGATCCCATTTTGCCGTCAATGAAAAGGGTCTGCAGATAGCATCTCCTTAACCCCTTACATGCTGCCGCGATTCTGCGCCAGTGCGGCAAAATCGTGAGTGGGTGGGTTTATGACGTCCCCCAGCCGCCATCAGCACACGAGCGCCGTAGTGCATGACGGATGGGGGCCGTCATCAGCATGCAAGGGGTTAAGAGCTGAAGTGTCGGGCATAAGTATAAAAGGTGGCTAACGGTTTCCGCTTTATAGCCACAAAGTCGTCATGTCTTCTTTCCTTGTAGAGACTGGCGCCGTGTCCTCTCAAATTCAATGATAGGGATATATAACAATTGAAATCGTAGATACTTCCTTTTCATTGCACCTTTCAAGTTAAAGTTCATGTAATCCCTTTGAGACAATAAATAGGATTCATGTACCAGATCCAAATGCTTGTAGTTTTCCAAAAAGATTAGGTCTTTCTCCTTTTGAATGTGAAATAAGGTCCTCCTTGCTATACTCTTCTGAACAGATCGACTCAGTTTAATTAAACCCTCAAGATCTCGGGGGCACTAGAGGGCAGGCTATCAAAATGGCCACACCCTAGTGAGGCTCCTGCAGTCAGGGACACCAAAACAACATTATCCTGTCCCCGGAGCCCTCATAGAGAGCTGAAACTGAAAGGAACTGCCATGGGAAATGCTGCAGAAAAAGGGGAAACTGACAAAAAACATACTGGAGGACTAGATGGCCCTTGCATGAGGCGGCCCTGCCACGTGGCCGCCGAGGTAGAAGTGAAGCTCCGATGAGGCCTGCTGCGACTGCGGCAGCGGTAAGGAAGCCACGCTCCAACTAGGCTGAACAATATTCATGACCACAGAGGCTGCAAAGAGGAGGCAACTACAACAACACGACTGCCGCCACCTCAAATGCTTCTTGGTTTGACTGACAAGGTAGTAAGAAAACAGGGGTGGCAAGGGGGAGGACTGCGGTTGAACCTGAGGATTGGGGACCGCGAGGAGGAAGATCTGATCCTACCCGAGCACCTGTAAGCGGTGCGAGGAGAGTAGAGACTCCCCAACGGCAACTGCTGCAGTGAGGGCGCACACTGACAGCAGGGAAGTGAAGGGTGGTCTTGCAACTCCCAACATCAGAGATGAGCTAGAGGCCCTTGTGGAGCTTGGGTTAAACCACAATCTTGGGTCGCCCGGTGGCCCCTGGGCGGGCAGAGACTGTGGGACTCCTGGAGCTACATCCTTGGCTAACTGCGGAGAAGCTCTCTTTTGTGATCTAAAGTGGGGACAGCCACCCGGAGGGTGCTCAGAAAGTGCTTGACACCCTTGCAGACAGAACCATGCCGCACAGCAACCCCGCATGGGGATCCAGCTGCTTTTGGACTGACCAGGCTGCTTGTTGGACACTCCTGTCCTACTCCCACAACACAGGGCAACTAAGGAGCCAAAAATTTTATAGGCAGAGACACAAAGCCACACATGCTGCTGCTGGATTGGTCCCACCAGTTGTGTTGAGGGGCGGGAGGCGACGGGGCAGGCCATATTGCAGGGGTCACATCAGGGGCTTGCCTATAGAGCGGTTATACAGTGAGCAACGATGATGGGCACGTCAGGTGGCAGGCAGCCGAAACAGCCCTTTGAGCCCCAAAAGACATTGCATAGACAGTACCTGGACCAAATTGCAGCTCCGATGGAGGTGATGGGAGACAACCAACAAGAAGGGGAAGGGGACATGAAAGCAGTCTTTCTAACCATGAAATGCAGCCTCACCTCGATAGATCGAGGAGGAAGAACATAGGATTTCGGAACTTGAGAACTCCACTTCCGAAATGGGCGACCAGGTGCGTAAATGGTTCGCCTACTGAAAATCCTCGTTCAGGAGGAACAATGTAAGAATGCTGAGAGTTCAAGCATCAGCCAATACAGGAAAGATGGAGGAATACGTAGAGCGCAGGTTAGTTGCCACCTTTGGAAAAGACTCATTCTCCCCAATACTCATGGTGGAAAGGGCACACAGATCCCTCCTGGAGCTCACCCCAGACCTATAGTTGCAAAACTACTCAACTACAAAGACCAGAACAAGGCCCTCCGCATGGCATGAGAATGGAGTGCCCTATCGTTTGGGTACCACAACATCACACTGTATTCTGACTTTAAACTAGCGGGTGAGGAGGCCCATAAAAAGTTCCTCCCGGCCAAGAAAAAACTACAGTAGGTGAACATCACTAGCACAATGCTGTACCTAGCCCGGCTCGGAATAACACTTATGGGGATGCCGCACTTCTACACAACCCCACAGGAAGTGATGGACTTCCTCAAGCGCCTGCCCCGGTGTCTGCCCCCGAGGGATGCACGCAACCAGAAAGTAGATCTGCTTCACCATCATCAGAGCAGTGATAGTGGTGAAAATTGAACAGTGACTTCATAAAATGTCCCTAGCATGACATGCAATTGCAATGATTTATGACACTCAACATGCTACAAAAAGCGTAAAGAAGCACCCTAGCCCACTTGGATAGCCACTAGCTCCACAGCACACTCTAACGGATGTGCGATGAAGCACAGCACCAGGGCAATAACGAACAATTTGACAGTACCAATTGATAGCTACAACTCAACCAGGGCCCCATGCCATAGTCCCGGATGCCCCCTTTCAGTGGGGAGAGAAACTGCCTCACCCTTGGCGACACCCCGACAGGAGAACCCTCTTGGGTGATATGGTTATATCTGCTACACTGTTTCCCTGCCTTTACTTTTTCCTTTCTATGTGCTCACTTTCTCCTCTCATGGCCCCTGATCCTACACCCCTTCCTTCACACCCCCATTTCTTGCTTTATCTCTGACTACATCTGATCTCGCACTATCTGTGGAAATTGATTATGGATACCGATATTTTGATAGATGAGGATGTGGTTCAAGCTCTTGCAGGGCACAGGGGGGAGGGTAAGAATTTCCTCGGCAAGTAGGGGAAGACAATGTGGGAGGAGGGGTGAAAATATATTGCAATTAAAATGCATTACACAAGATAATAGGTGATTGTAACCACCCATTATGGGCTTGCAGGCACTACACTGGTGGTCACGTCCCACTGTGCAGATAAAGACTGGCCCCACATTGTGGATAACACTCAATTCCCAGTACTCAATTTTATAACATGGAACATCGAGGTACTTGGGGACCCATGGAAGCGTAGACATATCCTTGCATATATAGATAGACACAATATACATGTGGTCATGCTACAGGAAACACATACTGCTCCCACTTCCACCACCATGTCTGTAATGCGATGGGCATCACATAGGTACTTTTTCTCATACTCCTCCTACTCAAGAGGAACTGACATTATAATATGTAAAAACGTCCTCTACTTCGCAGAGGGATCCTACAGTATGGTTTGGGGTAGACTGGCATCTCACTCGGTCATGCTCATAAACTGCTATGACCCCAACAATGCTGACAAGATATTTTTCACTAACCTTTGGGTACTGGTTATGAACATTGGCTCCACTCACATTATTTGAGGACGAGACTTTAATCTCACCATCGACCCCGTCATAGACCGATCCCATCCCACCATTACTTCAAAGCACACTGCCAACTACAGCAGATCATGGAAGAAAGACAGCTCCTAGAAACATGGCGGATGACTCATCCAACGGGCAGAGAGGGAACTCAGTACTCTTCTGTACACTCCAGCTGGTTGAGGTTTGACTACTGGCTAGTGTCCAGGGGCCTCGGCTCCTGGCTAGCACATATATAACATTTAGCATGCACATACTACAACCACTCCTCAGGACACATGCGACTAACCCCGCCATCGACCACACCACCACTACTGTCCTGACGCTTCTCTACTAATTCATTGATGGATGTCCCCTTTAGGGAAGAAATGCGGCAAGAGCTAGAGGACTTCCTCAAATGGAACACTGAAGTGGTTCCTACACTCGCAGTGGTTTCGGAGGCACTGAAGGTGACCACACAAGGTACGGGCTGGAGTCCCCCGCCCTACCGCTCCTGATCCGGTGCTCTCCCCCGCTTCCCTTCAGCAGCAACCCCCCTCCGGTAATCAGTTCTTCACTTACCGGGGTTGAGGGGAAGGCGTGACGCTCGTTTGCGGCGCGAATGTGCTGGTGACGACCAGGGAGCTGCGGGGAGCTACGTACGGAGAGTGGTGAGGGGTGAGATACAGGGAAATACAACGGAGCAACGCTGGCTCCCGCTATAAAATCTCGATAAGGCCGCTGTCCCCTCTCCGGTCCATTTTGTAGATGCCTGCTTCCAAGATGGCGGCTCGATGTTAAAACGAAAGGCCTAAAGAGATTCTGTTCGTGAAGCTCATCATTTGGGCCCCAGCTGCGCTTGCCCGAGGCCGCGACCACTGGACTCACCAACAGACTCACAGGCACCATACCCGGCCCCTCCAGGAAAGCTACAACTCGTTCCTCCCCTGCCGAAGGGCCGCCTGGCCCCAATATGGCCGCCACCTCGGACACCGCAGCAGTTTGAAAGAGATTTCGATCGTGAATCTCACCATTTGGACCCCCGCTGCGCCTGCCCGACGCCGTGACCAGAGGATACAAGAACCACTTTTGCTGGCACCATACCCGCCCCCCCCCCCACGCAAGCTCCAGTTCGTTTCTCCTCTGCCAAGGGCTGCCTGGCCCCAATATGGCTGCCACCTCGGACATCACTTCAGTTTAAAGGAGATTCTGACCAGGAAGCACACATCTGGGCCCCTGCTGCGCTGCTCTTCGCCTCTGCAGCAACTTAATAATCACGCTTTAAGCAAGGACTCAACGCAAAAGTGGAATTTCCGATCAACAAAAGCACCTTACTCGGCCCCCCACGCTAGCCTCAGCCCGTTCCTCCCCCGCCAAGGGCTGACTGCCCCCAATATGGCCGCCACCTCGGACATCCCGTCAACCTGAATAACGAACTGGCTCTACCCAATTTCAAGCATCTCTTCGCTTCTTCCACAATCTAACAATCTCGCCACAAAGTAAGGAGCCTTATCTCAAAAGCGGATTTTCCTCTCCCTCTGAAGGTGCAATGATGGCCTCAGGCTAAGCTCCTCTCTCCGGATTTTGCAGCTTAGTCCACCCACTTCTAACTACCCCGGACACTCCAGTCGATTAACAACCCCACTTCTCCCTAATTGGACCAGGATGCCTCCGGCCATGCGTTTAGACACGCAGCCCTGCCTATCACAGAAACACATTTCCCCTCTTGAACAGAACACTTACACCATAACATTCCCACACAGACTCTCCTTAAAAGCTAAAAAACGATTTAAACAGAATCTAATTAGGCAACACCCCGAAACACTTATTGTGGACACCTTCCATTGCTCATCGAGAGGACAAAGAAAAATGGACTTCATTTTTCACACCTCAAGGCCTGACTTATGGGTTACCATCTTTAACTCACTCCTCCCTGTCTCCAAAATCACCTTCACAGAACACAACCGGAAACTAACTATCTCCCCCCTTAACCAGCAGTCTCTGTCCGGAGACATCACCATCACCATTTTCCTGAATGGCACCATTCTAATTCAGGTGAAAGACGAAAACCTAGAGTTCTTCGACTCCCTCTTCCCCACTCTAAAGACGGCTACTGCTCACTACCCTCACCAGCCACGCACCTCCCCCCCCAGTGGCTCCCTTCAAACCCCTAAGCCGCAGAGCAGGCTTCCTTCACCTCAACGATCCCCTCCCCCATGCTTAATCACGTCACCAGTCATTCACCTCCCCCAGACCCAGCCCGAGCCCCCAATACCTTACATCCCCCGGCCTCCTCCCCGTTCACCCAACCTCCCAGAACTCTGTCCCCCCCTCCTACCCATCCGACTCCCAACCCTCCACTCCACCAAGCACAAAACACCCCAGGTCCCCTATCTCCTGCCCGTAGAGATCCCAGTCCTTCTAGCAACTCCGAGTACCAGCCCCCTGCGCCAACCCCCAATCCACTAGCTCGGACTGAAGGAAACCCTTTCCTCCCTAGAGAAACTCCAGCTACCCCCCTCACGTCGCACCTCCCCACCTCCAGCAGCCTCCCATCAGGAATGACTCCCTCCCCCCTATCGGGTCCCTGTCGGGTCCCTGTCCCCCCCAGGCTCCTGGCCTCCTCTCACTAAACCACGGGCTGAGTCACGAGTTGACAGTCCCAGAATAACTTCTCCCTCCCTCCCCCCCAGGAAGTGAGCTCCCTCGTCGCATCCTACGAACCCCCTCCTAACCAGCCAGCCCAAGCACTTCCGCTGCACCCCTCACCCCTTTCCTCGATTCAAGTCATCACTGGAATGAGGAGAGACACACCCCACCGAAAAGTCACCAGACCCCCAGCCTATCTCTCCTCCTTACCCAGAGCGAATTCTGTCAACCCAAATTTGAATGCAGGCCCCCCCATTAACTGCATGCTTATCAACTGCAGATCCGCCGTCAAACATGCAACGGAATTAGCCGAAACCATCCTCTCCCAGGCCCATACGCAAAGCATGTGGAATAGCAATTATCCACAAAATTGACCTCTCCGTCACTGAATCCCCCTCCTTCCTTTATAACTCCTTTGAATGCCTCTCGGTCAACCTCAATTCACCCTACCACAGCCCACTTCAATGCCTTCTCCTTTACCACCCTCCAGGCAACGCTATTGAATTTGGCGATCAGCTGACGGATCTGATCACTCAAACCGCTTTCAATAGCGACTTCAGAATAATTCTGGGCGACCTCAACCTAAGATGGAATGAAACCAAAAACCCGCTCATCCAATCTCTCACCTCCCTTCTACAAGACCACGATATGATCCAACACTGTTCAGAGGAAACCCACCATAGAGGAGCGATCCTAGACGCAATCATTGAGGACAAAAAGACAATTTCGATTGACCACATCATCCCGGTGGACTGGTCAGACCATCACGCCATCCTCTTTCATATCAACCATTCGGCTCTATCTCTCCCACCCACTCAAACCTCCCCCAAGTGGGTCAGAAACATTTCGAGAGTCCCCCCTGACAAGCTAGAAGATGCTCTTAGCTCACTCCTCCCAAACTCGACGGAGCTCATCTCAACCACGGAACTCACCTCGCTCTATCATTCCAACCTGGAGCACATCCTGGATCAGCTGGCACCTAGAAAACTAAAAAAAAACAGAAGCATCCCCTCCAGGTCTTGGTTCTCCACTGACATCAACGAAGAGCGAAGACTCCTAAGATCCATGGAAAGAACTTGGAGGAACAACCCCACCGCCCTCAACCGGGGCCAACTCAAGGCAGCTCGCAAAACCTACTTTAATCATATCAAGAGCAAAAAGTCATCCTTCTTCTGCTCTGCTCTAGACAAGGCTAAAAACCGCCCCAAAGAACTCTTTAATATCATCAGGAACCAAACCTCCATTCCAATGATAGACAGCTTGGCAGCGTCCAAATCCCAATGTGATGACTTTGCTAGCTTCTTCAACGAAAAAATTGCCTCAATTGACCGTTCTTTCAGCGGCATGCCCACCGCCCTCACTGAGTCGCTCCCCACTGCTACTACCCAATCAAGGCCAGCAACCGCAGCCACTCGCTGGTCTCCCTTCCAACATATCCAAATTGAAGCGATAAGCGATCTCATAGCCACCGCTAATCCCTCGTCACACTCCGTGATCAGCTACCCCCGAGACTGACCAAAGACCTGAAGCTCACTCTAGCCCCTATCTGGGCCAAGATCATCAACAGCTCTCTGAGCGAGGGCTCCATTCCTGACTGCCTTAAACTAGGTCAAGTCACGCCACTCCTAAAAAAACCCGGCCTTGACCCCAAGGTCATGAACAACTTCAGACCAGTTTCGAACCTTCCGCTCTTATCGAAAATTCTGGAAAAATGTGTGATGTCTCAGCTAACCCATCACCTAGAGAACACTAATCTTCTCGACCCACACCAATCAGGGTTCAGAAAGGGCTGCAGCACAGAAACCGCAATCCTCAATGTGCTGGATGATCTACACATGTCGCTCGACTCCAACCAATGTAGCCTTCTCATCCTCTTAGACTCTCGGCGGCGTTTAACACAGTGGATCATACCCTGCTACTCAATGTCCTCCAGAAGAGAGCGGGTTTGGAAAAGACAGTTCTCAAATGGTTCTCCTCCTTTCTAAACAACCGCACACAAATAATCAAAATAAAAAGCTTCGAATCGGACCCCCTACCTATTACTAGAGGAGTGGCACAGGGGACAGTACTCTCGCCACAACTTTTCAACATCTACATGGAGCCCCTCACTGCTATTCTAAGAAACTCCAACATCCCCTTCCACCTCTACGCGGATGACACACAACTCTACCTGGAAACCTCTTCGATCGCAGACATCCACAGACTGAATGGCACACTCACAGAGGTCCAACATTGGCTCTCATCCAACCACCTCAAACTTAATGGAGAAAAGACAGAAGTGCTCCTCATCTCAAATAAAGATGAAAACCCCCAAATACTTGATTGGCTCAAAGCCTTAAACGCCCTTAATGTTCCTCTTGTACCTACAACCTCCGTCAAATCACTGGGGATCACTCTTGACCCCAAACTGGACATGAAAGAAAAACATCTCTAAAACTGCCAAAAGTGCTTTCCTTAACCTGAAACTTCTCTACAAACTGAAACCCTTCCTCCCCACGAAAGGCCTGAAACAGGCCACCCAGGCACTGGTACTCTCCAGAATTGACTATGGCATTGCTACTCTGACTGGAACAGCCAAATAACACCTGGGACCTCTGACCACTACCCTCAACGCCGCAGCAAGAATGGTCACAGGAACAAAGAAATATGAACACATCACCCCGGCTCTTAAGGATCTGAGGTGGCTCCCTATTGACCAACAAGCCAGCTTCCGCACAGCTTTCCTCACACACAAAGCCCTGCATACAGGCAAACCAGAATATCTGGCCAACAAACTCAAAAGAGCCGGTCAGTCTAGGAACCTCAGAAGCTCCAACACGCTCCTACTCATTCCTCTGAAATCACAGAAACATAAAACATCTAGTAAGTCCTTTGCGGGTAATGCTCCCAAGATATGGAACTCCATCCCCCCCCACATCAGAATGACTGCCTCCTTCCCGATATTCACGATGCAACTCAAAGCCCTCTTTCTTGGGCTGGCTGGATCGTAACAAGAACCCCTTGTTTGACTTTGAAAGATCTCTATCTCTATGCTCCCAGAGAGAGCTGGATGACTCACCCTTGATCTCCGCCATGTAGTGCGCTCATTTTGCTATTGTACAGACTTTTACTTCTGCCTGTGCTCCCTGCCCTGTTGACGTCCTCCTTGTCTTTTTGATGCTTATTTGTATTTGCTGTGAAGCGCTTTGATACCCTCGGGTCCAGCTAGCGCTATACAAAATTTAAATAAATAAAAAATAAATAAATAAATAAATAAAAACATAGGCAGGAGGCATTCTGAGAGACATACGGTATCCGCTGGAGAGGCTGGAGGGGGACCTCTGAGGGCTGGATGCTATGCTGCCTGCTGCTCACGAGGGGGAGATACAAGTTCAGATAAGGGACAATCTCACTGAATATCAAAACACTGCTGAGAGGGAAAGTCTATTTTGTGGCAAATACCATAGTGCCAGATGGTATGGAGAGGGAGAACACCCAGGGAAGGCACTGGCAGAGACAACACGTACTCCTCAATTTTACAATTATATCCTGGAAATTAAAGATGGTGAGGGGAAACACAAAAGGACACTGAAAATATCCTACATACCATTTAGTATTATTACTCCTCTCTATACATGACACGAAGGCTTACCTCCCCGCACCCCCAGACATTGACTCTTACCTAGAAGCTGTAGAACTCGGATGACTGAGTGATGCACAACGTGAGTTCCACTTGGCTGACTTTGAGGAAGAAGAAATTAGAGCAGCCATAATGCAGTTAGCATCCGGGAAGGCCCCTGGCCCATATGGCCTTCCAGCTGAATTATTATTAAATGTACATTGACATAGTCATGACAATTACTCAAAAGGCTATATGGAGAGGCGCTACAGCTGGGCACTCTCCCGCTTACCATGTAGGAAGCCTTAATCATTTCCCTCCTAAAACCTGGCAAACCTGCAGATACTCGCGAGTCATACTTATCTCTAATTCACTACAATGTGAAAATACTGGCCAAGCTACTGGCTAACCGACCTACTGATGGAGACGCTGGTGCGATCAGGGAGAGTCACCTCACACAACTTGCATACCCTCTTTTCGTTACTCCAGGATATTGACCCAGAGCTGGCTGCTGTGTCGGTGTTCCTGGATGCCACCAATCAATCAATCACAGCATTTATAAAGCGCACTACTCACCCGGTGGGTCTCAAGGCGCTAGGGGAGGGGAGGTCCGCTACTGCTCGAACAGCCAGGTCTTGAGCGGTTTCCTGAAGGCGAGGTGGTCCTGGGTCAGGCGGAGGTGGTTCGGGAGGGAGTTCCAGGTCTTGACGGCCAGGTAGGAGAAGGACCTTCCTCCTGTGGTGGCTCTTCGGATGCGGGGGACGGCGGCGAGGGCGTGGCCAGTCGATCGAAGTTGGCGTGTGGGAGCGTAGAAGTTGAGGCGGCTGTTGAGGTATCCTGGGCCTTGGTTGTGCAGGGCTTTGTGTGCGTGGGTGAGGAGACGGAAGGTGATTCTCTTGTTGACCGGTAGCCAGTGCAGATCTTTCAGGTGACCGGAGATGTGGCTGCGCCGGGGGATGTCCAGGATGAGTCGTGCTGAGGTGTTCTGGATCCGCTAGAGTCTCTTCTGGAGTTTGGCGGTGGTTCCGGCGTAGAGGGAGTTGCCGTAGTCCAGGCGGCTGGTGACGAGGGCCTGGGTGACCGTCTTCCTGGTCTCGGTGGGGATCCACCGGAAGATCTTACGAAGCATGCGCAGGATGTTGAAGCATGACGAGGAGACGGCGTTGACTTGTCTGGTCATGGAGAGGGAGGAGTCCAGGATGAAGCCCAGGTTGCGTGCGTGGTCTGTTGGTTTGGGTGCGCTGCCTAGGGCGGGGGGCCACCAGGAGTCGTCCCAGGCAGAGGGTGAGGATCCCAGGATGAGAACTTCCGTCTTGTCTGAGTTCAGTTTCAGGCGGCTGGTCGTCATCCACTTGGCTACGTCTTTCATCCCTTCGTGTAGGTTGGCTCTGGCGGTGGCGGGGTCGTTGGTGAGGGAGAGGATCAGCTGGGTGTCGTCGGCGTAGGAGATGATGTTCAGGTTGTGTTGGCGTGCGATGGCTGCGAGGGGGCTCATGTAGACGTTGAAGAGGGTTGGGCTGAGCGAGGAGCCTTGAGGAACGCCGCAGATGACTTCGGTGGCTTCTGAAGTGAACGGGGGGAGGCGGACTCTCTGTGTCCTTCCGGCGAGGAACGAGGTGATCCATTCCAGTGCTTTCCCCTGGATTCCGACGTTGCTGAGGCGCTGCACTAGGGTACGGTGGCAGACAGTGTTGAAGGCCGCGGAGGGGTCTAGGAGGATGAGGGCCGCTGTTTCTCCGTTGTCGAGCAGGGCTCGGATGTCATCGGTAGCTGCGATCAGGGCGGTCTCGGTGCTGTGGTTGGCCCGGAAGCCAGACTGCGAGAGGTCGAGGGATCCGTTCGTCTCGAGGAAGGTGGCCAGCTGCTTGTTGACAGTCTTCTCGATGACTTTTGCAGGAAACGGGAGTAGCAAAATGGGGCGGTAGTTCTTGAGGTCGGAGGGGTCGGCTGGTGGCTTCTTGAGTAGAGCGCTGAGTTCGGCGTGCTTCCAGCTCTCCGGGAAGGTAGCGGTGTCGAAGGAGGTGTTGATGATGTCCCGTAGGTGGGGTGCGATGACGGCGTCGGCCTTGTTGAAGACGTGGTGAGGACAGGGGTCGGTCGGAGATGCGGAGTGGATGGAGTTCATCGAGCGGATGGTGTCTTCGGTGCTGATCGGGGTCCAGGCGCGGAGGGTGGTGGTGGGGGGCAGTGGTTCGGTCGTGGCGTGCGTCGGTTGGGAGCTGAAGCTGTTGTGTATGTCCGTGATCTTGTTGTGGAAGTAGGAGCCGAGAGAGTTGCAGAGGTCTTGCGAAGGGGTGATGTTGTTGTTTCCGGCGTTGGGGTTGGAGAGCTTCTTGACGATGTTGAAGAGTTCCTTGCTGTTGTGGGCGTTGTTGTCCAGTCGTTCCTTGAATGCAGTTTTCTTGGTGGCGTGGATCAGCTGGTGGTGTTTTCGGGTGGCGAGCTTGAGGGCAGTCATGTTGTTCGGTGTTGGGTCTCTGCTCCAGACTTTCTCGAGGGCTCGGCAGTTCTTTTTGGAGCTCTTGAGTTCATCGGTGAACCATGGGGCTTTCTTGCTGCCGGCTCTGCTAGGCGGGGCCTTCAGAGGGGCGAGGTCGTCTGCGCAGATGCTGATCCACTTTGCGAGGTTGGTGGCCGCCTGGCTTGGGTTCGTTGAGCAGGCCTTTGACTCCCTGGTGTGGGATTTCCTGCTGGCAATGCTATAACGCATGGGCTTCCCCCATGATTTGTGGCATGGGTGCAACTTCTATACCAACGACCATTGGCAAAACTCCTGATAAATATGGCTCACTCTCGCCCCTTCACTATATCACGTAAAACCCTACTCTTTGCCCTAACGGTGGACCGTTGGCAGCCATGCTCAGAAAGCATTAGGAGGGAGGGATTCCACTGTAGCATGCACAAATGTGGCCAGGAAGGGAACAGCAAAGCGATTGCATGTACCCATGATCTACTCCACATCCCTCCAGATTGACCACCATCCTTCGCTCCCTGTGACCCAAGAGGCAGTATGCCGTCGGATGCTTAACCACCTTACCATACACAGGTGGGGAAACATGTACACTGAGGGGAGATTTCATCACAGGGAAGACATCTTTGGAGACAATACCCCCATTACCATGGAGATAGTCCTGTATGTCCAATTACAGAATGATTGTTAGACCTGGCACCATTGGCTTGGGTCTCCCCTGCATTTTTTGCCTTTGCCTCCTGTGTTTTTGCTGTATATTGAACTTCGTTTTGCTGGTCTAGATGCTTTGCCCAATGCTGTTCAGTGCCAAAGTCCAAGTGCTCCCTTTGTAAATTGTTGTTATGGATTGGTGTTTCCATGATTGGCTGATTTTATTTACTAGTAAGTCCCTAGTACAGTGCACTGTGTGCGCTCAGGGCCTGTAAATCAAATCAAATGCTGCTAGTGGCCTGCAGCACTGATTGTGCCACCCACATAACCAGCCTGTAAATGTAAATATGGCCTGCCATTGCAGAGCCTGTGTGCAGTCTAGTACTGCCATGTCGACTTCTTGGCACGCGTACCCACATGCCAGGCCCTAACCTTCCCTTTTCTTACATGTTAGTCACCTCTAAGGTATGCCCAAGGTACCCCTTTGGGCAGGGTGTGGTGTGTGTGAAAGGTAGGACATGCCCTGGTGTGTGGCATGTACTGATAGTGAATTATTGCCAATGGCGGTTTTCCCTATTGCAAGGCTTCCTGCTCCCATAGAATAGATTGGTGAGTTTGTTTATAACAACTTATAAACATAACTACCCCTGGGAACAATGCAGAAAAATAAAGTTTAGTATGCCTGATTTTTACATTCTGTGTTTGAAAATACCACTTTTAGAAAGTGTGTATTTTCTTCCTTAGCCATCCAGAGTGCCTCTGCTAGGTTTGTGTATTGCATGTCTGAAGTTTGAATGACAGGGGCTGGGGAGGAGCAATGGCTCCAGAGAGCATGATGAGTCAGGGCTGGGCTGAATAGACCGGGGCTGCATTTAGAGTACGGGAAGTAGATTTCCTTTCACCTGAATGGACCTGGTCTGCCTTCCACAATGCTGTCTCCACCTCCTGACAGGAAGCTGCACCAGAAAGGACAGAACCGGTTTAAGCCAAGCACAGGCTTTCTCTGCCACCAGAACACAAAGGATTTTGTAGTATAAATATTGGGGCCCAGACCGCATAACTTTAGATCATTTCTGGGAATCAAGAGGAACCTTTGCCAAGGAGACGAGCCAGAGAAGCTGAGGAGGAATACTGCCCCTGTGCTGTTTGCTGGCTGGGATTCGCCTGCAGTGGCTACTTGCTACAAGGAAAGGAGAAAATGACTTTGCTGTTTGCTGTGCCCCCTGCTTGAAGAAGATCTCCAAGGGCTTGAAACTGAGCTTCCCTCCCATTCCTAAGTCTCATGGACACAAATACTTCACCAACAGCTCCCCTGAACTGCCTTGCTGGGAGTTCTGACCTGCAAGGAGGTGCCTGCTGTTGTTTTGGACCTCTAAAGACTGTTTTCCACTGGGAGCTGGAAAAGTAACGTAACTTCGAGAAGTGAGACACATCTGCACATTTTTCCGACTCATCGCCATAGAAATCATAGCAGCACCTGCCCAAGGCTCGAGAAATCGCTGCATGCCGCATTAAGTGCACCAATCTCCAGAGTCCGAGATCACAGCACTGATTTTGACGCAAGGCCTGCTGTGAGGCTGCAAGAGGTCACGCATCATCCGGGATCATCCCATCACATCGAGGCACCAAGTTTGTTGCATCATTGGGGAATGCAGTAAGAAACTGACGCATCACCTCCCCACGCAGTAAGAAACTGACGTATCACCTCCTCTCCAGTAAGGAACCAACGCATCACCTCCCCTGCGCTGCAGTAAGCGACCAAAGCATCACCTCCCCCGGAGCAAGGAACAGACGCACGTATTCGAATCCAACGTTGTGTATCTATAAACACTCGCTAAAGTTGCAAAGTGAACCAACTCCACCCCTGACACCAACTGTCCATCCTAATATATGTAGACTATTGTCTCTATGCGTCCATTCTTAATGTTGCAAAGTGAACCAACTCCTCCCCCTCCCTCCACCCACTTCCCGGTCTGCCATCCTGACACCAACTGTCCATCCAAATATATGTAGACTATTGTCTCTATGCGTCCCTTGTAGTTGTTGCGCAGCAACCAAATCGATAGGGTCTGTTCGGCCTTTCGATTAAAAACACGCGCGTATTGGACACGCACGTATTCAAATTCAACGTTGTATATATATAAACACGCGCTAATGTTGCAAAGTGTACCAACTCCACCCCTGACACCAACTGTCCATCCTAATATATGTAAACTATTGTCTCTATGCGTCCTTTCTCAATGTTGCAAAGTAAAGCAACTTCTCCCCCCTCCCACCCCCACTTCAAGGTCTGCCTTCCTGAGACAAACTGTCCATTCTTATATATGTAGACTATTGTCTCTATGCGTCCCTTGTAGTTGTTGCGCAGCAACCAAATCGATAGGGTCTGTTCGGCCTTTCGATTAAAAACACGCGCGTATTGGACATGCGTGTATTCTAATCCAACGTTGTGTACATATAAACACGCGCTTAATCAAATCCAACGTTGTGTCAAAATTTCAAAGCAATCTGTGAACAACTTTCGGAGATTTAAGATTTTGAAAAAACGAACATTGACATTTTTATGTGTCTGTTCAGGCTTTCGATTAAAAACATACGCGTATTCGACACACGCGTATTGGAATTCAACGTAGTGTATAAAAAAAACACGCACGTATCCGAATCCAACATTGTGTCAAAATGTCAAAGTAATCGGTGAAGTACTTTCGGAGATTTTAGATTTTGAACAAACGAACATTGTCATTTTTATGTCTGTTCGGGCTTTGGATTAAAAACACGCGTGTATTCGATACATGCACATATTGGAATCCAACGTTGTATATATAAAAACATGAGCGTATCCGAATCCAACGTGGTGTCTAAATTTCAAAGCAATCGGTCAAGTACTTTCGGAGATATACGATTTTGAACAAACAAACATTTACATTTTTATTCATATATATTTCCTAACTATTGTGTTGTCTGGACTACTTACTGGATAGATGCCACATACCGTTTCTCTATGGATGGACTAGCTGCTAATGACAAACTATCAAAGATGAGTGAGGTATTCCTTACAGAAACCTGTTTATCCTTGGAATCTCCTTGATTGGGATTGTGGAATCTCAGTCACAGCTCACTTGGAGGCTTTGAACTCTCCCATAGCATGACCGTTTGCTTCCCTCGACTGCCTTTTCAGAATGTAACCCGGATTGCACCCAGATAGGTTCAGCCAAAGCCTTCTGGTTGCAAGGTAACAAGTAGGACAAAACACAGGTGGGAAGGGGAGCTCAGGCAATCTATTGGGCAGACACTTGCTGACAGGGACATAGTGCACCCCCCCCCTGTCAATGTCTACCGGGCCTCGCGGGTCTCATTCCACAGGGGCCATCAGTCACTGACTTGTGTGAGTGTGCATAAGCCACCTTCATTCAAATCCGGGTGAGGAAAGACCTTGGATGATCCCAGTCTGAAGAGCCTTGTGTGAATGTCACAAAAAACATGGAGGCAAGGTGGCAGAGCTTGCCTTTATCCTTTCGTGTGTGAGGCATATTGATTGCTTTGGGGATATTTATCCTCGACGTTTAACGATAGAAGAATCGAACAAAGGCAACTTTTATCAAAGTATCAGAGTGTAGGGGAAGATATGGGAAGACTAAGGTAACATGGATCATTGGGACAGGAAGTAAGCAATGATTGAAGACCTTAAAATAAGTGATGATAGCGATGGAAGGTGGTCAAGTGACATTGATAGGAGGCGGAGAAGGGTCTTGTGATCATTATGAAATGCTTGAGAGTCAATAATACAAAATAATTATGAAATGACAGAATGAAAATGCCATCGTTTTTAAATTACAGAGAAATCTTGAAAAGTAAAACATTGAAATCATTTATAGAATTTAGTACAAATATATATGTTATCTAAATGTAACTAAAAACATTAAAGCCACAAATGATGGGACATGCAGAACTATTCACTACGCTTTGTCTTTGTTGGTATGGACCATTGTGTTGGGCCCAACGTCATCAGCATGTTTGAGAACAATCTATTATCTTATACTTCACACTGCAGAAAAGACAACAGGTCGCGTCTACGTAGAGCACAGGACCTAATCTGTTTCTGCATATTTTATGCAATGCGAAGCACTATGAATCTCATTATTTAAATACTATTATTAATATGTTTTGAAAATATTATATTGTACCACGCACAGAAGAGGACTTTCCAGCCACTTAACATATATGGAGCAGGTGTCTCTCCATGACCTTTACTACGCAAATATCCCAGAGGCCTTTGAGGAGTATATATAAGGAAAATGTGGAATTAACTTAGTTTCATGAGTAAGAAGCATGACTGCATAACATTTTTTAGCCTGTCTTGATTAAACATGTTTTATTGATTCCACGTGTAAACCTCACAGAGTTTGTATGGTTTCTGAATATGCCAAGGATTGACTGAAATAATACTTTCAAAGAGCCGGCCAGCAATTTCGCATTTTATAGCATTTCAAACATGTACCGGATAATTATGACTAAACAACGACTGCCTAAATAGCTAATAAAATGAGAAAATAAAAAACAAATGAAAATCGGTGGCATGGGAAAAGTCAAGAAAATATTATTGTTTCTTAAAAAAACAGAGATTCTGTAAAGTATTGAGAAGTTAATTAAGGGAATAACTACTCTTCATTGTATTCATTTTATAGCCACGATCACCTGCTACAACCAAAACACTCTTCATTACAAGCTTATTTATGAGAATACATTTCTGTTACAAAACTGAGGTTAGTTTAGTACTATATAGAAAACATCTTACTATGATTTCTTTTTTTGTCCGCACGCACTCTGACTACATTTTTTTCACTGTCTTCTGCTCCTCACCCAGCCAGCCAACCTTTAATCCTAGAATTTTTTTTTATTAATTTCTTGGTCCTCATGCTCCTTCGGACCTCTCAGTATGTCCTGTTGAAGCAAATTAGGAAGGTGAAGCTAAAGTTGCATTTCCATGTACCTAAGACCTTGTGAACCATGCCTAGTGTGTGTCAGGAGTTGCAAGACTTTGTTCTCTAGTGTAGAAACTCTCATGTGCAGCACACCCTTATATTTGGGAGACAATAGTGTCGTGTCCCCAATATTTAGTCTAAAGATGTATGCCCACTCAACCCATTTATGCAATTCCTGGCTGCTGGGAGCTTTTTATTCATTTTGATGTGTTTTAGTTGCGCCAAGGAGTCATACCAACTTGTCTCTGTTCTTCCTCTCTTGGTATCTATGTCTCCAGGCCCTGGCTCAAAAGCATGTTTTCAGCAAGCATAGGACCCTTATAGTATCACATTGGCATTAGCCCCGCAGTGTATTCTGAGGGGGGGGGGGGTCTTCGGGAAAGGGAATCTATGAATCCACCTTGTTTATTGCGATATCAAATAAACAGAAGCACTGCCATTGGTTGGCAGTGGGGCAGTTGCCCAATTGGCAATAGCTGGGCATAGAAGTTACCGTTCTTTTCCAGCTCAGGGAAGATCTGCATGTACTCAAATTTGCACACAACTAAGTGTGATGTTTCCTGAATGTGGAGCCCTGTGACGTCTTTTTCCTCAAGGGTAACAGCATGCTATTCTGCCGAATCTCTCTTGACCTGTCCAGTTGAATCTGCTCACCTTGTCTTCAACCAGCTCAAACAGTGTTGAGATGTAGAAATAAAGGCATCTCTACAACTCACTGAAATAAAAAGTCAACTGGACCAAGGAACATTTCCTTTCTCAGTACTCTTTAGCCTCAATGAAGTATGATGTGAGCACCTGACCATTACTAGATTAAATTACCCATGTGCTTAAGGAAGTATCCCACATCGATAGCTAGGTTTCCTCATCTTGCAGGGTAGTGGTGAAGCATGCATTTGAACCCAGCGAGTACGCTTGAACAGTGTGATTCATTGTGCTTCGTAGCTCAAACACTGGGTGTTTGCCCCTGTGTGACAGATTGCCACTTGCCCCACAGTTCCTCGATTTGTCACCCTCTCTTGCACCCTGACTGGGCAGCCATTGACCCAGAGTTGCTAGAACAACAGGTGAGAAAACATGTACATTTTTAGGTTGCAGATGACAAAATCTGAAATTAAAGTAGAAAGTCAGTTTCCAACAAACTTCACAAGGAAAACCCACATTTCGAAGTGAGAGATTGCTGCACTTTAAACTTTTATCACTTGGACTGCACACCTTTCAACGAATAATCATTTTCTCCTTGCCTTAGTCCTTACTGGGCCACCAGTACATTTATTTTTCTAATAGGCTAATCTTATTATGTAATTCCTAACCAGCTAGTATTAAAATGATCCATCAATCGATGATGATATCCCTCCACCCCCTCTCTCTCCCCCGAAGAACAAACCATCCTATAAATATAACTAAGATGACATTTTACCGTAAAGTTATAATTTACTCAATAGGCCCCATTCTCTAGTTCCCTTGATCATTTACTTGTGACATACTCTTATATTTTTCCCCAGTAAGGTCAATGCAATCCACTCAACATTCCAAGTCCACATCCATGTCCACGACACTCTTATCCTTCCTTTAAGAACCATCCTTTTTGTTTTGAACACGTAATATAAACTAGTAGGTTATGGCAATTCAAACAATAATGTGTGCCCCATGTACTTGCAAGAATTTCCTTCTGATGCACTGAATACTCACACTGTACTTGCATATGTTATCCAGAAGCATTGCCATGGGCATCCTCATCACTAAGCATTCAGGTGTAGGCTCTCTGCGGTCAAAATAACAAAACAACAAAATAACACTTACAATCAGCAGGGAAACAATACTAAATCTTTACATTGTCAACCCAACCTGAATGGCCTCTGTCCAGGCTATCCACCCTGATGTCATTCTTTCAAGATGGTGTCCTTGCAAGGCCAATCTTTGTCAGATTGAGCATAACCTGCTGATGCTTGCTTGACTTTGAGAACCTATGCTTACTGTGATGCTTACTACTTCAGCTTGATCCGTCTTTGTTGGGAGCATTATGGGTAGGTTCTCAAGGCCTAATGTGGAGCTTGGTACCCGGCACTAGCTACCACTCCTTGCACCTTACGGATACAGCTGAAGATGGACAAGCCTGTCCATTGATGCTGTACATAGCAAGAGTTCAGTCTTAAATCTCAGCAAACAAGAATGAAATTGATGAGTGGCACATATGTGATCATAAACTGCTGAAACTTAAACTCATTGTGTGGGTCATTCATCTTCAATAACTTTTGGAAGAGAGCAACAAGTGACATGCCCTTCAAATTAGGAGTGGGAGAAATTTGTGAAATTTGCTTTTGCGTAATTACATGAACGTTTGGCAAACTTATGCAAAATTACACATAATTATGCAAATTGGTAATCTGTCCTTTTGCCCTATACTTTAGCTCCAAATCTGTTCCTGCTTTTATTTTTCACTTGAGGGCACATTTTGCACTACAAAACAGTGCCAAAAGAAAAGCACAGAGAAAAAGTGCCTTTTCTGTGCTGTTGCTCCTGGGCATTCGTAGTAGGTTTTTACCACAGTACATTCATACTACGAATGATGCACTTACAACAATGGTAAGGGCAGATATGACAAAACATATCATAACACATTAAGAATTATATGAGAACTTTGTTTTAATTATATTACCAAACTCAAAACTGCCTAAACATAATGCATCCCATGCTGCATCCCACACATAAGTAATTTTGATTTCCAACATTGTAAAGAGTATGTCATGGGCGGATTCGCCATTAGGGCTCCGCCCTAAATAATTTCCTTTACATTCCTGTACAAATATAAAGAGATCAATTTATTTATAGATATGATATTATCTCTAAACAAATCAATGTATTTAAGTCTGGGTTGTCTTTCCCAGGCTTCCTGCCCCATCTCACTCTGAAGCAGGAAACAGAAGCCAGGCAGTAATCAACTTTCTGTTCTGTGACACACGACACAGGGCTTACTGTTCTAAAGTCCCTCATAATGAATCATTGCCATTGTAGTCTATCGCAGTATCCACTACAGCTCCACAAATGTGGGAGAGGTGCCCTGTTCATCAAAAGGGACAGGGTCTCAAAGTGAATTCACAACTAGTAGAGTCCCTTTTGTAGCACTCCTTCACTTATTCATACCAGTCATAACTCCATCTCTCCTTCAAGTAAAATAAAAAAAGTCACCTATTACATAGCAACACTCTCTAGACACTGACCATTATTTATGTAAAGATCTCTTATTTAGTGTGAATTTGAAATATTTAAAATTGAAATATACTGTTACCAAGATTACAAATAAAATCTTTATAATTTAAAACCAGTAGTAATGCACCAAAATACAAGTTCTCATAATCAAATCACATAATAACATTGTGGCTGAGCTGGACTCCACCTTCAACCCAGCCAAGTTCACTTCATGAGCTAAACACTTTTCCTTTTTCTTGGCTACGACACTAATAACCTCAAGCCTCTCAAGCTCCTCATCAATCTCTATTATTCGCAGATAATGAGTCAAGATAAATGTATTCTCTTCCAAGGCATAAGCCTTCTCAATCTCCGTTACGACTTTCTGGTTCTCAATCTGGAGCTTCAGCAGCTCTAACTCTTGATTTCTGACCCTTTGGTTCACCTTCATTTCCTCTGGAGACAAATTCCTGGAAGACACACTGCTGCCAGCCACAAAGGTTGCTCTTCCTGCAGGCAAATCCTAGGACACAAAGCCCCCTTCTGGTAAATCCATTTCCACAACTTCATCCCCTGTCTCCCCAGCTCCTCTGGCCGGCCACCAGGCACTCAAGGCCTTATGCAGTGCCTCTTTCTTAGAGGCGCTTCTCATGGGGCATCCAAAGCTTTTGCAAAATTGTCTGAGTTGATCCACTTTGTATGTACATAACATTTCAATGTAAAACTCCAATTCTGCAGCCTCACTTGCTGGTTTACCATTTAGAGACATGGTGTATGGATACTTCAAGGTCAATCAAAAATAGAACCAAAAAACACAGAATATGGTTGCGTGGTGGTCTGCACAAAACTAGTGATGTACACCACTCACTGTGGGTCAAGTACAAATACAAGTTCAAATCCCATGGCTGCCACCAATGTTAGAAATGGGGCTCTCTAGTTGGCAGAGTTAGGTACCTTTGTGCAAATTGGGGCCCTTGCTTCTAGTCAGGGTAAGGGGGATATATGCTTTAGATAACCCATGCTCACCCCCTGGGTAGCTTGGCACGTGCAGACAGGCTTATCCCAAAGACAATGTGTAAAGCATTTGTACTCAAAACACACAGTAATACAGTCATAACATCACAAATGGACATTACACCAGTTTAGGAAAAATAAAGTATCTTTATCTAAACTTAACAAGACCAAAACATCAAAAATCTAACATACACGTAATAAGAATATGACTTTTAAAATGTTTCAAGCAACTGGGTCCATAGAAAACTATAAAGGTGTGATTGTACGCAAAATACCTGTAGATGCGTCAAAATTAACAAGGTCAAACAACGGCAGAGAAGGGAAGTGTTGCGAAACAAAAAGATGCGTCAGTTCCTGGGTCCTCATGGAGGCGATGCAACAGTTCTGCTGCATGCAGGAGAAATGATGTGTTGAATCTGGACTGTAGGGGGAAGTGATGCTTTGACTCCAAGACGGTTCTGGTCTGTGGGTGATGCATAGGGAAAACATGGCACACAGGTGTGATGCGTCGAAATCCGGGATGCATTGGCGATCGATGCAGCGGCAAGCAGCGCTGCAACGGTTTATTCAGCCATGATCCCACAATGTGTCAGTTCTTGCAGCCATGACAGGCACTGCGGCATCTCTGCAGTGGTGCGGCAGTGTGTGGAGATTCTTCTCACAACTGCTATGTCGGGAAAACAGCCGCATAATGAGTCGATTTTCTCAGTTCTTCAGGTTTCTTCCAGCTCCCAACAGCAGGCACAACCTCCAGAGGCCCAGAACTGGAATATGCCCCTCCTGGCAGGTCAGAACGCTCAGCAGCAAAGTTCAGGGGAGCTGTTGGTGAAGTATTTGTGTCCTTGAGACTACAGAACAGGAGGCGAGCACACACAGGCCCTTAGAGATTCTTCTTCAAGCAGGTTCACAGTAAAGTTCCAGTCTTTGTCCTTTCCTTGGCAGAAACAGCAACTGCAGGCCAATCCCACACAGCACACAGCAAAGGGGCAGTACTCCTCCTCACAGCTCTTCAGCTCTTCTCCTTGGCAAAGGTTGTTTTTGAGTCTAGAAGTGATCTAAAGTTCTGAAGTTTAAGGTCTACTACTTATACCCCACTTCGTCTTTGTGCAAGGGTCTTTGAGCCCAGTCCAAACCAGTTCTGTCCTCACTAGTGTAGCATAACCACAGGGGGTGAAGACAGCATTGCGCAAGGGAGACTGGCTCTATTTATTTGCAGGGAAAACTCTTCCCACTACTCTAAATGCAGCCAAGTCCCATTCACCTCAGCTCTGAGTCATCCAGGAAGGGCCAGGCACACCGCAACCCACGCCAGTGCTGTGCCCAGTGAAAGCACATCCCCATTCCCTGTCACTCCAAAACCAGACTGTCAATCCGCAAACAGGTAGAAGCACACAGAATGGTTAAACAAGAACATTTCTACTTTCTATAAGTGGTATTTTCAAACACACAATTTATAAACCATCTTTACTAAAAGATGTATTATAAAATTTTGAGTTCAGAGAGCCTGAACTTTATTTTTATCTTGTCCCAATGGGAAGTTATACTTGTAAGATGTTACTAGGTGACTCCCATTCTATCCTATGGGACGGATAACCTTTCAATTGTGAAAAAACTAAATTGGCAGTATTTGACTATCAGGAAATGTTACACACACCAGTACATGCCCTGCCTGTCCATGGGGATACCTTGGCCCTAACATGCACCTTACATGTAAGAAAAGGGATGGTTTGCTCCTGGCAAGTGGGTGTACTTGCCAAGTCAACATGGCAGTTTAAAACCGTGCACAGACACTGCAGTGGCAGGTTTGATATACCTTTTCAGGGCTACACATGTGGGTGGCACATTCAGTGCTGCAGGCCCACTAGTAGCTTTTGATTTATAGGCCCTGGCACACTTAGGGCACTTTACTAGGGGCTTACCCGTAAATCAAATATGCCAATCATGGATAACTAATCATGATGAACATTTACACATAGAGCATATCCACTTTAGCACTGATTAGCAGTGGTAAAGTGCCCAGAGTCCTAAAGCCAAACACAACATAGGAAGAAGAGGTTTGAGGATAACCATTCAAAAGGCAAAGTCCAACAAATACAAATCTATAGCTAAAGTTGTCTTAACTATACATTTGTACCTGTGCAAGTGTTTATGAGGGGCTTTGATGGAGAGCTCTGATGTTGAAGCCAAAGCAAGTGCCTGTCAGTGGGTTGGGCTCTCTGCAGCAGAGCACATAGAACAATGGTCATGTATTCCAGTTGTAATTGCAATTTTGTGGAAAATGTGTGTGAAGGGGTGCACAGATGGCAAAATATTTACAGGACAAAAGCAAAAGTAAGTAACATGTGAGTGCAGTGTATTTTTGGAAGTTGTGAAGTGAGGGAGATGCAAGGAAGGGCATTTGGAGAAGAGTGAAAAGAGGGTGATGAAGAGGAAAGAGAGGTGGTTGAAGATGTGAAGATGAACGAGATGTGCGTAGAAAAAGGAGATATATGTCCAACAAAAAGCGCACATAACTGAAGGCCAAAACTCCTTCTACATGCCTCAATATTAATGAAATTTCAGAACTGAAATATTTTGAAGGTTAATTAATTATAACAAACCCTTGTTGTTACTCATTTATGTTAAACAGCCAACAACCATTGACAAAGCCAATCGTACTGCCAGCTTTTAGGTGTAGGTCAGTTGTGATATATATGGATGCAATTATATCTCAGAGAGAAACCAAAATACTGGTCGGGTAGCACACTATGGGAATCACAGAAATGTATTTTACGTGTTCCCTTTTAGAGAGTCCCAAACTCTTTCGGCCCACTTATCTTCACATATTTCTATTTCAGAAGCTGTGGGTCCTTCCCATACATGGTTAGAGCATTTTCTTCTGAAGTTAATGCTGCATGCAGTGCAAGACATTGGTCAAGCACACACTTTAATAGGCTGACGTTGTTGCATTGTACAATTCGTACATTACAGTAACTTGTGAACATATTAATACAGTAAGATATAGGGCAGATGTTCTTGTGTTTAATATTTCAAAACTAATAATTAATTTGCTTTAAAATGCAAAGTTTGACAATCTTTTTTTCTCTGGAGGAGGGTCCAACATGTTTGTCCATTAAGCTTGCCCGCTTTGCTAACACATAAAAGTCATACCAAACTTTTATGCCCACCCCTTTCAAATGCCACCAGCAGACGCTGGTGTATCTATGGCTCCCAGTTTTCTGTGTTTTCAGATCTTTACAGACTAATACTGACAGAATATCACCTATTTCTCTGTTAATATGTATTTCTAAACATTAAACAAATAACTCTTCATTTGAGTGACCTTTGACACGGTGAATGAAGCATTAAAAAGTTGCCATTGTGTTAGTACTAAAGTGCTAATGTCATATGGTGTTGCAAATGAGTGGTGCATTGTATGTGGCTTCTTACTGTGTTAATACTGAGCAGGTAGCCAAACTACAAAATAAATAAGATAAAAAGAAGAAAAAATTAATATGTACATTTACAGATGGAAATGTCTAAAATATTAACATCATTGGACTGGGATCCCCAAAAATATTACAGTAAACTAAGATTTTGTATTTATTTATTTTTATTTTTAAAGTTGTATATATTGCAAACATGACCCATGCGGGTATCAGTGCGCTTTACACATGTTTAGAAGAGCAGAGACATCCGGAAATAAATGGATACAATTGTTAGTTCAAAAACAAATGCCATAGATAATATAAAATCAAAACAATAACAGCCAACAGTAATAAGGGAATAATTGATGGGTCAAGAGGGGTACGGGAGAGGAGATCCTAGGATCTAGGGCATACATTTGTTCATGAGTAATATTTTAACATCTTTCTTGAATAAAGCAGTTGAGGGATTCAGTCTGGTTTCAGTGGGCAGGGAGGTACGAATTCTCAGGGCGATCCTTGAAAAAGCTTGGTTGTAGGTTTTTAGAGAATCTCTATGGTTTCAGCAGTAAGGTGCTGGAGCTTCTGGGGGATCTACTGTGTAAGGTTTTATGGGTCATGCAGGCATTTTTTAATTGAATTCTTCCTTCATAATGGAGCAAGATGAGGGCTTTTAAGTCAGGGGTGATGTGGCTGCCTCTTCTTGATCTTGTGATGAGTCTTGCAGCAGAGTTAAGAGAGGCCATAGGAGAAGCAGTTTTGGATCGGGCAGGCCACAGAGAGTTGCACTTCCATAGTCTAACCTAGGAATTACAAGAACTTGGACTGCAGACATGAAGTCATTGGGAGGAAGGAAGGGTTTTTCTCAAGATGTTCATATGAAGGTTAGATTCTTTGGTGGAGGCACCGATGTGCTTCTTCATGTTAAGGTACTTGTCCAGAGTATTTACCAGTGATCTGGCTGAATCTATAACTGGGGGCAGGAAGTTGAGTGCTTTTAGTTGTTTCAACCATTCCTCAATGATGGGCGACTGGTTGGATGGTGCCATTAGTAGGAATTTTGAGGTGGTTGTCTGCCAGCCAGCTTTAGAATTTTCACAGAGTTAAATTGAGGGATCTGATTCTTCAGGAGAGGAGACTTTCAGGTACAATTGGGTGTTGATGGAGTGCAATAGTGCTCTAAAATTATTGTAGGGGTGCATCATAATTAGGGCTCCCGGTTTTATGGTATTTTTTTTTTTGCCATTTCCGTCTGTATTTATCCATATTTATTTTTTGGGCATTTTATCTGTATTTATCCACATTTAATTTTGCGACAAGCAGAGGGCAACGCTGCAGCTGGTATTTTTCCACATTTATTAAAATTGACAATGCACACATGCATTCGGTTGTTATTGGTCAACACAATACATGAATCGGAAAACTTTGCCATTCGCAGAATGTCCCAAATACGCTTAAAAGTGCTATCACAAGCGATCTGTCTCAGAGCCTTGCAGTTTCTGTCATCGGCAAGGAGTGCTACATCCGCTCCCCCACTGAACACCATCCTGCCCCACTGAGAGAAACTCACACTCCCTTCAGCTACAACCCAATCGTGTCCAGCTATAAACATCTAGAAGCAACTCAATTCAAACTATGCACTAGACAAGAGTAATTTGCTGCCTGAAAAAAGTAACAACATTCAGGCAAAATTAAACACTCATAGGGAATGCAACTTAAAGCTTTTACACTCAGAAAGCTAAGGACATGAAAAGAAAAGTAGCGCTTGACTGGCAAACTCTGTAAGGTGGCGCTAATGTGTTTGGGTGTGAATAAAACCAATCTGGTCACTTTGCAACTACTCTGTCTTGTTTTATTTAGTTATGTATTTATTGTTCCTATTTTTAAAACCCTTTTCTCTCCTCCTGAGGCCCCGTTTTGGTATAGAAAAATTTCAGGAAAAGACTTTTGTAAGACAAGTGTCCTTTTTTTGGATCCATTTCACTGGGGAATGAATGACAGAAAGAAAAGGAAAGAACAGTCACGGTGTTCTGCAATTGAGGAGGAGCACGACAAAGAGAGAGAGTAAGAGGAAGAAAGAGGGGGGGGCAGCAGAATTTGACACTGTCCTTGTTTTGTCCGGCAAGAAGGAAGAGACAGCAATAGTTATGGGCTCTGCAATATGGTAACAAACTCGGCTTCTGAGTCTCACTTAGTTACACCCTCTTCCCTGTGTGTGTCTGACTGAGCCCTGCCTTCCAGCACAGCCCAGGCTGAAAATACAAGAATTAGGTTTCTTCTCTCCACTGCCCACTCCCCCCTGTCCACCCCAGGCATGTCTGAGAGTGGGATCGCAGCCCGAGACAAGGGAAGGGAGGGGGGCTGAATGCGGAGTGTGTGAGAGTGATTCACCTCTCAGAGGTGGGGCGCTGAGAACAATGCAGACCTCCTGGCGCTGGCAGCCGTGGATCATCTGGGAGCTCAGGGCACTGTGCCTCCTGCTACGACCCCCCATTGTGCAGGCACTTACTCAGTGCTAAAACAATTAACAGGAGTAGCAGGCATTGTGAGGGTGAGACGGAGGGGGCTACACACAACACAATCCGACAAGCTGAACGGGACAAACAGCAGCACCAGAACGAATTATTTAAAAGTGTCCCATGTGATTACACTCGAATCTGTGTGCCTCGGGCTCAGCTCTATGCGTTACCTTCTGATTCCTGCTTTTGAGACCCCCCAAACTGTATACGCCACTGACTCCAGCCCAAGCCACACGTACCTGCCTTTCTTTGGAAAAGGCTGGCCAGGCTCACTCGAGGTGCATAGCGGAGCCCCAGTCATGGCTGGGGCAGCTAACAAAAGGCCGACAAGAGTGCAAAAACACCCCTCATTGAAAGAAATTTCCAGCAAAACTAAAGCTGGTGTTTGACTTTATTGACGGCAGCCACAGCCCTAGAATCAGCAAGAGGGCGTGACGAGGCAAGTCTGCTGGAGCACAGCAACGCGCAAAATGTGCTAGTATTTCCCCGTTTTTACATATAAATACAGACAAAGGAAAACATGTTTTCCGTCTGTATTTATATGTAAAAATCCGTTTAAACGGAAAACCGGGAGCCCTAATCATAATCATGGTTAGTCCTCATCCGCATATATTCCTGTGTTGTATTAACCTATGGTCATTAGAAATGTGTTGTAATAATAAAAGTGCAAAGTGAAAAGAATGGAATTTTCTTTGTTCCATGCAAGAGAAACTAAGTGGCATTTATGTTTTGAAAGTGTAACCTTTAGTATATTGCAATTGCCTAACAAAAAGCCTATGTGTAATGTAATGCTTTCTAATTTAAATGTGCATCATGTTGGAGTCTGCACATGGAGATAATTAATTGTGCTTAATGTGTAATAATTGCAGATGCTTGCAAAGAAAAGTACAGATAACTTGTGGGTATAACTTGATGTGTAAAGGCCTAAATGAAATGTTCACGTCTGTGTTTATGAAAGGCCTATTCGCTTATTATTATGTTGGCTGATTTGTGTAGGCCTGAAAATGTAATTTCCCTGGTAAGCTCTCGCATTTGGAGTAAGGGTGGGTGTAGTTCGCGAAGTAGCGCTACGCGAAGCTACGCGAAGTTCACTTCGCACTACGCGAACTTCACGTAGCACTACGCGAGCTGCGTAGTAGCATGTTCGCACTGTGCAAGATGCGTTTTCAATGATTGCACAGTGCGGACAAGCATCCGGCACTGTGCAAGCATTGAAAACGGCATCTTGCACAGTGCGAGCTGTAGTTTTCTGCTGCTCGAGTAGATTATTACTCGAGCGGCAGCTTTCTCAACACAAACAGGTAGTTTCTCATTGAGAGCGGTCGCGAGCATGTGCAACCACTCACAATGAGAAACCTGACCTCCTCGCGTTGAGAATCTCTCTGGTATGTCATTTTGCTTGCTCGCGGTCGCGAACATGACGTTCAGGACCGCGAACAAGCAAAAAATGACCGCTGCACTACGCTACGCTGCACTACGCATGTTCGCACTGTGCTACGTGCAGCTCGCGTAGTGCGAAGTTGCGAAAACTTTGCAAACTCCGCGAGCGTAGCGTAGTGCTTCGCCCAGGGTTAATTTGGAGGTAGTCCGCGAATTTCATGTACATGCAAGGACGTTCTGTTCTCACGTTTTCCGTTGCAGGTGGAAGAAGCTGCCTTTGTTAGTTAAACTAACGCTCTTTGTTTTAGGAGTTAGGCATGGAGGTGAGCTGATACTTTGTACAAAGACTGTCAATAATTGGGAGCCGGTGTTCTTTCTCACTGAGAAGCCCTGGGAATCAAGGTCATCAAGCTAAACATTGAAAGGAGTGTGGAAGACGGTGGAAAATTACGTAGGAGCGGTGTCTGTTGGGATGAGGTGATCTGTGGTCATATTTTACATCTTTGCGTTTTGTATTAGGGACAGTGTCCAGAGGGATGAAAAGGAGAAGAACGTAGTTAGGAGAAGGGGTGATGAGATCTACCTGAAAAAAGATTTTAGAACAAGCTCGGTAGTATTAGCTACTTGACCCATACAGCGTGAGTGTACTTCTTAGGAAGTCTTCACAAGCTGACACCTTTAATTGATCTTGCCTGGGAAACGGTAAGAAGGGATGTCACTTTAGAGATAGAATTGGGATAGTCTAATTCTTTTCACTTTTCAGCCATAGATGAAGTATGACTTAGATATTGGAGCAGTCTTTGCTTGCGTTCTGTTTTTGGAACTTTTTATTCTCTTCATGATTCATCGGATCAAATTAACTCTTAGTTATGGTTCTAAATTAGTTCCTATGTACTTATACAACCTCGTCTTGAGGTGCTTGTACATTCTGTTGTTTCTGGCTTTGTAATAAACCCACTAAATTTGAATTTGGAGTCATTTAAATGTTGATTCATGAGTTATTTCTCCCCTTCACACTTCTCAGCAGGTAATAACGATTCATCGGTCTCGGGTTTCTGGTTAATTTCAAATAGCGGAACCCGGCCCTTTCAGTGTTGTCAGCGTACATGTGATAGTGGATGTTGGATGAACTTTGGTTGGAGGCTCAATGAACAAGTTAAAAAGAGTGGGTTAGAGGGAGGAACCCTGTGAGACCCGTAGTATGATCTGCTTCAAATTAGATAGGGACAGATTAGACTTACATTTTTGAGTTCTGTTTTGCGGAAATGAGGATGGTCCCTGATAAGCCCATTCCATTTTCTAGTAAGTTTAGTAAGTTGTCATGCTTGACTGTTTTGAATGCGGAAGATAGGTCAAGGAGGATTAGGAAGCAACATTTGTTTTGATCCAACATTTTTAGCGCATCATCCACTATGCGTAGAAGAACCGGTTTGGTGCTGTGCCCCGTGCGGAAGCCGGATTAGAATTCATCCACAAGACAGAATTATTCAATGTGGTCAGAGAGTTAAATGTGTACACATTTTCAAAAGCTGCGCCAGATTAGGATTGTTGGAGATTGGGCAGAAGTTGTTTAGATTACTGTGATCTGCCAATGGTTTCTTTAGGACAGGGGACACTTGCCCTGACTTTAGGCAGTCCGGGATAGTGCTTTGAAGTACAGTGTCATTTACAATCTTGGTCCAGAGTGGGAGTAACAATGGTATGATTCCAATGAAAAAATTGGAGGAAAGAGGGTTGTTGAAGTGGTTTGCGGGTTTCAGCGTCACTAGAATTTTGAGAATGGTGCATTCCTGAAAGGTTTTGAAAGAGAACCACTTGGTGTTGTTATTGTTTTTGAGGGGGTGCCCTGATGGAAATTAGTATGTAAAAAGGGGGAAGAACCTGGGATCCAAATTATTTATTTGAACAAACCACACTATATGCCTTTTGTGGTTAGGGTTGTTTATTTACCCTCTTTTTTCTTTCATTGTTTTATATGACTTCATAAAAGAAGCTCTCTCATTTCCAGAAAAACATAAAAGTTATACCACAATCAATATTAATCACAAAAACATTTATAAACAACATTGGACAAAACTCAATAACATTTATGTGACAAACATATGCTCAAAATTGCACAATATCGTTAAGAACTCCACAATTAAATTGTGTGTGTATGAAATCCTTTCAATTCAAAGAAAAAGCTACTATATACAACCCAATAAGGTAGCAATTTCCTCCAAATGCTTTCCAACTCATTCAATGCATTTAGCCTGATTTAACAGTTTGACTAATTATTATCATCAAAGAATATGCCGACGCGTTTCTAGCCACGTTTTAATTCCTTTGGGGGCTTTCATCAGGGCTTCTTATTAATAGCATATTAACACCATCTAAAAACAAAAAACAAAATATGTATCACTTATGGTGACCCCGCCTACCAGCAACAATCTGAACCTCATTTGTTTTCCCATACTTCATACCTTATGGATGGCCCTTGTATCAAGGAATTTTGTAACTCCAAACTTTTTTACTTAAGGTGGCGTCACAACTGTAATTTCTCTACAAAAAACAAACCAATTATCGAGGTTGGTCTAAATCACCTCTTACTAAAAGTGTATGACATTCAAGATGCCGTTGCACCGTGGCACATACCTTACTCGTGGAAGTGGTTCTCTCTTTCTCATATGCATGTGACTTCGCATGGGGTTGGCTCTGTTTGGAGGAATCAATCGTGTATTAAATGTTGACTCTCTGGTCTTGGTTAAGTCTTTATCTGACTTTACATTGTACTGTCATACCTGTGTGAGCCTTTGTTACTTCTAATGATGCCTCATTTTCAATGATTCATCCGCTTCTAACTCGGGCAATCTGCGGATAAGGAAAGCCTCATTACAACCACGCTGTCTGCATACGCGCACAAGAACGGAATCACTACAGTTGGCTGCGGGTCTCACCTATTTCGTCGGAGCTTTTTCATGGTGCATTAAGAACTAGTACTTTCTTCCACCAACGCCAAACGCCACCGTCGGGTTGGTGCGCTCTAACCTGGCAACCCGGATGTACTTCAAATAATTTCCTGGTATCCACGGAGCCGCCTCTAGGGATGATGGGAATTGTGGTCCCTATTGCGAGCATTGGGAAATCTTTGTCTAAGTGCGGCCCCAGGCGCACTAACTTAAATGTATTGCGCACACAGTGAAGCACTACTGTCAAATGAAGTGATTAAAAGTCCTTTAGATAAGTAAATAGGATAAATAATTAAACAAATTGACTATGTTGTATCACAGTTGAGGCACCACCTAAGGATTCACCTTTTGTATACATGCCAAGTACCTCTATCAAGCCCGCTGGACCGTGTGATTTAGTGTATAGTTGACAGCTTATGTTTAGGACAACTAGATATATTTCTTTTAACTACACTTGTTTATAGCGTGATAGACCTGGCCAGCTGCCTTTCTTGTGCAGGAATTGTTATATACCGTGCTTTCTTGAATAAACACTCTCGTAAGTTGTTCTGTCGGACCCTGGGGTGCTACCGTGCCACCCCGAGACGCACCCACGTCTCGGGGCACCCCGGAAGAACCCCGGGGTGCTACCGTGCCACCCCGAGACGCACCCACGGACCCTTCTGCTGCAACACCTGCAAGTTCACCTGCATCCAGACCTCCACTACACCAGCACCGACCAAGACCAAGACGAGCAACAGCCACAGCCACCTGAAATGCATCCTGCTCAACACCCGCTCCGTCCACAAGCACGCCATCGAGATTTGGAACCTGCTCGACTCCACAGCCCCAGACGTCGCCTTCTTCACGGAAACCTGGATGAACGCCTCCTCAGCGCCCGACATCGCCATCGCCATCCAAGACGGCTACAAGATCATCCGAAGGGACCGCATCAACAACACAGGAGGAGGCATCGCCATCATCCACAGGAACACCATCCGCATCTCGACCAACACCGACGACACCCTCGCACCCGCCGAGCACCTTCACTTCCAGGTCCACATCAACCCCAAGACCACCCTCAGAGGCACCCTCATCTACAGACCCCCGGGACCACGCACACAATTCAGCGAAGACATCGCCGACTTCATCAGCCCGCACGCCCTCTGCTCCGCTGACTACATCCTCCTCGGGGACCTCAACTTCCACCTGGAGAACAACAACGACTGCAACACCACCACCCTGCTGGACAACGTCACCAACCTCGGTCTCAAGCAGCTGGTGACCACCCCCACCCACTACGCCGGACACACATTCGAAATGAAATGAAATGAAAAGGAGCTTGCTAAAGCGCACTGCGGCCAAGCGGCTTCCTGGCGCTGGGGGAGTCAGATTCTACAGTGCTACCAGAGGGCTAAGCTGGGAAGGCCTGGAGAAAAAGAAAAGTTTTTAAGGCTTTACGAAAAGAGGAATAGTTGGGAATGGACCGGATGGACAAAGGGAGACTGTTCCAGAACGGGGGGGCCAAAACCGAGAAACGGTATTTGCGGAAGCGGGGAACTTGGAGAAGAAGAAGAGATGAGGAGCGAAGGGTGCGAGTCGGAATGTAAGGAGTGACTAAAGAAACAATGAAGAGAGGAGCAGAGTGAGTGTAGGCCAGAAAGGCTAGGCAGGCTAGTTTGAAGAAAGAGCGGAAATGGACCGGGAGCCAGTGGAGGGACTTGAGGACAGGCGTGATGTGAGAGAATTTGGGGAGATGAAAAATGAGATGGGCTGCTTGATTTTGAATTGCCGGTAGCCGTCGTGATTCGAAGGCCGGGATGCCGACATAGAGGCAATTCCCGTAATCAAGACGGGAAGTGATAAGGGCCATAATGATCGATTTAAGGGCAGTGGTATAAAAGAAACGGGAAATTTTACAGATGAGACGGAGGGACAAGAAACAGGATGAAACAACGGAGCTGACTTGGGCGTGCATTGAGAGGTCATTGCTAACCTTGATGCCCAAGGTACAAACAGAAGGAGCAGGTGAAGGGGAGGGGCCAAAGGAGAGGGGCCAGTGAGAGGGGGACCAAGGATTGGTGGGACCACCCGTGAGGACAAGCTCCGTCTTGTCGGGATTCAACTTGAGATGATGAGTGATCATCCAATCCACGATTAAAATTAGAGTGGAACTGAGGAAAGAGGGAGAGTCAGGAGTGAAGAGATCAAAGATGAGCTGAAGGTCGTCAGCGTAATTGTACACGGAGACCCCCAGCTCCTGAAGAGAGAGAATAAGAGGGTAGATATAAAGATTGAAGAGAAGAGGGGAAAGAGAGGAGCCTTGAGGGACTCCACACACTAGAGGGCGGGGAGGAGCGGAGAATCCTGCAAGATGGACTGCCTGGGTTCTGCCCTGGAGGAAAGATGCTATCCAAGAGAGTGCGACACCTCTAATGCCGGCTGCGCTGACACGGTCGAGAAGAATGGCGTGGTCGACCGTGTCGAACGCAGCCGACAGGTCGAGGAGCACCAACGCCTGGGGAAGGCCGAGATCCGCCTTGCCCTTGAGCTCATCCAAAACGCGGTGACAACAGTCTCTGTGGAATGGCCCGGGCCGAAACCCGCTTGGTGGGAAGCTAAAAGGCAGTGTTCCTCAATATGGGAGGACAGACAGGAGGTGACATGCCTTTCCAAGATCTTGCCCAGGTAGGGAAGAAGGGAAATGGGCCTAAAATTAGGGGGTGAAGAGGGATCCAAGCCAGGTTTTTTTATGATAGGGAGGACTATTGCGGTTTTGAAGGAGGAAGGGACGGATCCAAGGGCCAGGGAGGAATTAAGCAAAGTGAGAGGAGGTCCGGGGCAGGAAGTGAAGAGAGTTTGAAGGATTCGAGCCGGGGCGCAGTCAGCTGGGGAGCCAGACTTAACCTTGGCAAGCAAGAGAAGAAATTGATCATGAGTGATAGGAAGAAAATAATCCAGTAGCACAAGCAGCGGAGGGGGAAAAAAGGTAACTTGAGTTTGGGAGACTATGGAAATATTGTTTTTAATGGCCGTGATCTTGTCGATAAAATAATTATTAAGAGTGAGGCAAAAAGACTGAGATGGAATAGAGCTAATATTTGTGCGGTCAGAGATAGCAAGCTGCTTGACCAAAGAGAAGATCTTGCGGGGTTTATTGATAGAGAGAGCAATCCTCTCTGAAAAGTAAGCAGCTTTGGCCAACACAATAGCTTTCTTATAGCTGTTCAATAAGAGTTTATACCTGGAGCGGAGCATGGGACAGTATTTGCGTCTCCAATGGCGCTCCGAACGCCTGAGACTGAGCTTGAGATCTTTTAGTTCACTCGTGAACCATCTGTTGGCATCGTGAGGCCGAACAGATTTGACTTTCTTGAGGGGGGCGGCGGTGTCACAGGAAGAAGAAAGCCAAAAGCTGATGGCATCAGCTTGGAATTCAAGAGGGAGATCCGTCAAATCAGGGGCTGTGGAGGCCAGGGAAGAGGAAAGAAGAACGAGGTCCGTCTTGCTCCAGCAGCGGACTGACACATTCTTAGTGAAAGGGATTTTAACAGGGGAGGCAGAAAAAATATTAAAAGAAATCATGAAGTGATCCGACCAGATACAGGGAAGGATAGAGGGAAGGGAAATTTGGCGACGCAATGACCAGATTTGGTCTAGAATGTGGCCCTTGTCGTGGGTGGGGACAGTGATGTGAGGGGAGAAGTTCAGTGACTGAAGAGTGGCAGAGAAGTCCTTGGAAGCAGAGCATTCTCTGGGATCGTCGGGCCAATAGTTAGACCCCGTCTTCTCATCCAGCAAGGACATCGCCTTCAGCCACGCCACCGGACTCCACTGGACGGATCACAGCTGCGTCCACTTCAGCTTCAGAAGGACCACGATCCACCACCACCAGCAACAGGTTGCACGCAGAAGCTGGAACAAGATCACAGCCGACCAACTTGCGACCTCCCTGAGCATGAACCCTCCCACCTGCACACCGAACCCAAGCCAGGCGGCCACCAACCTCACCAAGTGGATCAGCGACTGCGCAGACGACCTCGCCCCCCTGAGGACCCCGCCCAGCAGACCCGGCAGCAAGAAAGCCCCATGGTTCACCGACGAACTCAAGAACTCCAAGAAGAACTGCCGAGCCCTCGAGAGAACCTGGCGCAGAGACCCAACCCCGGACAACTTGGCTGCCCTCAAGCTCGCCACCCGAAAGCACCACCAACTCATCCGCGCCACCAAGAAAACCGCATTTAAGGAACGACTGGACAAAAACGCACACAACAGCAAGGAACTCTTCAACATCGTCAAAGAGCTCTCCAACCCCAACGCCGGAAACAACGACATCACCCCTTCGCAAGACCTCTGCAACTCCCTCGCCTCCTACTTCCACAACAAGATCGCGGACATACACAACAGCTTCAGCACTCAACCGACGCACGCCACGACCGAACCCCCGCCCCCCACCACCACCCTCCGCGCCTGGACTCCGATCAGCACCGAAGACACCATCCGCACGATGAACTCCATCCACTCCGGATCTCCGACCGACCCTTGCCCTCACCACGTCTTCAACAAGGCCGACGCTGTCATCGCACCCCACCTGCGGGACATCATCAACACCTCCTTCGACACCGCTACCTTCCCGGAGAGCTGGAAGCACGCCGAACTCAGCGCCCTACTCAAGAAGCCATCAGCCGACCCCACCGACCTCAAGAACTACCGCCCCATCTCGCTGCTCCCGTTTCCTGCAAAAGTCATCGAGAAGACCGTCAACAAGCAGCTGGCCGCCTTCCTCGAGACGAACGGATCCCTCGACCCCTCGCAGTCTGGCTTCCGGGCAAACCACAGCACCGAGACCGCCCTGATCGCAGCCACCGATGACATCCGTGCCCTGCTCGACAACGGAGAAACAGCGGCCCTCATCCTCCTAGACCTCTCCGCGGCCTTCGACACTGTCTGCCACCGTACCCTAGTACAGCGCCTCAGCAACGTCGGAGTCCAGGAGAAGGCACTGGAGTGGATCATCTCCTTCCTCGCCGGAAGAACACAGAGAGTCCGCCTCCCTCCGTTCAGATCGGAAGCCACCGAAGTCATCTGCGGCGTCCCTCAAGGCTCCTCGCTCAGTCCAACCCTCTTCAACGTCTACATGGGCCCCCTCGCAGACATCGCACGCCAGCACAACCTCAACATCATCTCCTAGGCCGACGACACCCAGCTGATACTCTCCCTCACCAACGACCCCGCCACCGCCAGAGACAACCTACACAAAGGGATGAAAGAGGTAGCCGAATGGATGAAGAACAGCCGCCTGAAACTGAACTCGGACAAGACGGAAGTCCTCATCCTGGGATCCTCACCCTCCACCTGGGACGACTCCTGGTGGCCCCCCGCCCTGGGCAGCGCACCCCAACCAACAGACCACGCACGCAACCTGGGCTTCATCCTGGACTCCTCCCTCTCCATGACCAGACAAGTCAACGCCGTCTCCTCGTCGTGCTTCAACATCCTGCGCATGCTACGTAAGATCTTCCGGTGGATCCCCACCGAGACCATGAAGATGGTCACCCTGGCCCTCGTCACCAGCCGTCTGGACTACGGCAACTCCCTCTACGCCGGTACCACCGCCAAACTCCAGAAGAGGCTCCAGCGGATCCAGAACGCCTCAGCACGTCTCATCCTGGACATCCCCCGTCGCAGCCACATCTCCGGACACCTGAGAGACCTGCACTGGCTCCCGGTCAACAAGAGAATCACCTTCCGACTCCTCACCCACGCACACAAAGCCCTACACAACCAAGGCCCGGGATACCTCAACAGCCGCCTCAACTTCTACGCTCCCAAACGCCAGCTTCGATCGACCGGCCACGCCCTCGCCGCCGTCCCCCGCATCCTAAGAGCCACCACAGGAGGACGGTCCTTCTCCTACCTCGCCGCCAAGACATGGAACTCCCTCCCGACCCACCTCCGCCGGACCCAGGACCACCTCGCCTTCAGGAAGCAACTCAAGACCTGGCTGTTTGAGCAGTAGCGGACCCCCCCTCCCTAGCGCCTTGAGACCCTTCGGGTGAGTAGTGCGCTATAAAAATGCTATGATTGATTGATTGATTGGTCGGTGTTTTAGTCTTGACAGCTACTCTCTAGATTTAATAAACTCTTGACAACTGAGACATTTCGTTCAGGCCAGTTAGGACGCTGTTGAATTTCATTATCAAATATGCCTCTTTGGCCAACAATACAGAGTCAATATCTGTGGTGATTTTGGAAACATTCACAGATTGCAAAACTATCCATTTAAAATCATGTTCAGAATGGCTCTCTTTTATGAAGTGGTCAACCATAGGGGCTGTACACACTTTCTTTTTAATTCTAGAGCGGTGCTGGGTTATTCTCTGGTTGATTTGTTGATTAGTTTTCCCTATGTAGATTTTCTTGCAAGGGCAGACAACAGCATATACAACATTTTTCGTCCTACAGTTTGTGAAGGTTGTATGTTCCCATTTGACGTTTTGGTGTGTGAATTCTACTCCTTCTATAGTGTTGTCGCAGGAAATTAAGGCGCATCCCTTCAGGGAGGGAGTGAGGTAAAGGAGGACGATGCTCTGAAGCCTTCTGCAAATCAATTTTCATGTTTTCCATCTTCTCAAGGAAGATGGAGGCAAATTCCTTGCAGTTTGGTGATGGACTGGATCCAGCTTGGGGGAGGGGGGTTTGATATCAAAACATTTTCCAAGGCCTTAAAATGACATTCAAATACAATTCATAAGCAAAAATCAAGAAACATATTATCCTTTAACACAATTTATTCAGAATGTCTTTTGTACACTAACCACCAAAAACAACATTTAGGTCAAGTTATAGTAACCCTATGACAGCCGATTACCTGACCATCCTGGGAGAGTTCCCGCCATCTGTGTGTGTTTGGAATGCATGGAATTATTGTGTAGTCAGTGTTCCTGCAGTCATTTGATGTGTCTGATTTAAGGGGCTGAGCAGAGAACATCTGGAGCTCCTGGTGGGGTACGTTGCTTTGGACCTGTTAGTAATTTGTAACCGAAGAATAAAGTATTTACATGTGTGTGCCTTCTTGTAATGCAATAAATTGCTTCAATGAAATGTGTTGTAAATGTTGCCACTGAAGGTATTAGCGCAACTCTTTGAATAGGACTCAAAGTTTCAGGTTTTTTTTTATCACCGTCCGTATTTAAACATAATTATTGTTGTTGCTCTTTTTATTATATAACCATATTTGCATTGCTTTCTTTGAATAAAAATTTGTCAGTGTGAAGTATATTTTCTCATTTAGTTAATCGATAAATGTACACTCATACTTGTATATCTGTCACGTTTTAGCATAAATAAGCAGCCACATATAATGCAAAAATACACACTTCTGAAAACATCAGTCTTATAGTGCAAATCAACTGCACATCTGCAGCCATTAAAGGAAATAAGTGGTATCTTCTTAACTCCCCATTATGTCCTTAGGTTCATTTATTGCCCTGGCAGCCATGATAGAGAGGAAGGCAGGTTACCCAAATGAAGACTTGTGCATGTTTACATTTTTCCGACAGTGCCTCACCCTGTTTTCCATTTGTATTTATATGTAAAACTACTCAGTAAATGTGGAAAACTGGTGGACTTAATTAAGAGTACACAAAACAACGAAAAACAATTGCAAATTGCTAGAAACAAAATATGTCTACTGAAACGTGGAATTGCATTGTTAGACAGGAAACCAAAAGAAAAACAACCCTGACACAAATGCTGAAACCAGACTCTACCCCTTTCTCTCTTTGCAGTATTTCTCCCTTTCCATCCATTTATTCTCTCACTACTTTCTCCATGCTCTCTTATATCTCCCTTTTATCCACTCGTACACCCTCTCCCTCAAAGCCCCCTGTGTGCTTCTGAGCTGCAGAAATATTCGTAGGCACCAGAAGAAATATGGCCTCCAATGGAGTCAGCCCCCAGGGGATTTGTCCAATGGACTAAAAGGAATAAAAGGACTGTCTTGCCCACTAAATATACAATCATTGGCAAATCCAGTAGATGTCTCACCTATGCAACAGCTTGGCTTTGCCAATGCTTTTTAAGCATGCCATACACCAGTGTGGCTGCGGTTCTGCATGGCTCAAAGTTAGCGGCGTAGATGAGAGTGGTGTCATATTCCATGAAGTGGAATGGTGAAAAGTGTTGTAGACTGTTCTGGTGTAGAGTGCATTGGCATAGAGTGCATCAGATTGTAGTGGCATAGAGTGTAGCAGCTTAAAATTCAGTGGTGTAAAGTGCAGCGTGGTAGAATGCAATGGTGTAAATGAGAGTGTTGCATAGTAGAGTACAATAGTGTAGAGTGTAATGGTGCAGAGTAGAGCAGAGTAGGGTAGAGTACAGTGGCTTAGAGGTCAGTGGTGCAGAATAGAGTAGGGTAGCATAGAATGTAGTGGCTTAGAGTGGTGCAGAGTAGAGTGGCATAGAGTGGTGGAGAGTAGTGCGTAGTGCCATTGAGTGAATTGGCGAAGAGGCAGTAGTGTAGAGTGGCATAGGGAGCAGTGGCATAGAGTACAGTGGTGGAGAGTAGAGTGCAGTGGCTTAGAGTGCAGTGACATATAATGCAGCAACTTAGAATGTAGTGTTGCAGAGTAACATAAGGTGGAGTTGTGCAGAGTAGAGTGGGGTAGCTGAGATGGGAGTGGTGTAGAGTGCAGTGGCGAAGAGTACAGTGTTGTAGAGTACAGTGGCATAGAATGCATTGGAATAGAGCATAGTGGCACAGAGTAGAGTAAGGAGGCAGAGAGTGGAGTGGAGCATAGGCTTGCACTGGAGTGCATGGCTATTTTACATCTCCATATACACTCACCCATAAAACATTTTGAAACATTGACTATTTTATCTTTTACATTCATTGTATACAGAAAGTAATTGTTTTTCACTAGAGAAGGCATTTTTGTATGGCCTTCTCATGGCTTGAGTGTTTCTGAGAGCAGCATGGCCTCAATTTTTTGTTTTATATTTAATACAACAACCATACCCTGAGATCCAAGGTTGTCAGGACAAATAGAAATTCAGTAGTTCAATCACGGAACAAATTCCCAGACTCAGCTGATCATGTGCAGTGTTTTTATGTACAGTTGCCAGGACTCCTATTTAGGAGATTAGCCAAAAGTTACAGCCAACACGTGTTTTGCCCCCTTACACGGCCATCCGGCCTGGGCTTCCTCAGGGCTGTATAATGACATATAGAGAAATGATTTATACAAGCAAATTGCATGATGTTAAATCACAAAATATGGGAAGCAAGCATCAGTCATTGAGAGGTGATGCAGCATCGTGCAGTTCAAAAAATTGGACAGGTGTATGTATAAAAATAAGAGACATGATTTCAATGCGGCCAAAGAATACATAAATCATAGTACATATATAAGAAAATTCTTTTAGCATATTTCGAGTTGTCACGTGTGTGGAGACAACATACAATAAACAGTTGGTTACCCGGATTTGGACATATGCGTGTTAGAACATTATGAAATAATCAGAATTGGGTAATGTTCAGAAGCATGAAGGGTTAAGGAGCACATATTAAAGCAACACATATCATCAACATTTGGCATAATTACGGGTTACAGTTGAAGGACAGGTCCTGGTTCGATATAGAAAGAGAAAAACAGGGAAGGGAGAGAAGAGGAGGAAAAGAGATCAGAGGGGGGCCTACATAACATGGTGCTGTATTTGGATCGGTTGGACTCAGGTATTATACATAAGCGGTCAATGAGGTATAGCCTGCAGGTCCGGTGAGCTAAATTGGTGAAAAAACAGTGACGGGGTATGTCTATTGGAAACTAGTGTCTCGAGTGTCTAGAGGTCCGGTGGGCTATAATCGATGAAAAACAGTGACACAGTTTATCTAGTTAAAACTCGTGTCTCAAGTATCATGACAGGGATATATTATTTTGTCTCGGTGAAACACGATTACGGTGAAGCATGGGGCATCAAGTTAAAAACAGTGTGGGGAAGCGGAATAATGTGATTTTCGTAGGACAGCTATCACGCTCACCGTTAGTTATGATAGGGACTGCAAATGTCCGTGCAGTTCGAAAGCTTTATAAGTAATCAAAGGTTAAAGGAAAATCAATTAATACAGCACGGGGGTCGGCCTTAGCGGCACGTAGATGCCTCTTAAGGTTTCCAGCATTGCTTACTGTAAGATTGTGTGATGTAGTCTAGTGGTTGGGGGGTGGAGTTAAAGGGAGGAACAGGAACAGGAGGAGCCAGGGACAGGAACTAGGGCAGTTAGAGTAGGGACGTGATAAGGAATGGAAGTACCCAATAAAGCTCCTAAAATATACGGTTGTGTCCGCCTATTATTGCCGTCAAGACACGACATCTGGCGACGAGGGTGGGATGGTCGCGCTGTATCCCTGCGTGAATCCCAGGAGCTGTGAAATCCGCCCCGTGAGGCACAGGCAGCAGGTCGCCGTCGCGACAAACATGCCCAAGTGAAGACCGCCGCTGAGGTAGATGTGGACAGCCTTGTGGTGGGTGCCTCATAGCTCCGTGGCCAGAAAACCACGTGGAGCGCAAGCTTGAAAGCGCCGTCGAGCGCCGAAGTTCGGGTGCTCACCCCCTATGCGTGAGGTTGCGCATGGTCGCGCGCGGTGAGCGAAGATAAGGACGTCGGGAGCCTACCCCGGTCCTACCTGCAGATCAGCGCTGTCACGGCAGTCCTCTGTGGAGCTTTGGAGAAGCTTTGAAGTCCGGCGTGGAGGTGCAGTGGTCCTGGCCTGGTGGGCCGGTGCCTGCAGCCCGGCGTGGTGAGTGAACACCGGGATGCAGTGAAAATACATAGAAATCAATAAGAGCCCAAATCTCGTCGAAAACGAGATTTCCAAGTCGGCGGCCATCTTAGAACCAGGCGATTTCCTCCAATCCCCTGTCAGGGACCTGAGTCGGCCATTTTGAAGTCAGGCCAATAGAGTTAAAGGACAAGCATTGATAAATGTAAATGAACAATAAAGAACAAGCCTTGGCAAGTGCAAAGAAACAAGCATTGGTAAATATAAGTCAACAAGCATTGGCGAATGTAAAGGAGCAAACTTTGACAAACATAAAGGAGCAGACAAATAAACAAGCACAAGCAAATGCAAGATAACAGAATAAACAAACACGAGCGAATGCAAGAGGGAAACAAGAAAACAAGCACAAGCTAATGCGCGAGATGAAACAAGCAAACAAACGCAAGCAAATACAGGAGCCACCACAAACAAGCACAAGCAAATGCAAGTGATGCCAGAAAACAAGCACAAGCAACTACAAAACAAGCATTGATAAAGACAAGAAGAGAAATAGTTAAACAAGCATTGGTAAATGCAAAAGACCAAACACTGGTGAATGTAAAGGAGCAAGCATTGGCAAAGGTAAACGAACAAGCACTGGCCAATACAGGAAGTGTGATGAAACAAGCCTAAGCAAATGCAAGAAATGTAATCAAGTAAGCACAAGCAAATGCAAGAAGTGCAACAGAACAAGCATAAGCTAATGCAAGCAGAGCAACGAAACGAATATAAGCAAATGCAAGAGACAAATAAGGACGACGGTGAGCACAAACAAGCACTGATACCAGCAACAAAAGTGAGAGGAACGAAGGTGTCAACAAACACAACAAGCACTGGCAAATGCAAGAGATACACTGAAAACAAGCACAAGCAAACACACGTTTCAAGTATAAGCAAGCCCGAGCGAATGCAAGCCTCAACGTAAACAAACACAGCCCACACAAATCTCGAATGCGACAAACACAAGCAAATGCAAATCCGGAACGCCACAAGCACGAGCCAACACAAATCCGAACATACCAAGCACGGACGACTACAAGTCCTGAAGTCAGTGAGCACAAGCAAGTGCAAATCCTGAATGCACCAAGCAAAGACAGATCCCGAATGTAACAAACACGAGCAGAGGCAAGTACCAAAGTAAACTTTCAGCACCACGCGAAGATAAATGATCAACAGCAAGAGAAGCTAAGAAATCAAATGATCCAGAAGCAGGAGTAAACGAATATCAAGGAAGCCTTCTCTCATCACTTAAGTGACTGGATAACCTGAGCTAGGCCGAAAAGAAACACAAGAACGAGATGTCACTGGTGTCACGTATCATCGTGAAAGAGCCCCAATTCACCTCCAGCTAGCAGGCAACCCTAAAGAAAGTGGGGATTTGCTGAGCCACGAGTCACGCATGGTGTAGCTGAGTGATGGCCATTTCGAACTCAGGAAATCCAAGCTTAACTCACTGAGACAGTCGTAGTAAGGGTGGACATAATACAGTAGTCACCCAGGAGTGGCGACCCTTCCCAGAATCAAAGGAAACGACCAGACACAGGATCTCGGCGGAAGAAGGTCAGCAAATAAGACGGGAAGTAAAGTGAACAGTACTGTGACAGTAGCAGACTAAAACTTTCCTCCCTCATGGCGGTGGGAAAAGCAACTCACCGGTCCAATCCCTGCATTGAAGTACCAGCCCCAGTGACGCAGACTGACAGTCAGAGTTTGGGTCCCAAATGGAACCGGTGGCTGGAATCACTGGACGATTTTATTGACGCAATCGGTGAATGAAGAGATGGAAAATGTCTGATACTACTCCTTCAGCTGGTAGGTCATAAGGGCCGACGCTTAGTCAGAACATTTCCTGAAAAGGACACAGAGACCTATGAAAGATTCCAAGAGTAGCTACGTGTCCATTTCCACGCACAGGCAGACGTGGATCATGATCGCATCGCCTTCAACTCAGCACGGCAGGAACCAGGAGAACCATTGCCAAAATTCATCACCCAGTTGCAAAGTCTGGTACGATGCTGCCATTTCAACACATTTACAAATGAGGAAGCAGTTCGCTTCCGGATAATCGAAGGCTGTTCAAATTCTAGCTCGAAGCGCAAGATCCTTCGAGGGCATTGGTCGCTAAAGGATATCATCAGAAAGGCCGAAGCTGGAGCGCGGGTCAAAGCAAGAGACATATCAAAAGAATTGCACCCGAATGCAAGACACAAAGATACCAGGAAAGAGACATCCCTCATATCTGGGAACAAAGCCCAAGAAACAAACAAGACCAGAAAGAGGGAGGGTGAAGGCAGACCAGAGATAAGACAGAGGGAGAGACAAAGTGACATGGAATACTCCGAGTCAACAATACAAAAGACCGGGACAATCCAGGATTGTGACAGTCTCACTGACACAACCTCAAGGAGGTATTCAACCTCAAGGAGTCATTCAAAGTATAGCACAAACTATTCTGAAGAGGATGAAGCGTCAAGTGAGACAGATCGCACCCATGGACAAGATGGCAGCCTGCCCAACAAGTGGGCAAGAAAGGCAAACTACAGAAGATGGGACCAATCCTGTCAACACTGGAAATCGGCACACGAAACCCCCGGGCACCCGAGGAAGCATCAAGCAGTGGGACACATCACCCCAATGGCACGGATGTCAGGGCACCAAACAAACGAGAAGAAGAAGCAAACCACATACGACAGAGTAAGTCACTCAGACACCGGAGAGGCGAAGACAAACGGACTCATGACACCCGAGATAACGAGGAAACTGAGAGGAGGCCATTATCATCATACGAGAGAGGCAGAGATGAAGCACCCTGGGATCAAAAACAAGAAATAAGCATGTGGTTATCAAACAACCTCTCCAGTGAGATGACACCGAAGCCACTTCGAGAAAGGTACCCGGAGAAATATCCCAAAGAAACCTCCGACGCTAGGAGCAGCCCATCACGGCCTACCTGTTTCAGAAATCTACCATTCGAGACACACTCAAAGGAACGTTCTCAAAGGAAATCAACAAAAGACTACTCCGATTCAGAAAGCACGTCTGCTCGATCCCTCGAGTCGACCGAGTCATGGTCCCGACAACGGCCATGGCGTCAACCACCCGAACACACCATAGAACCAAAGGACATTCTTCCCGTCAAGAGCAACATGTCCCACACCAATGTCTCTGAATACTCAATCACTCCACAAGACAACCTGTCATGTCAGTCGCAGGTATATCAAGACATAGATAATACACCGTCACCCCTGAGGGGGTCAGCGAGGCTGACTCAAAGGGCCTACAAAATAAAAACAGATATAGTGGACATTAGTCACCGGATGGGACGGGACCAGCCAGTCACTCTGCAAGGAAAGCCGGATGTGTCAATAGAGACAGCTCATCATCGGATGAGAGATAAATATGCCTATGCACAGATAGTCCAAGAGTTCACCAGTCCCAAACGCGAGCGGGAGTGGATGAGACAACCAGAAGCAGCGAATGAGTCCCCGAACCAAACTAAGACAATCTCTTCAGATAGTACCTTACCGTCTGGTATACATGACTCTGAACAGGAGGGCAGTGTTGCCCTCGACCGGACAAGACAAAAAGAAGTAAAAGTAGATGCGGGTGCTCGGAAGAGAACCAGAACATCATCCACTCATGAAGGAGATCGAGCGTCAATAGAACAAGAGCCACAAAGGAAAACAGACTGCCACTGCCGAGCTGAGCCAATAGCAGTCACACAACAAGAAAGAACCATGATAACTGTGGAACCTGAGAATAAGCAGTTCACACGCAATGGCTTGCATTCTCAAAAGTACACTCCCGCAGTCAAGGATGCCTTTGTTAAGACAACGGAAAGATCGACCAAAGCCAGGCCCATCACTGATTCGACACTACTGATGCTTGAAGAACAGGCTGTCCGCCGACCTGTGTGGCTGATTGAAGAATTGCGAACACTGTGGAAATTAAGTTCATTTTGTTAAGAAAGGGGGAGATGTAAGATTGTGTGATGTAGTCTAGTGGTTGGGGGGTGGAGTTAAAGGGAGGTACAGGAACGGGAGGAGCCAGGGACAGGAACTAGGGCAGTTAGAGTAGGGACGTGATAAGGAATGGAAGTACCCAATAAAGCTCCTAAAATATAAGGTTGTGTGCGCCTATTATTGCCGCCAAGACACAACACTTACCTTTAGGTCATAGGCAAAAATGCCGTGGGTCAAAGACGGTCTCTGCAGTCAGTGTCAGCAACCACGCTGCGGTGCTTGTCCGTCTGATGTACTCCCTGTAGTGAGCACATCCAGGTCAGAGGTGGATCTAGATCCAGTCACGAGGGACTTTTGACTGGGTGTGAGTGTTTGATTGATTCGGATGCTCCGTCCATCACCACCCCCTTTTGTACCGCTTTTGGCCGCCATAAGTGTGGCAGGGTATGCTCAGACGTGAGTCCCTTGCTCACTTTGCCACTGGATTCAAGCAAGCCGGGCTGAAGACGGCTGGAATGCCAGAAACCGGTCCTCGGAAGCTTGTTTCCGGTCGAGGGAAGACATGGCTTGGCAGTTAGGGCTGGACTGTTCCCATGAGGCACAGGGTCAGACTGATTTGCATATAGCCATGTCTGAACTGGGGTGGCAGAGTGGGCTAAAGAACGGTGATGGAATAAACCCAGATCTTTTGACTGGGTGTGAGTGTTTGATTGATTCGGATGCTCCGTCCATCACCACCCCCTTTTGTACTGCTTTTGGCCGCCATAAGTGTGGCAGGGTATGCTCAGACGTGAGTCCCTTGCTCACTTTGCCACTGGATTCAAGCAAGCTGGGCTGAAGACGGCTGGAATACCAGAAACCGGTCATCGGAAGCTTGTTTCCGGTCCAGGGAAGACATGGCTTGGCAGTTCAAGCTGGACTGTTCCCATGAGGCACAGGGTCAGACTGATTTGCATATAGCCATGTCTGAACTGGGGTGGCAGAGTGGGCTAAAGAACGGTGATGGATTAAACCCAGATCTTTTGACTGGGTGTGAGTGTTTGATTGATTCGGATGCTCCGTCCATCACCACCCCCTTTTGTACCACGAGGGACTCCGTGGGCACCATCTTAGAATGGGGAGTTGTACGGAGTCGTGTAGTTATCTTGTGACCCGTGGTAGTGTGGTATACATGTTCCATTATCGGAATGGACAGGTTGGAAAAACGGATTCTCAATAGGGAATGGTAATGGAGGAGGACATAAAAGTGCTGGCAGACAGCACAGGAGGGATGACGTCTATATGAGGGCAATTTCTCATGGGAATGTCTCCATATAGACAGTGGTGTGTGTCAGAAAGGGGTAGTGCTTTACTCTGTAGAACTTTAAGTGTCAGGGAAGTGTCTGCCTAGAGGACATTTAAAGTGCTTACTGACAGCACAGGAGGGATAAGGTCTATAAGAGGGCAATGTCTCATATGAATGTGTCTTTATAGACAGTGGTGTGTGCCACAAAGGGATGGTGTTTTACTCTGGAGAACTTCAGTGTCGGGGAAGTATCTGCCTAGAGTGACTGGGGGATCTCATAGTTAAAGGAGTGTCCGTCCTAAAGAGGCAGATGAAGGATTAATGAGTGTAAGGCCAAATAGTATGGGGATGTCTATGAAAAAAAGGGGGGACCACTTTCTGATTCCGACAGGGAATCACAGAGGGTATGGATGGGGATAAAATTAGATAGCCATAAGAAATGCACATTTTGTGACTTTGCATGGTCAAGAGACACTTCTGGTGCGTTGTAATTGGTTTGACAGTTTCTAGGTGACATGATTCCAGTGGTAGCTCAGTCAATTGTTAGTCCAGACAGTTGATTCTTTCACAAAATATTGAGTGTCAGGCGAGGAAGGGGAAGTCCATGGGGATCATTCATCACCTAACCAGCATGCATTTCAGCGACCTTATTCAGGCCCAGTTTCACCGTGTTACAGGATAGGATGAGTTCACTTTCCCTTCTCCTCAGTTTGAGTTCACGGTTTCCCCAGCGTTTGGTCGATTGTATCAGTTCTACGCCAAAGAAGGAGAACTCTTTTTTGTGTGGATGTTCCAGATGAAAGTGTTCTGTCAGGAGATGGCCTGTATTGTATTTATGAATGTTCCTGTAATGTTCTTGAATGCGGATTCGTAAGGGTCTGATGGTGCTTCCAATGTAAGGTTTTCTGCAGGGGCAGTTGTGGCTGGTGACGTTTGAAAGTGGTGGGACGTAAAAGTTGGGCTGATTTTTACGTAATGAGCGAGTGCGGCCGACATAAGAGGTGTTCAGCCCATGCATTGTTCACCCAATCATCCACCATTCATTTATCCATGTTTCTATCATCCACTGCATTCATCTGTTCATCCATCCATTGGTCCTTCTAGAGACTCTCCCCTTCACTCATCCATCCATGTATCTATTAACTAGAAATTCTTCCAGTCATTTGTCCATCATTTGGAGCATTCATTCATGTATACATTCACTCATCCTTCTGGACACACTCTCCTGTAACTCTTCTGCCCACTCATTCATCTATTTATACTTTCACCATTGGCGAAAAACCAGAGCATCCGGCCATCTTCCGACAACATCCCTTCCATCTATCCATCCCTCCATCTCAATGAAAGTGTATATTTGCTTTTCTGTATTTGAAACACGTTCTCAAATAGCCTGTTCGCCAGACAAGCGGAAACACAATATTTGTATCAGATCACAACACTATTCAGTTATGGTGAGATCTTTGCGGTCTGATGGAGCCTGAATATGTCCCGGTAAAGATGATAAACAACGATTGAGGGCTTTGTGCACCTATTTAGGAGACTGTGATGGCACACAAACTTCCCCAGAATAAAATAATGGAACTGTAGCCTCAGGTGAAGGGTCATGTGGTCGCCAGGCTGTAGGCAGAGCTGAGCAGGTAGGCCCTCATCTTCAGCAGGGGATCCCACCCCTTGAACTCATGTGAGGGGACTGACAGGGACCGGCCTGTGGATATGTATATTGGCAGAAGTGCAACAGGCATGGCCACATTTCCAGAGGCCAGAGGCCTGCTGCTAGGGCCTCCAAGGCCTGTAACAATGAGGGGTGCGTGAAGTCCTGAAGCTTTTCTATCCCAAACGTCACTCCTTTTGAGAAATGAAACGAGCAGATACCAAAATGGTAAGAAAATGAGAGGTGAAGAGAAAGTACAAACAGCAGTAGCAGAAGAGGGTAAAGACAGGATGGAAGGAGACAGGCAAAGAGAAAGGAAGTGGGAGAAGTCAGAGGACAGAGAGAAGGAAGGGAAATGATAATGGAAAAGAAAGAGCTCAGGTGAGTAGATAATGGGATGGTATTTTTCTCCAGTGAGGTGGTACCACTACGCGCAGTGAGTGACCAGCTGGCACACACAAAGACTGAGACTGAGGTATGCATGGCTGGACTGCAGCCTCAGTCGCGCACCCACACGCAGTAAGAATATGCATTCTGTTAACTCACAGTTCATGCACGTACCTGCCACCAGAAAGAATCACATCAAAACAATGATATCCTCATCAGTATGCGCCCCCTGACTCGCAGGTTTCTCTCGTCTTTTCTGCTACGTTACTCCTCAATGAAACCACGCACTGACACTGGAGCAGGAAGTAATTAATTAGCAGGTGGTCAAGCACTGGACACCGGGGCAGGGGCGCAATGGCGGACAGGGACACACTGACACCAGCGCAGAGTCAGTCACATTGCTTCTGACAGACAGGAGCACAGTGCCACTGGGATAGCGTCTCGCGGCCTTTCGGACAGGGTCACTTAACTTTCATACTCGGACATCGGCAAAGAACTGTGACAACGACCTACTGATGCTGTCAGACGAGAGGCAGAGCGGGAATGGCGGGCGCATGCAGAGGAACACAGAGACAGTCGTGGCTCGCGGGGGGGGAGCGGGGAGTTAAACAAAATATAAACAGGAAAACTTACTTACTACAGCCGGTCCCGCCACATGGGCACTGGAATGGCAGCTCCTCTCAGCCAATCCTGGCGCTCTTAGGGCACGGTTATTCTTCGCCCTCGGTTATTCTTCGCCCTCCGCCTGCTCATTAGGAGCCCAAAGGGCTCCCAATGGGCATGCGCAAAGAATTGAAAACACAAGTGCGCATTCGCCCTCCGTCCCCACTCATATGCACTTGTGTTGTGCTGCTGCCTGTTGCCCCCCACTGGTCTGACAAACATGTCAGTCAAGATGACACCAGACCGCCCACCCCCTTCAGTCGCTGAAGGGGTGGGCGGGCCGACGTCATGCTGAATGACATGATTCTCCCTCGGCGTTTTTGAACTTAAGTAAACTGAGTTTACTTAAGTTCAAAGACGCCGAGGGAGCTGCTGGCTGGGGGGCTTCGCCCCCACGCCCCAATGGATGCACCGCGCCTGTGCAGGGGCACAACCATACCCTACAACCACTATCAATACCAAAACCACTAAAACAATCTATACCACCATTAGCACTATATTACCACGATTACCACCAACAATACGCGCGCGCTGCAGCACGAGCAGCCGCAGAGCGATCCGCGGCGGGACGGCCCCTGCCCGCAGTGCCCCAGCGGGGGTGTGCGTGGGGCGGCGGGGGTGGGGGACAGCCTGCCCCTGCTTTTCCGCACCTCCTCACCCCTCTGCTTCCGCAGCCTGTCTCCGGCCTCCTCCTGCGGATCCGCCCACGGCAGCCATGTGGGTGCTACAGCGCAGCTCCAGAAATCATTTCTAATTAACACTCACCATTATCCTGAAACCTTAAACCTTACAAATCATGCATCAGTGGGGCCCATAACACTGCGCATTTACCCTGTTCACTTACACTCGGCTTCAAGGCTCTGGTGAATCGCGGCAGAGAAACGCTGTAACATTTAGGTGGAGTGTCTAAACCTATTTATCTATTATTTACACCTGCAGATTCAAAGACATTTACCATGCTTTATTCAGACTTGAATTATTCAGATACACCACCATAATGGCAATGGATCTGCTAATGAAAATTAAGCGTAGGAAGAAATCAAAGACCAGCTCTCACTTCTTCATTTCTCTAATTTTTATTCAAAGCCAAAACTTTAACATGTCTGACATTTAGACATTAGTAAATCTTTATTCAGTAAAACTTAAACTTTATTTCAAATGATCATTTTATTTGAGCTCAAGAAAAATCGCTTTATTTCAGAAGACAGTTAGAATTAGCAAAGAACAGATAGTTCCCAAGTCAATCTCTCCTAACATCCCTAACTACCGCCCTCATCTTATCCTTAAATCCTGCAAAGCAAACAAGAAAATTCATAAGAGTCTTACATCCAGGAATCGGTAAGCAATCGGGCAGCATCTCCGATGGAAATGGAAAAAGCGACCCCAACGTGACAAATCCAGGGGTTTTTATACCTTATTCCCTAACTTAATCTATCTAAAAAGTAACTAACATCTCTTATTCAGTTTCTCATTGGACAATTTCGGGGGGGGGGGAGAGGGGGGAGCATCATCTCACCATTACAACATTCAATTTTCAACGTGTCAGCGGAAAAATAAAGGGGCTTTGTTTTAGGACAGTCTTTGGCCTAGGCATTTCCTTTAGTGGCAACATTCACACTTCTTCCCAGGCTCTGAGCACGACATCATCTTTGCTTGGCACACATCCTAGGTTCCGGGCCACATCAGCCTTGAACCTTCCTCGAGCACAGGCAGTTCACTCTGACTTGCAGGTTTTGGCGCGCATGCGCTGTCCAACTCTTGCTCACAGTTTTACTCAGGCAGCCATTTTTGCACAGGCCTCAGAGGCCACTTTTGGAACTATCATAGAAACAAACACAGATTCATGTTAAATTATGAATTTAAAACCATTCTGTTTACCTCACACCTTACTAATGTTTCCCAATTAGTTGTTACCTAGCATATAAGCCACATAAATGCGTTTTATACTTACAAATTGACCTCTCCATCACATAAATGAATACAAAAAGCACATTTAATATTGCGTTTGTTTACGAATAAGCTGCACATTAGTTCACAATACAATAACAATACATATTCGCTGGGTTTATTTTTGCAGCATGCAAGCAACGTTAGTTCTTCCCATGTGTAAAATAAAAATAATGTGTGCACTTTACTCTATGGTTGGTTAATTTCGAAAAACATGCAATTAGTGAACGTTACTGTTATGGGACATTAACTTTACGAGGGGTATACAAAATTTTGTGTTTGCCACCTCGCTCCATCAATTCCCTCATCTGGTGATTCTATCACCAAATAACTCTCAAAATTTTGGAAAATTTAGCAGAACATGTTTCAACTTCTTTTTGTTAATATCATTTATAATCTTGTCTCTTTATATTTCGAATCTTTGAAAACCTTATCTTTTACTTCCTCCATTTCTATTTCATTCTTTTTTCTCATCCTTGCTAATCGTTCTTCATTTCTTTTCTTTATCATATTTTTGAAATCTCTTCTACCTTTATATATACAGCATAACCTTATCATAAGGATTGCTACCGCTAAAACTGTTATTGGTATTAGTATCTTACCTTTAAATGAACTACCTATTTCTTAAAACCTGTGCAAAATTGCTGAAAAACTTTTGCCCAATTTATCAAGGACACCTTCAACCTCCAGTGGTTCAATTTCTTTATGCAAATCTGTAATATTTATAATATAATTCTCAATATTCTGACTTTTATCTGGAATGTAAGTGCAACAGTGTTGAACTTTCGAAATTCCGCAGACTCCTCCCTCTTTGGCTAAAATTATATCAAGGGCAAGTCTGTTTTGCATAACCATAGCTCTCATAGCAACCATTTCAGTATCTACCATCAGGAATCCTCCCGCAGTATCTGTTGATAATTTATCAACTATTATGGACAATTTTCTGATTCTATTTGCATTAAACGAAATTCCCACTGCTGGTATCAGTCCTCCAATTACATCTCCTATTATTTCTAAGGCACTCTCTCTTCTTTTTCTACTTAAAACTTTACCTATCTCATGCTTTCCAGTAGTACCTCTATCTACATGAACATTTTTAGGAAAGTCCAAACCCACATAACATGTCCCATACCAATGGTCAGGCAGTCTATAATAAGCTTTGTTTCCACATATAAAATAAATCCCAGGGAAAACAGGATCATTTCCATCTTTAAATCCCCAACCTCCTGTAATTCTATAGGTGTCTTCACATTGACTTGCACCCACAAAATAATTGTCATACATTGAATTATCTCTCCTGGTAAAAAAAATTCCCAACATTGGTGCATCTATATTGATCGCTACATTCACATTTTTATCCTCAATGTTCTCATCATCAAATGTGTAATATTTCGACTTTGCATGCTTCATTTTCTCTTTTCGTTCGTAAGCAATTCTCCTTTCTTCAACCATGTTTAGGAAAGCTTTTTCTTTAATTCTCATTTTACATGTCAAATTATTATTAAATGCATACTCATGTGTTAACTCATCTACTTCTAAGAAATATTCTCCCATTACTTCTGCATGTTTTCTTCTATTTAGTGTATTATCAATCTTTAATTTCGCAAATATCTCATCTATATTGGAATATTGATACTCCAATTTCCCAGTCCTATAAAACAAACTTGCAATTACACTACACGTTACTCCATAAGTAAGAGGAAGGTGGTGATATGTCACCCCTTCTGACACTGATGCTGGCAACTTTACACATACATAACAGTCATCAACAATGATTGTTTTAATGTACTCCAACAATAACTTTGAAAAGGTATTCTTAGTATAGTCACTAATAGACCTATCTTGATGCAATTCTGGCTTGTATACATAACTCTCATGCACTTTTTCTTTCTCAATTGGCTTGCTTGAGCTCTCATTTTGTTTCACTTTCGTTAAATTAGTTTGGAAAGGAATCACAATAGCTAAAATTATCCATAATATAGTCATCAACCCCATACATATGGAAAAACACCTACACCATTTTCTAAAAATAGAACATTTCGTTCTGTGATTATTCATTGACATTTTCACTAACACTGTTTCTTCGACCTTTTGTCACCTATAATTTTCACACCACTTAGCACTCTAACAAGTTTTCTTTGACCTTGTGTCAATTTCTATTCTAAATAATGCTATAATTAGATTTTCTAACAAGTTTTCTTCGACCTTGTGTCAACTCTGACCTCTTCTATATATACAAAACCGTCTCACAGGACTTCAGACCTTTTACTTTAATATCATATACTTTGAGCACCTAACTTTCCATTTCTTAATTGACTTATTTTACTCACTTTTCCCAATTGGCTTTGGGTCATACAGGTTTTCTTGACTACTATTAACTTCAACAATGGGTGGCAGTACAATGTATCTCCACTCAGGTGATTTATACCTCTTATTTGGACGTCTTACTCTTTTAGGCCTTTGAATAGTCTCTATTTTCTTTCCCAAGGTTTCTTTCTGACTAGAGATCTCATTCACTTAGTCTTCTTGCTCTTTTGTTTTGTTCACTATTTTGAATTTTAATCCTCCAGCACCTTTAGGCCAATTATCTCCTTTGCAGACTTTCTTAGTCTTCGGCTCTATAGTGTTATGCTCCACTCTGCAAGTACTTTTTCTTGTGCTTTTTCTTAATGGAGTTTCATCTGCACTGTCATCAGTTTCACTTTCAGTGTCTTCCACTGTATCATTGATTATGATCTTTACAATGTCTTTATCTTCATCAGTTTCAGTTCTCTCTACTGTTACTCTGTTAGGAACACCTTCATAACTGGTACTTGGAATCTCATCCTTGTCGTGAGTTACTTCCTTTTCTCCAGTTTCAGGATTTCCGTTCCTGCCTTCAGAGTCTTCAGTTTGCTTTTCAGTTTTCTCTTTTTCAACAACTCCTCCTTCACTTTCTTTTGCGTCTTTACTGGTGCTTGTCTTTACCGATTCTCGACCTTCAAGTTGATCTTCTGAATCTGGTATTTCAATAATCTCCCTTTCACCTTTAACTTCAGACTCAGAACTGGCTTCTGATACTTCCAGATGTCGACGTTCTTGTCGATCTTCAGTATCTGGATCCTTTTCTGGTTCAGCTTCAGAATCAGAGTCAGTTGTACTTTCACCGTCGTATGGAAATTCAGGTTCAGGCACACGGATGGTGTGACTAGCATGGACCCACCTTTTCAGTCCAGCACATTTAACTGCAGTATTGCTGATCAAGATCACCTGGCGTGGTCTTTGCCACCTTGGTACCAAACAATTCCTTCTGCGATGAACTTTCACTCTTACCCAGTCCCCAGAGACTAGATCATGAGCTGGAGTTTTCTCTTTGGGATTTGATTCAGTTCCCACCTGGTGGAGCACAGAAGTTACCACATCAGACAGGTTTTTGCAGTAATCCAGTATGATGTCATCATTTATAGCTAGCAACCTATTAACTGGTACAAAAGCCTGCCTCATCACTCTACCCATTAAGATTTCATGAGGGCTCAAACCAGTTTTTCTGTCAGGTATGCTTCTTAATGTCATTAACACAAGTGGCAGAGCATCTGGCCACTTCATTCCCGTTGCTAAACACATTTTTGCAATTTTATTTTTAATTGTTCCATTCACCTGTTCAACTACTCCTGAAGCCTCAGGTCTGTATGCACAATGTAGTCTCTGGCGAATGTCCAGAGCTTCACAAATCATCTGCAATAAATCATTTTGGAAATGCGGGCCTCTGTCCGATTCAATCGTGACCGTAAACCTGAACCTTGGTATTATCTCACGTAGAAACAATTTTGCAACAGTTATTCCATCATTTCTTCTCGTGGGGAAAGCTTCTACCCATCGAGAGAACAAACAGATTATCACAAGCACGTATCTGAGTCTGTTACATGGGGGTAATTCAATAAAATCAATCTGAACTCTTGTAAATGGACCACCCACCCTCCCGTCCTATGGTTCCCAAACTCACAACAGTTTTTCTGTTTGGACTAAATTGCTGGCAGACCAAACATCTTTGACACAACTTTCAGCAATCATTCTAAACTTTGGATTATACCAAGTCTGCCTAAAGAGACGAATCATAGCGTCTCTGCCAATGTGTGCTTGACCATGGTACATTCGGGCCATATCTGAAATCATGCTATCAGGCATTACTGGTCTTTCATCTTTGTAAACCCAAATTTCATCTTCCTCTCTTTGTCTGCATCCTGATTTTAACCAAATATCTTTTTCCTCTGTTCCTTCCTCTTCCTGCCTCTTCTTGCATCTGCTTCACTTCCTGCCAAGTTTCTACTACAGTGGTTAGCATTAAAGGACTTGGAACATGTTCTTCAGTTTTCTCCCGATTAATTGAAATTTGATTTTTGGCACAGTGTTTTGCAATTGCATCAGCATAACTGTTTCCTCTGGTGATATAATCTTCACCTTTCTTGTGGGCTGAACATTTTACCAGAGCCAGTTTTTCCGGCAGCTGTATCACTTCAATCAATGTCTTCACAAACTCAGCATTCCGAATAGGTTTTTCCTGCAGAGGTCAAATAGCCTCTTTGGGACCAAAGTTGTCCATAATCATGAACAACCCCATAACCATATTGACTATCGGTCACTATGGTTACTTTCACCTCTTTTTCCAACTCACATGCTCGTATTAAAGCAATCAACTCTGCTATTTGAGCAGAATGAATTCCTTTCAGACAACATACTTCCAACACTTCTGCTACTATGCAAACAGCATATGCGGTACTTAGAACACCACTCTCTGTTCTCAAGCAAGATCCATCCACAAACATTACAAAGTCAGATTCATGCATAGGTTCATCTTTAATGTCTGTACGAGGCTTTGTGCAATATTCCAGAACATCCAAACACTTGTGATCAAGCTCACCTTTCACTTCTGCTTCAACTGTATCAGGTAAGAGTGTTGATGGGTTGACATTCACACATCTGACAATTGTCACATTTTCAGCTCCCAGAATTATTTTCTCATATTTTGTCATTCTGATGTTAGTCATGTACTGAGTCTTTGCTCTTGTGAGGAGAATCTCCACTGAATGAGGTACATAGACTCTCACCGGAAATCCCATCACGATTCCTTCACTTTGCTCCAAACTTACACTGGTTGCTGCTACTGCTTTCAGACAACCTGCAATGCCTTTGCAACAGGGTCCAAAACAGCTGAGAAATACGCAATTGGCTTTCTCATCCTCCCATGCCTCTGAATTAATACTGACAAAGCACATCCTTCTCGCTCACTACAGTACAGTTTAAATTCTTTTTCATAATCCGGCATTCCCAAAGCTGGTGCTTCACACAATTTTGTTTTGAGCTGTTCAAATGCTTCCATCTCTGTTTTGGTCAAAAAAATAGGGTCTCTTATGTCTGCCTTTGTCAATCCCTGCAATGGTTTTTCAATCAATGAAAATCCACTTATCCACTGTCTGCAGTAACCCACCATTCCTAGGAACATTCTCACCTGTCTTTGAGTTTTAGGGGGCCGCATTCCTTGTATCATTTTAATCCTCTCAATTGGGACCTGTCTGATTCCCTTTGCAATCTTGTGGCCTAAATACTGTACTTCATTCTGGCAAAACTGCAATTTTGATGGAAACACTTTATGTCCCTCTTCTGCCAAATGATTCAATAATGCCACTGTGTCAGTCACACAGGCATTCTTTGTTTTCGATGCAACCAAAAGATCATCAATATACTGTACCAACACAGATTCTCCAGGCATGCTCAAAGTTTCCAATGATTTCTTTAGCAGCTGATTAAAAATCGATGGACTCTCAGTGTCACCTTGTGGAATTCTACACCATGCTAGGATACGATTTTGGAACCGAAACGCAAAAATGTGTTGGCTTTCTGGATGCAATGGAACAGTAAAGAGCGCATTGCATAGATCGATCACTGTATACCACTCTGCATCATGTGGTATTTGGTACAAAATCACTGCTGGATTCGGGATAATTGGACAACATGGGACAACAATTTTATTAACTTTTCTCAGGTCCTGCACAATTCTGAATGTTCCATTTGGCTTCTTCAATCCCATAATTAGCGAATTACAAGGACTACTCTCGATTTCTCTTAGAATTCCTTGCTCAATCATCTTGTCGATCACTGGAGTAATTCCTTCAATTACTTCGGCAGTCATTTTATATTGCGGTATATTTGGATAACTTGCACCTTCTTTTATGGACACTTTTACAGGATCGACTCCTCTCATCAAACCTATATCTTTTCCAGTGAAGTCCCACACACTCTCTTTCACTGCCTCTTTCAGTTCAACTGGAATTTTTCTTTATCAAAAACAGGAAACAGTTTGTCTTGCTCTCCTTCAATCATGAGCATTGTCAGTTTATACAAACTATCTCCATCTGGAGTCTGCAATTCTATGCCACCTGGTGAACAGTATATGGCACAGTTCATCTTACACAATATATTTCTGCCTAACAAATTAACAGAACTGCTGTCACATACCACAACCCGATGCATATATTTATACGCTCCAACCTCTATTTCAACTGGTTTTGTCAAGGGAGTATTCATCTGTCTGTTAGCTACATCTACAACCTGGATCGTTTCACCCGAGAGAGGTAGATTTTGAACTTCCACTGATCTAACAGTAGAACGGGTAGCACCAGTGTCCACTAGGAAAGTTATTTCCACATCATTCACTTTTCCACTCACAAATGGACCTGACTGATCTACCTCAAGAGTGGCTCCAAGCACACACTCTTCTTCCTCCCTCAGGCACCGTCAGAAACTTTCATCCGGCTCACTGCCATTCTCTTCTTGCAACCAATATTGAGAACACGCACTTGCTCTCTGTGGTCTTTTTACCTGTTCACCTCCGCTGAATCCTGTCTCTGCACTGTATCTCTGCTGATTCCCGCTGTATGGCAGTGGCGGTTGCCACACTGCACCTGCGGATTCAATGATGTATTTATTTATTTATTTAATTATTTATGCGATTTTATATAGCGCAAACTTTACCCGAAGGTGTCAGAGCGCTTTACATAAGAACCAGTTGAGAAACATAAGGACTTAGGATTACATGCGTTACATAAAGGATACAAACAGAAAAAATTGCAAATGTACAAGATGTAAAGTCACACAAGGAGGAGATACAAATGGATATACTCTAAGAGTCACATAGGAATGGTAGATAGTACAAAGGTCTACTGCATATACTAGTGATTAGAGTTATCTCTATATACATAGGGAAGGGATAAGACCGGATATACTCTAAGAGTAATGTATGGTCCCCATTAACTCTAGGTGGACACTTGCAATCGCGTTTCCAATGCCCTATCTGGCCGCAGTTGAAACATGGCATTTTTTTTTTCAATTCATCAATATTTCCTACCAATTTTGGTTTACTTTTGATCCCACCTTGATTCCCTGCATTCTTATTCTCCATTTGTGCTACTTGTTGCTCCGCTACTTTTACTTGTGCCCACATCTCTTTCAGCTTCTTTTGTTTGGCATCAATCTCCTCACTGCAATATTTTGCTTGTCTCAGGACCTTATCTACTGAACTCGACTGCCAATCCATCATGCTATGTCTAATCATGTCTGCGATTTCTGGTCTTAATCCATATACGAATCTATAGACAAAATGGCTCATGTCCTTCTCATTTAATTCCTCATAACCACTGTACTGTTTAAAAACTAACAACAACCTTTCATAAAATTAATGCACAGTTTCTTTCGGCTCTTGTGTTGTTCTGTCTATTTTTACCCAATCAGTTTCTTTTGGAGGTATTTTGTTTTTCAACTTTGTCTTTCTGCACTTTACACAATTCTGTGCGAGTCATTATTCTGTACAGGAGTTCCTGTAATTCTAGCTTCTCCTATTGGTGTACTCAGGATATATCTTGTTTCTACTCTTTCAGGGAAATCTCTAAAATTTGATGGTTGTCTTGGTGTTTCATTTACTCTTTCTTCTGACATTGGGGCATACGGAGTAGTCCATATAGAACTTGGCTGATATGGGGGTGGTCTCCTATTTAATATTTCTTCTAAAACAGCATCTTGTGATTCGCTTTCACCATAGCTTTGATTTTCCACTTCTATATTCTTTTTCTTTTCTGTACTTTTTCGTCCCTCATGCTCATCTGCCAATCTGACCGGGTACATGCCATCGCACATACTTGCATCTGTCCATCTTCGCATTCTAGACTCATGTGTTTCTCCCCACAAATCTCTGCCTTTTCCTCTCGGTCTAAGGTGCCTACTCAACCTCTCACTTTCTATTTGATGCATCTCATCTTCCCATTCAACAAGCGCTTCGAATTGAGTTGGTCTAGGTCTTGGTTCAAGGCTGAAGGCTGAAATTTTATAGACTGTCCTCACTATACATTTATCCTTTCACACCTAAGGTCCCTAAACAGTGATATACGCCGATACCACCGCGGTATTTGACAATGCCCCTTTTTTGAAACAGACTAATTCACTGTGCTACTACCTTGCCACACTTCCTCCACCTGCAGATGGAGCCACTGGCTTGACCCTACATTATGAAGCCTTTCCAGGACCACATATAACGTAATACAAACTCAACAGATGTTAGTCATAATTCTGTACATCAAACTCTATATAGTACTTTACCATAACCCCAGATAATTTCCTTAGCAACCACTACTCTGCTACCAAGTATAAAACTGCTACAGCGCGGCTCCAGAAATCATTTCTAATTAACACTCACCATTACCCTGAAACCTTAAACCATACAAATCATGCATCAGTAGGGCCCATAACACTGCGCATATACCCTGTTCACTTACACTCGGCTTCAAGGCTCTGGTGAATCGCGGCAGAGAAACACTGTAACATTTAGGTGGAGCGTCTAAACCTATTTATCTATTATTTACACCTGCAGATTCAGAGACATTTACCATGCTTTATTCAGACTTGAATTATTCAGACACACCACCATAATGGCAATGAATCTCCTAGAATGAAAATTAGGCGTAGGAAGAAATCAAAGACCAGCTCTCACTTCTTCATTTCTCTAATTTTTATTCAAAGCCAAAACTTTAACATGTCTGACATTTAGACATTAGTAAATCTTTATTCAGTAAAACTTAAACTTTATTTCAAATGATCATTTTATTTGAGCTCAAGAAAAATCGCTTTATTTTAGAAGACAGTTAGAATTAGCAAAGAACAGATAGTTCCCAAGTCAATCTCTCCTAACAACCCTAACTAACACCCTCATCTTATCCTTAAATCCTGCAAAGCAAACAAGAAAATTCATAAGAGTCTTACATCCAGGAATCAGTCAGCAATCGGGCAGCATCTCTGATGGAAATGGAAAAAGCGACCCCAATTTGACAAATCCAGGGTTTTTTATACCTTAATTCCCTAACTTAATCTATCTAAAAAGTAACTAACATCTCTTATTCAGTTTCTCATTGGACAATTTCGGGGTGGATGAGCATCATCTCACCATTACAACATTCAATTTTCAACGTGTCAGCCGAAAAATAAAGGGGCTTTGTTTTAGGAAAGTCTTTGGCCTAGGCATTTCCTTTAGTGGCAACATCCACACTTCTTCCCAGGCTCTGAGCACGACATCATCTTTGCTTGGCACACATCCTAGGTTCCGGGCCACATCAGCCTTGAACCCTCCTCGAGCACAGGCAGTTCACTCTGACTTGAAGGTTTTGGCGCGCATGCGCTGTCCAGCTCTTGCTCACAGTTTTACTCAGGCAGCCATTTTTGCACAGGCCTCAGAGGCCACTTTTGGAACTATCATAGAAACAAACACAGATTCATGTTAAATTATGAATTTAAAACCATTCTGTTTACCTCACACCTTACTAATGTTTCCCAATTAGTTGTTACCTAGCATATAAGCCACATAAATGCGTTTTATACTTACAAATTGACCTCTCCATCACATAAATGAATACAAAAAGCACATTTAATATTGCGTTTGTTTACGAATAAGCTGCATATTAGTTCACAATACAATAACAATACATATTAGCTGGGTTTATTTTTGCAGCATGCAAGCAACGTTAGTTCTCCCCATGTGTAAAATAAAAATAATGTGTGCACTTTACTCTATGGTTGGTTAATTTCGAAAAACATGCAATTAGTGAACCTTACTGTTATGGGACAATAACTTTACAAGGGGTACACAAAATTTTGTGTTTGCCACCTCGCTCCATCACGGGCGGCCGGCTCCCGACCTGCCCGAGCCCGCAGCGCCAGTAGAGCAACCCTTTCACCAACATAGCCATGAGCAGCTGCAGGTACAACGGCGGCGTGCAGCGGCCCCTCAGCCAGCTGAGCACCTCGCGCAGGAACCTGCACGAGCTCGAATCTGAGGCGCAGTCCCTGCAGCCTCTCTGCGCCGTGCCCGAGGTGGTCGTGTCCAAGCCCGAGCACAACAACTCCAACAACCTGGCGGTGGCGGCGCCCTATGGCAGCTCCTCGGGCGGGGTGGCGGGCGGGGTGGAGGATGCGGCAAGTCCAGCAAGAAGAAGAACCAGAACATCGGCTACAAGTTGGGCCACCAGCGGGCGCTCTTCGAGAAGCGCAAGAGGCTCAGCAACTACGCGCTCATCTCGGCATGTTCGGCATCGTGGTGATGGTGATCGAGACCGAGCTGTCCTGGGGAGCCTACAACAAGGCGTCGCTGTACTCGTTAGCCCTAAAATGCCTTATTAGCCTCTCCACGTTGATCCTCCTTGGGCTTGTAATTGTATACCACGCAAGAGAAATACAGCTGTTTATGGTGGACAATGGCGCAGATGACTGGAGAATAGCCATGACATATGAGCGGATTTTCTTCCTCTGCCTAGAAATACTTGTGTGTGCTATTCATCCAATACCAGGGAATTATACTTTTACATGGACAGCACGGCTTGCCTTTTCCTATACTCCATGTACAACCACAGCTGACGTGGATATTATTTTATCAATACCAATGTTCTTAAGACTGTATCTTATTGCCAGAGTTATGCTTTTGCATAGCAAACTTTTTACTGATGCCTCTTCTAGGAGCATTGGAGCACTAAATAAAATAAACTTCAATACCCGTTTTGTAATGAAGACTTTAATGACAATATGCCCGGGAACTGTATTGTTGGTTTTTAGTATCTCATTATGGATAATTGCTGCATGGACTGTACGAGCTTGTGAAAGATACCATGATCAACAGGACGTCACTAGCAACTTTCTTGGAGCAATGTGGTCATTTCAATAACTTTTTTATCGATCGGCTACGGCGACATGGTACCGAATACATACTGTGGGAAAGGAGTTTGTTTGCTCACTGGAATAATGGGAGCGGGCTGCACTGCTCTTGTGGTAGCTGTTGTTGCAAGGAAATTAGAATTTACCAAAGCTGAAAAACATGTGCATAATTTCATGATGGATACTCAACTCACCAAAAGAGTGAAAAATGCTGCTTCTGGTTGATGCTCAGCTGCAAAGTTATGACAAGCATGTTGCCTATAGTGCTGAGCAGTCGCGATCCGTGTCGCGAAGGAGGCGGTCCTCCTCCACAGCGCCACCAACTTCATCAGAAAGTAGCTAGAAGAGGAATCGTAAACCACAAAATAAAGACTTTTTGCCATCATATGGTCAATATTTTAGCTTTTATTGTAAAGCCCTATGGTTCTAATCAGTGTTATCTGGGTTCTGATGTCAGAATCATGGGAACCTGAACACAAAGTTTTAGGCCAAATTGAGTGAAAACTCTTTTATTTTGTTCTTTCAGAGACGCACAGTGAATGCACCTGTCATTGCTCTATAGATAGTTCCTCCTGTAATTTCACAAAGTTTTTAATCATGCACTTCGGAAAATCTTTATTAATATAACTATATATAATAAAAAGACCACCAACAATACCATTAACAGAACCACACCACTACCATAAAAGACCACATCAATACTACACCAACACCACCACCATAAATACACACCACACCAATACCTGCACTGCCAATACCAACAATGCGAAGAATACCACAAGGCATCACCAGTACTACCAAACATACCACCTACTACCCCACCACAATCAATGCAGCACTGATACCACCAATAATACCACCACCACCAGTATTAGCACACATATCACATGTACCATCAAACTCGACATGCCACCCCTGGCACAAGATAGACGCCAAAAAGCTAAACACAGCTTTAGCTGGAACACTGCCCATGTTCGCCAATGACCGTGAAATAGCCACAACCAATTACCCGCAATGGATAGATACTACATTAAATCGACTAGCGCATGAAAAGCCTTATGTGAGCCTTAGAGCCACTCCATCGGAGCCTTGGTTCTCTGAAAAACCTAGACTACAAAAGAACGTAGCCGCAGGCAAAAACATAGGTGGAGAATAAATGATGACTGTACAGAAAAAGAGATGTACCAACCCACCATTACAGCTTATAAAGCCTTATCTGAAATGAAAAAACTCACTACTTCAACCATGTATTTATTTATTTTATTTATTTATTTCAAAGGTTTTATATAGTGCTGCTGGACCCAAGTGTATCAGAGCACTTTACAGGGAAGGTAACACATAATAATAGAAAATAACAAACAATTAAACAATGTGCAGCGAATTTACAAGGGATGTAGCAATGCATTCAGAAGAGCAATGAGGAGCAAAGAAAACAAAGATAAAATTAATGGGGAAGATGAGGTTTTAAAGATCGGAGAAAGAAGGGGGTGCAGTGGAGGGGAGGGAGAATGAAAGGGGGAGAGGGTGTGGGAAAGGAGTGGGTAGGGGAAGAGTAAAGCGTGAGCAAGTTCAGGATCAAAGGCATTAGGTACACCAATATTTGTTGAGAAGAAGTGCTTTGAGTTCCTTTTTGAAGAGAGGGTAAGAGGGGTTGCAGCGAAGATCTTTGTGGAGAGAGTTCCAAATCGTAGGAGCGTTACCAGAAAATGCCCGGGATTGGGTCTTTTTACATTTGAGTCTAGGAGGGATTAGGACAAGGGAGTTTGTGCTCCTCAGGGACCTGGAGCACCCTGCTCTCTGTAGTTTGACTGCAAGGTAAGAGGGAGTGTTTTGGTGAAGAGCTTTATGAGTGATGCAGGCAATCTTGTAGGTGGATCTTCCTTCTATTGGGAGCCAGTTGAGATTTTTCAGGACAGGGGAGATGTGGTAAAATCTTTTACAGTCAGAGATAAGTCTAGCGGCTAGATTGAGAACAGATTTAATCGGTGCAAGATGGACTTTAGGTGTGTTGGCAAGTGTTGCGTTGCCATAGTCAATCCTGGAAAGGACAAGCGATTGGACAACGGTTCTAAAATCATCGGCTGGAATAAAAGGTATGATTTTTTTGAGGTGGTGAAGGGTGTAAAGAGCACTTTTGGCTGCATTTTTAATGTGGGGGATGAGGTTAAGATTTTGGTCAATGCTGATGCCTAGGGATTTCACAGAATTAGAGGTGAAGAGGGAGCAATTAAGTGCTTTGATATCGTTGATCCAGAGTTGAATGGGAAGGGAATTGTTTTTGGGAGTGAAAAGGATGATTTCAGGTTTTTTCGGATTCAGTTTTAGATGATTCAGATGGAACCATGCTTGAACTCTCGTCAAGGTGTCATTGAGGTGAAGAATGTCATTGTGAGATTTGATCTTGTAGTATAGCTGGGTGTCGTCAGCATAAAGGTGGTAACTGATTTTGGCTTGTTTGAGAATGAGAGTGAGTGGTTCCATGAAAAGATTAAATAGGGTTGGGGAGAGGATGGATCCTTGAGGGACACCAAGTGAGACAGGTTGTGGATTAGAGAGGTAGTGGTAGAGCTTGATTTGCTCTGATCTGTTTTGAAGGAACGAGGAGAACCAATTGAATACAGTCCCTTCAACGCCGAATTGATTTTTGAGAGTGTTGAGTAGGGTGGGATGGTGGTCAGTATCAAAAGCAGCCGAGAGGTCAAGTAGGATTAGTAGGGATGATTCACCTCTATCTAGGGAGTGATGAATATCATCTGTGATGTTTAACATAGCAGTTTCGGTGCTGCATCCCTTTCTAAAACCTGATTGAAAATGTCCAGGAGATTAAAGGAGAAGATATGGTTCTCTAATTGGGACAGGACACATTTTTCAAGGGCCTTAGATAGGAAATGAAGGTTGGAGATAGGGCGTAGGTTGTTACGGTCATTAGGGTCAGCCGAGGTGTTTTTAAGAATGGGGGAGATTTGGCCAAGCTGAAGGGAGGCAGGGACAACGCCAGAGGAAAAAGAGGATTTGATAATATTGGTCCAAATAGGGGCAATGATGTGTTTGAGTTCTTGAACCAGATGGGTGGGGAGGGGGTCTTTGGTATAGGAGGAAGGTTTAAGTTTGGAAATGATGTGCATAGAGAAACCGGACTGAATTCACTCCATGAAGCGTTGTTTTTAGCAGGGTGGACCTTGGGAGAGGAGTCAGGTTGTGGGAGAACGGGGATGGATTGAGGGGGGTTGTGAACTGTGGGAGGGAGGAGGAGGAGAGAGAGTTAGGAGAGTTGGTGAGTGTGTCTTGGTTGAGGGGAGGTTGGAGTGAGGGGGGTAGAGAATGATAGTTTTATCTTGTTGATTTTGTTCGTGAAGAAGCTGGCAATTTCTTCGCATCTTTCCATAGAGGCTAATATTTTAGGAGGGCCAGAAGACGTTTGTTTTTTAACGATGTTAAAGAGTTCTCTGGGGCGGTTTCTAGCCTGGTCAAGCTGTGACCGAAGAAAGGAGGCTTTTTCGTTGAAGATATGTTTTTTGTATTGGGCTCTAGCAGTTCTTAGGAGAACCAGATTATCTGCAGAGGGATGATTCCTCCAAACACGTTCAGATTGTCTGAGGGACAGTCTTTCATTATTGAGTTCAGAATTGAACCAAGACTTGGGAGGGTTGTTTTTTTGTTGCTTGAGTTTAATTGGAGCAATTTGATCAAGGGCTTTAAGAATAGAATTATTATAATGCTTGGTTAAGTCATTGGTGCTGTCAGAGAGAGGGGGGAGAAGTAGGCAAGTTTTAATAGAGGATTCCAATTCGCCAGGTGGGATACGGTGAAGGTTGCGTGTTAGTTTCAAAGGTAAAGTGTTGATGGGGGCAGGGCTAGTAATGGAGCTATTCAAGGTGAAGAAGATAAGGTGGTGGTCGGACCAGTCGACAGGAAGTATATTAGAGAGAGAGGCCAGATCCTTGCTAGTCATTATAGCATCAAGGGTTGCACCTTTGGTATGAGTAGGGGAATTACAGAGCTAGGTCCTGTTGGTGATGCCCATGGCATCCTTAAATAAGATGACAGCAGGTTCATCCTTTTTATTCCAGTGGATGTTGAAGTCACCAAGGAAGAGATTCTTGGAGTGGGTGAGCGATGATTGAATAATAAGATCAGACATCTCTTCAGTAAAAGAGATACTATTCCCAGGGGGGTGGTAGATAGTGTGCAACCGAATGGAGGGGGAGTTAGGAATAATGAGATCGGTGCAGAGGTATTCAAAGGATGAGGGGTCTTGCAGCTGTATAAGCGAGATGTTAAGTTCAGCTTTAAAGATTAGGGCAAGGCCTCCTCCTGTTTGCTCGACTCTATCTTTCTTGATGATAGAATAACCTGGGGGAATGAGCAAGTCGAGGATGGGGGTGGAGTGGGCGGTGAGCCAGGTTTCAGTTAGGAATACGATGTCTATGTTTTCGCTGAGAATGGTTTCCGCAATCTCATTTGCGTGGCAGGAGGCGGATCGGCAGTTGATCAACATGCAGCAGAGGGGAGTAGGGTCTGGTAGTTGGGTGGGCGGACAGGGGAGGATGGGTCTAAGTTATTGGGGTGGCCTAAGTGAAGGTGGATGAAGGGGGAGTCTGCTCTTTCCTATGAGAACTGGGATCGTAGATTGACAAGTAAGAGGGATAGAGGACGAGGATGGAGAGGGAGAGGTAGGTAATTTCGTGAGAGAGTTAACTCCGAGGTTATCGGGTAAGTATCAGGTAGGGGCGGGAAAGTAGTGTTGGCGTAGGGTGGGACGTTTAAGGAAGGTTGAGCGGGTAAGGAACTGGACGTGTGATTACTAGGGAGAGGAGGAGTGTTGAAGTTGGTGATAGCATTAGTTGGGCAGTTAGAGGGTGGATTGATATGAGTGTTGATGTGGGATGGAAAGGTGAATTGTGGGGGATCAGTGTGTGGGCGTGAGCTAATGGGTGGGCTTTAGAAAGGAGTGATAACTCGTTTCTGAGTGAAGAGAGTTCTAAGACGAGGGATGAAAGGAGTTATGTTATGTTATGTTATGTTAAATATGTTTATATAGCGCGTGGCTACCCCAGCAACAGGGTGTCCCAGCGCTCGCAAACGGACCAACAGTAGGGCATGGCAGGCACATAATAGGGAGAGAAGAAAGTGGGCAATGTCTGGGAGAAAGGCCCTAAAAGGAGGAGAACAGCCAAGTTTTGATTAGGAGAAGTTCAATATTAAGGAGTGATTGCGTGTGAATTGATGAGTGTAGTGGATCAGTAGTAAATAGGAGGTTGGTTGGGTAAACATTGCAGAGAGGGTTGTCAATGTGGGAAGGACGGGGGGAAAACCTGGGGGGGGAGAGAGGAGTTATAGTGTGGGGGGGGTCATTTTTAGCGAGAGGGGGTGTACAGGAGGTAGAAATAGGAAAAGCATCATTTGTAGGTGGACAGTTAGATGGAAGTTGCGTAAAGGCAGTAAGAGTTGGCATATCGGTTGAGTCAGAAGGAGAAGTGGTATGGAGATCAGAGGAAGGGCGGTGAGTAGAAGAGAGTGTATTAATTAGGAAGGGGGATAACAAGGGGTAGGTGGGGGAGGCTGTGGGCGTCATTAGGGGGTTGTATAGTGAGGAGGATGAGGGGGGATTGCTGAATAAGGGAACCAAAGGAGAGGAGGGCTCAGCAGAGCGTAGCAAAATCAGGGTATGAGGGGGAGCGAGATTAGGTGTGAGGATTAGACAATATAGAGGAATCACGAGGGGGGTGGGGGAGTCATTTGTGGAGGCGGATGGAAGGGGGACAAGAGTATTAGGAGACTGGGAGACAAGGGGGTCACATGTTATAGTATTGAGAGCGAGGGTGGTAGGTAGAGAATGAGAATGATCAACATAATTGTGGGAGGAGGAGGAAGGGGTGAAAATAGAGAGGGGGATAATGTGGGAGGGGGGTGAGGCGAATCATAGCTAGTGTTAGTGATGAAAGCCGGGGAGGTCCATTGTCTAAAAAGTCCTCCAGAGAGCTGTTTGCTACAGTAAAAAAAAGTGGCCAACCTCCCATATAAAAAGAGTAACATAGGCACATCCTTCATTTTGTAATTCTCTAGCTTCTTTCTTTCATGCCAAGGTAAAAGATGTTTATAGCATCTTTGCTGGAAATAATTGCCAACCGCTAGGTCCTCCTGTTGAAGCTGTCCTTCTCAGCTTCCCTGATCCAAGTGACGCATTTTCCTAACCCCTCCAGAGGTTCCTCTTCTGCTAGCATTCCAACAATAGATATTGTCCTCTTTTTCCCAATTAACATCCGAACAGGTTCAGAGCATTCTCATTAATATTAAATAGGGCTCTCCACAGGATCCTTGTCCTTGAAAATAATTCAGCTAGCCCCAGAGATCACATTCCTACACTTTAACTACATTTTTAACTTGATGTTCAGATCCGGCAACTTCCCCACGGAATGGGAAAAAGCCTTAGTTCCTTCTTCTCCTGAAATAGCCTAATGCAGAAGCCTCATACCCCAAAAACTATCGACCAATTTCGTGCCTTCTGCTCCCGGCAGAAAAGGTTATCAATCAGCAACTTGCCTCTTTCATTAATAACAGCTGTCTCCTCAATCCGACCCAGTTCGGCTTCAGAAGTAAGCACAGTACATAATGGCTCTGACTGCAGCCTCTGGAGAAATCAGACAGACACCTGACAAAGGAGGAAATGCTGCTTGGATCCTGTTAGATCTCAGCGACATTTGACACGGTCAATCACACATTTTCTGATTGAACATCTTCATTCCATCGGCATTAGGGGATGGGCGCTAGCCCTTCTTGAAATCTTTTATTTCGGAGTGAGTGCAAGTCATCGCTCTGGACAAATTTACATCACCCCACACTACCATGTGGTGTATCACAAGGTTTCTCCTTAGGTCCCACCCTTTTTAACATTTATGCTACCCCTTTGGCTAGTGTTATAAAATCCTTCGGTTTTTCAGTAGTATGCTATGCTGATGGTACCCACAAGATGCAACCAGTATGCCAAGTATTACTACCATTTTGACAAGTCTATCATTAGACTATAGACTGGACACTTCTAGCAAAAAGTGTCCGCAATATGCCCAAGATTACTATCATGCCATTATTTCAGTGTTGCACTATAATGGCGATAACTGCCATCATCCCTGGGAAGGACATAGCATGCTGGAAATGACCGCCATTGTGCTAGCGTCAGTGGTAACTAATTTGTGGGCTTCATCTTGCCAAGGATGCCCACATTGTGCAAAGAGTCACCATGGTTATGTATAAGAGAAGTATTTATACCAGGGATGCAAGCAATATGCCAACATTACAACCTCCCTTAGGAAGGTGTATTGTGGGCCCCAGAGCGAACTCCCTCTCTTCCGATTCTAAAACGTAATCCTCCCCCATTGTTTACGCCGCTCCCAGTCACCTAGCGGCCACACCCCCCCCCAGCTCTACCACAATGCCTCCGTCCTTGCGCCTAGACATACACCCCGGCCCAGCACTCAATCATTTATCTCCTCTTGGACGGAATACCTACGCCATTACCTTCCCACACAGCATCTCCTTCAAAGCCAAAAAACGCCTCAAACAGAATTTAATTAGACAACACCCTGAAACCCTAATCGTGGACACCTACCACTGCTCAACGAGAGGGCTGAGAAAAACGGACTTCATTTTCCATGCCACCCGACCAGACGCTTGGGTCTCCACCTTTAACTCACTCCTCCCTGTCTCCAAAACCACCTTATCAGAACATAACCGGAAACTAACTATCTCCCCCCGAACCAACAGTCCCTGACCGGAGACATCTCCATCTCCATCTTCAGGAATGGCACCATTCTAATCCAGGCGAAAGATGACAACCTCGAATTCTTCGACTCCCTCTTCCACACTCTTAAGATGGCCACGGCTCTCTACCCATTACAGCCACGCCCCACCACCCCCTATGACCCTTGCCAAACTTCTATCCCGCAGAGCATACCCCATTCACCCCAACAATCCCCTCCCCTCGCTCTTAATCACGTCAACAACCATCCGTCCCTCCCAGCCCCACCCCCCTCTCTCCCACAGCCCCTAACGTCCACCCCCCTCTCCCAAACAACCAGAACTCCCCTACCCCCCTCTCTCCTACATCGCCAAACCTCCTCCCACTTCTCCCAAACTCCCAGAACTCCCCCACCCCCTTACCCCTCCAACCTCCCTCCCCCCTCACCACATCTCCCACACACCCACAGGTTCTCAGACTCCTTCCCATAGAGTTACCAGTCCCCCCTCCGTCCATGAGTCACATCGCCCTGCGCGACCCCTCACTCCCAATGCTCACTCCATCCCCCTTAGTGAAGACATCCACCTCCTCCAAAGGGACTGCAACCCTCCTCCCTCCCTACCCCCACCCATCCGAACTCGAAACACCAATCAGATCCTCCCATCCCGACTATTCCCCCTAATAGTAACTCGCCCCGCAGCCCCTCCCACCACCCTGCCCTTTCCCAAATGTTTACTACAGCTAACTCCGTGCTTCCCTCTCCCGTCTCACTTCTTAACAGTATCTCGCCCCAAACCCGCTCTCCCTCTCTCGCCATGTCTCGGGCGATATCCAAAAACCTGGGACATGTATCGGGTCTAGAGATCATCAGTTCAACAAGTACCTACTTGCACCCACTGGGGTGAACCACTCAAGAACTCCATGTACCAGAGTCCCTAGGGGTGATCCGGAGGAGGGGCTAGCGGTGTGCGGTCCATTGTGATGGTTTCTACAAGTTGGCTCCCTTGAGCTTTGAGCCGACGGGCTCCTGGACGACGCACCTGCGTGCCGGTTCGGGCATCGAGGCCATTGACGGTTGTTTGGCGGCCTTCTCTTCCACCCCTAACTATTTTCTCTACTGATGAGGGAAGTTATCCCGAAACCCGAGCCATGTCTCGGGCGATATCCAAAAACCCGGGACATGTATCGGGTCTAGAGATCATCAGTTCAACAAGTACCTACTTGCACCCACTGGGGTGAACCACTCAAGAACTCCATGTACCAGAGTCCCTAGGGGCGATCCGGAGGAGGGGCAAGCGGTGTGCGGTCCATTGCGATGGTTTCTACAAGTTGGCTCCCTTGAGCTTTGAGCCGACGGGCTCCTGGACGACGCACCTGCGTGCCGGTTTGGGCATCGAGGCCATTGACGGTTGTTTGGCGGCCTTCTCTTCCACCCCTAACTATTTTCTCTACTGATGAGGGAAGTTATCCCGAAACCCGAGCCATGTCTCGGGCGATATCCAAAAACCCGGGACATGTATCGGGTCTAGAGATCATCAGTTCAACAAGTACCTACTTGCACCCACTGGGGTGAACCACTCAAGAACTCCATGTACCAGAGTCCCTAGGGGCGATCTGGAGGAGGGGCTAGCGGTGTGCGGTCCATTGCGATGGTTTCCGCTCTCCCTCTCTAGTCCTCCCACAACCGAACTCCAACCTGGACCCGGTCCCCCCGTCACAGACCTCCCATTCGACATCCTGCCCCACGACCCCTCCCACGCCAAACCCAACTTCACCCACTCGCCCCCCTCCTCCCCAGCACTCAAACTGACACAACGCCTGAACTTTCTAGAAGCCCAGATCGCGACTCTGATCTCTGGCCTGAAGGATACCCTATCCTCCCTAGAGAAACTCCAGCTTCCCTCCCCGAACGTTCCTCCTCCTCACCCCCAGCCGCCTCCCGCCAAGACTGACTCTTGTACTCACATTGGGTCCAAGCTCCCCACAGGTTCCCAGCCTCTTCTCTCCAACCCCAGGACTGAGACACGAATCGACAGTCCTAGAAGAACGGCTACCTCCCCTTCGCCACAGGAAGTGATCTCCCTCATCGCCTCCTATGAAACCCCTCCTAATCAGCCAGCCCAAACAATTCCCCCTGACCACCCACTCTTCTCCTCAATTCAAGTCATCACTGGAGTGGGAAGGGACCCATCCCGCCGAAAATCTGCCAGACCACCACCCTATCTCTCCTCCTTACCCAGAGCTACTTCTGTCAACCATATCTCAAAGGATGACTCCCAAATCAACTGTATGCTCATCAATTGCAGATCCGCCGTCAAACATGCAACAGAAATAGCCGAAACCATTCTCTCCCATGACCTGGACGTAGCCTTCATCACTGAAACACGGCTAAACACTCTATCCAGCCCCATCCTGGACACGCTGGTGCCGCCCGGTTTCTCAATTATACACAAAGACAGGCCCGTACACAAAGGTGGCGGAATAGCTATTATCCATAAACGTGACCTCTTCATCACTGAATCTCCTTCCATCATTTAAAACTCATTTGAATCCCTTTCGGTCAACATCAATTCACCTCACCACCCTTCACTCCAATGCCTTCTCCTCTACCATCCCCCGGGCAACACTTCCGAATTTGGCGCTCAGCTGACAGATCTGATCACGCAAACCGCTCTCAACAGTGATTTCAGAATAATTCTGGGCGACCTCAACCTAAGATGGAATGTATAAAAAAACCCGCTCATTCAATCCCTCACCACCCTTATTCATGACCACGACATGACCCAGCACTGCACAGAGGAAACCCACCACAGAGGAGCAACCCTGGATGCTATCATCGCGGATAGAAAGACAATCTAAATTGACCACATCATCCCAGTAGACTGGTCAGACCATCACGCCATCCTCTTTCATATCAATCATCCGCGCTTTCCGTCCCTCCCATTCAAACCTCCCCCAAGTGGACCAGAAACTTATCGAGAGTCCCCCATGACAAGCTAGAAAAGGGCCTCAGCTCACTCCTCCCGAACTCGACAGAACTACTTTCAACCACAGAACTCACTTCGCTTTACCATTCCAACTTGGAGCTCGTCTTAGACCAGCTGGCACCGATGAAACTAAAAAACAAAGAAACATCCCCTCCAGATCTTGGTTCTCCACTGACATTAACGATGAAAGAAGACACCTAAGATCCATGGAAAGATCCTGGAGGTCCAACCCCTCCTCACTCAACCGGGACCAGCTGAAGGCAGCCCGCAAAAGCTACTATAACCATATCAAGAACAAAAAGTCGTCCTTCTTCTGTGTGGCCCTTGACAATGCCAAAAACCGCCCCAAAGAACTTTTCAACATCATCAAGAACCAAATCTCCACTCCGGTAACAGGAGACATGGTGGCGTCCAAATCCCAATATGACGACTTTGCCAGCTTCTTCAACGAAAAAATTGCCAAAATTGACCGATCACTCGGCACGTTGCCCTCCTCCCACCCCTCTACAACTTCCCATTTAAGACCAACATTCACATCCACTCGCTGGTCCTCCTTCCAACCTATCCAGATTGAACTGATAAGCAATCTCATAGCCACCGCCAAACCCTCAACCTACTCCCTTGATCAGCTTCCCCCGAGATTGACCAAAGACTTGAAGCTCACACTAGCCCCTATCTGGACCAAGATCATCAACAGCTCTCTGAGCGAGGGCTCCATCCCGGACTGCCTTAAAATAGGTCAAGTCACGCCGCTACTAAAAAAAACGGGCCTTGACCTACAGGATATGAACAACTTCAGACCAGTCTCGAACCTTCCACTCTTATCCAAAATCTTGGAAAGATGTGTGCTGTCGCAACTATCCCAGCACTTAGAGAACACAAATCTTCTCGACCCATATCAATCAGGGTTCAGAAAAGGCTGCAGTACTGAAACCGCAAACCTTAACGTCCTGGACAATCTACACATGTCGCTCGACTCCAACCAATGCAGCCTTCTCATCCTCTTAGACCTATCGGCTGCATTTGACACAGTTGATCATGCCCTGCTAATCAATGTCCTAAAGGTGAGAGCAGGCCTCGAAAAGACTGTCCTAAAATGGTTGTCCTCCTTTCTCAACAACCGCACACAAAGAATCAAAATTAAAAGCTGCGAATCAGACATTCTTCCCATCAGCAGAGGAGTCCCTCAAGGGTCAGTACTCTCTTCAACATCTACATGGAGCCCCTCACCTCAATTCTAAGGAAAGCTAACATCCCCTTCCACCTTTATGCGGATGACACGCAACTCTATCTGGAAACCACGTCGATCTCAGACATCCACAGACTGAACCACACACTTACCGAAGTTCAACTCTGGCTCTCTTCCAACCACCTCAAACTCAATGAAGAAAAAACCGAAGTGCTCCTCATCTCAAACAAAGAAGAAAACCCCCAAATTCTTGAATGGCTCAAAGCCTTAAATGCCCTGAATGTTCCTCTTGTTCCATCGAACTCCATAAAATCCCTAGGGATCACCCTTGACCCCAAACTGGATATGAAAGAACACGTCTCAAAAACTGCCAAAAGTGCTTTCTTGAGCCTGAAATTGCTCTACAAATTAAAACCATTTCTCCCCATAAAAGACTTGAAACAGGCCACGCAGGCTCTGGTTCTCTCCAGAATTGACTACGGCATTGCCACTCTGACTGGAACAGCCAAATCACACCTGCGACCTCTGACCTCTACCCTAAATGCCGCTGCAAGAATGATCACGGGAACAAAGAAATATGAACACATCACCCCAGCTCTTAAGGATCTGAAGTGGCTCCCTATTGACCAACGAGCCAGCTTCCGCACAGCCTGCCTCACACACAAAGCCCTGCATACAGGCAAACCTGAATACCTGGCCAACAAGCTCAAAAGGGCCGGTCAGTCTAGAAACCTCAGAAGCTCCAACACGCTCCTACTCATTCCTCTGAAATCCCAGAAACTTTCAACATCTAGCAAATCCTTTGCGGGCAATGCTCCCAAGATATGGAACTCCATCCCCCCACACATCAGAATGACCGCATCCTTCCCGAAATTCAAGAAGTTACTCAAAGTCCTCTTCCTCGATCGTTCCGGAACTAACTAGAACTCAACCTAGACTTTAAAGTTCTATGTTCTCGTTCACCCCAGAGCTGATTGACTTGCCTATGACTCTCCGCCCTGTTTCACGCCTGGCTGCTATTGTACAGACTGTACTCACTCTTGTGCTCATTGCCTTGTTTTTTTTTTTGTCCGCATTGTCTGTCTAACGCCTTTATACTTGCTGTGAAGCGCTCTGATACCCTCGGGTCCAGCTAGCGCTATACAAAACTTTAATAAATAAAATAAATAAATTACAACCACTATAACAGGACTAACATTATACCTTTGTTAGGTGCCACTGTGGCTAGTATGGCAATAATACTTCACAACTGACACCATTATGCCAGGTTTGTACTCCATTACTTCATAGATGGTCTACCACATGCTCACGATGCTAGGGATCATGTGGGTGGACGCTAGAGAGTGCCATGGCCATACTGATTGATACTAACGCACCAAACTTATTTTGTCACTCACACATCTGCATGAGGACATATACACACATACAAGTACAGACACATGCATACAGACACATACACACGCACATCATACCCAAGCAGCAATCTTTTTGGAACTTACCTGTGGCAGTGATTGGCTGTTTGACATTTGTATCACGGGGTAGAGTCAGAGAACTGATGGCTGCATTTTCTTCCACTCTGTAGTATGCGGTGCATGTTATGGTTGAGTAACGATAGCAGGGAATGAGCTACGGTTAAGGCTTACCTTTACTCCCACCGACATGATTTATGAAAGGTGGAAATTATATGCATATGACAGACTGGATAAGTAAGTGGCTGAGTGTCGTTTTCCATTATGCATGTAATTTGTGATAATGTACATTATATAATATTTTATTGTCTATGTAGGAAGAGGGTTGATGTTGTAAACTGTGTACCGGGGTGAGCATTAAGTTTTGAGTGAGGATTTTTGTTGAGGAACTATAGTTAAGATCCCTACAATTGGGAATTCCATGCCCTTTTAGATTTTTTTGCCTTAGTCACTCTCGCACATCTAGTAACTATACCTTCTTTTCAGCTTTATTTTTTCTATGAAGCCAAGAAGTCTGCTGTCCGACAGGTTTTAGGAAAGATGGGCCAGCCTACAACTGTTTCTGGGGCTGTCTGCAATTGTCAACCAGGCTCAAGGGCAGCAGACCTGAGCCTAGTTTTATGCATGACAGTGGGGGTAAAATAGTAATAGAGAACTGCTCCCCAATGCCATGTTTGATATGGTGAAGGTGGTGGAGTGGCAGGTGGTCTAAACCCCAGTACTTTCTTTAAGGACAGGTGGGCAGCGTGCCTGTACGAGGTATGCACGCTGCGAAACACTGTCTCCTGTTCTGGCCTGGAGAGGATTCCAATTTGGAATCATTAAAGTTCGTGGTAGAGTGATACTCATGCTTGGGAAGTTGGACGGGATAGCTTCAAGCTGCCTACAAAGAAACCCCCTGCCCCCGTTATCCTCCTGTGTCCCACACCCCCACGCCACGGAGTATGAAACCAATTATAAATAGCTCGCCCCGTATGAAATAACCATAGTCAAAGGCAATACGTTTGGCTTTCCTATTCAGGACTGATGTTCAACATATAAATTGACTGTTACGGTTGACTCGGGGATGAAAAAAAGTGAAGGCTTCCCTCAATTGCATGCTGCTTGACTCACTAGTTTAAACCATTGGCCAGTCATTAAACATATGTGGAAATAACAGCTTGATTCAATTCAATTCTGCCTTTATTCAATCTCAACAAGTAGATCCTGAAAGATAAACACATTACAAATAATCTCATGATGCAAAAAAGAATAAATATGTACAGAGACTATTAAAAATATATACAAACATGAAAAACATACCACATTGTTAAACATTACTGAAAATTTAGCTCCATCGGTAATTACAGTATTTAGGGGTCGATTACGATGGCGGACGGAAGGCCGACCGACGTCCTGGAGTAGGCGGAAAATGCCTTTTTACAGTCCGCCAGCCACGGTCAGTCCGTCCGTCATATTAGGATGGGAAGCACTGTAAAATGTCCGTACGCCGTGGAAGAGCACGCACCGCCGCGGAAATTCACCCGACCCCGCGGCGGACGGGAAACAACCTTTACAACGCAACTTTTACAACGCACTACCATTACAACTAAACTTTTACAACGCAACATCCATTACAACGCATGCATTCACAACGCAACAATTCAACGCATGACACTACAGCGCACACCACTACAACGCATGTCATTACAACGCAGTCTTTACAACGCATACCATTACAACGCATAGCATTACAACACATAGTACCCCTACACTATCCAACACTTACCCTACTGTTGCACCCCCTGGAGTTAGAATAGTAATTTTTACCCCTACACTATCCAAAACTTACCCTACTGTTGCACCCCCTGGAGTTAGAATAGTAATTATTACCCCTACACTATCCAATACTTACCTTACATGCAAAGTAATATTATGCGTTGTAATGGTATGCGTTGTAAAGGTAGTATGCGATGTAAGGGAATGCGTTGTAAAGGTAGTTTTTAAAAGTTCGTTGTAAATGCATGCGTTGTAATGGAATGCGTTGTAAAGGATGTTGCGTTGTAAAAAATGCATTGTAAAGGTAGGCGTTGTAAAAGTATGCGTTTTAACGTCATACATCCGCGGCGGACGTAACCAATCCAGAGACACCACTGTACGGAATGACGTCTACGACCGTCCTCTAAATCACGATGGCGGAAAAGACACAGCAAATCGCAGCGGAAAAACAACCTGCCTGAACATGGCGGATTCACCACAGCGGAGAGACAAAACATTGCAGAGATACCCACCACAGGCAGATCGCCGTCATGGACCCAGCGCTACACGCATTTCCTATACTCTTCGTGCTTCACCACCAGCAAAACATGGACCGTTCCTGACGACGACGGAGGTACGCAAACACACCAATTGCTGTCGGAAGGGGAGTACCTTCCGGGGCCGTGACGTGGGGAGGGAGAGGGGCATGTTGGGGAAACAACATTTACGATAGAACCAATATATCAACAATGCAAGGAGACAACCAGGAATGACAAAGACAAACCACTACACACGATTAACTTGCTTTATTGCACATAATAGGGGTTCAATCCCAGAGTAGCCAGGAGCATGGGCACTGGGTAGAACAGAGCAGGTACATCAGAGGCAGCACATGAGAGGGGCTAAGTGCATAAACAATCCATGGCACAGAGCTGGTACATCTGAGGCAGCACATGAGAGGGCACAATGCAGTATCATAACAGCAACAGGGCAGTGTTCATAACAGAGCAGGTACATCTGAGGCAGCACATGAGAGGGGCTAAGTGCATCAACAGTCCATGGCAAGGCACAGGTACATCAGAGGCAGCAGATGAGAGCAGCTAAGTGCATCAACAGTCCATGGCAAGGCACAGGTACATCAGAGGCAGCACATGAGAGGGGCTAAGTGCATCAACAGTCCATGGCAAGGAGCAGGTACATCTGAGGCAGCACATGAGGGCACAATGCAGCATCCTAACAGCAACAGGGCAGTGTTCATACCAGTGCAGGTACATTTGAGGCAGCACATGAGAGGGGCTAAGTGCATCAACAGTCCGTGGCACAGAGCAGGTACATCTAAGGCAGCACATGAGAGGGGCAACGAGCATCAACAGTCCATGGCAAGGAGCAGGTACATCTGAGGCAGCACATGAGGGCACAATGCAGCATCCTAACAGCAACAGGGCAGTGTTCATAACAGAGCAGGTACATCTGAGGCAGCACATGAGAGGGGCTAAGTGCATCAACAGTCCATGGCAAGGAGCAGGTACATCTGAGGCAGCACATGAGGGCACAATGCAGCATCCTAACAGCAACAGGGCAGTGTTCATAACAGAGCAGGTACATCAGAGGCAGCACATGAGAGGGGCTAAGTGCATCAACAGTCCATGGCAAGGAGCAGGTACATCTGAGGCAGCACATGAGGGCACAATGCAGTATCATAACAGCAACAGGGCAGTGTTCATAACAGAGTAGGTACATCTGAGGCAGCACATGAGAGGGGCTAAGTGCATCAACAGTCCATGGCAAGGCACACGTACATCAGAGGCAGCACATGAGAGGGGCTAAGTGCATCAACAGTCCATGGCACAAAAGCAGGTACATCTGAGGCAGCACATGAGAGGGCACAATGCAGTATCATAACAGCAACAGGGCAGTGTTCATAACGGAGCAGGTACATCTGAGGCAGCACATGAGAGGGGCTAAGTGCATCAACAGTCCATGGCAAGGCACAGGTACATCAGAGGCAGCACATGAGAGGGGCTAAGTGCATCAACAGTCCATGGCACAGAGCAGGTACATCTGAGGCAGCACATGAGAGGGCACAATGCAGTATCAGAACAGCAACAGGGCAGTGTTCATAACAGAACACGTACATCAGAGGCACCACAAGTACGTGGGTCAAGTGCCCCGTCCCATGGACATTCATAATGCAAGGGTGGTTACAATGGACAATCTAGACATCAAGTACAATGACATGTGAGTGATCGGAGCTACACCTCACAGCACAGAATCTGGTGGACTGCTTGACCTAGTCGCCTCGGACATACTGCCAGCACCAGAAACAGGAGTGTGAGACACAGCCACAGCTCTAGTGACGGACACATGAGCCATAGACCCAGACACACTGCCAGCACCAGAAACAGGAGTGTGAGACATAGCCACAGCTCTAGTGACTTACACATGAGCCATAGACCCAGACACACTGCCAGCACCAGAAACAGGAGTGTGACACACAGCCACAGCTCTAGTGACTGACACATGAGCCATAGACCCAGACACACTGCCAGCACCAGAAACAGGAGTGTGAGACACAGCCACAGATGTAGTGACTGACACATGAGCCATAGACCCAGACACACTGCCAGCACCAGATACAGGAGTGTGAGACACAGCCACAGCTCTAGTGACTGACACATGAGCCATAGACCCAGATACAGGAGTGTGAGACACAGCCACAGATCTAGTGACTGACACATGAGACATAGACCCAGACACACTGCCAGGACATGTCCCTGTACAGTGACCAACAAATACCATGCCAGCATCTGAGACATGAGAGTGGCGGACACACACAGTGGAAGCACCTGAAACAGGAGAGGGCACAACTGACACAGTGCTACTACATGAGGCATGACAGCGAACAACAGACACAGTGCCACTATCTGACAAATGAGAGTGAACTGCAGCTGACCCACTAGGACCACTGAAATGATGAGCCACAGGGCTGTGTGGGCCAGGAGGCAGGGTGGCTCTTGGAGCTGGTGACAGCTGTACTGGAGCGACATTGGGGTGGTCAGGTGTCACTGGTGTGTGTCTCCGTTTCTTTGGGATATGTAGGGGCACACTGGACATGACTGGACCGGTAAGTGGTGTGGCCTCATCAGAAACATCACCCATCAAAGGTGGATCATGTGCTGGTGGGGGTCTGCTCTCTTGGGACGTGCTGTGGCCCTGCCTTCTGCCCTCTGCATCATGTGTAATGGGGGATGCAACAACAGTGTACTCCTTCCTCTGCTTCAGCGGGCTGTGGATGGGAGTAGAGGTATGGGGGGACTCCACCGCTGACACATGTGTTTTACGTTCCTTCACCAACACCAGCCTCAGGGGATGCAGGGGTGATGTATGCCTGGCCTTGGTGGAGCTTGTGTCCATGGGAGAACCCTTGGCCCTGGGAGGTGTCTTGGCCGTAGGAGGTGTCCTGTCTATGGAATGTGCCTTATCCGTGGGCGGTGCTCTGTCCCTGGGAGTTGGCTTGTCCTTTGTAGTGTCCCTGTCCATTGTAGTGTCCCTGTCCTTTGAAGTGTCCTTGTCCCTGGGAGTGTCCCTGGCCTTGGGAGGTGCCCTGTCCTTTGAGGTGTCCTTGTGCTTGGGAGTGTCCCTGGCCTTGGGAGGTGCCTGTCCTTTGAGGTGTCCTTGTCCTTGGGAGTGTCCCTGGCCTTGGGAGGTGCCCTGTCCTTTGAGGTGTCCTTGTCCTTGGGAGTGTCCCTGGCCTTGGGAGGTGCCCTTTCCTTTGAAGTTTCCTTTGATTGTTTGTTTTGATATCCTCTGAGGCGGAAGCCGGAGGACTGTGCCCACAAGTGATTTTAAAATTGTATTTCTTTCGTGTGTTTGATTTTAAAACTATCACGGAGCTCACCTGCACTGAAACGCTGAGTGACTAGCGTTCTCACAGCCCTCCTAGCCCTCCCCTGACACAGCGACCCCAGCGCTGTTGCTGGGAAACGCCCACACCGCCAGCGCGGTCAGAACGCGGAAGCCACGCCCACTGCGAGGCCACGCCCCTATCACCAACTACAAATGTGCCGGTCATACCAGCGCAGCGGACGAGCGCAGCGGGAGCTCCGTTTGCGCGCCGAAGGCGCGCCTAAAGCAAGCCCGTCTGCGCCCGTCCGCGCACGACCGGGCCTAGGGCCACAATCCCTGGCGGATACAGCTGCCCCTAAGGTAAGCTACTCACGTCGGGAGCTACTAAGCCTCAGACCCCCCACCTCCCCTTGTGAATACATTCATGACCTAAATGGACCTTTCATCCGCTGTTCCCTCTGCAAGCCAGTCCAGCTCAAACTACCTACAAAACCTCACAAGCCCGCTGCCCTGAAACTGGCATCGTTAAACTGCCGATCGCTCCCTAAACACGCGACGCAGATTAACCACCTCATAGAAGACCAGGAGATTGACATCCTCTTCCTCACGGAAACATGGCTCGCCCCACATTCGGAGTCAGACATGGTGTTAGCTACCCCACCGGGCTTCCTTATTCAGTCCCTACCCCGCCCCTTAGGCCGAGGTGGTGGTGTTGCCATCATTCATCGGGACTACCTTCATTGCAAATCCGGCGATGCGCAGATCCCTGACTCTGAAAGCCTGCAATTTGCAATCAATCTAGACCCGACCAACTCACTGACAGGAGTCCTTGTTTACCGCCCTCCCGGTCATCCAGGCCCTTTCGCTAGCTCTCTCCTGGACACTGTAGCGACCCAGGCACACTCCTTATCAAATTTCCTGATCGTAGGGAATCTAAACATCCATCTGGATGACCCTACCGACCCGGCAGCAGCTGACCTGATCTCCGATCTGGCAGCACTTGACATCCACCTCCTTAATTCTGGAGCCACTCATACTAAGGGTCACCTGCTGGATCCAGTGTTCACTAGCACCCCTGCGATGCAAGTGAAGGAGGCCTCTCCCTTACCCTGGACAGACCATTTCTTAGTCTCCTTCCTACTACCAGGATCTTTCAGGACACCTCAAAAACCGCCTACCTACATCAGGGACAGGACCTGGTCTAGACTTCCCACCAAAGAATGGGCCAGGAATCTTAAAAACACCATCCCTGTACACGCAGAAGACCCGGTTGTCGCCGACAGTAATTTCAGAGAGTGGATCACCACCTCCCTGGACTCCGTACTCCCACTAAGAACCAGGGAGGATAAAAACGGTAAACCCGGGTCCGCCCCGTGGTATACCTCGGACCTCCGACTACTCCGCAAAAACTGTAAAAGAGCCGAACGGCTTTGGAGGAAAGACTGGCAGCACACCAGCAAGGAAGCATACCATAATACAGTCAGACTCTGCAAAGATGCCATTAGGCACGCCAAAGCTTCCCATTATGACACGCGGATAACAGAATCCTCCAATTCGGCCAGGGAATCCTTCCTAATTGTTAAGGAGCTGCTTAAAGTACCTAACTCTCCTTCCTCCAGTTCCCCCCCGGTGGACCGAAGTAATGATCTAGCCACCTATTTCGACGACAAAATCGCCCGTATTCTAGCTTCCCTCCCCTCTCCTGGTCCCGCCAGCCATTTGGACAATTTTCCACCTCCCAGCCAGACCGAAAATAATCCCCGCCCTCAACTTGCGACATTCAGGCCAGTAACATACGTAGAGGTAGAACGAACCATGACCAAAATGAGAAGCGGATCACCTCTGGATCCGGCTCCCATTAGATTCCTCAAAACCGTGGCCCCTGTCATCGTCCCCATGGTCATGGAGCTTATTAATAGCTCACTTGCCCAGGGATCTGTTCCTGCCAGCTGGAAGAGCGCCGTGGTAAAAGCACTCCTTAAAAAACCCCAGCTCGATCCAGCAGATATGGCAAACTACCGACCAATATCACTCCTTCCGGCAATCAGCAAGGTAGCTGAGAAACTGGTCAACGGACAATTGTCCCAGTTTTTTGAAACAAACAACGTCCTACGGGAATCCCAAACTGGATTTCGCCCGGGTCATGGCACAGATACTGCCCTCCTCGCCGTCATCGAGGAGGCAAGGCGCATACTGGATTCAGGAGGGTCAGTGGCAGTGATCCTCCTGGATCTCAGTGCAGCCTTTGACACAGTTAACCATTGTGTCCTTCTCCACCGACTCGCGGCAGCAGGGATCACCGGGACGGCACTCAGCTGGATAGAATCCTTCCTCACCGGACGCACGTTCCAGGTATGGGACGGCAATTACCACTCATCCACCCTCCCCCTCACAAGCGGGGTCCCTCAGGGATCTTCCCTGAGCCCGACGCTTTTTAATGCATATATGGCCCCTCTTGAAGACGTGGTGACACCATTTGACATAAAAATGGTAAGCTACGCTGATGACACTCAACTGGTCGTCTCCTTATCCCAACTAGTCGACCACCCAGAGAACCTGGCCAACTGTCTCACACAAATCCACAGCTGGATGAGTGATTCATCATTAAAATTAAATGGGTCTAAGACGGAAGTGATGCTCCTGGGAAAACAATGGGCGACCATCCCCCCAACAGTCTGGCCTGACGTGTACGGAGAAATCCCTTCTCCGAAGCGTGAAATCAAAACCCTTGGAGTGTGGCTAGAACCTGAGCTCACCATGAAGACGCAAGCGGCCAAAACTGCGGGTACCTGTTTTGGGCTCATGCGTACTACCCGTAAGATTCTCCCCTTATTACCACCTGCTTCCAGGAAACTCCTTATCCAGGGACTAGTATAGTCCCGTCTGGATTATAGCAATATGGTCTACCTGGGAGCCCCAGAGGCCACATTGACGAGACTGCAGCGGACACAGAACGCTGCGGCACGTCTGCTCATGAACCTTCCCTCGAGAGTGCCAGCAAAACCAGCCCTCAAGGCCCTGCACTGGCTCCCTGTGCGCCAAAGGGTGGAATTCAAAGCCATGTGCACGACACACAAACTAATCAACGGATCTGGCCCTGCGATCCTCAGCAGCTTGGTCACCCCCTACAAAGCATCCAGATCCCTCCGTTCGGAGAATGAGCACTTAGCCAACATCCCCAAATTCAAAAGGACACGCACAGGAGGTCGACGATTCTCGGTTCAAGCGGCCATGGGATGGAACTCCCTCCCACGCACCCTCAGACTGGAATCCAGTTACCTGGTTTTTCGCAAAAAACTGAAAACGCACCTATTCCCGAAATAAATGTCCCTCCTCCCTTCCCTTCCCTCAATGGATATCAACCTTTTTACAGCGCGGGGATGCCCTTGGGTCACCAGGCGCTATACAAATCGCTAAATAAATAAATAAATAAGTGTCCTTGTCCTTGGGAGAGTCCCTGGCCTTGGGAGATGCTCTTTCCTTTGTAATGTCCTTGTCCTTGGGAGTGTCACTGGCCTTGGGAGTTGCCCTTTCCTTTGTAGTGGCCTTGTCCTTGGGAGTGTCCCTGGCCTTGGGAGATGCCCTTTCCTTTGTAGTGGCCTTGTCCTTGGGAGTGTCCCTGGCCTTGGGAGGTGCCCTTTCCTTTGTAATGTCCTTGTCCTTGGGAGTGTCCCTGGCCTTGGGAGGTGCCCTTTCCTTTGTAGTGTCCTTGTCCTTGGGAGTGTCCCTGGCCTTGGGAGGTGCCCTTTCCTTTGAAGTGTCCTTGTCCTTGGGAGTGTCCCTGGCCTTGGGAGTACCTTTTGAGGGGGATGCCTGTGTTACATGTGAATCCCAGTCCCCCAACACCCCTTGAGGATCCTGTGTGTCAACTCCAGGGTAGCTGATGTTGTGTTCGGTGAAAGATTTCCTTGTCCTAGGGGATGGTGTCTGTGCCCTCCGTGCCCTGCCTTGCTGCCTGTGGCTGCTTCTAGTGCAATACCCAGAAAATGACGCCTGGTCTGAAATGTCACTCTCCACTGAGACATCAAGTGGTGTGGATGGGGGAACTGAAGTGGAACCATGTCCATGCGACTGTTGAATGGCTGCAGACACTGTGTTGGATAATCACTGAACTGTTCTGTGGAGACCAGCAACATCGCCATGCATCCCCTCCATGAATGCTACCACCTGCCCCAACTTCCTATCGTGGTCTTGGAATGCATTGATCATGTTGCTCTGCCCTAAGCACAGCTGTCGCAGCAGATCAACAGCCTCAGCACAAAGGGCACTTTGTGTCACAGGGGCAGGGGCCGCAGTGCCTGCACCGAAGGCCACTCTGCTCCCCCTACTCTGGCGAGCACGAGCAGTACTTATTGCAGTTGGTGGCAGTGTGGGCCCTGTGTGCTGTGTTCCGACTGAAGGTGTTGATTGCTGATTCACCACCACTGTCTGAAGATGAGGACGATGGTGTCTCCACATGTGAGTCCTCAGGGAGAGTTCTGTCCCCCTCTCCGGGGCTGCTCTCTTCAGTCTCAGTCTGCGTGTGTGTGATCTCGGATCCTGATGCATTGCCACCACTCATCTCTGTCGTCTGTGGGTCAGTGCCCTCGGCCAAAGCTGAAAGAGAGAGAAAAGAGGTTTACCTAAGTGCCACACTCACGTACTGAATGTTACAAAATCACAACTTTCTGTACTGTCGACCAACATGTAGCACCCATCCTGCACACGAACCACCCCTACCAGACATCCTCATGTCAAAGAACCGGGGGTGCCTGTGAAACATGTACATCAAACAAACAGGGCAAGTGCATGCAGACCACCACACTTGTGATGCCATGGGACCACAGTCTTCAACGGCATGTCATGGGCCCCTGCACTACAATGCAAGTGGTATGTCCACCTGGCTGACATGGATGCTAACGCTCACTCCGCTAATGGCACCAACATGCAATTGCAGCACAGCATACACACCACGGATGTCACAACTGTGTCTGAGCAGCAATACATGCATGCACTCACAAGCCACAAACACATTCAATCTGCTTACCGCTAGTTTACTGCTGATCCCCTCTCAGCCGGACGGGCAGGTCAAGGTTCGTCACAGCTATGATACGGTGCATTAGAGGGGTCATGGTGCGTCGTGCAAGCTGGGTTGATCTTGGAATCAGCCCCAGTGTCATCTCCGCCACATTCTTGCTGAGCCTGGAGATGTCGTCCCAGCGCTTGTGGCAGTGTGTGTGTCGTCTATTGCACACCCCCACTGCCCGTACATCTTTGTGCTATGGTCCTCCACACGGCCTTGCGAAGGTGCAGCTTGACCTACCATGATGGGAGACAAGAGGGGAATGTCAGTGTACAGTTGGACATTCACAAACACAGTAGCAACACGTATCTTTCAGCAGCCATGCACAGTACAACACATGTGAAGGTCCCACAGCACATCGCCAAGATAGCAGAAGCCAGGAGTCAGTGACCACCTCATGCACTCCAACATGTCCCCCACTGCACTTACCTCCTATCCGGGGGCACCGTAGAGCCGTTCATAGTGGCGGAGCACACCGTCCACAAGGACATCCAGCTCCGCTGCGGTGAAGGGACGAGACCGGATCTCTCGCACTCTCGGCATGGCAAGGTCCAGGACTGTGGCACAACAGCAGTAGTTGTTGGATAGCTCAGCAGCAGCAGGTAGAGGTGATGGGTGCAAGCAGCAGTTGTTGGATAGCTCAGCAGCAGCAAGTCGAGGTGATGGGCGAAGGCAGCAGTGGCTGGAAGCAGTGGATGTGTGCTGCTGAAATTCACACATTTATAGGGCCCTGAGCTGATATCAGTGGCACACGTCTGCAGCAACTGTTTTTCCCGGACTGCCTCATTCAAAATGAGCCAATGACTGGCCCTGCTGTGGCGGTGCACGGCTTCCGCTATTTTTGAAATCGCTTATGCGCCCCGCGTTACCTGTTTCCATTGGCTACATGTGCAAGGACCGTCACGGTCACACACCGGCAACAGCATGTGCGCGTTACCGCGATGGTGCATCATTTGAAATGAATCACTCACTGGCGTCGCAATGGCGGAGCACGCATTCTGCGGGGGCGGGGCAGGCTTACACATATATTTGAATGTGCAAGTTGAAATGGCAGTTGGTATACCCCCATTCAGTCACATAGCAGCACCATCGCAGGCCGCCGGGTGCGGATGGTCACCCACCGCCGGGTGCGGGCGGTCACCCACCGCCGGGTGTGGCCGGTCACCCACTGCCGGGTGCTAGCGGTGGGTGACCGCCCTGTAAATTGATGTCACCCTGGCATGGATGGCCCTGGCCGGTCACCCACCGCCGGCCCTGGCCGGTCATCCACCGCCGGGTGCTGGTGGTGGGTGATTGCCCTGTATATTGATGTCACCCTGGCATGGATGGCCCTGGCCGGTCACCCACCGCCGGGTGCGGCCGGTCACCCACCACCGGGTGCTGGCGGTGGGTGACCGCCCTGTAAATTGATGTCACCCTGGCATGGATGGCCCTGGCTGGTCACCCACCGCCAGCCCTGGCCGGTCATCCACTGCCAGGTGCTGGCGGTGGGTGACCACCCTGTAAATTGATGTCACCCTGGCATGGATGGCCCTGGCCGGTCACCCACTGCCGGCCCTGGCCGGTCACCCACCGCCGGGTGCTGGTGGTGGGTGACCACCCTGTGTATTGATGTCACCCTGGCATGGATGGCCCTGGCCGGTCACCCACCGCTGGCCCTGGCCAGTCATCCACCGCTGGGTGCTGGCGTTGGGTGACCGCCCTGTAAATTGATGTCACCCTGGCCGGTCACCCACCGGCGGGTGCTGGTGGTGGGTGATCGCCCTGTGTATTGATGTCACCTTGGCATGGATGGCCCTGGCCGGTCACCCACTGCCGGCCCTGGCCGGTCATCCACCGCCAACACCTGGCGGTGGATGACCGGGAAGGGCCGCCGGTGGGTGACCGCCCGCACCCGGCAGCCTGCGGTGGGTGCTGCTATGTGACTGAAAGGGGGATACCAACTGCCATTTCAACTTGCACATTCAAATGTATGTGTTAGCCTTCCCCGCCCCCGCGGAATGCGTGCTCCGCCATTGCGATGCCAGTGAGTGATGATTTTCAAAAGATGCACCGTCGCGGTAGTGCGCACATGCGTTTGGCGGGGTGTGACCGTGATGGTCCTTGACCATGCAGCAAATGTTATGCACAATTGCAGTATCAAGGATCATCTTCTGTGTTGGGGGAAGGCGTACCCGGATGGCGTGTGTACACACACTGCATGTCTCCGCACACATGTAATGTTCATAGTTGTACATGTGTGTCAGGACATGTCCGGAATGCATCAAGAATCATTATGTCATGTCAATGGCCCGTGTCCACGTGTGTCATTCATGTCCATTAGTTGCATGTGTGGTCATACTATTGACCTTGCCAGTGGTTAACAGAGGCCAGTGATGTGAACCCAAGTAGCGTCAGATGTGCATGGCTATGTGTTGACGTCTTGGTTTTGAGGTCACACGTTTCTATTTCTAGGCTGTGTACCCACATTCAGAAGCTGTTGTGAGTATGTGGTTTGTGTGTGCAAGTAGCAATGATGGGAGTATACATGCATTCTTTGTATGCGTATGTGTGTTGCCTGTTGTATGCCCATGCATGTCATGTGAGGATGCCCAGCATTGTAGGTGGGGTCATGGGTGCATGAAGACAAGGAGTGTGTGCTCCATGTTCGTGTTCTGTGTGCACGTCCATGTGTGTCTGTGGGGGCGCTTGTCCACACTTGGGCCCTCAGTCATGTGATGTTGACTGTTCTTTCAACATGTGTGCACGTAACATTGGACATGTTTGCACACAAGATGTTGTTTGTGGGTGAACATTGTGTGTGTAGAGAGCTGTAGTGCCTTATATTTCGGTCACGTCACACATACAATCAGTGTCTGCACATGTATTATTTGTATTGTGTTGGTCAAGATGTGATAGTGTGGCACAGCTGTGCGGTGTTGGTCAATTGACATCTGCTCCCATCTACTCCCACACAGGAGGGCTCCTAATGTGCATCGACCATACACTGTGCTGGAGGATATGGTTGACGAGGAGGTGATCCGCAAATTCCGGCTAGACTGACGGAGATTGCAGGACCCTGTAGCCCAATTGGCACCTCATCTGCAGCCACGCAGGCCATATCCAGGAGCTATCACACCCACAGCAAAGGTTATGGCGGCACTTCACTTCTTCGCAACAGGCACTTTTCAGTACACAGTTGATCATGCCGGGGTGATGTCCCAATCCATGTTCAGCATGGTACTGCGGGATGTGCTGGATGCCATGATGCATTACAAGGATGATTACATCCATTTCCCACGTCCGGCAGAGCTGGCTGCAGTGAAAGGTGACTTCTATGCCCTGGGCCAGATCCCACACGTAGTGGGTTCCATTGATGGCACCCATATTGGTCTCATTCCACCCCAGGCACGTGAACCCGTCTATCACAATCGGAAGCACTACCATTCGATCAACGTGCAAGTGGTGTGCCTGGCTGACTACATCATCTCCCATGTGTGTGCCAGATTTCCCGGGTCCGCACATGACTCCCACATCCTGCGGAGCAGCATTGTCCCCCAACTGATGGCTAATCTCCGTCAAGAACGTGCGTGGCTTGTAGGTGAGTGTGCTGTGATGACTACTCTGTTGTATGTGTGCCATGCTGTTCCCACCAATCCTGGTAATGATGTATGTGTCTGTCATTCCCCCACCTAGGTGACTCTGCGTACCCAAACCGCCCGTGGCTGCTGAGCCCCCTTACGGAATCCTACTAACCCTGGTGAAATGCATTATAATGAGGCCCATGGGAGGACACGTCGGGTGGTGGAACGTACTTTTGGACTGCTGAAGTCTAGGTTTCGCTGCCTGGATAAAACCGGAGGGGCCCTGCCATACTCACCAGGCAAAGTATGCAAAATAGTGGTTGCCTGCTGCATGCTCCACAACCTGGCCTTACGCAATAATATTGAACTGAAAATGGACCCTGCAGTCCAACAGGTTGCTCCGCCTCCCATCCCACCCATATCCAGTGATGAGGATAGTGGGGAGGAAGAAGGTGTGGGCAGAGGCGTCAGCTCATTGCTCGCTACTTTCCTTGAATGTGAGTAACTACCTCTTGTGCTGCTGGTAAATGCGTGATGTATGTTTGCTGGTGATGTGCGGATGTGGTGTGTGAATGCTTCCTGTTCTGGTATGTTCTGTTCGCAAATGGGTGTGTGAGATGGTGTACATGCAATGCTCCCTGATGTGTGTCCTGTGATCCACTTAATTAGTGATGAGTGTGGTTTGTGGGATGTTGCAGTACGGTGTGGTGTGATTTATTTATTTATTTATATCATTTCTAAAGCGCGCTGTAACCCTACGGGCATCCTGGCGCTGGTTGTGATGGTTGTGATTCTGTTTCCTGACCTGTGCTTGTTGTTCTCTCATTATCCCTAGGTCACTCCCACAGAGGCTTGATTCTCAAGAACATTGATCCCTGCACCTGCTAATGACAACTAATAAGACACACCTGTGTTTAAAACATGGAGGTCACACAGCATTGAGTGTTTACGTGGTGTTTATTTACAGGATGTGGATTACTGTTAGTGCATATTTACAAATAGGTGTTGGGGGAAGTGAGAGTTGAAGGTCATGGCAGATGAAAACACCGTGGGGACAACACATTGTGTGATGTACACCTAGTCCAACGGACGTGTGCCAGTGCTTGGCATTGCGGAGCAAGATTGTTCGCAGAGTGAATGCCAGGCTCAAGGAAGAGTGAAGTCAGTGGCGGCCTCTCTTCGAGCGGGTGGATGGTGCATTGCCACTGCTCTCAGCTGGATCCAGCCTCGGACAGCCCCTCAGTCTTGGAGCCGGAGCGGAGCCAGCTGTGGGGGCAGGTTGTTCAGGGACAACCTCCCTGTCAGTGTCCTCAGGGGATGGTGGCGGTGGTGTTGGTTCGCTGTCCCGCTGGGTCCTTGGGGGAGGGGGAGGTGGTGTGGCACGGGATAACAACTCCCTCCAAAGAGCTGTTTGCTGTCCCATGAGGTCAACAATTTGGCCCATGCGGGTGTCCATGGACCGCAACAGCTGGCAGTTCTGTAGCAAGTCTTGGTGTGCCCGATCCGCCTGTGCATGTGACCGCTCATAGGAGGCATGGACTCTGGTGATGGCATCCAGGGTCTCGGTTCCAGGATGGGGTGGGTCTTGTTCCCGACCCCGCCTAGCACCTGCACTCCTGTTTGTGAGCTGTGGCCTCACCTGTGTCCTCCCCGTCCACTCTCCCTGCTAGCCTGAGATGTCGATGGCCCATCATCGGATGATGGGTCAGGCAGGGTGGCACAGGCAGGAGTGGTGGTGGTGGTGGTGGTGGGGGTAGCTGCACAGCTCACAATGGCAGGTGTTGGTGTTGTGACACTGGCCAAGGTGGTAGAGGTAGGGATGTCCTGGGAGCGTGATGGCCCTGGGAGTGTGCTTGGGCCAGCATCGTCCTCTGCACCCGAGGTGTCCATGGGATCTTCACCAGAGAGTCCTGGCTGTGAGGGGGGTGGACTGGTGCTGGCGGTTGCTGGTTTCGCCTGTCAAGTTGCGATCACCTGAGGGACAAGAATTTCAGAATCAATGCTTTGGACAGGACAGGTTTTTTGTTGTTACATTACAAATTACTATGGAATCAGGACATGGTTGTTGGTGTCATCATCTTGGTGTGGTAGACATTACTGGGCATTATGGTGGTGTGGTCCGGTCCTGCTATTGGATGGTGCCCCTGTGAAGATGGCTACCTACCTGTAGGTTTGAAGGAGGAGATGCACTGGTCAGCAAATAGTGGGCGGACTCCATATTGCTCTGGGATGAGACATGGGGGCCTGTTGGGAGTTGTAGTGCTGGTCTCTCACCCCCCACCCACCACCAACCTCCCTGTAGACATGGGGGCCTGTTGGGAGTTGTAGTGCTGGTCTCTCACACACCCACCCAACACCACCCTCCCTGTAGACATGGGGGCCTGTTCGGAGTTGTGGTGTTGGCTGCTTTGACAACATGCCAGCCTGTGAACGTAGGAGGCAACATTTGTGGTTGTTCATGGTGGGTGCATTTGAGGCCAGGACTTCACAGTTGGGTGACTGTGTGGTACACATGCATGGATTGGAGCCTGGGAGATGTGTCTGAGCAGTTGTGCAAGGCAGACCATGACAGTATGATAGTGGTCATTGGTTTGTACTTACCAGCCTCAAGTCCCTCTTCTATTCCTTCCAGGCTCTCAGGGTGCAGTATGCCCAGCACCTTCTCCTCCCATTCGGCAAATGGTATAGGCTCCGGGGGAGTGCCGCCGCGAGTGTGTTGTGCCCGCAGGTGGTTCTTGGCCCTGATGCCTTTCACCCTTGCCTTGAGGTCGTGCCACCGCCTTTGGATCTCGTGTTTGGTGCGTGGCATGGTCCCTGACGCATTCACTCTGGTCACTATCCTTTCCCACATGTTGGTTTTGGTTGCCAAGGTGGTCTGCTGGACTAGGGTATCGAACAGATGTGGTTCGACACGGATGATTTCATTCACCGTGACCTTCAACTCACTGTCTGTGAACTTGGGATTTTTCTTGGGTGCCATGGTGTGTGATGTGCAAGGTGTTGGTGGGGTGGGGTGGGGTGTGCAGGTGTGTGATATGTAGGGATGGTATTGTGGGGGTTTGTGTGGTGGGTGTGTTGGTGTGCAGGTTGTATGTGTGTTTGTGTGTGTCTGCTGTTTGTGCTAATCTGCCTCTTTCTTGCAGCTATGCTGTGATGCAAAGGATTGTGGTAATGGGAGGGATTCACTTTATACTCTGTGTGGTTGTTGTGTCCCAATGGTTGTTGCCAGTCAGGTGTTCTGTGGGTGTGGTGACTTGGGTGCTTTTGTTTGTGCTGGGGGGGTGGCATTGGGGCGTGTAGTTGTTGGGGCTGGGTGTGTCAGGTGGGTGTGTGTCCAGTTTAGTGTGTTTTCTATTTACTTCCGTCTGCCATTTTAGAATCGGTTTGACGGCAGGGATGATGTTCGTGTGGTCCTTCCGCAGTCATGCTCCGTTTGTCAAAGCATTGTTTCCGCGGCAGTCGAAGAAGGTGGTGAGTTCCGTTGGGATGGCGGGGTTATCCTAATCTTGCGGCCGGACCCTCCGCAGGTATTGCGGTGGTTGGGCCTGTTTCCGCTGTCAATTTGTCTGCGGTGGAGGGTGTTTATGTGGTACCATCCGCTTTCGGCGGTCTTTGGTGTAATCCGTCCGCCGCGGACGGTATTTAATGTGATCCGTCCGCCGCGGTCGGTGTTTGTTGACAGAAATATGATAATCGCAACCGCGGATTATCCGCGGTGCGGTCAGGAGTATTTTTGCCGCGACTATGGCAGACGAAACACGTTTCCGTCCGCCATCCTAATAGGCCTCTTAGTTAGGAACAGGTGCGGGAATGATAAAAGCCAGTACATATAGTGCAAATAATGAACACATTTACATAAGTTAAACTAATATTCTATTTCTCAGTACTAAAGTGCATTTCAAAGAAGGCATCCAGACGAACTGCATATATCATAATCATTTAATGATCAACATGACAACTGTGAAAACAACATACTCGTTCTCTGTGATAAAATGCATTTTAGAAAGCAAGCGACCAGATTACAAGTCACAATCATTTAGTTGCTGAAGAAAGAGCAGGGCAACTGTGCATTTAGAAAACGTATATCTGCGTGTAACAGGGTCAGTAAAAGGTTACTAGTATAGGGTAGGTAGTAACTGCAAAAAAAGACAAAATGCAGTAAAGACTGAGGTGATATCTCATCACATGGGTAAATACATATATCAGAAGAGGAGTATTCTCCTAGCAGAAAGCAAGACAATCAAAGGATTGTACCATGTCTAAATCTAGTCACCATTGTTCGTTCATAAACATTCTGTGCAAAAAAGTCATTATGGGACAGTTCCTTCTTCCATCTGAATTAAACACTAATCTCTCCCAGCTGGTTTTACCACTTCCATCACCTCTCTGGAGGCCGGTATGTGCTTTATAAACAAATCCTGAATCCAAGTTTTATCTTTCTTTACTATAGCATCTGGATTCTTAAACATATGTACACAGCCCAGGGCCAAGAAAGCATCCCTGATGTACTTTAGCCACAGAATTTTCATTCCATATTCACAGGAAAGGCAGTCTCTAAAATAATGCCTGGTTGAGCACAGCTTCACTGTTTGACCATATTGAGCACCAGTGAATCAGAGGGCCTAGATTAATTAGATAATGTACATAGACCCACCCTAACACCTGGTGAAGGCCGAAGTGACGAGCCAAGAGGGGAACCCCCAACAGGCGACCGCAGAACCTATTCTCATCATCCTGACTCACCTCAACCTCCTATATCCCCAGATTCCCATGCCATATGTCACAATTGTAATACACTTTCTTTTATATTTCCAGGATTGGGACAACCAGTTTTCTTCCAATACATAGCTGTTATGGATAGCGTTACTAACCGTGTCAATACAAAAACAAAGGTTGCCACTAAATGCATATTCATACTGTCACTCTTCTGTAACACATCATCTTCAATAGAAAAAACACCAGAGAAATGCTCTGTCCAAGCTTCGGAAGTAATATGAACAGTTACTTCATCTGGGGATGATAGAGGGGATAAGCCAGCTTGCACTGCCTTCCAGAAAGCCTGGGTATCTTTTTCCTGGCAAGCAACAACAATAGCCTTACCTTTCTCACCCTTAATAGCTGCCTTCCACTAATGTAATGCCATAGCGTATGCCTTTCTACCAGCTGCAATTGTGCTCTGATTTTTAGGGACCTGCTTTAAAGCACTAAGGAGACTATTATCGGCAACCCTACTATCTTTGTCAAACCAAGATTTATCTTGAGGGGGACCCTGCCCACTGGTCTGGTCAAAATGCCTTTAATATTCGTTAGAAGTTTGACAAACTTTCCATTAGAATTAATGGACCTATGGATTGATTCTATGATACAAGAGTTCACTAGATCCTTACTGCAGCTGGCAACCTGATTACTAACAAGTTTCATGTTTGCTGAACGCCAGATCAACCTGCCCATCCTTGGTAGCTAACACTTGGCTACTCTCTCTGGCTATCCGTTGTTGCTTTAGGGGTCCACAATCTGCATGGCTAGTGGGTTGTAATCACTATATGCTAGCACAAGGACCTCGCCCCCCTATAATAGAAGGGGACACACTCTGCGAGCTAAAAATATAGGGCCTTATTTATGAAGGCCTTGCGCCGCCGGTGCGTCACTTTTAACATGGGAAAAAGTGACGCATCGGTGCGCAAGGCTTTCATAAATAAGGCCCCATAATCTATTACCAACCCATTGCCTTTCCCAGTGTAAGTCGGGATGGCTGAAGGATAGGAAATGGTGACTACATTTTCTATATCATGATCCACCAACAGTGAGTATAATAAACGCCCCCTGGCATCCATAACATTCACACTGACTTCCATTGATGAAGGGGCAAAACTAGATGTGTGTCAAGGAAGGTAAGAGGCCCAGTTTGGCATTAAAATCACTTGCCAGCAGAAGGTTACAAGGTCTGCCAACCTCTATTAACTCTTCTAAAGCGCCAATCAAGGAGGATAGACCCTGAAAATATAAATTCCACTTATCAGAAAAAGCATCATTATAAAAATTAATCATGTACAGTCCGAGTGTACTCCCCCAACAAAGCTTGAAAACCTGTACCATATTCCTATCAGATGCAATAGGAGAAAGTGTACAGCTGATATTGACCTTGAACCAGACCACCAGACACCCGCTTTGGCATCACCCGCTGGGAGGCTGAGGCCAGTATGCTAAAACACATATATCCGTCAAAAACTGCCTCTTTAACTTTATGGTATGGGGTGATGGGTTCTTAGTTCTTTTTCCTTGTGGACCTTCTGCTCACCTCTCCATGTTCCCCCTTCGTATGGATTTGCTCCCTTTTAGACCTCCCCTGGTGGGTCTCTTTCTTCTTGTCTTCCTGTTTCTTTTTTCCAGTTCTCTTTCTTCTCTTTCTCTCTTTTTCTCTTTTATATCTCCTCTTCCCTTCTTTCTTTTCCTGGATCTCCTGTTGACGCTTATTATCTGTGGTGTCTTTCATGTTGCTGTGTATGTGTTGTTTTTTGCTTTTGGTTTCTCTTCTTTTCTATCAGTGTTTAGTGGATTTTATGTTCTTCTGTTTTTATGCCTGGATTGAACGTATTGTCCCTTAATGTACGTGGATTGAATCACCCGGTGAAAAGGGCTAAGATTTTAGATTATTGCAAGCATCTTTCTACAGATTTAGTGTTACTACAGGAAATGAAAATATCTTACAGGGAAGCTTTATTATTAACGAAAGAATGGGTTCTTGATGTGGTGTGCTCTGATGCCTCTGGTAAAAAGAATGGAGTGATAACATTAATCTCTAAAAATTCAGGGTTGTCTGTAGTTTCTGCAGAACATGATTCTGAAGGGCGATGGCTGCTGTCCCGATTTTCTAATGGCTCTCTTGATCTTTACATTATGAATATTTATGCTCCAAATAGTGACGATCCTTTGTTCTGGCGGTCGATCACCCAAAAATTGTCTGAGGTTCCTCATAAGGGTAATCTGATAGTAGGTGGAGATTTTAATCTGCCTATGGACCCGATTTTAGATAGACAATCTGTTTTTAAATTCCATCCCCCTAGAGCTCACAAACAGATGATCAATATGTGTGCTTCTGCTAATCTTCAAGACCTGTGGCGTCTACATAACCCTACTGGATGTGATTTTTCTTTTTTCTCTTCGCCTCACTCTAGCTTTTCTCGTATTGATTATCTTTTAGTCCACTCAGCTCTTTTACAAGTTTTGCCATCTCCTTACATCCATCCTATTCTTGTTTCTGATCATGCTGCGGTATCTTTTTATCTCCTCAATCTTACTGCCAAGAAGGAACCTCGTACCTGGAGGTTAAATACGGAAATTCTGCATGATCAGACTCAGGTTGCGGCTTTGAATGCGGAGATTGATAATTATTTTTCTGATAATGAGGGCTCAGTCAGTTCTCCAATAGTTATGTGGGATGCTTTTAAGAGTACGCTTAGAGGACAAATTATTAAACGTATGGCAAGGAGGAATGCTGATATTAAAAAAGAACTTACAGACTTAGCTGATGATATTAGGAGACAAGAGTCTCTCTATCGCCATTCTAAAGACAAACAATTATTACAAACCATTAAGAATTTGAAATATTCCTACAATGCTATTGTTACTAAAAGAGCTCACATTGGGGTTCCAGCTCAGAAATCCAAACGTTTACTTTTGAAAAACCGTGCAGGTAAGATTTTGGCAGAGACATTAAAATTTCAGGATTCTAACCTTAGGTCATCTCAGATTTTTTGTACTACTGATAGTTCTGGTATCAAGAAATTTCAAACAAAGGAGATTCTTGAGGTTTTTCGAGATTTTTATAGCAAATTGTACACTCCTCTTAATCCATCCTCATTTGATCAATGTCAACAATTTTTGAAGACGCTTCCTATTCAGACTGTTTCGTACAATGACGGTATGAAGCTTGGAGGTCCGATTACTGCTGAGGAGGTTGTACATGCAATTAAAGCCACACGCTCGGGGAAGGCTCCGGGACCTGATGGATTTCCCATCATGTTCTATAAGACCTTTCTTACTTCTGTTGTCCCTCGCCTTAAAACTGTCTTTGACACTTTTATATCATCAGGTTCGGTTTCGGGTTTTTCTGCTGATGCTACTATCGTAGTGATACCAAAAGAAGGCAAGGACCACTCGGATCCTAAGAATTTTCGCCCCATACCCCTCCTCAATATGGAGGCAAAGATCTTCGCTAAAATCTTGCCCAAACGTTTGGAATCCTTTATCCCACTGCTTATCCATCCATCTCAGAGGGGCTTTGCTAAAGGATGGCTAGCTAGAGATAATATTCGTACCTTTTGCCACATCTTAGGGAAAGAAAAATTGTCTACCCTTCCGGCCGCTGCTCTTGCTCTTCATGCCGAGAAGGCTTTTGACAAGGTTTCTTGGTCTTTTCTACATGCTGTGCTTTGTGCCCATAATCTTGGTGATTCTTTTGTCAATATGGTTATGTCCTTATATACACATCCGAGAGCGAATATCAGAGTTAAGGGTGCCGCGCCCTCGTTCTTTAATCTTTGTCAAGGCACTAGACAAGGGTGCCCCTTATCACCTCTTTTGTTTTTATTGTCTATTGATCCACTTCTGCGGCTAATTAATCTTCATCAAGATATTAAAGGTTTTAATTTTGGTTCACACTGCATCAAAACAGCCGCTTATGCAGATGATGTACTTATTTATTCTGATGATATCGTTTCTACAATTCCTCCTATTTCGGATACTGTTAACATTTTTTCTAGGGTTTCTGGGTATTCCCTTAAAAAAGACAAAACGGAGCTGTTCCCGCTCAATGCTTATTGTTTTCCAGCTCATATGGGGAATGCTGGCTTTAAATGGCAATCGAAGCAGATTAAGTATTTGGGGATTTGGTTTCGTAGTACTCTTTATGACACTGTAGCCTATAACGAGGCTCAAACCTTACTCAAAATTCGTCAACTTTTAGATACGTGGTCTCCTAAATATATTTCCTGGTGGGGATGCCTTCAAACTCTAAAAATGATGATAACGCCCATTATTAATTTTGTATCTTCTATGATTCCTATTAGGCTTTCTTTATCTTTTTTTCATGAAATTGATTCTCTCACCTCTAAGTTCCTTTGGAGCGATAAGAGAGCTAGAATTGCTTATAGATTTTTGAGGAAACCCTATGAAATGGGTGGCTGTAATTTGCCCGATTGGGAGAAATATCAAGTGGCTTTCTTAGCCTCTCAAGGTGCCCTTTAGTTCTCCTCAGATACTCCCCACACGCCCTCTTGGGTGTTGATTGAACAAGACCTTTCTTCCCCTTTACCTTCCTCCTCTTTTTTAACTACATCCACGTTGTCTATTCCGTTTTCTCGTTCCATTATCTTAGACACCATTGCAGTGGTGAAAACTATTGATAAGAAAGTATCTAAGCCGATTCATATATCTAGGTGGTCGTCTTTATGGCGCAACTCTGAAATTAAAATTGCTATTGATTCCAATTTAATGACTTATTGGGCTAATAAATGAATTACGTTGGTTCATCATCTTTATGATGCCAATAATGATCCATTACCCTTTTCTTCCTTAGCTCAACAGTTTTCTCTTACTAATTTGGATTTTTATACCTTTTTAAAAATAAAAGTTGCTCTTGCTAAGCTGCGTCTTGATCCAGTCTCACCTACTATAGCTCTATTACAATTGTGGCTTAGAGCTGGTCATGTGGCTTCTAGAATTTATATTTCTTTGTCTTCCAATCCTTCTGTCTTGACTACTGGTACTCAACAGAAATGGTTGCATCATTTTGATCCTGCTCTTACCTCGCATATCTCCTCAGACACTTGTCAGTTGATTGGAAGGCTTTCTTTTCGTAACAAAATTGCCCCTTCTCTAATTCAATCTAAATGTTTCTCTCTTAATCTATTACACTGGACTCCAGCACGCTTACATTCTCTTGGTCTTAAGGATAATGATCTTTGTTGGAGTTGTGGTTTGGCTACAGGTAATTATCCTCGTATGTTTTTTGAGTGCTCTTTACTCCAGCCCTTTTGGGATTTGGTCCATAAACATCTCATGTTAATATTTAAGATTCACTTTCAGTTCTCCTTTACCATGGTTTTGTTGGGCCCATGGGCCTCACCTATTCCATTACCTCTGGACCCTTTAGATTTGCAATTACTAGACCTACTATTGTCAATTGCGGTGAAAATTATCCTTATGGAATGGAAATCATTTCATTCTATCTCTTATCATACTTGGTGGGTGTGGGTATCTTTTTTACGTGGTGCACATACCTCAGTAGATGAGGCTCATCTCTCCCTCTCTATTTCTAGTAGAGTTTGGAGAGCTTTAGATGAATATATGGATTTGGCTTCAAAGGGGTTGGTGGAGCAATATCCCTTTGTGGCGTCTATATGATTATTGTTATTTCTTTCTTTTTGTAGTGTTACAGGAGATCTTACCTTCCTTCCTTCCTTCCTCCCGTCCCTTTTCCCCCTCCCCCCCATGATTTTCTTTCTTTTTCTTTTTCTTTCTGTCTTCAACTTTTTATCTTTCTCTTTTTTTTTTTCTCTCCCTATTCAATTTTCTTTATCAAAGTGATACCTTTGACTTTTATTATGCTTCCTGGTTGCTCTTCTTTTCCCTCTCTTTGCAACACATTGATGAAATGGTTGGAGGAACTATATGAGACATATTTATATTTTTAGCCTATATCTTGTATTTCTTTTTTGATCAATTGTATCACTTTCTTATTATATTTAACTTTTTATATGCTTCTTTGCAAAACTAATAAAATTGTTGAACAAAAAAACCAAAAAAAACCTGCCTCTTTAACATCCCAGGTTTCCTGAATAAATATGATGTCATGATCTTTAATTATTGATTGCCAACCCTCTTTATATATTTTCAAGGCCAGGACGATTACATTCTAACTAAGAAAGCTGACAGCGGAGCTATTCTCATTTATGAATTCTGATTGCGCACCCACCCTTGGGGTTATATAAGGTAATAATGGGATTGGGTAATAATGGGGTGGAGCAATATCCCTTTGTGGCGTCTATATGATTATTGTTATTTCTTTCTTTTTGTAGTGTTACAGGAGATCCTACCTTCCTTCCTTCCTTCCTCCCGTCCCTCTTCCCCCTCCCCCCCATGATTTTCTTTCTTTTTCTTTTTCTTTCTGTCTTCAACTTTTTATCTTTCTCTTTTTTCTTTTTTCTCTCCCTATTCAATTTTCTTTATCAAAGTGATACTTTTGACTTTTATTATGCTTCCTGGTTGCTCTTCTTTTCCCTCTCTTTGCAACACATTGATGAAATGGTTGGAGGAACTATCTGAGACATATTTATATTTTTAGCTGATATCTTGTATTTCTTTTTTGATCAATTGTATCACTTTCTTATTATATTTAACTTTTTATATGCTTCTTTGCAAAACTAATAAAATTGTTGAACAAAAAAACATAAAAAACCTGCCTCTTTAACATCCCAGGTTTCCTGAATAAATATGATGTCATGATCTTTAATTATAGATTGCCAACCCTCTTTATATATTTTCAAGGCCAGGACGATTACATTCTAACTAAGAAAGCTGACAGCGGAGCTATTCTCATTTATCAATTCTGATTGCGCACCCACCCTTGGGGTTATATAAGGTAATAATGGGATTGTAAATGATTTGGGATCATGTTCCACATGCATCTTGCACGGTGGATGTGACATCAAGAAAGTGGCTGAGGATATAATCAGCCTGGAATCTCCATGAGCTCCTACCACAGCCCCACCTCCACTCTCCAGAGCAAGATGTCAATCGCTGTCTTCCAACCTTGTAATGGCTGCAAATCTATTTCCAAGGGGCGGTGGCCTATACTGGTGAAAACTGCTAGTAGATTGGGGGTTTGGGGCCCATGAAACCTAGGTAAATCCAGGGCCATATTCCTATAAGAAAAGCACAATCCCAATTGAGCTACATTTGACCAAACCAGCAATAGCTTGTGCCAGGACTTCACTGGCCACAAAAGGTTTACGAACATTAATGATTATTATACCCAATCACCCCCGCCCGCCAGGCCAAGAGATTCTCATTGCAGAAGTCCCACTGTCCATGCACGTTGGAGTTCAGTCAATAAATTGCTTTGTTCATAAGGGCTCTTGTGGGTTCACGTTGGTCAGGAGGCAGGCTAGGTGCATTAGCTAGCACAATAACACATGGACATGAGACAGAAGTTAGAACTATCACAGGGAGCGTTCCTAGCCTCATACTGCTACTATCAACCTTATTAACCAGAGGAACTGACAAGGTCACAACAACAATCCCCTGTGGCACTGAGGGAGGGGCAGGTCCTATATTTTTGGCCCAGGGTTCAATGTTGGCATCAGTACCACTGCCTCCTCTATTGCAGACTAAAGGCCCGATTCTGATGCAGTTAGAAATGGCTCTGACCCTCTGTCAGAGCCATCCTAACCTCATCGGACATGCCAGTTTGGATTCCTTTCTAACCGAGCCATTCGGATGTGCCCAGTCAGAATGGAATCGGACTCGGTATTCCGGATGGCAGATGGACTTTAGTACTCCCGAGGGAGTATGATGGCAGTTTCCCATTGCTTTCCAGTGCCGGCCTTTCCAACACAGAAAAACATTAGGAAACTGTCTTTGGGGCCCCCAGCAGGGCCCCCATGGGTGTGAGGCTGCCAAATGGCGGCCTAGGGGGCACTGATGGTGCACCCTGTTGATCCCTGCACCCGGTGGTAGGCACTTTGAGGTACCTGCCACAGCGTGCAGAGATGAACTGCACCTCTGCCCTTAACATTGCGTGCATGCATTCTGTTTGGAATGTATGCTCCCATTGTTAAGTGTAGGATTGTAACAAAACAGGGTTCGGTCGCATTCTACTTGCAGGTTGGGAACCAATGACAAGGGGTCGTTCGGTTCCAATTCTGGGGAATAACTCTTCCCTCACTATCAAGCCTTTCTGGAAAGTCAGTGGCAGGAAGCACAAGAGGAGTTGAAAATGGAGACAACAGACATGTATGAGGATTGAAATCTTGTATATAAACAAGCATTTACAATGCAACAGTTTCGCCTTTGCAAAAGTTAGAGCTATTGGCATTGTAAATGACAACATTTTTATTTATGTGTTAGTTTTGAAAACAGATAAATAAATGGCATTGTCATTTACAATGGCAATAGCTTAATCTCTCGCAAATGCCACACACCCACACCCACAGAGAGCCCCCCACACAGAGCCCCCCACACACACACAGAGCCCCCCACCCCCACCCCCACACAGAGCCCCCCACATACACAACCACACAGAGCCCCCCCACACACCCACACAGAGCCCCCCCACACACCCACACAGAGGCCCCCCACACACCCACACAGAGCCCTCCCACACACTGCGAGCCCCCCTCACACTGCGAGCCCCCCCACACACCCACACAGAGCCCCCCACACACTGCGAGCCCCCCCACACACTGTGAGCCCCACAAAGCACATATTACTGTAACCATTTGAGGAGATAATAGGTGCAGTAACAACAAATTTCACAGCGCCTTACGCTGGGGCAGAACTAGCCTGTGAGGATGGCGATGATGCATGGTATACGTGTCACTGTAGAAAAGTTTTAAAGAGTGTGCCAAAACTCTTTCTCAAAGTCCCTAAGTGCATATGCTGATAACCAGGTGGTGATCTACAATATAAGGCGCTGCTTAGGATGAAATAGGTTACACAAGAGTTTAGAAATACTTTTTTTGCCTGACAACTTTAGGCAAAGATGCTTCCGCAGCCCACTGTAAGCGCACGCTGGCTTTTGAAGGTCCACGCAGACACAGACGCAATATTGACTGAAAGGCGAGAATGGGGGGCATGTGTTCGCCCCTACGTACCCTGGAGTTGGGGAACGCGCAGCCAGCCTTATGACGACAGACCTGGTTCTGGGGTCCTGAGGAGCCCCCACTGCCCGAAAATTTCTGCTTCACCATTCAGTCTTCGATCCCCTTGCGAGCCAGGCAGGCATTCACCGCAAAACTGTCCCCTGCGAGGAAACAACGAGACAGGCACTTCAGGGCTTCGGTGAGCTAGACCATGGGAGCAGAAACAGAGCAGCGCACCGTGGCCCCCCAGCTACAGACCCCGCGGCTCTCAACGGACCTACACTCAACTCGCTAGTCACCATTCACTTTAAGAAATGCATATGGGTCCGCTACTGCTCAAAACTATTATGGACAAATGCATTCAGTGTAAAAGTTTTAAAAAGTGGTTAAACTATACATTGTAAGAAAAATACATTCAAAAAGATTGCCAGGATAATGCTAGTAATGTGGTCACACAAATTGGGTGCAAGTTCCCATGACCACGGGTTCCTTCCTCCTGAGAAAATGGTACAGCTTGACCAGCGTTTTCATGTGAAATGACCCATGTTACAACTTTGACAAGCGGGAAGCCAGCGTAGGAAATAGTGTCTTTAAAATGAGGACAGGGGTGGGGGTTTGAGGTTGACACGAAAAAAAAGAATTTCAAACTATCCCAAGCAAAAAGAAAAGTTTGCCGAGCAGAGGGGGCGATTGGGGGGAATAATAAAGATGTCGTACCTTCAGGACTTTCTCTGGGTTTGCACACAGCAGCTGCCCATTAGGTCCGTGGAAGAAGGGGGTAGTGGGTGAGATATGCAAAAAAAAAAGATAAGGGGTAAAGTTAAACTCGGTTTACTGCATGCATGACATGATGAAAGGCAAGGGAAAAGGCTGGTAAAACGAGAAAAAAACACTGACCATGCTTGGAATGAAGTTTCCCCATTTCTCTGCATTGGTTCGCAGTTGAGAATCATTGGACGCCTCTGCTGTGGGTGATGCAGTTGGGGATCCCTTCGCTTTCCTTTCCCTCTGAATTTTTTCAGTAATCCATTCGGGCTCCCTTCCGTCCGATTCCCCGTAAGCAAAAATACAAAATCATGCCCAAAAAAAGAACGCAAAAAATACAGAATCCGGGTCGAGTCCGTGGCACAGTCCCCACAGAGACGACAGGAAACAAAGCGCAGCCCACTCCTGCAAAAGGCAGGACGAAAATAACAAAAAAACATGCCGTAAATATTTTTTTTTTTAAATACCGCCCACCGCCGCATGACATTGTTAAAGGGGCAGGATGAGTAAAAATCGTCGGAACGCTCACAAATCTGCTCCGGCAATGACGGACAGATCTCTCTTCCAATGGCTAGCCTCCATTTATCGAGCAAGCCAATGGAAGAGCAGGTGGGACAAAGCCCCCGTACTGCTTCTCAAAAGATTTCGCCTGCACGAATGCTGCTGCACAGCGGAAGCCAGGCAAAACCTAAAAATGGAGAAAACTTGGTAACAGAGTGAATAGAGTTGTTATAGAAGAACTATGTTATGAACTATGTTATGGATAAATATTCTGCCCAGGTTTTTGTGAGAGGCATTACAACAACACCTCAGATACTGTACAAGGCTCTGGTTGACCCTCTCAGTCTATCCATTGGACTGTAAATGGTAACCTGAGGACAGGGCTTGATGGATAACCAGAATACAAACAAGCATAGCCAAAAGGTCTCACCCTTGGGACCTTATTACTGTGTAGCCAAGCAGCACATTCTCCTGACATCAAAGTTTGTGGTAAATAAGGTATTGATATACTGGCCCTATTACAACCAGGCATTAATTAAAGTCTTTTGACAGTGTTGGCATGTGTATTCATGGCACTGGTGTCCTGCCATTCATTGAAGTTATCAAAGACCCCAAAGTGACTATAGTACCCGGTTTAAGGTAAAATATATTTTTTCTATCAGTCATTAATGCCCTTTTACAATGTTGGTATTTGCAATGAATGGCATGGGTGACCTTCCATATGGCTATGCCCTTTATAATGCTAGCCACATAGTCACTATGGCACAGATGTGCTAATACTGCTTATTTGACGCCCTCAGACTACCCATTACATGGCACCAAAGTTGCAGGAGTGCCTATTAATTGCCGCTGACAGTGATGCCCTTGTAACATCTGGAGATGCAGCTTATGCCTGGCACCGAACAAGAGTTGCTAGTCCCAGCTCTGTTGACGAAGGCGTGAGGACTGGAAATGCTACAACCATGACTCCCACTCCCTGCCACAGCCAAGCACAGCCCAGTTTTTAAAGACTGTATGTGCACATCAGGCAGAGAAGGCAAGAAGAGCAGGGGATGCAGGCCTATTCAAAGAGAGCGCGAGTCCTGCACTATTGAGGACCAAATTGTTGCAGATTGATAGTAAAAACGATAGCGGTAAAAAGATAAAGTGGGGTAGACAGACAGAGACAGACAAGCATGGGTACTACAGACGTTGAGTGGCAAAAGTGGGGATGCATAAACACCCATGAATAGGACTGAAAGGAAACAATAACAGCCAGACGTATATACTTATATTATGAGTGGGTGGCTGGATATTGTGTGGACAAAGACACTCACATACAGAAAAAGATGGGATTCAGGTACAGTTATGAACAGAGCTAGGAAGAAAGGTTAGGTTAAGAAATGTGTAGCATGCAGGAAGTGAGAGGTAGATGGAGTGGTAGAAGATAGAAAGCTAGAGATAGATACTGGAGACCTAGATACACATAAATGAATAGGTAGTCAGAGCGCGAAGAGAGAATACTTTTACGACAGAGTGCCCCTTCCTCTTCTGAGCCGTGCACCACGACAAGTGCCCATATACAACTAAACAGCTTCCTTTGCTGCCACATTAATCAATCTTTACCATCTTGTCCAGTGGCTTTCATCACTGAGGATAGAGGTGTTGGGCTCCCAGATCATTCTCTTCTGGCTTCTTGTCTCATGCACGTTTTATTGTGGTTTCTGCCTTCCCAAAACTTTCATTAACAACATTTGCGGAAGAACATGGCGGCGGCAAGCTAGCTCGACGCGGTGCTCCGTGCTGATCTCCCTGCAGGATCGTCTTCCGCTATGAAATAAGAGTCTGCATATACGGCGTGATGCATATAAATACTTTCCTTCGCATCTTTCAGATCATTCTGCGGTTAAATTGGTGTTAGGTTTTCGTAGTGAAAAAACCCCGACTACGTGGTCCTTTGATCGCTCTCTCCTTACTAATGAGGAGGATATTTTATATCTAAAGTCGGAGACTCGTAACTTCTTTTTGTTAAATAATGGCTCTGCCTCAAATAGAATTATTTGGGACTCGTTTAAGGCAACGTTGAGAGGGCTGATTGTTACTAAAACTGCCTTTCGGAGGAAGAATTATAACAAAAAGATTTCCTCCATTGAATCAGATATGGCTCGTGTTCAACATGAGATAGATATTAACAGCACAGCTTCAGGATCTATTTTAGATCCTCTTTTTAATCAACTGCAGCTTCTTAAGGGCAGTTTGGCTTCGATTTTAAATCTGAGGGTTAAACAGAGATGGGAAGCCAGTAAGTTGGCGCACTTCGAATATGGTGAGGTTGCTGGTAAATTACTGGCTTGGAAGACCAAAGTAGATCAGGTCCGGAACAACATTGCATCTATAAAAGTCGGAAACATCAATCTTTCTTCATACGATGAAATTAGGAAAGCATTTATGGAATTCTTCCAAGAAATATATAAAGAAGACAAAATAATATCGACCGAGTCGGTTAAGAGTTGGTTGAATAATATTACTCTACCCTCTTTCTCTCTTGAACAATCCCAAAACTTGGATAAACCTATCTCAGAGGGCGAGGTGAGATCTGCTATAAAGAGAGGCAAGAAGGGGAAGGCGTCCGGACCCGATGGGCTGCCAGCTGAGTTATATAAAATCCTGGACTCAGAGATCGTTCTTTTCCTCACTAAGTTGTTTAATCAAATACTTTTAGAAGGAATGCCCCCTCCTACATCGTGGGATAACGCCTCTATTACCCTTATTTTAAAATCGGGTAAAGCCAAGGAGATGTGTGGGTCGTATAGGTCAATTTCCATTCTGAACGTGGATTATAAAATCTTCACCACAGTTCTATCCTTAAGACTGGCCGATATCGCACCTTCTGTCCTTCATTCTGATCAAAAGGGGTTCCTGAAGGGCAGACAATTATATGAATTAACGTATGATTTAATTGGCGCCATAGATATCGCAACTTCCAATAATCTCCCATTCCCCTTCCTACCTGATCGATCCTCTGTGGGCTAATTATCACTCCTCCTATCACCACGCAGCAGAGCTAACGCTGCAGCGGGAACGCCCAGATAATCGCCGCCAGCAGCGAGTGAGCCGGTCCTGTGGCCACGCCCACTCGCTCGAGGCCACGCCCCCTTCGCCCTCTTAAACATGTGCATTTCACGTACGCGCAGCGGACGGGCGCAGCGGGCGCGCCGTCAGCGCGCCGAAGGCGCGCCTAAGGCAAGCCCGTCTGGGCCCGTCCGGGCCCGTCCGGGCCCGGATGGACCCAGGCCCAGGGACTCTGTCGGATTCACCTCCCGATCGCCTGGTGTACACAGGAGACATGCTCCGGGCTCTCCAATCGGAAAAAACCAGAGCTGCCGCTACATGCACGACGAAGGTAAACCTTCTCCAACTGCATGCGATGCAATCCAGCTACCCAGACCTTAGCCAAACCTGGACTACAGTTAGGCCTTCTTAACTGCCGCTCCCTTCCTAAGCACGCACATGAAACCAACCTGTTGATACAAGATCATGGCTTAGACGCACTGTTTCTCACTGAAACGTGGCTCTCTGACAGTTCTGACTCGGATATCATCATCGCCCTCCCCCCAGGCTATCTCTGTAAAGCCCTGCACAGACCCAGAGGGAGAGGAGGGGGGTTGGCCATAATCTACAGAGAACACCTTATCTGTAGAACCAACAACGCCAACATTGAAGACTGTGAAAGTTGCCATTTTTCTATTCAAACCTCCCCGGTCCACTCCCTCTCGGGACTACTGATTTATCGCCATCCGGGTGCTCCGGGGAAATTCCTTAATGCCGTCACTGAAACGGTATCACAATTAACCTCCTCTGCCTCGAATTTCCTCATCGTGGGTGATCTTAATTTGCACTTCACAGACCCTACTGACCGGACAGCTTCCGACCTTCTTTTGGACTTGATGTCATTTAATATCCGGTTGATTAATAATGAACCCACCCACGATAAGGGACAACTCCTAGACCCCGTCCTCACCAATGTTGCTAATATCACCACCAGCCCTCCCCTGCCTTTGCCTTGGACCGATCATTTTTTAGTCCCTATTTCCTGGGATTCACCTACTGTTCCCCCCCAAACCGTGAAAATCCAGGTCACTGATAGACGGTGGCACAAACTTGTACCAACCGAATGGGCCACCACTCTCTCAAACTCTATCCCTGCGCTTTCTACTGACCCTGTTACGGCCGATAAACAGTTTAACTCCTGGATCATATCTTCCTTAGACAAACTCCTCCCTAAAACCGCCCCTCTCAAATATATCAAACGAGTGCCTCCTGCTCCTTGGTATACTCCAGAGCTTAAGTCTCTGCATCAGGAATGTAAGATAACAGAACGTTCCTGGAGGAAGGATAAGTCTAAGGCTAAGAAAGACGCTTATCTCACCTCCCTACTAACTTACAAAACTTCCATCTGCAAGACAAAAAGTCTATTCTTCCAGGAAAGAATAGAGAATGCAGTGTGCTCTAGCAAAGAATCTTTCATCATCTTGAAGGAACTCCTTAAGACCCCAGACCCTGGACCGAGAAACCCGCCAGACCCCAAGGCAGATCAGGACAAATGTCATCAGTTAGCTAGCTTCTTCCAAGAAAAGATTTAAAAAATCCTTGATTCAATCTCCCCTTCAAATCCGTGCGAGGAAAACGATGCCCCGGATACTCCGACCTCCCCTCGTCTATCCTCCTGGGGACAAGTAACTACCGAAGAAGTCGGAAACACGCTAAATTCCATCAAAAGCGGATCTCCCAGGGACCCTGCCCCGTTACGGACCCTCAAGGAAGTTGCTCCTATCATCGTCCCTCCTCTTGCCCACCTGATCAACGCCTCATTCCAACAGGGAGTCGTGCCCCCTAGCTGGAAGGCGGCAGTTGTCAAAGCATTATTAAAGAAACCTTCCTTGGACCCTGAGAATCTGGCCAACTATAGGCCAATTTCTCTTCTCCCCGGGATCAGCAAGATTGCTGAAAAACTGGCAAACAAGAAACTATCACAGTTCCTGGAGGCCAACAACCGGCTAAAAAGCTCACAGACAGGCTTTCGCCCAGGGCAGGGCACGGACACCGCCCTCCTGGCGGCGGTAGAGGAGGCCAGAACACTCTTAGACGAAGGAGGATCAGTGGCAGTGATCCTCCTCGACCTGAGTGCGGCCTTCGATACCGTCAATCACCAACTTCTCATTAAACGGCTTAAAAGAGTCGGTGTGGAAGGTCTCGCCCTATCCTGGCTTGCATCCTTTCTGGCCCAACGTTCCTTCCAGATCTGGGAGAATAACACCTGCTCCTCCGAAACACCCCTCCAATGTGGCGTGCCTCAGGGCTCCTCCCTGAGCCCCACATTATTTAATATCTACATGTCCCCATTGGAGGAGGTTGTCAGCCCGTTCGGAGTGAGCATCGTCAGCTATGCGGATGACACACAATTAGTTGTGTCCCTATCCCACCCTAGCCAACAACCCGCGGACTTATTCAACTGTCTTACGCAGATACAATGCTGGATGAACAGCTCAGCCTTAAAACTGAACGGAGCAAAGACTGACATCCTCCTCCTTGGTCAGAAAGGACTTACCCTCCCTCAGAACATCTGGCCACCCTGTCTAGGCCCCCCCCCAGACCCAAAACAGGAAGTAAAAAGCCTGGGCGTGTGGCTCGAATCCGATCTTTCGTTCACCACGCAAGCAAAAAAAGTAGCCGGGACTTGTTTCGGGCTCTTGAAATCAATGAGAAAGATCCTGCCCCTTCTGCCTCCCACCTCGCAAAAACTGATAATTCAAGGCCTGATACTTTCTAGGCTTGATTATAGTAACTCCATTTACTTGGGCGCCCCCGAGGCAACTATGAACAAGTTACAGAGAATCCAGAACGTCGCTGCCCGGATCCTCACCAATACTCCTCCCAGAGCGTCGGCCAAACCAGCACTGAAGCTCCTTCACTGGCTCCCAGTAAGGGAGCGAGTGAAATTCAAGGCCCTCTGCCTGGCCCACAAACTGCTGCAAAATCAAGGCCCCCCTATCCTAAGAAAATTGATTAGACCGTACAAAGCCTCAAGATCCCTCAGATCGGACAAGGAGTCTCTCATCATCATTCCCAGATTCAAGAAGGCACGCTCGGGTGGAAGACGCTTCGCGGTCCACACCGCACGCCTCTGGAATGCACTCCCCCGCGCCCTGAGAATTGAACCAAACTATTTACGATTCAGGAAGTGGCTGAAAACCCATCTTTTCCCATAAATAAATAAATAAAAAAAATAATAATTTCCAACTTGCCCTTCCCGAATTCTGTCTTTCCTCACCCCTCCCCCCCCCTTTTTTTTTTTTTTTTTCTCTTGGCCCCCTGACCCGCAGAAGTAGGGATCTTAGCGCTGGGATACCTCCGGGTGACTACGCGCTTTATAAATTTTTTAAATTATAATAATAATTGGCAGCCCTTACGCTGGACGCAACCAAGGCTTTCGACAGGGTTAACTGGGTGTACCTGTCGAAGGCCTTGGCCAAGTTCGGTGTCGGGGAAAGGTTCTGTAGGGTGATTGGCTTGTTGTATAGTAGTCCATCTGCATCCCTTCTCGTCAACTGGGATCTATCGAGCCCTTTTTCCATCACTAGGGGAACCCGACAGGGGTGCCCGCTCTCCTCTTTGCTTTTCGATTTCTATATTGAGCCTTTTGCGCAATATTTAAGAGAGGAGCTTTCCATCAAACCTTTCAATTATCAAGGCTGGATGAGGAAGGTGGCATTATATGCCGACGACGTGCTTATCTTTACATCACAAGCCACTACGGCCCTTCCGGCTATCATGAAATTGGCTCATGCTTTTGGACAAGTGTCGGGTTATGAAATTAACGCAGCCAAAACTGAAATGCTTGTTTGGAATGATGAGAACTTTCCAGTAGAACTTCAACGGGGCAGTTCAATGCGATATCTAGGCTTGACGATAGTAAAAGATATTCATAAAATAGTTCAAGTTAATTTGTCTGCAGTTATTAAGGATTGCCGTAAGCTTCTCCAATCATGGTCATACTTGCCTCTTTCATTAATAGGTAGAGCCAACCTTATCAAAATGTCTATTCTCCCAAAAATCTCTTTTTTATTTAACACCATTCCTTTATACTTTGATCCAAAAACCTTAGCCAAGTTTCAATCAAATATCTCATCCTTTATTTGGAACAATCATCTTCCACGGATCGCCTGGAAAAAACTAAGACAGCGGCGTGATAAGGGTGGCTTGGCGGCTCCAGATCTAAAAATCCATGCTTGGGCCTTTCAATTATCCCACTCACGAATGTTGTTGAAGGGTCCCGTAGCTTCAGGTGTGGGTCTTATGTATGCAGCCATGTTGGATGGGGAAAGAATCAATTATTCTGGTTTTCTTTTTAAGTTTGGTAACCCAAAGTTCTTTAAGAAAATTAAACTGAAGACCCTACAAGGGCTGGCCAGAACATGGGCAGAAGTCATGAAATCCATAAAAGTAAATTATTTCTGTGAAAAAACTCGGCTGTGGGATTTACCTGAAAATCCTGCCTGTCTTGAAGACATTCTAGCAACTCCTTTGAGAGAGGCAGGCCTGGAAGTATGGGGCGACCTCTTTCATGAGGGAGATTTACTTTCGTGGGAACATCTGCAAGCCAAGATCGGCCCTAATTTTTCATGCTTCAAATATATTCAGATCCATAGCTGGACGGTTGCCTATAAAACATCTCCCGCCAATAAGAATAAGTTTAAACTCGGAGGGCACAGTCCATTTATCTCTGAGCTATTAAGCAGCGGTCCAGCAAAGAAAGAAATATCTAAATGGTATAATTTCATTCTGGAGGAGTCAGATGGGGACTTTGTTCTGCCAGAGTCATTATGGGGCTCTGCCCTGATGGTCCAGAATTTACAAAATCTTTGGATGACTTCGTTCCAACTTCTGTGGAATATTGTCAAGCCATCCTGGCATCGCAGAAATCATATTTTTACCCTGCATAGGGCATACTATTCCCCTCTTAGACTATCTAAATTTGCAGGAGGCCAGTCAGTATCTTGTGCTAAATGTGGTTTGATTGCGGCTTCAGATACACATATGTTTTTTGAATGTCCAGTATTAACCACATTTTGGAAGGATATCAGCAATTCCCTCACAGAATCATTGGGAAGACCTGTCATCATGGATTTGCCTCTAATAGTATTTGGAGTCCTAGAAGGCGTACAATACACCCCCAGATGTCTAGTTTTTTACGCCATCCTGCTCGCAAGAAGAGAGATCTGCAGGAAGTGGAAAGACCCTTTACCTCCTACTCTTAGTGATTGGCAAAACTCAGTATTGCAGACCTCAGTTACAGATCTGGCCAGACCTGGTAATCACAGAAAAAGGGCCTTTTGGTATATACTTTCGTGGCTTCATTGACTCATCCGGGTTTTTTGTTTTTTTTTCCCGGGTCCAATGATTGATCTCCTATGTTGCTTTTATATTTGGTACCAATGGAACAGCCGTTAACCGGTTCATGCCCGGTCCCCACCTGGCTGCTAAAAACCACCCCATGGTTTGCCACAGATTGGGAAATCATAGACTCTATGCCTTTCTGGAATATGGCTGAAAGCTGAGGGATAGTTGGCCCCCGTTAGACTCGTGTCCCTTCCAGTTTTTCATAAACTGAGACAGTTATTCTCCGTTAATTCCTTCCGGTACTTTGTCTAAGATTGTGGTTATGAGGACAAAAAAAAAAAAACATTTGCTGAGAGTGGAAATCGAGAGTTCTCACGGAAGTCTGTCACAGAGGGAAAATAAGTCTAGCAAGCATGTGTTAACTATGTCATTCAGTTTAAAGAATGTACAGTGTGGCAGATACAGGCAGCCCCAATCAAAAATGAGATGGAATTGGGCATATCTTTTAGTGCTTGGAAGTCAGTGTATCAAGGCGCTTTGAACATAGTCAAGCAGAATCACGGGCCCAAAAGGTAAAAGGAATGTATCCTCTACTTGTAAACATTACGCATTTGGGTCTTAATGTAATTTTTTTACCTTGAGTCTTAAGCCACCGTGGAGCAGTTTGAAGGCACGGTAGATAGATGGTTTCTGCAACAATGTGTCAGAATAATCAGAATAAAAAATGTTCTAGGAGGTCTGGTTTGGACGTCCACACTGGGATCTTGGGCAGGCCTTTGCTGCTCTCAAATGAACATTAAGCCTCACAGATTGGATGTGTTAGGGAGGCACGAGGATCTCCCGAAAATACATAATTCAGGTTAAAATCTTTCCAAAAACTAAACCCCAGATGCATCAAGAACCCATTTTGCTATTCCTTAATAGCGAAAAATAACGATTCGCTATTAAGGAATAGCAAAATGCAATGCATGAAGAAATCACACAAAAAAATAGCGATTTCTTAAAATTCCTTAATTGCGACTCGCAAATTGCGAGTCACAATTAAGGAATACCTCCCCATTCATTCCTATGGGCCTAGAGGCCCAAAGGAATGAATGGGAAGACATTCTCAATTTGCGAATCGCAATTAGCGAATCGCAAATTGAGAATGCGATTTCAAGGGTGCAGGGGTGTCCAAAGGACACCCTGTTGCACCCCTGAAATTGATCTGTGCACATATGTTGTCAATTTGAGATTCCTTAAATGCATGTAATCGCAATTTTGCAATTTCTTAATTTGCGATTTTTGCATTTGGGATGATGCATCCCAAATGCAAAAATACCGGTCGCAAAGGGGCAGATTTTCAGAATCTGCCCCTTTGCGACCGGTATTTTTGCATCCCAAATGCAAAAATACCGGAGCAAAGGGGCAGATTCTGAGAATCTGCCCCTTTGCGAGCGGATTTTACCTTGATGCATCTATGCCTAAAAGATACGATATGAAGAGAATTTAGTCTGTGTGCAATGGGGGATGGGTCCCTCATTTTAAACAGGACTGGAGAAATAAAAAAGTCTAGAATATGTGCGCGGAATTTTCCCTCAGTGTTAAAATAACATGTTTTATTTAACCAAACACTACGCTCTCACACAATCGATCTCAGAAGGATGAGACCCGAGACCATCTTTAGAAAGTAAAGCTTGTTGCCTGCAAGTAAAAGAGTTCTCTGTAGCAGGCACACAACCCACTGAACTCTTTTCCTCTACAGGAGCAAGCATAGAGAACAAAGGACAGCACTATTTCACGTAAACATGATGAAAGTATTCGGAGTTCTGAGTATAAAACGGGAGACCAGGCAGGCTCTGTGTGAAGAGCAGACAAGGAACGGGCAGAGAGGTGGGACTTGCCTGCACCTTGTCTTCCTGCCACCACATTAGGTTTCTATGAATGTCGGGGCAGAATTACAAGCTCCTTACAACACTTTTACGCCGCTGTTGCGTCACTTTTATGACATAGCGGCGGCGTAAACCATACGCCACATTGTGACTTATTTACAATGTGACGCATCTAGGCAGATGCTTCACGTTGTAAAGCACTGCGCCACATGAAACCTGCATCAGGTTTCATGTGGGCGTTCCATCGCTGTGTGGGCGTTCCGTCGGAGGAAAGCCTCGGAAAAGTGACGCAGTGAAATCTACAAGCTTTCACTCAGGGATTTTTCTGACGTCGCTGCGTCAAAACCTTGCGCCTGCTTGAAGCAGGCGTTTGGCGTCACGCAGCATGTTGGAGATAGGCCGGGTTGAACAGTGCTGGAGTTGCATCGCGCCCGCGACACAACTCTCGCACTGCGCCAACCTTAGGCTGGCAGATACATCACGCATCTGCCTATCCGTGCACCACGGCGCGCCGCATTGTTAATGCGACGGATCCATTGTGGCGCACAGCTAGTTTAGAGTGATGCATCTTTCTTGGCGCATCTCTGCTGATTTGCCAGAAGTTGTAAATTTGCACCGTCGTTTTTTAAAAGCGAGGGGGAGGGTGGATGCAAACGGGAGGTAGAAGAAGGAACACAGACGCCACGGTGTGGGGACGTGAAAAAGAGGGTGCAGGTGAGGGAAGCAAACAAGTGAGAACAAATTAAAGCTGGAGGTGAAAGCACACGCTATCCAGGTAATTAGTTGTATGCATTCTGTATCGGTGACTCACTTCAGCTGCAGCAGCTTTGTACGAAGTGTGCCTGCTCAGCCTGCCTCTAGAGGGGAGGGGTGATGCCATTGTATCAGCGTCACCTTGGTGCCCTTTCATGGTGGGCTCTGAAGCTTAATGTTCTGTACGGCAAAGCATTTAAACACACAGAGGACAGAAACGCTCCTGCCAGGGAAATGAGCATCCAGCACGCACCGAGCCACCCTCTGAAAATTATACTATGGACAGCAAAGCAGCGCTGTGCGCCAGCCAGCGGCGAGGAAAGGGCGAAAGAAAATAGAGTCCATTGAAACAAAACATCAGGCCCAATAGTGAAAGGATCCAAGTAGCAGGGCTGGAAGAAAAGTCACAGGGCCGGACAATTGTATATTACACACCTATGAAAAAAATGGCATTTTTAAAGCAACCAATACAAAAATCAGTGGACAAGTCAAAGTCCACAGAAGGATTACATCATGCCTCGCAGAGCAACACATGTGCACTGGCTCTAGGCTAGGCCTAAAACGTGAGTCCCAGAGCGTAGGTATTGAGAACCCCTTCCTGAGATTATAGTGTCAGAGATTACATGAAAATGGAATATATCAGCCAGAAATTTCCTTGCCCTCTTGCTGGTTGATATAAACTTCCAGACCAAGACAAACGATACATCTTTAAAAAAGAGGTCTACAGTGACCATAATCATTCAGTTACCTCCAGAAGGTGGCACAACCACATTAAAGTAAATGGAAATTGTGTGCCATGGATTTGAAAGGGACAGGCAAAGGCTGGAGAAACTCAAAAGGCTTACCCTGGACTGCCTTGGATTGTGCACAGATAGAACTAGACCTAATATATATCTCTAGATCTTGACAAACAGTTGGCCACCAGAATGAGCGTTACACTAACTACAAGGTGAACTTACCGCAACTACCAGCTACTCCAGTTTTGGTGTAGCTTACAGGAACTTATAAGCAAGGTCTGCTAGAAGAAATATATATTCTAGCGGTAAGCAAGGTGATAAGCAAGGTCTGCTGGAAAGAATATAGATTCTGGCGGTAGGTCGAGGGTACTTGATTCTGTAAAGCATTAAGGTCTTCCGGAGAGATCTCAGTGTGAGCGTTTCTCACATGCTCTAAAACGAATTTTGTCAGGCAGATTACTTTTTCAGGAAGCAAAGGGGAAGGTGTCTCAGAATCCTAAATCGTAATATCCCATTGAGACAAAGTAGTGGCCCAACATTCGATGTGCAGGAATGTGAGCAATTTAAATTCATATTGAGAAAATAAATTGGACCAACAAGCTTATGTGCTGTTTGTACTTCGCATGCTCTGCAGAAACCATTAAAAGATGGTACCACTCCATGCAAGCATGCTTTGGGGCGAAGAGCTCACATTCCAGGACAGAATACTTTGCTAATAAGAATTTGGCACATTGTGAGAGGTAAAAATGGCATATTCTAAGTTATCCATCGTGTGGAGCTGAAGTAAAATTGCCACAACAGCAACATTTGAAGTGCCAGTTACCACAATGAATTTCCTGGATGGATATGGTACCTGAAAATCAGAGTTTGGGTACAAACCTTTTTGAGATTGACGAAGCCTTATTGGGCTGTATTGGTCGAAGAAAAATCTTTAGTTCGGTTGTTCTTCTTTAAAGTGGCAGATATATGGCTACTCATATTAGCAAAATCCTCCATGAACCTCCTATAAAAATTAGGCAGCCCCAAGAAACTCTAGGTATTGTTTTTGGACTTTATGGGGGCCATCCAAAATGGGAGGGATTTTATGAGGGTCCATAGATAATCCACTCGCAGAGAGGCAACATCCCAGAGACTCTGCTTCTGTTCTCTCATATTCCTCTCATATTCATACTGCTCCACTTTACACAGTAGATGGCTTTCCCTGATGTAAACGGACAGAACTAACATGGACTCGGTTTCTGAAAGGGAGGTATGTACACCACAAGATAATTCCAAATGCTCTGACTTGATTGTTATAATGTTCAAATGGTGTCCAAAAGGCCATCTGTTAGCTTTCATCATCAGGAGCAAATGGTATGCGCTAAGGGGGTCAAGCATCATGAAATATTTAGCTCCAGAATAGACTAAAACATTTCTTTGATAAGGAGAAGTTGGTAACGGTCCTTAATCATGACCTTATTCAATCCACAATAATCACAACAGGGTCTTAGCTCTTTTAATTTTTTTAAAGAACAGGCAACTCCAGAAGGGACGCTGACCAACAATCAGGCAATTTCTAAGTGTTTTATCCAAATATTCCTTTGGAACCTGCTTCTCATGCTATGAAGGAGAATATATCCTGCCATAAGGAATTCAGGAACAGTCAATATGGCAAAATCAAATTCCAAACGAGGAGGCTTCTGAAAAACATCAGAAAACTTTTTATATGTCCCAGTGATGGATGTGATTTGAGCAATAGAGGCATGAAACTGTTTTTTCAGAAAGTTTTTGTGCCACTGGAGCCTGATAGCTTGTGTCCTAATAACAATTATCTCTACAGAACCCTGGGGAAGAACATGGCGGCTAGCAGTGTTGGCTAGTTGGGAGGCTCTGGAAGGCTCAGGTGTCCGGCTGGTCGTATCGCAAGTTTGAGTTTCATGTACGAACTATTGGAGCCTAATAGGAACACTCGCTTTGACTAGAAGATGAAACTTCTTTAATTTGAGTGTTTTGAGAGATTTCAAGAGACTTTGTTTGGAACGCTATATGTTCGGCTGCGGCTATGGCTGGGTCGCGGCTGACGCTGTATCTGAAGGCGGTACAGGCTGCAGAGCTGCCGGTGGTTGTTACGCGAATATGCCGTTCGCTTCTCCAGCTTAGACTCGGTGCTCTGTGCTGATCCTCAGTTTATCAGTCGATCTCTGGGGTCAGGACATATTTAACGCGGATAAGCCTTCACCTGGTCTTGGACCTGGATAAGCCACAATGCCCCGACGCGGCGGATGCCGCTACTATCACTATAAATCATCTGCAAATCGGAAATAAAAAGGTGAGAGGGCATAATATTAATATTGCTGAAGGCGGGCTTGTACGGTGGGCAGAGGCGGCTTCTGAAGTTAGGAGAGGGAGAAGAGTATCATCGAGGATTTCCTACGACGGTAGAGATTTTGGCATCACGCAGCAAAAACTACCTAACCCACAATGCACTGGGGTAGGGCTTCAAAATAATTTGACTATTTCTGAAAATACTCGTAACGCAAAAAAAGCGGCTGTAGAAGCTGTATCTCGTATGTCAGGCAGTGAGCCACAAGGAAGCCAGGCTTCCGGATATACGCTCAGAAGCAAAGGTGGAAAACAAGCTAGTGCGGGCGGTTGGCCAGATATTGCACCACTGGCATTAGCTAAATCCAAGGCAAAATTTTCTAAGAAGACCGGTAAAAAAAATACCCCTAAAGTCCTGAAGCCTGTTATTAAGGTCAAACCACCGCCTTCATTAAAGGCTTACTTTAAGTCAGTTCCTGCAGTATTGGAACTTAAACCTTCAGACGGGGTTCCGCTTTAGAGTTCCTGGAGGGTCTCCATACGCCTAATAGATATCATCTTTTGGGTCAGTTAGAACAAGATCAAGGTTCTGATCAAGTAGAGTCTTTAAGGGTTCCTACGATGCAGAGTTCAGAGATGGCCGATAAGGAGTTCAGGAGACATGATAGCATCTTAGAAAATTCCAGCACTGATGAATTAATATCTACTCACAACCTTGGGATGGATCCTTCAGCTATATCAGCAAGTAGTGTCATAACGATCTCCTCTGGCTGTGAGGACAAGACTGTTGAGACCCCACTTAGCGATCAATCTGTATTGCTAATGCTGCAGTCTCTAAGCCACGAGGTTAAAAATGGGTTTGTGGCTTCGCAAAAAAATCAGCAAGAAATAAAACTATATTGTGAGAAGCTGGAAGAAAAGTTTGATGCATTGGCGGTTAGGACCACTGAATTGGAGTCCACAGTTTCTGACCTAAAAACACTCGCATTTCAACACACCAGGAAAATAGACGATCTCCGACAGCGAGAACAGGGGTACCAGGAGAAATTGGAGTCACTAGAAAATGCGCAAAGAAGAAATAATCTGCGCTTTCTAAAAATCCCGGAAGGGGCAGAAGGGAGTAATATTAAGGAGTTTGTGGTTAAGCTTATTAAGCAAGCGACTGAAGTCGAATTTTCAGAACAAGATCTTATGAGGGATATTCAACGAGTGCATAGGGATCCCTTTAGACAAATCCCCAATAAAACGAGACCCAGGAAGATACTAGTCCACTTCCTGACCTATACTTTAAAGGACGAGATACTCAATAAGGCGCTCAAAAGCAGTTCCCTATCGGCTGAAGGAATTACTTTCCAGATCAGGTCAGATGTATCATCGATTACAGCATCCAGACAGTGGGAGCTTGGCAAATTATTAGATCCTTTTAGACAACTCGGCGCCACTGCCCAATTGAAGTTCCCTGCATCTCTAAAAATAATGTACAAAAATAAAATGAGAGTTTTTAAGAGGGTTGAGGAGGCAGAAGAGAATCTTCAACTAGTTACACTGGACAGTAAAGGGGACCAAGGAGTGTGAGACTGAGGGACTAGCTAACTAACAAGCCGACTTGGGCCTAGATGTAGGTAATTTCATTTTACCACTTCTTAAATACCGAATTTTACCGATTCGGTATTTAAGAAGTGGTAAAATAGAAGGGGGGGGTGTAGGTATTACAGAATCGGTAAATACCGTCTCGTTAAGATTTGGTAATTACCGATTCTGTAAATTCCGATACGGTAAAGCCCATTGATTCCTATGGGCATTAAAGCCCATAGGAATCAATGGGCATTACCGAATCGGTATTTACCGATTCGGTAAATACCGATTCCAGCAAGGGTGCAGGGGGTGTCACTTTGACACCCTCTAGCACCCCAAATACAGGCATGTGTGCCATGTGGCACACAGTCACATGGCATAGGTGTGCATGCACACATGTGCATGCACACCTGGATTCGGTATTTTACCACCCAATTGGATTGGGTGGTAAAATACCGAATCTGAAAGGCCTTTGGGACTCAGAAGAGTCCCACCCACATCTAGAAGTTACAGAATCGGTAAAATACCGATTCGGTATTTTACCGAATCGGTAAATTTACCGATTCTGTAAAATTGGCCCCCTACATCCCAATAACCCATTTACCAGTTGGTAACAGCCGAAATCGGCCGTTACCGGCCGGTAAATGGCCACCTACATCTGGCCCCTAATGACTTAAGGCCTTTTCAAGAAATGGCTTTTCTAAATACTTTAATTCTCGCTTTTTTTTTCTTTTGAGTGTTTCCTCTTTTTTCTTTTTTTTCTTTTCCCTAGTAGTTCCATTAAACACATAGACCATCCGGACATCTGAGGATGGAGCCTCAAGGCCTTGAGAGAGGCCAAGAGGAAGGAGGGGGGTTCTCCAGGGGAGCACAGGAGGGTTCAGGGTTCTACAGTGTAGGGGGGGGAGGGCACTGGGTGGGGAGCATGTGGGAAAAAAAAGAAAAAAAATGTGTCCAAATCGTCAGATAAGATGCCTAATCGTTTATACCTACTAAGGAAAATATGTTACAGGATAGGGTAGCCCCGTTGGTATATATGAAGTTTCTGTCATGGAATGTAAACGGTCTAAGGGTTAAATAGAGAAGAGATAGGATATTCCTATATTTTAAAGATGCACCCGAGCATACTTTTATTGTGCAAGAGACGCATTCTACGGAGCAAGAGTTAAGGGAAATATGTAGTAGTAAAATATGGATCCTGCATGTTATAACTACATCACAGCAATGGGGTTTTGGGGGGGCGGCCGACCAATGGGAGGCCCCTGCCACCCCCGGGGGACTTTGGGGCCCGGAGGAGGGGGGGGGGATAGAGATCCTGAACTCGGGGTTTCCGGGGGCCTGGGCTGGTTGGGCTCCTGGCTGCGGGTTGGGCTGCATTTGGGCTGGTTGGGCTGGGGGGGTATTTCTATGGCCATTTTGTGTCACTGTCCACCATTTCGGTGGCAGTGACACAACGGCCGGAGGGGGTACCTGGGCTTGTGTTTTTTGGCGTGGCTTGGTCGCGTGGTAGCGGGATTTGCCCTGTGGTGAAGGGTGGCGGAGAGCGGTCGGGTACCTGAGGCGGAGCGTCGTGCAGTCATGGCGGTTAGCAAGGATCCCCGGGTGTTGGAGGCCCTGTGGTTGCTGAGGGAGGCGGGGCGGCTCGACATGATCCGGCCGGAAGTACAGGTGAGGCCGCCGCGGCCCGCTGCCAACGGCGCCGCGGCAGCTGTGGTGGCTTGCGACCCTCCGCGGTCTCGGCCGCAGAGGGCTCGTGGTACTGGTGGGAGGGGCGGGAGCGGCGTGGTGGGCGGGCGGCGCGGGCAGGCTGCGCAGCGATCTGGGACGGGGAGGAGAGGGGTGGGGGTAGGAAACCGGAGTTGGCCTTCGTAGGCGGTGCTGGGGGGCGGGAGGAGAGGGCGGGTGGGAAATTTTGCAGACGATGACACGTGGTGTGGAGGGGGGCGGGCGCTCCACGGCAGATGGATGGGCAAGGAGAGGTGCCACCCGGGGGGAGAGGGGGGCAGGCCCGGCATCACAGGCGGTGGGGGGTAGTGGGGTGAGGCCTATTAACGAGGGGCAGGGTGCTGGAGAGGTGGGGGAGGGGGGACAAGAGGGGCAGGACAGGATGTGGGAAGTTCCCCTCTTCTCATTGAGGAATCTGAGGTGGAGGGGGAGGGGGAGGGGGCGGGGGGGAGATGGAGCTGGATTGGGGATCCTCTTCAGGGGAGGGGGAGAACGTGGTGGGGCCCAGCAGGTCAGCGGCCCCGGCGAGGGAGCGGGGAGGTTGGGTAGTGGTACAGATGGCCGCTGGGGGAGGGAGCCCGGGGGGAGGTGGCCGGGGGGGGCAGCTTTCCTGGTGGGGGGCACGGGGGAGTGGGGAGATAGGGGGGCCAGTGCGCGCCGGGGTGGGGTTGGGAGCGGGGGTCGAGGGGCCGAGCTGGGGGGGTCAGGTTGGGTGGGTTGGGGGACGCGCGTTGGGCGGCGTGGGGCGACTGGGGCATGGCGGGGGGTTGGTGGGAGCGGCCGGCGACGAGAGGGGGCCACTCGGCGGGTTGAGGTAGGGGGCCGCAGAGGGGTTGGGGTGCGGGCAGAGAGTGGGGGGAACAGGGGGGGCATTTTTACCCCAGCATGCTGGACTCCCTGTTTTTTCCTTGGCAGGAGCAGTGGGAGAGGTTCTCAGGTGAGCAGCTTGCGGCTCCAGTCCACCGAGGGGATTGGCCAGCTCTGCCTGGTACAGGCGCTTGCGCTCCAACGAGGGACGTGGCAGGCGAGCATGGCAGCGGGCGGGGCATGGGGTCCCCGCCCGCCCTCCCCTGAAGGGTCGGAACGGCCGCCAGGGGGCGAGGAGTGAGAGAGGATGCGGTGAACTTTGAGCACGAGTCGGATGCGGCAGATGGGAGAAGAGTGAACATGGACTTGGGTGCGTTGATGAGAGTGTGTAGGGAGAAGGCGGGGTTGAGTTGTGTGGACGGTCCGGTGGGAGATCGAGAGTGGATGCAAGGGGATGGTGATGGAGAGTCGGAGGAGGAAGGGGAAATCCGGGATGGGGGGCAGTAATGCTGTTGGCAGTGTGTTGCAGGTTCGACCGCCGCTGGACGCGCCCAGAGTGACGGCCCGCCCAGCTCCACTGGTTAGGTGGCGGGATGCGGTGCGGAGGCCAGCCTTGACGCCAGGTAAGGTTGGAAACGGAGCAGGCGTGGTGGGAGAAGGAAGCGCAATGCGCAGGTCTCGGTGGGGACGGAGGCACAGGGGGAGGACTTGGTGCGGCTGGTGAAGGGACGTTATGTGACGGACACGGGGTGGGCAGAGTCGGGGGCACTCCGGTGGTGGCGGTGGTAGCGTTGGCGGGCGCCGGGGCGGTCGGCGAGGGGGGCGTGGCGGCTGTGGCAGTGGCGGTGGGGGCAGCACGTTCCGGGGCGGTTACGGCTGGGGCGGAGCGGCGACGAGCACGGTCCTGGCTGGCACGACCGCTGGGGGGAAGGAGAGTTGCGTGATACCGGTGCGCAAGCTGCCCTACATGGGGGTGGCGAAGCCGCTGGCGGCCCATCTTTCCCTGGCGACGAAGGAGAAGATATGGAAGGGGGAGTAGGTGGAGATGCTGTAGCTCCTGCACAGGGAGCTCACATCTAAGAAGGGGTCAAAGGAAGAGGAACAGGAATTGGCCAGGCGCCCCAAAGTACCGCTGACGATTGACAATTGGTCGGCGGCTTTCCTCGTCTACACGAGTGTTTATTGCGAGAAGTACCCGGACAGGGCAGTTGCGCTGTTCAAGTACATGGACGTAGTGCGGAGGGCTCAGGTGATGTACGGCGGATTTGCTTGGTCACACTATGACAAGGAGTTTCGGGCGCGGAATGGGGGAGCTGTACTGGGATTTGTACCAGCAGACGATGGGCGGTGCAACGTTCGGCTGCACTGTTTATACGTCGCCCCCCTTATCAGCCCGCCCCACCCGGGGGGGGTGGGTCATGGAGAAGGTGCAGGACAGAATGCAGTCGGAGCTTGTTGGGACTTCAACAAGGGGGCGTGTGGCCGGGCAGGTGTGCCGTTTCTGGCATGAATGCTCCAAGTGCGGGCGAAGACACCCGGTGGTGCGCTGCTGGAGTGTCGGAGGCCACCCGGGACAACAGCATGCGGCGGCAGGATTCCAGCAGGCAGCGGTGGGCAACCAGGCTGGGGGGAGGGGAGGGGGGCAGGAGCTCTGGGAAAGGGCTCTTACGCCAGTTCGGCTGGATAGACTGGAGCCGTTGCTGGCAGCATACCCGCGGACGGATGATGCTGCCGGTTTGCGACGGGGCTTTCGGGAAGGTTTTTGGTCGTGGATTGCGCGCTGGGCAGACAACTTGAAGTCGGTGAATGCGCGGAAGGGGGTGGTGTGAGAAAAATTGTTCAAAGAGGTGAGGGAGGGCCGGATGGCAGGCCCGTTTGATTCGCTGCCGGTGCCGAATCTGATCATCTCCCCGATTGGGGTGGTGCCCAAGAAGGAGCCGGGGCAGTTCAGGCTGATTCAGCACTTGTCGTGGCCAGAGGGGTCATTGGTGAATGACTTCATATCGGCGGAGCTTACGTCAGTGTCATACTTGTCGGTGGATGTGGCGAGGAAGATCGTGGCAGCGGTAGGGCCGGGTGCTCTGATGGCGAAGTGCGACATCAAATCGGCGTTCAGGTTGCTCCCGGTGCACCCGGAAGATTACCACTTGTTGGGAATCCATTTCGAAGGGAGCATTTTTGTAGACAAGGCACTGCCGATGGGGTGCTCGATCTCCTGCGCATTGTTAGAGCGTTTCAGCTCCTTCCTGCACAGGCTCTGAGACGGTGACTCACTATTTGGATGATTTCTTTCTGGTGGGACGGCCCAGTTCGATGGATTGTCAGCAGCAGCTGCGCAATTTCCAGGAGCTAATGGGCTACTTGGGAGTTCCCCTCGCGCCAGAGAAGACGCACGGTCCCAGCTTGGTGCTGTCATTTTTAGGCATAGAGCACGACTCAGCGGCCATGGAAGCACGCCTACCGGACGACAAGAAAGCGGCAATGGTGGCGTTGGTAAGCGGCATGTTGGAACGGTGGAAGGTGACGGTGCGGGAAGTGCAGGTGTTGTTGGGGCACTTAAATTTTGCTTGTCGAGTGGTGCGAGCAGGGCGGACGTTCTGCCGTCGGTTAGGCCCGGCGTTGTCGGGTTTGACTGTCGGCGGGGTCGAAGGAGGATTGGCGGATGTGGCTGGCGTTCCTGGAGCGCTTCAATGGGGTGCCCATGGCGCTGCCGGAGGACTGGGAGTGGGACGTCACGATGTATTCCGACGCGGCGGGTGTTGGAGGTTTCGGTTTGTACTGGGCAGGTCGCTGGTGCGCGGAGCAGTTGCTGCCGCAGTGGCAGGTGGGGGGTTGCAGCATCGCGTTTCTGGAGTTGTTTCCGCTGGTGGTGGCAGTGACAGCGTGGGCGCAGGAATTAGCGCACAAGCGGGTGCTGTTCAGAGTGGATAACATGTCCGTGGTACAGGTGGTGAACAGGCAGTCGGCGCAAGACTCGCAGGTTCTCAAATTGATGATAGTGTTCGTGCTGCGATGCCTTGAGCATGACATCTTATTTCAGGCCCGGCATGTGCCTGGGGTGGACAATGACATTGCAGCTTTGTCTCGTTCACAGTGGCAGAGGTTCCATGGGCTAGCCACGGAGGCGGAGGAGTCCAAGACGCCGGTGCCGAGAGAAATGTGGTCGGTGGGAGATGCAGGGTCTTTCGGTTGGTGAAGTCGTCGGTGGTGGCGTCCACGTGGAAGGCGTATGATCAGGCGTGGGCGGAATTCAGACAATCTGGAGCGGTGAGGTGAGGGGATCGGTGGCAGAGGGAGGAGCAGGTAGTGTGTTTCATCATGGCCCTCATGGACAAGGGTCTGTCTAAGGTGACGATCGTGGGAAAATTGTCGGCGGTGGCTTTCATGGGGAAGTTGTGGTGGGGGTACGCGCCATCGGCGGGGGAGTTGGGGACAAGGCTGTTGGAAGGTTGGGCACGTGAGACAGGTGCGCGGGTAAGGCAGCGGCGGCCCATTACAGAAGAGATGTTGGGAGGCCTGTTAACAACACTGCCAGCAGTGTGTCGCGATGCGGGGGAGATGCTCTTTTCCACGCTCATGTCAAGGCTGTTTTTTGGAGCGTTTCGGGTATCGGAGCTGGTGGGCCCGAAAGAGGGGCCGGGGTGCTGTGGGAGGATATGGAGGTGCAGGCGAGAGAGGTGGCGGTACGCCTGAGGCGCTCCAAGACAGATCAGCGGGGGTGGGAACCTGGGTAGTGTTGGAGCCGGGGAGGTCAGACGGCGTGTGTCCCGCGGAATGGGGTAGGCGATTGGCGGCCGGGCGGCAGGAGATTGGGGGGGAAGTTTTTGGTCGAGGTATGGCCGGACGGGTGACGGCGGATCAGGTGTTGGGGGTCCTGCGGCACGCCCTGCGGTGGATGGGTGAGGACCCCATGGCTTTCGGAACGCATTCCTTTGGAATAGGGGCGGCGATGGACGCGGTACGCAAGGGATGGGGGACGGAGGACATAAAACGATTGGGGCGGTGGAAGTCAGACTTTTACAAGACATACGTCCGGCTGCGGGGGGTAGGCGAGACGCAATGACGTTCAGGTTCTGCCGCCCTCTTACATGTTTGTCTTTACAGGTGCTGTGGTGGGGCCGGCTGTGGCGGAGTTACAAATCTACATTGTGGGGCATTCCTTTGTAAAGCGAGCGGATGGGGCCGAGTGGGACAGGCATCGGAACCTTAATTTGGAACTGGACAACAGATTGTTTTGGTGTCATTGGCGTGGAAAAGGGGGGATGCGTTGGCACAAGTTGGTGCCGGTGTTGAATAATGTGGTGCGGGGGGGGTGTGCGCCTGGATGTAGTGCTCATTCATGTGGGGGAAAACGACCTGGTGATGTGTAAGGGACTGGCTCTGATGAAACAGATGAAGCGGGACTTGTTGGAAATTCGGTCAAAATGGGCGGGATATCATGTGATCTGGTCGGAATTCATTCCTAGGAGGGTCTGGCGGGGGGGCGGAGCGTCCAGGGGCGATAGACAGGGCCAGGAGAAAAATCAACAGAGAGATGAAGGAGTTTTGTGCCAAGGAGGGATTTGGGCGCATGGAACACCCTGAGCTGCGGTATGGGGCAGTCTATTTTTTCAGTGAGGATGGGGTACACTTGTCTCGCTATGGGATGAAGCTCTACCTGGTACAGATGAAGGAGGCCCTGGATGTAGCATTGGGGGTGCGCAGTTATCCAGAGGGGGGGTTCCTAGGGGGCGTCGAAAGTCACTACGTGGCTTTCGAGTGGCGCTTTTCATAGAGAAAAGGGGCCAAGTTGGAGCACTGGGATTGCTGGTTCAAGGGGTGGTGTGTCTTTGCAGGGGGCAAGGAATGTTTAATTCAGAAAGGAGGCATGTGGCGGAGGAGATGTTGTGGTGATGTTATGAGTACGTTGTGTTTGGGGGGATATGTTTTAGGGGAGGGGGTGTGGAGGTGGCGTTGAGGTATTTGCTTATTTATTGAGGATTAGTTTTGTTCGGCGCAGGCCAAGGTTATTGATTTTCAGGATGCACCTTCTTTCAATAAAGCGGCCTTTGTCACACCTTAATACAGTGTCTGTGGTTGGTCATTCCCCCCCGCCCTCCTGGGTGGGCCCCAAAGTACTATCAAGGAAGTTGCAATTTTGATTAAATCAAACCCTGCTATTACACTATTAGAATCAAGAGCCGATAAAAAAGGGAGATGGGTCATAGCAAGGTTAAAATATCATTCTTATAAATTCACAGTAGCTGAATATTATGGGCCGAATTTAGACGATCCTCTCCCTCTTAGAGAACTGTTGGTTGAGCTCCTTGATTTTGATGATCCTCTAATTTTAGCAGGGGATTTTAACTTAGTTCTGGATCCACAGACAGATAAATCATATAAACTCAAGACTTCGCACAATCCTAAAACAAGATCCCTATTAGTAAATGCAATAAACCAGCTTTGCTTGAAGGATATATGGAGGAAGAAATGGGGTACAAAAAGAGAATTTACTTTTCACAATAAGAAGCTGCGACACAAGTCTAGATTGGATTTTTTTCTAATTTCAGATCAGCTTTGTGAGCTCGCACATGATGTAAAACACTTAGGAGCGCATATTTCAGATCATTCTGCAGTTTCTCTAGTATTGAAACTATCGGGCTCACAGAGCAATAAAAGATGGACTATCGATAGGAGTATTCTGTTGGAGGAGGAGGTAATAGAGACATTATCGTCAGAGTCTAAAGCTCTTTTTTCGAGAATAACTTAGGGACAGCTACACTCCCTGTTGTTTGGGATTAGTATAAATCTTTTTTGAGAGGGATAGTATTGGCCATTCAGTCTTCCAGACATAAAAGATATAGGGCAAAGATCTCTGAGATTGAGTTAAAAATTACTACATTAGAACGCGGCCTATTAGATTTAACCTCAGTGTCATGAGCAAATATTCGGGAAGAATTGTTAGGTTGTAAATCACAACTCGAAGGGATTTTGGATGATAGGCTTAGAAAGAGATGGCAGGCTAGTTCCCTCGCCCATTTTGAATATGGGAAAGGTAGTGGTAAGCTATTAGCGTGGAAGGCTAAAAACAATTATCTCTACAGAACTAGCAGGAAAGTGATACAATCCTGGTCTCCCAATTGATGCAGGAATTGTGTTGTTTCAGTCAGGGTATCCCAAGCACTATTGATAGTTAGGAGTCATGATTATATTAAAGACAACTATATCTTTATGATTGCCTAAGGACACTAAAATAGGAACTGTGAAGAAGGTTGTGAGACCCGATGTCAATGGAGATCTGCCAATAGTTTGAAAATGATCCAGAGAAAACACATTGACATGAATTTGCAGTCTTTGAGCAATATTTAAGTACATTTACATTCCAGGGGCACCGGAAACTAAGAGTGCTGGAACAGAGATGCTGTGGATGGACACAAGTGTGAACTGCACCCATTGGAGGACCTGAAATCCTAGGTAGAGCAGATTCTTCCACCCCTTTTTCTCTTATAAAGGACAGGATCTGATGTTTCCATGTGGCCCGGAAGGTCGAACAGTAAAGTCTTGTAGAAAGCTCTAGAACAAGGTAATCTGTGTATATTCAACCCACATGATTTCAGGATCAAGCTCATTAAAATGTGTAGAATAGACAGTGTGACTTGCAAAGATCCCCAACATAAAAAAAACAAAATCAGAAAGCAAATGAAGCCCTTCCCTCATAGTCTGAATTTCTTTTTTTAAAGGAAAGTCCCTCTGGTGCTTGCATCAGAAGGATGTTCTTTGTCAGGTGGGTGGAATGAATTGTTCACATCCACTGCAATACAAACGTAATGAATGAATGAATGAATATTGGTTTTGTAAAGCGCGAACTTAGCTCAAGGGCATCAAAGCGCTAAATGCAAAGCATCAAGAAGCAGTGAGAAAGGGAATATGCTCCGGCTGACGTATCTAGAAAAAGCCAGGTATTTAAGGCTTTACGAAAAAGAGAAGGGACACCTTACTAGAAAGTTCTTCTGGGAGAGAATTCCACAGTTTGGGCGCAGCCGTAGAGAAGGCTCTGCCACCCCATTTAACCTTCTAAAACCTGGGAACTATCAATACTTTTTTATCCGAGGACCGAAGCGATCTGATAGGAACATAATGATGGACAATCACCTTGATGCCCTCTGAGCCAGAGTCATAATGGGCTTCAGGAGTCAGGCAAAGAATCTTAAAAAGAATCCTTCGGTCCATCGGCAGCCAGTGCAGTAACTTGATCCAGGCCGAGACTGAATGATGTCTAGGAAGGTTCAAAACCACCCTGGCCACGGCATTTTGCACCATCTGCAGGCGACGAACAAGGCCTTTATTAATGCCCAGATAGGGCATTGCAATAGTCCAATCTGGACGTTACCAAGGCAATGACGGTCTGCTTGCATGCTTTGAAAGAGAGGTAGTGAGAGATTTTTCTGAGGATCCTGTTGATCCAGAAACAGGTGGAGACAGTCCTATTGACCTGAAGGTCAAGAGAGAGAGCATTATCCACGATCGCCCCTAAGTTTTTCCCATGAGAAACTGGGCAGGGACAAACAGCAAGTGTGACCAGCCACCAGTCAATGGACCAGATTTCCCGATTACTCCCAAGAATCAGGACTTTGATCTTCTCTCCATTCAGTTTCAGAAAATTCTCCACCATCCAAGAGGAGACTGTCTCCATACAGCTCCTAAAATTGAGGGCAGAATCTATTACACTATGTGATATAGAGACCATTATTTGGGTGTTGTCCGCATAGGACAACACCTCAAGCCCAAAAGATATCACCACTTTTGCAAGCGGAGCCACATAGATATTGAAAAGTGTTGGGCTCAAGGAAGAGCCCTGAGGAACACTGCACTGCAAAGGTTTAGGGGCTGAATAGAACTGGCCCATCTTCACCATCTGCGCTCGCTGACTAAGAAAGGAGGCTTGGAGACCCAAAGCAGGGCCCCCAACACCTATCTCTCTAAGGCGAGCCACCAGCCTGTGAGGAGATAGAGTATCAAAGGGAGCGGTGAGGTCCAATAACACAAGAAGAGTGGTATGGGCTGCATCAACCTGAGTCCGTGTGTTGTTAGAGACAGCCGTAAAGGCTGTCTCTGTACTGTGGTGTCTCCTAAAACGATGTTGAGAACCATCAAGGAGGTGGTGGTCTTTTAGGTATGTGCCGAGATGGAGATTTACATAGGCCTCCAAAAACTTGGCAAGGACAGGAAGCAAAGAGATGGGCCGGATATTTTTCAATTCCCTAGGATCCAAGGAGGGTTTCTTCAGAAGAGGTTTCACTACCACCTTCTTCCACAATGAGGGATACAATCCCTCCGAGATGGCAGTGTTCTTAACTTCAATGAGGGGGGAACCAGGATCTCCCGGCAGATTTTTAACACCATAAGGGGACAGGGATCTAAAGGGGAACCCAAATTAACACGGTCCAGGAGCCTATCCGTCACCTCCAAGGACATAAGAGGGAAGGTGAGGAGCCTGGGAGTCTCCCCTATGAGCATAGTCCCAGAGGGGGGAATAGAAGTTTGAATTCCTGCCCTAATACTGGAATTAGCTGTTTCCAACAGGGCATGGATATCGGAAATTTTGGCTTGGAAGAAATCTGATACTTTATCACAGAGTTCCTGCAAGACATCTGAGGAATCAGTGACATGTGGAGAAATAAGAGAATTAATAAGCTTAAAGTTATCCCTTGAAGATTTCATAGATGTAGTAACCCTGGAGAAGTATAATCTCTTTTCCTCCATAACGGCCAATTTATAATCTTTCAGACATTGTTTATGCCGTTCCCTACAGAGAGGTTCTAAGTGAGCAAGCCACGACCTCTCCTGTTTACGGCAGCCCTGTCTAAGCTTTGTGAGTCTCTCTGTAAGCCAGGGAGCCAGAGGCTTTATTCTTGCTGAATAATGCTTTTTAACCGGAGCCATGTAGTCCATTGCTGCTGTCAGTAGTTGAGATAGCTCCACGGCAGAAGAATTGGCATCAAGATGCTTAGTGGGCTACAGATTGTTGAAGACGTCTAAGAGTGCCTACTTATTTATAAGGCTATAGTTCTTCTTCCCTCCAATTTCCTGTAGCTGGAAGCAGGCGGCACTGATGCCTAGAAGTTTAAGTCAAACGGGACAGCGAAATGGTCGGACCAGGCTAGGGGGATTGGCTACCACGCCCTTATCCTGGGATCATTAGAGAATACACCACACCATCAAGGGTATGCCCGCTATGTGATGAGGCATTGGGTGTCCCTACATGAGGGATTTTCTAGATGAAAATTAAAATCCCCCAAGAGACTTATGTTAGATCTCTCAAGGTACGGTTCTACCAGTCTGCTAAGATCCTGACTGAGAGATGCACTGGGGCCCGGTTGCCTATAGCATAAAATACCAGAGAAGCTTTACATGGGGTGAAGCTTGATGGAAAAATATTAGGCCTGATAGGGATCAGAGGGAGTAGTCAGAGCCTGGGTACGTCAAATCAAGGAGTCGCTGTACAAAATTGCCCACCCCCCTCCCCGCCGTCCTACTCTATCCAATCCAGCAAGGGTATACCCAGAAGGGATAGCTTCTACCAGATCAGGCCTTAAGCGTCCGTAGCCCAGGTTTCGGTAACAAAAACCCATGTTGGCTTTCCAGCTGAGACAAAATCTCTAAAAGCAATCTTATTTTTAAGCATAGATCTAGTGTTTATAAGGAAGCACTCTGCGACCGTCTCTTTAGGGAGGGGCCTACTGGCCCTAGAATCTAAAAGGCTCTTGCTATCCTGATTTCAATGAGTGTCGCAGCCTAGACATACTAGGTATAACTTCCTGGAAAGGAGCTTAGGTTCCCATGTGTGGTGGCAGGGAGACCCTTCTGGTCGGAGATCAAGCAAAACCTCACGAGTATAGCAGGTCCTACCCTAGTGATCCGAAGTGACACGGGTACCATCCCTGGCACCTGGCACAGTCGTGGCACGGATGGGTGCAGACAGGCTTGCCTTAGGTGCGCTGACAGCGACGCGCCCGATGCGCGTCCGTTGCATGCGTCCGCTGCGCGATGAGCCGGCCATGGTGTTTAAATAGGGAAAGGCTAGAGCGCTGAACGATCCCCTTGCTCCGCCCCCTAAGGACCGGAAGGAGCTTAAAGTATATGAGTCGGACCTGAGCGGTTCGTCCATTGCATTAAAGTGGGTAATCAGGAGCCAGTGAACTGGACTTAGGCCAAGTGTGATGATGGTTGAAAAAAACAAAGCTGTCCCTGTCCTCAATTATTTGACCATAGGCATTTGATTGTTCATTGGCTCAGATACACTCAGTTCTTCTAAATGGACCATAGGTGATCTGTATTTTATATCTATTAAACTTTAATTGGTTCTGTGGTATTGCCTTTTTTTGTGAATATTAGCAACATTTGACTTGCTTAATGAGAATAGTTTTCTCCTGAGAGTCTAATGGGTCCCCATTTTTATTTTTACTACAAACCATTTGTTATAGTTTGACTATTTGCTCATTACTGTGACACACAGAGTGAAGAGCACACTGCTGTCATGGTATAAAAAGTGAAAGCAGATTATGCAATTAGGATGGAGTATGGTTAGTGTCAGAACCCTTTTCACAAAGCCCTAGGGCCCCAATGTGATGATTGGGGGCTTTTACTTCTGCAGTCCTGCGACCCAGCCTACTATGAGATCTGCACAACTGGGCCAAATACTTGACCTTAATCACTTGACTCTTAGTGGCAGCACAGGACGAGCAGTCCAAGGCTTTCGAGGGGGGGGGGATAAAGTGCCAATGTAGGTTTAAACACACTACCTAATGTACCCTCCAATAACCCTGATAAATCATGTCCAGCAAAATATGCAGGATCCGGAAAACAAGTATCTGTTGTTGTAGCATTTATACTGGGGTAACAGGGGGTGAGCGGAGGCCATTCTTCCTGCACAAACTGAAAGACGGCAGTTTCTAGGAGCTACAACGAAGCAACAGGTTCCTGGCAACCCAGATATTTCTACGGGGGCACTGGTAGGCGTGAGTACAGAAGCCACCTGGTACAATAAACTGAGAATCCAAACGTACAGAGATTGCGCAGACCCAAAACCCTGATGAAATTGCCGGTAAATACAACTAGGCAATGAAACATGTTGGTTTTTAGTAGAGTGGGCACACAGCATGGAATAAAATTAGTGTAGCCAGTGTAGCCTAGCTCTTTTTAATGGTGGTGGGACCAGATCTCAATAATAGAGTTTGGCAATCCACATTGGGTCACTTACTCAGAGGACTTATATGGTTTTTTAGTCTGCACTGTTTGTTATCCCCTTTTTGTTGTAAGTTGGCAGATGCTGATGATGAGAACGTGAGGACACAGGCGAGTACCAGTTACTCCCGTGAGGCTCTGCCAAATCCCCTCCCCCCTTTTTTCGAAGGTCACTCCTTCTTAGAAAGGAATAGTGAGGGCTAGCTGGTCGCCACAAGATTGATACACCAACGCTTTTTAGCCTTTGAACCTGTGACTATATTGAGCACATTGAGACAGGAAGGTCTATATATATCCACTGTTGAATGACATCCTAACTCAGGTTATAACTAGGGCTCCCGGTTTTATGGTATTTATTTTTCTCACATTTCCGTCTGTATTTATCCATTTTTATTTTTTGGTCATTTTATCTGTATTTATCCACATTTATTTTTGACGCAAGTAAAACAAACGCTAAAGCTAGTATTTTTCCACATTTATTTAAATTGACATATACACTTGCACTAGGTTGTTATAGCTGTTTTTTTAAATTGGAAACTATGCTAAGTGCACTTTACAGATTGGGAGCAAATTTCTTCCCTGTCTTCTAAGAAAAGATGCGTGAATTAGTGATTTTGATTAGCTCTCATTTACGCAGCTGTCTTGCAAAATGTCAACGCATTACTACCTTTTTTACTCACATTTAATCATCTATCACAGAGAGTTTCTGCTCGTTCAAGCGCCTTGAGACCCTCTGGGTATGTAGCGCGCTATATAAATTGTTTGACTTGACTTGACTTGACTCGAAGAATATCAGAGTGTGCACTAGAAAACGACCTACCCCACGAGGCATTGTAAATCGCCAAAATATATAAAGATTCCTGCATATTATTCATCTGTACAGAATAGTGCTTTGCTATGGACACTATGGAGAAATGCATCAGGTGGCGCAGGAGTCATTTCTGTTCTTGGTTTTATTTTTATTTAAGTAGCACTTAAATAAACTTTAAATAGAAAAATGAAGTCATGTTAACTGACTTGTTCACCTCTCACTCAGCCCCACTGCCCAACAGCATGCACAGTGACTGAGAGAGGCAGCCAGGCTTTATGCTAATGGTTGTTGTTGGATTTTCTGCCCCCTGCCCTGCCACTTCAACCTCCTTCACCCTCTCATACAAGAAACAAAAGGTTTCTGGAGCTGCAGCCGAGGTCCTGGTGTGTTTTCACACCTCTTATGGACATCAGCTGCTTGCACTGCTCCAACAATTAGATTGCGTGAACTGCCGCTGTGAGGGGTCTTGGAGTATCTCTGCAGACACAGTGCTGCCAGTCCCCCCACCCCCTCCCTCCCTGTCTCTGGAGTGGTTTCAGGGCAGCAAATTCCTGTTTCTTTTGGCTGATCTCTGACCCGTATTTTACTGAGAAGCACGGAGGCAGGAGGAGCATTTGCTTTGTAAGTATATTCCCGTTTTTATATATAAATACAGACAAAAAAACAAAACGTTTTCCTTCTGTATTTATATGTAAAAATCTGTTTAAACGGAAAACCGGGAGCCTTAGTTATAACACATGGGAAATCATTTTTTCCACATTATTTAGGGGCAGGTCCTTTGTTGTTTCGAGCATGTATACTGGGTCCAAATAACTTTCCATTCTATTTTACTTTCCTTAACTTACTCATTCAATCTCTGACTACCTGTCACACACAATTGGTCCTACGATTGATATTGTTCTGTGCTGAAAGGGACCAGATGTTCGGAGGCTGAGCAATTATCCAATGAGGTCCAGGAATGACATAATTGCTCATTTCAAATGTAATTTCACGCAATTTAGGAAATTCAAAAGGACCATTTGAAAAAGATCTAAAACAAAATGATTTACCCAAAAGAAATGAAGGAGTCAGAATCAGCAGAATTTAGTTTAAATGTTTAGTTTTTCATTCAGAAATAAAGGATATAAAATAACACCCGGCCCTAGTATTCAATTAGAAGTAGATTTAATTAATTCTCAGAGGTTAAAAGATGACAATGGAAATCTTCCTAAGCCGAGTCATGAGGCAGTCAGTGGAGCCTCATACAAACCCTCAAGAAAGTTCAGTAAATGGGGCACTGTTGTGTGCATGCGTCAATTGCATCGACGCAGTATGTCGAGCTATCGCTTGGAGGGAAATTGTGGTGAATGAGCAGACGATACTAAAATGGAGTCTTGTCTACATTTTTATTTTTATTTTATTTTAGCGATTTGCATAGCGCCTGGTGACCCAAGGGCATCCCCGCGCTGTAAGGAGATTGTTTATCCTGTAAGGAGAGGGAGGGAGGAGGAACAGTTATTTCGGGAATAGGTGCGTTTTCAGTTTTTTGCGAAAGGTCAGGTAGATGGCTTCCAGTCTGAGGGTGCGTGGGAGGGAATTCCATCTCACGGCCGCTTGCACTGAGAATCGTCGGCCTCCGGTGCGGGTCCTTTTGAATTTGGGGACGTTGGCTAGGTGCTCACTGTCTGAACGGAGGGATATGGATGCTTTGTAGGGGGTGACCAGGCTGCTGAGGATAGTAGGGCCAGATCCGTTGATAAGTTTGTGTGTTGTACACATGGCTTTGAATTCCACCCTTTGGCGAACAGGGAGCCAGTGCAAGGCCTTGAGGGCTGGTTTTGCTGACACTCTCGAAGGAAGGTTCGTGAGCAGACGGGCCGCAGCGTTCTGTGTCCGCTGTAGTCTAGTCAGGGTGGCCTCTGGGGCGCCCAGGTAGACCATATTGCTGTAGTCAAGACGGGACAAAACTAGCCCCTGGATGAGAAGTTTCCTAGAGGGAGGAGGAAGTAATGGGAGGATCTTACGGGTGGTGCGCATGAGCCCAAAACAGGTGCCAGCAGTTTTGGCCGCTTGCGTCTTCATGGTGAGCTCCGGTTCGAGCCATACTCCAAGGGTTTTGATTTCACGCTTCGGGGAGGGGATTTCTCCGAATACGTCGGGCCAGACTGTTGGGGGGATGGTTGCCCATTGTTTTCCCAGGAGCATCACTTCGGTCTTAGACCCGTTTAATTTTAGTGATGAATCACTCATCCAGCTGTGTATTTGGGTAAGGCAGTTCGCCAGTTTCTCTGGGTGGTCGGCTAGTTGGGATAGAGAGACGACCAGTTGAGTGTCGTCAGCGTAGCTTACCATTTTTATGTTAAATGGTGTCACCACGTCTTCCAGGGGAGCCATATATGCGTTAAACAGCGTCGGGCTCAGGGAAGATCCCTGCGGGACCCCGCTTGTGAGGGGGAGGGTGGCTGAGTGGTAGATGCCGTCCCATACCTGGAACGTGCGTCCGGTGAGGAAGGATTCTGTCCAACTAAGTGCCGTCCCGGTGATCCCTGCTGCCTCGAGCCGATGGAGGAGGACACGGTGGTTGACTGTGTCGAAGGCTGTGCTGAGATCCAGGAGGATCACTGCCACTGACCCTCCTGAATCCAGTATGCGCCTTGCCTCCTCGATGACGGCGAGGAGGGCAGTATCTGTGCCATGGCCCGGGCGGAAACCAGTTTGGGATTCCCGTAAGATGTTGTTTGTTTCAAAGAACTGGGACAATTGTCTGTTGACCAGTTTCTCAGCTAGCTTGCTGATTGCCGGTAGGAGAGAAATTGGTCGATAGTTTCCCATGTCTGCTGGATCGAGCTGAGGTTTTTTAAGGAGTGCTTTTACCACCGCGCTCTTCCAGCTGGCAGGAACAGATCCCTGGGTAAGTGAGCTATTAATGAGCTCCGTGACCGTGGGAACGATGACAGGGGCAACGGTTTTGAGGAATCTGATGGGAGCCGCATCAAGTGGTGAACCACTTCTCATTTTGGTCATGGTTCGCTCGACTTCCAGACATGTTACTGGCCTGAATGTCTCAAGTTGAGGACGAGGATGACTTTCGGTTTGACTGGGGGGTGTCGAATTGTCCAAGTGGCTGGTGGGCCCGGGAGGGGGGAGGGAAACTAGTATACGGGCGATTTTATCGTTGAAGTACGTGGCTAGGTCATTACTTCGGTCCACCGATGGAACACTGGAGGACGGTGAATGGGGTACTTTGAGCAGCTCCTTTACGATTATGAAGGATTCCCTGGCTGAATTAGAAGATTCTGTAATCCGCGTGTCATAGTGGGAGGCTTTGGCGTGCCTGATGGCATCTTTGTAGAGTCTGACTGTATTGTGGTATGCATCCTTGCTGGAGTGCTGCCAGTCTTTCCTCCAAAGCCGTTCGGCTCTTTTGCAGTTTTTACGGAGGAGTCGGAGGTCAGTGGTATACCACGGGGCGGACCCAGGTTTTCCGTTTTTATCCTCCCTAGTTCTTAGTGGGAGTACGGAGTCCAGGGAGGTGGTGATCCACTCTCTGAAATTGCTGTCGGCGACAGCCGGATCGTCTGCGCGTGCCGGGCTGGTGTTTTTAAGAATGCTGGCCCACTCTTCGGTAGGAAGTCTGGACCAGGTCCTGTCCCTGATGTAGGTGGGCGGTTTTTGAGGTTTCCTGAAGAAACCTGGCAGTAGGAAGGAAATTAGGAAATGGTCTGTCCAGGGTAAGGGGGAGGAATCCTTCACTTGCATCGATGGAGTGTTAGTGAACACTGGGTCCAGCAGGTGACCCTTGGTATGAGTGGGTCCGGAATTAAGGAGGTGGATGTCAAGAGCTGCCAGATCAGCGATCAGGTCAGCTGCTGTCTGGTCGGTAGGGTCTTCGAGATGGATGTTAAGATCTCCTATTATCAGGAAATTCGATATGGAGTGGGCCAGGGTTGTAACAGTGTCCAGGAGAGCGCTCGCGAAAGGGCCTGGATGCCCGGGAGGGCGGTAGACAAGGACTCCTGTCAGAGTGTTGGTCGAGTCTAGTTTGATTGTAAATTGCAGGCTTTCAGAGTCAGGGATCTGTGCATCCTCAGATTTGCAAAGAAGGTGGTCCCGGTGGATGATGGCGACACCACCACCTCGGCCTAGGGGGCGGGGTAGGGACTGAATGAGAAAGCCTGGAGGGGTTGCTAGCACCATGTCTGCCTCAGAATGTGGGGCGAGCCATGTTTCCGTGAGGAAGAGGATATCAATCTTTTGGTCTTCAATGAGGTGGTTGATCTGCGTCGCATGTTTGGGGAGCGAACAGCAGTTAAGTGAGGCCAGTATCAGGGCAGCAGGCTTGTGAGGTTTTATAAGTAATTTGCGTTGTACTGGCTTGCAGAGGGTGCAGCGGGTGAAGGGTCCATTTAGGTCGTGAGTGTATTTACAAGAGGGGGTGGGGGGTCTGAGACTTAGTAACTCCCAACGTGAGTATCTTACCTTATGGGCAGCTGTATCCGGCAGGGGCAGTGGCCCTAGGCCCGGTCGTGCGCAGACGGGCGCAGACGGGCTTGCCTTAGGCGCGCCTTCGGCACGCAAACGGCGCTCCCGCTGCGCTCGTCCGCTGCGCTGGTATGGCCGGCACATTTGTAGTCTCTGGGGGTGGGCGTGGCCTCGCAGTGGGCGTGGCTACCGCCTTGGGCGTTTCCTGATTCAGCGCTGGGGTCGCTGTGTCAGGGGTGGTCGGGGGGATCTGTGAGGGCGCGTTCAGGTCAGCGCTTCCAGGCAGGTGAGTTCTAAGGTCTTTGAAATTCTAACAGAAGTGAAGATGGTGCAGTTTTTAAAAACAGATGAAAATACAGTCCTCCGGCTTCAACCTCAGATCTAACACAGGTGAAAATGGTGCAGTTTTTAAAAACAGATGAAAATAAAGTCTTCCGGCTTCCGCCTCAATTCTAGCACAAGTGAAAATGGTGCAGTTTTTAAAAACAGATGTAAATACAGTCCTCCGGCTTCCGCCTCAATTCTAACACAAGTGAGAATGGTGCAGTTTAAAAAAAAAAAAAACAGATGAAAATACAGTCCTCCGGCTTCCGCCTCAATTCTAGCACAAGTGAAAATGGTGCAGTTTTTAAAAACAGATGTAAATACAGTCCTCCGGCTTCCGCCTCAATTCTAACACAAGTGAGAATGGTGCAGTTTAAAAAAAAAAAAAACAGATGAAAATACAGTCCTCCGGCTTCCGCCTCAATTCTAGCACAAGTGAAAATGGTGCATTTTTTAAAAACAGATGTAAATATAGTCTTCCGGCTTCTGCCTCAGAGGATAAGAACAGAAAGATAAAGGTTAAGAGTCAGAGTGAGGGGAAATGCCTTAAAGGGTGTTTAAATAAATCTGTCAAGAGGTGGGTGGTATTCAAAGTAGCATAGAAGATGGGTAGGTAGGGAATATATATAAGAAAGATATAAGAAAGATATAGAAGGAAATAGAGGATAGGAAGTAGGAAGATGGAAAATGATTATTACAGAGGAGAATATTATTCAGTGTTCCAGTCAATCTGTCCAAGCCTAGCTCCATGCTGTTGTAGAATTTGTAGGCCAGAGAAGCCAACCATGAGCATCAGATGGGGGGGGGAGGCCTTTCCTCGGCCTGCAACGCGATCTGGTAATGATGGGGGGCAATGTGACACTTTCTGTCCAGAGTGGCGGACATCTTAGGGTCAGGCATCATTAGTCGGCAGATTGCAGCTCAGTCCAATGATGAATTAGGCCTGAGGGGCCCATCATGTCGACAGGAAGGGGGGGCCTTGCCCAAGCTCGCTATAAGAATCAGTGAGGTGGAAGGAACCTCAAAAGTCTTCCTCTCAGAGCTATATGTCCTGGGCGGCGGCCATCTTAGGTCCAGGCGTTGCCAGCTCTATGTGATCCCCGGCTGTGGCAGTGTGCAGAAAGGATCGGTAGTGGGGGGGTGGAAGGATCCGTCCCACCATGCAGTGTTGGTGTGGGAAATGTGAGTATGATCTTAACCCTCCTTGTTGTGGCCTCCAATGTGCAAGGACAGTTAAAGAGTGTCCTGGGCGGCGGCCATCTTAGGGCCAGGCGTCGCCAGCTCTGTGATCCCCGGTTTTAGCAATAAGCAGAAGGGTCGGTCCCACCGTGAAAAAAGGGGGGGGGGGGCCGCGCCTCGCCTCACCTCCTCGTGTTGAGACTTCCGCTGCGAGCAGGGGGCCTCCGCGCTGCTCCTCAGCGGTCGTGACGCCTACAGCGCGTTATCATCGGGCTCCGCTCCGGTCCCATCTCCCGCCCGGACTCGATCAGGCATTGTGGCAGGCTGTTTGGCTCATCATGCGGAGGTCTCGGTCTCCGTTCTACTCACGACATGAGCGACGGCACTCCGGGAGTGCGGCAGGCTGCCTGACATCTGCTTGCTTGAAACAAAAATACGCTATTTTACTAATTCTTATGCGCTAAAAGCATTATTAAGTAAAGGGGAATAGAGTAGAGGTGGGTGGTATACAGTGTGACCACTTTATTTGTGAATCTAATATCTGTCTTTCTGACTTCATCACTAGTGCACATTTGGGCCTCTCATATATAACTGAAGAAAGCTGAGTCACATGACGACTGCACATGTCCACTAAAAGTTAACCCGGAATGATGACTTGGATGTTAAACGGGAGCTAGAAGAATCTCGAGGAGGAAGAGAATGTCAGAGAGTGGTGCGACGCAATTGTCTGTATTTTAGCGAGATAACTATCCTGTCCTGAAGTCTTTGTCTCCTGCCCTATCCCAGGGGACCCTCACCAGCCCTTTGGCCAGGCAGTTGGTCTTTCACACCATCCTTGGTAATTATGAATTTCTCATTATTTTATTGATGTACTTTTCTCTCTATCCTCTCCCTTTCTGAGCATTGATCATTGTATGAGTCCGAAGTATATGCTGGGTGTCTAATGAATTGAATTTTCTCTCCTATGAATGAAAGTGACTGCGCTGTATTTTTGAAGTGGTTCACATGCTTTAATTTAGATGAAGATTTAAAACTTTCTTCAGTCTGTGGTTAATTACATTGAATAAAAGTAGAGTTAATTTATGTCATTTTCACCATAAACTAGTTCAATTAATGGTCTATTAACCAGAGGAAAGAACTTTTTGATCAGTGAAAGGTTAGTTAGGAGTTTCAAATAACTAATCTTGAACCCTTTGGAAATTTATAAACTTGACCCCAGCAGTTTTACGCACTGTGAGTTTATGGGCCCAGATGAGTATATGGTAGTTGAGTATCTTTTGTTGTTTAACCGCAGGATCAGTTTTCCGGTAGCAGAGTGATGGTTATTATTGACTAGTTTGGTGATAAATATTGATTATTGATTTATGTTTAACAAAAGAGTTAGCGTCTTGTTTTATGTTGTCCAGAATCCAAGGGAAATTAATAGCGGGTGACAGAAGGCACACTGCAGTGAGGTTACTTGTCTGTTGGAATAAATATTGTGAAACTACGTACGGCTGGCAGTATTAAACTAGGGACTATTTTGTATAAAAGTAGAGTGTGAGTGATAGCAGAGAGTTTGTTGCAGAAATTTTGGTCTTAATCCCAGTAGGGGTAACACTGAAGGAGTAATAGGTTTTTCCGAGCTTGAATGAAGAGTAAACAGAGGTTTTTACTCACAGTGAAAAGGAGAAATTCTGAAACTCAAGAATAAGTCGGAATCTATTCTTTGTTTCGTGGAACAGGCAGAGAACGGACTATTTTTTTGTTGTTACTAACGGATTTTATTCTAAGAAAAGTAAAGAATACGTTTTCGCATTACCTTGTGAAGGGAGGGTCAGTTGCCGGAGCTGTGCTGACATCACAGAGAGCCGTGCTGGGATTGGTTGAAACAGCAAGCTGAGAAGATTGTAAAGGAGGTATCAGTAGTAAGGAGCAATACTGACGTCACAAACGGCCGCACTGCCATTGGTCAGACCACAAGCGTGAGCCTGAGTCTGATTGATCAATAGTTAGAAGCCATGCTGGTATTGGTTAAATAAACTGCGCAAGATTGAGCTTTGATTGGATGTTGGATAGAAGACTTGTTAGCATTGGTTGAGAAAGAAATTGTATGCTGAATTCTGATTTGACTATTGGTGTGAGTCGCACAGATAACAGAGTCCAAGGGTTTGCGGAATATTCTTTCATATATCATTCCTCTAGTATGTATGGAGAGAAGAGAAAAATTTCGCTAATAAAGAAAATTAAGAATTTCTTTAAGGAAGATAAGCCTGTGTTGACTAGAGCAGGAATTCCTATTCCGCCACCAAAAACACCTGCTTCCTTTATTATGACGGAAAGAGGATATCATACTTGTGTACGGTTGGATAATTGGAAGGAATATACAAAAGGTGATGGAGTTCTAGCTTTCCCAGAGCATGGTACGTTTAATGGGAGAATTCTTCAGAATTTGAGGATGATCATGAATGATTTTGAACTGAGACCTAGGTTAACTCAGTATGAAGCTTTGGAAGAGTGGGAAACTGAGTCATTTGAACAAGAGAAATGCAGAGGTGGGAGACATAGAGGATTTTTCCCTAGATATTTGCAGGAGTCACGCGAAGGTCAGATGAAGCAATGGAGAAGAGCTATGGTATCAGATGGTTTATACCCAGTGTTAATGGCTGGAGAACAGTCAGGAAGCAAGTGTAAGGAAAAAACAAAACACATGAATGTGACAGGATATGGTGAATCAGATGATGAATTGTTGTAGGATATTTTAACTTAAAATCCTCCATCATACCAAGAAGGACCCAGTAGAATCACCCCAAGTGCACCGGTATTGGGAACACCCTTAATTCCACAAATTTTACATGATACATCAGTTAATAGGGTGCTTAAGGATAATGAGAGAGAATCCTTAATTAAAGTAGAGAGGAAGTAGAACAGAAAAAAAGTCAAGTGGAGAAGTAGGTGGACAAGGAAGAAGGAGGAAGCAAAAGCAAAGGAAGCGTCATCATCATTCTTACTAAAAGAGTCATGAAAGGGAGAGCGATTGTGTCTCATGAGAGAGGTTCCTGGTGGTGGCTATGTTCATGTTCCATGGAGCAGGCAGGATATTTTGTCATCTACAAACAATTTCCCTAGGTTAAGAGAGAAACCCGTTGAATGGTATAAACAGGTTGAAAGATTTGTGGAAGTTTCTAATGTTCTATTGAAGGATCTGGATGGTTTGTTTGATATTGTGGTGACTTATGGACAGAGTGTAAGATCACCGTTGATTGGCCAAGTGAGGAGTATGCTATTGACTCAGGATGTGGGACATCTTGTGTATCGGTTTGTGTATGATTTGAAACCAGAGATTAGTCAGATGATTCAGCAGCACATGTTGATGGCAAAGCAAGACAATTGATGAGATTTTGAGGTACGGCGACTATTGTGGAGATGACATTGAGCCAAGGAGTAGAAAACTAAAAGAGGAAATTATGTGGGCACAAGTGAAGTTAGCAGAACAACAGTAAAAAAAAAATACCTAGACTGATAAAGAGCAGAATCAGAATCATCAAGTGGTGAATGGTGGTAGAGTAAGAGGTTGAGTGAATAGAGAGGAAGCAAAGACGAAGTTTCCTTGTCATGCGTGCGGAATGCTTGGACATTGGAAGAACAAGTGTAAGAATATTCAGAATAATAATGGGCCAAGATAAATTTTAAATCCACAGATGCAGAATGAACTGGTTATGAATCAGCCGCAGCAGGTTGTTACTCCACAGTATCAGTGCCACCAGCTCCTATGCCAAACTTTGCCAAACTTTGCGAACACTCAAAAAAACTGTGCGAACCCCGGATTTCAAGGAGAAAGTGGTAAGAAGAATTCTGTGGTTACACAATATTTTTTACAGAATGATGATGACGAGATGGACTTTGTGCAATGACTGTGCCTGAGGGAGGAAGCGGAATGCGTGCTTGGCGCCTCCTTGCCGGTAGATCAGTCAGGCCCATTTATTGATGAGAAAGTGGAAGGTAGTGATATCACTTTTCGATTGGATACTGATGCTACCCGTTCTACTGTGGGAACAGCAGACTTCCCAAACCTACCCCTCTCGGGAGAATCCATCCAAGTTGTAGGTTTGTCAAATCAACAGATTTGAACCCCAATCACAAAACTAATGGAAGTTCATGTTGGAAATTTCAAAGACATGCATCGGTTTGTGGTGTGTGATTCCAGTCCAGTAAACCTGTTAGGACGAGACCTACTGTGCAAAATGAATTGCACAATTTACTGCAAGCCAGATGGTGTTGCTTTCCAAACCCCTGATGAAGATGTTGTATACAAAATGATGTTAGCTAAGCAAGGTACTGAGGCAGATGAGATGTTTTCATTGATGACCGAAAGTGAAGTGCCAGAAGAGTTGAAAACCTCAGTGAATCCCGTAGTGTGGGATTTTACAAGAAAAGATATTGGGCTAATGGCAAATGTCGCTCCAGTGAAAGTAACGGTGAAAGAGGGTGCAGTTTATCCAAACGCCCAACAGTACAAAATGAGTCCAGAAGTGAAAGCAGGAGTTGCTCCAGAAATTGACTGAATGATTAAACAAGGCATTTTAAAAGAAATAATGGGTAGTCCTTGCAATTCGCCAATAATGGGACTTAACAAGCCTAGCGTTAAATACAGGATAGTACAGGATTTGAGAAAGATCAGCAAAATTGTAGTGCCTTGTTGCCCAGTAGTGCCAAATCCAGCAGTGATCCTTTATCACATTTCCTGGAATGCAGGCTGGTTTACAGTAATTGATTTATGTTAAGCCCTTTTCTCTATTCCTTTGCACCCAGACAGCCAATATTTGTTCGCCTTTAAATTCGAAGACCATGTCTTGGCATGTTGCCGAGTTCCTCAAGGGTATACAGAGAGTTCTTCAATTTTTTATCAAATCCTGAAAAAGTGTCTAGAAACATTGGTCATGCCCAGAAATTCAGTCCTGGTTCAGTACATTGATGACCTATTGGTGGCAACAAAGACATGAGAAGATTGTGTTACTGACACGATTGCATTACTGAAAAATTTGGCCGAAGGAGGACACAAGGTGTCTCCAGAGAAATTGCAGTTTTGCCGACAAAAAGTTAGATATTTAGGCCACAAATAGAAAGTAGAGTTAGAAAAGTAACCCCAGAGAGAGAATAAAGATAATCAAGCAAATGCAATTACTAAGTATGGGCGCAAAATCCGTTCTGCTCGCTGAATTTGTGGATTTTTGGCAATTTCGTGATCCGCGAATCTCGCGAAATTGCCGAAAAATCCGCAAATCCGTTCACAGGGCGGATGTTCTTTTTTTTTTGCACATGCCCGAGTTGAAGCTCAAATTCAGTAACGCATTATAATCAGCCCAACCAACTAGTGAGCACGGTCGAGGCTAGGCAGGAGTGCTTCCTCCCTATATCTACCATCTACAATAAGATGTAATCCCTGATGGAGGTCTTTGCATCCAAGAGCATCCAAGAGTTTCTCGAGCCCAATCACAGTGTACTTCCTGTGACCAATAGGCTGCTTCCTTCTTGTCTGCTGTTCTGATCGGTCTCTGACCCTTTATAAACAAGAGGCATGTGATCTCGCATAGAAGCCCTGCCCGTTTGACCCCGCCCCACACACACTAGAGTATGCAACGTCTTTGCTCCTTGACCTCACTATGGTGGACAGCTCACTCAAGGGACCTCGGCGCCTTTCGGCGCGGTGGCAAAGTTACAGTCGCTCTGACACTCCAGACTTTCGTCTCCTCTTCTAGCACAGAAGTCATAGCCCCCAGTTCTCCCTAGTAACACGTCATTGCCAGTTTGCGCGCACCACTAGGTTAGAGGTCCCAGCTGCTCAGGTAGCCCCCTCCATGTTTCCGCCCCTTTTATGACATATTCTGTTACGTTTACATCACATGTCTATGTATACGCCCTGTACACACCTCTTGTTACACCCACTTTATGCCTTATCTTTCGCGACTGCTACAAACTCCGCCTACTGCTACGCCTACTGTATTGAATACAATGTATTTGTTTAACTATAAATATTGTGCACTGTTATTAAAGTTTGCTAGCCATTCCCAGATCCTGCCCCGGCAGCTGTCGGGCCCTGCCATCCCATTCCCATGCAGGCTGTCTGTTCCAGTCCTTTTATGCCTGATTAAAGCCTGTCAACTTCAGCTACCTCGTATCTTGACTCTTATTTATTGAGCTATCTGTTTATATTGTATCCAGTCAAAAATAGAACCGGTAATTAATTATTTATTTACCACATAATGGCGCCCGAACCGGGACTTGCCCTTTCCCCACGCGCCGGAGAAGCCACGCAGGCCCCCTGATCCTCTGCAGCCGTGACGGAACCATACCGTGCATGTGCAGATATTTCTGCTTCAAGTATCCCTCAGGCCCACGGAGGAGACGGAGGTTGCGGTCCAGCGTCCAGACGAGGCGGTGGAGGAACGAGGCGAGTCCCGACCAGAGCCCAAGCCGAGAGTCCAAGGTCCGAGGTATCCGGAGGCCCACCTGTAACTGAAGTCCGAAGTTCGTCCGTCCGTCGTCGTAGCAGTCCAGTCCAGTCCGAGGCCGTCCGTTCTTGCTGCCCGGTGAGTACCGTTGCTGGGGTAGTATCTAGACAGGGTCAATTGATTTGTCTCTGGTTCGTGGGTTTGGGTACACAGATCCAACACGAAGTGTCCACTTAGGTGGATGCGGGTCCTGACGTGTCTCTTTATGAGACCGGTAAGTTTCGTACTGTTTCAGCAGTGCATCTAGTAATTCTAGTAAGTTCTGTTCTCGAGAAATTCATGTGTTCTGTTCTCAGTATTCCAGGTAGTATTTTGTCCGAACTGTTATTTTAAATGTTATTTCATGTGTTTTCAATGTCGTGGTATGAGTGATTTGTTTCAGTTATTATTATTGTGTTTATCGTGTATTGTATTGTGTCTAGATTCCAGTCTAAGTCATGCCCCTGTTCTCAAAGTTACGTCAGTTAAGAACTAGAAAAGGTCTGCTCGAGGAAGCAGTTCCTGTCCCGCCTAGGGACAGTCCAGGTCATTTTATGTATCACAAGCATGGCATAAGTGCCATATTATATCTAGATTTATGGGTCGAGTATACTAAAGATCTAGAAGAGAAATATAGATGGCCTGTATCAGGTACATGGGATGCCGAGTGCATCATGCGAATAGAAGAAGCATTGTGGAAAAAGAAAGCCAGACAGTCACAGAAAGATGCCATCGAGTTATGGCGCAAAGAATCTCATAAAAGAACAGAGAAAGAAATCAGAAAGTCAGAATTAAGTAGAGAATCCTCTGAAAGAGCCCAAGAAAGGGAATTAATCGAAATAGGTGAACGAGTTAAAGCCGAACAGTCAGACAGACAGAGAAATGCCCTCATTAAGGGTATGTATCCTCTTCTTGCTGAGGGCTTGCCGAAAGCAACCCCGGAAGCACCATGTAATTTTCCGCCGCCATTAGTTCCGATTAAGCTACGTCACAAACCGACCGCAGCTGATATTTTTCTCTCGTCCTATTTGGACGACACAGTCCCAGAATATGCAAATCCTGTTCCGCCAGCTCCTGTAAATAATGTAATTCCTGTTCTTCCAGCCACCGGGGCTGATGTTACAGCACCTGTTACGGTACCCCCGGTCCAGGCCATAGTACAAGTTCCCGCTACATCAGTCACTCTGCCAGCACGAAGAGTATCAGTCGACGATTCCAGTTTAGGGGCCGCGGGGGGAGGTCCTCCTGGTACCCCGCCGCCACACAAACGTGTAACATTAGTCGAGTTACATGAACGTGCGTTACAGCGTACGCCCAAACATCAGTCCGTTGCAGATATCAGACGAGCTCTTACCGAATGCCGTTATGATCCAGTCCCAGGCGATGATAATAGGGTTATATATTCATTGCGCGTAAGACGGGTGACCGAGTATTTGGACACCCTACCGAATATGAAAGAAGATCTAGACAGAATATATCGTTTCATCCGTACAGGAGAAGATTCAGAAAGTATTGGCAAAATCATGTCTCTAAGGAAAGCTGAGACCCAGCTCATGCTATTAAAATTTCTAATCAATTGTTTAGTAAGGGAACAAGATTGTCCGACTAAAGATCCGACCGAAATGAAGGTTCTGACAAGGTGGAGTGATAATATAGCCGAGGGTAGACACAAGACACTCAGTAGTATAGAGAGTATGTACAAGAAAATTCGTAAGGAAATAATAAGGTTACACGACAATCGTAAAGCACCACAAGTAAGCGAGAAAGAAGACAACACTGATACTGAAGAAGTAGACGACGAGAATCCTACCAGAATAGCGTATGTAGGTAGATCTAGACTTCCAGACCGACATTTACGCCTAGAACACCAGAAAGTTTTTCACCTTCCAGCACCAGAACAAGGTTCTCTAGAACAAGTATTTCAAGCTACCGATCACATTCTGAAATCACGTATCGGTTATAGTGAACTTAGCACCATGCATGAACAAGAACTAGCCCGATCAGCAGTCCGATGGGTTACTGATTCTACCACTTTTCCAGACGAAATAGTGGCACAAATGTTCCTGAAACTGCCCCCAGCCGAGCAGCGACTGGTGGGTATGTATATGATCCAGCACCTCATTACACTGTATGAGGGACAGCATTCTGATCCAGGTCCGTTACATGATGTCCTGAACGAGTTACTCCAGTATAAATGGAAAGGTTTAGGTACCGATTTAATTAGCGTCATTCTAGAACAGCGCCACAAATATAGAACGTTTCTGAATCCGCATTTTGTTCACGTCTCACCTCCAGAAAGTAAACCATTTTACATAGATAGACAGCATCCGTTACGAGAAGTACATCCAGTTAGGACACCGGATGGTGAAATGCAACGAGTATTTGTTTACACCCCTATCACAAAGATGGAACTCTTAGAGATGAAGAAATTAATTCCCTGTCACGACAAAGATCCAGCAGGGTTCCATCGAGAATTAAAAGACATGCTCCGTATGGGAGAATACACGTATCCAGATATTATTAAAATGTTAAAGGTCCTGTTGCCCGCAGGGGTATATGAAAAACTCAAGGAAAAAGAATGGGAGGTGGGAGAGAAAAAGATTGATTGGACAGCTCTGGAAGCTGAAGATAAAATACGAGTACCAGGTACCGGTCTTGGGGACAAATGTAAAGAATTACCAGAGTTATTGATTCAGGTTTTGCCAAGATTATTAGCCACGAAAAAGGAAGATTGGGATGCAATCTCAGCATGCAAACAGAAACAGGATGAAGACACTAGTGATTTTTATTCTAGATTCGAAAAATGTTTCATTATCAACAGTGGTCTGAAGACAGGTAGCGAGTCATACCCTCATCTTTTTGTTACTAAACTAGTCGAGAATTCAAGCCCACAAGTTAAAAATCGAGTTTTGAAAGTCGAAAGTACTTGGCAAGCTAGTACCCCGTCACAGATGTTACAGATGCTCCAGTACCACCAGAACAGAATCAGGGAAGAGCAAGAACACGAAAGGAGACGTATGAAAGACACGAAAATGAAAGTACTAGTTGCACAATCTGTTCCACAAGACAGTCAGAAGAGGGGTCCGAATCAAGCCAGTCACCCTGCAGCTCCCGTTAAAGGGACATGCAATTATTGTAAACAGCCAGGTCATTTTATAAACGAGTGTGCAGTTCTGAAACACAACATAGCAACTGGTAAGACTAAAGAAAGACCACGTCCGCCTAGACAAGAACAAGTTTCACAGACTTCTCAGTCACCACAGAATGCACAACAGACAGTTCCAGCACCGCAGCCTATTGCTGCAACACAGCATGTTACACAGCAGATGTACCAGTATGCCCAGACAGAGTATCCAGAGTATCAACCGTATTCATGAAACAGCCTAGAGAGGGAGGTAGGCTTGCCTCTCATCGAGATACCTGTAGATCAAGAGGGTCCCTATGTACACAGTCAAGTATTAGGGAAAGACAGAAAGTTTCTGATTGATACAGGGGCAAGTAGGACTACTATCAGTCATGACGAGGTTCCAGGGGCTCCGCTCTCAGGCTCTAGAAATGTTTCCCTTGGATTTTCAGGAAAGCCTATTGTAAACGAGATATCAAAGCCAGTTACTTTAGAAGTTGGTCCATTGTCCCGAACTACTGATTTATTACTTAGGAAATCATGTCCAGAAAATTTGTTAGGTATTAAGACATTGAAAGAATTAGGTGCAGTTATTTGCTGCTCCCCAGAAGGAATACGTTTGTTTTTAAGGGATTTTAAAGGTCACTATGTATTACGAGATTTTGATCCAAGATTGTCCAATGTACCGCAGCATTTATGGGCGCAAGGTCCAACTGATGTAGGTTTTATGCAAATCACACCCCATTGTGTGACTCTCAAGCAAGGTATAGTCTTGCCACGAATCAGACAGTACAGATTGCCACCTGAGGCTGTAGCAGCCTTATCCAAAATTATTGATGAGCTCATTGCTCAAGGAGTGGTTGTAGAAACTGACTCCAATGTATGTAATTCTCCTATCATTCCAGTCATGAAACGTACTGATCCAAATGCACCTCCAGTATATCGATTAGTGATTGACCTTCGAGAAGTTAATAAATGTATCATACCTCAGTATCCAGTAGTCCCAGATATTTCATCCCTACTAACAGCCATTGATTCCGAAGCTACATTTTTTACTGTAATCGACCTCAAGAATGCATTTTTCAGTGTTCCGATTCATCCAGACAGCCAGTACCTTTTCGGTTTTTGTTTAAATGGAAGGAGCTATAAATTCACACGAGCTCCTCAAGGTTTCACAGAAAGTCCTAGTATTTACAGTCAAGCTCTTAAGAGACAACTAGACAATATTCACATGCCAACTGACACTGCCCTGCTCCAGTATGTCGATGATCTACTGATCACAGCCCGTTCTGAACGTGATTGCGAGCGTGCGTCACTTACAGTCCTGTATTTCCTAGCCGAGATGGGGCACAAGGTGTCCCCTTCGAAGCTTCAATTCTGTGTCCAGCAAGTGATCTACTTAGGCCACTTACTGTCCAAGTGGGGTAGGCAGTTGACACCAGACCGTATCCAGTTAATAGCGAGTCTTCCACAGCCCAAGACACAGAAGGAGGTACGTGCCTTTATTGGCCTCACTTCTTATTGCAGACAATGGATTCCTCAGTATGCATTCCTAGCCAAGCCACTGATACAGTTAACGACACAGGAGGCAGCCGTATCGACTGTCCTCCCTTGGACCCAGGAACATACACTTAGTTTTAATGAATTAAAGAAAGCCTTATGCCAAGCACCTGTTCTAGCTACACCGAACTACAGTAAGCCTTTTACACTTTTCGTCACAGAACGTGATGGTACTGCATTATCTGTTCTCACACAAGATCAAGCAGGACAGTACAAGCCCTGTGCTTATTTTTCGAGCACACTAGATCCAGTAGCCCAGGCTCTGCCTGCGTGCCTCAAGTCAGTTGCAGCTACAGCTCTAGCTATCAGACAAAGTGATTCCATAGTATTAGGACACTCCCTGACAGTACAAGTTCCACACTCCGTGGAAGTTCTTTTAAACCGAACACAGACTCAGCACTTGACCATTGCACGTTTAACAGGTTATGAACTGACACTGTTCCAGCCACACATAGAAATCAGACGCTGCAACGTTCTAAATCCTGCTACACTGTTACCATCAGTTACTTCAAATCCTGCCACACATGACTGCGTGGAAGTTGTTAACACTATGACAAAGCCAAGACAAGACCTGACAGACATTGCATTACCTAATCCCGACCTGACACTTTATGTGGATGGTTCATGTATGAGAACTAGTACAGGAGAACTAGTAGCCGCGTATGCAGTGACTACTGATACAGAAGTTATTGAAACACACCGTATTGACACCCTGTCTGCTCAAGCAGCAGAGCTAGTTGCTCTGACCCAAGCCTGCATACGTGCCAAGAACCTGAAAGTAAACATATATACAGATTCACGTTACGCATTCGGAGTTGTACACGACTTCGGAGTGCTCTGGCAGGAGAGAGGTTTCATGACTTCTCATGGAACCAAGATTCAGCATGGTCTCCTCATTCAAGCTCTGTTAGATGCAATACATTTACCGACATCTATTGCTATCATGAAGTGCAAAGCACATACGAAAGTTACTGATATCATTTCCCAAGGTAATGATCTAGCAGATCGAACAGCCAAGCTCACAGCTCAGACACCAGACATTCCAGTTAACAAGACACAGACATGCATTCCAGAACAAATTACTTGTATGACAGTTAAGGACCCTACACAAGATGTCATAGACATACAGTTACATGCTACTCCCGAAGAAATCAAGAAATGGTCCGAACAAGGAGGGGTCCAGACAGATCAGGGATGGGTGACGAAGGGAAAAGCCACATGGTTTCTCCCCGACTCTATGGTTCAAGTCATTATTAATACCGCACATAGTCCAGCACATCTAGGAGAAAAAGCCATGTTAGATAGTATACAGAACCTTTGGTTCAACAAGCACTTACGAGCTGCAGCCAAGCAGAAAGTCCGTACTTGTATGATATGTTGCCAGTTCAATCCAGGTAAAAGTGTCCCGGTGGAACAAGGTGGATTCCAACCTCCTGACCACCCTTTTGAAGTCCTCCAGATGGATTATATTCAGATGGAGCGATGTCGAGGTTTCAAGTATGTCCTCGTAGTTGTATGTGCTTTGTCCAGGTAGACAGAAGCATATCCAGTTCCAGATTACACAGCAGCGACCACTGCCAAGCAGTTGGTTCGTGAATTCTTCCCCCGCTATGGACTCCCTAGGGTCGTGTATTCTGATAACGGCCAGCCATTCTCATCTGAGCTCATGAAACATGTTTCCCTTTTGTTAGGGTACCAGTGGAAGTTCCATTGTGTGCGCCATCCAGAAGCAGCCGGTCTCGTAGAGAGACATAATCAGACCCTGAAAATCCGTATTGCCAAAGTATGCAAAGAGAAAGGTGTAGACTGGCTAGTTGCCCTGCCAGTTGCTCTATTCTTTATGCGCATGGTCGCACACTCCAGGTCAGGTCTGTCCCCTTATGAGGTCGTATTCGGCCGCCCCCCAAATATGTGGGGTACACCTAGACCCCGCAGTATTACAGATGTTTCCAGTAATATGTTGACAGATTACCTAGCTTCCTTGATGTCTGCCCTACACTCTTGTCGTTCACAGGTTGCCGCCGCATTTCCAGACAATACTGAAGTGAAACCGCACAAGGTCCTTCCAGGGGATCTTGTACTTATACGGAACTTTGATCGTTCAAGTCCGCTGGAGCCTCGCTGGAAAGAGCCGAGACTAGTCCTTCAGACCACCCGTACGGCCGTGAAGTTGGAGGGCCGCAAAGGTTGGGTCCATCTGTCGCATGTCAAGAAATTTCATGGACTCCGTGATAAAACTCTTGTAAAGAACATTTCCAAGGACTGTTCCATCTCTAAAGACTGCCTGAAACCAGACTCTAAATCAGACATTAATCTCAATCCCGAATTGAAAGTTCCTCTGTTAGAGAAAACTCCACAACAGGAGTATAAGTTAAAACTCCGGTCTAGTAAAATAAGTCAGCCAGTTTAATTGTCTAAGTCCCCCTCGGGTGAAACGGTTAGACAGGTATCTGACATGTATGAGATAGACCCCCATAGCGAGAGAGTTAGTCAAAACTCTATACGATGTATCGTTTTTCTAAGTTTCTTATTGTTTTTAAGTTTGATGGTTACCTGCACAAGTTATGCATTACATTTATGTTTTCCAAGTCCGCATGTAAATAAGTTTTCTAATGCTACAGTAGAGCACACATTTAGTGATCTGCCTCCTCACGAGCTATCCTATCGTCTTGCTATGAGAAATAATACATTCATCAGGATGTTGCATTATTCACACCAGACCAGCAATGCTACTAATTGTTGGGTGTGTGGTCGACTCCCCCCTTTCCAGACACCGAAGGGAGTTCTACCACTCTTTCCTTATCCGTTCTCACATAATGGTTCGTGTGGAGCATGGTCCATGTTAACGTCATCTTCAAATGATATGTCCCTTCTGAATAGAACATGTTTTCCAGACAAGCAAGGTCTCCCCCATAGAACAGGGTTAGATCTAGAAAATGAAGTTTATAATTTAGGTAATTATTCTTCGAATTTTATGGTCCTGAATGTTCAGTCTGATACTACTCCAGACTTACCTGCTATTTCAGTACTACCAGTCAAAGGCGAATTATGTGTCAGAAATAATGGTTCCACACATGTAGGACATAGTGATTGTACTACTACTGTCGAGTATAGTGACAGTGGGAAATCTATTTTCAAAGCCTCACGTCATTCTTATTTTGTTTGTGGTCAGACCGCATATGTTCGTCTGCCCCTCGATTGGGATGGAACATGTTACATTGCCTTCCTACTGCCACCAGTTTTTCTAGCCCCATCTGATTATCACAGAAACACACATCTAGTACACGTCAGACATAGAAGGGAGATCGAGTCCCCAATTGTCGATCAAACTGAAACTACTCTAGAACAATATCAAGACTTCAATAAAGGTTTCTTCTTCTTTATAGGCCCTGTCCAGAATAGTAAGTTAATCCGTAGGTTAACCAGAACCCTTGAAGCAGTAGTGAATGAGACTACTTCTGCTCTAGGTAACTTAACTGAAGAGCAATCTGCTATGAGATTTGTCGTGCTCCAAAATCGTCTCGTTCTTGACGTCATACTGGCCGATAGAGGAGGAGCATGTAGAGTCATCGGATCTATTTGTTGCATTTTCATTCCTAATAACGCGCCGTCTGTTTATTCAGCTATAACCAGACTTCATAAAATTGCCCATCAGTTACACCAGAATCCAGGCACCTGGACATGGTCCGGTTGGCTCTGGAGTATCATATCTGCCTGGGGATGGAAAGTATTGTCATTCCTAGGTATTGCAGTAACGATCATATTCAGTTGCTGCCTCTGTATACAATGTGGCCCTGCGATTTGCGGCATTTGCGCTACCTCTTGTATTCCTAGTCCTAAATCCCGTTCCAAGACAATTCGAGACGAGCAAATGATGCTATATGAAATGATAGATGGTATCATGAATATAGATGTTTCCTGATGGAAACGTAGGGCACAAGGAGGGAATGTGGAAAAGTAAATTTTGCCATGTTATATGTGCCTACGTGTTCCCCATCTTATGCTATATGTGCATGATCGATATGTATGTATTCCCTTCTGATCGATTAAAGACGCAATTACAGTTGTGTCCATCTCTAGTATGCCAGTTTCCAGTCTTCGTGAAAGCAACGAATATTAGGCCTATGTAATCCTACGTTGCCACGTTTTACAGTGTGCACGTTAATTCATTGAATTATCCCCGTTTCTAGGCCTCAAAAGGGCCCGGACTCAGATTCAGCTCCTGTCTCCTGAACCCTCTCCGAGGAGCGATACAGCCCCCACCTGTATCCCTGACCCTTAGCTTACTTTCATGCCTCGCAGTGCCCGGCTCGGCCTGGCTCTGCCTCCCAGTCTGCCAAGAGTATGTTATGATTCTAGTTATCAGTCCAGCCCTCCTTCTCTGCATTCCTAAGCTACTGAATCGCATCAATAGTTTCCGTCATGGTCTAGCCTTTATGTCTCCATGTAAGAGAAATACTGTATTAATATTCATAGAATATTCCTCGCACACACACTACATGTAGAATAATGCATGCCCCAGTCTTAGTGTCTGTTAGCCTTTACCCTGATAACTTTTGGATTCTATCAACATGTTCTCTAAACACGAGATACTAGATAGGCTTTAGGTACATGTCGCTCTGACACTCCAGACTTTCGTCTCCTCTTCTAGCACAGAAGTCATAGCCCCCAGTTCTCCCTAGTAACACGTCATTGCCAGTTTGCGCGCACCACTAGGTTAGAGGTCCCAGCTGCTCAGGTAGCCCCCTCCATGTTTCCGCCCCTTTTATGACATATTCTGTTACGTTTACATCACATGTCTATGTATACGCCCTGTACACACCTCTTGTTACACCCACTTTATGCCTTATCTTTCGCGACTGCTACAAACTCCGCCTACTGCTACGCCTACTGTATTGAATACAATGTATTTGTTTAACTATAAATATTGTGCACTGTTATTAAAGTTTGCTAGCCATTCCCAGATCCTGCCCTGGCAGCTGCCGGGCCCTGCCATCCCATTCCCATGCAGGCTGTCCTGTTCCAGTCCTTTTATGCCTGATTAAAGCCTGTCAACTTCAGCTACCTCGTATCTTGACTCTTATTTATTGAGCTATCTGTTTATATTGTATCCAGTCAAAAATAGAACCGGTAATTAATTATTTATTTACCGCACAAAGTGAGTCGATTGTGATGGGACATCCAGTTAAAGTTTATGTCCCACATTCAGTTGAGATTCTTTTGACAAGAACTCGGACACAACACCTTATCCCTAGTCGTATGACTAAGTATGAAAGAGTGATTCTGGGAGCAGAAAATGTGACAGTAATAAGATCTACAATGATAAATCCTGCCACATTATTGCCAGACCCATGTTGTGAAGAGGTGAAAGACAAAGTGGATCATGATTGTCTGGATGTGACTGAAATGTGTACCAAGCCCTGTCCCGAGATCAAAGAAGTGCCTTTAAAAGAACCTGTTCATGAACTCTTTCTAGATGGCTCATGCATGAGAACAGAAGGAGGAGTACTTAGTGCAGCCTATGCTGTATGTAAAATAACAGAGCTCATTGAAGCATCCTGTTTACCGGGAGTCAGGTCTGCACAAGTAGCCGAATTAATGGCCTTAACAAAAGCATGCAAAATTGGGACAAATTGGAGAATAACCATATTTACGGATAGTCAATATGGTTTTGGGGATGTGCATGACTTTGGACGGCTCTGGATGCAGAGGGGATTTCTTACTTCTTCAGGATCTCCTATAAAAAATGGCAAAAATTTTAAAGAATTGTTGGAAGCAATACAATTGTCGAAAGAAATAGCAGTGGTCACATGTGCTGCTCACCAGTCAGGAAAATTACTATGGAGTGGCAGGTAAAAGATACACTGACCAAATTGCCCAATATTGTGCAAAAAATAACATGGCACTTAACAGAAAAATTGAAACAAATAAAATCAGCTGCCAACATATGTTTTTCTCAGCTCTAGAAACATGGTATGAGGTTAGACAGTTGCAGGATGAAGTCGAGGCAAATGAAAAGGAAATCTGTATAAAGTCAGGTTGTGAAAAGGGGACAGAAGATTATGTATGGTTATACACCGATGGCAGACCAGTCATGCCAGACTGCTTACTCTCTCAAATGGCAAAATGTATCATGGGGACACACACGTTGGTAGGGACGCAATGATTAGGCTATTCAGACAGAATTGGTACAATCCAAAGTTCAGGGTAGTTGCAGAGAGCATCTACCAAAGATGCTTGATCTGTCAGCAGTTAAATCCAGGCAGAAAGACAGTGGTCAGTTTGTACTGTAGTTCCTATATTCCCAATAGGCTCTGCACATTGGAATAATATATCCTATAGATTAGACGTAGGACTGAGGTCAACTAGGTCTCGATCTAATATACTAAACTTAATTGTGTGTGTGCTTGCTAACTCAGAGGTCACTAGAAACTTTCTCGAATACACAAGAAGGGATTAGTTTCTGACAACCGCATAAACATGACAACTTTGTTTCCCAAAAATAAGAATATATCTCTCAGAGTCGCAGAAACAATAGATAAGTATTTGACTCAGTCAATCGTGCATGCTTTGTTTCTATAGAGTTGCAGAGACATAGTGAGATGGGTGTTTTCAATAAAAGGTTTATTGAACAGTCTTCTTTCTCATGCAAGAGAGGTGAACTGCTACAATCGTTATGCAGACTGTAAAGTAAAATGCGTACAGCGAGAATAGTATTATTAAATAATACTGTAAGAGCATTGTATGGTTTCTACACCATATAAAAATACATACATAAATAACATAGACTAAAATACTCAACTGGTGTATTTAAAATACACCTACCCCAATGTACCTAACCTAAGCCTAGTACGAGGGAAGAAGTAAGTATTGTGTAGCATAGGTTTAGTTTTTTGCCAAGAATCTACCAAAGGTTTCTCTAGGTTCTTATCAGCTCCATACCTTGTTAGAATGAAGGAGGTCTGGTATCTCTGTCTCGGAACTCGATTTCCCAACAACCCTCAAGGGGAGCTGAAACACTGGAGCTGGATTCTCAGCAGGAGAAAGGCAGCTTCTTGATCGGTGCGTCAGCTGGAGAGTCGGCTTCCTTCGGCACTTGCTGTAGCGAGCTGCGTCGGGCAAGTAGGTCTTCGAACTGCTCCGAACCACCGTAATTTGCCATAGCAAATGAAGGCATATTTATACCTTGAAGGTGTTTAGGAATGCCATAGTTTGACGTAAAGTCAGGCATATGAACATCAGGAAAGAACCCCTAGGGAATAGTTGTTCTTTGTAAAGTAACAGAGTTCTTGGACAAATCAATATTCAAGCACAGGGAAGTTCCCTAACTGCTTAAGCTGGTTTCCCAAGAAATCGTTGTGATGTTTGGTACGGGTGGAAGTAGCCATGCATGTATTTGGGTAGCATGGGCTATGCCTAAATAAGGGCTTGATTTCTATGCCTATATAAGGGCAATGTGATTTGTACCTATATAAGGGCATGAATCGGGTAAATTTGCTTGGAGATTAAAAAGCCACACAACAAGTTCGGAAAAAGCTTGTCTTCATAGTGTTGCCTCCAAGCAACGAAATGTAGTACATCCTTGTCATAGTGTGTTTGTTTTCATGATGGATGGATTCATACCCCACTAGGAGAAATGACAGTCTAATAGTTGCTAAATTGTTGTTAAGAGAGTTGATTCCTCATTTCGGTTTCCCAGTCACTTTGAAATCAGATAGAGAACCTCATTTTAATAATGAAATAATTTGGCTAATCTGTGAAGCATTCAATATTGAACCAAAACTGCACTGTTCAGACCATCCAGAGGCTTCTTGAGTGGTTGACCAACTAAATGGCACAATCAAGTCAATGTTAGGGAAAGTGTGTGCATCCACATCACTGAAATAGTCAGATGCATTGCCTCTTGTGTTGATGGGACTCCAAAGTATTCCTGATAGAAAAACAGGATTGGATCCACATGAAATACTCATGGAAAGGGCAATGAGACAAGCATTTATTACTGGACATAAATTGATAAATATAACTGAACATCTGGTATTGGACTATTGCAAAGGATTGGTTGAAGTGCGTTTTGTCTCTCACCAGATTAGAGAAGACGCAGTTGCCAGGCAGCCAACACAGGCATATGATTTGAATCCTGAAGACTGGGTGGTAGTGAAGAAGCATGCCAGAAAGTTGTGCCTAGCACCCAGGTGGGATAAACCAAGTCACGTCATACTGGTCACTATCACAGCAGTGAAGTGTGCAGGTTTATCTAATTGGATTCATGCCAGTCATACCAAAGAGTTCCAGACCCAACTAAAGAAGAACAACAACTGACTGAACCAGTTGAGACAGCTGAAAGGTGTGAAGTCGAGGATCTAGAGTGCTAGATTCTGCAGTGAGAGACGATGAATAAACAAGCGCAAGTCAGGGGGAATGGATACCAGTGATTGACATACCTGAAGTTGCTATTCAAACCAGAAGAAGAACCAGATCAGAGAGACTGGAAAGTAATGAGGATCAGATAGGTGTAGAAGAACATGCTCAGGAAGAAGTGAACAAAGTTACTTGAGACTCTGAGCAGGACCAGACAGGGAAAGAAAAATATACTTAGACGAAAGAGAACAGAACTATTAAAAAACCTGAGGAGGGACTGACAGGAAAAGAAGAGCACATTCAGGCAGCAGAAGAGCAAATTGTAAAAAAACCTGAACAGGACCAGTTAGGAGAAGAAGAACGAGTTTGGGTAGAAGAAGAAGATCAATTTTAAATAAGACCTGAACAGGTCCAGATAGAGGAAGAAGAACAGGTTCAGGCGGATTAAATAACAATAATAAGACCTGAGCAGGAACAGGTAGAGGGTGGTTCAGAACAAGAACAGATTGTGCCTAGACATACTGAAAATAAAAGATCTCTAGAAAAAGACGAAGAGGGTGAAAGCCCAGTTCAGGTTAAAAGGGTCAGAAAAGGTGATAACTGGCCAGATGGAGTGAATAGAATGAGATATTATCTGAGAGTGAAAGACCAGAGCAAGTGAATGAGATTATTAGTCAAACTCAGTCTAAACAGTCAATTGAGAGAAACATACGAAGACAAGACCCCTGGGTGGACCTATTTAATGTTAGAAGAATTTGAGAATTTTGATTTAAGTGAGGAATCAGAAGAAGTAGATGCTGCACAGATTGATGAAAGAAAATTGAGACCCCCATAAAACAAGAGTGAATTTCTAAGTGAAGAAAGAAAGAGGAGAAAGTATCTTCTCAGATTCAAATTGCAAAAAGTGAAGTCACTGAGCAACCGAAACTAAGTTTAACACAAAGATGTTGTAGAGCTTGCATATGTAGTATTTATTAGTGATCTCAGTATGGGTATTTCTAACGGTGGCATTGACTTTATTGATGATAACAAATAAGAAAACAGCTACAATGAAAGGAAATAGAGTAGAATTAAAAGCCGCAGATGAGACAGATTTTCCTCACACAATTTCAGATAATGACACGTCTTTAAATGTATTTACAAAATTATATTTTCAACATGTTGATACAATGGAGATTAATGATTGTTATGTCTGTATGAAATTACCAGCAGCAGTATCAGAGACACTTACATATCACCACTGACCTTTAACATTTGGTATATCATGTAGTGTTCTAGCAAGTCTGTTTTATGCAATGGGAAAACTTCAGTATTATTATTCAAACTTAGATGTAGTATTTCTAGAGCTTCCTATTCGAAATAATATGAATACAGTACTTAGTAGTCAAGAGGCACAGTTCATGGGTGAATTTTTCTTAATGATGAAATCAATAGATAAAGTCAAGCACACAAGAATAATTTTACATGTGTATTACATGAAGAAGCGAAAGTGTTTATGAATTTAGTAGAGGGAAGGAGACAGGATTTTCAAAAGGAAGCTGCTGAACAGAAAACTCATGTACCACCGTGGGCCGGGAAAGAGGGAATTTATGCAACCGGCAAGGCACATGCTGCGATGTCCCTGGACTATATGAAGCAAGGGAAAACCTGCCTCCATAGGGTAAAAACAGATTATATTAATGCATTGGTTCCAGTGAATGTGAACATAACTTCCTAATTTTGGGAGGTTGCTGACTAAAAGGGGGGACTGATCCAGTAATTCCTGAGGTTTACTATGTGTGTGGGAATAATGCTTATTATAAGTTGCCTACATGGTGGTACGGAAGCTGCTATTTTGGGATAGTGTTTCTGAAAATGTATCATGTAAAAAGAATCACTGGAAACAATAAAAACACTAATGGACTAACACAGAGAAAGAGAGCCAGTTGTTCAGAAATAGAAGGTGATATATTTGGTGCATTGATACCTTCAGTGGGAGTCATTCTGAATTCACATAGAATTTGTGAATTGTCGACAGTAGTTGATCGTCTTTCGACTGATACTGCTGGGGGTTTATTGATGATAAATACAGAAATGGTTGCAATTAGGTCTATGGTTTTACAAAATCAACTTGCGCGTGATATTTTATTAGCAAAAGAGGACGGAGTCTGTAGAATGCTGAAAGATCAACATTGTTGCACTTACATTCCTGACAAAAGTAAGGAAATTAGAGGGTATATTAAGAATATTACAAGACTTCATGAAGATTTGAAACCACTAGAGATTGACAGTGTATTGGAGAGACTAGCAAAAAGTATTTCCTCAATAGGGACTTGGTTTTCTGATTTAGGGAAAAGCATTTTAGGTAAAATAATTATTCAAGTAGTAGGTGTAGCGATAATAGTTCTAACAATAATGATTTGGTGTAAATGTTGCAGAAACAGACGAAAAAGAAGGAGATATGAAGTGAATGGGAAAGGAAATAAAAAAAGAGGGAATATGAGGAGATACAAATGGAGGAAATGAAAGGGAGGATATACAAAAAGATGAAAGATTTAGAAAACAAAGATGAAAATAAGAAAGAAGAAGAGAAGAATGAAAATGAGAAATGCTGAAAGTTGGTATCTGGTTAGGGATGGGTAATTTTGTGATGGCTCAAAATGCCATGTCATGTCATGTCAAAGGTTTTTATATAGCGCAGCTTATCACCGTGAGATCTCAAGGCGCTTGCAGCACAAAAACGGTTGACCACATGTGAGGCTTTATACAATATGCCAGGGCTACTTTGGAAAGAGCCAGGTTTATAGGGTTTTGCGGAATTGTTTGTGTTCAGTGATGGATAGGAGGTGGGGAGGCAGTTTGTTCCAGAGCAAAGGGGCAAGATAGGAAAAAGAACGGTGACCGTACCTGGAGGTCCGGACACGTGGATGGATCAGAAATGATTTGTTGCTGGACCTTAAGGGTCTTCTGGGTACATACCAATTGAGTTTCTTTTGAAGGTATTTAGGCCCGTTGTTATACAAAGTATTGTGAGTTATACTCAGGATCTTAAAATGGCTTCTCTGACGAACAGGGAGCCAATGGAGCTTTTTCAGACATGGCGCAGAAGCTGTTTTGGGAGGCAGATCCAGGACTAATCTGGCTGCTGCATTCTGGAGGGTCTGCAGTTTTGGAAGTAGGTCCTCGTTGAGTGCAGCATGCAGAGCATTGCCATAATCAAGATGGCTGATGATCAGGCCCTGTACCAAGGGTTTCCTGTCTTCTATGGGAAGCCACTTGAAGATCTTTCTGAGGCTGTGCATGATTCCATAGCAAGTACCTGTCACTTTGGTAATATGATTTTTCATGGGCAAAACACAGTCTATTGTTATTCCCAAGTTACGCACTGCTGATTTGGGGGAGGGACATACTCCCAGTTCCGGTGGCCACCAATCTTGTGTCCAGCTTTTCTCTGCTTTGCCGAACAAGATGATTTCGGTTTTACTAGTGTTCAATTGAAGTTTATTGTTACTCATCCAACTGCTTATCTCAATCATGCAGTTTTTAAAACGGGAGCGGGTACCAGTATGGTCTGTACCGCATGTGATAAGCAGTTGGGTGTCGTCGGCGTATGATACGGTTTCAAAACCGTATGAGTTAATGATTTTCGCCAGGGGGGTTAAGTACAGGTTAAACAGCAGTGGGCTTAGGATTGACCCCTGGGGTACCCCCACAGTTACAGGGCGACTACTGGAGACCAGAGTGTCGACTCGAACAGTGGTGAGGCGGTCTGTAAGGTAGTTTTCAATCCAACCAAGGGCCCTTCCTCTGATACCTATCTCCCACAGACGATTTATCAAGATGCTCTGGGAGATGGTATCAAATGCTGCGGATATGTCCAGGAGGATGAGGACAGCTGATTCGCCTCTATCCACCACGAGCCTGATATCCACAATCTCGATGACCGCAGTCTCAGTGCTGTGAGCAGCTGGAAACCGGATTGGGAAGGATCCAGGACCCCGTGTAACTCTGGAAAGGCCGTGAGCCGTTTGTTTACTAGATGTTCCAATAATTTCCAAAAAAAGGGTAGCAAAGAAATAGGCCGGTAGTGAGCTGGTAATGTCGGATCATCAGAGTTTTTTTTTAAAATTGACTTAACTTGTGCGTGTTTCCATTTGGACGGCACAGTAGCTTGCTCAAGTGAGGTGTTAAAAATTGTAGTAAGAGAGTTGGCTAGCAGTGGCATAATTTTAGTGCAACGGCAGGGAGGGAAAGGGTCCATAGGGGAGCCAGATTTTATTCTATTTAGGCCCTCCAGTGTTTCAGTGACTGTTATCGGATCGAATTCGGTCAAACAAGAAATGCCATTGGAATCAGCCAAAGGGGAGGATAATATCAGGCTATTATTTTGATGAGGATGACCTAAGTCAGTATTTGGAAAGGAGGAATAGATTGATTTGATTTTATTGTCAAAGAACTCAGACATAGACTCTACCCAATCTTGAGTGGGACTGAAAAAAGACTGTTCGGCACGGGGGGAAGTAAATTCTTTTAATATTTTATATAATTCTTTGCTAGAATTAGCCGAATTGTTTATACGCGAGGTTAAATATGTCTTCTTAGCCGTTTTAATGTTTTTTACATAACACAAGTGCAACAATTTATACTTTGTTCGGTCCTCTTCCATTTTTGTTTTTCGCCAGTGGCGTTCGGCTGCTCGACTGGATTGCTTGTCAGTTTTTAGGGCGGCCGTAAACCACGGGGAGGCCACAGATTTCACAATGACATTCGTCTTTGGAATGATCACATCCAAAGTTTGTAGGATAGAGGCCTCTAAGTTAGTTACCATATGTTCCAGTGGAATGACCTGGTTTGTTAAGGGTTTAAAATGGGTAAGAAAAACTTCAGTTGTAAGTTTGCGCCAAGGTCGTACAAGCATACTTTTTTTGCTTATTGATTTGGCCGAGGCATGTGTAGGAATGCTGAACATTAAAAGATAATGGTCAGTCCAAATCATGGGGAGCGGGGCTTCATTGCTCAGTTTAGGCGAGCTGGTGAAAATTAAATCTAAAGTATGACCCGCTCGGTGGGTGGGGCCGATTACTCTTTGGATTAGACCCAGGCTGTCCATTGTTCTAATTAAAATACAAGTTTCAGGATCGGACGAGAGTTCGGCATGATAGTTAAATTCCCAAAGCAGAATACAATTTTCAGTTGCTAATGCATGGGAAACTATAACTTCTAATAGATAGTTGACAAATTTGGTTTTGGGGCCGGGGGGGTCTATAAACTAAGGCCCCTCGCCAATTTTCAGAACTGGAAGTTTTAATATTCACAATCATAATTTCAGCAATAGAGCTGGAGAAAGACTCCAGCAGCTTAATCTCTATTGGGGCTTTGGCCACAATTGCTATGCCTCCACCTTTGCACACTTCTCTATCCAGCCTAATTAGAAGGTTCCCTGGGGGAAAAGCGGACGCTATGTCTGATACAGCCTGGCTGTGGAGCCAAGTTTCGGTAAAGAAACAAATGTCAGGTTTTTCAGCTTCTAACAAACTCCTTAGCTCTACTGCATGTTCAGGTATAGACCGCGTGTTGAGATATAATGCGGTCAGAGGCTTAGCTTTTACTTCACTTTCACTGGCCGATGCGGCAACAGGCACCGACATCGAGACAGAGTTAGATCTAGCCTCAGCGGTGGTTGCAAGGGGGCATTTTGAGGTCTCTATCAGGGGAGTCAGGTAAGGATATGCTATGGACTGTTTCGTCAGGGTAGTTGTCCCGGGATTAAGGGTATTAAGGGTGTTTAAAGATTTCAATTTATCGCTGGTATAGCACAACATTGTTAAGGACAGCTCACCTAGTGTCTGGTCGAACATGATCAGGGGTTGCGCGCGTCCGCGCTGAGGTTGATTTTAAATGGGGACTGAGGGGGTCAGTTCTAATGAGAATCCCATCAGAGAGGGGATTGATGGAGCAAGGACTCGTAGAAAAGAGACTTGCTCGGATGCAATCCGCTCCTTTAACTTACTTACAAGTTATTAAAATTGTTTTGTGTAAAACTAATGGGCATCACATGAATACGCGGGTTAGTGAAGCTTGCTTATGTGTTTACTAACGTGAATAACATGAACGAAGGACTAAAACCGCTTTAAACAGGGAACTGTTGTCCACATGCGTCAACTGCATCTACGCAGTATGACGAGCTATCGCTTGGAGGGAAATTCTGGTGCATGAGCAGAAGATATTAAAATGGAGTCTTTAAGGCTTGTGTGCACTGTATCTGCTTGCTTGAAATAAAAATACGCTATTTTACTAATGCTAATGCGGGAAAAGTATTAATAAGTAAAGGGGAATAGAGTAGAGGTGGGTGGCATACAGTGTGAATACTTTATTAGTGAATCTAATATCTGTCTTTCTGACTTCATCACTAGTGCACATTTGGGCCTCTCATGTATAACTGAAGTAAGCTGAGTCCAAGACGACGCGCATGTCCACTAAAAGTTAACTCGGAATGATGACTTGGATGTTGAACGGGAGCCAAGGTTGCAAAGTGTTCTTCCCTGGGAATGGATGGTGAAAAGTTCAACGATGTAGACTCACATTCAGACTGTTAATAAAAATGTTACAAATACAATGTGAATGCATGTGTGAAATAAAATTATGGATACAAATTAAGGGGACGGGTTTGTGATCAATGGTCGAACTGATTTAAATGACATGTAAGCATGGTGTGATGAACTTCCCCTCTTGCCTGAGCAATTAGATCTTGTATTTTTATGATATTGAAACTTTAGTTGGTGGAACATGAAGTACGAAAGGTATAATTGAGATAGCTTTAGTTACTTAGGGGATGACCATTTGTTGAGAGCTGACAGAGCTGAATGCGGTGGGAGATGCTGTTGCTGGGAGAGATGCTGTGAGATGCTGATGAAGAATCAAATACAGAACTTGAGGCAGAACTTTCTATCCTAATTAATTGGGTTCGATCAGAAGATCGCAGAAGTATCTCAAGGAGGAAGAGAGTGTCAGAGAGGGGTGCAACACCATTGTCGATATTTTAGAGAGATAACTATCCCGTCCTGAATCCTGTCCTGAAGGCTTTGTCTCCTGCCCTATTCCGGGGGACCCTCATCAGCCCTTTGGCCAGGGGGTTGGTCTTTCACACCATCCTTGGTAATTAAAAATTTCTCATTATTTTATTGATATACTTTTCTCTCTATCCACTCCCTTTCTGAGCATTGATTATTGAATGAGTCTGAAGTATATGCTGGGTGTCTAATGAATTGAATTTTCTCTCCTATGAATGAATGTGACTGCGCTGTATTTGTGAAGTGGTTCACATGCTTTAATTTAGATAAAGATTTAAAACTTTCATGAGTCTGTGGTTATTTACTTTGAATATAAGTATAGTTAATTTATGTCATTTTCACAATCAACTGGTTCAACTAATGGTCCATTGAGCAGAGGAAAGAACTGTTTGATCAGTGAAAGGATAGTTAGGAGTTTTAAATAACTAATCTTGAACACTATGGAAATTTATAAACTTGACCCCAGCGGTTTTACGCCCTGTGAGTTTATGGTAGTGGAGTAGCTGTAGTTGTTGAACTGCTGGATCAGCAACACCTTCACACCGGTCGGTGGCGACCTGCAGTGGAACCATCTAAGAAGCCAAAAACGTGGATGCCCAAAATCATACCATCTCCAATCCAAGGATAGGGTGTGCCACCTCCCCGGTCTCAAATTCTGAACACCTATACTCCATACATTTCCTGGGTGACACCCCTTGGCATCACCAGGAATATCAGACCACTCTGTCTTATTGGTCGTTTTTCATGGTGTAAGAATAGTTGTAAACTTGGGAACTGATTAGGATGTGGTCAGTTCCGACTGCATCCTAATCAGGTGGTTGTAGTCCTTTCCAACCGACCCATTAGGATGGAGTCGGTCGGAAAGGAATGCAACTGGACATTTAGTGAGAATGCTTTCAGTAATCCAAAAGGTGACTTTTTCCGCCCAAGGTATTAAGATGTTGGATTCCGACAGACTTTCTGTACCATCCTTTCTGGCACTGAAAGGCAGTTGGAAGTCAACTTTGGGGCCCATAGCAGGGTCCCTATTCATGGAAGGGCTCCAAATGTTGGCTGAGGGGGCACCTATGGTGCCTCCTGTTGATCCCTGCACCCCGTGGGAGGCACCTAAAGGTGCCTGTCACGGGATGCAGGGATGAACTGCACCTCTTCTCTTTAAAATGAGAGCATGCATTCCGGTCGGAATGTATGCCCCCTTTGCAAAGAATAGGAGTGTGGCTGAACAGTGTTCAGTCGCATCCTAATTGCTGGGTTTGGACCAATGACAGGAGGTCTGTCAGTTCCAGAACCGAATCGATGTCAAATGGACTCAGGTCTGTCAGACATCGAAATCAGGCACTTAGTCACATAAACAATGTGATATTTCAAAGAGTTAGTGAAAAAACGCTGTGACTTATCGAATTCCCTCCTCAGGCATCTATTCTAGTATGTAACAGATTTTGTAGCAATTGCACGTTGCGCTGTACAGAGGATGTCAAAAGAAACCTCTGAGAGTTAGATTACAAGTGGCAAGTTTGCTAAATGGTTCCACAGACTTCAGACTGTACAGTTTCTGAGTTAACATTTGGAAGAGAGAGGGAGAGCAAGATCTGAGGCCCACATGTTATTAAGCTAATACACAATAAATTGTGATGAATTATAACCTTGCATTAACCCCTTCGATGCTTATGACGGAACGGTTCCGTCATCAGCGTCGGTTGAGCTGTGCTGATGACGGAACCGTTCCGTCATGACCACACCCGTTTTTTAGAACCTTCAGCACAGCGCGAAAATTCGCGCCGCGCTGAAGGTGTTAATAACAACTAACATTATTTATTTCCTAGATGAATATGTTAATAAACACTCAAATCAAATCAAAATAATTTAATGTAAGTATAAAGTACTCATACTTTTTTTAATTGTCAATGTTAGACATCTAGGGACAGTGTACGTAATATCTTTTTTCGTATATGCTATTCAAAGAACACATATGTGAAATGTACTTTAGAGGAACATTTTATGAAAACAACTTTTACCTAAAACCCCTGTAGCACATACTTTTCATTTGTCATTTTTGTGCACACGTTACAACATGAAAAAACATTTTCGTTATCTCTCACATGTCAAGTAAGCTACTATGCATATTCAATTATATCACATTACCAAATATTAGGATCAGAATCAATAATAATGGTTAACAATTCACATCTATTGAAGTTGAACATAAAATATACCATAAACTATTCTACCATATGCATGCTTTTATGATGCAGTATCTGAATCAAGTTTGGATGTCATCTTCAAATACTTGGAACGTATCACACATTTGTCATCATCTGTGTAAAGTGTTGTCATAATCATTTCTTTTTGTCATAAATGCGTTAAATGAAATCTTTGCTTTATAAATTCCCCCTTTGATGGTGAATAAAGCCATCACACTCTTGTCTCTTTATCTTATCTGATGTCACAATTATAGTGCTGATGTTTTCAAATGTTTTTGCCTAGTTTGCTAAAAGGCATTTAGTTTTTCATACTAACCACATTATCTCTCTTCTAGTCCTATTTCTGATTTCTTTTTTTATCAATCCTCTTGTTTCTTTCTTTGCTTTCATGTGTTTATAGAATTTAATAAACATTATTATTGGTAATATGCAGACAGCAATAGTTAGTAAGGCTGTCAATATCTGTCCTACTAAACTACCTCCCAAAGTGCACACATCTACCCATAGAAGAAAACCCTTTCCCAATTGATTCCTGAGCTCCAACAGCTTTAAGTTCATCCAAACCCTTTTCTAAATGGGTAATGTTGCTAAAGTATCCGTGCAAATCTTTACTTTTGTCAGGGATATAGGTTCAACACTGTTGAACTTTCAGCATTCGACAGACCCTTCCCCTCTTTTGCAAGAAGGACGTCTAATCCGAGATGATTTTGTAACACCATAGATCTAATAGCAACTATTTCGGTATCTATGGCAAGAAATCCTCCAACTGTATAAATGATCAACTACAGTGGAACGTTTTCAAACCTTGTGAGAATTTAGAATTACCCCAACTGTTGGTATTATTGCACCAGATATACCCCCAATTACTTTCAGCAGCACATACTCCCCTTCGCAAATGTGTGTGTTTAAATTCATTGGTTTTGTCTGTTTGTCCCACGTGATACATTTTTGGAAATACTATTCCCATATAGCAGCATCCATACCAATGTTTTGGTAATCTGTAATAAGCATTCTTCTCGCTGATATAATATATTCCAGGGAATACTGGATCTACTACCCCAAGATATAGACTCCGACCTCCCACAATTTGGAAGGTGTGATCACATTCCCTAGATCCAACATATTTATTATTATATTCAGTTTTGCGGTACAGTATGCATAGCTTTCCTGTGTGTTGCCAATCTAGAGTCATTGCAGGTTGTGTATCACCCCTTTTAAAGTGTAGGTTCCCTGTGTGCCCAAGGTGGAAACTTTGAATATCCTTCAGCCTGTTTCTTTATTTCGCAAGAACCTCAAAACTTTTCTTTTTTCCCGAGCTTTGGCTGCTTAGCCCCCTCCTGTTGTTGTGGTCGTTCGCAATCTGAAAAGCGCCAAGAAACCGCTCGGTATAAGTGCGCTCAATAAATGCTTTTAAATTCAAATTCAAATTCAAATTAAATTTCCCCACGTCTATCTTCAACTGAATTTATAAAATCTTTTTCTACATTATGTAAGAGGCTCGTTAAGTAATGTTGGTGTGCATAAACTGTATCTATTGATTTTGTAGGTTGGAAAAACTGACCCATTATTTCTGGGACAATATTCATATTTTTCTTAAGTGGTACTTCAGAAAAAACAAAATCCTATTTAGAATAATAGTGTTTGCTCTTTGCAATAAAACAAACTTGTTATTACACTATATGTAATTCCATAGGTAACAGGTGGGTGATGTTAAGTCACCCCCTCTGAGACAGAAAAAGTTAATTGCATGCACACATAACAATCTCGAGCATCCATAGTATCCACATATTCAAAAAATAAGTTTGTAAAGACATTCAAAGAGAAATCGCTAATTGATTGATCTAAATGTAGAGTTTTGTCAGTTAGTATGTTAGATTTTACCTCTTCATTTTTCTCCTCTAATGTTTTGGTAACAGAAGTGAGTTTAATAATGATATATAAACATGAGGAAGAAGATTGGAGCCAATAAGGAAAATAACACCCAGTGCCCCCACCCAGTGCTTTCTCTATCCTAAGAAATTGGTATAAGCCATCCACACATCCAAGGCTTTACCTAAACCCTTCTGTAGTGGGAGCAATGACTTGTGACGTCTTATATTACTTGTTTACCTGATTGTATTTTGATATGTTTCTGTACATTATTGTTATCCTACTATGTTAGTGATTACTATGCTGCTCTCATTATCTTGTTCATTCCTGTTGCCCCTACCCCTGTATCTGTGAAGCGCTCTGATATCTGTAAGGATCTTGTTCGCGCTATATAAAACTTTGAATAAATAAATAAACAATAACAATAGAAAAAGCAGCTAATAAACATGCACATATGTATTCGCTTTTGAATTCCCGACTTCTCCAGAGGTGGATGTTATGACTTCTGTTAAAATTTTGCAGAGAATGCTTAATAACTTTGATTTGGCAGAAAATGTCTATCATTGAGTGTTCTTTATTTCATTTTCACAGTTCACAGTTTCAGCTTTTTGATGGCTTGTATCAGTGTATTTTTCATCTTGATAGAGCGCTTACAGCACTCTAAATTGTAAGGGTGCATTATACTCATGGTTCAAATGCACTTACATATATTTTATCATTTGCAGTGTTTCTTGAAAATTAAGATGCATTTATATAAATCATATAAGCATTAAAAATGTTGTATGTACATTTCAGTAGGATTTGTATGTATTAGAAAAGCCTATAATTCCTGTATGCCTAATGTGCAGGGTGACATTAGTCCCATATCTGTAATTGTGTTTTGTTTAAGTTGCCTGTACTGTAGGACCAACATTGCAGGTTTTTGTTAGTTTTGTTCTCCTTGGTTGCTCAAGAAATAATCAAATGACTCCTTTTTGTACGCAAAGACAGTATGTTCTCATCCTACTGCAGGTGCAGGAATTCAACCTCGTTATTCTTAGATTTAAGGAGATACCCAGAATTTCTTTGAAGAAGACTAGAAGGCGTAAAGGGAGGACGCCTTTCGTGTCTGGCTTATCTGGGAACCAAGGCCACTGAGAAGGAGCTGAACCACAAGGCTCCTGTAGAAAGTACAGAAAGTTGCAATTGAAAAGTTTATCATGTGACGTATTGGGGGCTGAACATTGTCTTTTTGTATGATGCGCAGGGACAGAGTAGAGAGACTTCTGTATTTGTTTGGAGGAGAAGGAGCATTTTAGAGCAAGCTCCATAGCCTTAATTTATCAGACCCATTAGACGTGAATACTTCTTAGGAAGTCAACACGTGCTGACCCCTTTGAGATATGATATAAGGAAAATAGGCAGGACCCTCAGTGAGAGCAGTGTAGGGAAAAATTGCTTTTTTTTCCTTCCTCATGAAAAAGGACTTGGACTCAGCTTCAATTCTGTGTTGTATTTTGATTTTAGAGTTCATCACATTATGCCTTTTATACCGAAAGAATTATCTTCGTAGACTCAGCACTGTATTGATTTTCATGTACCTATATACTCTGATTTTAAGGTGTGTTTATATTCAATTATTTTTGGCCTTACAATAACATCCATAAACTGGAATTCAGAGTCTGTGGTCTTTTAAACATGACTACATTGTAAGTATAATCTTAAATTGTTTACTCCCCTCAACCACTTACAGCAGGCAAGTAAAAGACCATCTGTACTGATTTTAGTAGGGAAGGCAAGGAGTAAATTCAGCGTAATCAATCTCTTCAAATCTTGGTAGACGTTTTCATCTTTGTTTGCCTTGATA